>NW_027361713.1:9462500-10741666 GCF_039654945.1 Dendrobates tinctorius | reverse complement strand
CTTAGCACCACCCTGTCTTGAAAAACTTGTGTATAGGGTGGATTTACTGAGAGAGCCTGCAGGTCGCTTATTCTACGGGCTGAAGTAAGGGCCACTAAAATGATTGTTTTTAGGGTCAGAAATTTTACAGGGAGCTAATGTAATGGTTCATATGGTTCCCTTAATCTGTGCGTGGAGTATCGGGCCCTGGGCCAGAAGGTCCGGGATCTCTGGCAGAACCCATGGATCGGAGACGGACATTCTCCGTAGTAGGGGCCATCAGAATTACTCTGGCTTGATCGGTCCTGACCTTCTTGACCACTGTTGGGATCATAGCGACTGGGGGAAACGCATAGGCCAGCTTGAAGTCCCACTGAATGTGCAGAGAGTCCACTGCCCATAGATCTTCCCTTGGGTTTAGGGAGCAAAACCTTTGTGTTTGCCTGTTGTGTTTGTTGGCAAAGAGGTCTATCACTGGTTCCCCCCAAAGCTGCGTTATTTTTTGAAAAATGGACCGATTTAGGACCCATTCTCCCTGCCTCAGAGTATTGCGGCTTAGAAAATCGCCTCTATGTCTTCTGCCCCTTTTATGTGTAAGGCTGTTAAAGAGTGTAAGTGTTGCTCTGCCTTGCCCAGGATGTCGTCTGCTGCTTTCATTAGGGGGTATGATTTTGTCCCCCCCTGGTCGTTGATGTATGCCACTGTCACTTTGTTGTCTGACCTGATGCGGACCTCGCGACCCCTGAGTAGGGGAAAGAAGAGGGTTAGGGCTTTGTTCACAGCCCACAATTCTCTAAGATTGGAGGATGCCCTCCTTTCTTGAGGTGTCCAGGACCCCTGGCATACGTGACCCCTTAGGTGCGCCCCCCACCCTAGGGAGCTTGCATCCGTTAGAATCACATCTGTCGCCTGTTTGTCCCAAGGTATTCCTGCGGCCAAATTTGTATTGTCCAGCCACCAGTTGAGAGAGTCTCTGGTCTGTAATGAAAACTCTAGACCTCCTTCTAAACGCCCTCCTAGCGCTCTTTGTGCTGATAGTATCTCCCACTGGAGTTGACGGGTATGAAATTGAGCCCACCTGACAGCAGGAATACAGGACGTCAGAGTGCCTAGTAGAGACATTGCTTTCCTCAACGTCATCTGAGGTTGGTCTCGGGCTGACAAAGCCATGTTCCGCACCTTCTCTTTTTTGGCCTCCGGAAGCAGACACACCTGTTGTTCTGAGTCCAGGATAAATCCCAGGAAGGTCTGTTGCTTTAGGGGTTGTAGTTTTGATTTTTTGAAATTTATTAACCACACCAATTCTTGTAAGGTGTCGGTCACCTGACTTAACTGCGCAGTACATTGGTCCTCGGAGTTGCCCACTATGAGGAAATCGTCCAGATAGGGTATTATGACTGTATCTTGAATCCGAAGGAAAGCTGTTACCTCCGCTATGACCTTGGTGAAAACTCTCGGGGCTATGGATATACCAAACGGAAGAGCTGTGAACTGGAAGTGCTACAGTATGCCTTGGATATAAAGTGCTACCCTCAAGTATATTTGGTAATCTGGATGGATAGGGATATGATAATATGCGTCCTTCAGATCGACTACAGCCATAAAGCAGTCTTGATGTAGTAGCTTTATGGCCGTGGTCACTGACTTCATCTTGAAGGTCTGATTTCTTATCCACCGATTGAGTCCTCTGAGGTTTCTAATTGTCCTGAATGATTGGTCCGGTTTCTTGATCAAAAAAAGTGGTGAATAGAACCCCCTTCCCTTCTGTGTGTCTGGGACTTCGTAAAGGACCTGTTTGTCTATTAGGTTCAGGATCTCTGCTACCAAGGCCAATTGTTCTTCGGCCGCTCTTCTGATAGGGGTAACTACGAACACGGATTTCGGTTGGTGAACAAAGGGGATTTTCAGGCCTTCTTTTAAGATGCCTAGGATCCAGGTATTGGAGAGCTCTTCCCAGGCCTGGGAAAAGAGTGCCAATCTCCCCCCCAACTGGAATACTGGAGTCATTGTGGTGACTTTTTGGAGGTGGAGGTACCCCCACCAAACAAAAAGCCTGACTCCTTTTTCCTTTTGTCCTCCCATCTTCTATCGGCCGGAGGACGCCCCATACTGAACCTTCCGCCTCTCCAAAAGGGCTGTCTCCTCTGCTCTATTGGGAACCTGGGGAAGCCTTTTTTCCTATCGCTTGCTTTTTCCAGAATGTCGTCCAAGTCCTTTCCGAATAAGAATTTCCCATCACAGGGGGAGAGCACAGTTTAGCCTTAGATTGCAGGTCACCCGGACAGCCTTTAAGCCAAAGTGCTCGCCTAACAGCATTTGATAAACTTGCTGCTCTGGCCGTTAACTTCATAGAATCCGCCGAGGTGTCCGCTAAAAAAGCTGCTGCCCCATGCAAGAGATACATATCTGCCAATATTTTCTCTCTTGGGACCCTTGATGCTAATTTTTCTTCCAACTGCTGCAGCCAGATCATGACGGAGCGTGCCGTGCAGGTGCCCGCTATCGCCGGCTTTAGTCCTCCTGCTGTCGCTTCCCATGCATGCCTCAGATATGAGTCTGCCTTCTTATCTAGTGGGTCTCTAAGAAGCCCTGAAGCTTCCAGGGACAGGGCCGATTTTTTTGAAGACCTGGATACTGCCGCATCTATTTTTGCGACTTTGTCCCATATTTCCGCGTCCTTGTGCTCAAAAGGGTATCCCCTTTTAGAGGTGGAGGGAAGAGCACCTGTCTTTTCGGGTTTCCTCCACTCTCTCTCTCTGAGTGCCTGAATCCTTTCGTTCACCGGAAAGGTACGCTTTTTCCTTTCCTGGAGCCCCCCCAACATAACGTCTTCTAGGGTTTTTGTCATTTTCTCTTCCTGTAGGCCCATTGTTGTCCTAATGGCTTTTAGGAGGGCATCTGTGTCTTCCACCAGAAAACATGGCTTACCCCCTGTGTCACTGTCTGAGGAGTCTGATGAGGATGCCTGTTCCGATTGGGACGAGGCTGAAGAGAAATTCGAGGGAGAACTAGGGGAATCCTTTCTACCTTTCCTCCTTTTTTTCAAATAGGGTCTTAATTGAACCCTCCATCTCCGACCTAAGGGCCGATATCAGATTAGCCGCGAAACTAGACGCTTCCTCCGCCATAGTTGGCTGAATACAACCGGCACAGAGATCTTTCTGCCAGTCTCTTGCTAGGGCCGCTTTACATATGGCGCAGTCCCTATTATTTTTCTTGCTTCCTGCTTTTTTGGGCCTTTCCTACGGGGTCAAACATAGACAGAGAAACCCTATTAACAAAATGCTAGCATTCACGAAGATCACTCACCACCCGAAATCAAGGGTACCGGACTCGGAGGCTGCGTCGGAGCACATGACCTGTGCTCTTTGGACATTGAGGAGTCCCCCGACCTGCGGCTGGGGCGACTGCTGCTTGAACGGCTTCCATGTTTTCTGCCAGAGGGCTGTGAGGGAGGCAGGGACACTGAACGCTCCTGTTCTGACTCCATCTTGCACCGCTCGTTCTGCCGCTGCTTCCTCCTATTAAATGACGTGCCTCCGTCCTGGTGAGAGTCTCCCCCTCCCCCCCCTGCGACCGCCGGCCGACCGCTTCCGAAAGCCGGCCGGTGTCGCACCCGGCGCCATTATACCGTCGCCTTTTGCTGACGTCAGCCAGCGCACCCAGAATCCCTAGCACCGCTGACGTCAGCGGCCGGAATAAGCCAGCGTCTCTCCCCTGCCACGGGGATCGAGATGCGGCGTGCACAAGGGGAGGGCGGCACGGTGGGGGCCCCCCGGAGCCACCGAGGATCCCACCTGCGCCCACACGAACCCGATGGCCGGCGCTACAGGTAAGATACCTGTTCTTCCCGCGCCGGGACAGGGATGGGGTTTTTTTTTCCTTTTTTCTTTTTCTTTTTTTTTCCCTTTGCCCATGACAGGCACCGCCGACCGTGGGGTTCCTTCCAGGACAGGAACCCAAACTGAAGCGGGGGAGAGGTGCCGCCCCTTATATCTCAGTAGGTTCCTGTCCTGGCGGGGCGGATCCCTCTCTCAGGTGGTGCTGTCATGGGTGAAGGGAAAATAACTGTTACTATAAAGTGAGTATTAGGGCTAGGGCACACAGCTTTTTCTGTCTGCGGATAAACGCTGCAGTTTTGTCAGCATTATTCTACTGAGTTTTCACTATATCTGCATTAGTTTTTTTATCCATCGCTAGTGAAAACGATGGCAGCTTTTTTTTATATAAATAGTGATAAATGCTGCGTTTATTGCAGTGATCAAAAACTAGTGCAAGCAGTGATTTACTCTAAAAACACTGCATGTGTCTAACCCCATTAAAATTTATGGGGGGCGTTTTTCTGAACGATCACTCAGAATAGCGCTGTGTATATTAGCCCTTAATAAGAAAATAATTAAACTATTAATATAAATTTACTCAAACTTTAAACACTCACCAATATTGGAGCACAACGACTCCCTTGATGTCTGTTTAGAGACTATTGTTTGTTCAAGAGTGAACATGTCCAGGCAAGTCAGAACATGAAAGCTCGGAAGCTCTGTCTTACTTCCTGACTCTGCTGTGGGCAGATACTTAACATGATTGACAGAGCTGCTGGCATGTCATCTGCTCTGCATTCACTGTCTACCCCTGTTCATTCTCAGGTTGAGCCCTATCAAAGCTTTCTCCTCTGTCCTCTCCTGCTTCTAAGCTGTAAAATAATTTAAAAAATACAGTAATCTAACACTCATGGATTATTTGGTAAATATAGACCCCACACTTTTAGACCACAGGCTGAACAAATCTGAATCCAAGATTTTCGAATTGACACTGTTATATAAATATTTTTTTTTAAATATGATCCCATCATGATCCCAACTTGAATTTTGGTACAGATGTGGCTAGGAGCATAGCAGGCACATGTGCATTTTTTTAAATTTTTAAATTAAATCGATTTTTTCGAAAATGCATTTTCAAATTTTGCGTTTGCCTTCGCATGGTTAAAATATTAACAAAGTTACTCTTGTGACATATCTCGTGAAAGCCTGTACAATTCTGAGTAGAATGGTGTTTATTTTGTTTCGCTATCTTTTTTCTAGCCTGAGTTATGAGGAGAAATGTACAGGCAGGAAACACCGAAATTCGTACTTTCCGGACTTTGAAAATCAATTTAGAAAAAAAAATTCTAGAATTTTTTTTCTTCACATTTTGCATTTTTTGACACACTATTACCAAATAACAAAATCTCAAAAGAATTAAAAATATAGAGGTAAAAATCATTGGTTCACTTGACATGGAATGACCCAATAGGGATGGGGGCATGCATACTATGTCGAGATGGGGGCCCGGAATACCAGAATAGGGAAGGGGCCATGCATACTAGGATGACATGAGGGCCATGTATACTAGGATAGGGATGGGGGCCCTGCATACCAAGATAGGGATGATGGATCCATGCATACCAGGATAGGGAAGCCATATGTATCAGGGTGGGATGAGGGGACCATATATACCAGGATAGGGGATAATATGTACTGAATTGACCACATTTTTGCTTCAATTTTTCCCTAATTTCCTCTAAAACCTAGGTACGTCTTATGGTCCAAGAAATACGGTATACTGCAATGAACCACACAGTCAATTCCACACCTACATGGCATAATACAAAAAAAAAAAAAAAAAAAATGATATCTCTTCGGATCATACAAGTCCAACATTTGAACATCACCCCATGCCTTGCTAGTCTCCGTATCAAACATGATTCCATGAGTGTGAACATACAAACTCAATGAGGAAGAGAATCAGCAAGAAACGTGGAAGAAAAAAAAATTCTCCCATCACTGCTTATAACCAATTGTGATAAAATCTGCCTAATATACTACAGTGAGCCCACACTGTACATCCAAATGGAGGCACCCACACACAGTTTTGTCTCTTATGTGCATATGCCTGGTATCCAGTGCAGAACACATTATAATAATATAATAAATTTTATTTCTATAGCGCCGACATATTCCGCAGCACTTTACATTTCAGAGGGGACTTGTACAGCCAATATACATTACAGCATAACAATAATAACATAGATTATAAAAAAAACCAAGAGGAATGAGGGCCCTGCTCGCAAGCTTACAGTCTATGAGGAAAGAGGTAGACACAAAAGGTAGGTGGTAACAGCTGCCCTGATTGTATGGACCAGCCATAATGTTAAGTGTGTAACAGTACAGACACAGAGGGCTGATGGATGCATAAAGCATGTGGGAACATGATGCGGGGAACCTGGTTATGGTAAAACTTTTGGCTATGCCACACAGGGATAGATTAGGTTAATGTGTTGAGGCGGTAGGCCAGTCTGAATAATTTGTTTCTCATTTGTTTCATTGTGCATATAAGGGTGTGACCGCCCTGTTTCTGAGTTGGAAAATCCATCCTGTCTGGCCTATACTATTACTGGTGGTTCAGTCCCTCTGTCCTTGTTCACATTTACGTCACTTGACAAGTGGAAAGGTTTTAAATACAAGAGTTAGGACTGTCCCACAAGGGTTGCCGTGACGTGGCGGGATGGCTTCTACACTATTTTGAACAAAATTTTGTTAACTAAATACCCTTATTATTACTATTATTACTACCTTCATGCAATTTTTGCAATATATTTTTTTACTTTTT
The DNA here is from genome assembly GCF_039654945.1 of Dendrobates tinctorius. NCBI lineage: Eukaryota > Metazoa > Chordata > Amphibia > Anura > Dendrobatidae > Dendrobates > Dendrobates tinctorius. Next base: position 10,735,039 of record NW_027361713.1, on the reverse strand, counting down.
TATTCCAGGATATTTGTTTTGTGTTTTGCTTTTGGTTCAGTCTGAATAAATGCGTTTTCAGGGCACGCTTAAAATTGTGGGGATTGAGGACTAATCGTATTGACCTAGGAAGTGCATTCCAAAGAATTGGCGCAGCACGTGTAAAGTCTTGGAGACGGGAGTGGGAGGTTCTGATTATTGTGGATGCTAACCTCAGGTCATCAGCAGAACGGAGGGTGCGGGTAGGGTGGTATACTGAAACAAGGGAGAAGATGTAGGGTGGTGCTGAGCCATGGAGGGCTTTGTGGGTGAGGGTAATAAGTTTATACTGAATTCTGGAGTGGATGGGTAGCCAGTGTAATGACTGGCACAAGGTAGAGGCATCGGTGTAACGATTGGTGAGGAATATGATCCTGGCTGCAGCATTCAAGACAGATTGGAGAGGGGAGAGTTTGGTAAAAGGGAGACCGATTAGAAGAGAGTTACAATAGTTGAGACGAGAATGAATAAGAGAAACAGTAAGAGTTTTTGCAGAGTCAAAAGTAAGAAAAGGTCGAATTCTAGAAATGTTTTTGAGGTGCAGATGACAAGAGCGAGCCAGTGATCGAATGTGGGGGGCAAAGGAAAACTAGGATTCAAGTATGACCCCAAGACAGCGGGCATGTTGCTGGGGAGTAATAGTGGAACCACACACAGAAATGGCAATGTCGGGTATAGGTACATTAGTAGAGGGAGGAAACACAAGGAGTTCAGTCTTCGACAGGTTCAGTTTCAGATATAGTGAGGACATGATGTTAGACACAGCGTTTAGACAATCGCCGGAGTTTTCTAGAAAGGCTGGCATGATGTCAGGAGAAGAAGCGTATAATTGGGTGTCATCAGCATAGAGATGGTACTGGAAACCAAATCTACTGATTGTTTTACCAATAGGGGCAGTGTACAAGGAGAAGAGGAGGGGGCCTAGAACCGATCCTTGAGGAACCCCAACAGTAAGGGGAAGGTGAAAGGAGGAGGAACCGGCAAAAGATACAGTAAAGGAGCGGTCAGAGAGATAGGAGGAGAACCAGGAGAGAACGGTGTCCTTGAGGCCAATGGAACGGAGCATAGTGAGGAGGAGCTGATGATCCACAATGTCGAATGCTGCAGAGAGATCCAAGAGAATTAGCATGAAGTAGTGACCATTTGATTTAGCTGTTAGTAGATCATTAGAAACTTTAGTGAGGGCAGTTTCAGTAGAGTGTAAAGAGCGGAAACCGGATTGGAGAGGGTCGAGAAGAGAGTTATCTGAGAGATAGCGGATAAGACGGGAGTGGACCAGGCGTTCCAGGAGTTTAGAGATGAAGGGAAGATTAGAGACAGGTCTATAGTTAGCGGCACAGTTTTGGTCGAGGGATGGTTTTTTAAGTAGTGGATGTATGATGGCATGCTTAAATGAGGAGGGAAAGATACCAGAAGAGAGAGAGAGAGGTTAAATATTTTAGTTAGGTGAGGGGTGACAGCAGGGGAAAGGGACTGGAGGAGATGTGACAGAAATGGGTCACTGGTGCAAGTGGTTGGGCGAGAAGATGCAAGGAGCCTGCTTACTTCTTCCTCTGTAACTGATTCAAAATCAGAGAGTGAGCTAGATGCACTGGGGGAGGGAGGACAGTGCATGGTATGAGGTGATTGGGAGATAATTTCCTGTCGGATTTGGTCAATATTTTCTTTGAAGTAATTGGCCAGATCGTCAGCTCGGAGCTCCGTTGTTGGGGCCTGTACTCTTGGGTTGAGTAGAGAATGAAAAGTGTGAAAGAGACGTTTCAAGTTATCGGACAGTGAGGTGATGAGGGTGTTGAAATAGGTTTGTTTGGAGAGGTGAAGGGCAGTGTTGTATGTTCTAAGCATAAACTTATAATGGACGAAATCTTCGTGTAGATTGGATTTTCTCTCCACAGACGTTCGGCTCACCTGGAGCACCGCTGCAGGAAACGTGTTGGCAGGGTGTGCCAGGGTTGTCGCAGTCTGTGTTGTGGTGTTCTATTTATAGGGGGTGCAAATTCATCCAGGGCACTTTGAAGTGTTTCATTGTAATGCTTCAATGCAGAATCAGGGCATGAGAGGGAGGAGATAGGGGCCAAAGAAGACTGCAAGTTCTTCATAAGTTTCTGGGTGTTAATGGCCTGTATGTTTCCATAGGTATGGACAGTGGGGGGTGACCTGAGCAGCCTGGCAGTCCTTGATAGAGAATGAAAGAAGATTGTGGTCAGAGAGTGGGAGAGGGGAGTTTGCAAAATCATCCACTGCACAAAGCTGAGAGAAGACCAAGTCGAGGGAGTTTCCGTCTTCATGCGTTGGAGAATTAGTAAGCTGCGAAAGGCCAAACGAGGAGGTTAGAGATAAAAGGTGAGTAGCAGATAGGGAGAGGGGAAGAGCAATGGGGATGATGAAATCTCCAATGATGAGGGTAGGGATGTCACAGGAGAGAAAATGTGGAAGCCAAGTGGCAAAATGATCCAGGAACTGATGAGAGGGGCCGGGAGGACGATACACCACCGCCACTCGCATGGAGAAGGGGATGTAGAGTCTGCAGCATGGACCTCAAAAGAAGGGAAGACTAGTGAGGGTAGTTGAGGGATAACCTGAGAGGTACATTTTGGTGATAGGAGCTGACCAACGCCTCCACCTGCTCTATTGTCTGACCTTGGGGTATGAGAGAAGTGTAGTCCCCCGTATGAAAGAGCAGCAGCGGTAGTGTCTGACTGCTGGATCCAGGTTTCAGTAAGAGCCAGGAGGTTAAGAGAATTAGAAAGGAAAAAGTCATGAGTGAAGGAGAGTTTGTTACACACTGAGCGAGAATTCCAAAGTGCACAATTAAGAGAGGCAGATGGCATGCAGGGAATATTAATAAGATTAGAGGGGTTTCTGAGTGTAGCAGTGGGGGGGTTTGACTTTCTATAACATGGGGGACCAGGGTTGGGAGCAATGTCTCCTGCGACTAGGAGAAGTATAGAAAGTGTGAGCAGATGGTAAAGTGATTTGTGAGAGCGTCTCTTATGTTGAATGGTGGGACTGACTGGGTCTGTGCAATTTAACAATGTGAAAAGAGCATGAGTGCTATACATAGGAGAGGAAAGGAGCGAGGGGCCTATATGGATGGAGTGTAGAGAGTTAATGCCAGGGCGGTGGATGTGTGTGAATGCAGCGGCCAGGATATAAATAACACAAATGCATATGGTATATATTTGTTGTATTCCAAATGTACAGGGAGTAGATGTATATAAATGTCTTACCTGTCTCCGGCCCTGTCTAACTGCCATGTTATAACTGCCAGTACTTTGATACATGTACTTGGATTACATGTGCATAAATGCCCCCTGCATAAATGCTCCCCCAAGCTATGTCTGAATATACAGGAGGCTAAGGCTTAGATTTTTTTTTCTTTGGGCTCTCTTCTCATTAATCAATCAAACTAAACTGAGAGAGCAGTACCCAATAAAATGTTGTGGTCAAATAAACAGTTGTCCAACACTACATGGATCATAAAGCACTTTGAAAAGTTTCTTGACCTCACAACATATGCAGAGTAAGTTGAAATAACTATATAACAGATACAGTGGGGAAAAAAAGTATTTCGTCAGTCAGCAATAGTGCAAGTTCCACCACTTAAAAAGATGAGAGGCGTCTGTAATTTACATCATAGGTAGACCTCAACTATGGGAGACAAACTGAGAAAAAAAAATCCAGAAAATCACATTGTCTGTTTTTTTTTTCATTTTATTTGCATATTATGGTGGAAAATAAGTATTTGGTCAGAAACAAGCAATCAAGATTTCTGGCTCTCACAGACCTGTAACTTCTTCTTTAAGAGTCTCCTCTTTCCTCCACTCATTACCTGTAGTAATGGCACCTGTTTAAACTTGTTATCAGTATAAAAAGACACCTGTGCACACCCTCAAACAGTCTGACTCCAGACTCCACTATGGTGAAGACCAAAGAGCTGTCAAAGGACACCAGAAACAAAATTGTAGCCCTGCACCAGGCTGGGAAGACTGAATCTGCAATAGCCAACCAGCTTGGAGTGAAGAAATCAAATGTGGGAGCAATAATTAGAAAATGGAAGACATACAAGACCACTGATAATCTCCCTCGATCTGGTGCTCCACGCAAAATCCCACCCCGTGGGGTCAGAATGATCACAAGAACGGTGAGCAAAAATCCCAGAACCACGCGGGGGGACCTAGTGAATGAACTGCAGAGAGCTGGGACCAATGTAACAAGGCCTACCATAAGTAACACACTACGTCACCATGGACTCAGATCCTGCAGTGCCAGACGTGTCCCACTGCTTAAGCCTGTACATGTCCGGGCCCGTCTGAAGTTTGCTAGAGAGCATTTGGATGATCCAGAGGAGTTTTGGGAGAATGTCCTATGGTCTGATGAAACCAAACTGGAACTGTTTGGTAGAAACACAACTTGTCGTGTTTGGAGGAAAAAGAATACTGAGTTGCATCCATCAAACACCATACCTACTGTAAAGCATGGTGGTGGAAACATCATGCATTGGGGCTGTTTCTCTGCAAAGGGGCCAGGACGACTGATCCGGGTACATGAAAGAATGAATGGGGCCATGTATCGTGAGATTTTGAGTGCAAACCTCCTTCCATCAGCAAGGGCATTGAAGATGAAACGTGGCTGGGTCTTTCAACATGACAATGAATCCAAAGCACACCGCCAGGGCAACGAAGGAGTGGCTTCGTAAGAAGCATTTCAAGGTCCTGGAGTGGCCTAGCCAGTCTCCAGATCTCAACCCTATAGAAAACCTTTGGAGGGAGTTGAAAGTCCGTGTTGCCAAGCGAAAAGCCAAAAACATCACTGCTCTAGAGGAGATCTGCATGGAGGAATGGGCCAACATACCAACAACAGTGTGTGGCAACCTTGTGAAGACTTACAGAAAACGTTTGACCTCTGTCATTGCCAACAAAGGATATATCACAAAGTATTGAGATGAAATTTTGTTTCTGACCAAATACTTATTTTCCACCATAATATGCAAATAAAATGAAAAAAAAACAGACAATGTGATTTTCTGGATTTTTTTTTCTCAGTTTGTCTCCCATAGTTGAGGTCTACCTATGATGTAAATTACAGACGCCTCTCATCTTTTTAAGTGGTGGAACTTGCACTATTGCTGACTGACTAAATACTTTTTTTCCCCACTGTATAAGCTTGCATAGTTGAAAACACATATATAGAATTCATGATTAACTGCTTGCTGACATTGAATGGAGAAACACAGGAGTTGATTCAGAGCAGAGATTGAAAGAGCAGGTTACCAGATATAAGCTTGCATAGTTGAAAACACATATATAGCATTCAGGATTAACTGATTGACAGTCTTTGTCATCTGCATACGGCACAATTTTGCTTATTCCATAATTATATTACCTGGTTTCAAGGCATGCAACACTGGAGGTGGGTGCATTCTTGCATTTCTGGAAAATCCATCCAAATTTCCTCTAATGGCTTCCATTGCATCATCTCTGCATTTTTCAGTGGTCTAGGCAAACAACATTTAATTTGCAGAGTAGGTTTCACTAAAAACAAATTACGTTCATGGACACATCTCATCTTTCCATTAGTAATGAGCATTTTCAACATATTTATTTACTTCACCCCAATGCACGAAATCCAATTCTTCACTTGAGGTGCAAAGTACTAACTGAATCAGAAAGCAAAGCAGCTGAAAAGGGAAAATAGATATTTTAAAGGGGTTGGGTTGTCCGTTACCTGGGCAACCCATTTTAAATAAAAAACACCATACACTTGCCTTTCCTTATGGATCGGGATATTGTTATGCCATCAGAGCCCTGCAGCTAATAAATGGCCGCTATTGGCTGCTGGGCCATCACTTCTTCAACTTGTCTGGGGGTCCTGACTTCGAATGAACCCAAGACATGCAGAAAATTAAAAGCACAGTAGCCCAATAGCAGTCACTGTTTGGCAGCATAGTTCACTATTATTTTATATAGCACCATTGATTCCATGGTGCTGTACATGAGAAGGGGTTACATACAAATAACAGATATCACTTACAGTAAGCAAACTAACAATGACAGACTGATACAGATGGGAGAGGACCCTGCCCTTGCGGGCTTACATTCTACAGGATGGTGGGGAAGGAGACAGTAGGTTGGGGGGTTGCAGCAGCTCCAGTGTTGGTGAGGCGGTAGTTCCGGTAGTGGTGAGGAGGCAGTGGGGTCATTTCAGGCTGTAAGCCTTCTTGAAGAGGTGGGTTTTTAGGTTCCGTTTAAAGGATCAGAATGTGGTTAATAGTCGGACATGTCGGGGCACAGAATTCCAGAAGATGGGGGATATCCGGGAGAAGTCTTGGAGGCGATTAGGTGAGGAACGAATAAGTGTGGAGGAGAGAAGGAGGTCATGGGAGGATAGGAGATTATGTGAGGGAAGATATAGGGAGATTAGTTCAGAAATATATGGAGGAGACAGGTTATGGATGGCTTTGTAGGTCAGTATTAGTAATTTGAACTGGAAATGCTGAGGGAATAGGAGCCAGTGAAGAGTTTTGCAGAGGGGAAAAGCGGAGGCGTAGCGAGGAGAGAGACGAATTAGTCGGGCAGCAGAGTTAAAGATGGACTGGAGAGGTTCGAGAGTGTTAGCAGGGAGGCCACAGAAAAGAATGTTGCAGTAGCCAAGGCAGGAGATAAGGGCATGCAAAAGCATTTTAGTAGATTGAGTGTTAAGGAAAGGACCAATTCTGGAAATATTTTTGAGCTGGAGGCGACAGGAGGTGGAAAGAACTTGGATGTGCAGTTTGAAGGACAGGGAAGAGGCAGTGAACTTCTGGTACGGAGGAAAACATGATGTCATTTACTGTGATAGATAGATCAGGTAAGGAAGATCTGTGAGATGGAGGAAAGATGATGAGTTCAGATTTGTCCACATTTAGTTTAAAGGAAGCGAGAGGAGAAGGAGGAGGATATGGCTGACAGACACTCCGGGATTCTGGACAGCAGAGAGGTGACGTCTGGGCCAGAGAGGTAAATCTGTGTGTTATCAGCATAAAGGTGGTACTGGAATCCATGGGACTTTATGAGTTGTCCCAGGCCAAGTGTATACCGTATATTGAGAAGAGTAGGGGTCCTAGAACAGAACCTTGGGGGACTCCAACAGAGTGGGATGATGAGGTAGTGTGGGAGTGGGAGATGCTGAATGTATGGCTGGAAAGGTATGAGGAGATCCAGGATAGGGCGAGGTCTTTGATGCCAAAGGAAGAGAGGTTCTGTAGTAGGAGGCAGTGATTAACTGTGTCGAAAGCAGAGGACAGGTCTAAAAGGAGGAGAATAGAGTATTGTCAGTTAGCCTTGGATGTAAGTAGGTCGCTCGTAATTCTGGTCAGAGCAGTCTCAGTGGAATAATGGGGACGGAAACCAGATTGTAGATTGTCAAACAGCAAGTTAAATGAGAGGTGGGAGGAAAGTGCAGCATGGACGTGCTGCTCCATGAGTTTGGAAGCGAATGAAAGCAGCGATATTGGGTGATAGCTGGACATAGCGGTTGGGTTGAGGGTTGGCTTTTTAAGGATAGGCGTGATTGTGGCATGTTTGAAAGCAGAAAGGAAGGTACCAGAAGTTAATGATAGGTTGAAGAGATGGGTTAGGGATGGGATAAATGTGGTGATGAGGTTGGGAAAGAGGTGGGATGGGATAGGGTCTAGTACACAAGTGGTGAGGTGTGATTTCGAGAGGAGACAATTAAGCTCCCCTTTAGTGATGTTGGAGAGGGAGGTTATGGGGGAAGGGCATTGGTATGGTATACAAAGGGGTTGTGATGGTTGAACAATAAAAATTTGCCTTGTTTGGTCGATATTTATGAAGTGTATGGCAAAGTCCTCAGCAGAGATGAGGAGGGTTGTAGGGGAGAGTGGTGGGTGGAGGAGTAAGTTAAAAGTTTTGAATAACTGTTGTTGTAGGATAGGAAACATACGAGGGGTGTGAAGTAGGCCTGTTTAGCAGAGGAGAGGGCAGATTTGAAAGAGTGTTGCTTGCTTCAGTGCAGTGAAATCTTGCGACTTTGATTTCTTCCAACGCCACTTTGCAACCCTACCAGAGCTTTTTTAGTGATGCCATCGTGCTAGGGTTGTCTATGGATACGTCGCACTCTGACATGAAATGAGAGGGGCGACCGTGTCAATAGATGATGCGAGAGTGGCAATGTAGAAAGCAGTGGCACGGTCTTGTGTTGTGGGAGGATTCTGCGGGGGGTGTGCATGTTGCTGGACATCGTTGGCAGGTGAGGACAGGGATGAGAAAGTAAGTAGATTGGTGGTCAGACAGAGAAAGAGGGAAGGTTGAGAAGTTAGCTAGGGCGCAGAGACGGGTGAAAACTAGGTCTAATGTATGTCCGTCTGTGTGGGTGGCTGAGGAGAACCACTGAGTAAAGTCCAAAAGATGAAGTAAGAGACAGGAGTTTGGACGCTGTTTACTGAAGGGTATCAGTAGGGATGTTGAAATCACTCATGATGATAGTGGGAATATCAGAGGAAAGAAAGTGAGGAAGCCAGGTGGAGAACTGGTCAATAAAGGCAGTGGCCAGGCCCGGAGGTTGGTATCCGACGGCCACTTGGAGGGAGAGTAAATATGGACAGAGTGGACTTCAAAAGAGGGGAGGATAAGGGAGGGTACAGGTGGAATTGGGTTAAAGGTGCAGTTAGTAGAAAGGAGACATGCATAACACTTAGAGATGGGCGGACACCTGGATGTTCGGGTTCAGCAGAATAGTTACAAAATGGTTTGGGTTCAGGTGCCAGTACAGTACCCGGACCCCATTCACTTGAATGGTGGGTCCGAACATCCAGTGTTTGCCACGCTGTCATGTGCATGACAAGATGGTAAACACCTATTCTGATCGGCGGTAAAATCATCAGACCGCCACAGCCGATCAGACAGCCACAGTTCTCACGCTGTCAAAAGACAGTATGTGCATGCAGCTGTGATCGGAGGTATAAAAAGTTTACCTCCGGTCATTGGGGTCAGCTGATGGAACTACTGCTCCCATCAGCCTACACATGCTGCCGCTAATAACAGTGAAAGCAGGAGCGGCTGAAGGAAGGATTCATCAGCCAGAGGTGTAAATAATTTAAAAAAAAAAAAATGGAGTGGGTTCCCCTGTACTTTTGATAACCAGCAAAGCAAAACTCAGAGCCAGGGCAGCAACCCTGAGCTACCAGCTTCAGCAGGGCTGTTTATCAAGAATAGAGGGGTCGTCAAACCATATTTTTTAATTATTTAAGTATGGACGCTGACCTTTACTGTTCGGGTTAGCTTCTCTAATAACGATGTAACTCAAGTTTGAGACCCAGCGCCAACATCTCAGGAATTGCACCAGTATAGGAGGTGACTATATGCTGTTGTGTTTTGTTATTTTTTTTTGTTTTTTTTTTTAACAAAGACCATATAACTTAAATAAGACACTGTGTAGAACTCCTTTAATAGTAATTGTCACGATTCCTGGAGTTGACCCACTGGATCAAAGAACCAACCGTCCCTGAGCGAGCTGACCGGGTGGAAGCGACCCCTATACAGAGAGCGTTTGGGGCAGACCCAGGGGGAAAGTATACCACAATAGCTGGCACCAGAGGGCCGGCTCGTCGGAAACAGAAGAGATCAGGGGAGCGTTAGGGACTGGAAAGGTAGAGACTGGGACTGGAAGTAGGAGCAGGAGAACAATATCAGGGAAACAATAGACATGGGGCCAGAATGAAACTAGGATCTCAGAGTGGAACCGGGACAGGGCAATGTGTAGGCTGGAGGTTTGCCAGGTACAGGAAAGGGCACACAAACTGGGAAGTGTACCGGACTGAAGACAGGGCAGAGCGCACACTGGGAAGTGTACCGGGTTGAGGACAGGGCAGAGCACACACTGGGAAGTGTACCGGGCTGAGGACAGGGCAGAGCGCACACTGGGAAGTGTACCGGGTTGAGGACAGGGCAGAGGGGACCTGAATACAGGGAAAGTCTGCAGCAATACCAACCGGTATCACACAGACAAGCAGACGATACTCAGGCGCTTACGCAGGGCTTAAGGCAGTCTGATATACCAGGTAGTGGTCGCCATGACAGGGCGGAGCTTCCGGGTTACAACGCTCGCACAGTATCACGTTTAGAAGGAGCACGCTGCCGGGACCTCATGAGCATGTGCGGGCACTGGACCCTCCGAGGACCCGGAAGTAGCGGCGAGATACAAGGCAGACCTAGTGCAAAGACACGGCGGGAGCCCAGGTAAGTATCGTGGGACCGGGTGGCCGTAACAGTCACAATTTTCTTCGAGCAAGGGATGATGTAAAAAATTTGAGCAGTATCTTATATTAAATGTTATCAAACACCATGCAACAGTTTAATGCATTTGGTGCAAATGGCAGCAATGCAGACAAAACTAATTTTAAATATTCCACTTGTAATAAATTTCCCCCATTATATACAAATAAGGATCTATTCACATCTTCCCTGGTCTTTGCTGAAGTGGGCTGCACTCCATCACTTCATGGAGGCTACCATGATTAGTAGTCAGTCACAGAAAGATCCTATCATTTTAGCTGCCATGAAGAGAACACAACCTTCTATACCCTCTATGCAGGAAATATAGAAAAGAGGTGTGCATTTTTAATATGGCAGCACCCAGAAGGTGAACTACAGAAAAAATAAGTGGCTTCAAAAGTAAAGAAAAAAAAAAATTACATACGTACACTGAAATATTATATAGTATATGTAACAACTGCAACTAAATTTAAATACAGGTACATGGAACAAGGCATTCAAAGCTTGTTTTTTCATACAGTAATCAGGACTATTCAGAACTGCTTTTTTGCCGACTGAGGGTACACATAGAAATGGAAAAAGGTTTTATTCTTGTCTATTTAGTGGGCAGAATTCATACAAATAGGAAGGAAAAAATAACTGAATAAGAACAGCACATTGAAGGCTGCTGAGTGCTGTCCTTTCTTCTATGACTGACTACTATGAGAAAGGCAGGAAATCCCTATCTGATTTATTTATTTTTTTAAATACAAGAATAACAGATGGCAGATGGTAAAAACAGACACAGACCAAGAATGAACTAACATTCGTCTTTTTGGGGGACCTCCACTTGGAGGATGACATTATTGCAAATTAAATAAAATTGGCTCCTCCTCAACAGACCATACCTAGGCTGGTGGGTTAGGCTTCCTCAGTTTTCTGTATTGTCAGTTGGAGGCGAGGTCTGTCTCAGACCTGTCTTAGGTTAGGTGTTGACTGTTTTTTCTTTTTTTTTAGGTAAAGGTCTCTCAGGATAAAGAATGTACTTGTGCACCGTTTCACACGTGTAGCAACAAAGTACAGGCTGTAATTGTTCAGTCCTTATTTTCTAGCATTGGTTTGGCCGGACCAATCTACATTGACACAGCCGGTAATCAGGTACTGGGGGTGGAGTTCTGTAAGCCAACTAGCACTTGTCAACCGCCCCAAATAGAAGCGTGTTCATAGATCAGAATACAGGGGAAGTCTGGTCTTCAGGACAGTGAAGTATAACCATGTCATTAGAAGCCTTCACAAGTCACTTATCCTTGTGTTACCTGTAATAAATGAGTTTTCCACTGGACAGCCTATGTGGCCTATTGTGTCGCCTGTACCCCTCCCCCTCTTCCCTTGCTGGTATCTCCCCAAGGAATCCTTTTAAGTTCTGAAAAGAATATATGTCCCCGCCTGCCAGGGCTCGTGATTTAGCTCAGTCTGTTTCCAAACTAACCAAAGGTGTGTAAGATGCTGTTTACAGTTGTGGAGTAATTGCCAGTCACTACTACCGCCCCATGGGTTCTAAATTCAGTGGCAAGCGAGTCTGAACCCCCCCCCCCCCGGCTACTGTACTTCAATATGGCCAATCAAGACTGCCATCTAGGCGGGCTCCATTTACCTCTTCATCCAGGTCATCTTCACAGGGGAGGAGTCTAGGTTTTTTCCCCTCTCTTCAGGTGGTGCTCTCCCTTCAGTGCTAATAATCTGACTCCAGTTCAGAGTCTGATCTAGACCCTCCAAAGTAGGAAGGTTGAGAGAGATGGTGGACACCTTGGTGTCAGCTGCTAACTCCTCTAGGAGGGTCAGCAGCGCTCCCCCTCTATCACTGAAGCGTGGGGCTATTACAGACAGCATGGGGACACCCAAACACTTCCAAAAGCATTGCTGCATGGAGGGGTTATATCCCTTTTCAGCAGAGCTAGTGGCTTGTTGATTTGCTCTGCCTGTGGTAGACACTCCAGTGTCTCGCCTATTGAAGGTTACTACTCGGTCTCTTGCTGCGATTGCGGCTCTTAAGGATCGCACAGACAGACGTATAGAGTCTGTGGCGAAGCCTGCCTTTGGGGAGACGGGTTTTGCCCTTTGTCTGGCTTTTTTTGCCACTTGGGTATCTAGATATTCTATAGCTTGGGCTAGACATTTGCAACAAAAGGTTTTTGTGCTGGTTCTCTGGATTTAGCTGACATTGTGAATCAAATTACGAGGTGTTCAGCAGACTTAGATGCATTACTCAGGCGGCAAGTAATTTGTTGCATGCTATGGGTCAATGTATGGAAGGCAGACATTGTGTCAAAGAAATCTCTTACAGGACTGTCGTTTTAGGGATCTCCCGTTTGGAACCAGACTCGACGAGAACATTTCTGATGAAACTGGTGGCAGAAGAACCTCGCTTCCGCAATCCAAGGCTGGTCATCCTTTTAGGAAACAAAGGGCTCTGCAGTTCTTTCCTTTTAGTCAGTATCCAGGGCCAGAACTGTGTCGTTAGATCAGACCCAGGGTCTCCGATAAATCCAGAAGAGCTCCCTTTAGACTATTTACAGCCAGTCGCCCTCCCGGATCAGGAGCCAAGCCTGCTGGGTCCAAAGGCAACAGAAGGGTCACTGCTTGACGGTTGGCCCCCGCTCAGGGATTTCTCCCGGGTTGGTGGCCATCTACTCCTTTTTCAGGAAGCATGGCTGGTTGCGGTCAGTCTCTTCTAACTACAAAATAGAATATACTACCCTGCTCATAGATCGCTTTTTCTATTCCCATCCACCAGTTTCCTGGAGAATGAAAGCAGTTTATGACCAGGTGATAGCTTCCCTGCTCCACGCAGGAGTAATTACCAGAGTTCCCTTTCCAGTGCATTTCAAAGGGTGTTAAGCTTATTCATCCCCAAGAGGGATGGCTCAGTGAGGCAGATTCTAGATTTAAGGTGCCTGAACAGGCGAGTTCTACTCCGTCACTTCAAGTTGGAGTCAGTGATCGCGTCCATGAAGACCAGGGAGTTTACATCTCTAGTAAATAGTCAGGATGCTTATCTACATGTATCAATATTTCCAGTCCATCAGCATTTTCTTTGCGAATATCAGTTTCAGCTCAGGGCTCTCACTTTGGGGCTGGTCACAGCACCCAGAGAATTTACAAAGATTCCTCTGTCTGGACAATATTCTAGTTGAAGCAACTTCCTTTGCTCAGAACCTTGAGAGCAAGCAGCTAATTCTTCAGGCCCTTGACCAATTTGGATGGGTTATTAACAGGACAAAGTCAGTTTTTGTCCCGACACAGAGACTACAGTTTCTGGGAATAGTGTTTGACACTGTTCAAGCGTCAGTTTTCCAAGAGAATAGAAGAGAATTACACTGCAGTCTTCCATCAGAACCTTGAAACGTCCAACAGACATTCCCTCCGGTTTTGCAAGAAAATCTTAGTAAAGATGGTGGCAATATTCAAAACAATTCTGTTTGTTTTGTAGAGGTTTGTACCGAAACTGAGCACACTGTTGACCAGGTCAATACAGTCACTGGATTGGCCCATTCAGCTCCCCTTCAGGTGTCGCCAGTCTCTCCGGTTGCAGTTGAGATCTCCCCTGCTAACGCAAGGTCGCCCCATTCAGTGGAAGGTTCTCAACACATACTGTTGTGGCCAAAAGTATTGACACCCCTGCAATTCTGTCAGATAATACTCAGTTTCTTCCTGAAAATGATTGCAAACACAAATTCTTTGGTATTATTATCTTTATTTAATTTGTCTTAAATGAAAAAACACAAAAAGAATTGTCCTAAAGCCAAATTGGATATAATTCCACACCAAACATAAAAAAGAGGGTGGACAAAAGTATTGGCACTGTTCGAAAAATCATGTGATGCTTCTCTAATTTGTGTAATTAACAGCACCTGTAACTTACCTGTGGCACCTAACAGGTGTTTGCAATAACTAAATCACACTTGCAGCCAGTTGACATGGATTAAAGTTGACTCAACCTCTGTCCTGTGTCCTTGTGTGTACCACACTGAGCATGGAGAAAAGAAAGAAGACCAAAGAACTATCTGAGGACTTGAGAAACCAAATTGTGAGGAAGCATGAGCAATCTCAAGGCTACAAGTCCATCTCCAAAGACCTGAATGTTCCTGTGTCTACCGTGCGCAGTGTCATCAAGAAGTTTAAAGCCCATGGCACTGTGGCTAACCTCCCTAGATGTGGACGGAAAAGAAAAATTGACAAGAGATTTCAACGCAAGATTGTGCGGATGTTGGATAAAGAATCTCGACTAACATCCAAACAAGTTCAAGCTGCCTTGCAGTCCGAGGGTACAACAGTGTCAACCCGTACTATCCGTCGGCGTCTGAATGAAAAGGGACTGTATGGTAGGAGACCCAGGAAGACCCCACTTCTTACACCGAGACATAAAAAAGCCAGGCTGGAGTTTGCCAAAACTTACCTGAAAAAGCCTAAAATGTTTTGGAAGAATGTTCTCTGGTCAGATGAGACAAAAGTAGATGAGACAAAGCTTTTTGGGCAAAGGCATCAAGGTAGAGGCATTCAAAGAAAAGAACACGGTCCCTACAGTGAAACATGGCAGAGGTTCCTTGATGTTTTGGGGTTGCTTTGCTGCCTCTGGCACTGGACTGCTTGACCGTGTGCATGGCATTATGAAGTCTGAAAACTACCAACAAATTTTGCAGCATAATGTAGGGCTCAGTGTGAGAAAGCTGGGTCTCCCTCAGAGGTCATGGGTCTTCCAGCAGGACAATGATCCAAAACACACTTCAAAAAGCACTAGAAAATGGTTTGAGAGAAAGCACTGGAGACTTCTAAGGTGGCCAGCAATGAGTCCAGACCGGAATCCCATAGAACACCTGTGGAGAGATCTAAAAATGGCAGTTTGGAGAAGGCACCCTTCAAATATCAGGGACCTGGAGCAGTTTGCCAAAGAAGAATGGTCTAAAATTCCAGCAGAGCATTGTAAGAAACTCATTGATGTTACCGGAAGCGGTTGGTCGGTTATTTTGGCTAAAGGTTGTGCAACCAAGTATTAGGCTGAGGATGCCAATACTTTTGTCTTGCCCATTTTTGGAGTTTTGTGTGAAATGATCAATGTTTTGCTTTTTGCTTCATTCTCTTTTGTGTTTTTTCATTTAAGACAAATTAAATGAAAATAATAATACCAAAGAATTTGTGTTTGCAATCATTTTCAGGAAGAAACTGAGTATTATCTGACAGAATTGCAGGGGTGTCAATACTTTTGCCCACAACTGTATGCAGGTCTTACAGGTTGGAGAGCAGTATTTAGTCACCTGATGGTTTAGGAGGTGTGGAGCAGCCAGGAGAGCATTCTTCCAATATGCTGGAGCTTAGAGCATTCATTCTGGCATGACTGCATTGGCAGCACTTACTCAGTAGGTTGCTGATTAGGATTTAATCAGATAACGCCAAGGCTGAGGCCCATATCAATCGTCAGGAGGGTACACACGAAGTCCATGCACCATCGGAGAGGTCAAAAGAATTCTGAAATGGGCAGAGGACAAGGTTCCTTTAATCTCTGAAGTTCAAGAAGTTCATATATCCGGGGTGGACAATTGGGAAGCAGACATTTTGAGTCGACAACAGATAGCGACAGGAGCGTGGGCTCTTTATACAGAAGTGTCCAGGCAGGTTTGTTAGCGGTGCGGTACACTGGTTGTTGATCTGCTTGCAGCAAGGCTAAACCACAAGGTGCTGAAGTTTGTGGCAAGATGCTGGGACCTTAAGGCAGTCCCAGGCATCTTTGCTTTACTTTTTTTTTCCCCCACCTCTACACAGATTTCTAAGATCATGGCAGAAGAAGTTTGTCACTCATTGTTCAAGACTGGCCTCGAGGGCCTTGTATTCAGATGGAAATCTCCTGCCACATGTTCTATGGACACTCCTGGGCTACCCAGATCTTCTGTCATAGGGTCCGTTCTATCATCAGAATTTACAGTAGTTGAATTTGACGGCATCGCTGTTGAAGCCGCGATTTTGAGGGTGTTGGGTCCAAGTCAGCCATCCAGACTATGATCAGAGCCTGAAGCCATCCTCGTAAGTCTACCATCAAACTTGGAAGGCTTATTTTCATTGGTGTGAGTCTTCCAGTTCTTTGACAATGTCTTTTTTTTTGCCAGCACTGTTCTTCTTACAGTCCGGTTTGGAGGAAAGGCTGACGCTTAACTCCCTCAAGGATCAGGTGTTCGCCCCGGCTATTTTATTTCTGAAGAATCTGGCATTTAAAGCCCAGGTTAAAATTTGCACCCAAGGAGTAGCCCACGCTAGACCAACCTGACACCTCTAGGGCCTTCGGACCTTATCTTGTTTTGAAGATCCTTCAGTCTTCACCTTTTTAGACCATTAGAGAGGTCTCTACACATTTTGTTTCTTACACAGTAGCTTTCTTTATAGCCACTACTTCTTTCAGGAGGGTTTTGGAGCTGGCAGCTTTTGCATTTTGCATGCCTCACCTTATTCTGCTTCAGGATAAGATAGTGTTGAGGCCACTTCCATCCTTCCTCCCTTAGGGGATTTTAAGTTTTTACCTTAAAGAAGGCAATATTTTGCCTTCCTTTTGCCAGGTACTATCTAGTTGAGAGACTCAATAGGAAGACAGTGCAGACAGCAGTAGCCCAGACTTCCCTAAATTAAGACAGAAAAATTGGATGGTAACATTATGATATTTAATTATTTTCCCACCCTAGGGACTGCTTTAGGATGCACCATGTTTCTGCATCCCCCAATGAGACGAACAAGAAAAGCGGATTTTTGGGTACTGTGAAAAATCACTGCCGACGGGGTCGTGCACATCCACCGCTGTTACCTTTTCGCCACGAACAGCATTCTGCTGCCCCCTATCGTCAGGACAATTATGCAGTTGACCAACGATTACCATCAGGATGTGGCTATTTCTACTGCTAGGCCGATAATTGGTGAACACAGCGTGAGATCATTGTATACATACAACTGATTTCAAAGCATGAAATATGGATTATATTAGCTGCCACCCCAATTGTTTTAAAAGCAGATTGGAAGCCCATTACAGGTAACCATATGGCTTTGGGATGCTGTGTACAAAGCAAGAGGAACAGATCTATTAAACTTTATATTTAATCCAGAAAGATAGGCAGTGCTTATATATATATATATATATATATATATATATATATATATATATATATTAAAAAAAAAAAAGATACAAAAACAATGATATATACAATTACATAAAAGGATAAGACAAGAAACTTACTAAGACTTGGTCACAGAAATGACTCAGAGCTTAGAGAAGGGAAGTTCTTTGACTGGCAAATGTACAGAGTCTTCACAGTGAACAAGGTCTTACTAGGTACTGACAAAGTCTGAAACACCGATTCTGCTTTTTATTAGCAGTTATGCTCACACTCCTCCGCTTGATTACCTCATGTGTGTCTGCTTTGGAGATGTTCACATCCTTCAAGATTTTAAGAAATCCCCAACTTACAAGATATCTTTGAGATCAAATAGTACAGGTATAGCCCCATCTATTGAGCTGTTATTCACTTGGATTCTAGTGGCCATACAGTGATGCGAGTTAATGCGTCACGTCCGTCCCTTTGTTAGGACGCTGAAAATCTATATCCCATAAATATCCGATCAATAACCCCAATATTCCTATATTGCAGCTATATGTTATATGTTGATATGGCCTATAGGGGTCTCACTACTTTGATGAGTGTACCATTGAGTGTAAGAACTTGTTGGTTAGTTGTTGTTAGCAGACATCTTGTAATGGAGTAATGTATGACAAGTCTCATGTAATAAAAAGCCTGGAGCTATCCAAGGAGTGTGATCCATGACCGGAAACAAATAACAGAACATATATGAACCCCGGAGTCGGACTGTGTAGAATACGTTGAGAAAAATTCCTTTTAATCAAGGATGTGGCAGTTTCCCACAAATGATATCCTGTTTAATTACTTGTACACAACAGGTAGTCCTGGCTTCAAAGGATGGTGTAATTCGTTTATCTCCCCCTTAGCTATAACTGTTTTCCTCTTCCCCGTATGTCCAAAGTACGGGAGGACAATCTTAATTGGGAGACACAAAATTCTCCCCTTGGTTGCCCTGTTGGGAGTGCAGATAGATTTTCCTTCTTGTCTTAGGCTAGAGTCACACATAGCGACTCACCAGCGATCCTGACAACGATATCAATGTGTCAGGATCGCTGGTGAATCGCTATGTGATCGCTGGTGAGCTGTCAAACAGACAGCTTCACCAGCGATCAGCACAGCGATGCCCAGCGTCACTGTGCACGTTAGTAACCAGCGCGCTGATGCACGAAGCTGGTAACTAACGTACACAGCGGGTATCCAAGGGACGTGTGTCCCTAGATAACCAATGTGTACGTTAGTTACCAGCTCCCTGCATCAGCGCGCTGGTAACTAACGTACACATCGGGTATCTAAGGGATGCACGTCCCTTGGATACCCGATGTGTACATTAGTTACCAGCAGTTCGCTGGTCTCCCGCCTGTCACACACAGCGATGCGTGGTGGCCAATCGGGAGACCAGCGACCAAAAAAAAATTCCTGGCCTTTCCAGCAGCGATCCCGAAAGGGGGGCCGGTCGCTGATCGCTGTTACACACGGCGATCTCGCTGGTGAGATTGCTGTTGTGTCACAAAAATTGTGACTCAGCAGCGATCTCGCTAGCGAGATCGCTATGTGTGACGGGGCCTTTAATTCTTTTGTCTGCTTTTTCTCCTACTGCTTTCTCACAAAATGGAGGAAGCCCGACTCCTGTGGGTGACAAGGTAGTCTGCTGGAGAGCAGCCAATTTTATTTAAATTGCAATAATTGTCAGCCTTCAGATGGCAGCAGACTATCCCATGGTTTTGTGCCCCCCCACCCAATGAAAACTATGAGAAACAGATAACCCAAAAAATCTATTTTTCTAACTTGCTCTGTTTCACAGTTTAGAACTGAAGATCAGATATTCCCGGGTTTATACAACTACAAATCTAAAAATCTTACTTTGGGTTTCACACTGCTTAGCAATCTTAACTTCTGCTTCTGTTCTTCAAATTGTCGCCGTTTTCTTTCTTCTTCTAACAATTTTTGCTGCTGCTCAAATCGTTTTCTTGAATTTACAAATTAAAAAAAGCAGAATTAGGGTATTTCAAAAAAAAAAAAAAAAAAAAAAAAAGATCCTTTTCTCTTTTCACATCACTGAGCAGGACAGATTTTTCAGTACTGACATGTGTCACTTTATATACAGACTTTTTATTATGGCATATTGTAGTTTACGTTTTAGTAGCAAACTCCGGTCAATATTTTTTTGCATTTAGGAATATGGAAAAAAAAAAATCTGATTTATAACAAAATTTAGCAGTTTTTAAAATGTGAATTTTTATGCCATTACACCAGGAAAATCATACCATACAAAATAGTTATTAACATTATTCATGTGTTTAGTTTACGCCAACATCAATTTTTCAACATCTTTTTTTCTTATGATGTTAGAAAGGTTAAAAATGTGGCAGCAATTTCATTTTTCTCAATTTTTTTTTTTTGGGACCATTTCATTGTTGAAGTGACTGAAGGGCATAGTACCCAACTGTGGGTCCCACTGTCTTCCTTAACATCCCCACTCTCCACCCGCCGTCCTGTTCTATCCCTCCGCAGACGCGCTCTACATCCATGTCCCGGTGTCCCTCCACAGCCCTGCTCTCCCTCAACAGCCCCGCTCTCTTCCTTCACAGCCCTGCTCTCCCCCATCCACAGCCCCATTCTCTTCCTTCACAGCCCTGCTCTCCCGCTCCCTCCCTCTACAGCCCCACTCTCTATGCACCACACGTGGTGACACCGGGACCAGGAGAGAGAGGTGCGCAGATTGTTCGTTCGGCCGGAGTGGGCGGAGCAAGAGCGGAGCTGCAGCGCATGTGATTGGGTGGCCTGCGGGGGGGGGGCCATGGCCTAGCACTGTAGTAGGCCGCAGTAAAAGCCGGGGACTAAATTTAGGCCGGGAAGCTGCAGGGGAGAGGGGGATAGCGCAGTTGGCGACAGGGAGCGCCGACTGAGCCGGGACAGGGCTGGGAGGTGCCGGCACTATTCGGCCCCTCTCCAACCGCGTCCCACTCTGCTGCTTCGTGATTGGATGGTGATACACACACATTCAGGTGTGTGTGTGTGTGTGTGTGTGTGTGTGTGTGTGTGTGTGTGTGTGAGAGAGATAATATTTTTTATATATATATATATAATTTTTTTTTTTTATTAGCTGAAGAGCCCGGCGCTGCCCGGGCATAGTAACTAACTGTGGTTAGTTATAACAAATAATTATCCTCCATCCCATAGTCCCGTGCCCATATACCCATCATACATATCCAAGATCCCATAGGCCCGTACCCATATACCCATCACACATCCTCCATCCCATAGGCCCGTGCCCATATACATCCTCCATCCCATAGTCCCATGCCCATATACCCATCATACATATTCGCCATCCCATAGTCGAGTGCCCATATACCCATCACACATCCTTCATCTCATAGTCCCATGCCCATATACCCATGCCCATATACCAGTCATACATATCCTCCATCTTATAGTCCTGTGCCCATATACCCATCATATATCCTCCATCCCATAGTCCAGTGCCCATATACCCATCACACATCCTCCATCCCATAGTCCCGTGCCCATATACCCGTCATACATATCCTCCATCCCATAGTCCAGTGCCCATATACCCATCACACATCCTCCATCCCATAGTCCACCATTATGACATCATAATGAGGGGCGGGGCTTGATACGCACACACTTTTTCCCTATTATGTAGATATCGGCATTATGACATCATAATGAGGGGCGGGGCTTGACGCGCACACACTTTTTCCCCCATTATGTAGACATAGGCAAAGTTGTTTGGTGAATTGGAACGTGCAGGGTTAAAATTTCGCCTCACAACATAGCTTAGGACACTCGCGGGGTCCAGACGTGTGACTGTGCCAACTTTTGTGGCTGTAGCTGCGACGGTACGGATGCCTATCCCGAACATATACACATACATACACACTTTGAGCTTTATATATTAGATAAATGGTCAGCTATAATATACTGAGCGGCCATGATGAATTCCTGCAGCCATCTTGTCAAAGTTTCTACTTTTACAAAAGAACTAAAAAGATGTACTTTGAAATGGAGTATGTGAAAAGAGAACATGTCTGCTATCAACCCTGGCAGGCTTGCATAAAGGAAAATTGGATCAATAGGGGAATAGGGTTAACAAATATATGGTCAGTGTGTGTATACGTGATAATGTTGGTAAAAAGAACAAACTCTTTAAAATGTCAAATGCCTGAATTTATGGATCAAGCCTGAAAGTAGTGATAAGATTAATAACAGTAGCTAGAGAGAATATTGAATTCTATGGGTTTTAATGTTGTTTGGGGAAACGTTAATGTTTTCGTATTATGTCATTATATTCTTTGTTCTAAAATATGTTTCTGTAGATCATGATGAAAACACCCACTGCAGCAAGATGCAGCTTTCTTTGTTATGTATAAGAAGCCCCTGTTACTGTCGATCGTGGCCATTCCACCGCCATTATGCCACTGTGCCACACCATGGCCAGGGCTAGGAGCCTTTTCACCGCCAGACTTCACAGCGAATCTCTGCCCGTCTGATTTCCTGTTTATGCCTGCATGCTTCAACTTTCCTGATTATCTGTCCTGTTCTGCCGTGTATCTCTCAATCAACCTCAGCTCGATAAGAAGATTGTCTACAACTTTTTCCGGTCCTTTCAGCTCTCCGTAAGAATTTCCTCTTACACATATATAATATATAAATATACACACAAACACATATATAATATATTATATATATACATATACACACATATACATACACAGTACAGACCAAAAGTTTGAACACACCTTCTCATTCAAAGAGTCATCTTTATTTTCATGACTATGAAAATTGGAGATGCACTCTGAAAGCATCAAAACTATGAATTAACACATGTGGAATTATATAATTAACATAAAAGTGTGAATCAACTGAAAATATGTCTTCTAGTCTAGGTTCTTCAAAGTAGCCACATTTTGCTTTGATTACTGCTTTGCACACACTTGGCAATCTCTTGATGAGCTTCAAGAGGTAGTCACCAGAAATGGTCTTCCAACAGTCTTGTCCCAGAGATGCTTAGCACTTGTTGGCCCTTTTGCCTTCACTCTGCGGTCCAGCTCACCCCAAACCATCTCGATTGGGTTCATGTCTGGTGAGGCCAGGTCATCTGGCGTAGCACCCCATCACTCTTCCTCTTGGTCAAATAGCCCTTACACAGCCTGGAGGTGTGTTTGGGGTCATTGTCCTGTTGAAAAATAAATGATGATCCAACTAAACACAAATCGGATGGAATAGCATGCCGCTGCAAGATGCTGTGGTAGCCATGCTGGTTCAGTATGCCTTCAATTTTGAATAAATCCCCAACAGTGTCACCAGCAAAGCACCCCCACACCATCACACCTCCTCCTCCATGCTTCACGGTGGGAACCAGGCATGTAGAGTCCATCCGTTCACCTTTTCTGCACTGCACAAAGACACGGTAGTTGGAACAAAAGATCTCAAATTTGGACTCATCAGACCAAAGCACAGATTTCCACTGGTCTAATGTCCATTCCTTGTGTTCTTTAGCCCAAACAAGTCTCTTTGGCTTGTTGCCTGTCCTTAGCAGTGGTTTCCTAGCAGCTATTTTACTATGAAGGCCTGCTGCACAGTCTCCTCTTAACAGTTGTTGTAGAGATGTGTCTGCTGCTAGAACTCTGTGTGGCATTGACCTGGTCTCTAATCTGAGCTGCTGTTAACCTGTGATTTCTGAGGTTGGCGACTCGGATGAACTTGTCCTCCGCAGCAGAGGTCACTCTTGGTCTTCCTTTCCTGGGGCGGTCCTCATGTGAGCCAGTTTCTTTGTAGCGCTTGATGGTTTTTGACACTGCACTTGGGGACACTTTCAAAGTTTTCCCCATTTTTCAGACTGACTGACCTTCATTTCTTAAAGTGATGATGGCCACTTGTTTTTCTTTACTTAGAATTTGTATTATGGCAAGAAAAAAAGCAGCTAACAGTCTATTCGGTAGGACTATCAGCTGTGTATCCACCAGACTTCTGCACAACACAACTGATGGTCCCAACCCCATCTATAAGGCAAGAAATCCCACTTATTAAACTTGACAGGGCACACCTGTGAAGTGAAAACCATTTCCGGTGACTACCTCTTGAAGTTCATCTAGAGAATGCCAAGAGTGTGCAAAGCAGTAATCAAAGCAAAAGGTGGCTACTTTGAAGAACCTAGAATATAAGACATATTTTCAGTTGTTTCACACGTTTTTGTTAATTATATAACTCCACATGTGTTAATGCATAGTTTTGATGCCTTCAGAGTGAGTCTACAGAATCTAAAGAAAACTCTTTGAATGAGGTTTGTCCAAACTTTTGGTCTTTAATATATATACATACACACACACAGAGGTGTCTGTTTTAATAAGCGGAAAACATGTCTCAAACCCCTGAACTCACTATAATAAGGTAGACGGAGTCCCTTTAGACTGTCTAGCCTTTGTTCTTGCAGTGACCGCTTTTTTAGGTTTATGGCATAGATATAGTTGACCAAGATTTAATGCATCCCTAAAAACACAGGACAGGGGTCAGACAGTTCTTTTGGATTCTGTCTACCTCATTACAGTGAATGGATCTGTCATGGGGTTAATCAGGATCCTGATTTTGGGAGAGTCGGACAGAAATCATGATGTAAATTGCTCAAGGCCCTGCAAAAGATAAATGCAAACCAAGCTTTATTTCAAATTTTGGAACAACAGTATACGTGAGAAGTCAATTTCATTCTTTGGGTCAGTACGATTTTGGGGATACCACTTTAGTGGTGCAAATGATTATGAATTTATTCGCTACACATGTTCACTTCTTGCAAAGTTATTCCCACTTTTCAAAAAAAAGTTTTTGAAGATAGCGTAAAACTTTCTGTACAGCTATAAGTTGTCTAAAAAAATTACGACATTTCATAAAGTTTTACATTTGTGAAAAACTGTTTGATAAATAAGGGCCATAAAGTTTTGGCTTCTGTGATTTTGAGATAAGTGACCGTTAACCAAAACATGGAATGCCCCATGGAACATTACGCCACAGGCTTCTAGCAGGAATCCTAAGCCATGCGACTAAAATTTTGTAGCAGTGATTTGCAATTTAGAACATTTTTCTGACAGAACATGGGACTTGTTCCACCTCTAACGTTAAGAAGAATTGCTTTAATTTTTTTATGCGGTATAAGTGATAAGACTGCTTTGTTCTTTTGAGATCAATGGTTCACCAAAATACAGAATGCTCCATGGAACGTTCCGTTACAAGCTTCCAGCACAAATCCTTTGATACGAGACTCATTCTAATCAACACAAGTTTTCTAGTAGTATTTTGTAATTTACTATGGTAAATTAGCCAGAAGATGTGGCTTGTTCCAACTCTGGAACTTTAAGAAGTTAGAGAACTGCACGCTCAAAGGCGGGTGAAATCCAGTGAAACAGGTTAACTTTCTATAACATTTAACTGCAAACTACTTGCAGCAGGACTGACTTCTCAAATTACAATTAGATGTGTATTTGAGAGGTTGTTTGACAGGATTTTTTTTTCCATCCATGGGTTGAAGATATTCCCACCTTCCAGCAGCCCCACAGGCCCAACACAGACAGCAGGGTCGGAGAAACATCCAATGATGTGCACTTCTAAACACCTGACCACCGCAGCCAATTACAAAGCGCAGAGATGTTGGAAATTCCAAATCAGAGACACTGCTTCCGGAGTCAGCTGAGTCCTCTGGAGTGGTCAGTGTCAGATCCGCAAGAAGAGTGGAAAGCAAGTATGCCAAAGTTTATCATTTTTAATCAATGATTAAACAAAAAAAAAACCTTTAACTGCAAATTTGTAAAAAGCAACATGTAACGATATTTTGTAGCCACATCAAATTACACATGAAGTTTGAGTCTTCATGTTTTACATAAACTTACTGTTGCTCTTCAACAAATTGCTTCTGCATGTCAGTAGTGTAAGCTGGACCTGGAGACGCCATTCTTATAAATCCAGCCTGTCCCACAAATGTCATCGCAGTAGGCTGCATCGGACCCATCGCTAATCCACCCTGGTAAAAATAATATACATTTGTTTTACTTCAATGGATAGAATGTCAAAATGAAACACACTTATAATTTACATTTACAAAAATGAAAAGTAGCACTTCAACTTTTTCAGATATTTCAAGACATACATTTAGAGGGCTGCTTGGCAAGATCAACAGAGATCTTCTAATTTAAAATACTTTTAAAAATGTTCCTGGCATTAACCTCTTCTCCCACAAGCTAATTTTCACCTTCAGGACCAGGAAAAATTGATCACAACTGACTATTAACACTTTATGTGGTAATAACTCTAACGATTCTACACAGTTTAGCGATTCAGAGTCTGTTTTGTTGTGATATATTGCACTTAATGTTAGCGGTAGATTTAGGTAGATAGTATTTGCGTTTAATTATGAAAAAAATGGAGCTGAGTGTGATCTGAGCGTAAGTGCGAACTGTGGTAAGTGCGTGACTTGAGATTCAGTGAAGATTTTGAAAACCTATAACAAATACCTGTGTGAGTTGCTGAATTGTAGGTTGCTGAGTGCTTTCTACCTGTTAAATTTTGGGGGAGCTTGGGGGCTTGTTTAACCTATTTTTTCTCTCTACAGGGTTAATCTCTTATTTTACTATCTGTGTTTTTAACCCCTTCATGACCCAGCCTATTTTGACCTTAATGACCTGGCCATTTTTTGCAATTCTGACCAGTGTCCCTTTATGAGGTAATAACTCTGGAATGCTTCAACGCATCCTAGCGATTCTGAGATTGTTTTTTTGTGACATATTGGGCTTCATGTTAGTGGTAAATTTAGGTCGATAATTTTTGCGTTTATTTGTGAAAAAATCAGAAATTTGGCGAAAATTTTTAAAATTTCGCAATTTTCAAATTTTGAATTTTTATTCTGTTAAACTAGAGAGTTATGTGACACAAAATAGTTACTAAATAACATTTCCCACATGTCTACTTTACATCAGCACAATTTTGGAAGCAAAATATTTTTTTTGTTAGGAAGTTATAAGGGTTAAAAGTTGACCATCGATTTCTCATTTTTACAACAAAATTTACAAAACCATTTTTTTTATGGACCACCTCACATTTGAAGTCACTTTGAGGGGTCTATATGGCAGAAAATACCCAAAAGTGACACCATTCTAAAAACTGCACCCCTCAAGCTACTCAAAACCACATTCAAGAAGATTATTAACCCTTCAGGTGTTTCACAACAGCTAAGGCAATGTGGAAGGAAAAAATGGACATTTTAATTTTTCCAACACAAATTTCCTTTCAGCGTCAATTTTTTCATTTGCACATGGGCAACAGGATAAAATGGATCCTAAAATTTGTTGGGCAATTTCCCCTGAGTACACCGATACCTCATATGTGGTCATAAACCACTGTTTGGGCGTACGGCAGGGCTCAGATGGGAAGGAGCACCATTTGACTTTTTGAATGGAAAATATGCTGGAATATTTAGCGGTTGCCATGTCGCGTTTGGAGAGTCGCTGTGTGCCTAAACACTGGAGCTCCCCCACAAGTGACCCCATTTTGGAAAATAGACCCCCCAAGGAACTTATCTAGATGCATAGTGATCACTTTGAACCCCCAGGTGCTTCTCAAATTGATCTGTAAAAAAAAAAAAAAAAAAGTATTTTTTTTTCACAAAAATTATCTTTTAGCCTCAGTTTTTTCATTTTCACATGGGCAACAGGATAAAATGGATCCTAAAATTTGTTGGGCAATTTCTCCTGAGTACACCAATACCTCATATGTGGTCATAAACCACTGTTTGGGTGCAGGGCAGGACCCGGAAGGGAAGGAGCGCCATTTGACTTTTTGAATGGAAAATTAGCTCCAATCGTTATCGGACACCATGTCGCGTTTGGAGATCCCCTGTGTGCCTAAACATTGGAGCTCCCCCACAAGTGACACCATTTTGGTAACTAGACCCCTTAAGGAACTTATCTAGATGTGTAGTGAGCACTTTGAACCTCCAAGTGCCTCACAAAAGTTTATAACATAGAGCAGTGAAAATAAAAAATCATTTTTTTTTCCTCAAAAATCATTTTTTTAGCACGCTATTTTTTATTTTCACAAGGGTAACAGGAGAAATTGGATCACAAAAGTTGTTGTCCAGATTGTCCTGAGTACGCTGGTACCCCATATGTGGGGGGGGGGGGCACTGTTTGGGTGCACGGCAGGGCGCAGAAGGGAATGAGCGCCATTTGACTTTTTGAAATGAAAATTGGCTCCAATCGTTAGAGGACACCATGTCGTGTTTGGAGATCCCCTGTGTGCCTAAACTTTGGAGCTCCCCCACAAATGACCCCATTTTGGAAACTAGACCCCCTAAGGAACTTATCTAGATGCATAGTGAGCACTTTGAACCCCCAGGTGATTCACAGAAGTTTATAATGCAGAGCAGTGAAATTAAAAAAAAATTTTTTTCTCCTAAAAAAAAAATTTTAAGTCTGCAATTTTTTATTTTCACAAGGGTACCAGGATAAATTGGACCACAAAAGTTGTTGTCCAGTTTGTCCTGAGTACGCTAGTACCCCATATGTGGGGGGAGACCACTGTTTGGGCACACGTCGGGGCTCGGAAGGGAAGTAGTGACATTTTGAAATGCTGACTTTGATGGAATAGTCTGCGGGCATCATGTTACATTTGCTGAGCCCCTGTGTGCCTAAACAGTAGAAACCCCCCACAAGGGACCCCATTTTGGAAACAAGACCCCCAAGGAACTTATCTAGATGTGTGGTGAGCACCTTGAACCCCAAGTGCTTCACAGAAGATTATAACGCAGAGCCGTGAAAATAAAAAATCATTTTTTTCCCTCAAAAAAAATGATTTTTAGCCCGCAATTTTTTTTTTCACAAGGGTAACAGGAGAAATTGGACCCCAAAAGTTGTTGTCTAGTTTGTCCTGAGTACGCTGATAACCCATATGTGGGGGATGACCACTGTATGGGCACACGTCAGGGCTCGGAAGGGAAGTAGTGACGTTTTGGTATGCAGACTTTGATGGAATGGTCTGCGGGCATCATGTTACATTTGCAGAGCCCTTGATGTTCCTAAACTGTGGAAACCCCCCACAAGTGACCCCATTTTGGAAACTAGACCCCATAAGGAACTTGCCTAGATGTGTGGTGAGCACCTTGAACCCCGAAGTGCTTCACAGAAGATTGTAACGCAGAGCCATGAAAATAAAAAATCTTTTTTTTTCCTCAAAAAATGAAATTTTAGCTCGCAATTTTTTATTTTCACAAGGGTCACAGGAGAAATTGGACCCCAAAAGTTGTTGTCCAGTTTGTCCTGAGTACGCTGGTACCCCATATGTGGGGGGAAACCACTGTTTGGGCACACGTTGGGTCTCAGCAGGGAAGTAGTGACATTTTGAAATGCTGACTTTGATGGAATGGTCTGCGGGCGTCATGTTACATTTGCTGAGCCCCTGTGTGCCTAAACAGTAGAAACCTCCCACAAGTGACCCCATTTTGGAAACTAGACCCCCCAGGGAACTTATCTAGATGTATGGTGAGCACCTTGAACCCCCAAGTGCTTCACAGAAGTTTATAACGCAGAGCCGTGAAAATAAAAAATCATTTTTTTCCCTCAAAAAAAATGATTTTTAGCCCACAATTTTTTTTTTCACAAGGGTAACAGGATAAATTGGACCCCAAAAGTTGTTGTCCAGTTTGTCCTGAGTACGCTGATACCCCATATGTGTGGGGGAACCATTGTTTGGGCACACGTCAGGGCTCGGAATGGAAGTAGTGACGTTTTGAAATGCAGACTTTGATGGAATAGTCTGCAGTCGTCATTACGTTTGCAGAGCCCCTGATGTGCCTAAACAGTGGAAACCCCCCACAAGTGACCCCATTTTGGAAACTAGACCTTCCAAGGAACTTATGTAGATGTATGGTGAGCACTTTCAACCCCCAAGTGCTTCACAGAAGTTTATAATGCAGAGACATGAAAATGAAAAAAACATTTTTTATTTTCCCAAGGGTAACAGGAGAAATTAGACCCCAAAAGTTGTTGTGCAATTTTTCCTGAGTACGCTGATACCCCATATGTGGGGGTAAACCACTGTTTGGGCACACGTCGGGGCTTGGAAGGGAGTGAGCACCATTTGACTTTTTGAACGCAAAATTGGCTGGAATCAAAGGTTGCACCATGTCGCGTTTGGAGACCCCCTGATGTGGCTAAACAGTGGAAACCCCTCAATTCTAACTCCAACCCTAACCCCAACACACCCCTAACCACAACCCTAACCCCAACACATCCCTAACCCCAACACACCCCTAAACCCAACACTAACCATAACACTAACCACAAGCCTAACCCTAATTCTAACCCTAACCCTCTTTTCAACCCTATCCCTCTTTTCAACCCTAACCCTCTTTCCAACCCTAACCCTCTTTCCAACCCTAACCCTCTTTCCAACCCTAACCCTAATTCCAACCCTAACCCTCTTTCCAACCCTAACCCTCTTTTCAACCCTAACCCTCTTTCCAACCCTAACCCTCTTTCCAACCCTAACCCTAACCCTCTTTCCAACCCTAACCCTAACCCTCTTTCCAACCCTAACCCTAACCCTCTTTCCAACCCTAACCCTAACCCTCTTTCCAACCCTAACCCTCTTTCTAACCCTAACCCTAACCCTCTTTCCAACCCTAACCCTAACCCTGATGGAAAAATAAAAATATTTTCTTTATTTTATTAGTTCTTCCTACCTATGGGGGTGATAATCGGGGGGTTCATTTACTTTTTATTTTATTTTGATCACTCTGAGAGTGATCAAAATGAAATAATGGAATCTGCAGCCGGCAGATTCGGGCGGGCGCACTGCGCATGCGCCCGCCATTTTCTAAGATGGCGGCGCCCATGAACCGGACCCGCCGGACACCGGGAGCGACGGGGGGACTTGGAAGGTGCCGGGGGCGGTGAGAGTGGGTGAGGGGGGGGATCGGAAGCTGGCGGGGAGCGAAGGGAATGGGAGGGGGGGCAGATGATGACAGCGGCGGCAGATCGCCGCTGTCATTCAGTGGCAGGGGGGGCGATCGCCGGTGGGGGGGGTCAAATCGGTGTCTCCAGCCATGTCCGATGCTACTGCAGCATCGGCCATGGCTGGATTGTAATATTTCATCAATTTTCATTGATGAAATATTACTATCGCTCTGATTGGCTGTTTCACTTTTAACAGCCAATCAGAGCGATCGTAGCCACGTGGGGGCGAAGCCACGCCCCCTGTGGTGAATTACAAAGCCCCCTGTATCTGCGGGTCGGGTGACCTTTCATTGACCCCGGTCACCCGACCCGCAGGGGGGCTTTGAATTCATGACACAGGGTATGCGTCATAGGTCGGATTGGCACCGACTTTCATGACACATACGCTGTGTCAAAGGTCGGGAAGGGGTTAAAGGGTTAACTATATTGCATTTAAATCTTGAGGTGTAACTATATTCACAAGGGGTTAATTAAGGGTGGGAGTTCATACAGTAATTAAGGGTTTATAAGGGGCAGCTGGTTGGGGCTCAACTCCTTTTAGAAGTGCATTGAGCAGCAAGGTAGTGTGCTGGTAAAAGGGGGGAAAAAAATTAAAAAAAAACCTCTTTTAAATCTTCTGCCTGAGCGAGTGTGAACGAGCTGAGTGTGACCTGAGCGTAAGTGCGAACTGTGGAAAGTGTGCGAGTTGTGATTCAGTGACTTTGGATTCAGGGAGTTTCCAAGGGAGGTGTTACTGAATTGCTGTTATATTTTATTAATACTTTATTTATTTTTGCTTATCTTATTGTCTGGTGCAATCTCCATTAGGATGTGCTCCACTATTGCCAATGCCATCCAGTGCACGTCTTGCCGCATGTATGAAATCCTTGAACAGCCGGTCGAGGGTGCATACTGCTGTGCAAGATGTGAGCACGTTGTGCATTTGGAAGCCCTGATACTGGATCTAAATGTGCAGCTGGCAACACCAAGATCCATAGACAATATGGAAAGGAGTCTTCTGCTCAATGAGCAGACGCTCAAAGGGATAGATGAGGGCGGGGATGCTAGGTTGGGGCTGCAGGACAATGAAGCAGCTAGCTGGGTGACAGAAGGCGGGGTAGAGGGAAGAGCACCAGGGAGGCTAGTCCTGATCTGGCACACCCAAATAAGTTTGCAGTTGAGGTGAGTGTTAGTGCAGGAGCAGCACTGCTGCAGCAAGGCATGTCCTCTGAAAGCCGGAGGAGTGTCTGCTTCAGTAAGGGGCGAAATAGGAGAGCAGGGCAGGCCAGACAGGTTCTGGTAGTGGGAGACTCAATTAATCTGTCACAAAGACAGGGATCGTCGAACGGTGTGCTGCCTACCTGGCGCTCGAGTCCGACACATTGCTGATCTGGTTGACAGATTACTGCGAGGGGCTGGTGAGGACCCAGCGGTCATGGTGCACATTGGCACAAATGACAAAGTTAGAGGTAGGTGGAAGGTCCTTAAAGATGATTTCAGGGAATTAGGCTGTAAGCTTAAAGAAAGGACCTCCAAGGTGGTATTTTCGGAAATACTTACTGTACCACGCCAGAGAGGCAACGGGAGATTAGGGAGGTTAAGAAGTGGCTCAGGAATTGGTGTAGGAAGGAGGGGTTCCTGCAGAATTGGGCCGACTTCTCAGTTGGCTACAGGTTCTACGCTAGGGACGGGCTGCACCTCAATGGGGAGGGTGCAGCTGTGCTGGGGGAGAAAATGGCTAGAAGGTTGGAGGAGTGTTTAAACTAGGGACGGGGGGGAGGGTATTCCTTTTATAGGAGGGGAAGACAGTGCAGATAGAAACCTGGGCACAAATAATGACATTGGGGGTGGGAATGACATTGGGGGTGGGGATGGCATGGGGGGTGGGGTTAGAACAGTTAATAATTTAAGAAAGAATAGAGGTACAGAGAGATACATAAAGTGCATGTATACTAATGCCAGAAGCCTCGCCAACAAAATGGAGGAATTGGAGTTAATGTTGTTGGAACATAATTATGACATGGTGGGGATATCCGAGACATGGCTGGACGAGAGCCATGACTGGGCGGTTAATTTACAGGGCTATAGTCTGTTCAGAAATGACCGTACAAATAAGCGAGGGGGAGGCGTGTGTTTATATGTAAAATCATCCTTAACCCCTTCACCCCCAAGGGTGGTTTGCACGTTCATGACCGGGCCAATTTTTACAATTCTGACCACTGTACCTTTATGAGGTCATAACTCTGGAACGCTTCCATGGATCCCGGTGATTCTGACATTTTTTTCTCGTGACATATTGTACTTCATGTTAATGGTAAAATTTCATTCAAATAACTTGCGTTTATTTGTGAGAAAAACGGAAATTTAGCGAAAATTTTGCAATTTTCCAACTTTGAATTTTTATGCCCTTAAATCACAGAGATATGGCACCCAAAAAACTTGATAACTAACATTTCCCACATGTTTACTTTACATCAGCACAATTTTGGAACCAAAATTTTTTTTTGTTAGGAAGTTATAAGGGTTAAAAGTTGACCAGCGATTTCTAATTTTTACAACACCATTTTATTTTTACGGACGACATCACATTTAAAGCCACTTTGAGGGGTCTATATGATAGAAAATACCCAAAAGTGACACCATTCTAAAAACTGCACCCCTTAAGGTGCTCAAAACCACATTCAAGAAGTTTATTAACCCTTTAGGTGCGTCACAGGAATTTTTTTGAATATTTAAAAAAAAAAAATGAACATCTAACTTTTTTTCACAAAAAAAGTACTTCAGGTTCAATTTTTTTTTATTTTACCAAGGGTAACAGGAGAAACTGGACTGCAAAAGTTATTGTGCAATTTGTCCTGAGTACGCTGATACCTGATATGTGGGGGGGAACGACTGTTTCGGCGCATGGCAGAGCTCAGAATGGAAGGAGCGCCGTTTGACTTTTTCTATGCAAAATTGTCTGGAATTCAGATCGGACGCCATGTCACGTTTGGAGAGTCCCTGATGTACCTAAACAGAGGAAACCCCCTACTAGTGACCCCATTTTGGAAACTAGACCCCCCCCAAGGAACTTATCTAGATATGTGGTGAGAACTTTGAACCCACAAGGGCTTTACAGAAGTTTATAACTTACAGCAGTACAATTAAAAAATCATATTTTTTCCACAAAAATGATCTTTTCACCCCAATTTTTATTTTCCCAAGGGTAAAAGGACCCTAAAAGTTATTGTGCAATTTGTCCTGAGTACGCTGATACCCCACATGTGGGGGTAAACCACTATTTGGGCACATGGCAGAGCTTGGAAGGGAAGCAGCGCCATTTGACGTTTTTGGCTGGAATTGAGATCGGACACCATGTCGCGATTGGAAAACCCCTGATGTACCAAAACAGTGGAAACCCCCCACAAATAACACCATTTTGTAAACTAGACCCCCCAAGGAACTTATCTAGATGTGTGGTGAGAACTTTGAACCCCCCAGTGCTTCACAGAAGTTTATAACGCCCGGGCGTGAAAATAAAAAATTCATATTTTTTCCACAAACATGATCTTTTAGTCACCATTTTTTTATTTTCTCAAGGGTACCAGGAGAAATTGGACCCCAAAAGTTGTTGTCCAATTTGTCCTGAGTATGCTGATACCCCATATGTGGGAGAAAACTACTGTATGGGCACACGTCGGGGCTCGGAAGGGAAGTAGTGACGTTTTGGAATGCAGACTTTGATGGAATGGTCTGCGGGTGTCATGTTGCCTTTGGAGAGCCCTTAATGTACCTAAACAGTGGAAACCCCCCACAAATGACCCCATTTTGGACACTAGACCCCCTAAGGAACTTATCTAGATGTGTGGTGAGCACTTTGAACCCCCAAGTGCTTCACAGAATTTTATAACGCTCGGACATGAAAATAAAAAAATCATTTTTTTCCACAAAAATTATATTTTTGCCCCCAATTTTTTATTTTCCTAAGGGTAACAGGAGAAATTGGACCCCAAAAATTGTTTTGCAATTTGTCCTGAGTAGGCTGATACCCTACATGTGGGGGTAAAACACTGTTTGGGCGCATGTCAGAGCTTGGAAGGGAAGGAGCACCATTTGACTTTTTCAACTCAGAATTGGCTGGAATTGAAATCAGACGCCATGTTGCATTTGGAGAG
Source organism: Dendrobates tinctorius (assembly GCF_039654945.1). Lineage (NCBI taxonomy): Eukaryota > Metazoa > Chordata > Amphibia > Anura > Dendrobatidae > Dendrobates > Dendrobates tinctorius. Next base: position 10,700,441 of record NW_027361713.1, on the reverse strand, counting down.
CCCCTGATGTGCCCAAACAGTGGAAACCACCAATTCTAACTCCAACCCGAACCCCAACACACCCCTAACCCTAATCTCAGCCCTAACCCTAACCCTAACCGTAACGGAAAAATGGAAATAAATACATTTTTTTTATTTTATTATTTTTCCCTAACTAAGGGGGTGATAACGGGGGGTTTGATTTACTATTTATGGCGGTTTTTATGTTTGGCGGCTGTCGCACGCTAAAAGACGCTTTTTATTGTAAAAATAGTTTTTGCATCACCACATATTGAGAGCTATAATTTTTCCGTATTTTGATCCACCGAGTCATGTGAGGTCTTATTTTTGCGGGACGAGTTGACGTTTTTATTGGTACCATTTTCGGGCACGTGACATTTTTTGATCGCTTTTTATTCCGATTTTTGGGACGCAGAATGAACAAAAACCAGCGTTTCATGAATTTCTTTTGGGGGGGTGCGTTTACACCGTTCCGCGTGCAGTAAAATTGATAAAGCGGTTTTATTCTTCGGGTCAGTACGGTTGCAGCGATACCTCATTTAGGTCTTTTTTTTATGTTTTGTCGGTTTTATGCAATGAAAACTATTTTATATAAAAAATAATTATTTTTGCATCACTTTATTCTGCGAGCTATAACTTTTTTATTTTTTTGCTGATGATGCTGTGTGGCAGCTCGTTTTTTGCGGGACAAGATGACGTTTTCAGCGGTACCATGGATATTTATATGCGTCTTTTTGATTGCGCGTTATTACACTTTTTGTTTGGCGGTATGATAAATCATTATTTTTTGCTTCGTTTTTTATTTTTTAAGGGGTTCGCTAAAGGGGTTAACTAATGGGACAGTTTTATAGGGCGGGTCGTTACGGACGCGGCGATACCTAATATGTGTACTTTTATTGTTTTGTTTTTTTTATTTTCAAAAAATGGATTTATTTGGGGGAATATTTTTTTTTTTTGCAATTTATTTGGCGATTTTTTTTAAATTATTTTAGCACTTTATTTTTATTTTTTTTTTACTTTATTAAATAGTCCCAGGTGGGACATCACTGTTCTGTGACAGATCGCTGATCTGTCACATCACAGATCACTGTGACAGATCAGCGATCTGTCACAGGCAGTGCACAAAGCTTCCTCATGCCTGCGCTTTGCAGGCACTGAGGAAGCCAGCTTCCTGCAGGCCCCGTCGCCATCTTGGATTCGGGGGCCTGCAGGAAAGGAGCCCCCGGCATCAGCGCTGCACATTGCGCTGCCGTGGGGGGCTCAGGGAAGCACGGAGGGAGCCCCCTCCCTGCCGATGCTTCCCTTTAACCCCCGGTACACCGCGATCATGTTTGATCGCGGTGTGCAAGGGGTTAACGTGTCGGGGGCGGTCCGTGACCGCCCCTGACACATTGTGCAGGGTGTCAGCTGTGATAATTAGCTGACACCCGGCCGCGATCAGCGGCGCTTACCACGTGGGCGCCGCTGATAGCGGTAGACGTACTATCCCATCCATGGTCATAGGGGCCCGGGTCCCATGGACGGGATAGTACGTCTGATGTCAGGAAGGGGTTGGTTAATACCATGGAAAAATGATATGCGTTTGATATGAGTTTTGTCAAATACTGTAGTTATTGACAATTACAGCTGCTTCCTATAGTGATCACAATGTAATGCCGTTTCGCCAATTGTTAGCATGTGAAGTTAAGTCAGCAAATAATTATTCTTTACTAGCTGAAGAGCCCGGCGTTGCCCGGGCATAGTAACCAACTATGGTTAGTTATAATAAATTATAATGATTATATTGCACATAAAAACATTTGATCCTGAGAGAAATTGCACTAATTGCAATAAAAAAAAAGAAAAATACTGAGGTAAAATACTGATCAAAAACCGAGAAAATAATGACCAAATACTGGAGGTAAAATACTAAAACATAGGAGGTAAAAAGCGTAGTTACTTACCGTTAACAGTATTTCTCTGAGCCCATGACGGCACCATGGACAAAGAGGATCCGCCCCACGGGGACAGGAAACCTACAGACAAAAAGGTTGTACCTCTCTCCCGCATCAGTTGTTTTACAGAGCATTAACGGAACTTCGGCCTAATACTAACATAACAACTTTAAGAAAAAGAAAAGAAAATTCCTATATTCATTAAACTGCATAGAGGAGATACCACATGACTTTCTGCCTAAACTGTATTTACAATAAGTGAGCACCCCACGCTTGGGAATATACGGGTGCCGTCATGGGCTCAGAGAAAGACCGTTAACGGTAAGTAACTACACTTTTCTCTTTCCCCCATGACGGCACCACGGAGAGAATTGCAGAGACTATCTAGTAGGGGAGGGGACCACTGCCTCCAGTACCCTTCTACCAAAGGATAAATCTGAGGAGGTGGCTAGGTCCAGCCGATAGTGGTTAAAGAAAGTTGAGGGAGATGACCAAGTGGCGGCTCTACATATATGCTCAATGGAGACGCCTGCTCTCTCTGCCCAGGAATTTGACACCGCTCTAGTAGAATGGGCTGTTATTCTGTCTGGGACGTCCGCCCCCTGCGACGAGTACGACAAGGTGATGGCGTCTCTTATGCACCTCGCCAGCGTGCCCGTCGATGCCTTTCGCCCCTTGATCCCTGGAAGCAGACAAAAAAAAAAAAGAGACCTATCCTTCCTACACTCCCTGGTGGCCGCTAGGTACTCAATTAGGCATCTTCTCACATCTAATGTGTGTAGCACTTCTTCCTCCCCGTTTTTGGGAATGGGGCAAAAGGAGGGGAGGGAGATTTCCTGACTTCTGTGGAATCGGGATGCTACCTTCGGCAGGTAGGCTGGGTCTGTTCTAAGTACCACCCTGTCCTCTAGGATCTGTGTAAACGGAGGGAAGGCTGACAGGGCTTGGATATCACTGATTCTACGGGCCGATGTCAGGGCTATCAGGAGGGAAGTCTTGAGTGATATCAGTTTTAGTGGAGCCTCTTGTAATGGTTCAAAGGGAGGTTTGGACAGGGCTGTGAGGACCAGGTTTAGATCCCAGGGAGGAGTGTTTAGGGAAGGCATAGGTCTGGATCTACTGGCCGCCTTAATGAACCTGGCCACCCAATGGTTCCCTGCCAAGTCATAGTTGTAAAGGGCCCCCAGTGCCGCCACCTGAACTTTCAATGTGCTGGTAGCTAACCCCTGCTCTAAGAGAGAGTGGACCCTAAATTTATGGAGAAGACTCTGCTGCTCAACAGAGCCCTTTCAAATTCCAGGCCATCATATGTAGGTTTTCCACCTGAGGGTGCAGTACTGGGCCCTGGGAGAGTAAGTTCGGGATATCCGGGAGAACCCAAGGGTCGGAGATGGACATTCTCCTCAACCACGAGAACCACGTCCTTCTCGGCCAGAAGGGGGCTATTAGTATTACCCTTGCTTTGTCCTCCCGAATCTTCCTCAGAACTGAAGGAATTAAGACGATTGGTGGAAACGCATAAGCAAGGGGTAAGTGCCAGGGGATCATGAGGGCATCCAGGGCTACCGGGTTCCTGAAGGGGTCTATGGAGCAGAAGGTTTTCACCTTCAGGTTTGTCCTGTTGGCGAATAGATCTATAGCTTCGTGATCTGAGTGAAAACTTCCTGATTCAACTCCCACTCCCCCTGTCTTAGCTGTGTGCGACTTAGGAAGTCTGCCGTCACATTGTCTGCCCCTTTTATGTGTAGTGCGGTCAGTGAGCTGAGATTTTCTTCTGCCAACTGGAAGATTGCTTTTGTCACTTCCCTTAGGGCGCGGGATCTTGTACCCCCCTGATGGTTCAAGTAAGCAACTACTGTGCGGTTGTCCGAAAACACCCTTACGTGGTGGGACCTGAGGGAGCCCAAAAAATACAGGAGGGCGAGTTTTACCGCTAAGAGCTCCTTCATGTTTGGGGAGGCTGCTTCTTCGTCCTCCGTCCAGACCCCTTGTGCTACCTGGTTGTCTAAGTGAGCCTCCCACCCCCTGGGGCTTGCATCTGTGGTAAGGACTCGAGATATCGGTAATACCCAAGGCACCACCCGGGATAGGTTTGATGATTCCGTCCACCACTGCAGTGAGAGCGGTTTCGGGAGAGATGTTTAACCGTCCTTCTAAATCTTCGTGAAGAGAAACCTCTGCGGCCAGTATCTCCCACTGGAGGTTCCTTGTGTGGGCTTGGGCCCACTGCACAGCCGGGATGCAGGCTGTCATTGAGCCGAGCAGGGACATAGCCTTCCTCAGAGTTGTCGCTGTGTGAGTTTTTGTCCCTGTCGCTATCTGCTTCATGTGTTTCACTTTCCCTTCTCGGATACGGCACTCTTGTCTGAGCGAGTCTATGGTAATGCCCTGTACTTGGCTCAGGACTATACAAGATTTTGGCAGATTTAGCAGCCAACCTAGGCTGGTCAGTGCCTCCATAGTCCTGTTCAGCTGATCCCTGCAGTGAGAAGGGGAGTTGCCTATCACTAGAAAGTCATACAAGTATGGGACTATAAGTATGTCCTGTTCTCTTAAATGTGCCATGACTTTCGCTATGATTTTTGTGAAGACTCTCGGAGTGATGGCCAGCCCGAATGGGAGAGCCTTGAATTGGTAGTGCCTTATCTCCCCCCTTATAGTGACTGCTATCCTGAGATACTGGCGGTAGTCCATGTGTATTGGGACGTGATAGAACGCGTCTTTTAGGTTTGGTACCGCCATCATGTAACAAGCTGGAAACAACAATTATACTGCAGATTTTATTGTTTCCATTTTGAATGGATGGATTATCAGGTACTTGTTTAACTTTTTCAGGTTTATTATCGTCCTGAATGTCCCATCTGGCTTCCTTCTTAGGAAGATAGGGGAATAGAAGCCTTCTCATTTTTCCCAGTGGGGGACTTCTTGAATCACTGATTTCTCCACCAAGGTCTGAATCTCTTGTTGGACTGCGTCTTACTCTTCCACTGACCGTCTCTGCGGGGTCACTACAAAAGAGGGTTTGGGTGAGGTGTGGAAGTTTAATTTGAGGCCTGTTTTTACCACATTTAAGATCCAGGAACTGTTTGATATCTTTTCCCAGGTTGGGAAGAAGTGGCCCAATCTTCCTTCTACCTGGGAGACACGTTCATTGGGGTTGTTACTTGTCCGCTCGTTTCCCGAACATGAATCCTTTCCCTTTTCCTCTTCTGTCCTCCCACTTATCCTGGGAGTTTTTAGGCGGCTTTCTCTGGATAAATTTCCTGCTCCAAAACAGTTTGAAGGGAAAACTGGACTGGTTGGGGAACAAATTATTTTTATCCCCTGCTTTGTCCAGGATATGGTCCCAATGTGGGGCCGAAAAGGAATTCACCTTCACAGGGGATGGAGCAAGGTTTGGATTTCGTCTGCAGGTCCCCCGTCCAGCACTTGAGCCAGAGTGCTCTCCTTGCCGCATTCGAAAATGAAGCTGCCCTGGCTGTCAGTCGGATTGAATCTGCAGATGCATCCGCTAGAAAGGCCGCCGCTCCTCTCATCAATGGGACGGAGTCTAAAATCGTGCTTCTCGGGGTTTTGTTCTTCAGTTGGTCCTCCAACTGATCTAACCACACCATAAAGGCTCTCGCTGTACATGTGGCAGCTATGGCGGGTTTCAGTCCTCCTCTGGCTGCCTCCCAGGAACCTTTTAGGAATGTTTCTGCTTTTTTGTCCATGGGATCTTTTAATGTTCCCATATCCTCAAACGGCAGAGCAAATTTTTTCAAGGCTTTTGCTATGGATACCTCTACCTTTGGCGCTTTCTCCCAATATGAGCAGCTTGGGTCTTCAAAGGGATATTTCCTTTTCGAAGCCAGGAGGCCCTTTTTTTCCGGCCTTTTCCATTCTCTCTGAATTAGTGCTTGGATCTTCTCGCTCATGGGGAATGCTCCCCATGAGCATTTCATTTCATATATATTTAGCTCTGGCTGGGATAGCACGCGTGCGGGCTTACGCGTGCAACAGATATTAAGTGCAACAGGATCAAGTGTTTTGCAGTTAGACAATGCATTGAAGCTGATGTTCCTCTCTTCTCTTCTTCACACAGGTATTTCATTCCATCATCCATGTATGCTGTCTGACAAGTGTGAACTGCATCATATATTGCCAGATATTTTTATGGTATTTCATTCCATCACTCCTGTGGTGGGTCTTTATTTTTTATCTATTTGGTTTCTGCTTTGAAGTGTAGAAAGGTGTTTTGTTTTTTTTGTTTGTTTGTTTTTTTCCCTTTCTCTGTTTGATGGCCTTGTCCAGCGTTAGTTATTTACCCTGCATAGTAATGCCTGCTCTGGCCTTGTGCTAATTGGTTAATTACTGATTGTGGCCTTTTGGTGGCTGAAGCTAGCAGACATTTCATTTCATATATATTTAGCTCTGGCTGGGATAGCACGCGTGCGGGCTTACGCGTGCAACAGATATTAAGTGCAACAGGATCAAGTGTTTTGCAGTTAGACAATGCAGTTGGACAGGGCAGGAGACAGGTAAGGTGCATAAGTTTTTCATGCACGCATGCTTCTTGGTCAGTCGTACTACATATGCATGGATCATATTAACCTGCTGCTTATTTGTCTTCACTTCTGCTTTTTAACAACTCGCCTGCCCTTTTACACATTCTGTGCACTCTCTGCATATCCACCCCTCCCTTTTCCCCTCTCCCATGTTTAACTCTGAGGCTCTATTGACATTTCTTACCCACACCAAACCATCCAAAACCTCCATGCAGCACTCAAAACGTTCATACAAATCATCCCACCACCTGCTTTTTCTGTTTTTTCTCCTTTTAATAGTTGCAGGTGACATCTGCCCCAACCCTGGGCCTCCCTCCACCAGCATACGTTACTCTCCTCCAGCTGCATATAGAAACCCTGCTAATCTTATTAACATTCAGTGCATTCCTTCTCCTCTCACTTTCCAATGTGCTCTCTGGAATGCACGGTCTGTGTGTAACAAACTGACTTACATTCACGATCTTTTTCTCTCTAATTCCCTTAACCTTCTGGCTATTACAGAAACCTGGATCCAGCATTCAGACACCACCGCTGCTGCCGCTCTCTCGTTTGGTGGGCTGAAATTTTCACATACCCCCAGACCTGAGAACAGACAGGGTGGAGGTGTTGGTTTGCTCCTTTCATCACAATGTGCTTTCCAGGTCATCCCCCCGATTCCCTCACTTACATTTCCTTCCTTTGAAGTCCACGCCGTCAGACTCTTTAAGCCCTTCTCCTTACGAGTGGCGGTCGTTTATCGCCCTCCAGGCTCCTCCCGCAAGTTTCTAGACCACTTCACCACCTGGCTTACTCACTTTCTGTCCTGTGACATCCCCACCCTAATCATGGGAGACTTTAACATTCCCATCAATGATCCGCTCTCCCAGTCTGCCTCTCATCTTCTTTCTCTAACTTCTTCATTCGGCCTCTCACAGTTTACTAATTCTCCTACACATGAGGACGGGAATACTCTGGACCTGGTTTTCTCCCGTCCCGGCTCGCTGCACGACTTTACTAATTCACCTCTCCCGCTCTCGGACCACAACCTTCTTTCCTTCTCTGTCAAGAATTGTCTCCTCACCCGGGACACCCCCACTTACCACACTTATCGGAATACACGTACCATTAATACCCAACAGCTTAGGGACAATCTCCACACATCTTTAGCCCCCATCTCCACCCTCTCCTGTCCAGACATAGCATTGTCACACTTCAATAATACACTGAAGAATGCCCTAGATGAAGCAGCACCTTCTATACGCAGAAAGACCCGACACAGACAAAGGCAGCCCTGGCACACAACGCAAACACGCTCTCTTCAGCGCTGCTCGAGGTGTGCAGAGCGGCAGTGGAGAAAATCTCTCTTAGCAGAAGACTTCATCCACTATAAGTTCATGCTCAAAACCTATAACTCTGCCCTTCATCTGGCCAAACAATCCTACTTCACCACCCTCATCACCTCACTATCCAACAACCCAAGACGACTTTTTGAAACCTTAAACTCCCTCCTGAAACCTAAAGTACAGGCCCCCATCACCAACCTCAGCGGTGAGGATCTGGCCACTTATTTCCTAGAAAAAATCAACCACATCCATCAGGATATCTCAGCCCTATCTCCTCAGTGCCTGGATCCCCTTCCCTGCCGCACCTCAAGCTCACTAGACATCTTTGAGCCTGTTTCAGAAGAAGAAGTTTCCAAGCTCCTCGCTTCTGCTCGGCCTACAACCTGCAACAGTGACCCTATTCCTTCACAGCTCCTGCAGTCTCTCTCACCAGTGGTCACCACTCACCTGACTAAAATATTTAACCTCTCTCTTTCTTCAGGTATATTTCCCTCCTCATTTAAACATGCCATCATAACCCCTTTACTTAAAAAGCCATCCCTGGACCAGAACTGCACTGCTAACTACAGACCTGTCTCTAACCTTCCCTTCATCTCTAAACTCCTGGAACGCCTGGTCCACTCCCGTCTAATCCGCTATCTCTCGGATAACTCTCTTCTCGACCCCTTACAATCTGGTTTCCGCTCTTTACACTCTACTGAAACTGCCCTCACTAAAGTCTCTAATGATTTAATAACAGCTAAATCGAAAGGTCATTGCTCCCTGCTGATTCTCATGGATCTCTCTGCCGCATTTGACACTGTGGATCACCAGCTCCTCCTCACTATGCTCCGCTCTATAGGCCTCAAGGACACAGCCCTCTCCTGGTTCTCCTCCTACCTCTCTGACCGCTCCTTCACTGTATCTTTTTCCGGCTCCTCTTCCTCTTCTCGTCCCCTTACTATCGGGGTCCCGCAGGGCTCAGTCCTAGGCCCCCTCCTCTTCTCTTTATACACTGCCCCTATTGGACAAACAATCAGCAGATTTGGGTTCCAGTATCATCTCTATGCTGATGACACCCAATTATACACTTCTTCCCCTAACATCACCCCTACCCTAATTCAAAATACCAAGGATTGTCTGTCTGCTGTCTCTAGCATCATGTCCTCCCTCTATCTGAAACTAAATCTCTCTAAAACTGAACTTCTTGTGTTTCTCCCCTCTACTAACCTCACTCTACCTAACATCGAAATAACCCTGGAGGGTTCAACCATAACTCCCAAGCAGCATGCCCGCTGTCTTGGGGTCATATTCGACACTGAACTTTCCTTTACTCCCTACCTCCGATCACTCAGTCGCTCTTGTCACCTGCATCTTAAAAACATCTCCAGAATCCGACCTTTTCTCACCTTTGAAACTGCTAAGACTCTTACTGTCGCTCTTATTCATTCTCGTCTGGACTACTGCAACTCTCTTCTGATCGGTCTCCCTCTTACCAAACTTTCTCCTCTCCAATCCATTTTGAATGCGGCAGCCAGGGTCATATTTCTGTCCAGCCGCTTCACCGATGCCTCCATCTTGTGCCAGTCATTACACTGGCTACCTATTCGCTACAGGGTCCAGTATAAACTCATCTCTCTCACCCACAAAGCTCTCCACTGTTCTGCACCGCCTTATATCTCCTCTCTCATCTCTGTCTATCGCCCTACACGTGCCCTCCGTTCTACAAATGACCTAAGACTAACATCCCCCGTAATCCGAACCTCGCACCTCCGTCTCCAAGACTTCTCTCGTGCTGCTCCAGCTCTCTGGAATGCACTTCCCCAGACGATCAGACTGATACCTAGCCCTGACCTATTCAAGCGCGCTTTGAAAACCCATCTCTTCAAACAAGCCTATCACATCAACTACTCAGCAAGCTAACCTTGCCCTGTTCCCTCCTTCCAAATATTATTCTGAATCTGCACCCTACTATTCATCTGTCTCCACACCCTTCATGCACATGATAACTGCACTTGATACTTGTCTATTGCACTTAAACACATGGGCTGATGACCGGATCATGCAGCTTTATATGAAAATCCCTATTATAATTGCCAGACCTGAATTAACAAGCATTTCTCACCTACTGTGTCCCCCCATTTCCTTGTAGATTGTAAGCTTGCGAGCAGGGACCTCACTCCTAATGTCATTGTTTGAATTGTCTTAACTTGTATTGAATTTATTGTCTGTACATGTCCCCGCTTAATTGTAAAGTGCTGCGGAATATGTTGGCGCTATATAAATAAAAATTATTATTATTATTATTAATGCTCTTCACTTTTTTTGTTCCAACCTGCTGAACACCGGCGTCCTGGATAGTTCTTTTGGGTCTGGTGTCTACCAGCCCCATAGTGGTTCTAACTGCTTTTACTAAATTATCCGTTTCCTCAATAGGGAAACAGCTGCGACCCCCCTCTTCAGAGGACAAGAAGTTGGATTTTGAACTGTCTGAGTTTGATGTTGAAGTTACGCTCTCCCCATCGCTGAGGTCTGATTCGGGGTCCCTGGTTTTTGCCTTGCTATGCTTTTTGCTTCCACCCTGGAGGGTTTTAACAGTGTTTTCTACCTAGTGTTTGATTAGGGCCCTAAGGTCGGAGGCGAGCCTCGGAGATTCTTTACAAATCGTGTAATCAATGCACGCCTGGCAGAGCCTTTTCCCCCACCTAGTGGGAAGCTCCTCTTTACAAAGTGGGCAAATCTTGTGGTTGGCCTTCTGCGTGCAATTCTTCCCCTAGAAGAGAAGGAGGCCCTAGTTACAGTTTGTACATTAACGTAGTCCACTTACCCACCAAGCCGAAGAAGGATACCTGATCTGGAAGGGCCACTGGGTTTGCCGAAGTCTTATCTTTTGGGGCCACTGCCCCACTGGACTCTTTACTGCGACGGGATTCAGAGCGGCTGCTTCTGCGTCGCAGTGGCTGGTCCTTGGGATCCTTCTTACGGCGTTGCTGTTGTTGCGGTGATTGCCGCGGCTGCCGCTGGTATCCTGTGTCGGAGGACATATCCAGCTGCGGTTGCTCTTCTGGAGGCTCGCTCATGCTCCCAGGAGATGCAGTCGTCTTTTGCCCGGTGATTTCCTTAAATATGGCCGCTCCCCTCCCGGCCACTGCTGCTTAGGGGAGGGGGTTTTTTTTTCCACCTCCCGGGTGCACGCCGCCCCTGCTTCCCCTACCCGGCACTCCGGGCTCCATTGCACCGCACCCGGCGCTAACATCATTCGGTCCCAAGCCCCCACGCATGCGCTCTGAGATCAGTCCCAGAGATGCATTGCAGTGGTGGCGGCGACGGCCCCGGGCCTGCGTGTGCTCTCTGCTCCCAGGGATGCATTGCGGCGCCTCGGCTCCCCGGATACTTCCTGCGCCTACTGCGCCGCTGTCCTTGGAGCGTGTAAATGCAGCCCTTCTCCTACACCCGGCCATGTACCACAGGGAGAGGCGGTCTTCTGGAGTGTTCTGCCTCCTTTCCCCCCCCCCCGCACACCCTGGAGGCCCGCTGACCTCCGGCGGTGGCACCTCAGGTCACCACCCCAACCGGGACAGGGAACCCCCGCTGTCATCCTCTGGACTGGTCGTCCCCGGCATCCAACGATGATCGGTGAGTCCGTAGGTTCCCTACGGGGACAGGAAACCAACTGATGCAGGAGAGAGGTACCGCCTTTTTATCTGTAGGTTTCCTGTCCCCGTGGGGCGGATCCCCTCTTTCCGTGGTGTCGTCATGGGGGAAAAAGAAATACTGATTTAAAACATGGAGGTAAAATACTGACCAAATATCTAGGTAAAATACTGATCAAACACTGAGATACAATACTGACCAAACAATGAGGTAAACCACTGACCAAATACTGAGGTAAACTACTGACCAAAATACTTAACTCTTCTGCCAGTTTTAGTCAGGGGGACACACCCAGCCTGCTGCCCAGGTAGGGAGGACATCAGTGCTGGGCTGCCAGCACCTGCACACACAGACTACATCTGCCTGCTACAATCCCCTCTTGCAGTTAGGAATTCAGGCCATTTTTACCTTGTGCTCTGGGTGACTAAGCACTACAAACACTATATCCCATAGTCCCATGCCCATATACCCATCATACATATCCTCCATCCCATAGTCGAGTGCCCATATACCCATCACACATCCTTCATCTCATAGTCCCGTGCCCATATACCCGTCATACATATCTTCCATCCCATAGTCCCATGCCCATATACCCATCATACATATCCGCCATCCCATAGTCCCGTGTCTATATACCGGTCATACATATCCTCCATCCCATAGTCCAGTGCCCATATACCCATCACACATCCTCCATCCCATAGTCAACCATTATGACATCATAATGAGCAGCGGCAGAGCTTGCAACCTATGATGACATCAGCATCGCCATGGCAACCATTGTGACATCATAATGAGGGGTGGGGCTTGATACGCACACACTGTTTCCCCAGTATGCAAATAGGGGCATTATGATATCATAATGAGGGGCGGGGCTTGACACACACATACTTTTTCTCCAGTATGTAGATACGGGCAAAATTGCTTGGTGAATTGGAACGCGCAGGGTTAAAATTTCACCTCACAACATAGCTTAGGACGCTCTCGGGGTCCAGATGTGCGACTGTGCCAAATTTTGTGGCTGTAGCTGCGACGGTGCGGATGCCTATCCCAGACATACACACACACATACATATATACTTTGAGCTTTATATATTAGAGATAGATATACACTCACTGGCCACTTTATTAGGTACACCATGCTAGTAACGGGTCGGACCCCCTTTTGCCTTCAGAACTGCCTCAATTCTTCGTGGCAGAGATTCAACAAGGTGCTGGAAGCATTCCTCAGAGATTTTGGACCATATTGACATGATGGCATCACACAGTTGGCGCAGATTTGTCGGCTGCACATCCCTGATGCGAATCTCCCGTTCCACCACATCCCAAAGATGCTCTATTGGATTGAGATCTGGTGACTGAGGAGGCCATTTGAGTACAGTGAACTCATTGTCATGTTCAAGAAACCAATCTGAGATGATTCGAGCTTTATGACATGGCGCATTATCCTGCTGAAAGTAGCCATCAGATGTTGGGTACATTGTGGTCATAAAGGGATGGACATGGTCAGCAACAATACTCAGGTAGGCTGTGGCGTTGCAACGATGCTCAATTGGTACCAAGGGGCCCAAAGAGTGCCAAGAAAAAATTCCCCACACCATGACACCACCACCACCAGCCTGAACCGTTGATACAAGGCAGGATGGATCCATGCTTTCATGTTGTTTACGCCAAATTCTGACCCTACCATCCGAATGTCGCAGCAGAAATCGAGACTCATCAGACCAGGCAACGTTTTTCCAATCTTCTACTGTCCAATTTCGATGAGCTTGTGCAAATTGTAGCCTCAGTTTCCTGTTCTTAGCTGAGAGGAGTGGTACCCAGTGTGGTCTTCTGCTGCTGTAGCCCATCTGCCTCAAAGTTCGACGCACTGTGCGTTCAGAGATGCTCTTCTGCCTACCTTGGTTGTAACGGGTGGCAATTTGAGTCACTGTTGCCTTTCTATCAGCTCGAACCAGTCTGCCCATTCTCCTCTGACCTCTGGCATCAACAAGGCATTTCCGGCCACAGAACTGCCGCTCACTGGATTTTTTTTCTTTTTCGGACCATTCTCTGTAAACCCTAGAGATGGTTGTGCGTGAAAATCCCAGTAGATCAGCAGTTTCTGAAATACTCAGACCAGCCCTTCTGGCACCAACAATCATGCCACGTTCAAAGGCACTCAAATCACCTTTCTTCCCCATACTGATGCTCGGTTTGAACTGCAGGAGATTGTCTTGACCATGTCTACATGCCTAAATGCACTGAGTTGCCGCCATGTGATTGGCTGATTAGAAATTAAGTCTTAACACACAGTTGGACAGGTGTACCTAATAAAGTGTCCAGTGAGTGTATATAGATATATATATACACACATATACATACATACACACACACACACACACACACACACACATACAAACAATGACAGACTGATACAGAGGGGAGAGGACCCTGCCCTTGCAGGCTTACATTCTACAGGGTAATACGGATATAGTTGTTAAAATAAGCAAACATAATTTACAATATGAAGGCAACGAACAGGAAGACCCCAATGCAGGATACCTTTGATGAGCCAAATAAGAGCTTTCACACATTTATGCACTACCTAGACAGCTACATTTATAAATTAAGAAAAACAAATTTACCTGCATAGCCATGGCCGCTTGGGAAATCTGAGGGCTGTATCCAACAGTCATCATGTTTTGCACATTTGGTTGCATTACTGGTACCATAGGAAAATGAGCAGATGGCTGCTGCATTGGCAACAAACCTAGAGTAATGCAAAAAACAAACATTTATCAACAAAAGTGTAAAGGGAGATACAAACATTCCTCTGATGTAAATTAAAGGTTCATTCACACTTAGCCACAGAATAGGTGATAACTTGTGGGCGTAAGGGACCAAAACCAATTCAAATAATGAACCTCTAAAATGTTTAATTATATAATAGTAGGTGGCAGTCAAGCCATTAATCCATTCATTGCCTATGGGACTGTCGAATACATCAGAGTACAATACACTGGCAGCACCTATGCAAAATGAATGAAGCAGCAGCACACGTGTGGCCACGGCTCTATTCTAAAGGAGCATTGCAAGCGCTCGAGTTGGAACTAGCCTCTACAATAGGCATCTTGTCTTATGGTTGACATTCTACACCCACACAACAGTTAGTCTTTTGATATGCTTTTTAGCAAGCCTATTTGTTAGGCCGGAGTCACACTAGTGAGGAATACGGACGAATGCTATGCGATAAAACATCGCATAGCACTCGGACCGCTGTTAATCTATGGGGCAGCTCCCATCACAGTTATCTCTTCTCGGCCGTATTATACGTGCGAGTGAAATCACAGCATGCTGCTATTTGCTGCGTATATCGGCCGAGACTCGCCAATGAAAGTCTATTGGTGCGAGAAGAAAAACAGATTACACACGGACCATACATGTGACTTGCGAGAAATATGCACTGGTGCGCTTTGAAAAGCCAACAATTCATGTGCGGTGTACAGTAAAATCACACTGACAGGTTAGAGAAACAGATATATACACATGTATAAGACAGATAGAAGAATAGCCAGTAATTCATTTGCCGGCTTCTGTAAAATCACTGCAGGAGCTGACAAGATAGAAGAGATGGATTACATATAGTTAATCCATATAGAATAGGCAGATATATACATGTCTGTGTCAAATACAATTAGTATTTAATTAATAAGATTATTTTATGGAAAAAAATGGCGTGGGGTCAGCGCGGGTCAGGATGGGAGGGAGTGCAGCATCAGTGACATCACCGCTAGTCACTGAAGCTGTTCTCGCAGCCGAGCTTAACTGCTGTGACCTCAGGACCGTGGGAAAATGGAAAAAAAAAAAAAAGAGCAAGGCTATGTGCCAGGGGGAGCCAGGATCCATGGCCCCTTTGTAGGCTATTAACATCAGCCCTCAGCTGTCTGCATAGCCATTGCTAGCTATTAAAGGGGGACCCTACGCCATTTTTTTTCCATAAAAGAGTCTTTTATTCATTAAATACATGTACAGAATTTTGCACACACACTATACTAATTTTGTTTTTGTGTTCGCCACTGACACATATATGAATTACCGCCCATTCTTCTAGCGCTCTATGAAATGCAAAGAGAATAATATATATATATATATATCCAACAATGTAGACCAGCTCACTCCTGTGAACCACCTGGAACCTCAGCTGACCTGGTTAACTCCGTTGTGCCCGGATCTGGATGTAGGAGTCCATCCATACAAATGTCACTGTATGGGCAACTAGCCAGATGGGCTAATAAATAGCACTTTGACTGGAATTCTTTTGTTTGGTGTGCTGCTGTCATCTTGAGGACTAATATATATATATATATATATATATATATACACACACACACACAACGACAAAGCAAAGTCCAGCAATAACGTGAGCAATCCAGGATGCTGTTAAAAATTTTTTTCTTTTTATTCACAAATCCATTAAAATGCAATGGTCCAAGCAGTTCAAAACAGCAATAACGCAGGAAAGTCGTGCAGATAGGACTAAGCGTTTCAGCGGTAAAACCCGCCTTCTTCACGGTCCAGAATCTAATCTGCTTTCCAAACATGGAACCTTATATACATACCACTCCCATTAGGGTAATTATAAACATATGTGAGAGACTAAAAAGCATGTGTTATAAAAGCAGATCAAACATATAAACTATCCACATATTGATCAGTATACAACATGCATAAAGATTATAAGGAAAGAATTCAACATATTGGAGAAAAGTACATTAGGAATGTCCGATAACCTGACCATAAGATTTAAGGCCCTGTGCACACAGTGCAGACTCCGTGCAGTTCCGCAGCAGATTTGGCCCTGCAGAACCGCAGCATCAAAGCAACAGAACTGCACGTGATGCACAGTACCATTTAAGGCTATGTAAAACAAAAAAGGCTGTGCACATGCTGCAGATTTTTCTGCGCAGATCTGGTGCAGAATAAAAGAAGCAGCATATCGCTTCTCCTGTGCGGCTCTGCTGCAGCTCTCCACCTGCTCCATTATAGAAATCTGCAGGCGGAAACTGCAGGGGAAATCCGCACAAAAACTGCACCAAATCTGCGACAAATCTGCAGGCAAAACGCAGATCATCTTACCTAAAGATTCAGCAAAATCTACGCGGAAAATTCCACAGCAGAATCCGCACCGTGTGCACATAGCCCCAGTGGTACAAAAACATATAATAATATTAACCAGCATTATATAATACAAATATATCAATAGTGCATAATGATATCCAGGCGGTTATTAAAGCCCTGTGGCATGCGAGTCCCCAACTCAAATATCCACCTACTTTCTCTTGCAAGCACTTTATGAAAATCTCCCCCTCTCAATGGTTTTTTTACATGCTCTATGCCCATAAAGGAGAAACCGCGTAAATCCCCATTATGTTTTTTTGAAAAATGTCGGGATACTACTGATGCACCAACCATAGGCAGATTACGAGCGTCTGACAGGTGTTTGCGGATTCCAGTTTTAAGGGGATTCATCGTGCAACCTACATATTGCATACGGCATATATTGCAATTAATTAGATACACTACATTCTCCGTATTACAGTTTATAAAAGAACAAACATTAAACTGTTTTTTATTGGAGATAGATGTAAATGTTTTAGATTTATTAGCAAAACCGCAGCACTTACAGATATTGGCACCGCATTTAAAAAATCCTGTTGTTTTTAACCAATTGCTAGGGGAAATTTTATCCGGATCTTTGAACATGCTGGGTGATAATAATGTAGCTAAAGTCGGGGCTCTTCTTGCCACAAAGGCAATATCATTATTTTCCACAATATTTTTAAAAATATCATTCTGAGATAACAAGGGAAGATATTTTTTGATGATTTTAACAATAGAATTAAACTGAGGACTATAATTGGTACTGAAAACCACCCTAGATTTTTTAGAGTCAAACTGTCTTTATTTCTCAGTAGATTCCAACAGCTTAACCCTATCCATGCCTGCTACCATTTTCCTGGCTCTGTCCAAGGACCAATTAGGATACCCCCTTTTTTTTTAAATTATTACAGGTCATTTCAATTCCTTCCTCCAATTTGTCACTAGATGTAGTATTCCTTTTTAGTCTAATAAGCTCCCCCACAGGAATATTCTGAATGACATGTTTGGGGTGATTAGAGGAAGCCATTAAAATACTATTACATGCAATAGATTTTTTATAGGGAGATATCAGAACCCCATCATTGTCCAGATCTGCGGTCAGTTTCAAATCCAAGAAGTTAATTGATACCTCATGACCACTGCTAGTAAATTTTAAGTTGAAATCATTCAAATCCAAATAGGAGAAAAAACTTTTTGCAGATGAGAGACTACCCCTCCAGACAAATATCAGATCATCAATAAATCTCCCCAGCCAAACAATATTATCCTTGTATGGGTTATCAATATGAAAGATATAATTTTCTTCCCACACAAACATAACCAGGTTAGCTAGGGAAGGTGAGAACTTAGCACCCATGCTCACACCCTGTGTCTGGAGGAAATATCTCTCAATTGAATTGAGGAAACAATAAACCTCTGGATGGAATCCTCATAATTACTGTATCTGGACAAATATGTGATGCATCGTAACGCGACGTGATGGGGGATAGAAGGATATAACCCCACCACATCGCAAGATAACCACACATAATCAGATTGCCAATGAAATTTTTCCATAATCTGTATTATACTTTTGGAATCTTTAAGATGACTTGGTGTTAATGGCACTAAAGGTTGAAGATAAAAATCAACCCACTCCCCTAGTTTCTCACTGAATGACCCGATCCCAGACACGATGGGTCTGAGAGGGGGAGGAAAAACCTCTTTATGAACTTTAGGGAGTGAGTGATATATTGGAACAATCGGTGTTTCACAAAAAATAAATTTTTTAATTCTGTCTGAAATAGCACCCATACTAATTCCCACCTGTAATAGATGTAATAATTCAGAGTTAAATGAATTAGTTGGATTAGATGGCAATTCAATATAGGTGCTACTGTTTTCTAAATCCAGCAAGTTCATTTTCTTATATAAACCAGCACTGAGAGCCACAATAGCGCCCCCCTTGTCTGCCTGGACAACAAGGAGATCGCCATTAGCCCTCAATTCATCAATTGCCCTATGTTCAGAAATACTCAGATTAAATTTAACCTCTTGATGTTCTACTTGATTATAAAGAGACACAAGCTCACTTTCAATTGTTTCCTGAAAAAAATCAAGGAAAGGAGGTCTCGATTTTACTGGGTAGAACATGGGATTACGAGTCTGAAACCTGTCATTTAGATTAACCCTATCCTCCAACTCTGTCTCCCCCTCTAGTTGTCTTAAATTAGAGACAGCTACCTGTTCACTAAAATGAAAACAGTTATTATCAGATCAAGGGTCAAATTACGTGCAAATCTATTGATATCAACAATAGTGTCAAATAAACTGAATTTTTTAACTGGAGAAAAACCTAGTCCTTTAGACAAGGACAAGGGCATAGAGACAAGGGCATTGAGCATGTAAAAAAAACCATTGAGAGGGGGAGATTTTCATAAAAAAGTGCTTGCAAGAGAAAGTAGGTGGATATTTGAGTTGGGGACTCGCATGCCACAGGGCTTTAATAACCGCCTGGATATCATTATGCACTATTGATATAGTTGTATTATATAATGCTGGTTAATATTATTGTTCTATGTTTTTGTACCACTGGGGCTATGTGCACACGGTGCGGATTCTGCTGTGGAGTTTTCCGCGTAGATTTTGCTGAATCTTTAGGTAAGATGATCTGCGTTTTGCCTGCAGTTTTAGTGCAGATTTAGTGCAGATTTGTCGCAGATTTGGTGCAGTTTTTGTGCGGATTTCCCCTGCAGTTTCCGCCTGCAGATTTCTATAATGGAGCAGGTGGAGAGCTGCAGCAGAGCCGCACAGGAGAAGCGATATGCTGCTTCTTTTATTCTGCACCAGATCTGCACAGAAAAATCTGCAGCATGTGCACAGCCTTTTTTGTACTGTACAT
The DNA here is from genome assembly GCF_039654945.1 of Dendrobates tinctorius. Classification (NCBI taxonomy): domain Eukaryota; kingdom Metazoa; phylum Chordata; class Amphibia; order Anura; family Dendrobatidae; genus Dendrobates; species Dendrobates tinctorius. The sequence continues at coordinate 10,680,979 of NW_027361713.1, read as the reverse complement.
CACGTGCAGTTCTGTTGCTTTTCTGCTGCGGTTCTGCAGGGCCAAATCTGCTGCGGAACTGCACGGAGTCTGCACTGTGTGCACAGGGCCTTAAATCTTATGGTCAGGTTATCGGACAATCCTAATGTACTTTTCTCCAATATGTTGAATTCTTTCCTTATAATCTTTATGCATGTTGTATACTGATCAATATGTGGATAGTTTATATGTTTGATCTGCTTTTATAGCACATGTTTTTAAGTCTCTCACATATGTTTATAATTACCCTGATGGGAGTGGGATGTATATAAGGTTCCATGTTTGGAAAGCAGATTAGATTCTGGACCGTGAAGAAGGCGGGTTCTACCGCTGAAACGCGTAGTCCTATCTGCATGACTTTCCTGCGTTATTGCTGTTTTGGACTGCTTGGACCATTGCATTTTAATGGATTTATTTATAAAAAGAAAAAAAATTTTAACAGCATCCTGGATTGCTCACGTTATTGCTGGACTTTGCTTTGTCATTATATATATATATATATATATATATATATATATATATATATATATATATATAGTCCTCAAGATGAAAGCAGCACACCAAACAAAAGAATTCCAGTCAAAGTGCTATTTATTAGCCCATCTGGCTAGTTGCCCATACAGTGACGTTTCGGTCCTGGGAGTTGTGAACCTTTCTCAAGCTTGAGAAAGGTCCACATCTCCCAGGACCGAAACATCGCTGTATGGGCAACTAGCCAGATGGGCTAATAAATAGCACTTTGACTGGAATTCTTTTGGTGTGCTGCTTTCATCTTGAGGACTATTTTAGAGGCTTGGTATATGCATGGAAGGCTTGCACCCGCATTGTCTGTTTATTTTTTTGTGGTGCCTTTTCCCTTTTTTCATATTATATACACACACACACACACACACACAAGGAGAGAGAAGGAGAGAGAAATCAATAGATAGAGATAAAGATAGCGATAGATACACGTAGAATAGGTGTGTGTGTGTGTGTATGTGTGTGTATTCTAACCCGTCACTCTGTGATTGTACTGTATGCGGCAGATCATTTGCCGGCTTTCAATCTACTGTATCTATATTTTTTTTATTTTTGAAAAATATTTTGTTTTAAAACGACATGTCAATGACAGAACTGCTGTATGTAAAAGCCCATGTTAAAATTGCATAGCATACAAATTGCATACAGATGTCATACGGACACTAAATGCGAGGAAATCACAATCGCATTGCAAACGGATTACATACGGTTCACCATATGGAGAACACTCCTGTGATTCTCGGCCGAGAAAATATATCAGGAATATTTCATACAGGAAATAGGGCATTTCAATGTTGTCCATCATGAAGAAGGCTAAAAAGATACTCTTTTGGCTTCCAGTGGTTGGGGCCAGTGACTACGCTTGGCATATGCACTGAATTTCTTTGCAAATGCATTACATTTACATATGAATAATGAACTTCACAGCACATATCTAATAGTAAATATAGAGCTCATCATTTACAAACCTTGAGATGGTCCAATTCCAGAAGCCAGTGGAAACACAAAGCTGTAAAAATAAAAATGACACAGTAAATAAGGGTATGTTCCCATGGTCACTAAATGCTGTGGGTTGGACGCGCCATACATCCGCAACGTCCAGACATTACAGCATAGTGGATGGGATTACCTGCGGAGATGCAAATGCAGTGCATTTTTACAGACCGCAGCATGTCTATTTATGTAGCGGAGACGCTCAGTCTCCGCTATATAAATAGACATGCTGTGGTCTGGAAAGATGCGCCACATGTCCGTCTCTGCGGGTGATATGCGGGCATTGGTGCACAGATAGTGGGCATGAGATTTCTTAGAAATCCTATCCACTGTGCTGTAACAGCTGGATGCTGCGGGTTGGACATTGCAGATGTACGGCGCATCCAACCCGCAGCGTTTATTGACCGCGTGCACATACCCCAATATATCTGCAAACAGGAAATCACTTTTTTCCTTCCCAGAAGCCAACTTTCAATTAGCTTTATTTCAAGTGACTAAAAAACGCATGCAATGAAAAAACACATCAAAAACTTAGGTGACCTGCCAGTGACCTCAGATACAAATTTGGTGCAGGTTTCATCTGCGTCAAATCCTGAGCCATTCCTGATCATGTGCACATACCCTAAGGCATGGGCTTAGAAGGCCAGAAAACACATACAATGCAGTGGTTGATGTAAATGTTAGGCGTTTATTTGGACCACCACAAATTTAAGACTCCATTTACAGTGCAAGATTATCGTAAATGAGTATTCCTTAGAACGCACATTCAACAGTGATCATGCAGTGCTAACATACTGCTGATCACCCAATTAAACAAAAAAACGCTTATTTGTATCATCTTTTGGGCGCCACAAAAGCATCTTTTACAGATTGATCAGGGTGCATCATTAAAGTGCCCCTGTCAGCTCAATTGTGCTCAGTAACCTACAGATACGGTCAGGTTGGCGTCGTTATACTGATTAAAATGATACCTTGGTTGAAGAAATCCATCTTGTGGTTGTTGTTTGTTTAATCTGTATTTGTAGTTTTCAGTTAGGCTGGGATAACATGCGAGAAACACGGCCGAGTCTCGCATGTTAATACCCGGCACTGCCGCCGCCACTTGGATAGGAGCGGCCACACCTGTGCAATAGCATGGTCAATGTTAATTACAATTTTTTTCAAACAATATGATATGCAGTATGTAAAATAGGGGCAGGTCAGTGAGGGATCAGTGACCTGTCATAAGCCCATAAGGATACATATATAAGCAGACCACCACATTACCCCACCCACCCTCACAGTCCGCCCTGGAGGAAATACAAAAAAAAAAATTGTCTGCAGCAAAATAGCGACGGCGCTGGCATAGTAGCATCTATAGATGTCACTGCACATGTGCTGCCACTGGTGCCATTTTACTGCAAATGTTTTCCCTTCAGCAATATGGCGCTGCCGTCGCCAATATTCTGGATGTAATTTTTTTTTCTAAGCCTCACTGTAGTCACAATATTATAGGTATTATCAACAATATTACATATGAAGAATATTTTCAGTTATAGCAACACTATTACATGCATTATGTAAAATAGGGGGCAGGTCAGTGAGGGATCAGTGACCTGTCAGAAGCCATCAGTATCAATATCTAAGGAGAGCACCACATGAGGCCCCCCCCCCACAGGCCGCCCCAGAGCACGAGAATCTCATTAACTGAAAATAAAGATTAAACAACAAACTCAAGATGGATTTCGTCCACCAAGGTATCATTTTAAGGCTGGGGTCAGACTTGTGAGTGTGATTCGAGAAACTCGCATCAGTACCCAGCACTGCCGCCTGCACTCAGGACCGGAGTGTGTGGCTGCATGTATTCCTATGCAGCCGCACACTCTGGCCCGAACAGCCGGTGGCAGTGCCAGGTACTGATGTGCGTTTCTCACATCCCATTCACAAGTCTGCCTCCGGCCTAACCAGTATAACGGCGCCATCGTGACACTTTCTGGCGGTTACTGTGCACAATTCTGCTGACAGGTTCGCTTTAAGTGTATATCAAAGAGAAAGTAGGGTAACCATATCCTAAAAAGCTCTGAACCAATTATGTGGAATCAGGATCCTGCTTAAGACGTCCTGATGGACATATGGCCGATCTGGTAGTGATAAGTGCAGTCGGTCTCTGTAAACAGAGGCTAGTTAATGACCGTTGCCACCAAAAAGAAAGATGATCAGTGATCGTTTAGTGCCACAAGTCAAAAGGTGTACACGCACTTCAACTGTGGTGAAGAGTATGTATTATTATTATTTATTATTATAGCGCCATTTATGCATGGCGCTTTACATGTGAGGAGGGGTATACATAATACATAGAAGTACAGTAATCTTAGACAATACAAGTCACGACTGGTACAGGATGAGGGAGGACTCTGCCTGCGAGGGCTCACAATCTACAACGGGATGGGTGAGGATACAGTAGGCGAGGGTAGAGCTGATCATGCAGCGGTTTGGTGGATCGGTGGTTACTGCAATGTATGTAGTGTCACAGTCCAGTTGAATGCTGGATAAAGAAATAAGCTCTAAAAGGTTTATGACACTTATTATAGTCTTGACAAAGCTTTGACTTCACCTATCTAACACATGGCACCCTCACTGACAAGCCGGAAAATTACAGCTCTATTTATTGTGTAGTGGCCATTTCAAATATTGAAGCCCTTCTCCTATTTGAGTGCATAGGAGCTGAACTAGCCTACGAGAAAAAAAAAAGCCACTGTACAGTGTATATCAAGCTCCGATCACAGACTTCATCTGGCTGCCAGTCTATACCCTATGAAATACAAATCCCGGAGCATTATTTCTTAAAACTCTCTCTGTTCTACTGCTTCTCTGTTATTCTTCTTGAAGTGTGTGAATTAACTGAGTGACATAATTTGGGGTTTGTGCCCCATACACACCTTGAAACTGTATTGGGATGTGACAATGCACTTACAGCTCATCACCTCCCACTGTATTCCCTGCCCAGCCCCACTTTCCTCTGGTCAAGTGACAGGTTGTTGGCTCCAATGCAATCAAATTCTCAAGGTGAACTGCAGTGAATTCACCGAGCTGAACTCAGTGACTTCTCACGGTGCTGAGGTCACCACAGTTCAGCCCAGCTGGGAATGCAGCCTCAGTGACCGACTGTAACCTAAATGATGTCTCCGCTAGTCACTGAGGCTGCGTTCGCAGCAGCTCATTCCCCAGTAGTTCTCAGCCTGGACAGTCTCATCTTGGCACTGTCCAGGTTAAAAACTATTTATCCCCAGACATGGATTACGGCGTGGGACACGATGAAGGACAGGCGAGTGATATGGTTTTTTATTTTTGTTTTATTACAGGAAACAAGATATTCAATGGAATGGGCGTTACACTCACCTAACGGTGTTTGTTATTTTTAAATAAAAATTGAAAAGTGTGTTTGCTTTTTATTTCAAATAAAATACTTTATTTTGGCTGTATCTTTATTTACCATACAACTATAGTATTAGTAATGCATGGGTGTCTTATAGACACCTCTCCATTACTAATCTGTGGGCTTGACGTCACCAGAAAATACAAAGGTGATATCAACCCCCAAATATGAACCCCACTTGTCAACGCTACAGGGCAAGTGGGAAGAGCCGAGCAAAGCGCCATATCCCTGAAATAAATCTCATGCCCTAAATCTCATCCCACTCTCGGATTAAATAGCACAAATCTGATGACAGAATCCCTTTAAGAGCAATACAAATTACTACCTAAAACAGACAAAAGGTAGAAATGTGAACATGATACACAGTAGGTTTTTCAGTTTAAAAATAAAATACTAACAGGACTCTCAGGGATAAGAGCAAGTCAGTCTTAAACGGCCCTTCCCAAAATCAAAAAATTCCCTAGCCAAAACTTACTGACCCTTATTGGGCCCCAGGAATTCCAAGAGATCCCAGGGACCAGAGGACCATATCCAGGATCAATGGAGGCCCCAACGTTCAGTGATCAGCACGTTATATATCCTATTCCAGTGATGGCGAACCTTTCTGAGCCCGAGTGCCCAAACTGCAACCTAAAACCCAAATATTTATGACGAAGTGCCAACACGTGCCAAATGCCCCATCATGATCCCCTTCATGAAGAAATATGCCCCATCATGATCCCCTTCATGCAGAAATATGCCCCATCATTGTCCCCTTCATGCAGAAATATGCCCTATCATGATCCCCTTCATGAAGAAATATGCCCCATCATGATCCCCTTCATGCAGAAATATGCCCCATCACTGTCCCCTTCATGCAGAAATATGCCCCATCATGATCCCCTTCATGCAGAAATATGCCCCATCATGATCCCCTTCATGCAGAAATATGCCCCATCATGATCCCCTTCATGCAGAAATATGCCCCATCATGATCCCCTTCATGCAGAAATAAGCCCCATCATGATCCCCTTCATGCAGAAATTTGCCCCATCATAATCCCCTTCATGCAGAAATATTCCCCCATCATAATCCCCTTCATGCAGAAATTTGCGCCCCATCATAATCCCCTTCATGCAGAAATATGCCCCATCATGATCCCCTTCATGCAGAAATATGCCCCATCATAATCCCCTTCATGCAGAAATATTCCCCCATCATAATCCCCTTCATGCAGAAATTTGCGCCCCATCACTGTCCCCTTCATGCAGAAATATGCCCCATCATGATCCCCTTCATGCAGAAATATGCCCCATCATGATCCCCTTCATGCAGAAATAAGCCCCATCATGATCCCCTTCATGCAGAAATTTTCCCCATCATAATCCCCTTCATGCAGAAATATGCCCCATCATGATCCCCTTCATGCAGAAATATGCCCCATCATAATCCCCTTCATGCAGAAATATTCCCCCATCATAATCCCCTTCATGCAGAAATTTGCGCCCCATCATAATCCCCTTCATGCAGAAAAATGCCCCATCATGATCCCCATCATGCAGAAATATGCCCCATCATGATCACCTTCATGCAGAAATATGCCCCATCATGATCCCCTTCATGCAGAAATAAGCCCCATCATGATCCCCTTCATGCAGAAATATTCCCCCATCATGATCCCCTTCATGCAGAAATATGCCCCATCATAATCCCCTTCATGCAGAAATATGCCCCATCATGATCCCCTTCATGCAGAAATATGCCCCATCATAATCCCCTTCATGCAGAAATATGCCCCATCATGATCCCCTTCTTGCAGAAATATGCCCCATCATGATCCCCTTCTTGCAGAAATATGCCCCATCATAATCCCCTTCATGCAGAAATATGCCCCATCATGATCCCCTTCATGCAGAAATATGCCCCATCACTGTCCCCTTCATGCAGAAATATGCCCCATCATGATCCCCTTCATGCAGAAATATTCCCCATCATGATCCCCTTCATGCAGAAATATGCCCCATCATGATCCCCTTCATGCAGAAATATGCCCCATCATGATCCCCTTCATGCAGAAATAAGCCCCATCATGATCCCCTTCATGCAGAAATTTGCCCCATCATAATCCCCTTCATGCAGAAATATTCCCCCATCATAATCCCCTTCATGCAGAAATTTGCGCCCCATCATAATCCCCTTCATGCAGAAATATGCCCCATCATGATCCCCTTCATGCAGAAATATGCCCCATCATAATCCCCTTCATGCAGAAATATTCCCCCATCATAATCCCCTTCATGCAGAAATTTGCGCCCCATCACTGTCCCCTTCATGCAGAAATATGCCCCATCATGATCCCCTTCATGCAGAAATATGCCCCATCATGATCCCCTTCATGCAGAAATAAGCCCCATCATGATCCCCTTCATGCAGAAATTTGCCCCATTATAATCCCCTTCATGCAGAAATATTCCCCCATCATAATCCCCTTCATGCAGAAATTTGCACCCCATCATAATCCCCTTCATGCAGAAATATGCCCCATCATGATCCCTTTCATGCAGAAATATGCCCCATCATAATCCCCTTCATGCAGAAATATTCCCCCATCATAATCCCCTTCATGCAGAAATTTGCGCCCCATCATAATCCCCTTCATGCAGAAAAATGCCCCATCATGATCCCCATCATGCAGAAATATGCCCCATCATGATCACCTTCATGCAGAAATATGCCCCATCATGATCCCCTTCATGCAGAAATAAGCCCCATCATGATCCCCTTCATGCAGAAATATTCCCCCATCATGATCCCCTTCATGCAGAAATATGCCCCATCATAATCCCCTTCATGCAGAAATATGCCCCATCATGATCCCCTTCATGCAGAAATATGCCCCATCATAATCCCCTTCATGCAGAAATATGCCCCATCATGATCCCCTTCTTGCAGAAATATGCCCCATCATGATCCCCTTCTTGCAGAAATATGCCCCATCATAATCCCCTTCATGCAGAAATATGCCCCATCATGATCCCCTTCATGCAGAAATATTCCCCATCATAATCCCCTTCATGCAGAAATATGCCCCATCATAATCCCCTTCACGCAGAAATATTCCCCCATCATAATCCACTTCATGCAGAAATATGCCCCATTATAATCCCCTTCATGAAGAAATATGCCCCATCAATGTCCTTCTTGTAGAAATATGCCCCATCATGATCCCCTTAATGCAGAAATATTCCCCATCATAATCCCCTTCATGCAGAAATATGCCCCATCATGATCCGCTTCACGCAGAAATATTCCCCATCATAATCCCCTTCATGCAGAAATATGCCCCATCATGATCCGCTTCACGCAGAAATATTCCCCATCATAATCCACTTCATGCAGAAATATTCCCCATTATAATCCCCTTCATGAAGAAATATGCCCCATCATTGTCCTTCTTGTAGAAATATGCTTCATCATGATCCCCTTCATGTAGAAATATGCCCCATCATGATCACCTTCATGCAGAAATATGCCCCATCATAATCCCCTTCATGCAGAATTATGCCCCATCATAATCCCCTTCATGCAGAAATATTCCCCCATCATGATCCCCTTCATGCAGAAATATGCCCCATCATAATCCCCTTCTTGTAGTAATATGCCCCATCATGATCCCCTTCATGTAGAAATTGCCCATTTCACCACCTCCATCATTTCCTCCTCCCCATTACCGCCCTCTCCCCATCACTCCCTTCATTGGCCCTCTCACCACGACTCCCATCATTAGCCCTTTCCCCATCATTGACACACACACACACACACACACACACAGCAGATTAACTGGCACAGAGGCCACACTCGCCTCTCCACGTGCCGGCAGCTTCCTTCCTCTCACTGGCACAGCGGGCGCGGAGCTGAATGATGATGTCAGCAGCCACGGTCAAGCCGCTCAATGTGTGAGGCAGGAAGCTGCAGCTCCGGAACAAGGATGAGGTGATGCCGCGTGCCAGCTGAGAGGGTGCTGCGTGCCATAGGTTCGCCATTGCTGAAAGCTTTGTTCTTTGAAATAACCCTCTAAACTGCACATGCATGGCAGTCGACAGCCTTCAATGAACCACCTGATAATCTGAGTGAGTTGTGTAAGAACTCACTGATTTATGAAATAATAGTCATACAAATCCACATATCCCAGAGCTCACCTTTTTTATACCTCCATATCACAAGGTCTCATTTATTTATTTATCATGTCACTGATCAGACTTAATCGGCCACCAGAAAATGCAGTTCAATATACAGACCTGATATAACAGACCAAAAGAAGCAGGGGTTGTTTGCTATGGGAAAACTCCTTCTTAAGTACAAAATTTTTCCCTCAGGTAAAAAAAAAACAAAAAAAAAAACCCACCATAGAATTACACTTACCGGTAATTTGGTTTCCAAGACCCTCCACGACAGCACACAAGCGGTTTCCTCCCCATCGTAATTAAGGACAGGAAAGTATTAAGTTACGTACCGGTAACGGTATTTTTCGGAAGCCCATGACAACACCACGAGAGAGGGGATCCTCCCTTCAGGAACAGGAAACCTACAGATATAAAAGGGCGGCACCTCTCCTACGCATCAGTTGGATTACAGAGCTTGAGAGGCTACCATGGTTAGTACACAGCATATAATATATACAACCTATCTATCCTATTTACCAAAACATTTTTTACACCATCTCCCACATAAGGTAATTTCATGAACAATCTTCTAAATGAGTGCACCCCTATATATGAACAAGGGAGGGAACTAAGGGTGCTGTCATGGGCTTCCGAAAAATACCGTTACCGGTACGTAACTTAATACTTTATTCGGACTCCCATGACAGCACCACGAGAGAATTACAGAGATGTAAAACTAATTTAGGGAGGGACTACAGCCTGCAGCACCCTTAGCCCTAAGGTGAGATCTGAGGAGGCACCCATGTCTAACTGATAGTGGTTAAAAAAGGTGGAAGGAGATGACCAGGTGGCCGCCTTACATATCTGGTCAAATGGCACTCCCGATCTCTCTGCCCAAGATGATGCCATGGCACGAGTGGAATGCGCCCTCAAATTCTGTGGAGCCGGACCGCCACCTGCTGTGTAGGCAAGAGAGATAGCTTCCCTAATCCACCTTGCTAACGTGCGTTTTGATACTCTACAACCTTTGCTGGGACCTTGGAAGGATAGGAATAATGCATTCTCCTTTTTCCAAGGATCCGTGGCTGATAAATATTTAAGTAAGCATCTCCTAACATCTAATGCCTGAAGTTTTTGTTCCTTAGGATTGGTCGGATTAGGGAGAAAAGAAGGCAGAACTATCTCTTGTGTCCTGTGAAAGTGCTATGCTACTTTGGGAAGGTATGCCGGGTCCGGCCTTAGGATTACTCTATCCTGTAAGAACTCTGTGTAAGGGGACAATCTGGAAAGTGCCTGTATGTCGCTTACTCTACGTGCTGATGTTATCGCTACCAGAAAAGCTGTCTTAAGAGATATAATCTTTAATGAGGCCGAATCCAGAGGTTCAAATGGTTTTTCTGTCATGGCCGTAAGGACAAAATTTAAGTCCCAAGGTACACATCTGTCTTTGTGTATGGGTCTCGATCTAGCCGCTGCTTTGATGAACCTCGCTACCCAATAGTTATTGGCAATATCACATGCAAACAGGGCCCCTAAGGCTGAAACCTGTACTTTTAATGTACTTGTGGAGAGACCCAATTCGAGACCCCTCTGAAGAAATTCCAGAATTTGTTTTGTGGGAATTCCGTCCCTGACATCAAACTGAAAGGTGGCAGGAATCGCCTCCAGGTTCTAGCATAGATGTTTGTGGTAGTTTGTTTTCTGCTTTTTAGGAGGGTATCAATTAAATTTTTGGAGAACCCTCTATCCTTTAATAGTGTCCTCTCAAACACCACGCCGTCAAATGGAGTCCCGCTACCTGTGGGTGGCTGACTGGCCCCTGGTAGAGGAGATCCGGAAGGTTCGGCAGTACCCAGGGATCGCATACAGACATGGTCCTCGACCATGCGAACCAGGTCCTCCTGGGCCAAACTGATGTGTAGGAGAGGTGCCGCCCTTTTGTATCTGTAGGTTTCCTGTTCCTGAAGGGCGGATCCCCTCTCTCGTGGTGCTGTCAAGGGAGTCCGAATAAACAAGAGGTTCAATTAGCCCTCCCCTTCCCTCAATCCTCAGTGTTTTCCAAGGACCACACAGAATGAAGGCCTGAGGTTTTTTTTTATTTAACTAAGGGTATGTTTCCATGGTCAGTAAATGCTGCAGATTGCACGCTGCGTACAGCCACAGCGTTCAATCGGCAGTGGCCAGATTTTACAGAATAGTGGAGGGGATTTCATTAAATCCCATCTTCACCATTCTTATTATTTATTACTAGATGGAGGCCCAATGCTATCACATCGGAAGTGCGGTAATGTAATGATGGGTGCAGGCTTTGCAGCGTTGAGAATCTCTCCCCCATGTGCTCACTCACCTATCCACTCTCTTTCCCCATGTGCTGACTTCTCCCGTCTGTGCTCTCTCCTTTGACCTGTCTACCCCATGTGCTAAACCCCTTGTCTGCAGAGAATCATTCGGCTGATCCCAGCGGCGGCATGATCGCGACTGTGTTCTGCTGGTGGTACCGCACAAGAGGCTGCGTACGGCGTATGCAGTGCGTGTGCGTTCCGACGGTGTTCCGCTGGTGGTACCGCGCAAGAGGCCAATACCACCAGCAGTTACCATATTGAGACACCCATCACTAGGGTGCCCCAATATGGCGGTCGGTGAACTTCCGCGGCTTGGAATTCTGGGATCTGAACGGAACAGGATGTTAAGACATTACAAGGTAAGTATATATTAAGACTATAGCGCCATTTATTCCATGGCGCTTTACATGTACATTTACATAATAAAAACAAGCCAGCCTCTGGCTTCCCTGCGTAACCGGACATGCGGCACGTCTTTTCAGACCACAGCATGTCTATTTATCTTGCGGAGACGATCCATCTCCGCAAGATAAAGTCACCCATACAATGTATAGGATGCGGTGATTCTGCATGGTTCAACGAACACATGCGGAATCACCAGACGTACAAAAGCCAGCAGTGCTTTGGACGGAGCGGACATGTGCTGCTTCCAAAGCGCTGCCTGATATTGACAGTGGAAACATACCGTAAGGAATCAAATGAACAAGAAAACTAATAGGGGGGAATTACCCGTGCTGTCGTGGAGGGTCTTAGAAACCAAATTACCAGTAAGTGTAATTCCATTTTCTCTAATCCCCTCCACGACAGCACACAGGAGAAATACCAAAGAATACTCTTGCCTCCTCCATCAGCGACCCTGGGACCTCGCTTCACCGCAGCCACCACCGCTGGTAAGCAATAAGGCGCATGGATTATAAGAGGCACAACCATATTAAAAAAAAAGTTTTTTTTGTTCCTATTTTTCTCCTCAAAATTTGGGGTGCATCTTATAATCTGGTGCATTTTATAATCCGCAAAATATGGTAATCTGTAGTATTTAATGAAAATATAGACCCAGGACCAGGTAGCAACTCTGTAGATCTGCTCGATAGAAGCATTGTCCCTTTCAGCCCAGGAGACAGCGATGGCTCTCCTGGAACGAGCCTTTAGCGAATCTGGAGATAGAAATCAGGACCTATTCATATCAAGAAAATTTTGGCACTCAACTTGTATGCATTAAGTGAAGAATTTTATTTGCAGTCACATTATATATTACACGTTTCGGCTGAAACAGTTAGCCTTCATCAGTACACTGCAAAGTCAGATAAACCGCTATGGGGTCCAACGTCGCACCCCCGTATGCAAATACATTCATGGCGACCTTTGAGGATGAGGTAGTGTATTCCAATCCCCTCTTTAAGACCCATTGTCTAGTTTGGAAAAGATTCATAGACGATATTTTTTGCATATGGACGGGTCCACTGAATACCCTACAGGAGTTCCATAATATACTTAACATAGCCTGGCCTTTCTTTCACCATTACTAGGGATGAACACGAAGTGAGCTTTGATACCAAGATCATGAAGAATGAAAATGGGCATCTGAGTACAGATCTTTTTGTGAATTCCACGGATCGCAATAGCCTCTTACATTACAAGAGTCTACATCCTCTTTCCACAAAGAAGTCTATACCCTCATCTCAGTTCAGGAGGGTCGAACGCATTGTCTCTGACCCCATTATCAGTAAAGACAGACTGAGGGAAATGCACAACAAATTTCAGATGAGAGGCTGTTATGAATGAGTCACCGGAGGAGGAAAAAACAAAAATACAAGCTAAGTCCAGAAAACCGGAGAGGTTGGTAGCTAGCGGATTGCAGACCCCTGATCCTATTCACAACAACTAACAGTAGCCGTGGGGTGTTCCTTTGGTGGTCCTAGACACCTCGTTCACAGCCGGAGAACTAAATAAACCTAAAGAAAGAAAGGGGAAATCTAAACTGCCCCAGAGCAGACCCCAAAGCAATAGACAGCCCCCAACATGTATTGACAGTGAAAACAGATGAAAACACAAACACAGACAGAAAGACGGGCTGAGCAAACGATGGGGCCCTCACTAACTAGATAGGACAGGAAAGAAAAGCAACTGTCTGCAATCACGCAAAAACCCTGCCAAAAATAATGTCCAACACGTCTGATAGAAAAGGCCCTGAAGTCACTAGACTTCAAAATCACTATATCAGCACTCAGGTATATTCTGAAAACAAAGCAAAGAGATCAACTGATCAGAGACAAAAATGGATTTCAGCCAGTCCCAACCAGGGCTGGCTGAACACAAACACTAAGTAAATCAGACAAAATCTCATGGAACAATAGCAGAGCAAAAACTTAGCTTTAGTAGACAGGACTAAACTGGAGGCCAGAGCTCAGAGCAGAGAGGATCACCAGCAACCCAGCAGGGCGTCGGCGGCCTTATATCCACTCAGAGATTCCGGATGTCCAATCACACTCCACCTGTTCAGATGACAGGTTTTATCCATCCAAATCAATTTCACTACCTCCTTTCACCAGCAGAGGGAGTTCATCGGACATTAAAGGTGAAGGAGAAAATGAGCTCATAACAAGAGGCTATCCATCAGACTTACTTGATCAGGCACTCCATCCCCCTACCTCCACTCGTCCTTCGGTAACAGGAAGAATACCTTTTGTCCATACGTTTCACCCATATGCACACATTCTTCACCGTACTATCAGGAAACATTGGGGCTTATTGAGAGAGGCACATCCTGAAATCGCTGAATTTCGTCAGAATTTTCTACCATGTTACAAACGTCCAAGAAACATTCGTGACACACTAGTTAGGGCTGACATCGGCTCAGGGACCAGACCTTCCATACAAAGATTTCTCTCCACTCCTTAGACAGGCACTTATCCATGCTTACACTGCAACTAATGTGGTAATATAATAAAAGGCGACTATTTCCACCATCCACACTCGGGCAAACGATATTTGATCAAAGACTTCAGCACATGTGATACATCATTTGTGATATATCAGATTAAATGCCCCTGTGGTTTACTTTACATAGGTGAGACCACACAACCGATAAAGGACTGTATCAGCAAGCACAAATCTACGATTAGATGTAGAAACACACTATTACCTTTACCACACCATTTCATCACAGCAGGACATACTATCCCACAATTGAAGTTTCAAGTCATCGAGCATGTCCCCCTCCATCGAAGAGGTGGGAATCGTATTCAACTTCTCAAAAAAAGAGAAGCCTTTTGGATACACGAGTTACAGACTCTACCACCAAAAGGTCTCAGCAGAGACTATGATTTATTATCCTTTATTTAACAGGTCTACATTGTACCAAATGATATATATCTGGATTTTATAATACATTGGGGATATACTAGGTTTCCTTTAGTCATGCATTATGATCAACCTACCATTTGCCTTTAGGGTCATATACTTATTGTGGCCAAGTATTTTGTCAATGATCCTTGTATTACTAAATATTATAATATATTGTCTTGTTTTCACAGAGCCGCCTTTATTGAATGTCACGCAAATGTCACCTTCCTGGTCCTTCTACCCCTCGGACTCTTCCCTCCTATGTTCTTTTATTGTAAATATCCTCCTCGCTTATCCTGTGTATTTTTCCTTTTTTCCCCCCCCTTTTCATAATGGCCCAACACTGTGCGTCCCGCAGCAGGTTAATCGCTAGATTCCTTACACCGAGCTACAAACTACAGACATAGTGGGAGGCGCATGCTTGCTTCACTCCTACCCACATCACAGGCAACAACACTTCCTGGTTACGAGTCACCAGGTAACAAAACAATGACCGGAAGTGACGCGGTTCCGGTCACCACGGGCGTTTGTCCCGCCCCCCGCTCACATAAACCCCGGCAACACACAGTACTGTCCTGCAATACAAGCGGCGGATACCGCGTTTTACACAGGACACACGGCGCCACCACCCACCAACGGTAAGGCAATACCCTATAATATACATATTTAACCCCTTGGGGTTTTATTCTCATAATTTTTACTTATTGACCTTATGTTCTCATTTTTCATAGAGACGGCCAGTTACATACCTCTAAGGCTGCCTCTTTACTTCAGCTTTCTGAAGATTCATACAAAAAAAAAAAAAAAAAAAAACTTTTTTCAATGCCATTCTAATTTATATTAGAGGGTAAGTTAAACAGCACCCTGTATATTACTTACCGGTGTGTCCGGACTATAAATATTTCCTATCTCTTCAGATCCCCTTCTTGAAACAAAGAATATTGTCACTAATAATACTCAGACACCGTTCCATTTTCTTCTACTACACCTCAAGTTTGGAACCTACATTATTTTTCTCATTTGCTATGGGCCCATAATTTTCATTTTCACCCATACCCACATATCTCATCTATCTAGGTTACGTGACCGTCACGTTTGATTGTGGATGATACATTGCCCCTTTATATACTTGTGGCTAGTTCCTCAGTAAGTACTCAGTATTAATTCTCACTAGGGTATGCTACCTTTTCATATTAGACTACCTCAGCATAAGGATCTTTTGGTCATATTTACAGGTATTCATTCATGGACTTAACATAAGCAGTCTCGGTACGTGCTTATCTTTTTTCTTTTACTCTAATTCCTCCCTCCTAATCCTACCTTGCATTTTCCTGTCCCTGCCTCCCGATCACATGTGCACTATTTTAGTTTTTTCTTTGTAATTATAATGGATTCCAGTTTATTTGTAGCATTTATTTTTTTTATTTATGTATGATTTCTCTGACTTTGCAGTGTACTGATGAAGGCTAACTGTTTCAGCCGAAACGTCTATATATATATGTGTGACTGCAAATAAAATTCTTCACTTAATGCATACAAGTTGTGTCAACATTTTCTTGATATTTGTCCTGGTGTGGAACCTTTTTGTTCACCGACACAGCTGAGCCACGATATACTTAAGCACGGATTTCTATTCATGTCCGTGATTGCTTTTATGGGCAGCATGGTGGCTCAGTGGATAGCACTGCAGCCTTGCAGCGCTGGAGTCCTGGGTTCGAATCTAACCAAGGACAACATCTGCAAGGAGTTTGTATGTTCTCCCCGTGTTTGCATGGGTTTCCTCCCAAAGACATACTGATGGGGAATTTAGATTGTGAGGCCCCATTGGGGACAGTGAGGATAATGTGCAAACTGTAAAGCGCTGCAGAATATGTTAGCGCTATATAAAATAAAGATTATTTTGATCCAATTCGCCGGAAAGCTCTTAGAAGCTTTCTTTTCTTTGTTTGGTCCACCGTACTGGACAAAAAGATTCTGATCCTTCCTCCAAGGTTTTATTTAACTCAAGTAAAAGAGAAAAGTCAAACATCCAGAGAATGGTATCCTGCTTCTCTTTCTCTTTGGGTTGTCACAGAAGGAGGGTAGAATAATTTCTAGGGACCTGTGGAAGTCAGATGATACTTTTAGCAAAAATGATGGGTATAGGCGGAATATTAATTTGTCATCCAGAGTTTTTAAATAAGGTTTCTTAATGGATAGGCCCTGGATCTCACCCACCCTTCTTTCTGTTGGAATGGCTACAAGTAATGCCCCTTTCCAGGATAGTTTGTCTGTCTGGATCTGGACCATACACAAATGGTGGAATAGTTAGACCTTTCAGCACTATATTCAAATCCCAAGTTGGAATAACATTGGATTTCCTTGGACGGATTTTGGAGGCAGCTGACATAAACCTCCTTATCCTCCGGTAGTTTGTCAGATTCTGATCAAAGTAGGAGCTCAGAGGAGACATCCGAGCTCCAAAAGGTACTGGGCTTTAGTCCTTTTGATAAGCCATACTGTAGGAAGTCTAGTATTTTAGCCATGTCAGGGTGGAAAGGATCGATGGGAGTGGATCCATACCATACCGAGAAGGTCTTCCATATTTTGGAGTGGATGGCATTTGTGACCCGTTTCCTACTTTTTTTGAAAAGTGGTTATGACGGCATCTGAGAGGCCTCTGGCTGTCAAGCTTGTGGCTTCAGAAGCCAGGCTGCCAAGCGTAGGCTGTGGGGAGCAGAGTGAAAAATGTGACCTTGATGTAGAAGTTCATGGTCTAGTGGCAAGGTCAGAGGTTCTGAGCTCAGGAGTTTCAGAGTCCCAAACAAGCTTCTCCTTTGACCAGAGAGGGGTGATCAGAATGGTTTTGACCCCATCTGTTCTGAGCTTTTGCAGAGTCCTTGGCAACAGGAGAACTGGAGGGAATGCATATGCCAACCTGAAACTCCACAAGTGAACCATTTTTTGGTTATTAACTGGAATACTCTCGTACGGAGGCTCCATTCCCCTGGGTCTAAAGCAGTCCTGCTCAAAGTCTGATTCAATGTTGTCAGATCCTTTTAAGTGAAGAGCCGATAAAGACAGGAAGGAACGTTCTGCCCAAATGAAAATTCTTGCTGAGACATGCTGCAGACTCTCGAGTTTTTTGCTGCCCTGATGACGTAGATGGGCAACAGTGGTCATGTTGTCTGAGTAAACTCGGACATGGGTTCTCTGGAGTATTGGTTTTGCTGCTCTCAGGGCCTCCTCTACCGCTCTCAATTCTCTAAAATTGGAGGATTGGCTGTCCATCTTTTTGGGCCAGATTTCCTGAAAGACTCCAAGATGTCACCACTCCCCAACCGCTGGAGTCTGTTACTGAAGACACCAGATATTGGATCCAAGATAATCCCTGATCCACCAGTTGAGGGATAGCTTTACGTGGTGAGGAAGAGATTCTCATAGCGAGTGCTTCCAGAGTTTAGTCCCAGCAAGAAAGGATACATTTTTGGAGACTCCTCAATAAGCTTGGGCCCAGGGAACTGCCTGAATACATGCAGTCATTGATTCCAGGACTGACATGGCAAATTTTAAGGTCACCCTCTTCTGGGTTTTCAGGGTCCGAACCCTTGATCTTATGTTTAAATTGTTTGGTGACCGGAAGAGAGAATCTTTGGTTTTGGGAGTCCAAGAGGATTCCTAAAAAGATCTTCTCGGTTGATGGGTGTCATGCCCTCAGCCGCAGGCACGGTCTCTGCTGCGCAGGGAGACCGGCGCCTATCTCGCAGCTCCACTGCTACTACTCACCCTGTCCGTGGCTCCAGACAATCAGCGGCTCCTCTGCTAAGAACTTGCATCCTCTTGGCAGGTCTCCTGGTTATGCTCTTAGGAGGCACGCCCCGCTTCCTGCACATTATTAAAACAGCAGGACACCTGTTGTCTATTAGGGCTGTCTGTGCTGTGATGCTCGGTGCATAAAAGGCATCCTCCCTCAAGAGGGAGTTGCCTGAACATTGTGTTCATTCTGTGGGATCGCTGCCTCCCACTCAGGCCACACTCGGCTTTGCTCTGCGTTTTAAAGGCTATTGCAATATTCTAATATCTCTGTCTCCTCAGAATCCTCTGCTGGCAGTTCCCGCTCCTGGATCCCTCTGGACACTCCGGTTCCTACCCCAGACTGACTAAGGCTCTCCTCTTGGAATCATCCAGTTACCATCGCAGGCTAGATCAGCCTGTGTTTACTCAGACCTTCCAGGTCTCTCACCACCTCCTCTATACGGTGTGTATGGGTCGTCCCTCTGGTCCGGGCATCGCGGCATTAAGGTCATCTGGTGTTGTGACGGGGGAGCCCCTGTATAGGGGTACACCTTGCCCGGTGCTCCACTACGTGGTTCTAGGTCGTGGTCCAGAGGGTTCTTCCCTCAGGCACCTTGTCCATTTGTTTGATTTATTTAATAAACATCCTTAGTTTATTTGAAGCTCTTCTCCTGTCTCTTGTGTATCGGGTATACAGCTACCACTGCACCATCAGTGGTCTAGTGGGTCCACTATACATCTTCACGCCCTGTGGGCGTAACAGTGGGTTTAGGCCCGATTTTCCCCATTTTATTATCCAGCCTAAAGATGTTAGGGTATGTAGAGCTGAATGGAGACGTGTTCTTAGAGGTATAATAGAAGGAGCCATGATGAGAAGGTTGTTCAGGTAGAGAACGAAGCAGATATCTTGCTTCCTGAAAAAGGCTATCTCCACCATGATCTTTGTGAAGGTTCAGGGGGCAGATCATATGCCGAAGGGAAGGACCTTTAATTGGAAGTGACACACCCCTTGGCCTAGAGTGACAGCAAAGCTCAGATACCGATGGTAGCTTGAATGAATGGGTACATGGTAGTATGCCTCCTGGAGGTCTATGTTGGCCATGGCGAAGCCCTTCCCGATCAATGGGATTGTAGATTTTACCGACTGCATTTTGAATAGTCGACACAGTGTATTGATTCAGCAGTTTCAGGTTGATGATCACCAGGTAATCTCCACCCGACTTCTTTATAAGGAACACCTGGGAGTAATGACCTTGGCCTTGCTCTGCCTCCGGAACCGGCGATATTACCGCAGGGGATAGCATTTGCTGGAGTTCTGTTTACAGAATATTCTGTAGTCTTGATGATGGAAGCGATATCACTTCTAGCCTTTGTGGGGGTATAGGAGGGAAATTCTATTTTTAATCCTCTTCTGACCGAGTCCAGGATTTTGCGGTCTGATGTTACTTCCCGTCATTTTGGGGAATAGTTTGAAATCCTGCCACATGCTTGTATGGCGTCATTTCCTATTTGAACGTGGGTTTTGAAAAATATTTCTTCATTTACCCCCTTTCAGTAGCTCCACCAACCAGTTTTACCTTTCTCTCTGTATTGAGGGGTTTGCATCTGAGCTGTACAAAATGGCCTGTTTTTGAGGGATTTTGGTTCAGGAAGATTTTCTTCTTTTTGACAGTCACGTTCTCCAATAATTCGTCCAGCACAGGACCAAACATGTATTCTCCTTTGAAGGAAATAGAGCATAATTTAGAATTGGATAGGATGTCTCCGCTCCACATCTTTAACCAGAGTGCCCTTCGGGTGGTGTTGGAGTGTACCGACATCCTCGCAGCAATGCAAATTAACCCAGCCGAGGCGTCTGCAAGGAAAACAGCAGCTTTCTGTAGGAGAGGTAATGAGGCCAGAAGGGCTTCTCTGGGGGTACCACCCTCAATATGGTCTTCCAATTGTTGCAACCAGAGAAATAGGGTTCTCATGACGTAGGCGGATGCCACATTTGTCTTTAAAAGAGGTCACGAATGATACCCAAGACTACCTCAATAAGCTGTCCATCTTGCAGTCAAGTGGATCTTTAAATTGAGAGGAGTCCTCAAAAGGTAACAGTTTTCTTGGCTACCCTAGTCACCTGGATATTCACTTTGGGGATTTAAGTCCAGCACTTAGAGACTTCATAATCTAGAGGGAAGCGATCCTTTATATCACTTAGGACGTTCAGTTTCCTTTCTGGGAATTCCCATTCATCCAGGATTACATTTTGAACGTTGGGGCGTGGTATGGTGGGCATTGAGGGAGGACGCACTTAGGAGAGCTCCCGCTCCCACACCGGTGACCAACCCGAACAGAGCCCGAAATACATACCCCATACACTGATGTCTGCTAGAAGGACCAGGGGGAGCACATCCGCAGGCCCTTCTGCACCAGACAGCGCTCCCGAAGGCATTCCACACTACTTTACAGGAAGAAGGAAGGCCACGGGAGCCATGACAGACGCGGAGAGCAGAGCGCAGCAGGCCCCACCGCTAACAGGAAGAAAGGTGCAGGTTGTGGGAGAACGGTCCAGGAAGACAGAGGACCGTAGGGGGCCCCCTGGGAGAGCTGGTGGCACGACCGCAGGAGCCCCGCAGACGGTGAGGCGCTCTCCCCAGAATAAATCCACCGGGCCCCGGGAGACCCGTCCTTCACAGGGGAGCCCCGCGGACAGGCAAGCGCCACCACAAGCCGGTGGGCCGGGCCGGAACCCGGGGGAGATGAATGTGGAACCCCCCACACCACAAAGAGGCGGCAGTGTCCCCCCAGACGTTGACATGGATACCGCAGCTGACTCTGCAGCAACGGGGGGAGCAGACCCCATGACGAAAGGACAGGCAGATAACACAGTATCCCTTGCTTCTCAAACAGGCCTGCCATATAATACAGCTCCTCCACCTTTCCATCGACCAGATGCATCCCTGACACCGCAGTGTGGGAAGTCATCCTCTTTTTTGACAGGACACTCCGCAGCACCCATGGGAGCCGATTTCAATCTACTATATAATAAGATAAAAGATATCCCGACGAAGCAGGATATGGAGCAGTACATTGCCCGTTTGGAATCTTCCAGTAAGGCTGAACTTTCCATACTAAAAGATGATATGCAACAATGTGGTGAGAAAGTGGAATCCCATGACCAGCTTTTAGCCTCTTTGAACGAAAGAATAGAGGCTCAGGAATCTGTCACAGCCGCTCAAGCTAGACAGTTGCAAACTCTAGCAGAAATGCTAGATGATTCTGAGAACAGGGGACACAGAAATAATATAAGAGTAAGGGGATTGCCCGAATCTAAACCCTTCAGGAGTTGAACACCACTTTAAGAGGCATTTTTAACTCGGTACTAGATAGGCCCCAGGACGCCCCATTGGAACTGGATCGCGCCCATAGGTCCTTGGGCCCACGTCCCGGCGAGCAAGACCCACCGAGAGATGTGATATGCCGGGTACACAAGTACCAACTTAAAGACGCGGTCATGGGAGCAGCCAGGAGAGTAAAACCCATAAACCACTCGGGATCTTGCATACAGCTCTTCCCAGACTTGTCCAGATGGACCCTACAGAGACGCAGAGCTCTTCGCTCCCTCTTGGACGAGCTGCAGCGGCACGATCTTCCTTACACTTGGGGATTCCAGTTTTGTCTTCGAGTTCGGAAGAGAGGCAGAGTGCATCGTTTGAGTCATCCTAGTGGAGTTCCGGCATTCTCGGCCGCCTTGGATATAACTGAAGTGGATATTCCTGATTGGTCATCCTTACCATCATTTTATAGAATGGGAGATCCCCGAAGAGGCCAGAACCCTCAGCCGCAGCGTCGTCGCGGGGGACGGCCCAACGGACCAGGGCGCATACATCTAGCAGAAGGAGAGGCTGACTGATTAACATGTCTTGTCCTGAATTGGAGATTGTTCTGGGTTGTCATGTTTTGAGGGATAATTCGTTGTCTAAAAGATTATACTGGTTCAGAGCTACAGAATGGGGTACTTATAACTGGTTAAGAAATGGGATATGTTTCACTCGTTTATAATTAAGATAAAATATACATGGTCTTTACCTGTTAAGTTTTCGATATAAAGGGAATACGACTGTTAGATCATTACGGGGTTGGGAACCGGGGGAGACGGTGTCTCCGACTCCTCCTTGGCTGTACACTTAACCCCTGGAGGCGCTGTTCTGCGACTGAGGCACGCAGCCAATAACGTTTACCTCCAACAGGTTAAATTGTCTATTGGAGTGTGTCTATCCACACTCGTATTGTTAAAATTTCCTTTACCTTTGTCTTCTTTTAACTTTTTATCTACTTTCTTTGTCTATACCCACCTCCCTTGTTAGCTTTCCCTCCCTCTTCAACAGCGGGCGTTGGACTCCGAAGCCAATCCATCCCTGTAGCCAAAACTTACATCATCGACCTCGAATTACAGATATAATGCCGGGTAAGACCGCTGCACAAAAGATAACACTGGGCTTCTTGAACACTAGAGACTTTAATACCCCGCAGAAGCGGTCACATATTTTATATGGTATGCACAAGAAAAGAGTAAAGGTGTTGATTTTACAAGAGACACATTTTAAAGTTGGACATATTCCTAATATTCATGATCGATATTACACAACCTGGTTCCATAGTGCTAACCCGAATTCACGATCCCGAGGGGTGTCTATAGCGCTCCATAAATCCCTCCAGCATACCATATTGGACACACGTCGATGCAGAGGGCAGATACGTGATCTTGAAAATTCAGATTTTTTCAACCACATATACTATAGCGGGTTGGTACGCCCCCGGTCGGGACCAAATACGAGCTGCTAGATCTTTCTTGAAGATCGTGGCTGAGTTTGCTGAAGGGGTGGTTATACTGGGAGGTGACTTTAACATGACTCTTAACCCGACTCTAGACTCCACGGCAGCAAAGTCTTGCTTATCTCTTCGTCAGCTGTCCTCTTTGAAAAGGGACCTCCAAGATTTACGGCTCACTGACGTCTGGAGACTCTAATCCCAATGAGAAAAACTATACGTTCTTTTCCACACCACATAACTCATATGGCAGGATAGATTTCTTTCTCCTTAGTCATTGCGCACTGGCCTGGAACCCGAGACCTTCTATCGGGAGTTTTCTGTGGTCAGATCATGCTCCAGTTTTTCTGGACATTAGTCCTCCTGACTCAGTGATGCGACAGTGGACATGGAGATTGAACGATAATCTTTTAAAAGATAATACTTGTGTGGCCGACATTAAGTCTACCATAGCAGAATTTCTACAAGACCACGCACATGATACTACTACCATGCCTATTAAATGGGAAGCCCTTAAATGCATCCATAGAGGGGTTCTCATTAAACATGGATCTCGTTTGAAACAAGTAAAAAGTAAAGAAATTATAGACTTGACAGAAAAAATATTGACGTTAGAGATGAAGCATAAGACGAATAAGGAGGCGGAAACGTTGACTGACCTGATTAAATGCAGAGACGATCTGAAGTCCCTTCTAAATTAAAAATATCGACACCACAGAAACCGCTTTAAAAGTATATTATACGGTCAAGCTAACAAATGTGAAGTCTGTTGGCTAGATTTTACACCCACGTAATCAGACCACATACATTTCATCTCTCCAGCAGAACGGGGGCCGAACGACATCAAACCCGTCAGAAATTTTGGACTTAATGCTGCGTTATTATCATCCATTATATATCATCAACGGAGATTGTCCCCCTCAATCACCCTTAGATCCTCAACCACACATAGAATCTTATATACGTGACACTGCCCTTCCTACATTGGCCACAGATTTAGCAACTCCATTAGACTCGGACCTTACGACCGAAGAGATTGATGAAGCCATCCAAAATATCCCGGCTGGTAAAAGCCCGTGACAGGATGGGTTCTCCCCTCATTTTTATAAGATGTTTCGAGAACAACTTAGCCCCATTATGACATGGGTGTTTAACTCCATCACAGTTGAGTCTCCTTTCGTTCCACAATCTCTGGAGGCTTTTATTACAGTAATACCAAAGCCAGGGAAGGACCCTAAAATAGTAACAAAGAGAGGAAGAGAGGCGAGAGACGGCATAGGTAAGACCCTCATCTTGACTGCATATGCTAAGTCAAAATGTAAGCCGTTGGCTGTGCCATCGATGGATGCGGAGAAGGCCTTTGACCGTGTACACTGGGGCTTCATGTTCTCGGCCCTACGACAAATGGGCCTGGGAAACCGCTTTTTGCATAGGGTAGCAGCCCTAAACTCTGGCCCTTCGGCAAGGGTTAAGGTTAAGGGAGCAATGTCGGACTCTATATCCACTGGGAACAGGACCAGGCAGGGGTGCCCTTTGTCGACCCTTTTATATGCTATAGTTATGGATCATTTGGCGGTGGCGATCAGGAAGAACCCCAGAGTGCACGGTCTATGGGTAGACAGTGTTCATTATAAAGGTCTCTCTTTATGCGGATGACCTCCTACTGTATATATCCCAGCCACATATTACCCTCCCATCGTTAATGGAAAAGTTCCAAAAATATGGAGCAGTCAGTAATTTTTTAAATTAACTATCAGAAAACTGAAGCCCTTAACATAGCCATAGGACAGACAGAACTCACAAGAATTATGGGAAATTTCCCCTTTCGGTGGAAAACCGGGGCCATTCAATATTTGGGCGTTCAAATCCCTACTGACACGAATGACCTATATAAACTAAACTATGTGCCCCTGTTGGAGTCGACTCTGAAACGGTTGAGGGAATACGGACAGAAGAGCATCTCGTGGTTTGGCAGGATGAATTCATTTAAAATGGATATTCTTCCCAGGTTCTTATACCTGTTCCAGGTGGTTCCGATTATACCGCCGAAGACATTCTTCCAGACCATTAGATCTGCGCTAATCCGCTTTATCTGGTAGACATCTAAACCTCATCTCAAATACTCTATTTTAACCGCCCCGAAGCCCAGAGGTGGTGCGGGCCTTCCCGACCTGGAACTCTATCATAGAGCTTCCCTACTTGCACGTTTGTTTGACTGGCAATTCGGCCACCATTCTAAACAATGGGTTCAATTGGAACAGACATCTTTTGGTGTCCGATTACGCCATCTTCCATGGATCCGATGCACTGAACCGGTTGCAAACGACTTTAAGGGACCAACAGGTTTCTTGACTTGAGAAGTTTTACAGATTTGGAATTGTGTTAAACATAAAAAGAAATTGATTAGCACTCTGAATCCGTTGTCACCAATATTTGGTAACCCGGATTTTCCTCCAGGATGTCACAGAGAGCAATTTTTAGGTTGGCATAGGAGTTCTGACTTACGACTGGGACAGGTTCTGGTGGACGGAAATTTTCCGACATGGGATGCTTTACGGGAAAAGTTTCCCAATAGGACACTCTCCTGGATGGAGTATAATCAGTTGAGATCGTTTATATGGGGACGTTCGGTCGACCGTACTTCTCGCCTTCCCACGACACGGTTGGAAGCTTTATTACAACTGCGGGACCCTCCCTCTCATCTGATTTCTCTTTTATATAAGGAACTTCATTCAGGAGACTCGGACGTGGCTCCAAGTTACGTCCGTGCATGGGAGGATGAGATGGGTTGTAAATTTTCAGCGGAAGACCTTGACAAAGCATTTCTCTTTACACAAAATGTCTCTGGCCGGGGGCGCACAGGAGAAAAATTTTAAGATACTGACCAGGTGGTATCTGTCCCCCGTTAGATTGAAGTCCATCTTCCCGACAGTAGATAATACATGCTGGCGCTGTGCAGTGGAGGGAGAGAGGCACGCTATTCCACATATGGTGGCAATGCCCTGCTGTACGACCCTTCTGGGAAGGGGTGATTCGGGCCTACCTCTGGATCTCTGGAAAATATGTCCCTCCCTCCCCACAAATTGCCATCCTATCAATTCTCCCGGGTTCCATATCCACCGAAAAGAAGAGCCTTCTCCGGTTTTGTATTACTGCGGCACGGATGGTGATCCCACGCCACTAGCGCACGACGACACTGCCAACTATGGCAGAATGGTTATCAGAATTTACAGACATTTTTCGTATGGAGGAGTTGATGGCTGAACTGGAGGGAGATAACTCCCGTTTGATCCGAATATGGCAGCCTTGGATCGTGTTCAGGGAAACTCCTGAACTACTTCGATTGGTCGAAGACGCTTCTTAGGGGCCGGCTCAGAGATCTGAGGCCCGTTTCCTTTTCCCCTCTCCCCCTTTTTTTTCCCCCACCCTCCTCCCTTTTCTCTCTATACTTCCTGTGAGTCCTCTTACTCTTTCTAATTTCTCTCATTGTTATTTGAAATACACCTCCACAGGTTACGTGCAAATCGTTGTTGAACATGCTCGTAATTATTGTTTTCCATATTTAACCATTGATGATGTTAACGAGCGGGAGGGCACGCAGGGGGGAACGTTATCTCTTCGGACGGTTATTATAGGTGAGCAAGTATTTTATGAAAAATGCTCATATGGTTGTATTTGTTGGTCTGTGATGGCGGTCTCCTGTTGTTCTCTCGCTTGAAGTAGGCCTGATGACTATGCAGTGACTTTAGTTCACCTGGGACATTGCGAGCCTTTGGGCCGGAAGACATCTCGCCTTTCTAGGAGAGCGATTATTCTGTAATCTAGTACGGCTTCGTCAAATTTTTCTCAATAAAATAGATTCAACATAAATTTTGAACGTTGTCATGGATGGGAAAAACAATTTTCCTTCTTGATTTCAGTCCACCGAACATCACATCTTGGACTGTGCGGGATGGTTTCTCCGCTTCAACTCCCATCGTATTCGTGATTGCTAGCAGTATTTCCAACATATCCTCAGACGAAAATAATATTTTTTTATTATCCTCCGTATGGCTCGGGGTAAGTTCACTTTCTTCCAACCATCCTTCAGGACCTGATATTTCACCTTCTAAGTCACAGCTAGCCTCAGGGGCGCATTTCCTCTTTTTGGGTACAGAGGTGCCCCCTGAAAATGACTGGGATAAGGTAGCTAGGGACGACTGGATCTCCTGTCGCACCACCCGTCAGGGATGGCTGTTCTTCCCGGACAATTTTCTCCATACATAGTTGACCAAGCTTTTTCATGGCCGTTTGGAAGTTTTTTACTGCAAAGGGCGCATTTGCAATTTGCAGTTTTTTCCCTTGATTTTGGTGAAGGATCCTTGACTCCCTAGAAGAGAGAAGGGAAATTTCCATAAGGACGGATCTTGCACCACAGTGGGGCCTACCCTTACCAGGTATATTCACTGGGCCAGGGTTAGCGCTGGGCTCTGCAGACGCAGATCTAAGAAAAGGAATATCCATCATTAGAACCCCAGTCATACCTCATGGAGTCTTCAGTCAAGGTCCTTTTATACAGGAACCGAGACCCAACGCTTCAACTCATCCAATAGGATGTCTTCTGATGCCTTTTCCTGGTTTAAAATTTCAAATTCCCCGCCCAAATGGCAGTGCGTTCCACCATGGACGCACGTGAAACACATACCAGAAGTGACGTCGCGTCTTCTCTCTCAGCGGTGTACGTCACTTCCAAAGCATGCCCAGGACTGCTGGAGAACTCGGAAGCCAGCACCGGCATGCAGATGCGAGGGGGGAGAGAGAGACTACGAGGCTGGGGGGGCTAAGGGAGGCCTCCAGCCACTCCTCACCATCCAGCATTGCCAGCAAGTGCTGGAGGATGGTGTGGTCACGCACAGTGCAGGAACGGCTGAGGGAGGAAGGTCCAGGACGATTGACCCAGGCTGCCCGGCTTAAAAAGGTATTTACAATAGAGTGTCACCGGCCCAGGTCTCAGGAACGCACACAAAATACCTCTTCAAAACTTAGGGGCAGGAAAACACTGAGGAAAGAGGGACGGGAAGAGCCATTTGAACCTCTTGTTTCCTGTCCCTAATTAGGATGGGAAGGCAGCCTCATGTGCGCTCTCGTGGAGGGGATTAGAGAAAATAGCAAAAGAATAAATCTAAATGCTCATATCCCAAACCAG
Organism: Dendrobates tinctorius; assembly: GCF_039654945.1. Classification (NCBI taxonomy): domain Eukaryota; kingdom Metazoa; phylum Chordata; class Amphibia; order Anura; family Dendrobatidae; genus Dendrobates; species Dendrobates tinctorius. The sequence goes on along the minus strand of NW_027361713.1, from coordinate 10,652,431 downwards.
CACCGTTCGAGGGAGGTTAGGGCAGTCTTTCCCTGTAATCACATAATGCGCACGTAAACCAATACCTATCAATGCAGGGCAGGAAAAAGCCACCAGGAACGCCTGTCTGACTAGTCTAAAGCACAGGCTCGCTCTCCAGCAGCTGTTGCAGTGATTTTCCCTATGACGCTGCAGCATTTCGGAGTCAAGCATACCTGGCTGAGATCATACAGTCAGTGCCCAATACATGCTGCCCACGGATTGGACAGCATGCATCAGCTGCACTTTCTGAGTGCGATCACTTGGACTAAAAAGGGAACCAGTCACAAAGTTTTCTCCATAAGAGAAACAGCCACTACCTTTAAGCACTCTATACAGCATACTACTATGAAAGGTGATTGCCGTATCTCATCTAGGACAAACCTGGTGACAGGTCCCCTTTAACAACAATTTCACTTGTCTGATGCCAATGAGTTAACTGGAACTGTTCATTCTGACATAACTGAAGTATACAGCTTATAAGTTAACCAGTTATATGCTGTAGCGCCGCTCATGCAACATAACTGTCACGCCATCCCCAGGAAAGCCAATGCTGACTCTGGTGGAACAACATCAGAGGTGAGTTCAAGTGGTATTTTAAGGATTTGTTGGTTTGTTTTTTTTTGTTTTTTTTTACAAGGGGGAAACAGATTCAGAAGGGGTTGTCAGAATAGTTGACAACCCTTTTAGGCTGTGTGCACACGTTACTTTTTTTTAGCTTTTTCTCAGTGTTTTTCCGCTGCAAAAACGATAAGAAAACGCATCCCATACAATCCTATGGGATTCCGCACTGCTGTGCTAATGCTGCGGATTTTTCCTCTGCAAAATCGCATAGTGGAAAAATATGCATGCACTCTCCTCCAGGCCCTGGGTACCATATCCCTGTAAAAAATAGAATTAAAAAAAAAAAAATAGCAATATTCGCACCTTCCGCCGGTGCCTTCCCGCCACATCTTCCGGTCCCAATGATACTTTGCGCGAATCACCTGAGATGACGTCGCGCTCTAGCGAGCGTGACGTCACAAAGGTCCTTCGCGCAAAGCATCACTGGGACCGGAAGATGCCGGGAGCGCCGATGAGATCGGGGGCCGTCAGAAGGTGAGAGTAACTAATATATATACATATACACTATGTTTGACAAGAGTGACCAAACAGTCAATCAGTTTTCCAAGCGATGCTACAGATCGCTTGGAAAACGCTAGCATTCTGCAAGCTAATTACGCTTACGAAACGCTAGTGTTAAGCATGTGGAATTGGCATGCGTATTCCCGCTAATTTCCCGTGGCAGGGAGTTGTAGAATTGCCACGGAAATTTCCGCAGCAATTCCGAACGTGTGCACATAGTCTAATGCCAGAGGAGACTTGGAGCATTGACAACTTTTATGTGCCTCAGCACTTGGCAACCACAGTCTGCAACTTCATGTTGTCTTCCACTTCATGCCCAAGTTGCAGTACTTTCTACATGCTACCACTTTGCAATAATATCACTTACAGGTGATAATTAAATTTCTTCCCACTTAAAGGGAATCTGTCACCTCATTTTTGGCCTATAAGCTGTGGCCACCGCCATCAGGGGCTTATCTACAGCATTCTGTAATGCTGTAGATAAGCCCCTGATGTAACCTGAAATAAGAAAACCAAGCTAGATTATACTCACCGGTGGGGGTGTCCCGGTCCGACGCCTCCCATCTTCTAGCGATGACGTCCTCCTCACTTCTGTCGCAGCTCCTGTGCAGGCGTACTTTATCTGCCCTATTGAGGGCAGTGTAAAGTACTGCAGTGCGCAGTCGCTGGACCTCTCAGACCTTTCCCGGCGCCTGCGCACTGCAGTAATTTAATCTGCCCTCAATAGATCAGATAAAATTACAGGCGTAGGCGCGCAGGGGCCGTGGCAGAAGTAAGAAGGAGGACATCGTCGCTAGAAGATGGGAGGCGCCGGAACGGACCACACCACCCACTGCTCCCGACCACGCCCCCCCCCAGTGAGTATAATCTAACTTGTTTTTCTTTTCTTTCAGGTTACATCGGCGGCTTATCTACAGCATTACAGAATGCTGTAGATAATCCCTGATAACGGTGGCCGCAACTTATAGGCCAAAAATCAGGTGACAGATTCCCTTTAAATATTCCACTAACAGTCTTGTTACAACTGTGGCATCTTATTACAGGACCGCACTCACATCAGTGAGCTCTTTAAAACAACCCAGTCTTTCAGAAAAAGTTATAAGGAAGATGGCATGGCTAGGGGCTAGATTTTATACAACTGTTCCAATGGAATGGGACCGAGTGATACTTGAATTCAATGATCAAGAGTAGAGATGAACTAATTTGTTTGTTTCGTTTTTTGTAATATTCGTCAAACACAGCCGAACGTCAATAAGAGTCGGAACCGAACATAAGACAAACATTCGGCACAAATAGTATTCGAATGTTTGACTCATTTATATAGCGCCATTAATTCCACAGCGCTTTACAGACATTATTGGCATGGCTCCCCCATTAGTATGTCTTTGCGTGGGTTTCCTCCCACACTCCAAACACGGGGAGAACATACAAACTCCTTGCAGATGTCCTTGGTGGGATTTGAACCCAGAACCCCAGCGCTGCAAGGCTGCAGTGCTAACCACTGAGCCACTGTGCCGTCCATATGTCAAGATCAGATTTGGGGTCAAAATCCGAACAAATTCGCTCATTTCTAATCAAGAGGCGTTTCCCAACACGTTTGATGCAGCATTTCTTTTCCCACCAAACAATAATTAAAGAAGGGAAACTGTCAGGCTATGTGCACACGATCAGGCAGTAGCAGTGCTTTGGAAGCAGCCTTTTTTCACTGTGTCCAAAATGCTGCGTTCTAATCACGCAGGTAAATCCACGTGTTCCACTGAACCATGCAGATTTACTGCATCCATTACATTAATTTTTGTTGCGGATAAAAGTCTTCGCCAGAGAAATTCACATGCGGATCTGAAAGACGTGCCACATGTCAGTGGGTGATCCAGAGGTGCACATACACGCATAATGGAAATGGGATTTCTAGAAGTCCAATCCATTATGCTGTAACATCTGGCTGCTACAGTTTTAACGCTGCATAAATACACAACATCAAAACCGCAGCAAATCTTGGTCGTAGGCACGTACCCTAAACAATAGCTGGTGTGGAGAGAAGAAAGTCCTTTTGGAACATATCCAACTCCCTACAATGTTGCACAGAAAAAAAAGGCCCCCTTTTAAATATATGTGTATACTGTGTGTCATGCTTGGTGTAAGCGTACAATTATATACTTCAGTGATTGGCTATTAGAATACAGTGGGTATGGAAAGTATTCAGACCCCTTTAAAATTTTTCACTCTTTCATTGTAGCCATTTGGTAAATTCAAAAAAGTTCATTTTTTTCTCATTAACCCCTTAACCCCCAAGGGTGGTTTGCACGTTCATGACCGGGCCAATTTTTACAATTCTGACCACTGTCCCTTTATGAGGTAATAACTCTGAAACGCTTCCATGGATCCCGGCGATTCTGACATTGTTTTCTCGTGACATATTGCACTTCATGTTAGTGGTAAAAATTTTCAAATAACTTGCGTTTGTGAAAAAAAAAAAACGGAAATTTGGCGAAAATTTCACAATTTTCCAACTTAGAATTTTTATGCCCTTAAATCACAGAGATATGGCACACAAAAAACTTAAGTAACATTTCACATATGTTTACTTTACATCAGCACAATTTTGGAACCAAAATTTTTTTTGTTAGGAAGTTATAAGGGTTAAAAGTTGACCAGCGATTTCTCATTTTTGCAACACCATTTTATTTTAAGGACCACATCACATCTGAAGTCACTTTGAGGGGTCTATATGATAGAAAATACCCAAAGTGATACTATTCTAAAAAACTGCACCCCTCAAGGTGCTCAAAACCATATTCAAGAAGTTTATTAACCCTTCAAGTGCTTCACAGGAATTTTTTGAATGTTTTTTAAAAAAAAAAAAATGAACATTTAACTTTTTTTTCACAAAAACATTACTTCAGGTCCATTTTTTTTTATTTTACCAAGGGTAACAGGAGAAATTGGACTGCAAAAGTTATTGTGCAATTTGTCCTGAGTACGCTGATACCTGGTATGTGGGGGGAAACCACTGTTTTGGCGCATGGCAGAGCTCAGCAGGGAAGGAGCACCGTTTGACTTTTTCAATGCAAAATTGGCTGGAATTCAGATCAGACGCCATGTCACTTTTGGAGAGCCCCTGATGTGCCTAAACAGTGGAAACTCCCACCAAGTAACCCCATTTTGGAAATTAGACCCCCTAAGGAACTTATCTAGGTGTGGTGAGCACTTTGAACCCCCCAGTGCTTCACAGAAGTTTATAACACCTGGGCGTGAAAATATTATTATTATTATGCATTTATATAGCGCCATTTATGCCATGGCGCTTTACATGTCAAAAGGGGAATTATAGACAAGTGTAATATATACAAGAATAATAAACAAGTGTAAGACAAGGGACGCACAAGCACATAAGGAGAGGGGACCCTGCCCGCGAGGGCTCACAGTCTACAGGGATGGGTGAGGATACAGTAGGAGGGGGTAGAGCGGGTCGTGCGGTGGTTCAGTAGACCGAGGATCATTGCAGGCTGTAGGCTTGTCGGAACAGGTGGGTCTTCAGGTTCTTCTTGAACATTTCCGTTGATGGTGAGAGTCTGATGTGTTGCGGCAGGGAGTGCAAGAGTATGGGGGAAGCACGGGAGAAGTCTTGTATGCGGTTGTGGGAAGAAGAGATAAGGGGGGAGTAGAGAAGGAGATCTTGAGATGATCGAAGGTTGCGTGCGGGTAGGTACCTAGAGACCATGTCACAGATGTATGGAGGAGACAGGTTGTGGATGGCTTTATATGTAATGGTTAGGGTTTTGAATTGGATCCTCTGGGCGATAGGAAGCCAGTGAAGGGTCTGGCATAGGGGGGAGGCTAGGGGGGAGGCTGGGGAGTAGTGGGGAGACAGGTGGATTAGTCGGGCAGCAGAGTGTAGGATGGACTGGAGCGGTGCCAGAGTGCTAGAGGGGAGGCCAGAGAGTAGGAGGTTGCAGTAGTCGAGGCGGGAGATAAGAGCGTGCACTAGTGTTTTTGTCATTTCATGGTTGAGGAATGAGTGGATCCGGGAAATATTTTTGAGTTTGAGGTGGCAGGAGGAGGCGAGGGCTTGGATATGTGGTTTGAAAGAGAGCGCAGAGTCGAGGATCACCCCAAGGCACCGAGCGTGCGGGACTGGGGAAAGAGAGCAGCCGTTGACATTGATAGATAGGTCTGGTGGAGGGGTAGAGTCAGATGGGGAATGATGATAAATTTTGTTTTGTCCATGTTTAATTTGAGAAAGCAAGCAGAGAAGAAGGCTGAGATAGACAGACATTGTGGGATTTCAGTCAGTAAGGAGGCGAGGTCAGGTCGAGATAGGTAGATCTGCGTGTCATCGGCGTAGAGGTGATACTGCAAACCGTGGGATTCTATGAGCTGTCCCAAGCCGAAGGTATAGATGGAGAATAGTAGGGGTCCTAGGACAGAGCCTTGGGGAAAACCGACAGACAGGGGGCGTGGTGAGGAAGTGGTGTGTGAGAGGGAGACAGTGAATGTTCGATCCGTTAGGTATGATGAGATCCAGGATAGGGCCAAGTCTGTGATGCCAAGAGATGAGAGAATCTGTAGCAGGAGGGAATGGTCTACGGTGTCGAAGGCAGAGGACAGGTCCAGGAGGAGGACAGAGTAGTGTCGCTTGCTCTTGGCGGTTAGTAAGTCGTTACTTTAGTTAGGGCAGTTTCAGTTGAGTGATGCGGTCGGAAGCCAGATTGTAACCGGTCAAAGAGGGAAGAGGAGGAGAGGTGGGAGGACAGTTCAAGATATACATGCTGTTCCAGTAGTTTTGAGGCATAAGGGAGAAGAGATATCGGGCGATAGTTAGACACAGAGGAGGTGTCAAGGGAGATCTTTTTGAGGATGGGTGTGATTGAGGCATGTTTGAAGGATGAGGGAAAGACACCATTTGTAAGTGAAAGGTTAAAAAGGTGGTGTTAGAGATGGGATGAGGACTGTGGCCAAGTTAGGGATGTGGTGGGACGGGAGTGGGTCGAGGGCACAAGTGGTGAGGTGTGATCTTGACAGAAGGGTGGAGAGCTGATCTTCTGTCATGGTGGAGAAGCTGGCTTTTGCAGAACAGGGCTGAGCGGCTAAGAGAGGCATTGGGGGCTGCGGGCCAAAGTTTTGTCTGATCGTGTCGATCTTCTGCTTAAAGAAGGAGGCAAAGTCTTCAGCAGAGATGAGAGGAGGGGGAGGAGGTGCTGTGGGACGGAGTAGAGAATTGAAAGTGTTGAAGAGCTGTTTAGGGTTATGAGACAGGGAGGATATGAGAGATGCGAAGTAAGTTTGTTTTGCGGCAGAGAGCGTGGACTTAAAACTGGCAAGTGACTGCTTGTATGCATTGAAGTGCTCAGTAGAATGGGTTCTCTTCCATCTCTGCTCAGCGGCCCTGGAAACCCGTTGCAGTTCTTTGGTCAGGCTGGTCAGCCAGGGCTGCCTGTTGATTGTTCGAGTTTTGCTCTGCATGAGGGGGGCGGCCGAATCAAGTGTTGCTGTTATTGTGGTGTTATAAAAAGTGGCAGCAGCATCTGTGTCATGAAGGGAAGCTATGTCTGTAAGAGGGAGAAGGGATTCAGAGAGTGATTGTAAATTGAGGTGTTTGAGATTCCTGCGAGGGTGAGCGAGATTATGGAGCGGGGGTTGCGCAGTAGGAGAGGAGAGGGAAGAGAATGTCAGTAGGTTGTGGTCAGACAGGGGGAGGGGTGAGTTATTGAGATTAATGAGGGAACAGAGACGGGTGAAGATAAGGTCCAGCGTGTGACCATCTTTGTGAGTGGCCACAGAGGACCATTGAGTGAGGCCGAGGGAAGCCGTGAGCGATAGAAGTTTACAGGCATTCGGGGTGGAAGTGTCAATATGGATGTTGAAGTCGCCCATGATGATGGTGGGGATGTCAGCAGAAAGGAAATGGAGTAGCCAGGTGCTGAAGTGGTCGAGAAATGTGGAGATGGCTAGTTCTGGGGGGCGGTAGATGACAGCCAGTTGGAGGGGCAATGGATGCGGACGGAGTGCACCTCTAACAAGGGAAGAATAGCGGAGGAGGGTGGCAGAGGAATTGGGGTAAAGGAGCAAGTATCAGACAGGAGCAAGCCAACTCCTCCACCACGTTTATTGCTGGGGCGAGGGGTGTGGGAGAGATGGAGTCCGCCATAGGAGAGCACAGCTGGAGAGGGTGTGTCAGAGGGAGTGAGCCAGGTTTCAGTGATGGCGAGGAAGGAGAGTTTGTTGGTGATAAAGAGGTCATGGATAAATGACAGCTTGTTGCAGACAGAGCATGCGTTCCATAGGGCTCCAGGTAAGGGGGTTGGGAGAGTGGGGGCTGGATGAATAGGTATGAGGTTGTCATGGTTGCGAAGACGTGTAGAGGATCATGGCAGGGTGGTAGAAGTGAGTGTAGGGATGTGTTGAGGGGGGCCAGGATTTGGGGATATATCGCCAGCAATGAGGAGTAGTAGACAGAGCATTAGAAGGTGGGAGGAGGATAGGACATGATGTGGCTGTGCATGTCTGGAGAAAAAGGATTGTATGGGGAGTAACAGTTGTGAGGAGAAGGTTAGGTGGCTGGGGAGAATGGAGGGGGAGATGAATAGTTCCTTACTAGGAGGGGGGATTGCAGGAGTTAGGGAGAAATAGAGTAGTATGGGGGTGATAGTAAAAAGAAGGCAAAACATTGTTGTGGTGTTATAGTCCGTTACCTTGCAGTCAATTCCAGTCCAATTCAACAGTACTTTGAAATAGGATTTTGAAATTCATGGAGCCGACTACGTCTGGAGCAGACCCATGATGCCGAATATATGTGCAGCTAAACACAATCAGGTGTGAGTGAAAGTGGGGTGTGACTGCCCAGGCCAAATGCACAGATTTAAGCAGAGGTCATAAAAGGGGGAAGGGGTTATACAGACCACTTAGATGTGTGGTAAAGATAACAAGATGGGCTACAATTATAGATACTAGAAGATGGGTAAGCTATGCATACCATATAAAATACAATGCAGTTCATATGTGGCATTCGGGAGCATGGGAAAGTGGTGGAAATTCAGCAATGCATACCATATAAAATACAATGCAGTTAAAATTAAAAAAAAAAATCATTTTTTCCACAAACATGATCTTTTAGTCCCCAATGGTAACAGGAGAAATTGGACCCCAAAAGTTGTTTTGCAATTTGTCCTGAGTAGGCCAATACCCCATATGTGGGTGTAAAACACTGTTTGGGCGCATGGCAGAGCTTGGAAGGGAAGGAGCACAGTTTGACTTTTTCCAACGCAGAATTGGCTGGAATTGAGATTAGACGCCATGTTGCGTTTGGAGAGCACATGATGTGCCCAAACAGTGGAAACCCCCCAATTCTAACTCCAACCCTAACCCCAACACACCCCTAACCCTAGCCCTAACGGGAAAATGGAAAAAAAAACATTTTTAATTTTATTATTTTTCCCTAACTAACGGGGTGATAACGGGGGGTTTTATTTACTATTTGAGGCGGGTTTTTATGTTTGGCAGCTGTCATACGCTAAAAGACGCTTTTTATTGTAAAAATAGTTTTTGCATCGCCATATTTTGAGAGCTATAATTTTTCCATATTTTGACCCACTGAGTCATGTGAGCTCTTATTTTTTGCGGGACGAGTTGACGTTTTTATTGGTACCATTTTCGGGCACGTGACATTTTTTTGTTCGACTTTTTATTCCGATTTTTGGGACGCAGAATGAACAAAAACCAGCATTTCAAGAATTTCTTTTGGGGGGTGCGTTTACACCATTCCGCGTGCGTTAAAATTGATAAGGCTGTTTTATTCTTCGGGTCAGTACGATTACAGCGATACCTCATTTATGTCTTTTTTTATGTTTTGGTGCTTTTTTGCAATGAAAACAATTTTATATAAAAAATTATTTGTGCAGCGCTTTATTCTGCGAGCTATAACTTTTTTATTTTTTCGCTGATGAGCCGCCATACAGCATCGTTTTTTGCGGGACAAGATGACGTTTTCAGTGGTACCATGGTTATTTATATCCGTCTTTTTGATCGCGCGTTATTGCACTTTTTGTTCGGCGGTATGATAATAAAGCATTATTTTTTGCTTGTATTTATTTTTATTTTTTAAGGTGTTCGCTAAAGGGGTTAACTAATGGGACAGTTTTATAGGGCGGGTCGTTACGGACGCGGCGATACTAAATATGTGTACTTATTGTTTTTTGGGGTTTTTTTATTTCCAAAAAAAGAATTAGGGAATTTTTTTTTTTTTTTTAATTTAGCGATTTTTTTTTATAAATTATTTTTTACACTTTTTTTAACTTTATTATACTGTCCGAGGGGGGACATCACTGTAATGAGTGAGATCGCTGATCTGACACATCACAGATCGCTGTAACAGATCAGCGATCTCACACAGGCAGTGCAGAAGGCTTCATCATGCCTGCGCTTTGCAGGCACTGAGGAAGCCGGCTCCCTGCAGGCCCCCGAAGGTCCCCGCCGCCATATTGGATCCGGGGACCTGCAGGGAAGGAGACCCCCGGAGCAGCCCCCTCCCTGCCGATGCTTCCCTAAACCCCCGATACACTGCGATCGTGTTTGATCGCAGTTTGCCAGGGGTTAACGTGTCGGGGGCGGTCCGTGACCACCCCTGACACATAGTGCCGGGTGTCAGCTGTGATAATCAGCTGACACCCGGCCGCGATCAGCGGTGATCGCTATGACGTACTATCCCATCCTTGGTAATCAAGTCCCAGGGCACATGGACGGGATAGTACGTCGTATGGCAGAAAGGGGTTAATGTACACCCTGCACCCCATCTTGTCTGAAAAAAAAAAAAAACACAAATGGAACAATTTTTGCAAATTACAGAAAAAAAAAAATGTAAATATCACATGGTTATAAGTATTCAAACCCTTTGCTGAGTATTGAGTAGAAGTGCCCTTTTGTGCTAGTACAGCCAGGAGTCTCCTTGGGAACAATGCAACAAGTTTTTCACACCTGGATTTGGGGATCCTCTGCCATTCTTCCTTACAGATCCTCTCCAGTTTTGTCAGGTTGGATGGTGAACATTGGTGGACAGCGATTTTCAGGTCTCTCCAGAGATGCTCAATTGGGTTTAAGGCAGGGCTCTGGCTGAGCCAGTCAAGAATGGTCACAGAGTTTTTCTGAAGCCACTCCTTTGTCATTTTAGCTGTGTGCTTAGGGTCATTGTCTTGTTGGAAGGTGAACCTCCAGCCACGTCTGAGGTCCAGAGCACTCTGGAAGAGGTTTTCATCCAGGATATCTCTGTCCTTCATGTGTTTTTAGCAAACTATGTGGGCTTTCATGTCTTGCACTGAGGAGAGGCTTCCGTCGGGCCACTCTGCCAGCCCGACTGGTGGAGAGCTGCAGTGATAGTTGACCTTGTGCAACTTTCTCACATCACCCTACTGAATCTGTGGATCTCAGCCACAGTGATCTTGGGGATCTTCTTTACCTCTCTCACCAAGGCTCTTCTCCCATGATTGCTCAGTTTGGTTGGACGGCCAGGTCTGGGAAGACTTCTGGTGGTCCCAAACGTCTTCCATTTAAGGATTATGGAGACCACTGTGCTCTTAGGAACCTTGAGTACTTCAGAAATTCTTTTGTAACCTTGGTCAGATCTGTGCCTTGCCACAATTCTGTCTGAGCTCCTTAGCCAGTTCCATTGACCTCATGATTCTCATTTGGTCTGACATGCACTGTGAGGTCTTATATAGACAGGTGTATTCCTTTACAAATCAAGTCCTATCAGTTTAATTAAACACAGCTGGACTCCAATGAAGAAGTAGAACCATCTCAAGGAGGATCACGAGGAAATGGACAGCATATGACTTAAATATGAGTGTCTGAGCAAAAGGTCAGAATACTTATGTGACCATGTGATATTTCTGGTTTTCTTTTTTTAATAAATTTGCAAAAAATTCTACATTTTTGGTTTACATTAATGAGAAGAAAAAATGAACTTTTTTGAATTGACCAAATGGTTGCAATGAAACAAAGAGTGAAAAATTTAAAGGGGGTCTGAATACTTTCCGTACCCACTGTACATCTGATTTGGTGTCTATATGATTCTGCATGCTACAACCTTCTTTACCATCACACTGGTGCTGGAAACCATTAAGACGCAAGATAAGAACCATGTAAGACTATGTTTACATCATAGGTAAGGTTTTCATTTGACGAACGATTCTACGGTCAAGCTGGGCTAAAGAAAGATATCTGATTAGCTTAGCTTTAATACCGACAGCTTTTAAAGTTGTACATTTAGGGGACCCTGTCAGCTGGACTGTGCACAGTAACCTACATACAGTGTCAGTTCGGCACCATTATTCTGATTAGAATGATGCCTTGGTTGATGAAATCCGCCTTGTGGTTGTTGTGTAATCATTGTTTTCAGTTTTGAGTTAATGATATGCTCATACTCCGGGGCGGCCTGTGTGTGTGTGTGTGTGGGGGGGTTATGTGGTGCTCTGATTAGGTATTCTATGGCTTCTGACAGGTCACTGATCCCTCGGCGACCTGCTCCCTATTTTACATAATGCATATAATAGTGTTGACAATATTCTTCATATGTAATATTGTTGATAATACCTATAATATTATGAACATTGTGAGGCTCAGAAAAAAAAAAATACATCCAAAAAAATGGCACTGGCATTGTAGTAGCGTCTATAGATGCTACTGCATGTGTGCTTCCGCTGGCGCCATGTTGCTGCAAATTTTTTTGTTTTTTGCGGAAGGAAAAAAAAAAAAATTTGCAGCAACATGACGCCAGCGGAAGCACACATGCAGTAGCATCTATAGATGCTACTACACATGCACCTTTGCTATTTTGCTGCAGACAAATTAGCTTTTTCCTTCAACAAAATGGCGCTGGCGTCTGTGGTTGTGCAGTAGCATCTGTCGTTAAGAGATAAATGCTACTGTGCAAGCGCCGCCATTTTGCTGATTGTAAAATTTTTTTTAATATCATGTATTTATTATATAAAAATAGGAGGCACATCAGTAACCTGTCAACAGGCTGCATTATGAATAACCAAATCCTAAAAACCACTCAGTTATGTGGAATCAGGAGCCTGCTCAAAACGTCCTGATGAACATATGGCCGATCTGGCAGTGATAAGCGAAGCATTCCGCTTTATAATACTGTGCCTGCAGAGAGTTTGTAACCTAAGGCTAGGTGCCCACGATCAGGAATAGTAGCGTTTTAAATGTGTATTGTCACTGCGTTCTAATTACAGCACTTGTGCTTAGTTTCATTTGGATATACCACCTTCTATTGCTGAATATACAGTACAGACCAAAAGTTTGGACACACCTTCTCATTCAAAGAGTTTTCTTTATTTTCATGACTGTGAAAATTGTTAACTGTATAACTAAATGTGTTAATTCATAGTTTTGATGCCTTCAGAGTGAATCTACAATTTTCATAGTCATGAAAATAAAGAAAACTCTTTGAATGAGAAGGTGTGTCCAAACTTTTGGTCTGTACTGTATGCAGCGAAGACTAGTGTCTCCGCCACAGAAATTCACATGCTGCAGCTGGTAAACCTGCACCCTGGGTGAGTATATGCAGCGTTAAATAGAAGCACAGTAGACATGAGATTTCTATAAATCCCATCCACTAGGCTTGTAATGTAGAACGCAGCAAAAATATGGTGCATCCAAAATGCTGCTTTTCCTGACCGTGGGATCACAGCCTCACTGTTGCGCTCTATGCGCAGACAGTGTCACGTAGGAGAGGGGCTACATATCATGTGACCCTCCCATCTGTCCCACTCCTCTTACCCCCCCATGTATAGGGTCTGCGGTGACCAGTGTCGCTTTACTCAGTCCTCATAACCGCACATGTGCTCTTCATCGTAAATGGCAAATAAAATTATTTTTTCAAAAATTTAAAAAAAATGAATTGTGAATTTACCAAATAGCACATTAATCGCTTCGTTTAATTATTCGCTGAATTCACATGCTTTGTCCATGGGAGATTTTTTTTGTGCCACAATCATGATAAATCTGTAGTGTTTTGCAGCACTTTTTTTTTTTTTAACACAATTAGATAATAAAAAACAAAGTAACTGCAGTGTGTTAACACAGCCTTAATAAAGAAAACCTATGACTAGTGCAGGTCTCTACTACATCATACATATAGTGACAGGCTTTCACATTCCAACTAGTGTTAGCAGAATGAGGATGTACTTACTTACAAGGCCTGCAAAGAAACATTACAGTATCACTTCCCAAACATCCTGTGTCCACAACAATAGATGAGCGCTGAAGCCTCATAGGCTCCATTACATGGAAATCTACCAGGTATAATACGAAGCACGAGACCAATGATGGTGGAGTCACAATATTCTTACCGATGCATTGAAGAAACAAAGATGTTGTTGAAACACATTGCTGAATGTTGAAACAGAAATGCTAAATAAAATGACTGTGTTAGAAAGTTAGGACATTACACAGCCAAAGCCCCAATCGCTCATCTGTTCCCAGCACAGTAAAGGAGGTCACTGCCTCAATATATAATTCAACACAAGGAAACTTCAACTGTCCAAGCACCCATATGTGGTTACTACCAACGCTGGTACAGAAGCCCCCAATCCCACCTGGATTCGGAGTCTTTTCTCTCCCGGGCAGATAAGCCATTCAGCAAACCTGCATGTTTGGCTCAGCTGTACACAGCCTTCAAATGACCATATTTTCGGGCCACACTTGGACCAATATTGTTCTATCAGGCTGTGCTTGTGCACATAACTTAGATTTTCTTTGGAACAAGGCTGTCCGAGGTAAAAATTACAGGATTTACATCTGTAGCTCAGATCAGAGTGTCATGAGCATATTCGGACAGATATTCTCAGATGGGAAAAAAATATGGTCGTGTGACTCTAGCCTTCAGGGAGCACCAATAACGTGCAATAATGTGCTAATAAACAAACCCGTCTATGAGCAGGCAGTAGCTGGATCTGCGGTCCACCAAGGCTTTATAAAGAGAAGGTGCTGGATATTCCTTGCAGAATACACTATAAACAATCCTGTCTGTTACACAGTAAGATTTTAAGGTAACAAAGAAGCTTTAGGCTGAGTTCACACGTGGCGTTTTTTTCGCGTTTCCGCGGCGGTTTTAACGGCGCGTTTTTGCCACGAAAAATAAGCATCCCATGCATTCCTATGGGATTCCGCAATGCTGTGTTAATGCTGCGGTTTTTACCGCGGCGGAATCACTTCGCGGTAAAAACCGCAGCATGCTCATTAATTTTGTGGAATCGCGGCGATCCCGCACCCATAGGAATGCATTGTTCCGCTTACTTCCCGCATGTGGCTGTAAGTAAGCAGAACATCTGCGGATGGTACCCACGGTCCGGAGGAGAGGAGACTGTCCTCCGGGCTTTGGGTACCATATCCCTGTAAAAAATAGAATTTAAAATAAAAAAATATTGTTATTCTTACCTTCCGACGTCCCGCGCAGCCTTCCCGCTTCTCTCCATGCTCTCGTTCCCAGTAATCCTTTGCGAAAATGCCCGCGATGGCGTCCGTTCTCACGGGATCGCAAAGTCTCACGGTCATTCGCGAGACATCGTGATCCCGCGAGAACGGACATCATCGCGGGCATTTTCGCAAAGGATTACTGGGAACGGCTGCGCGGGACGTCGGAAGGTAAGAATAACACCATTTTTTACTTTTTTTTGCATTTTATCTTTTACTACTGATGCTGCATAGGCGGCCTCAGTAGTAAAAAGTTGGTCACACTTGTCAAACACTATGTTTAACGAGTGTGACCAACCTGTCAGGCTGTGTGCCCACGATGCGATTTTTAAGCGTTTTTGCCGCGATTTTCGGCGCAAAAACGTTTAAAAATCGTGTACAGAACGCCCCCCATGCATTCCTATGGCATTCCGCACATGCTGTGCTAATGCTGCGCTTTTTTCCGCGGCAGAAACGCATCGCGGAAAAAAATCGCAGCATGCTCATTCTTTTGTGCGGAATCGCAAAGAATTGCCGCGATTCCGCACCCATAGGAATGCATGAGAATCGCTTACTTCTCGCATGTGGCTATGCCCACCATGCGGGAAGTTAAGCGTCTCATGTGCGGTTGGTACCCACGGTGTGGAGGAGAGGAAACTGTCCTCCAGGCCCTGGGTACCATACCCCTGTAAAAAAAAAAAAAAGAATAAAAAAAATCGGGGTATATTTACCATAAGACGTCCCGCGCTGCATTCCCGGCTTAAGCGTTCCCAGTAATGCCTTGCGGCAAGGTCCTGTGATGACGTGGTCTCACGAGATCACTATAGTAACGCGAGACTAACGTCATCACAGGTCTCGCAAGGCATTACTGGGAACGCTTAGGCCGGGAATGCATCGCGGGACGTCGGAAGGTAAATATACCCCGATTTTTTATTTATTTTTTTTTTATCATTTTTCACATTCTATCTTTTACTATTGAGGCTGCCTATGCGGACACTATGTTTGACGAGTGTGACCAACCTGTCAATCACTTTCCAAGCGATGCTTCAAATCGCTTGGAAAGTGCTTGAGAAAATCGCGGCAAAATCGCGAACAGAATCGCGGTGAAATCGCGCGGAAAGAAAAGCGCGATTTCTGGGAAGGAGTCCAGTTTTCTGTGTGCGTTTTAAAGGGAAGGTGCCGCAATTTTATATAATTTGCAAAAAAAGAGTAAGTAACAAAACATGTTGTTTCAGCAAATGTTGTACTAACCAGGATTTATGGCTTGTTTGTAATAATGTTTTAATGTAGCCACTGGGCGCTGCCATATTGATTTGCAGATCTGTGGAGGACTCATACAGTCTGCAAATATGGCCGTCCCTGGACATAGGAGACTGCGGCAGTCGGCTCCCGACCCCACATTGCAGCCTCATTAGCAGTGAACTGGGCACGCCCCTGTGGGCAGCACCATTCACTGCTGTAGGTGTGGCTGGGCGCCATTTTACTGTAGCCCAGTGCTATCTGCTCATTCTGCTGAGCTCGACTTTCTGCACTGTGCTTCCTGCTCCACTGTCCTCCTGCTCTGTCTACGCCTCCTCACTCACACACAGCCCCAGTGATTTCCGGTAATCTGACACCTTCCTTTTTATGAGAGCTTTTATGGCTGTCTGAGGAGGACAGTGACATATACAGCCCATAGTCTAGTGTATAATTGGGGGGGCTGGAAGTTTCACCAGTGTGGGCATATCTGTAATACTGTCTGGTGTGATACTGACTGCTGAGCCGTGTATCTAATCCTCTCCTGTGTGATACTGACTGCTGAGCCGTGTATCTAATCCTCTCCTGTGTGATACTGACTGCTGAGCCGTGTATCTAATCCTCTCCTGTGTGATACTGACTGCTGAGCCGTGTATCTAATCCTCTCCTGTGTGATACTGACTGCTGAGCCGTGTATCTAATCCTCTCCTGTGTGATACTGACTGCTGAGCCGTGTATCTAATCCTCTCCTGTGTGATACTGTCTGCTGAGCCGTGTATCTAATCCTCTCCTGTGTGATACTGTCTGCTGAGCTGTGCATCTATTCCTATCCTGTGTGATACTGTCTGCTGAGCTGTGCATCTAATCCTCTCCTGTGTGATACTGTCTGCTGAGCTGTGCATCTAATCCTCTCCTGTGTGATACTGTCTGCTGAGCCGTGTATCTAATCCTATCCTGTGTGATACTGCCTGCTGAGCTGTGTATCTAATCCTCTCCTGTGATACTCACTGCTGAGCCGTGTATCTAATCCTCTCCTGTGTGATACTGTCTGCTGAGCCGTGTATCTAATCCTTCCCTGTGTGATACTGCCTGCTGAGCCGTGTATCTAATCCTCCCCTGTGATACTGACTGCTGAGCCGTGTATCTAATCCTCTCCTGTGTGATACTACCTGCTGAGCCGTGTATCTAATCCTCTCCTGTGTGATACTGTCTGCTGAGCTGTGCATCTAATCCTATCCTGTGTGATACTGTCTGCTGAGCCGTGTATCTAATCCTCTCCTGTGTGATACTGACTGCTGAGCCATGTATCTAATCCTCTCCTGTGTGATACTGTCTGCTGAGCCGTGTATCTAATCCTCCCGTGTGATACTGCCTGCTGAGCCGTGTATCTAATCCTCCCCTGTGTGATACTGACTGCTGAGCCGTGTATCTAATCCTCTCCTGTGTGATACTGACTGCTGAGCCGTGTGTCTAATCCTCTCCTGTGTGATACTGACTGCTGAGCCGTGTATCTAATCCTCTCCTGTGTGATACTGTCTGCTGAGCCGTGTATCTAATCCTCCCCTGTGTGATACTGCCTGCTGAGCCGTGTATCTAATCCTCCCCTGTGTGATACTGACTGCTGAGCCGTGTATCTAATCCTCCCCTGTGTGATACTGCCTGCTGAGCCGTGTATCTAATCCTCTCCTGTGTGATGCTGACTGCTGAGCCGTGTATCTAATCCTCTCCTGTGTGATACTACCTGCTGAGCCGTGTATCTAATACTATCCCGTGTGATACTGCTCTCCTGAAATACTCTGTGCTGCTGTCACCCTGCTGGTTTTATGTGTGATCTACATGGTGGTATGATCTATATGGCGGCATTATGTGAGAACACTATGGCAGTATTATCTGCTAAAAGCATTCTAGGGTGGTTCTGGCTGAGCTCCTGCACACGGGTCAGGGGTAATAGGTGCAGTCAGGGGAGGGCTGGGGAGGCAGCTGAAGAGAGGGGTCTCATTTTTATCGCTACTGAATGGCTACATTTCCCCCCATCCTGCTTCCCAGCGTCACCCCGGACTGCGCCTGTCGCCTCGCTTTCACACATCGCCAGGACAGAATCTGAGGAGGGGAATGGGGTCTTTGCATGCAAAGTCTGGATCAGAACAGGCCATCAATCAGCAGAAATGTTTCCTGGATTTCTGTGCTGCTGTCTCCCTGCTCCTCCCCCATATATCTCCCTCTGTGCCCCCTATAGACCAGCGCACTGCTCTCCTGAAATACTCTGTGCTGCTGTCACCCTGCCCCTCCTCCATATATCTCCCTCTGTGCCCCCCATAGACCAGCGCACTGCTCTCCTGAAATACTCTGTGCTGCTGTCACCCTGCTCCCAGAATCCTTGCTGCCTGCCATCCTCAGTGACCGAAGACCCCACTCCTCTCCTCAGATCCTGTCCTGGTGATGTGTGAAAGCGAGGCGACAGGGGCCTGATATATGGTGGAAGGAGCAGAGTGACAGCAGCACAGAGTATTTCAGGAGAGCAGTGTGCTGGTCTGTGGGGGGCGCCCTGTGCAGTGCCAGGGATTGTACATAGAGTGCTGTGTTTTATACACATGGATGGACTGTCTGCTCCACAGAAATCCAGGAAACATTTCTGCTGATTGATGACCTGTTCTGATCCAGACTTTACATGCAAAGACAGTCAGTAACTTTGCAGGCCCCATCAAAATGGCTGCTCACTGTGTTCCTAGATGTCATAGGTTTTTGTGCCAGATTGCAGTAGCTGCTCCCCCTAGTGTTAACAAGTGGAAATGCCAAACTTTCTAAAATTATTTTTCATATTTTGCAAAATTAAAAACAAATGATAATATTTTTTAAGAAAATGTAAACATTTATTCTTTACATTTTTTCAATTGCTGAAAAAAAATTTTTGGATGGCACCTTCCCTTTAACACGCAACGTGGGCACATAGCCTTAATCAGTTCTCCAAGCGATGCTACAGATCGCTTGGAAAACGCTAGCATTTTGCAAGCTAAATACGCTTGCAAAATGCTAGTTTTTCTGCGGGAATTTAAAATGCGATTTTCCCGCGGAATGGAATTCCGGAATTCTCGCTGTAATTTCCGCGAGAGTTCCGGTACGTGTGAACTTAGCCTTAAAGAGTAAGAAAAAAAAAAAAACTACTGTCTTTTTGCCTTATTTCTTCCACTTATTATTAGAATGTACTCAGGTCTCTGAACCAAACATTCAATTACAAATAATTAAAGTGGATCTATTGGCATATTCCCCAATGCAAACATTATTAAAGAACTGTCTCAGACCTGTGAAGTCTTGTGTATTTCCTTTGAAAAACCATGTCAGAAAACTGAATAATAGCATACTCGTTTTTTACTGTGATAATAAGAGGAGCATGGTAAGAGCCCGGTTACAGTTAGCTCATGTTCACACGTTGCAGAACATTCGCGCTGAGGATTTGTAACCAGGCAATGGGTTATTGGCAGGTTTTGTTTGGATTTGGCTGCAAATTTCATGATGTTCCAATTACTAAGCAATGAGCAGGGTAAGATCCTCAAGAAAAATCAGTACAGTAATGAGCACAGCAGTTATAAATCCACATCAAATCTCTTATATTTATGTGAAATGTGAATTTGAAGACCCCAATAACTTGGGATTATACCAAAAACTGCTGTAGATTTGCAGTGTGGAATACCCATGACAAATTGCAAACGCGCGGCCTTAGCTGAAAAAAAAACTGTACCTGGTGTATGAAAGGGTAAAGGAAATGCTCATAGGCACCAAATGAGAGGAGTCACGCTTTCCAGAATAAGGGCAGAAAGTGGGAGAGGGATTATTCTTGATTTCAAAATAAATAATAGTCTGTTGTCATCTGTGATGTGGGAAATTGGAGCAAAAGCAAGATGTGCCCACTGCATGCCGTCACGGCTGATAACGTCATTCTTTCCAAGTATGCCGAGATGCTACTATACACCTAGCCCCCGCCGGTTCAGTGTGCGGGTGTGGATAAGTCACTTTCCTTTTTTGCCTTGTTGGTATCTGTTGCCATTTTCATTCATCAAAATTGTGCATGCACTTCATGAATTTGGCAGAGTCACAAATGGCCTTTCTTCCTGTCTTGAACTGTTTTTTTTGTGACTTTTGTTATTAAATGTTGCACATTAACACAAAAGTCACAAAAACTGCATTTGGCGTACTCAAACATACACCAGGAGGTTCGAGTGACGTTGTGCCAAATTGTAGGACTTTTTCAAAACCTGGCTGAAAACATTTGATGAACCCGGCAAAACATCTGGAAACGCCCACCCACAAAGGAAGAGAAACCCCGAGCAAGTATAAAGCAGACGTCAGAAAGGGCACAAATACAAGACAAAAAAGGTGAAGACACAGAAAACCAGACAAACAGGCGGGAAAACAACGAATCTGGACTATGGCACCTGGGAAACTCTGCGGAGTGCCGTGCGGTGCTAGGAGCCATGCCGGACACTCCCAGGGCACACCGGTGCCACCTACACCCCATGGCTGGCCGTGGTCCAGGCAGCATGTACCGGACGCCGCCAAGCCAGGAGGCATCGTGTTGTGGCCACTGGTCAGGCTACCACAGCCTTCCTTCCTCATTTATCCCATTGGTAGACACTTGCTTTTTAACTTTTCAAACATTTTCCTAATAATTATCAATTTACATTTAAATCAATGTGGCAGCAAAAGGAAAAAAAAAAAAAGCAGGTGTTGGGAGACAGATCACCCAGATGGTTATGCGCTCTGCTCGGGGAGAGGTGCCAGTATGGGAGAGCCGACATAAGGGGAAGAGCCCGGGCTACACTGTCACATCAAGGCGTCAGCGAGTCTACAAGGCGTAGCCGCTGCGGAAAGAGAATGCCACAAGCTGAGTACTCGCCTGCCGCTGCCCGTCCCCCCGGCTCCCGGTCGCATCGCCATCTTTCCGTGCTGAAAAGAGACACCAAGAGCACTTCCGGCAACAAAGGAAGAGTCACTTCCGGTTTCGTTCAGGACGCAGCAGGTGATGTGACCGTGACGAAGGGAGCGCGGCTGTAGAATGGTGCTGGCTGAGGCGGCTGTGCTACAGGTCCTCTGAGTGAAAGGGACAGGCCCTCCTGTGTGACAGGTCCTGCGTGGGACAGTGAGAGGTCCTCCGTGGGACAGGGACAGGCCCTCCTGTGCGACTGATTCTATGTAAGGCAGGGACAACCCCTCTGTGTCACAGGGAACACCCCTCTGTGCAACAGTTCCTCTGTATGACAGGTACAAGCCCTCTGTGTGACAGGGAACACCCCACTATGTGACAGGACAGGCCCTCCTGTGCGACTGATTCTATGTAAGGCAGGGACAACCCCTCTGTGTCACAGGGAACACCCCTCTGTGCAACAGTTCCTCTGTATGACAGGTACAAGCCCTCTGTGTGACAGGGAACACCCCACTATGTGACAGGACAGGCCCTCCTGTGCGACTGATTCTATGTAAGGCAGGGACAACCCCTCTGTGTCACAGGGAACACCCCTCTGTGCAACAGTTCCTCTGTATGACAGGTACAAGCCCTCTGTGTGACAGGGAACACCCCACTATGTGACAGGACAGGCCCTCCTGTGCGACTGATTCTATGTAAGGCAGGGACAACCCCTCTGTGTCACAGGGAACACCCCTCTGTGCAACAGTTCCTCTGTATGACAGGTACAAGCCCTCTGTGTGACAGGGAACACCCCACTATGTGACAGGACAGGCCCTCCTGTGCGACTGATTCTATGTAAGGCAGGGACAACCCCTCTGTGTCACAGGGAACACCCCTCTGTGCAACAGTTCCTCTGTATGACAGGTACAAGCCCTCTGTGTGACAGGGAACACCCCACTATGTGACAGGACAGGCCCTCCTGTGCGACTGATTCTATGTAAGGCAGGGACAACCCCTCTGTGTCACAGGGAACACCCCTCTGTGCAACAGTTCCTCTGTATGACAGGTACAAGCCCTCTGTGTGACAGGGAACACCCCACTATGTGACAGGACAGGCCCTCCTGTGCGACTGATTCTATGTAAGGCAGGGACAACCCCTCTGTGTCACAGGGAACACCCCTCTGTGCAACAGTTCCTCTGTGTGACAGGGAACACCCCACTATGTGACAGGACAGGCCCTCCTGTGCGACAGCCCCTCTGTATGCCAATGGCACCTTTGTGAAGAACATAACCGATTAACTTTTTAGGGGGAAGAAATGAAAAAGAAAACGAAAAAAAACAAGCAATGATTAACCTTTATTTCTTGTATTTTACTTTACTGTGCAGGATAACTACATAATTGTTGTACAGCCAAAAAAAAAAAAAAAATGACTCGCACCACCAAAAATCATATGTTGATCTAATGCCCCTAGACAAAAATTTATATAACTGAACCTGAGGTTCTTTGTTTAACATTCTGATCAGACTGTGTGAAGCTTACTGCCATGTCAGGAACTTGGAGTGTGTGGTTGCCCCCAGTTGTCAAAGATTTATTGTATCCCACTTTCCAGTTCCAGTTAGGAACTTAAAGCTCTCTGGCACCCCCTTAACCTCAGGTCAGTCAGGGAACTACACCAAGGATAAGTAGTCGCCAGAAAGGCTGCCTTGCCATGTACTGGCTACTGGGCACTCTGCAGTGAGAGTTGTATGTATATCCCCAGTCTCAGGCAGGAAATACACACATAACCCTCTGTTCCGTCACTGGCAGGGGTCTCCCAAATACCGCAGAACACTTTGCCACCAGCTCCTCATTCTGGATTAAAACCAATATCTGGTCAGGAGCCCACCCAAAAGGTAGCGAAATTAGCACGGAGGTCGTGGCGGTATGTTTATAGAGCAAGGAAAAACAAAACTAGTAAATTTATAGATTTACTCCAGAAAATATAGGCAGTGTTTACAAAAATATAAAAGATGGATCAAAAGAGACAAGATACAGTATATACAGACAATTATAAAATAAAATGGATTTATAAATGGTGTCTCCCACTCACACACGACCTCCTCACCGCGCCACCTATCTGTCGTAGTCCCATTCCTAGGGCCCTTGCTTTTCTCCATTTACACCTTCGGCCTCAGAGCTCAGATTCTCATGGCATTCAGTATCACTTCTATGCTGATGACACACAGATCTACATATCTGGACCAGATATCACCTCCCTACTAACCAGAATCCCTCTTTCAGCTATTTCATCCTTCTCCACTAGATTTTTAAAACTTAATATGGACAAAACAGAATTCATCATCTTTCCCCCATCTCATTCGCCCCCCAGCCCCCCAACCGACCTATCCATTATAGTAAACGGCTGCCCATTCTCCCCAGTCCCACAAGCTCTCTGCCTTAGGGTTATCTTTGACACTAATCTCGCTTTCAAGTCGCATATACAAGCCCTTTCCACTTCCTGCCGACTTCAACTCAAAAATATTTCACGGATTCGTACATTCCTCAACCCAGAATCTGCAAAAACCCTTGTCCGTGCCCTCATCTCCCGCCTTGACTGCTGCAACCTCCTGCTCTGTGGCCTACCCTCTAACACTCTCGCACCCCTCCATTCTATTCTAAACTCTGCTGACCGATTAATCTACCTGTCCCCCCGCTATTCCTTGGCCTCTCCCCTTTGTCAGTGGCTCCCCATTACCCAAAGACTCCAGTTCAAAACCCTAACCATGGCATAAAAAGCCATCCACAACCTGTGTCCTCCTGTACATCTGTGATCTCGTGTCCCTGTACTTACCTGCACGCAACCTCCAATCCTCACAAGATCTCCTCTACTCCCCTCTTATCTCCTCTTCCTACAATAGCATACAAGATTTCTCCTGCGCATCCCCCCTACTCTGGAACTCTCTACCACAACATATCAGACTCTCGCCTACCATGGAAACCTTCAAAAAGAAACGGAGGACCTACCTCTTCCCTCAAGCTTACAACCTGCAGTAACCACCGATCCAGCAAACCGCTGCATGACCAGCTCTACCCTCACCTACTGTATCCTCACCCATCCCTTGTAGATTGTGAACCCTCGCAGGCAGGGTCCTCTCTCCTCCTGTACCAGTCGTGACTTGTACTGTTTAAGATTACTGTACTTGCATTTATTATGTATACCCCTCCTCACATGTAAAGCGCCATGGAATAAATGGCACTATAATACTGCGCAACAAATTTCAGGGAAGTTCTTGTCCCCTGAGAAAATTTGATTGTATCTTATAGATTTTGATATGCTGAACACGAATATGTGCTCCAAAAGTCTATGTCATGTAAGGTTTTTAATCCCTTCATGACCAGAGCTTTATTCGCATTCGTTTTTCGCTCTCTTTTCCAGAGCCATATTTTTTTTATTTTCCGTCAATATGGCCGTGTGAGTGCTTATTTTTTGCAGGACGAGTTGTACTTTTGAACGGCACCATTGGTTTTACCATATCGTGTACTCAAAAACGGGAAAAAAATTTCAAGTGCAGTGAAATTGCAAAAAAGTGCAATCCCACACTTGTTTTTTTGTTTGGCTTTTTTGCTAGAGATTCACTAAATGCTAAAACTGACCTACCATTATGATTCTCCAGGTCATTAAGAGTTCATATAATAATAAACTGGGCACTCAACTTAAGGATGAATTTTGATGACTTTTTTAATGCAGCCAAATTAAAACGTTTCGACCACATTCGGCCTTCATCAATTACTGACTGAAAGAAGTGGAGTGAATTCGTGGGAATCCTAAGTGTATAGGCAAGGCACGCCTCGGTATTGTCAAAGATGTAGTAAGAGGGGTACTACCGAAAAAAACCCAGTGGTCAGGAGTCTGAGGGTACTGGTACATACACGTGCCTGGTAAAAGACGCGGTGTCCACCACACACGGTTTTAGTAGTAGTAATGCACACGGTTTTCTTTTCATTACGAGTTCATAGACACCAAACATGTCTAGGTTCACTTTTATCTAAGTGAAAAAAAATTCCAAAGTTTGCTAAAAAAAAAAAGAAAAAATTGCGCAATTTTCCAAGACCCGTAGCGTCTCCATTTTTCGTGATCTCGGGTTGGGTGCAGGCTTATTTTTTGCATGCCGAGCTGACGTTTTAATGATACCACTTTTGTGCAGGTACGATCTTTTGATTGCCCGTTATTGCATTTTAATACAATGTCGCAGTGACCAAAAAACTTAATTCTGGCGTTTTGATTTTTTTTATCGGTACGCCGTTTAGAGGTCAGGTTACCGTATATACTCGCGTATAAGCTGAGATTTTCAGCCCATTTTTTGGGCTGAAAGTCCCCCTCTCGGCTTATATGCGAGTCATATAGCCAGGGGGTAGGTGGTAGCGGGGGTGTCACATAATACTGAGCCCCCCTGCTTGTCCCACAGTCTCCTTTCCTTCCTACAGCGGTCACATGGTACCGCTCATTAAAACCGTGAATATGCACATATTTATGACTTTAATGAGCGGTACCACATGACCGCTGAAGGAGGGAAGGGAGAACGGGGCTGCAGAGACGCGCCAGGAGGAGGTAAGTATATGCTATATTCACCTGTCCCGGTTCCAGCGCTGCTCGCCACTGTCTGCCCGCCGGGTCCTTCGGTCAGTGACATTCAGACAGCAGAGTGCGCGATGACGTAGTCAGTGCGCGCCCTCTGCCTGACGTCACTGATAGAGGGACCCGGCGTGAAGACAGCGGTGAGCAGCATTGGAACCGGTACGGGTGAATATCTCAGGTGCTGGGTCATGAGCCAGCGGCGACACCTGTCCCCCATAGCACGCCGGTGTCCGCCTGCTCAGCACACCAGCCCCTAGCGACAAGAGGTGAGTATGTTTTTTTTTATACCTGCAGTAACGGCAGCAGCAATATATGGGGGCATAATCTATTGGGCATTTTATGGGGACAGCATTTGGGGGCATATTCAGGGGAGCATATTCAATAAAGCATCTTATGGGGCAGCATAGTCTATGGAGCATCTTATGGGGCCATAACCTTTATGGAGCATCTTATGGGGCCATTGTTAACCTTTGTGCAGCCTTATATGGGGCATATTTTGTATGGAGCATCTTATGGGGCCCATCATGAACTGTATGGAGCATTATATGGGGCTCCTTATTCAATATGGCTATTTAAAAACATTTAACCTACTGATGTCTCAATTAATATTACTTTTATTGGTATCTATTTTTATTTTTGAAATTTACCAGTATCTGCTGAATTTTCCACCCTAGGCTTATATGCGAGTCAATACGTTTTCCCAGTTTTTTGTGGCAAAATTAAGGGGGTCGGCTTATACACGAGTATATACGGTAATTATTTTTATTGACTGGGTGATTCTGAACTCGTCGATACCAAATATGTGTAGGTTTGATCTTTTTTATTGTTTTATTTTGAGGCGAAGGGGGCGATTTGAACTTTTTAAATTTTTTTAATATTTTTAAAGACTTTTTTTTTTTTTAACTTTTGGCACACTCCATAGGAGGCTAGAAGCTGCCATAGCGCGATCACCTCTGCTACATAGAGGTGATGCTCAGATCACCTCTATGCAGCAGAATTACAGACTTGCTATGAGCGCTGACCATAGGGCGACGCTCATAGCAAACTGCCATCAACAACCATAGAGATCTTGGGACCTCTGGTTGTGATGGCAACGCAGCGATGACCCCCGATCACGTGAAGGGGGTCGTCTCTGCGCGTATTTCGGACCAGCATTTAAATGCCCGGTGTCAGAGTTTGACAGCGGCATTTAACTACTTAGTAGGCACAGACAGATCGCGATTCCGCTCGCGCCTATTGTGGGCACATGTCAGCTGTTAAAACAGCTGACAGGTCAAGGCTTTGAGGTGGGTTTACCGCCAGGGCCCACCTCAAAGTGGGGGATACTGCCAGCTGACGTACTATTCCGTCAGCTGGCAGTAAGGGGTTAAGAAACAACAGTTTATAGTCTACATTATGACGGTCGAGACACTACATACATGTGCATCAATGTCAGTAGCAAAAGCAATTGTTCAAAAATGTTTTGCAGATGACTTTCGTTTATAATCCGTGTCAGAGGCTTCTCGAATAAGATTCCAGCAATAGTCAGCCAGCATTGACGTACTCCACTTCCCCTTGTACCTTTTTTCATCGCTAACGGCACCAAGATTGGTTGGAAAAAAGTCCAAGTGAGAATGTAGAAAATGCATTTTTAGTGACATACTGCATTTCATCAAATGATATGCCGCAAGTATGTTGTCCACGAGTTGTTCAAAGTTCGGTGCCCTGCTGTTGCAAAGGAAGTTGAAGGTCACATCTTTAAAGGCTCTCCATGCCAGTTGTTCAGCACCTTGCAAAAGACCATCAAAGCTACTGTCATTCACTATATCTCTGATCTGTGGGCCAATAAAAATACCTTCTTTAATCTTTGCATCACTTATTCTTGGAAATTTCTGTCACAAGTAAGAATAGGCTTCCGATTCTTTGTTCATTGCTTTGACAATATTCTTCATGAGCCCAAGTTTAAAATGCAAAGGAGGGAGAAATATCTTTGCTGTACTATTGCGTCATCGGTAAGTATCCCCTGCTTTGAGGTGGGCTCCGGCGGTGAGTCCACCTCAAAGCCACAACATGTCAGCTGTTATAAACAGCTGACATGTGCCTGCAATAGGCGCAAGCAGAATCGCAATTCACCCGCGGCTATTAACTAGTTAAATCCCGCTGTCTAACGCTGACAGCGGGCACTTAACTAGTACTTCCAGCGCCCGGCCAGAAATGAGCGCATCGCCGACCCCCGTCACGTGATCGGGGGTCGGCGGCGCTTTGCCTTGACAACCTGAGGTCTCGGAGACCTCTATGGTTGTTGCAGGCACATTTCTATGAGCACCGCCTAGTGGTCGGCACTCATAGCAATGCAGTAAATCTGCTACATATGGGCGATCTGCTCTTCGCCCATATGTAGCAGAGCCGATCAAGTATGGCATGCTTCTAGCCCATGGACGCTATTGAAGCATGCAAAAAGTAAAAAAAAAAAAGTGTTTAAAAAAAAAAAATTCAAAGTTCAAATCACCCCCCTTTCGCCCCAATCAAAATAAAATAAAAATCTCACATACACATAGTTGGTATCGCCGCATTCAGAATCACCCGATCAAAAAAAAGCATTAACCCGATCGTAAATGGCGTATCAAGAAAAAAATTTCAAACGCCAGAATTATGTTTTCTTGGTCATCACGACATTGCATTAAAATGCAATAACGGGCAATCAAAAGAACGTATTTGCACAAATGTGGTATAATTAAAAACGACAGTCCGGCATGCAAAAAATAAGCCCCCACCCGACGCCATATCACGAAAAATGGAGCCGCTACGGGTCTCGGAAAATTGTGGGGGGGTTTTAGCAAACTTTTGAATTTTTTTTTCACCACTTAGATAAAAGAGAACCTAGACATGTTTGGTGTCTATGAACTCGTAATGACCTGGAGAATCATAATGGTAGGTCAGTTTTAGCATTTAGTGAACCTAGAAAAAAAACAAGTGTGGGATTGCACTTTTTGCAATTTCACCGCACTTGGAATTTTTTTCCCATTTTTGAGTACATGACATGGTAAAGCCAATGGTGTTGTTCAAAAATACAACTCGGCCCGCAAAATATAAGCCCTCACATGGCCATATTGACAGAAAAATAAAAAGTTATGGCTCTGGAAAGAAGGAGAGCGAAAAATAAAATAAAAACTCTGGGAGTTAAGGGGTTAAACTGTCGACAAGGTTCAAAAATTGATTAATAGATTAGTTCTTGACAACTGTGAAAAACAGAAGCTCTAGTTCCTGGTAATAAGAGATTCTGTTTTTGTAGCCTTGATCCCAATAATTCTGCCTGCCTCTTTGACAATTTCAAATCTCTGACCGAGTCACTCGGATCATCTTGACTGAACAGATGTGGATTAGATGTAGAAGGCTCAAAGTCTGGGTCTGCAGCAGTTTCATTTTCCACTGACATTGTTAGTTCATCTTCGTCGTCCTCCATTGTCCATACTTTGGGCGGCTTTGGAACATGAAGACTTTCATCGTGTGGCACTGGTCTTATGGCTGAAGGAAGATTAGGATATTTTATTGATTTCTTGTTCTCTGCTAAATATCCTGTTACATTTGTAAGGCACAAGTAGCAATCTGTTACATGATCTCTCTGCTCTCTTCATATTATTGGGACAGCGAACGGCATTGAACGTCATGATCCATTCAGCCATGCTGTAAGTATGTCAGTATTGTCTTTTGATTCCTCCCCTGCCCAGGAGATGTGGTATGCTTCGTACACCGTCAGCCAAATGATTCCCTGCGCTTGCGCTGAATTTGCATAATAAGGGTTTGCATATGTGTAGATCAGCGATTTATGTTATGTTATTTAAGTGAAAAATTCAGAATATACTGTTTCAGAAAAAGTTCATATGAATTTTTAGAATAACAGAATATTATGTTTTGTATAATTTCTCAAAAACCTTGCGTGATACTTTAAATCTGAAGTCATTTCTGAAATCGGCATGAAAAAATCTTAGGAACACTCAAAATTGTCCGAGGGACAAAACCTTGGTTACACAGTGTAATAGTTGTGATGCAGCAGTGTCCACGCTGTGCAGTAATGTTTCAGTGACCCAAGCAAGTTCAAAACAAAACGTGTTTAATGTCCAAAACTCACTCAGTACATAGTACGCTGTATCCCCCGGATCACAGCCGGGAAAACAAGACAGTCCGGGACAGGTTGCCGTGAGCGAATGCACTGCCGTGTACACGGGGCGCCAGACCCTTTGGCTCCACTTGGCCCTGTGTTGCTTCACAGAGGGAGTGCTCTGCAGACCATCTGCTCTGTCTGCTTGCATGACCCAAAACTGACACACCCAAAACCCTCCTGTAGGTTTTTTTTCCTTTCCTCCAGACTCTGTGGCCATGGGCCACTTATAAGATCTGGGCTGGAGGAAACGGACTGGCCCCACTACCTTCCTGCAGTCAGTTTCAAAAATAAAAACCCATACCTAGTTCCTGAACGATTCCTTGGTCACATAACTTGACCACGTTCACACTTTTATTCTGCCTTGTGACTCACAGGCAACTTGCTGTGAGCACAATGCACTCCATCGGATCTAATACACTTCTGAGCGCATCCTGGGGGACACATACCGACCCTCACATATGATACCGGTCACTGCTTCACAAATAATAATAATGATTAAAATAAGAACTTACGCATCTCAGTCAATGGCACGCCATGTGGAGGGGGGAGGGGAACCTTCCCAGAACAACAGGTCATAATGCACAGCTTTCCATAGCGGATAACCCCAGGAAAAGACATTTTCTTTGTCTGGGCCTCTGAGCTTTGCCCAAAACCAAGGGTCTCCCCCTCGATGACCTCACAGGGTGGGCTGGTTACGCCCCCTTTAGAAAGTTGCTAAAAAACTTCTATTTGTCATAACTCTGGGTGGAAACCTCAGAAAGATGACAGGGGGCAACATTTTTCTTATTACAGCGTTACCTTTCTTTTGATACCAAATATCGTATATCTTTGTGTTACTGGGAATCATACGATTTCTGGTGGGCGCAGCAGCCCAAAAACTCTGCTGTGAATAGCTTTAATCGTGCAGATTCCAAAAACAGAAAACCAAAAGCAAAACACAAAACAAATATCCTGGAATAAAAAAGTAAAAAAATATATTGCAAAAATTGCATGAAGGTAGTAATAATAGTAATAATAAGGGTATTTAGTTACAGGGCCGTGGAGTCGGATTCGTGGAGTCGGAGTTAGTTTTGGCTGGAGTCGGAGTCGGTAGAAATGTACCGACTCCGACTCCAGCTTTAAAAAAAAATGTATTAATATTTCATAATTGAACTTTCATATGAATTTTATAAATGTTACTCAAATATATATGTTCTATCAAACTATGAACAACAGTGATAAGCAGTTCTGCTGGAGATAGAGACATTTCTTACTTCTTGTGTGTCACTGTTCTCCACTGCCCTTATCTAATCTTATACTTGGTTAACCTCATGCTGCCCCAACCCCCCTACTTACAATGTATGAAACTGAAAGTGAAAATGTGTTGCAAATTCTTAGTAGTAATGCTCCTCCTCTAGACTAGATCATACTAGGTGTGCATCTTCCAAGCATCTCACAGCTGCCTGCTACTCAGAAGAGGAAGACTGTAAGAAGTATTATCCTTTCAACAAACTTTGCATCAGTTAACTGTGAGTACATGAGGAATAATAACAGTATTACTGACCACTATATCAGTTGTACGACCTGGCAATAATTTTGTACAATTGTTTTTAGGAAAAACAATTGTCATTTGGATTGTGAATGCAGAATTAAAAACCTGAGAATGTCAAAGAAGCATCACATTAAATCAGCTGTATTTGAACATTTCACCATCACTCAAGATAGAAAACATTATGTCTGTCAGTGTATGACAAATGATCCAGACGAAAACAAATGCTGTGAAGCTAAGATGAGTGCATATTCAGGCAAAGATAAAAATGCTCCTACCAGAGCTTCTAATCTAAAGAGACATTTACAGCGCTTTCATCCAGAAGTACTGAAAGCAGTGGATGAGAAAGACTGCATCCAAACCAATGAACCAGTGCCCAGCTCTTCCAGCCAAACAAAGGAGCAGAGAACTTTGCAGCCATCAGTTGCAAGATATTTTGTCAGTGACAAAGTTACTGTGACAATGACAGTAGATACATTTAAAAAACAGATCATAGAGCTTGTTGTAAAGGATAGTGTGCCTATTTCATTATTTTCACTACCAGCTTTTATGTGTCTGAATGGGGAAATGGCCCGCAAGCTTGGTGTTTCTCTGGAGAGAGAGTATTAGAAAATTAGTAATCGAAGAAGCTTTTAAACAAAAGGAAGAACTTAAAAAAACTCTCAAGGGACGCTTTCTGTTTCTTAAAATGGATGCCTGCACACGTGTCAGAGTGAACTATTTTGCCATCAATGTCCGATTTGTTTGTGACAAAAATGAAATAGTTACCAAGACGTTGGCAGTAAAAGACACCAAAGCTCATCACACCAGTGAGTTTCTCCAGGTCTTGGTGGTAAAGGTTCTGCAAGACTATGAACTTAAAAAAGAGCAATGTCATGGTCACGTGTGTCAGGACGCAGATGATGTCGCAAGGCGAACCCATAACACACGTGACCCTGGATACACCGCCTCCAGTGGGGCGAATTTAAATAATAAAGCGTGCAGGTGGATACGCCGCCTCCACCTGGCGGATTTAGGTATTACACGCCATGCATACATATATCTGGAAACACCGCCTCCAGTAAGGCGCATTTAAATAATAAGGGGGAACCTGGGAAACTTTAACAATGGTGGGCCCTGCAATAGGGAAAAGGAAATTGGAGACCTCCTGAGCTCCCCTGAGCCAGTGTCCCTGCACTCCTAACGTTCCCTATGCCGGTTTCGCATCGGGCGCCGCACGCGTACCTCAACGGCCTTGCTCACCCTGAACCTAAACCCTCACTAGGGAATGGGTCGGTGCGGAGACTAATCCCACCACTGCACTAATAACACACATGAGGAAAGAGACAATACAGGGGAAACACCACTTAGCTTTGCTCTGTTGCGTGCGCTCCCAGCAACAGAGCCCTCCACCTGAGTGCATCTTCTCCTCCACCCGGATCCATCACCATAACAGGATCCTTCACCTTAGTGCACCCTTGGAGCAGAGTCCAACACCAGTTGCAGCTGCTTAGAACCAGAGTCCCAAGGATGAGTTCAGCTGCTGACACGAAGTCGAGCATGCTTGAGTCCAGCTCAGCGGCCAAGTCCCACATGGTGAGTGCCACTCTCCATAGTAGCCACTCCACCAGCCCATGCAGACACTTCCCGCTGACACCATCACTGCGACTCCACCACGCCATGCCAGCCCTTCGTCCAGACACCATAGCTGAAACACATCCCCCCTGGCTAAGCTGCGCAGGACTCCTCACCAGCTCCATCCTTCATCCAGGCTCTCCAAAGACAGAGTGAACACACTCTCACAATATCACAGGCAGTGATTGCACCCCCTAGCACACCTTTATAGGGTGTCACACCTGATCCCTAATTAAGTGCACAAAAACCCAAAGTGCAATACCACAACCACCACCGGGGACAGTCAAAACACCTTTGAACTTAACCAAAGTAAAAAAAAGTTCACTTTGTGCTTTTAATACCGCCAGATCCAACACTGGATCATGACAAGCAAGTTCTTTCTGTCGTAACTGACAATGCTTCAAATATGATAAGTACTATTAAGCTAATGAATGAGAGTAATGATGGTGACCAGCAGCTAGAAGAACATTCTGGGTCCACAGACACAGAAATGTTTGAAATAGAGGAACACAGTATTGTAACTGAGGAGCAAACTGAAGTTGCTTCAGATGAACAGCAACATGATAGTTTAGATGATCTTGTTGAAACTGTGTCAATATGTTCTTTCATTCATCACATGCGCTGTGTTGTGCATATGCTACAGCTGACTATAAGAGACAGTCTGCAAGAAGGACATGCTGCTGCCCTGATTGGCAAGGTGAGAAAATTGGCTACTGTTGCCAGAACCCCTAAAGTTGACTCAATTTTGAAGAGACGTGCTGGAAAAGGGGCAATTATTGATCAAGCCACACGATGGGGCAGTACTTACTTAATGATTCAGCGCTTGGTTGAACTGAAAACCTTTCTTGTAGACATGGCTAACCCTCAACTGACGCTAAATGAAAGTCAGTGAAATCAGGTGACTGAGCTGGAAAAATTGCTAGAGCACCCATTTACAGTGACTAAAAAATTACAAGCAGAGGACTTAACTCCAGGTATTTTCTTAAAGGAGTGGAAGAACCTGATGTTTCGCCTGTCCCAAAGAGGAGGGTTAATTGCAAGTGGCATTGCTACATCAATGAAACGGAGAGAGGAGCTACTATTACAAAATAACATTCTTTTGGCAGCTGTTTATGTAGACCCAATGCATCGGATTCTTCTAGATGATCAACAGCTAAGTAAAGGAAAAGAAGCTCTGTTTGAAATAGCAGTAAGGATGAAAGGGTTGCAGAACAGTCAGGAGGAACAAGAAGAATTTGGTCGTCCTGCCACATCTTCACCCTCATCATCAACTGATGACGAATTTAATTTCGAAAAATATTTGGATCACAAGGACCGTGCAAAGCGTTCCCGCATAGAAGAAGAGTCATCCCCATCAAGGAACACAGCCAGTACATTTCAGCAGAATTTTTCATGTGCACTAAAAGAAATTGAGAAATTTGACCGTTCATCAAAAATAACAGTGCAACAAGCGATTCCTCTGTATCCTGACATTGTCAGAGATGTTGCCCGAGTGGTTACTGCTTTGCCACCAACACAAGTTAGTGTAGAGAGGTTGTTCTCTGCTCTCAAAATAATTAGATCAGATTTGAGGGCATCCATGAAGGAGGATCTGACAGAGGCAATACTTTTTCTGAGGACAAATTTATAGATTTCTTCTTATTAACTGCATAAAAGTGTTTATTGCATATTTACTTACAGTTTAGAAAAGTTTATAAAAGTTATTTGCTATATTCTAATTGTATTCTAATAAATGTAGTTTTTGCTCTAAGTGGTCTGATTACTTATATGATGGTGAGAAACTGAATAAGCACGATGTTTAATATTTTACAACAGTAAATTTGTTGTTATGAATTGGCCATTTATGAAGGAGCCGGAGTCGGAGCCTGATAAAATCCAGGAGTCGGAGTCGCAACTGTGGCTTACCGACTCCACAGCCCTGTTTAGTTAACATAATTTTGATCAAAATAATGTAGAAGCCATCCCGCCACGTCACGGCAACCCTTGTGGGACAGTCCTAACTCTTGTATTTAAAACCTTTCCACTTGTCAAGTGACGTAAATGTGAACAAGGACAGAGGGACTGAACCACCAGTAATAGTATAGGCCAGACAGGATGGATTTTCCAACTCAGAAACAAGGCGGTCACACCCTTATATGCACAGAATGCACATTGAAACAAATAAGAAACTGGGTCTGAGCAGAAAAAGTACGGTAAATTAATGTGCATGCAAAATTACATTTTGCATGCACATTAATTTACTTTTTCTGCTCAGACCCAGTTTCTTAGATTCCAAAAACATAAGTTTCCTGCCTCTATGATTACCCTGTATTATTATATTCAAGTTTGAATGAACAAAGGAGAGTTTAAATCCATGTGCTAGAAGAACTGCCCTTAACCAGTTAAGGTCATAAATGGATCCTATGTTGCCAGGCATACCATAGTCTCACATTACACCAGCTTGTATAGCAGGAGGGAGGGGGCGAGTGGGCATTCCAACAGGGAGAAAGAAGGAGGGGGGGAGGAATGTAGCATAAGGAGCTCTGTTAACTGTACAAACCAAGTGGAGGTGGGACAGCATGTCATTCCAAAAACCAAGGAACTGCAGCCGATAGCTCTGTATCTGTAATCGAAACCATGGAAAATGGCTCATATTTTCCTCACACCTTCTCCTATTGGACCACGCTACTGAGGCAGGACATCTCGCTACTCCTCCGTGCGCTCCATGTGTGTGCTCCGTGTGCCATGCTCGCTGCCTTTTTGAGAGCCACAGTAAAGTCGTACTGCTGGAGGGCAAGACTTCAGTGTAGCAACATTCCGTTGGTACCAGACATGGTGTGCAGCCAGCTCAGGAGGTTGTGGTCGGTCACCACGGTGAAGGGGCATCCATACAGGTAGGGCTGCAAACATTGCAGGGCCCATACCATGGCCAGGCACTCCTATGGTGGAATAGGCCACTTCCCTCGGCAGAAGCTTCCAGCTCAGGTACAACATGGGGTGCTCTTGATCCCCCGAGTCGACCTGGCTAAGCACAGCACCAAGGCCAAACTCGCTGGCATCGGTCTGTACTAGGAACTGCCGACTGCTGTCGACTGCCCTTAGCACAGGAGAGCTGCTCAGGGCTGTTTTCTAAGCCCTAAAAGCCACCTCACAGTTGTCTGTCCAGTCGACTGTATGGGTAGCTTTTTTCCTGGTGAGGTACGTCAAGGACCGCAAGGCTTCTATAGCTTTGTACAAAGAGCCTATAGTACCCTGCAGTACCCAGGAAGCACATCACCTGCTTTTTGGTCCTGGGGATGGGCCAGGATGCAATAGCATCCTCTTTCCCAGGCTCTGGCCTCAATGAACCCCCGCCTACCTGGTGCCCCAGGTAGTGGACCTCTCTCATGCCCATCTGGCACTTTCCCGGCTTGATGGTCAGGTCTGCTTGGTAGATGCGCTCGAGCACCTCCTGGAGTAGCAACTCCAGCAGAAGTTGTTTCTCCCAGGTGGAACTGAAGACAGCAATGTCATCCAGGTACGTTACCGCGCACATCTTCTGTCCCTGAAGCAGGTGGTTGACCATCCGCTGGAATGTGGTAGGGGCATTCTTCTTGCCAAAAGGCATGACCTTCGTATAGTCCAATGGATGTGATGAAAGCGGACTTCTGTGCCTCGGGGCTCAGGAGAATCTGACAATATCCCCGACTCAGATACATAATGGATAGCGCGCGCCAGCTAACAGCTCAAGCAGCTCCTCGATGCATGGCATTGGATGCGCATCAGAGGTTGTGATGGCGTTGAGCCCCCTGTAGTCCACACAGAACCAGGTGATCTGATCCTTCTTTGGCACCAGGACTAGAGGTGAGGCCATCAATAGTATAACGTGGCACAGCTGTATCGGTGCACAAAAGAAGGTTCCCACACCAGTATAGAATAATCAAAAAATTGCCACACCAGTGGTGGATGCCGCGTTTACACAGGTCCTGCTGCCACCCACCAATGACAGACATTTGAAACTACAGCCAGCTGCTGTTCTTACAGCGCGAAATTGGGATTTTCTATGCGTCACAGGATTTAACAATCCCACAAGTAATCCCCTTTGGGACAATTCCCTTCAGGCATAGCCATAGGATGTTTATGCCAACTTCTGGTTGGTGCAACCTTTGGAGCTTTTCAAAGTCACAGATCTAATAATCCCGTATATGATCTCGTTTGGAATATTTCTCTACTACCCCTTCTCTTTGAAATCTACAGGTTTATATACCAGTTCTTACATGGATGTTATCACCTCCAATAGCACCTAATTTACTATTGGTCATACAATATAATGTCCAGAAAATTATAGAGATAGGAGCAGTCTTGTTTACTGATGAAGGCTAGTTGATACAGCCAAAACGTCTATAATAATAATATAATAATAATTTTTATTTATATAGCGCCAACATATTCCGCAGCACTTTACAATTAAGCGGGGACATGTACAGACAATAAATTAATTTCTATATTTGTGACTGCAAATAGAGGTGAGGCCAACACACTCTTGGACTGTTGAATCACCCCCAGCTGCAGCATCTCATTGATCTCCTGGCGCAAGACGTGCTGCAACTAGTCAGATCCAATAGGGTGTTCGCCGTAGGGGGACATGATTCCCAGTATCCACTTCGTGAACCGCTACCTCAGTCCTTCCAGGTCCGTTGGTAAACAGCCCAGAAGGGTTCCAGCGTGGCTCGCAGCTGCGGCCATAGCAAGGCACTTACCTCCACATCCTCTGTGGACCCACCTGCCTTAGCTTGGGCCAGCATGTCCAGCAGAGAGTCTTCCTCCTCAGGCAGGTTGCAGGCCGATAGGACACAGGCTCCATGTTCTTGATGAGCCTTCATCATATTGACATGAATGGCCTTGCGCCTACCCCGAGCGTGGTCAAGTGACCACGTAGTTGACTGGGTTGAACTGTTGGTGTATGGCGTACAGGCCTTCCCAGGCTACCTGAAGCTTATCCTTTGGTACAGGGACCAACACCCACACCTTCTGACCCACCTGGTAGGTCTGCTCCCGGGCGTTCTGGTTGTACCAGTGCTTCTGATCAGCCTGAGCCATATCGTCGTGCGCTAAGTACGTCAAGGTCTGCATCTTGTCACGGAAGAGCATGACATACTCCATGATGGACACTTCCAAAGGCCTCAGCTCTTCGCAGTATTCCCTTACCAACCCAAGGGGTCCCCGGACTCGCCTGCCATACAGGAGCTCGAAGGGGGAAAACCCCGTCGAGGCCTGCGGAACCTCTTGGTAAGCGAATAGCAGGTGTGAGATGTATCGCTCCCAGTCGCATCCTTGAGTCTCAACCAGCATTTTTTAGCATCTGTTTGAGTGTACCGTTAAAGCGCTCACACAACCAATTGGTTTGGGGGTGATATGCGCTCGATGCCAGACGCTTCACCTGCATTTTCTTACAGAGGGCTCCATTAGGCGAAACACAAATGGAGTCCCCTGGTCGGTAATCATCTACCTGGGAAATCCTACTCATGAGAAGATGGCCAACAGGGCATCTGCCACCTTATCCGCCCTATTTGAGGATAGAGCCACGTCCTCAGGGTACCGGGTAGCATAGTCTACCACAGTAAGGATGTAATGCTTTCCAGAGCTGCTGGGTACGGCCAGTGGTCCCACAATGTCCACTGAAATCCTCTGGAAAGGCTCCAATCACTGGCAGAGAGATCAGGGGGGCCTTCAGGGCAGGCCCTGACTTTTCCACTCTGACAGGTGATACAGGAGCGGCAGTAGTTGGTTACATTTTTCCCCAGTTGTCCCCAATTTGAGCCAATAGAAGTGTTGAGACAGCCGGGCCTTAGTTTTGCGGATTCCCAAGTGTCCAGCAAGTGGAATCTCATGGGCAGTCAGTGACAACTCACCCCTAAATTGGTAGGGGATGACCAGCTGTCTTCCCCTCAACCAATCCTTTTGGGATTTTCCTTGGATCACCCTCTCCTTATCTTTCTCGGAGGTGGGCTGCTTGGCAAGGTGTCTCAAGGTCTCCAGGTTCACATCTGTGTGCAGAGCAGCCTGGAACTCCTACCTGGAGGCAGCCAGAAGTGACATCAAGGTCCCTTCACGAGAACCCTCTGGGACCTGCTCTGGGTCTTTCTCTGGTTCAGTCAACCCTCTGACTGAGGAGGGTCCAGAGGGCAGGGCATTACCTGCCTTCTGGACACTCTGCCTGCGGGTGACAGCGGCTACGTAGGCTGTCTCCCCGGGATTACCACAGTCCCATCAGCCTGCTCGGCTATGAGTACTACCTCCCCATCCACCCCCAATACTTCAGGAGCAGTGCTATATATGGGGCAGTTACCTTTCTCTGTGGCACTGGCCAGTTGCATGGCATCACCTTCCTCATGGTTCCTGTGCCTCTCCCCATTTCCTTTAGCACTGTCACTTGCTCCTGTTAGTGGTTCCTCAGACATCTCACCCGCAACATAACGTGGCTGAGTATTCCTGTACCTTCAGATACATAATCATTATCAAGTAAATCACTGTCCGGTAAATCATTATCGGGTAAAGCATGCATATTCACATCATTATCATTAGCATTACCTTCAGTATCAGATTGGGGAGGGGTGTCAGGGTACTTTATTAGTTAAAAACCACACATGTGGTAAACACACCAAAGAAAAACAGTGACCAAAAATTGAAGAAAAAGTGTTCAAACAGAGACCACACTATGGTGACACCTAGGAATCCCTGATGTACCGTATTTTTCGCTTTATAAGACGCTCCGGATTATAAGACGCACCACAATTTTTGAGGAGAAAAATAAGAAAAAAATATTTTTTAATAAAATGGTGGTGCCTCTTATAATCCTTGCATCTTATTGCTTACCGGGGTTGGTGGCTGCGGTGTAGAGGGGTCCCAGGCTCGCTGCTGGAGGAGGCAGGCGTGGAGTGATGCTGCAGGCCGCATTCAGGGATGAGGGGGGGCTCCGATGTGTGCTGTTGCTGCTGCAGAGTCTTGTGCTGGTGTCAGGTTTCTCCACTTGTCCGGCGGTTGGAGGCCGGTGCTGCGGGTGCTCCGGTGCGGTGTTGTGTGCCCATCGATGCCCGGGGCTCTGCCGACATTGTTCGACAGACCAGAGCCCCAGCATTTCCTTGGTTCCCTGTATATGTGCGCTGAAGTGCCGGTAAAAAAAAAATGTCCGCCGGCGCGTGCGCAGATGGGATCTCGGGACCAGTTCTCGAGAGATGAGATCTGAAATCTCATCTCTCGAGAGCTGGGTCCCGAGATCCCATCTGCGCACGCGCGGCGGCCATTTTTTTGCAGGCACCACCGCGCGCACACAGGGAACCCAGGGAAAATGGCCGCCGGCGCGTGCGCAGATGGGATCTCGGGACCCACTTCTCGAGAGATGAGATTTCAAATCTCATCTCTCGAGAACTGGGTCCCGAGATCCCATCTGCGCACGCGCCGGCGGCCATCTTTTTACCGGCACACGGAACTGAGGAAATGCCGGGGCTCTGGCCTGTCGCACAATGTTGGCAGAGCCCCGGGCATCGACGGGCACACAACGCGGCACCGGACACACCCGCAGCAGCGGCCAGCAACCGCCAGACGCCCCCGATCACAGCCTAGGTAAGGCATGTCCGCTTTGTAAGACGCACCCCTGTTTTCCCCCCAAATTTTGGGGAAAAAAAGTGCGTCTTACAAAGCGGAAAATACGGTAATCCTGAGCTTGAGTCTGCCTGTCCGCGGAGGTTGGCACCCTAGGGGGGAATGTTGTGGCGCCCCCGCTCAACGATGACTATCCCTAGGGGCCCTGATGTACCCTACAGCCACTAGTAGTCCCCTCTACCCGATAATAAAGGGGACCCCTATTTCTAGACAGAGACCAATCTGCTCTAAAGAGGGCCCTGTGTCCCAAAGAAAGAGGTTAAAAATAGAACACACATGGCATCAGGTGGTATAATTGGATACTGATTTGCATTACAGTGCCCCACATAGGATATCAACAGTGAGACATCATGCACAAGATAATGGGAGTCAAAACCGGACACTTTAAGTAGATTCAGTGTTGCCACGATCTCACATGCATAAGATCTCTTAATATAAAGAGAAATATATATCAATACACTGGCGGTTTAACCAGTATGGCAAAAGATTAGATATCAATAGAATCCCATTGTTAAATACATTAACATCCCATTAAGAACAAGAAGATAAACACAGAACTGCCACAGCGATACTCATCTGTGTTTATCGCCACCTGCCATCAATTGGTTAACGCCTCAACGCGTTTCGCCTGAGTAGGCTCATCAGGAGGCCCGATGTGTCCCATGACGGTGCAGTAGCCAACCGATACTCATCCCAATTCCTCTTTTTAAACCCGCCGCTCAGATCGCGTGTGCTCCGCCCACTCACGTGACATGGCATCCCCGCATCGCTGGGCGCCTAGTGAGGTGTCCCTACTAGGTTACCAATCAGCACTATCCAGCCCTGGTGCTCCAATTGGCTGCCAGGGCTCCCATGCAGCGTCACTACTGGGTAACCAATCAGGTACCCTCAGACAGGCAGTCTCACAGCACTCTCCAATCGCTAAGGCTGAGACACATTACCAGGTCTGACGTGTATACAGCGTCACTGCTGAGTAACCAATCAAGTGTCCTCAAACAGGCAGTCTCACAGCTCTCTCCAATCACTGCGGCTGAAACAAACTGCCAGGTCTGACGTGCAGCGCCCACACATGCGATCCACAGTGTATGCTCCACTCGCCCATATTAAGAATATACGCTTCAAATAATACACTATCGGGTGTATACATCATAGAAGCGACCATTACATACGGATATTATATTTATTGGTCAGATTGCACACTTCAGTCACATAGCAGTTGCGTCTGAGCACAGCACCTATACACGCTACACACTGATGATTCAAATATAACTAAGAATAAATCACATCAAAAGCTCCAACAGTGTGAACAAGCGTCAACGTGCATCTTCGTTATCATATAAATATAATTAGAAAACTCTATATATATCTCTGATATTAAAATTAGCTGAAGTTGCTCAAGATCCAATAGAGAGTGGATTAACGTAAGGCAGTAAAAAGGGAGGTTTATATATACAATAGTCCATGACAATACATGGGAATCCCAGACAAACGGGAAACAAAAAACAAAACCTAGAAGGACAATTTCCTTGAAAAAAGATCACATTATTCAGTTGTGGCTCATAAGAAACAGGCAAACGACAATTGGTCATTCAGCCCCCTCGGCTCCAGGGACTCCATCCTGAATATCCACTCAAATTCTCTCCT
The DNA here is from genome assembly GCF_039654945.1 of Dendrobates tinctorius. NCBI lineage: Eukaryota > Metazoa > Chordata > Amphibia > Anura > Dendrobatidae > Dendrobates > Dendrobates tinctorius. The sequence goes on along the minus strand of NW_027361713.1, from coordinate 10,610,534 downwards.
GAGAATATTCTTATCCACATTTCCTCCTCTTGGGTTCACATTAACAACTTCTATAACATAGAATTTAATGCCACTGGGGTCACCTTTGTGACACATCCACATATGCTTAGCAAGTGGGGTCTCTCTTTGATTTCTAAAAAAAAAGAATTTTTGAAATCTTGGTGGGAGATCAGGACATTGGAGAATTATCTAAAAAATCGGATCATTCCAAGGGGTCTGAGGATAAACATTAATCCCTCCCCCAGAATTGCCTCACCAGATTTTATGAACATGTGGATTAAGGAATCTATAGAATCATCTCTTAGATTTATGCAAATCTTGTTGACAGAGGAAAGGAAGGTATTTGAGAAGGCTACTGGGGAGTTGAATAAGCTGATCGAACGAGTCCTTAAATTTAAAGGGGATCCCGACTTTAATAGAAGGGAGGGGTTGCTACAAACCTCTGTCGAGAGATATCCGGCCCTGCTGAAAGAGTGAAAACATCTCCAGTTTCATAGGGATTTGAGGGACTTTAGTGAAAACCAGGTGTTCAGTTATCAGAAAGAAAGACAGTCTGAAGCTTCGTCCTCTGATATTGACACCTCTGATACAGAAAGGACGGAGAGAACACCAGGTGGTATACATCAGTATAGAGAGACGGTGTCGAAACAGAGATGGCAGGGTGGGAGGGGAAGATCTGGGAGAAAGGGAAGAGGACCACACGGGAGGAATGCGAACACCAACCCCGTTCTTAGGTTCCAACTTGGCATCTGGTGCTGTTCAATCTTCCACCTCTGCTCCCTCCTCTTCCTCTTTTTTGGAACAAGGTGCAAGGACGGGTTATCAATTAAGAACCTGGTTCAACCAATAAGGGGACAGATTGTGAACCTGTCCTCGCACATCCTTACTAGGGATGAGCAGAGTGTTCTCTCTCGAGAGGCTTGAATTTTGTGCCAACGAATAGGTTTAACTGTTTTGAGTGGGTCAAGGATCTAAACCTGTTCTGCAGGAAACTTAAGTGGAAGAAGTTTTTTAGACACAATAGTCGGGAGGCCTGTAAACAACAGGGCCTCAGTGAGGAAGATATTGAAGGATATGAGGCGCTCCTCGGACTTTTGAATGAAAACAATAGGGCCCCTACTGCTGGGAAGGGTCCTTTCACCACTTTAAGAAACAAAAGTGAAAAGATGCCACCTCAGGGTGACATGGGGAATATCGATATCTTCACCCGGCTGGTGGAAAGGGACCTCAAGAGAATAACAGCACCAGAATGGGAAAACAAAGATAATCTGATGGCGAGTGAGCGATCAGCACTTGAGGCCCTCAAGAAAAATGAGCAAATAGTTGTGAAACCCTCCGATAAAGGGGGAAATCTGATAATTTTGAATCATAATGAGTATCGTAAAATGTCTTATGCTATTTTGCAAGATAATTCCACTTATGAGGTGCTAAAGGTCAATCCCATGACCACCTACAAGGAGGAATTGCAAATCCTTCTTGATACGGCTTTGGGGGATGGTTTGATCTCGAAGACAGAATTTGATTTTATCCTCCCTAAATTTCCATTAATAGCCACGTTCTACGCACTACCAAAGATACATAAAGGCCTGAACCCTTTAAAAGGGAGGCCGATTGTATCAGGTGTGGATTCATTGACACAAAACAGTGGTCTCTATATTGATCAGATATTGCGCCCCTTTGTGGCCTCTATTCCATCATACCTGAGGGATACATCAGATCTATTGCTAAAGTTAGAGGGCGTACATCTGGAAGGAAATGCCTGGTTGGCTTCCATTGATATAGAAGCTCTATATAGCAATATACCACATGAAGCAGGTATTAGGGGTGTGGGACACTTTCTGAATCAGAGGTCAATAGCCTGTAGGGGGCATAATATCTTTTTGACATCTCTCTTGCGGTTCATATTGACCCACAATGCATTCTATTTTGATGGCAAATTCTACCACCAGCTCAGGGGCACTGCGATGGGGTGCCCCGTCGTATGCAAATCTGTTCCTGGGCTGGTGGGAGGAGACCATTGTGTTTGGAAGGGAAGTAAAGTGGTGGCACGGTCTGATTTCTATGTGGTATAGGTTCATAGACAATGTCTTTGTAATATGGACAGGGGAAAAGAATCAATTTGAAGAATTTGTAAGAGAATTGAACCAAAATGATGTGAACCTGAGGTTCACCTCAGAAATCCACGAAACTGAAATACCATTTCTGGATATAAGAATTTAAAAAAGATTTGATGGGAGGTGTCTCTACAAGTATATTCCGCAAACCGACGAGCACAAATAGTTTGCTACATTGGCAGAGCCACCATCCAGTCCCTCTCAAGAGAGGCATTCCGAAGGGACAATTCCTCCGGCTGAGGAGGAATTGCTCTAGGAATGATCTTTTTCAGAAACAAGCTGGGGACATGTTTTGCCGCTTTAAGGATAAGGGGTACCCGAAACACATTCTAGACACAGCATATGACTTTGCAAGTAAAGCAGACAGGCAAAAACTGCTGCAGAAACGTGAGGTTGGGGACTCGACAGAACCAATAAGGGTCATCGGAACATTTGATGTTAAACATCAGGAGGTCAGAAGGGTCCTGTCTAAGCATTGGGACGTTCTCAGGTTGGATCCGGATTTGAAGGATGTGATTGGTGAGCGCCCCAACATTACGTTCAGAAAGGGTAAATCCATCAGAGACATGTTGGTCCATAGCCAATACAGGAGGCCAGCGGTTGGTGGCACTTGGCTGGATAGGAGACCCTGTGTTTTTTTCAAGTGCGGGGATTGCAGTTTTTGTAAATATATGAGACCGGGGAAGTCCTTTTGTAGTGCAAGCACTGGCAAGATGTTTTATCAATGAGATTTCTCGAACTGCAAGACCACAGGGGTTGTTTATATGGCCACATGCTCGTGCCCTAAAAATTATATAGGGAAGACTAGGAGAGAATTCAGAAGGAGAGTAGGGGAACATATGGGGGACATTAGAAATCAAAGAGAGACCCCACTTGCTAAGCATATGTGGATGTGTCACAAAGGTGACCCCGGTGGCATTAAATTCTGTGTTATAGAAGTTGTTAATGTGAACCCAAGAGGAGGAAATGTGGATAAGAATATTCTCGGGAGAGAATGTGAGTGGATATTCAGGATGGAGTCCCTGGAGCCGAGGGGGCTGAATGACCAATTGTCGTTTGCCTGTTTCTTATGAGCCACAACTGAATAATGTGATCTTTTTTCAAGGAAATTGTCCTTCTAGGTTTTGTTTTTTGTTTCCCGTTTGTCTTGGATTCCCATGTATTGTCATGGACTATTGTATATATAAACCTCCCTTTTTACTGCCTTACGTTAATCCACTCTCTATTGGATCTTGAGCAACTTCAGCTAATTTTAATATCAGAGATATATACAGCGTTTTCTAATTATATTTATATGATAACGAAGATGCACGTTGACGCTTGTTCACACTGTTGGAGCTTTTGATGCGATTTATTCTTAGTTATATTTGAATCATCAGTGTGTAGCGTGTATAGGTGCTGTGCTCAGACGCTACTGCTATGTGACTGAAGTGTGCAATCTGACCAATAAATATAATATCCGTATGTAATGGTCGCTTCTATGATGTATACACCCGATGGTGTATTATTTGAAGCGTATATTCTTAATATGGGTGAGTGGAGCATACACTGTGGATCGCATGTGTGGGCGCTGCACGTCAGACCTGGCAGTTTGTTTCAGCCGCAGTGATTGGAGAGAGCTGTGAGACTGCCTGTTTGAGGACACTTGATTGGTTACTCAGGAGTGACGCTGTATACACGTCAGACCTGGTAATGTGTCTCAGCCTTAGCGATTGGAGAGTGCTGTGAGACTGCCTGTCTGAGGGTACCTGATTGGTTACCCAGTAGTGACGCTGCATGGGAGCCCTGGCAGCCAATCGGAGCACCAGGGACTGGATAGTGCTGATTGGTAACCTAGTAGGGACACCTCAATAGGCGCCCAGCGATGCGGGGATGCCATGTGTCACGCCGTGCTCACCTGGGGGCGGGACCTCGGTCCCGACATCATCTCTTCCGGAGCTGCGGTCACTCCGGGGGTCCCGTCGGGTGCGCACGCGCAGCTCTCGTCCCCGGGTCTCCTCCTACATGTGAGAGCTTGCGCGCTCCTGTCAGTGCTGTATAGGGCTTGGTCCTCTCTATGGTAATGGAGGACCTGACCCGGAACCTGTAGTGGTCATGTGCTTTCTGGCTAGGTCCTGACCCGGAACCAGTAGTAGTCATGTGCTATATCAGACGACCTCCCCCTAGGGGAGGTGCCTGATTATTGTTGTGCTTCCTGGCTTGGTCTGCCGTGTCCCTGCCTGGCTGTGCGCTGTATTCAGGTCCCCTGCCTTGCACTCTGTTGTGCCTCTTGGCACACGCTCTGAATCTGCACTCTGCTTTGTACTTGGTTGTGCCTCCCGGCACACGCTATGACCCTGTGTTCTGTTTTGTACTCGGTTGTGCCTCCTGGCACATGCTCTGACACTGTACTCTGTCTCATACTCGGTTGTGCCTCCTGGCACACGCTCTTACCCTGTATTCTGTCTCATCCTCTGTTATGCCTCCTGGCACACACTCTGATTCCGTGCTCTGTCTTATACTCAGTTGTGCCTCCTGGCACACACTCTGATTCCGTGCTCTGTCTTATACTCAGTTGTGCCTCCGGGCACACACTCGGACCCTGTGCTTTGTCTCATACTCAGTTGTGCCTCCTGGCACATGCTCTGATCCTGTACTCAGTCTCTTACTCTGTTGTGCCTCCTGGCACACATACCAATCCTGCGCTCTGTCTTATGCTCAGTTGTTCCCTCTGGCACACACCCTGCTCCTGTACTCTGTTACACCTCCTGGCACACCTGCTGCCTGACTCAGTGCTCTGACGTGCTCCTTGCACGCATCCTGCTTCACTCACACCCGGACGAACAAAGTCTCTGTATACCACATGTTCCCGTGTCCACACTTTACACGTTCCTGCAGACACACTCACCCACTCGTGTCTCATGTGAGCCGGCCGTCTGGTGCCAGCAGTCGTGGTGCCTCACCCCCTGGGGCTTGCCCCTGACACTCCCTGTATAGGGGGTGGTCTTCACTAGGTCAGCTCGCCCTGGGAGGGTTGGTGTCACGACCCAGAGGGTCCACTCCAGGAGTCGTCACACCATGTCACGTGAGTGGGCGGAGCACACGCGATCTGAGCGGCGGGTTTAAAAAGAGGAATTGGGATGAGTATCGGTTGGCTACTGCACCGTCATGGGACACAAGATATCGTACTATCGGGCCTCCTGATGAGCCTACTCAGGCGAAACGCGTTGAGGTGTTAACCAATTGATGGCAGGTGGCGATAAACACAGATGAGTATCGCTGTGGCAGTTCTGTGTTTATCTTCTTGTTCTTAATGGGATGTTAATGTATTTAACAATGGGATACTATTGATATCTAATCTTTTGCCATACTGGTTAAACCGCCAGTGTATTGATATATATTTCTTTTTATATTAAGAGATCTTATGCATGTGAGATCGTGGCAACACTGAATCTACTTAAAGTGTCCGGTTTTGACTCCCATTATCTTGTGCATGATGTCTCACTGTTGATATCCTATGTGGGGCACTGTAATGCAAATCAGTATCCAATTATACCACCTGATGTCATGCATGTTCTATTTTTAACCTCTTTGGGACACAAGGCCCTCTTTAGAGCAGATTGGTCTCTGTCTAGAAATAGGGGTCCCCTTTATTATCGGGTAGAGGGGACTACTAGTGGCTGTAGGGTACATCAGGGCCCCTAGGGATAGTCATCGTTGAGCGGGGGCGCCACAACGTTCCCCCCCTAGGGTGCCAACCTCTGCGGACAGGCAGACTCAAGCTCAGGATTACATCAGGGATTCCTAGGTGTCACCTTAGTGTGGTCTCTGTTTGAACACTTTTTCTTCAATTTTTGGTCACTGTTTTTCTTTGGTGTGTTTACCACATGTGTGGTTTTTAACTAATAAAGTATCATTTTAGGGGATATACATATATGAGATTACTTTAGACCCTTTCAAAAATTATATTTGAGGGGTGTCAGGGGCATAATACGTATACATCCTCCCCAAATCAGTCCCCAACAAAACATCCGTGGGCAAGTTTTCAGACAACCACACTTCCTTCACCGTGCTCCCAGCAGTCCAATCAATAAAAACCCGGGCCATCGGCAATGGACGCCCCCAATCCCGGTGATAGGGTATTTCCCAGAATAATCTCTTCAGGGGCCTCCAGTTCAGGTCGGATAAGGGTTCCTTCGGCCCCAGTGTCTATGGCGACCCTGCTCCCCATAGTGACGCTCTGCAAATTTTCACAGACTCTTCCAACTTCCCCACCCACCAAAAGAACTGCTGGATTAGGCCCTGCGGCCTTGGCTCGGGGTTCTTCTGCTTCTCCGGACAGGTGGCGCTGTAATGTCCAGGCCGATTGCAGAAATAGCACTTGCAGGGATCATGTAGGCCTGTCGTTGGCAAACGGGACAGGGCCTCCGATGAGTCAGCTGGCCAGGGCACTGGGGGTGGTCGTTGGCTTACCCCCTTTCCAGCTGACTGGCTTCCACACCTCTGGTTTATGGTTGACCTTGTAGGTGTCGGCGATCTGCGCTGCTTTATCCGCGTCTTTTGGCTCCCGGTCCATCACAAACTGTTGCACCTCAGCTGGACAAAGATGTAAGAACTGTTTTTTTATCATCAGGTCCAGCAGCTGTTCAAAGGTGTCCACTGACAGTCCTTGTATCCACTGGTCAAAGTGAGTTCTGAGTCCATGCACCACATTGCCGTATCTGTCGAGTGGGCCACGTTGGAGGTAAAGCTCAGTAGTCAGTTGGTACTTCCTTATCAGGGCCTGCTTGATGGTGTCATAGTGTCCATCTTGGTCTGGAGGGAGAGAAGCACTGGTTGCAGGCATTATTTAAAGGTCCTCCTTATTTATTTATAACTAGCTGGGCAAGCTATTGCTGCATTGAGGCTTACCGGTGCAACACTTAATGTGCCGCTTGATGATCTTTTTGTATTGTTCATACTATCTAGTCATTTAAAGAGATAGGGCCGCTGGCAACACTCGGCCTTCTGGTGCTCAAGTGTATTAACAAATTGCTTGATGTGCAAACCGTGATTCTGGATTAATACAGGTATCTACTTCATTTTACACGGCAATTGCCACTCACACCAGTGGTCTATTGTTGTGGGTCCTTTGTACTGATCATCCTTTAAGGGACTGCTTTAGAATTACTATTCATGTAGCAACAGTGTTTCACATAACTATATGGTACTATTTTATGCTTCAGGGGCATATGTTTTTAGGACTTATTTCCTGGTGCTGCTTATAGATATTTCTATTTTGCATGTGTGGGAGACCTGTCTTGGTTTTAAGTATGTTTTAACTTCTAATTGTTAATAAAGTTTTCTCTTTTATATACATTATTGTGGTGTGCATATTCTTCAGTGGTGCCTTTCCTTTTGCTGGAGGGAGAGAAGCAAACGCCTCCAGAGCTTTTCCTTTGAGGCCTGGGGTTATATTGGGCCCATTGAGTCACAGGCAGCTGGTACTGTCCACAGGCCTTTTCAAATCCCCGCAGAAATATGGCCAAGTCCCCGTCCTTTTCCATCACAGGAAAATGATCTGGCTGGGGTTTAAAGGTTGGTGCATTATTGGACTCACAGCTCTGTGGGGTAGATGGAACTGCCCCAAGTCGGGCGATCTGTAGTTCATAGTCCCACCGAGCTTGGGCCTCCCGTTTAGCGCTCTCCGCCTCCCGCTGGGCTTGGGCCCACCGTTCAGCTCTCTCTCGGTTTTGCTGGATCAGCTGCAGACGTCTATCACGATAGTCTACGTGGAGTTGTTCCAAGGCCATCCGCAAGTGGAGGTCCACGCTGCCCTGGTTGCAAGTAGGTCCGGCATTCAGAGGTTGGATCTCCGGTTCAGCGCCACCTGCGCTTGGACTGGCTTCTAGGTCATTAGGTCCCTGGTGACACACTGGCTCTGCGTCATTTTGCATCAGTGCAGTAACAAGTTGGGCCTTGGTTTTGCCCGTGGAGTCAATTTGATGATGCAGGCAATAAAAGTGTCCTTGGACTGCTGCTTATACCAGACCTCTCCAAACAGCCGTAGGTGCCAAATAAAGGGACAGAAAAACTAAGAGAAGGGGAGGGATAACTGCTATACACACACTGTATTGTCTCAGCAATAAAACACTAACTTCGTTCTCCAAACCTTTTTGTGCAGGGTCCTAGCAAGTTTTTAGTGAGAGGAATAAACGCTCAAATCAGGTCACTGATGCTCTATTACCCACTGCTGCCACTAATATGTCAGGAACTGGGGGGTGTGGTTGCCCCCAGTTGTCAGGGATTTTTGATATCCCACTTTTCAGTTCTGGTTAGGAACTTGCAGCTCTCTGGTGCCCCCCCACACCACCTCAGGTCAGTCAGGGAACTACACCTAGGTTAAGTAGTCACCAGAGAGGCTGCCTTGCTGTGTACTGGCTATTGGTAACTCTGCAGTGAGCGTGGTATGTATATTCCCTGTCTCAGGCAGGAAATACACATATAACCCTCCGGTCCGTCACTGCCAGGGTCTCCCAAATACCCCAGAACACTTTGCTGCCACCAGCTTCTCATTCTATATTAAAACCAATATAGGGTCAGGAGCCCACCCAAAAGGTAGCGCAATTAGCACAGAGTTCATGGCGGTAGGTTTATAGAGCAAGGAAAAACAAAACTAGTAAATTTATAGACTTACTCCAGGAAATATAGGCAGTGTTTACAAAAATATAAAAGATGTTACAAAAGAGACAAGATACAGTATATACAGACAATTACAAAATAAAATGGATTAAAATAAGAACTTGCACATCTCAGTCAATGGCACGCCATGTGGGGGGGGAGGGAAACTTTCCCAGAGCAACTGGTCACAATGCACAGCTTTCTATAGCTGATTCCCTTGGCAAAAGACATTTTCTTTGTCCGGGCCTCTGAGCTTTATTTCTTTGCCCAAAACCAGAGTTCTCTCCCTTGATGACCTCACAGGGTGGGCTGTTTACGCCCCTTTTAGAAAGTTACTAAAAAACTTCTATTTGTCATACCTCTGGATGGAAACCTCAGAAAGACGACAGGGGTATCATTTTTCTTATTACGACATTACCTTTCTTTGATACTAAACATCGCATATCTATGTGTTCAAGGACAGTCTGGCCCACCGGGATACCGGTGAAATGCTCGGTGGGCCCCGCCGCCCCAGAGAGGAGGAAGAGAAGGAGAAAAAAAAAATTAGGGAAGCGGGCCCTTTAAATCTAAGAGCGATCCAGGCATGCGTGTGTCCCAAGAGCGCAGTCCCGACTCCCGGCCCACGGCCAGGGTCGGCGGCACCTCCCGGCGAACCCAGGTAAGCGCTGGGGGCCCTGGGTGAATGGGGGTGGGAGTGGGACACACCATGGGGTCCAGCGCTGGCATCGGGGCCCCCTCTAATACTCACCTCTCCTCGTTCCGGCAGCTGCAGGATCTTCGTCAGCGCCCTCTGACTCTGCGGTGTCTCAGGGCAGAGGATGATGTCATCACTGCGCGCCCTCTCTGTCCTGAGCATTGCAGAGCCAGGAGAGACGCTGAGTGCACAGGACCTGCGGTGGGAATGGAAGAAGTGAGTATGTGATTTTTTTTTTTTTCTTTATACACTCACTGGCCACTTTATTAGGTACACCATGCTAGTAACGGGTTGGACCCCCTTTTGCCTTCAGAACTGCCTCAATTCTTCGTGGCAGAGATTCAACAAGGTGCTGGAAGCATTCCTCAGAGATTTTGGACCATATTGACATGATGGCATCACACAGTTGGCGCAGATTTGTCGGCTGCACATCCCTGATGCGAATCTCCCGTTCCACCACATCCCAAAGATGCTCTATTGGATTGAGATCTGGTGACTGAGGAGGCCATTTGAGTACAGTGAACTCATTGTCATGGTCAAGAAACCAATCTGAGATGATTCGAGCTTTATGACATGGCGCATTATCCTGCTGAAAGTAGCCATCAGATGTTGGGTACATTGTGGTCATAAAGGGATGGACATGGTCAGCAACAATACTCAGGTAGGCTGTGGCGTTGCAACGATGCTCAATTGGTACCAAGGGGCCCAAAGAGTGCCAAGAAAAAATTCCCCACACCATGACACCACCACCACCAGCCTGAACCGTTGATACAAGGCTGGATGGATCCATGCTTTCATGTTGTTTACGCCAAATTCTGACCCTACCATCCGAATGTCGCAGCAGAAATCGAGACTCATCAGACCAGGCAACGTTTTTCCAATCTTCTACTGTCCAATTTCGATGAGCTTGTGCAAATTGTAGCCTCAGTTTCCTGTTCTTAGCTGAGAGGAGTGGTACCCAGTGTGGTCTTCTGCTGCTGTAGCCCATCTGCCTCAAAGTTCGACGCACTGTGCGTTCAGAGATGCTCTTCTGCCTACCTTGGTTGTAACGGGTGGCAATTTGAGTCACTGTTGCCTTTCTATCAGCTCGAACCAGTATGCCCATTCTCCTCTGACCTCTGGCATCAACAAGGCATTTCCGCCCACAGAACTGCCGCTCACTGGATTTTTTTTCTTTTTCGGACCATTCTCTGTAAACCCTAGAGATGGTTGTGCGTGAAAATCCCAGTAGATCAGCAGTTTCTGAAATACTCAGACCAGCCCTTCTGGCACCAACAATCATGCCACGTTCAAAGGCACTCAAATCACCTTTCTTCCCCATACTGATGCTCGGTTTGAACTGCAGGAGATTGTCTTGACCATGTCTACATGCCAAAATGCACTGAGTTGCCGCCATGTGATTGGCTGATTAGAAATTAAGTCTTAACACACAGTTGGACAGGTGTACCTAATAAAGTGGCCAGTGAGTGTATATGCAGCATTACATGCGCCCATAATATACTGTTTGGAGGCACATGGGGGCCATAATATACTGTATGGAGGTGCATGGGGCCCATAACATACTGTACGGAGGAGCAGGGGGCCCATAATATACTGTATGGAGGAGCATGGAGGTCAATAATATACTGTATGGAGGACCCATAATATACTGTATGGAGGAGCTTGGAGGCCCATAATACTGTGTGGAGGAGCAGAGTGCCCTTAAAACTGTGGAGAAGCATGGGGACCCATAGTATTGTGTGGAGGAGCATGGGGTCCTATAATATACTGTATGGAGGAGCAGGTAGGCCATAATATACTGTATGGAGGAGCATGTGGGCTATAATATACTGTATGAAGGCGCATGGGGGCCATAATACTGTGTGGAGGAGCAGAGTGCCCATAATACTGTGTGGAGGAGCATGGGGGCCCATAATTACTGTATGGAGCAGGGGACCCATAATATACTGTATGGAGGAGCTTGAAGGCCCATAATACTGTGTGGAGGAGCATGGGGTCCCATAATATACTGTATGGAGGAGCATGGGGTCCCATAATATACTGTATGGAGGAGCATGGGGGCCCATAATATACTGTATGGAGGAGCATGGGGGTCCCATAATATACTGTATGGAGGAGCATGGGGGTCCCATAATATACTGTATGGAGGAGCATGGGGGGTCCCATAATATACTGTATGGAGGAACATGGAAGGTCCCATAATATACTGCATGGAGGAGCAGAGGGCCCATAATACTGTGGAGGAGTATTGCATGGAGCCTGTGATATACTGTATGAAAGAGCATTATATGTGGCCCATAGTACTGTATGGCGGACTATGTGGTGCCCATAATACTGTATCACGGACTATGTGGTGCCTATAATACTGTATGGCGGACTATGTGGCGCCTAAAATACTGTATGACGGACTATGTGGCGCCTAAAATACTGTATGACGGACTATGTGGCGCCTATAGTACTGTATGGCGGACTATGTGGTGCCCATAATACTGTATTGTGGACTATGAGGTGCCCATAATACTGTGTAGAGGTCTATGTGGTGCCCATATATTGTACTATACCTGTATTTTTTATCTATGCATCAGGAATCCTGGCATATGTTAAAGGTACCCACTGATACTCTTTCGCCCGAGGTCCATGAAAACCTGGAGCAGACCCTGGCATCAACGCACATCAAGTTGAATGCCGGCTTCAGCTGTGACAGGGCGCTCTGCTCTGTGACAGGCCATGCGTTGATGTCACATAGCAGTTTTGTTAAACTACTCCTGCAACCTTTTATAAGCCGGCGGACTTTCAATGTTACTGCTATGTGATGTCAGCGCACGGCCTGTCACAGAGCAGAGCGCCATGTCGCAGCGGCAGTTGGCAGCCATTTTAACGACCACTCCAAATATGAAGCCACAAGAGGACGCCGGGGAATGCAAGAAGGTGAGAAGAATCCCCCCTCTGTGATTGGGCAAGGTTGTGGCCATAGGGGCCGAGGGAGGTGACGTTATTAAGGTGGACATTGGGGCCCAGGATGAAGACATTATAACTGGACATTGGGTTCCAGGATGGAGACATTAAAAGGGCTCAGGATCTGGCACCTAATTAAATAAAGGGGTAAGAATTACTGTATGGAGGTCAGGATGAGGAACATACATTATTGGTTTATTGTGGCAAGTGGGGGCATAATTATTGTAGGGGCCAATCAGGGGACATTGTTACTGCTGTAATTTAATTTACTTTTGAGGTTACTGTCTTCCATGGGTGAGAACAAAAGGGGGTCCTGCTACTGTGCTGGGCGGCACTGTCTTTTTTTTTTTTTCTTCATCTGACATAGTGTAGAAGTCGAGGAAAATAGTGGTGAATGTGCTCTGGAAGTGATCACTATAGATAACTTATTTTCTGCAGAGACGAGTCCTTGCTGGAACAGGTGATGGTGATCTGCACTGGATGAAGATGAAAGACTTCCAACTACAGACATCACAGGTGAGTCAGTGTGTTACTTGTACACTTACACTATATACTGTGTACTGAGTACAGAGCTCCTGTGTATAATTTGGGACAAAAGGGATGCACATTATTCCGACCGGGCCACAAAAGAGGTGTCATGGAGGCGCATCTGTGGGCAGATGTTTACTGATTTTGGGGAACATCCACGTGAGGAGCAGCAACAAATGAGTAAGCGCCTTTTTTAACAATCGTCTTAAATGCCAGAACTACCGTATTTTCCGCTTTGTAAGACGCACTTTTTTCCCCCAAACTTGGGGGGAAAATGGGGGTGCGTCTTACAAAGAGGATATACCCGATATACCTTACCGGGTGTAGGCTGCAGGGGTGTCCAGGTGTCCGTCGGCGCTGTGGGTGTCCAGCGGTGTCTCCGGTTCCCATCCCGGGGCTCTGCCGACATTTGGCAACAGGCCAGAGCGCCGGGGCCCCCTCTCGCTTCCCTCTGTATTGGTTCTGGCAATATGGCTGCCGCCGCCGAGGGCGGTGCATGCGCTGATGGTGATCTCGGGACTGAGATCTCGAGAGATGAGATCTCAGCACTGAGATCTCAGTCCCGAGATCACCATCAGCGCATGCGCCCCGTGATGGGAAACGGAGACACCGCTGGCCACCCGGAGACACCCACAGCGCCGACGGGACACCCGGACACCGCTGCGGCCTACACCCTGTAAATGTCGGCAGAGCCTTGGGCTGCTGCACAGACCCCCCTGGCAGCAGTACAGCCCCCCTGGTAGCAGCACGAGCCCCCCTGGTAGCACAAACCCCACTGGTAGCAGCACGAGCCCCCCTGGCAGCACGCTGCACATCGGAGCACCCTCTCATCCCTTCCTGCGGCCTACCGTATCACCCCACTCCTGCCTCCTCCAGCAGCGACCCTGGGACCCCACTTCACCGCAGCCACCACCCCGAGTAAGCAATAAGACGCCTGGATTATAAGAGGCACCACCATTTTATTAAAAAAAAAAACATTTTTTCCTATTTTTCTCCTCAAAATTTGGGGTGCGTCTTATAATCCGGAGCGTCTTATAAAGCGAAAAATATGGTAAGCTTTTTTTTCAAAGTATCCCCTAAAATCCTATACTGTGTATGTAGTTATTGTTTGTAAGCAAAAGTCTGTTCATTAAATCACACCCTACTAGGCCACATGACTATGTGAAATCTTTAGAAAGTTGCTTTTCACATTTCACCAATGTGAATTTTTCGTTCACATTGCAGTTGAGGATGTGATGAGGCGCTAGCGCAGCATCCGCGACCAGTACCAGCGGGAAAGACAGCAGAGGGCCAGGAGTGGGGCAGCAGCACCGACAAAGCGCAAATACATATATTTTGAACGCCTGTCTTTTTTGTCTCCTATTATGGATCTCAGACCGTACGTACAGACCTCACACCACATTATACATATGCTGTTTAGGGTCAGAGCTCCCACCTTTTTTTATTTTGCTTACATTTCCTAACAGAACTCAGTCCAACCTCACAGAGAGGGAGACAGGGTCGGATTCTGAGGCCATTATAGACCTGGTCGGGGGAGGTGAAGAGGTGGCTGGCCCATCTTCTGAGCCTTCCAGCTGCAACCCCCAAGCTCTACCAGGACCAGCATCTGTTCCTTTGCCTGGACCAGCAGCTGCACCAGCACCTGGCATCATTAATGAACCCAGCAACAGCAGAAGCCCTACTGTCCGTCTTGAGGGCTCCCCCCAGCCTGCAGCCATATCCTGCCATGGGAGACGTAGGAGAGAGAACACTGCCTCTGATACCTGGAGGCATGTTGACACAGGTGTCCTCAATTACCTGTCCAAGGTTGCCCTGGATGAGGGTGAAGAGGCTGGCCCGGTACTTCCGTCCCCTACCCCGTGAGGTGAGGCTATGTGTGTGAGGATCCATTCAGATCCTAATTGATGCATGCACACACCCCAATACCCCATATGAGGTATTTGAGTTTCTTGAGAGGTGGCAGCTCTCACCCTGTAACAGTGTCCGCCTTACCCCACACCCAAATGTGCCTGCTCAATTAGGATCTGAAGTTCCACCTGCACATGCGCCTACACCTCAACACATTCCCCCCCAAAACCAACCTTGACCACAACAGGCCCAAATTGCGGCCTATAAACAACCTGCCCAATATGGTCACTTGTACAAACCCGGTATTGGAGGCTGGCCCCAACCTGGATTTGCTCGACATGGTCATATTGGGGGTATGATGGACGGGCCTACAATCAGCCACAGGAGTATAATTTCCATATGGCCACTTCGGCGCACAGCAACATGACCATGGCCACCACAGGGCCAAGATTATCCACCCCAACAGGGTGATGGACAAGCTGGTAACCCCACCCACCAACAAAGAGATGAAGCCCTCCCATCCTCACCTCCACCAACATACCAGCAATTATAAAAAAAAAAAATAAGTTATGTTTTTTTTGCGTTAGCAAATGTTTCTTTTCGTTTATATATTTGGTTGTCCAAATAATGTATAATACATAAATGCCCACATTTTAAGGGCAATATATGCCATATGAAAAAAATATGGTAACCACTATCACAAGTTACCTTTTGCATTTATAAAAAAGTTGAAAATGCAATGTTTGGACTCTTGTTTCATTATTTTAAGAAATGGAATAATTTACACATCTTTCTCCAGTCACCTTCCACGACAGCTACATCGGAGGATGTCTTCCCCGTCCTAATTGGGGACAGGCACACAAAGAGGTTAAATACCCCTCCCCTTCCTGCAACCACCAGTGTTTTCCTGTCCCCTGTGGGGCATGGAGAGGTCTACGATGGTGCTGCCGTGGCCGGCGATCAGGAGCACCCCACGTCCAGTACCAGCTGGAGATACCTCTCAGATGCCGGGCAGCCGAGGTCAGGGGCCTTGCTCTCCTCCGGTGGCTGCTCCCGTCTCCGCCTGCATGGTGGGACTCGGGACTCTCCCGCCTCTCCTGCGCCTCCGGGGGTAAAGCAAGGCGGTGATGTGCGTGCTAGGGGCCTCCAGATAGCTCCCCGGCTTCCTCCTCCGTGCTGCCGGTTCCTGGGGGCTCACGCTGGCTGGGGGTGGCGTTCCTCCACTTCGGGCATTACTGGGCTTTCCACTGGGGCGCGCGTCACTTCCAGTCTGTCCCTATGCGTTCCATGGTGGGGCGCACGCGCGCGCCGGGGGGCGCGTTACTCCTGGGACCGGCTGTCACATTCTGGGGCATCCTCATGTGGTTCCCCCCATTGGGACAAAGGGAGGAGGAGGTGCACAAACAACGCGGGACCCTCGATCTTTCAAGGTCCGGGTGAGGAGATCACCAGGTAAGACACCTGACACTGACTGTAGCTGGCATGGACAGTGACAAGCCCTCTCTCTCTGCGTCAGCGGAACCCAGCATACCCCCTCCTACTGTAAGTAGCAGGCGTCGGCCCTGGCTATCCAGCATTTATTTCCTAAAATGGCATAGCATACCTCTCTCTCTAATATAGGGAGAAAAAGGTCTCTGACCCTAAGAGGACCAGCCACAAGTGTAAAATGTGTGCTACCAGACTCCCTCGACATACGGGGAAAAGCTCTGCCCGTCCTGTACGGAGAGGTCCTTCACGCTGAGCAGCCCTCTCTCCTGGATAGCATCAAATCCCTCATAATACAGGAGGTTCACTTCTCCATGGCTTTCTTCTCCCAGACCGCCTCCCTCTAGGAGGAGGAAGAAAGCTCCGATAGGATCTGACTCAGGCGAAATTCAGTCCTCGGATTCAGAGGACGCTCGGGAGATTGAGGGTTCCTCTTCCACGTCCGCTCCTAAAACCAGGGAACAAAAAATATCACTTAGTTCCGAGAATATGGGTGAGCTAATCAGTATGGTTAAGAGCACCATAGGGGTGGAGGAGGAAGAAGTTAAATACACGGTACAGGATGAGATGTTGGGCTGAAGCCCAAAGAAGGTGTCCTGTAAAAGGAGGCCTCCCTGAAAAAAAAAGCTTATCCCTTTGAGGGTTCCTCCCAGCTCTAAGATCCAATGGATCAAGAAAAAAAAAAAAAATTTTTTTGGGGAGCTTATCAAGGAAGTCCTGGGTCACCTCTGCAAATCTGCTAGAAGCTAATATAGCTTCCACATGCCCTGTCTCTCTGATTACGCACAGACTCAGTGCACCTCAGGGGAAAAGATACCTGACTCGATACCCCTACTGCAGAAAGCAACGAGGTTCCTAGCCGATGCTTCCGCTAGCGGTCGCTAAACAACCTAAGACCAGGACGGAAGACCAGCCTGTAATTCGCAGGTCCTGGGTAATTCTTTAAGGCACCGGCTCTTCTAGGCTGAGCGTGACTGCTCTCGTAAGGTCTGGGTAGCCGCAAAAGCGGCCGTCCTTTCTATCTCCTCTAGAGGAGTGCCCTGGTTAAAATCCTAAGGGAGGTGACTTGTCTCCAAATGGTGCGCCATCCCATTCCAGGGCCACTATGTGTTCAAGCCTGTCCTGTATAACATCCTGGACAAGGCTTCGGACAAAAGGATCTCTTCCGGAACATAGAAATCCTAGGAGACTGATTTTTCGTCCCTCCCGTGACCAAACCTCTGTCAACAGCTATTCTAAGCTGAATTTGCATGCCCTCGTCAGATCACAGCCGCTAAGCAGCTTGAGGCTGGGCCAGTACTGGCATGAGAGACTGGCTGGGAATCCCTGGTCCTGTTGACATACTCAGGAAGAGTATAGGGGGGCAAGGGCAGGAACATCTTTGTCCCTAACAATCAACAGACCCCAGATAAGCAATGACGCACGGCTGGGGGTCATCTCTCGCTCTTTTTTCAGCCGCTGGCAGTCCATCTCCACAAATCAGTGGATCCACCGTACCATACGAGATGGACTAAAAATTGGGTTCGAGAGTCCTTCCCCGTAATACTTAGGGGTAACCTCCCTACAGCCTCCACACCTTCAGGGCTCCTTACCAAGAGATCTGCTCCGGTAAAACGCACGGGTGCCAAAGCGGGAGAAGGACACGACCATTATGCACGTCCCTTCCTGGTGACGAAGCCATCAGAGAAAAAACGAATCATAAACCTGAAGCCATTAAACGAATTGGTCGGGTACAGGCAATTCAAAATTGAGTCAATCAGGGGGGTAGTGGCAACTGTAGATCTGAAGGGTGCATATTACCATGTGCCAATCCATCCGACCATGTATCTCTCCAAGATCATGGCGGAAGCAGTGATTTTCATCCGGCGCCAGGGAATAGGCATTATCCCATATCTGGACGACTTCCTCCTCACTGTACCATCTAGCTCATGTCAGAAGATGGATGTAGGAAAGACCCCGGGGATATTAAGATCCCTGGGTTGGATACCGAACCTGGTCTATCCCTCCACAAGAAGGAAGCTTCTGGGAGTCCTCTCGGACTCAAGGGGAGAGACATCCTTCCTACCTAAGGTTTGTCAGGTCGACCTTGTCCACAAAAGAACCTGGCTCAGGGACCAGCGGGCACCGACCCTCAGAGTCAATGTATGCTCTAGGATCTCTGACCACATGCACCCAGGCGGTTTCTTGGGCTCAGGCCCACATCCAAATTCTGCAAAGCCACGTGCTTTTACATTCCAGGATTCGCCTGGCCTACGCGGCAACAAATTCCATTGTCCGGAAGGATTCCCTCCTGGTCAGGTTAAACCGTCCCTGAGGTGGTGGTTGAACTACCGAAATCTTCAGAAGGGAGTCAGCTGGGTTCAGCCTCCCCTGAAAACACTCCACTCAGATGCCAGCCAACGAGGCTGGGGCGCAGTAGTAGAGAGATCCTATTTTCAGGGGCGATGGCTGCCGAGCATCAGCACCAGTTCCTCAAATCTGAGAGAACTGAAGGCGGTAGGAAAAGCGCTAAAAAACGTCATCATCGCTAATCCAAATATCGCCACATCTGCATCTACTTGGACAACATGACCACAGTGGCCTATCTCCATCCAAGAGGGTACGGCCTGAAGGCAATAGCAGCAAGGATCTTCTCCTGGTCAGTGCGTCTGAAATCTTGTCCCTAGCCTCAAGATGAGGTGGACCTAGGCGCCAACAGGCAAAATGCGAAGACAGGGGTATTCATCTCCCTCAACCACATGGATGGATTACAAGGAATAGATGCCCTTCACTCAATGGTGGGATTCCAACCTCGCATATGCCTGCCCACCCATACCAATGCGGGCAAAAAAAGTTTCAGGAAATCTGGACGGACCGAGTTCCTACAATACTAATCACCCCTCTGTGGCTGGGAAGAAGTTGGTACAGTAGCCTACTTGCCATGGCCCATGAAGACCCTGGCTTCTACCCCAAAAAGAGCGACCTCCTTCACCAAGGTCCTCTGCTACACCCGGACATTGGCAAATGGAACCTGGCAGCATGGTTATTGAGGCCGAATTCCTAAGAGCCAAATGGTTCTTGGATAGGGTAATCCAAACCCTTCAGGAAAGCCAAAAACCAATAACCAAGGCCATCTATGCCAAGGTCTGGGAAAAGATTTACGCCCTGCTGCTCTCCAGGCACCCCTGATCCCTTCCATCCCAGTGCAGCACAGACCCTAGACGTTTACAAAAGGTCTAGAACAGGGCCTTATCCCCAGCACACTAAAGGTATAAATATTAGCTCTTAGCACCTTTTTTTTTTTATCTTGACCTTGCCAGCCACCGCTGGATCAAACGATTTTATGGCTTCGGCTGCCAGGATTCGTCCTAAGCTCCGCAGTCAGGGGCCTCCTTGGGACCTCAATACCGTGCTCAATACCCTAACCTAAGATCCATTTGAGCCTCTAGATTCCATGACCATGAAAACCTAACCCTTTAACCATCCTCTTAGGGTACCGTTACACCTAGCGACTCACCAGCGATCCCGACCAGCGAAATGACGCGGTCAGGATCGCTGGTGAATTGCTGGGTGGTCGCTAGTGAGCTGCCACTCAGGCAGATCTCACCAGCGACATCGCAGGGGACGGGGATCGCTACTTACCTGTCAGACGCGGCGATCCTGCGTCCTCCCGCCCGGCTCCACGCGTCGCTCGTCGTCACAGCAGGAAGCGCCGCAGGAAGTGGACGACGAGGAATGATCCAGCAGCTTCTCGCGCGATCAGCGATAACCAGCGGGGGAGCCGGTCGGAGGTAAGTATCACATGCAGCGATATCGCTAGCAATATCGCTGCAACGTCACAAAATCGGTGACTTTACAGCGATATTGCTAGCGATATCGCAGTGTGTAACGGGGGCTTTAGTCACAATTAAGGTACTGTCACACTAAGCGATATCACTAACAATATCGCTATAACTTGTGACGTTATAGCGATATTGCTAGCGATATCGCTGTGTCTGATACTTACCTCCGACCCACTCCCCCGCTGGTTATCGCTGATCGCATGAGAACGTTCAGGACCGCTTCTTGTCAGCTTCCTGCGGCGCTTCCTGCTGTGACGACGAGCGACGCATGGAGCCAGGCGGGAGGACACAGGATCGCCTAGTGTGACAGGTAAGAAGCGACCCCCGACCCCAGCGATGTCGCTGGTGAGATCTGCCTGTGTGGCAGCTCACTAGCGACCACTTAGCGATATACCAGCGATCCTGACCACGTCATATCGCTGGTCGGGATCGCTGGTACATCGCTAAGTGTGACCGTACCTTTACTGCGGCTAGACGTATAGGAGAATTGCAGGCCCTGTCAATTCAAGAAGCTTACCTTGCAATCATTACAGATAATATCTTGAGATTAGATCACGCCTTTCTACTCAAACTTTCATAGGGATCAGGACATTGTACTGTCCTCATTCGGCCCAAGTTCTTCCAACCCTAAGAAAGAAACCTTCCACACTCTCGACATTTGCAGAGTGGTCCTGTCTACCGACAATAGAGTGAAGCCTAGCGGATTCACCAGAATTTATTCATCCAGTTCTCAGAAAGAAATAAGGGCAAGAAGACGTCAAAGAACATGATCGCGAATTGGATCACACAATCTATCTGCCTGACCTACGCATCACAGGAGCTGGCTCCACCCACCTCACTAAGGGCACATTCTACCCGTGCAATAGCAACATCATGGGCAGAAAGGGCGAATGCTTCGTCAGAGCGGATATGCAGAACCGCCACCTGGTCGTCCATCCACACGTTCAACAGGCGTTACAGGCTAAATTTCAATGGGGATTTAACATTTGGCAGACGAGTGCTGCAGGCCGTGATCCCCCCCCTAGAGAAATTAGCTGTTGGTATTACTCCGATGTAGCTGTCGTGGAAGGTGACTGGAGAAAATAGAATTAGACTTACCGGTAATTCGGTTTCTAGGAATCTTCCACGACAGCACTAATTTTCCTCCCTATCTGATATTCTTATTGGATGATTCCTGCACTTTGGTGGTAACTATTCATACTGGTGTCCAGGAAAACACTGGTGGTTGCAGGAAGGGGAGGGGTATTTAACCTCTTTGTGTTCCTGTCCCCTATTAGGGCGGGGAAGACATCCTCCGATGTAGCTGTCGTGGAAGTCTAATTCTATTTTAAGCCAAATTAACAGAATACACAAACCATATTAAAGGGAAAAATAAATTTATATATACACACATAAGAACATCACAACATAGATACAGCCTGATCTTGCCAGGTAGTAGCACCCTGAGGTGAAACAAAATACTGGGTGAACACATCACGGACTTTGAGTCCTGAGAGAGGACGACGTAAAGGGAGCACATGTGGCCTAGGACTATCCCCATTGTCCACCAAACCTTCAACAACATCAGATCCTCATCTGATGTTCCTCAACAGTCATGCAGTCTAGAGAAGGTATGGAGGACCACACAAGCTTTGAAGACCTCATTGACGTTGGCTTCACTCAGCTGAATGGCATACTGGAGGACCTGCCATTTGGCACAAAAAAAATGCCGAAGGCGCAATCCACCGGTCGTCGGGCACGTGATAGGCGCAAGTTAAATATCCTGTGTCGGTGGTCAAGGTTTCTGCACGGGTATGGCCTCATTACATGCCTGGTCAATTGAAAGGCTGTTATGGAAATATATATGTATATGTATTTCATATAGATCTCACTTGCCTGCTATAGGCTATATACTCCATATACTGCTATATACTCATGTACTCTTATATATTCTTATATGCACACAGATACATATTCACAGTTTGAACCTTGTAACTAGTTGGTGGAAATGACCTACTGCCCCCCCATGAGATAGTCTGGGGAGCAGATGGTATTTTATGATAGCATTGTCTTGTGATATTTGTCCCAGACATAGAAAGAGGAAGTTTAGGCCAGATGTGCCAGTCGATATCAGAACATTGCTGACATTGTAAGACGAAGAGCAGTATATCATCTGACGCTTAAGTCACCTTAGGTCGACGCCCATATGTTTATGCATTAAAACTGACCAATTAGCTAAGAAGTAAAGCCTGTATGTTAATGAGTAGCCACTCCTTTCTGTACAACTGATAAAACCAAGTATATTCAATAAACTTCCAGAGTTTTGCTGGGAGGTATTGCTGCCAACCAAGTCTGGCGTCTTTCCTTCTTTGAGCGCTCAATAAGACTCTGTCTAATCAGGACAGGCCACAGTACGCACAGGGGTAAATCTACCCAAATCAAAAGTAAATCCATCCACAACAAGGCTTCATCCCCCACTAGGACATAAGGCACCGCTTCTTGATTGGAGCCTGAAAACTGATGTGGTGGTGGAAGATCCAATTGGTTATTGCTCAGCCGCTGACCCATAATGGAAGAAATGAAGACTCTAAAGTCTCCAGTTCTTCCATAAGCCCCAATGTCTACAATTATATACCTGTAGTTACTGTCAACCAGAGCCAACAAAAATACAGAAAAATATTGTTTATAATTATAGAATTGGGACCCTGAGTTCGGCGGCTTATGCAGACGGATGTGCTTCCCATCCAGGGCTCCAATACAATTGGGATATTGGCAGTGCACCTCAAATCCCCTGGCAATCCTCAACCAGTCTCCCATCTTGTGCTCAGGCATGACCACTTGATGAAGTCTGGTCCAGATTTGAGAACATGTATCCAGGACTATGCCAGATATGGTTGATCTCCCAATCAAAAGCTCCAGATGGAGTGCAGCATAAGAAAGCCCAGTTGTGAGGAACCTACAATTAAACAAATGTAGAGCAAGATATACATTACAACATGCAAAAGGTTGCACACATTACATATAGATCACCCGAGCAGTGTGTAACTAAAGGCCCCGTCACAATAAGCAATATCGCTAGCGATATTGCTAAAGCGTCACCGATTTTGTGACGCAGCAGCGATATCGCTATATGTGATACTTACCTCCGACCGGCTCCCCCGCTGGTTATCGCTGATCGCGCGAGAACGTCCTGGGCCGTTTCTCGTCGGCTGCTTCCTGCTGGCGCCGTCGAGCCACGCGTGGACGCGGGCGGGAGGACGTCTTCATCGCCGCGTCTGACAGGTAAGTAACGACCTCTGCTGCGTCACTACATCGCTAGTGAGATCTGCCTGTTTGGCAGCTCACTAGCGACCACTTAGCGATGCACCAGCGATAATGACCTAAAAGAACAGATTAATCCAGCTCACCGCACTGCCTTGCTGGTAGGATCCAAATCCTGCGCACGGATTTGACTAGGCAGTCAATCAATAGTAGAAAAAAAGAGAAGAAAGTTCCAGCGCTAGGAATGGAAAATTAAAAATCCAACGTTGTTGTTCTGCAGTCATCCGACTGATATACTGTACCTGCTGGAATTTTAATATGCATTGGCACAATAAAATGGATTTTTAATTTTCCATTCCTAGAGCTGGAACTTTCTTCTCTTTTTTCAGCGATAATGACCGGGTCATATCGTGGTCGGGATCTCTGGTGCATCGCTAAGTGTGACGGGACCTTAAAAAGCAAGTCTTTCACTACATATACACATGTAACATGGCTATGTAATTTGTACTAAAACATCATAGTATTCTTACTTAGACAATAGATTTTAGATATATTAAGAAGGTAGCTCAGCAAAAAAGGGGTCACTGACTAACAGAATTATTTAGAAAACGAATCATCTACATACATTCTGTAGCTGAGGAATACATACCGTAACGTAAGTAGAAGGCGCTCCTCAGCAGAGATACATTTGCGCATCCTGGTCTCCTTGGAAGGTGATCCCTGGGCGCACTGTCTCGAACAAAACATCAAAGGTTGAAATGCTCATCCGACAATAGAGGAAAAACTTGTCGGGATGTGTCTGAAGAGATGCATAAAGCCTGTGAAAATGGCCTTTATTGAGACGTCTCAAATGCGGATGCACCCACATTCGTCTCCTCCTCCTCGGATCCACAATCACTGGGTATGGCTGGCCAAAGCAGCGGGACAAAACCCAGTTGTACAGAACACTGTCAGTTGGGGTGAACTGAAGTGTGTCTGACATGTTTGCAAACAACCACCAGAACACCAACACAAGCACAGCACCAAAATGAGCAGATTGGAGGCTGGCATCTGTTGTAGAGGCAATAAATAGGATTGCTGATGATGATTTAAATTATGTGCAGGCCTCAAAACCGTTAAAATTCCATTTTGCAAGGTTGCAAGAAAAATACATTATACGGATCAAATACGGATTACTTACGGATGTTTACATGCTCAAAATACGCGGCCACACCTTGACAACGGATGACATACGGATCACTATTCAGGGACCATTTCTGCGTATTATGACCGTACAATACAGTCCGTATTTTTAGACGTTAAGTGTGACTCTAGCCTTAAATGCACAAACCAAGTGGAGGTGTGGCAGCATGTCATTCCAAAAACCAAGGAGCTGCAGCCAATAGCTCTGTATATGTAATTGAAACCATGGAAAATAATTCATATTTTCCTGACATGCCACATCACCGCAAACCTCGGAGCAGAGCCGTGCGCCGACAAGCGCCATACCAGCACAAAATCACAGCAACAATGGCCGGCACACAGCACCAACACCAAAGACAAGGAGTCCCTGTAGCCAAAACGGAGTGGAGCCCTGCGCTCACCACCGCAGACAGCCTGGTGCCCCACAGCACCCGTGCTTCAAGACTGAGTCCCCATGACTCCAGACAAGTGATGAGTATGCTCTGTAGTGCTTGCCCGAGCATCACGATGCTCGCCAAGCATTTCCAGGGTTGCTTGGCGGGAGCTCGGGTCCCCGCCCTGCATGTTTGGTGCTCTTTAATGCGCCAATCAACATGCAGGGATTGTCTGCCACGCACTGTAATGCCGCAGCCATGTTGGTTGTGGCATTACAGTGATTGTCTGGTCACACAGCATCATCAGGTCTATATTAGACCTGGTACCACCTTGCTCATCTCAGTCAGCACGGAACTTAGGCAGTGTAGGGAGAGTTGCTGCAGAGATGGGGACAGATTTGGTGGTGTATAAGTTAACGTGGGTGTACCATATAGAATACACAAATCCAGCTAAACCACCTGAGGACTAATTACGTTGTATATAGATATCAGTGCTAGGCAGGCAGTGTATGTGGCATACTGCATTGCATACAGCAAGAGGGTCCATTTCATTACTGTCTGTTGCCTATTAGGCCTATTATTACTGGAGATATCCATGTCCGTGTGTCAATTTGTCCCATTCGTGTGGCATCCGTGTGCTATTCATGTGTTTGTGTATACCATCCGTGTGTGATCTGTGTGCTGTCCATGTCAGTGTTGTGGCGTAGCTTCTACTATGTGTGTTGGGGAACACTCACTTGGCAGCAGATTAACGAAGTCAGGCATGGTTTTTCACACAAAAACAGTTCATACAGTTTATTTAAAATGTCAAACCGCACCGTAAGCCAGGTTGCACATCAGCGGCTTACACATAGCCCATTATTTCATCATGTATGGCTTTATACAGCATTCTCTAGTTATGGCAGACTTTTTACAGTCACTGGGTGATCGCACAGTTCAGTAACAGACCATTGTCAATGCACATAGTTATTTCCCCATACCCGGGATTACCTCTCAAGAGCTCCTGCTCCACAGGCTGACTCCTTGTCAATCCAAGGTCCTCAACAGGACAGCGTCTATCTCAGTGTGGGGCCGTCCCAGGCTCCGCACACACATGTGACCTGTCTGGGTGCTATTCAGGACACTTGTCCAACATCCAGGTCCACAGTCTCACCACATGCTCCAGGAATCCGATCCTACTGCCAGGATCTTTCAACACAGACCTTCCAGGACCTTGCACCCTGAACCATTCAGGTACACACACTCTGACCATGTGACCAGACCTCAGTCACATTATATGGTTGTAACCATCCCCATGGGTGGGCGGTACATGTGTGGTTAGTCAATTCCCACCCAGCTCTTTGACTAACCCTATAAGCCCCTTGAACCAGACAGCTCACCTAAATAGCAGGGCAATTACCAAGAATATGAAGCACCTGTGGAAATCTCTGCACCTTCTAGTCAGATTGACAGCTTGGTTGACCTATCAAAGCACCGGCAGCACAGGATAGGATGCCAAAGCTGTCCCAGTGCAGCGTTCAGTTGTCCATTCCCCAGTCCTTGGAACGCAAGCACAAATAAACAGCCAACTGTGCAAAGGCCACACTACTAAATTCACACATTTCTCTTCTGCTTGCGCTTGAAATCTTGCCTTTTAGGCTTGTGTAGACAGAAGCTTTCCGCAACCTGATGGCGGCAGCCGTCCCTCGGTACTCGATCCCCAGCCGCCGCTATTTCTCCCGGTGCGCCGTTCCCACATTACACAAGCACGTGTCCCACAACATTAGCGGTGCCCTCAACAATGCAGTTACTGGGAAAGTCCACCTAACCATGAACACATGGACAAGCGCTTGTGGGCAGGGACGGTACATCTCGCTGACGGCACACTGGGTTAACATAGTGGAAGCCGGGACCCAGTCGAACCTTAGGATGGAACACGTCCTCCCGACGCCGAGGATTGTGGGCCCTACATCAATCAGGGTTGCCCCTACAGTCTACAGCTCCTGCACCTCCTCTACCTCTTCATCCTCCATCTCCGAAATGACCACATCAGTCACAAGCTGGAAGCACTGCAGCAATGCCTCAGCCAAGCATCAACAGGCTGCACTGAAGCTAATATGCTTAGGTGACAAACTGCCTAAAGCTGAAGAGTTGTGGACAGCTCTGAAGGAGCAGGCAGATCTGTGGCTGAAACCGCAGAACCTACAGCTAGGCATGGTCATGTGTGACAATGGCCGGAACCTTGTGGCGGCTTTGAAGCGAGGTGAGCTCACACACGTACCATGCCTGGCCCATGTGCTTAACATCGTTGTTCAATGGTTTCTCAAAAGCTACCCGGAGCTACCGGATCTGCTTGGGAAAGTACGCCGCCTGTGTGCCCATTGTCATGCTCGCCATGTCTGTTATGTCCGCCATGTCTGTTTTGCCACATGACCTCTGGAGCGGTGTGCAAGCGCATCTCATGTCTGCTATCCTGCATGTTCCCCAGAGCAGTGTGCACACTCACCTCATGACTGTTGGCCTGCAAGATGCCTGCGTTTCTGCTCTGCCTTCTGTGATCATCTCTGCATGTCTGAAACCCCTGATCATGTGACCTTTCCTGGGTTCCAGCAATCTCTGGCTCTGCAATCATCTCTGCATGTCTGAAACCCCTGATCATGTAACCCTTCCTAGGTTCCTGCATTGTCTGGTTCTGCAATCATCTCTGCATGTCTGAAACCCCTGATCATGTGACTGCTCTCTGTGATCCTGGAGGATCTGAGCTGGAAGTTCTCCCCTGGTCCTGACCCGGAAGTGGAGGTGCTAATGCCCTATATCAGACCGCCCCTCCCTATGCTCAGGGCCTGAGTATTGTGTTGCTTCCCTGCATGGCTGCTTGGTCTGCTGGGTTGCGCTCTCTATTCTGTGCCCCTGCACTTTGCTCTGTCGTGCATCTCTGCACACGCTCTGTGCTTGTACTCTTGTCTCGTGCCATGTCTACTGTTTGTCCTTTGTGCCATGTTTCGTCTCTGCTCTGCTTTGCCTTGTAGTCCTTCCTTGCTCTGATTCCTTTCTGTGCTTCAGTCTAGCTTCCGTTCCTTGTTCCGTACCTTGCCTTGCTCTGCCTGGTTCCTCCTATGGTCTCTGTCTTTGCTTGCTCTGCCTCGCTCTCTCCTATGGTGCTCTGTAGTGCTCCCTGGCACACACACCATTTCTCCTCTCTTTCTTTTGGTGCTCTTTTCCATGTCTAGTCCCAAGGCTCTGGGCTTCGGCCTACGCTCCACTGCTAGACTCTTTCCTATTGTTCTCTCTTGCACGTTTCTAGGCTAGTCCCAAGGCTCTGCCTTGGCCCAGCTCTGGGCTTCGGCCTACGCTCCACTGCTAGCTCTGTTCTTGTTCTGACCTGATTCCGTATTTCTGCCTATGCTTCCATTCCTGGTTCCGTACTCTGCCTAAGCTCTGAATAGTTTCGTGCCTTGCTTTGCCTTGTTGCTCCGTTTGCCCTTTGCATGCGCCTGGTCTTACTAGCCTCCTGTTTGTGCCTCAGCCGTGCCCGCCCTAGCCGTGCCCGCCTGCTTGTGCCTCAGCCGTGCTCGTCAGTCAGTGACAGCTGTGTCGCCTGCCATGCCTCAGCTGGGTTCGCTGGAGTCTTGCCCGTCTGTCAGTGCGCAGATCGATCAGCTACCAGTGCCCCAGCCACGCTCTCTGTGCTTCCTTGCACTTCACGCTGTTTCCGCACTGTGCTCTACGAGCTCTCTAAAGCACGCGCAGGCCCTCGCCTGCTCCTTGGCATACCTCCCCGTGCTTCTGTAAAAGTACATGCAGGTCTTGCCATGTACCCTTTCGTGCCCTCTTGCACGCACAGGTCCTAACCCTCTCCTCGCCTGATCCTGGCGTGCCTCTCTGCACGCGCAGGACTCTGCCTCGCCTGACCCTGGCGTGCCTCTCTGCACGTGCAGGACTCTGCCTCGCCTGACCCTGGCGTGCCTCTCTGCACACGCTGGACTCTGTCTCGCCTGACCCTGGCGTGTTCCTCAACACGCACAGTGTCTCTAACTTGTCTTGTCTCCTTGCATGGAACCCTGGTTTGCCTGCCGGATGCCCGGAACCTGCCTTTCGCTGCCAGAGATCGAAAGCCTGATGACTGCGGCCTGATGTCCGGAGCTGATGTCCGCAGCCTGTGCCCTGATCATGTCGATCGTTGTCAGATGTCCAGAGTCCGATGCCAGCGTGCCTTTGCCTACCATCTCGCACGTACCATGTCTTGGACCTTGGCGTGTCTCCTTGCACGCACTCTGCCTTGGACTCTAGCGTGTCCTAGCATGCATCCTTCCTAGGAACTCTGGTGTGAACCCTAACACGTACCCTGCCCTGGACCCTGGTATGTTTTCTGCACGTGTTATGTCTGGAACATTTGGCATGCCCTTGCACGCACCTTGCCGTATTTCACCATTTGTGCCCTGCACCTGATTCCCTGTTTATGCCTTGCACCTGAATAAAGTGTGTAACCATGTTTTGCAGAAGAAACCCTGTGACTTCGCTTTATGTTTCGTATCCTGTCCGTCCTGTTGCCAGACACTCACTAGTGTCCACTGAGCCGGCTGTCTGGTCCAGCTGCTGTGGTGGCTCACCCCCTTGGTCTTGCCCCTGACACTCCCTGTATAGGGGGTGGGTTCTCACTAGGTCAGCTCGCCATAGGTGGGTGCCACGGCCCAGAGGGTCCTCTCTAAAAAGGAAAACGACTCAGCGTAAGCTGACGCTCGTCACACCCATTTTAGCATGTCAGCTACAGCTTCAGTCGCCCTTGCAGCTTCCTGCTCACCGACTGTCGTGTGATGTCCCCACACATTGGAACTTTTTACTGCATATGTTGGAAAAGATTTGTGAGCAGAAGAGGGCAGTTTTTGACTACCAGCATTAATAAGGTCGTCAGTATTCAGTTCAGACTCCACACATAAGACCTCAGGAGTGGACATGGATGTCAGACATAAGTACTAGCCTCCAAAACTTTGAGGACTCCACCAAGATGGTGAGTGGTGATGAAGCCATAATTTGCATCACCATCCCACTTCTCTGTGTTCTGAAATGCTCTCTCCTCACAATGAAAGAGGATGCATTGCGGGCAGAGTGTGACGAGATGGAGCAAGGAACCATACAGGATGATTACACACAGCTCAACATCATCTCATCCCAATATGGATTGGGTGACAATGAGGAAGAGAAGGAAGAACAGGAGCTACTTTCATGTGCTATAGACGATACTACAAGCACAACTGTCATACAGTCTGTTCAGCGTGGATGGCCTGATGACAGGGAGGAGGAGGAGGAGGAGAGAATGGTCAGTCGCCCTTTTGGTGAGGACACGGAAGTCTTGCCCGTTAGCAGTCTGGCACGCATGGCTGAGTTTATGTTACACTGCCTTTCCAATGACCCTCGCGTTCATAAAATTTTGGGTGACAGTCATTACTGGTTGGTGATACTTCTAGACGCACGCTACAAGAAGCACTTTCTATTTCTTATTCCAGAGGCAGACAGGTGTACTAAAATGGTGCAGTACCGGACAGCCCTTGTTGTGGAATTTTCTCAGACTTCTCTCAGACCCTCCCATCACACTGACTCTGAGGTGTGGGGTCAAGGCCCCCATCAGGGCATTACTGCCCTGACTGCTGTTTGGGGCCCTGTGAACAGCAGTACAGAAGGGGGCCCGCAGGTCAGGGGCCCTGCAGCTGTGCTTCTAGTCATCGGGTCCCAAATGCTGTGCGCTGCGGCCGGGCCTGTGGCGCACACATCTACACAGCCACCACAGCGGCCAACATCAGAGATCTACACGAAGTGAAAGAGCTGAAGGACCTGTGGTGACATCATCATTATCACAGGCCTTCACCATTTATCAGCTCTGCCCCCTGATTACATGACGATGATGTCATCACATGTCCTTCAGCTCTCACAGCAGCAGCTGTCCTGGTTGTGTGCAGCTCATGTTCTCTGGTATGATACTATCTTCGCCTCAGGAGCGTGGCCTGGTAAGAAGAAAGGTTTTTTTTTCTTTATTTTATCATTGAAAGTGGCAATATGTTTCCCCGGCAGGATGGAGACACCAGGACCACGTGTCTCCATCCTTCTGGGGCAGAATGGAAACACAGGGGAAGCATGGAGACTCGGGGGCAGGATGGGAGACAAGGGGCAGATTGGAGACACACAGGGGCAGAATGAAGACACTCAGGAGCAGTTTGGAGACAAGGGCAGGATTGGAGACAAGAGGCAGAATGGGAGGCAAGGGGCAGAATGGGAGACAAGAGGCAGGATGGGAGACAAGGCAAGATGGGAGACACATGGTGCAAGATCAGGGCTGCCACTAGGAATTTTGGGGCCCCATACTTGCAAAATTTATGGAGCCCCCTTGAGACTCCGCCCAGGCTCCACCCCAGTTCTGCCTCCACCCTAGCTGCCTCCACCACGCGAACCTTCCAAAATCCCTTCTCCCTTTCTTGGAAAAATGGCTGAGCTGCAGGTGGAGACAGTTAACATGCTGGTACTGTGCAGCAGAGTCTGTGCTGGCTAAAAGGATAGGACAACAGCTGAGCTGCAGGTGGAGACAGTCAACATGCTGGTACCGTGCAGCAGAGTCTGTGCTGGCTAAATGGAAAGGACAATGGCTGAGCTGCAGGTGGAGACAGTCGGCTTGCTGGCACTGTGCAGCACAGTATGTGCTGACTAAAAGGATAGGACAACGGCTGAGCTGCAGGTGGAGACAGTCAGCATGCTAACACAGTGCAGCACAGTCTGTGCTGGCTAAAAAGATAGGACAACGGCTGAGCTGCTGGTGGAGACAGTCAACATGCTGGTACTGTGCAGCACAGTCTGTACTGCTGACTAAAAGGATAGGAGTTGGACAACAGTCGGCTGAGCTGCAGTTGGAGTGTAGAGACATTCTGTGTCAGGTGCATGGAGTCCAGCATAGCCCCTTAACGGGAATGAGTCACAGAAATGAATTCAGCAAAGAGCTGTGTGTCAGGTAGCAGCTGCAGAACCCTCTCCTCTGTATAGACCAGGCATGTAGCAGAGCTGCGTGTGTCAGGTAGCAGCTGCAGAGTCCTCTCCTCTGTATAGGCCAGGCATGTAGCAGAGCTGTGTGTGTGTCAGGTAGCAGCTGCAGAGCCCTCTCCTCTGTATAGGCCAGGCATGTAGCAGAGCAGTGTGTGTCAGGTAGCACCTGCAGAGCCCTCTCCTCTGTATAGGCCAGGCATGTAGCAGAGCTGTGTGTGTCAGGCAGCAGCTGCAGAGCTCTCTCCTGTGTATGGGACAGGCATGTAACAGAGCTGTGTGTCAGGTAGCAGCTGCAGAGCCCTCTCCTCTGTATAGGCCACTGGCCAGGCATGTAGCAGAGCTGTGTGTGTCAGGTAACAGCTGCAGAGTCCTCTCCTCTGTATAGGCCAGGCATGTAGCAGAGCTGTATGTGTCAAGAAGCAGCTGCAGAGTCCTCTCCTCTGTATAGGCCACTGGCCAGGTATGTAGCAGAGCTGTGTGTGTCAGGTAGCAGCTGCAGAGCCCTCTCCTCTGTATAGGTCAGGCATGTAGCAGAGCTATGTGTGTCAGGTAACAGCTGCAGAGTCCTCTCCTCTGTATAGGCCAGGCATGTTGCAGAGCTGTGTGTGCCAGGTAGCAGCTGCAGAGCCCTCTCCTCTGTATAGGCCACTGGCCAGGCATGTAGCAGAGCTGTGTGTGTCAGGTAGCAGCTGCAGAGCCCTCTCCTCTGTATAGGTCAGGCATGTAGCAGAGCTATGTGTCTCAGGTAACAGCTGCAGAGTCCTCTCCTCTGTATAGGCCAGGCATGTAGCAGAGCTGTGTGTGTCAAGAAGCAGCTGCAGAGTCCTCTCCTCTGTATAGGCCAGGCATGTAGCAGAGCTATGTGTGTCATGTAACAGCTGCAGAGCCCTCTCCTCTGTATAGGTCAGGCATGTAGCAGAGCTAAGTGTGTCAGGTAACAGCTGCAGAGTCCTTTCCTCTGTATAGGTCAGGCATGTAGCAGAGCTATGTGTGTCAGGTAACAGCTGCAGAGCCCTCTCCTCTGTATAGGTCAGGCATGTAGCAGAGCTATGTGTCTCAGGTAACAGCTGCAGAGCCCTCTCCTCTGTATAGGTCAGGCATGTAGCAGAGCTAAGTGTGTCAGGTAACAGCTGCAGAGTCCTCTCCTCTGTATAGGCCAGGCATGTAGCAGAGCTATGTGTGTCAGGTAACAGCTGCAGAGCCCTCTCCTCTGTATAGGTCAGGCATGTAGCAGAGCTGTGTGTGCCAGGTAGCAGCTGCAGAGCCCTCTCCTCTGTATAGGCCACTGGCCAGGCATGTAGCAGAGCTGTGTGTGTCAGGTAGCAGCTGCAGAGCCCTCTCCTCTGTATAGGCCAGGCATGTAGCAGAGCTGTGTGTGTCAGGTAGCAGCTGCAAAGTTCTCTAATGTGTATAGGCCAGGCATGTAGCAGAGCTGTGTGTGTCAGGTAGCAGCTGCAGAGCACTCGCCTGTGTCTGGACCAGACATGTAGGACTTAGTCAACATGCGGCATGCCTATGGACGCTGGAAATTTGTCCCCCACAGCCCCGCTCCCGCCCCATCCATCATGAGCCCGGGCCCACACCACTGGAGACGTCGGAGAGAGAGACAGACTGAGACACAGACAGACTACTTACCCTGCCGCCTAATGGCTCTGCCTGCCGTTGGTCTGCGCCTCGCCGTCCACCATCTTCTGCAAGTCCGACAGCTCCCACAACCTTCCAGTCCCACGTGGTGGCACACTGCAGCTGCTCTGCTCCGGAATGAGGAAGTGGAGCAGAGCAGTGTGTGACGTCATGTGAGGGCGGCGCTGTGGCTGACCTGGACCATTGTGCACGTAGGGGGGATTGAGTCACTGGCTGGACTATGGTGCGGTGGGGCTCACCCGCCGGCGCTGGGTTTTGATTTAAAATAAAGCTGGAGAAGCCTGAACAAAATGTAGGGGGGCCCTAGCGCGGACCGGGCTGCCAGCATGCTCGGGCCCCCCTAATCACCGGGCCCCATGTCATGCCCTGATGGCGGCCCTGTGCAAGATCATGGGACAAGACGGAGACACATGGTGCAGGATCATGGGACAGGATGGATATGATGGAGACGGGGCAGAATCATGGGACAGGATGGAACATCACATGGGGGCAGAATGGATACTCATGAGGGCAGGATGGGAGAACATATGGCTGGAGTCAGGAATGAGACACACGGGGGCCAGGATGGGGGATATCATTACCATAGGGGCTAATTAAGGGATATTATTACTGCAGTGATATATTTATTTTATTTTTTGAGGATACTGTTTTAAATGGGGGAAGCGGTCCTCTTACTGTGCAGAGCGACATTATGTCGCCTTTTTTTCTTCATCTGGTGTAGTTTAGAATTTGGGAAAAAATTAAGTAATGTGTTCTGTAAGCTGTGCTCTAGACAACTGTGTTATTTCCTGCAGAGACAAGCCCTGGCTGGAAGAAGTGATGACTGTCTGTGCTGGATGAAAGATGAATAGCGAAGATGAAGGACTTCACCTAGAGACGTCACTGATGAGTCAGTGCATTATCTGTACACTGACACTATACACTGTATACTATATACAGCGGGCCTGTGTACAATGTCACCAGTAATCATTGTTAGAGTTGAGCGACTTTTGTTTTTTTAGGGTCGCGTTTCGTTTCGTGAAACCCGACTTTTCCAAAAGTCGGGTCGAGCAAGATCGTCCGATTATAGGGAAAAGTCGGGGTCGTCCCGAAACACGAAACCCAATGTAAGTCAATGGGGAATAAAAGTCGGCAGTGAGAGGAGGACAGGAAACACACCTACAGTGCCCATTTGAATGCCAAAAGCATCAATTCTTCTTTCTTAAGCTTGTCAACCTTAATTAACTTCATAATACAAGTTACGCACTGAAAAATGGGGGTTATTTGGCTACAAACTGTGGGGGGGGAGGGCTGGCTCCAGGTTTTCATGTGCCCTGGGCGAAAGAGCGCCCCTTTAACACATACCACAACTCATCATGCTCCGATACGGCAGAGAAATAGCGGTATAGTACAATGAAAAATACCTCACTTTTTACATCTCATGACGAGGCCCATCTATTTCTCCATACAGAATCATTGGTAACATATAATGTTTGAAACAGTATATGATGAGCTCCACATAATGCTACAGTATATGTTGGTCCCCATGGATGAAGCTCCACTGTCTTATGGGCCCAAATAATGCTCCAAACATAATGGGCCCCATTTCTAATGCTCTAGTGTATAATGGGCCCTGTAAATGCTGCTCCGGTGTCTGATGTCCATCTTTGGAATGTTCCAGTGTATGGTGGGCCCCATCTATCATTCTCCAGAGTATAGT
Source organism: Dendrobates tinctorius (assembly GCF_039654945.1). Classification (NCBI taxonomy): domain Eukaryota; kingdom Metazoa; phylum Chordata; class Amphibia; order Anura; family Dendrobatidae; genus Dendrobates; species Dendrobates tinctorius. The sequence continues at coordinate 10,575,306 of NW_027361713.1, read as the reverse complement.
GCTCCCCAAAAATTGCTGTCCCAACATTGAAAACAATCAAATAAGTCTCCTCGCTAGGGAATCCCTGTACTTGTTTGGACAGGTGCTGTAGCTTGCTTAACAGCTCGCCAGCCGTTCTCACGCCCAGTATGGATTACACGTGATTGCACAAAGGTGAGAAAGGGTACCGTATCCCCAGATAACATGTATGGATAGCGTACACATTCAAAATATATGTCTCAGGAGGCAGGCTCAGACGGTGTTAGGCCCAGTATGGATTGCACGTGATTGCACAAAGGTTAGAAAGGGTACCGTATCCCTGGATAACATGTATGGATAGCGTACACATTCAAAATATATGTCTATACAGCATGAGGCAGGCTCAGACGGTGTTAGGCCCAGTATGGATTGCACGTGATTGCACAAAGGTTAGAAAGGGTACCGTATCCCTGGATAACATGTATGGATAGCGTACACATTCAAAATATATGTCTCAGGAGGCAGGCTCAGACGGTGTTAGGCCCAGTATGGATTGCACGTGATTGCACAAAGGTTAGAAAGGGTACCGTATCCCTGGATAACATGTATGGATAGCGTACACATTCAAAATATATGTCTATACAGCATGAGGCAGGCTCAGACGGTGTTAGGCCCAGTATGGATTGCACGTGATTGCACAAAGGTTAGAAAGGGTACCGTATCCCTGGATAACATGTATGGATAGCGTACACATTCAAAATATATGTCTCAGGAGGCAGGCTCAGACGGTGTTAGGCCCAGTATGGATTGCACGTGATTGCACAAAGGTTAGAAAGGGTACCGTATCCCTGGATAACATGTATGGATAGCGTACACATTCAAAATATATGTCTATACAGCATGAGGCAGGCTCAGACGGTGTTAGGCCCAGTATGGATTGCACGTGATTGCACAAAGGTTAGAAAGGGTACCGTATCCCTGGATAACATGTATGGATAGCGTACACATTCAAAATATATGTCTCAGGAGGCAGGCTCAGACGGTGTTAGGCCCAGTATGGATTGCACGTGATTGCACAAAGGTTAGAAAGGGTACCGTATCCCTGGATAACATGTATGGATAGCGTACACATTCAAAATATATGTCTATACAGCATGAGGCAGGCTCAGACGGTGTTAGGCCCAGTATGGATTGCACGTGATTGCACAAAGGTTAGAAAGGGTACCGTATCCCCGGATAACATGTATGGATAGCGTACACATTCAAAATATATGTCTATACAGCATGAGGCAGGCTCAGACGGTGTTAGGCCCAGTATGGATTGCACGTGATTGCACAAAGGTTAGAAAGGGTACCGTATCACCGGATAACATGTATGGATAGCGTACACATTCAAAATATATGTCTATACAGCATGAGGCAGGCTCAGACGGTGTTAGGCCCAGTATGGATTGCACGTGATTGCACAAAGGTTAGAAAGGGTACCGTATCCCCGGATAACATGTATGGATAGCGTACACATTCAAAATATATGTCTATACAGCATGAGGCAGGCTCAGACAGTGTTAGGCCCAGTATGGATTGCACGTGATTGCACAAAGGTTAGAAAGGGTACCGTATCCCCGGATAACATGTATGGATAGCGTACACATTCAAAATATATGTCTATACAGCATGAGGCAGGCTCAGACGGTGTTAGGCCCAGTATGGATTGCACGTGATTGCACAAAGGTTAGAAAGGGTACCGTATCCCTGGATAACATGTATGGATAGTGTACACATTCAAAATATATGTCTCAGGAGGCAGGCTCAGACGGTGTTAGGCCCAGTATGGATTGCACGTGATTGCACAAAGGTTAGAAAGGGTACCGTATCCCTGGATAACATGTATGGATAGCGTACACATTCAAAATATATGTCTCAGGAGGCAGACTCAGACGGTGTTAGGCCCAGTATGGATTGCACGTGATTGCACAAAGGTTAGAAAGGGTACCGTATCCCTGGATAACATGTATGGATAGCGTACACATTCAAAATATATGTCTATACAGCATGAGGCAGGCTCAGACGGTGTTAGGCCCAGTATGGATTGCACGTGATTGCACAAAGGTTAGAAAGGGTACCGTATCCCCGGATAACATGTATGGATAGCGTACACATTCAAAATATATGTCTATACAGCATGAGGCAGGCTCAGACGGTGTTAGGCCCAGTATGGATTGCACGTGATTGCACAAAGGTTAGAAAGGGTACCGTATCCCTGGATAACATGTATGGATAGCGTACACATTCAAAATATATGTCTATACAGCATGAGGCAGGCTCAGACGGTGTTAGGCCCAGTATGGATTGCACGTGATTGCACAAAGGTTAGAAAGGGTACCGTATCCCCGGATAACATGTATGGATAGCGTACACATTCAAAATATATGTCTATACAGCATGAGGCAGGCTCAGACGGTGTTAGGCCCAGTATGGATTGCACGTGATTGCACAAAGGTTAGAAAGGGTACCGTATCCCTGGATAACATGTATGGATAGCGTACACATTCAAAATATATGTCTATACAGCATGAGGCAGGCTCAGACGGTGTTAGGCCCAGTATGGATTGCACGTGATTGCACAAAGGTTAGAAAGGGTACCGTATCCCCGGATAACATGTATGGATAGCGTACACATTCAAAATATATGTCTATACAGCATGAGGCAGGCTCAGACGGTGTTAGGCCCAGTATGGATTGCACGTGATTGCACAAAGGTTAGAAAGGGTACCGTATCCCTGGATAACATGTATGGATAGCGTACACATTCAAAATATATGTCTATACAGCATGAGGCAGGCTCAGACGGTGTTAGGCCCAGTATGGATTGCACGTGATTGCACAAAGGTTAGAAAGGGTACCGTATCCCCGGATAACATGTATGGATAGCGTACACATTCAAAATATATGTCTATACAGCATGAGGCAGGCTCAGACGGTGTTAGGCCCAGTATGGATTGCACGTGATTGCACAAAGGTTAGAAAGGGTACCGTATCCCTGGATAACATGTATGGATAGCGTACACATTCAAAATATATGTCTATACAGCATGAGGCAGGCTCAGACGGTGTTAGGCCCAGTATGGATTGCACGTGATTGCACAAAGGTTAGAAAGGGTACCGTATCCCCGGATAACATGTATGGATAGCGTACACATTCAAAATATATGTCTATACAGCATGAGGCAGGCTCAGACGGTGTTAGGCCCAGTATGGATTGCACGTGATTGCACAAAGGTTAGAAAGGGTACCGTATCCCCGGATAACATGTATGGATAGCGTACACATTCAAAATATATGTCTATACAGCATGAGGCAGGCTCAGACGGTGTTAGGCCCAGTATGGATTGCACGTGATTGCACAAAGGTTAGAAAGGGTACCGTATCCCCGGATAACATGTATGGATAGCGTACACATTCAAAATATATGTCTCAGGAGGCAGGCTCAGACGGTGTTAGGCCCAGTATGGATTGCACGTGATTGCACAAAGGTTAGAAAGGGTACCGTATCCCTGGATAACATGTATGGATAGCGTATACATTCAAAATATATGTCTCAGGAGGCAGGCTCAGACGGTGTCAGGCACAGTATGGATTTGACGGCCCAGATTACACAGCGGAGGAGCAGGGAGAGGTAAAGATTGCAAATGCTGGGGCCCTGCCCAAGCAAGGGGGGCCTACTCGTGGGCGTCGGTACTGGCACTGGGCCCCTCATAGTACAGCGGTGTGTCTGATGGCGGGTGTGCACCACCACCGTCAGAGACACTTGATTGCACTATGAGGGACCCTGTGCCAGTGCCCACGCCCAAGAGTCGGCCTACCCACCTGTCCAGGGCAACGGCACTCGCACGGTGTCGTGCGGTAGGTGGTGACCCCGGCCATGGGGGGGGAGGCAGCACAGTTAGGGAGTTTTAGAAAGTGGCATATGTTGATGTTGGACATTCAGCTGATGCAAAAGGCGAAATAGGTGAAGTACCAGGAAGAGGTGGACCAAAGCAAGCCATTTTTCTGTCACCCTATGTGTCATCAGGGGAAGGTGGAACAAAATCCTTGGAAACCCATGCGTGGTTCATTTTAATGAAGGTTAGATCATCCACATTTTGGGTTGACAGACGGGTCCTTTTTTCTGTCAGGATTGATCCAGCTGCACTGAAGACTCTTTCCGATAGCACACTTGCAGCTGGGCAAGCGAGCTCCTGTAAGGCATATTGGGCCAATTCAGGCCAGGTGTCCAGTTTAGCGGCCCAATAGTCAAAGGGGAATGACCTGTGTGGGAGAACATCGATATGGGAGGAAAAGTAGTTTGTAACCATAGTTGACAACTGCTGTCTCCTGTCACTTTCCATCGATGCAGTATTACCAGTTGTGTGAGCGGTATTTGAAAAATCAGTCCACAACATTGTCATGAAACCCCTGTCTCCAACGCCACTTCTGCTGTGTGCACCACGAACACCTCTGCCAAGCTGCCCCCGGCCCGTACGGCTCGTGTGAGAACCATCACCGCTGCTGTGTGCTGGGAATGCCTCAAGCAACTGATTTACCAGAGTTGCTTGTTTATTAGCCAATATTAGGTCAAGGTTCTCCTGTGGCATGATGTTTTGTAATTTGCCTTTATAGCGTGGATCCAGGATGCTGGCCAACCAGTAGTCGTCATCGTTCATCATTTTGGCAATGCGGGGGTCCCTTTTTAGGATCCGCAAGGCATAATCTGACATGTGGGCCAATGTTCCCGGTGTCAATGATGCACTGCGAGTGCTGGGTGGAGGAGCACTTTCTGGCAAATCCACATCCCTCCAGTCACGCACAAACCCTGTACCAGACCTTGCCACGCCAACATTTTCACTTGCCCCACGAGATGCATCCTCCTCCCCTAAGTAATCATCCCCATCATCCTCCTCCTCCTCCTCCTCTTCTTCCTCCACCTCGTCCAGGAGAGGTCCCTGAGCAGACAATGGCTGAATGTCATCAAGGATTCCCTCCTCCTCTTCCTCCTCATCAACATTGGCTGCAGACGCCTGCTCCTTAAGGTGCGTCAAAGTTTGCATGAGCAGACGCATAAGTGGGATGCTCATGCTTAGGATGGCGTCGTCTGCGCTTACCAGCCGTGTGCATTCCTCAAAACACTGAAGGACTTTACAAAGGTCTTTCAGCTTCGACCACTGCACACCTGTCAACTCCATGTCTGCTCTCAAAGTGCCTGGCCGTGTATCCTCCCACAAATGCATTATGGCCTGCCTCTGCTCGCACAGCCGCTCCACCATGTGCAGGGTGGAGTTCCACCTTGTTGCAATGTCGATAATGAGGCGGTGGTTGGGAAGGTGGAGCAATCGCTGCAGCTTCTGCATACGAACGGAGTGTACAGGCGACCGGCGGATGTGCGTGCACAGTCTTCGCACCTTCTGGAGCAGGGCTGTTAACTCCGGATAATATTTGAGGAAGCACTGCACCACCAGGTTCAAGGTGTGAGCCAAGCAAGGTATGTGGCTGAGTTTTGAAAGGGCTATGGCTGCCACAAAATTACGGCTGTTATCACTAACTACCTTGCCTGCCTCAAGATGTACACTGCCCAGCCATGACTCAGTTTGTCGCTTCAAGTACTCGGCCAGCACCTCGGCGGTGTGTCTGTCGCCCAAACACATCATCTGCAACACAGCCTGCTGACACTTACCACTAGCTGCTCGATAGGGGGACACATCGTGTGCAACAGTGGCAGCTGCAGATGGAGTGCTCGTACGACTGCGCTCTGTGGACGAGCTTTCGCTTCTGGAGGAGGAGGAGGAGGAGGAGGGTCGAACGCCTACAGCCAACTGTTTCCTATACCGTGGGCAAGGCAGCACTGTCCCACCACCGCTGTCCCCTGTGGACCCTGCATCCACCACATTAACCCAGTGCGCAGTGATAGACACGTAACGGCCCTGGCCATGCCGACTGGACCATGCATCAGTTGTGAGGTGCACCTTTCCGCTCACTGACTGCTTGAGTGCATGGACAATGCGGTCTTTCACATGATGGTGGAGGGCTGGGATGGCTTTGCGAGAGAAGAAGTGGCGACTGGGTAGGTCATAGCGTGGTACTGCATAGGCCATGAGTTCGCGGAAAGCTGTGCTTTCCACCAACCGAAAGGGCATCATCTCAAACGAGATTAGTTTGGCAATGTGGGCGTTCAAACCCAGTGTACGCGGATGAGAGACTGAGTACTTTCTTGACCTACTCATAGTGTCTGGGAGGGTGAGCTGGACTTGAGAGCTGCATATGGTGGAAGTAGCGGTGGACAGGGCGGACTGAGAGAGGGTTGATGATGGTGATGGAGTTGGTGTTCTTTCTGATGGCCTAGAATCAGTCTTTCGTTGATATAACAGTGGGATTCCCTGACTGCTGTGGCCTTGCAACGACACCTCAACATTTGCTGCTGTGCTAACCGGTGGGCTTACAGTGGGGGAAACAATGTAGCGTTGCTGACTACCTTCGTTGTGATCAGTTGCACATGTGGCACTTGAGGTTTGGTGTTGTGTCCACGCTTGCAAGTGCATGCTGGTTAAATGTCTAAGCATGCAACTGGTATTCAAATTTTTCAGATTTTTCCCTCGGCTAAAGGTCTTTGCGCACTTCTTACAGATAACCTTGGCCTGATCATGAGGATTTTGTTCAAAAAAGTGCCACACTGCACTCTTCCTACTTTGGCAGACATTTTGCGGCCTAGCACGCTGTGATCTTTTGACCCTCTGGACAAGCTGTCCAGCAACTCTTTTGATGTTTGGAACCTGTCTTTGGAGTGCTCCGGGCCTGCCAGATAACAGCTGTTGCGATGTCGATGTCTGCTGTGGATGCTCCTCATCTGAGCTATTGGAAGCAGCACCCTCTTCCCCCAATGGATGCCAAACTGGGTCAACAACTGGGTCATCCATCACCTCCTCTTCTATGTCATGTGCACCTTCCTCTGTGTCACCGTGTATGGTGGTATAATGTGCGGGAAGGGGCACCTGAGTCTCATCAGGGTCAGAATCTGGCTCTGTACACTGCGAGGACAATGTAGTGCTCTGAGTGAATGTACCAGCAGAATCATCCATCAGCGGCTGTGCATCAGTGCACTCCATGTCAGATTCATCTTGGCCTGGGTAATTCACCATTTCACTTGATAATCCAGGCATGGTATGTGAAAACAGCTCCATGGAGTAATCAGTAGTATGGCCTGCGTCATCCTTCAATCTTGGTTGGGGTGAAGGACACAAGGAAAGGTGTGGTTCATGAACATGAGCCTCCAATGACGACTCAGTGCTTTTACTTTTTACAACTGAAGAAGAGGAGGCGATAGAGCTGGAGGCTGAGTCAGCAATGTAAGACAAAACTTTTTCCTGATGCTCTGGCTTTAAAAGCGGTTTGCCAACTCCTAGAAAACTAAGCGTTCGAGGCCTTATGTAGCCAGACGATGACGCAGGGTCAGCACCTCCTGCATTCGGTCCTATTTTGCTCTTGCCACTACCATCAGATCCACCACCAACACCATCATTACCAGCTGCCAACCCCCGCCCAATTCCACGGCCTCTTCCACCAGCCTTCCTCATTTTTGGTATGCAAATTGCCTCTTCAGAAAGAAAGAGGACTTTTACTCTACAGCGCCATACTCTACAGCGTCATTTTTGGTTGAAATGTAGACAAAATCCAACAAACTATATAGTAATGTAAAACAAGGTACAAGGTGTCTATAGGACAGGGGAGATTTTGAATTTCTGCACACACTTGTGGACACTGGACACTTTTGGATTGTGTGAGGCCCAATGAATATCTGAGCGCTATGTGACAGGCTCGATGGCACAGCTGTGACAAAAGTGACTAGAGGATAAGGGAGATTTTGAATCTCTGCACACACTTTTGGACACTGGACACTTTTGGATTGTGTGAGGCCCACTGATATCTGAGCGCTATGTGACAGGCTCGATGGCACTGCTGTGACAAAAGTGACTAGAGGATAAGGGAGATTTTGAATTTCTGCACACACTTGTGGACAGTGGACACTTTTGGATTGTGTGAGGCCCACTGATATCTGAGCGCTATGTGACAGGCTCGATGGCACAGCTGTGACAAAAGTGACTAGAGGATAAGGGAGATTTTGAATCTCTGCACACACTTTTGGACACTGGACACTTTTGGATTGTGTGAGGCCCACTGATATCTGAGCGCTATGTGACAGGCTCGATGGCACTGCTGTGACAAAAGTGACTAGAGGATAAGGGAGATTTTGAATTTCTGCACACACTTGTGGACAGTGGACACTTTTGGATTGTGTGAGGCCCACTGATATCTGAACGCTATGTGACAGGCTCGATGGCACTGCTGTGACAAAAGTGACTAGAGGATAAGCGAGATTTTGAATCTCTGCATACACTTTTGGACACTGGACACTTTTGGATTGTGTGAGGCCCAATGAATATCTGAGCGCTATGTGACAGGCTCGATGGCACAGCTGTGACAAAAGTGACTAGAGGATAAGGGAGATTGGATTGCTTTTAAAAAAGCAGTTTGCGGAGCAGTGGGTAAACAGCAATGCCAGCCTGTCAGGAAGCCTTAAAAGGCAGCCCAACAACCAACACCACTGATACACCACTATATAGCCTCCCCTTGCACTGCACACACAGTGACTGGTGTGTTGTGCAGGCCAAATTGCTAGCAGCAGAAGCAGTTTTTTTTTCTTCTCAGCAGGACAAAAAAAAAAAATTGGGATTGCTTTTAAAAAAGCAGTTTGCGGAGCAGTGGGTAAACAGCAATGCCAGCCTGTCAGGAAGCCTTAGAAGGCAGCCCAACAACCATCACCACTGATACACCACTATATAGCCTCCCTTGCACTGCACACACAGTGACTGGTGTGTTGTGCAGGCCAAATCGCTAGCAGCAGAAGCAGTTTTTTTGTCTTCTTCCCTGCCTAACGCTCTCCCTACAGAATCAGCAGCAACCTCTCCCTATACTAAGATCGGCAGAAGTAAGATGGCGGTCGGCATGCACGCCCTTTTATACCCCCTGTGACGCCCACCAAAGCAAGCCAATCACTTGCATGCCCTTCTGAAAGATGGTGGTGACCCGTGCCTATGTCATCACGTTGCCCACAGTGTCCGTGGATCCTGATTGGCTGAAAAAGAGCGCAAAACAAACTTTTGAAACGCGACTTTGGCGCGTAAGTCGCCGACCTCGTGGCCGACCTCATTCTAGGGTCGGGTTTCGTTTCATGAAACCCGACTTTGCTAAAAGTCGGCGACTTTTGAATTTTTTCGACCCGTTTCGCTCAACTCTAATCATTGTATTAAATGTACACTGACACTATATACAGAGCTCCTGTGTATAATGTCACCGGTGATCACTGTATTACCTGTTCACTGACACTATATACAGAGCTTCTGTGTATAATGTCACCGGTAATCACTATATTACCTGTACACTGACACTCTATACAGAGCTCCTGTGTATAATGTCACTGGTGATCACTGTATTACCTGGGCGCAGACACTGCATACTAAGTACATATCTCCAGTATTGTAGTATTCAGTTTCTATGCGGTGGTAATATGTTGTCCGGCAATGGTGTGGCGGTTTTTGTTCCTTGTATGTGCTATTATTCAGTCACCATGTGGTGGTAATATGTGGTGTGGTCATGGTATGGTGGTATTTGTCCCTTGTATGTGATATTCGTTCACTGTGGTGGTAATATGTGGTCTGGTCATGGTGTGGCGGTATTTGTCCCTTGTACGTGGTATTATCGGTCACTGTGTGGTGGTAATATGGTGTCTGGTCATGGTGCGGTGGTATTTGTTCCTTGTATGTGATATTATTCGGTCATTTTAAAAAAATAAATAAAAATATACTGTGGTGTAGTGACCACTGTGTCCGCTAGGGGCGCTGTGTGGATGTCCCAGGACGAGAGTTTAAGCTTTTCCAGTGGCCTTGTAAGATTGTAATGTGTCTCAAGCTGAATGACCGTTATGTATCTCAAGGTGGGTGGCCTTGAGATGGAGACATATGTGTGTGTTGATCAGCAGTGATACTGCTGAGGTGCTGTTTCAGTGTGTCAGGGACTAGTGACCTACAAACCCACCCAGGGTGTGTGTTTAAGAACGCTAGTATAAAGTGTGAATGAGTGGTTCAAGGACCTGTGATGAGGTCATAGCCATGTGACCCGGTGGGCGTGGCTACGGACCATATAAGGTGGCCAGGGTAGGTCACATGAAGTGAATGCAGGGACCTGGTTGGTCCGTTTTGGAAGGCCCCATCTGGGAGAGATGGGGGCTGTCTTCCTGACAGCAAGGAATGCTGTGTTGAATGGCTGCACGTGCCTGATGATTCCCTGGAGGGAATGGACGTCTGCAGCCTGATGAAGGAACTATGAGGAAACCCTGACGTGGGTGAGATAACTGAGGCTGAAGAGCCTGATGATTCCCTGGAGGGAATGGACGTCTGCAGCCTGATGAAGGAACTATGAGGAAACCCTGACGTGGGTGAGATAACTGAGGCTGAAGAGCCTGTGTATGCCTAACCTGTGTGACCACAGGGATTACAGAGCTGAACTCTGTCATGGACGCTATGCTGACGTTATGAAGTTTATGTTGCTGCTGTGGGTTTATGATGCAAAATAAACCGCATGGACTATGATTGTTTACGGAAAACCTGTGCCGGATCTGGTTTTGTGGCTGCTATGCGAGTGTCCCCTACCCGAATAACAGCGCTACCTCACAATACCTAAATTGTATTGGATATTTTAACAAATGATTAATAGGATAGAGTAGAGTAGAGCTCGGCCAAAAAAGTCTACCTTGTCGTGGTGCCAGCTTAAAAAATATTTGGGCCAAAACAAAAGCTGCTGACTATATGTGTGATCTGGTTATTGGAACTGTTAATGTGTGATTGGTGAAAAGTGGATTTTTCCAAGAGAGATCGGTGGGACTGTGGACAGTTTGAGGGGTGGAGGTGGGGCTGGGGTGGAGCCTGGGTGGAGTCTCAAGGGGGTCCCAAAAATTTTGCCAGTAAGGGCCCCGAAATTCCTAGTGGCAGCCCTGCCTTGGATGCCTTCAATGCAACAATGTACAAAAAGGCCCTGTCGCGGATGCGGCCCAGCCAGCGCCTCCAAGTCGCCTGACCATGGCGACGTGGGGCGAACGTCCCAGGTGGGGACGGAAAGTGGACCCACTGGACCACATAGAGTAACCTGGACCTACCCAGACAAGGGAAGGGCAGCGAACAGGATCTGTGGCAGCTGAGTATGTGGACGAGATGGCAGAACTTCATGACACCGCACAACTTCAGGTATGAAGACATAAAGTTTTACTCAACAGAAACAAAGTACAAGGACGAAACATAATTATGCCAGTCTCCCAATTCCGCACATCAGGGAAGGGTACATGTTTCAGGATAACAGAGGAAGGCAGGAGGACATCACGGGTTGATGCAGTCCAAGGTTATCTGGCACAGGCATACTAGGATGGCCTCTCTCTCAGGCCTCAGGCGTAGCACAGGCTCAGCAGGAGAACATCAGACACCGACCTCGAACAGACTTCAGATGATGGCAGGGGTCATCACTGGTTGATACAGTCCAGGGTCATCTGGCACAGGCATATCAGAATGGCCTCTCTCTCAGGCCTCAAGCATAGCACTGGCTCAGCAGGAGAACATCAGACACCGACCCAGGACAGACGTCAGATGATGGCAAGGGTCATCACGAGTTGATGCAGTCCAGGGTCATCTGGCACTGGCATACTAGGACGGCCTCTCTCTCAGGCCTCAGGCGTAGCACAGCAAGAGAACATCAGACAACGATCCAAGACAGAAGTCATCACAGGGTGGACCTCAGGGAACAGGCGGAACATCGGGACTCAGGCAGGACAGGAACAGGAACTCTGGCATGGCACAGGTCATCGGCTGGTTAGATCCAGGCAGAGCAGTCACCGAGAAGCAAGGCTGGAGTCTCCCCAGGAACACAGGCAGGACCGACTCTGGACCACCGACACCAAGGACCAGACATCTGGACTAAGGCTGGACAACCTGGACCACGGACCGGACACCAGGAACACGGACTGGACATCACGACATCAAGTCTCAGACAGGACATCAGGACATCAGGTCTCAGACAGAACATCAGGACATCAGGTCTCAGGCGCGACATCAGGACACCAGGCGGACATCAGGACTCGGATCTCAGATAGAAAATCAGAACACTGGCATCGGACTCCGGACATCTGGCAACAATCGACAGGCTCTGGTGATCAGGCCGCAGTCATCAGGCTCTGGACATCTGGCAGCGATCGGCAGGCTCCGGACATCAGGCAGGGAGGGATAGGATCCAGACATCTAGCGGAGGACATCATCAGGCACAGCACATCTGGAAGTGGTCATCAGATAACCAAACATCGGACCGTGGTAATCAGGCTCCGGATGAGAGGCCACAGTTATCAGGCTCCGGACATCTGGCAGTGAACTAAAGAGGAACCCAAGCGGTCTGGTGCAAGCCCTCTGGACTCATCCCGGGCTGCTGTGCCTGTGGGTGCTGTGGTCCCTCCCTAGCCATAAGGCCTCTCGGCTACTATACAGAGCCGAATTTTGCCCTCCCGGGTGACCCTTCTGATCTGCGTTGCCCCCCAAGACACTTGTCATCTTTATATTATAGCGCTGCTGCGCTTATAATCTGGACTTGGGAATCTCCTGGATATATCACTTCATTTGCTCAGCTGTAACATATTACTATTAGAAATTAATCGCTCCAAGGGGGCAAGCGCAGCCGAAAAATTAAAAGAGTACGCTAGACCTGACCATTCTGATACCGCACGGTCCCTCAGAAATAACCCCTCACAGGTTCAGCGTAAAAACCTCCCCTCTGAGGGTGAAGAGGAGAGTGAGCAGGAGGAATTAACCCTCAAGCAGGCATCTGAGCAACTGATGCAGGCCATCTCTTTAACCAGAACATCGCTGACGGGGAAAATAGAGGACGTGTATACCGAGGTGGGGCGTCTTCGCCAAGATATGCAGGCCATGAGAGGGTGCATTACGGAGGTGGAGACAAGGGTCTCCAAGGTGGAGGATACCATCGCACCCATGGAAGCCAAGCTTACGAGAGCATGGAGGCAAAACCAGATGACTTGGAGAATAGAATGCGTCGGAATAACATCCGAGTCATTGGTCTGCCGGAACGCACGGAAGGTCAACATCCGGAGCAGTTTCTAGAAGATTGGCTCAAAACCTCTCTGGGAGACGAATTCTCCCCAACATTTGCTGTGGAAAGGGCCCATAGGGTTCCTACAAGACCTCTTCCTCCTGGGGCCCCACCCAGACCCTTTTTTGGCGCGTCTCCTCAACTGCAGGGACAGGGATGCGATTCTACGCCTAGCTATTCTTTGCGGATCCGGCGGAGGCGGCTGAGTGGCTGCGGTCCCGCAAGGGGTCTGCTGAGAAGGCATCCTAATGTTTCTACTGTTAATCAGAAAAAAAAAATTTTTCTTTTCCATTGATGGTTTGAATGGAGCTTTTTCCACGGACGCCCGGATTGCCAACAATACCGGACACTGAGCTCAGTGATGGTATCCTCGTGTTTAATCCGTGATGGGAGAGGAGGACTTTGCTCCCGTATTGTTTGTTTCTCTACTTTGATGTTTTTTCATAGTGGTTTTGTTTTTTTTGTTTTTTTTCAGGTATAATTCGCAGCCAGCAGCAATTTCAATGTACGTGTGATGTCTCTAAACTTTCCCCGGGAACTGATGTAGGCCATATCCAGCGGAGTAAAGATGGGGTCTGAGATGATATGTATGACATGGAATGTGAGAGGCATAAAAACTCCCGGAAAAAGATCAAGGTCTTCTCGCAGATTAGACATTACTGCCCTCACATTGTCGCCTTGGTGGAGACACACCTGACCGGGGATACAACTCGATGCGTGCAGAAGCCCTGGGTACAATGGTCTGTTCATGCATTCCATACTAGTTACTCGAGGGGGGGTCGCACTGTTTGTGCATAGAGATGTTAGATGGGAGGCCAGGGAGACCCAGAGGGATCCTGACGGTCGTTTTGTCTTTGTCTATGCATTAATAAATACCAGGAAATATGTGATTTTGTGTGTGTATAATCCACCTCCAGCCAATATGTCCATTCTCCAGAAGGCGTTGAGCTTCGCCCTAAATTATCCGGATGCGGATGTTATTTGTATGGGGGACTTCAATATGGTTATGAACAATCACCCTGACAAATTGAGACTGGAGGATGGCATGGATGGGGGGGTTCCTTCGCCGACTGCAACCCAACTGTCGCTATTTATGGGGGGTAGCGGGTGGCTGGATTTGTGGAGAGTGCGGCATCCTGAACTGAGAGAGTATACCTGCCACTCATCCACTAGGCGCTCCCTGTCGCACATAGATTACATATTCGGAACCAGTAGTCTGGCAATGTGGGTGGATAGTGTGGAGCATGGTAGTAGAGGGATCTCAGACCACAGCCCGGTCATCCTCAAACTTAAGTATGGGCAATTGAATAACAGGATAATTTGGAAGTTGAACCCTTTCTGGCTGAAACTAATAGTAACCCCTGATAGAACAATCGACCAACTGCATTGTTTCATTTTGTCCCATCAGGAACTTCAGGATATTATTAATTTATTTTGGGAGGCCCTTAAGGCATATCAGAGGGGTTGCCTGTCCTCCACAATTTCTTATATTAAACGGATAACCTCCAGAGAGGATGATGTGATGGAACAGCGATTGAAGGATTCAGAGGCTGCGTACATATCTAACCAAACTAATGGCAATAGGATTGAGTGGTTGGCTGCCCAGCGATTATATACCCCGCATATAGACACTAAGTCTAAGCGTAAATTATTCTTTGCTCGCCAGTCTTAATTTGAAATGGGGAACCAGGCAAGTAAGCTATTGGCCTATCTGGTGCGCCAACATAATACTTGTAATACTATATTACAGATCCGAAAGCCGGATGATTCGTTGGTGTCTTTAACTGAGGAGATTCTTGGCTGCTTCTATGATTATTATAAGTCGTTATATGAATCTAAAAGTGGCTTTGATAATTTGGAGTGTTTGGATTACTTGTCAGATGTAATATTCCCTACTTTAGATCCTGATCAGCAAACCTTTATGGACGCTGAATTTACCGTGGAGGAGATAGAGAATGCTATAGCGGACATGGCCTCTGGGAAGGCCCCTGGGCCGGACGGGTTCCCTATTGAATTGTATAGGAAATGCCGAGATATATTAACGCCACTTCTGATAAAGGTGTTTCGGGGAGTATGGGAGGGGGAATCTATGCCTGAATCCTTTTATGAGGTTAATATCATAGTACTTAGGAAGGAGGGGAAGGACCCTTTGGAATGTGTCTCCTATCGTCCTATATCGTTAGTAAATGTGGACAATAAAATCTTTACTAAAATTCTTGCCACCAGATGAAATTCGATTATACTGAACCTTATACATCCTGACCAGACAGGCTTTATGCCTGGTAAGAGCACTTCAATTAATATCAGACGGGTCCAGTCAATAGTCCAATATAGTTCTCTAATGCCAGATAACAAATGGGCACTGGCATCGTTAGATGCTGCCAAGGCTTTTGACTGTCTTGAGTGGCCTTTCCTCTCCGCATGCCTACAGAGGTATTGCTTTGGTGATAAGTTCATAAAATGGGTTAAACTATTATATATGAAACCTAAGGCCCGTATTATTGTGAATAATTCCATGTCTGAGTCCTTTTCATTACATAGGGGGGCCCGTCAGGGGTGCCCCCTTTCCCCGGCCCTCTTTGCCCTTGCGATTGAGGCACTGGCAATACGCATAAGGTCTTCCCATGGCATTAAAGGTATAGGTATAGCCGGTCAGGTAGATACCATAGGTTTATACGCAGATGATATGGTGATATTTATGGATGAGGCGGACGAAACTTTTCCTCAATTGATTGCCGCCATAGATGGATTCAGTACATATTCGGGCTTATATATAAATCGGGAAAAGTCTGCCTTGTTACCCCTGTCCCATGCCCCGATGTCCCGACTAGAGACTCTCTCCTCGTTACCTATTGTATCTAGCTTTAAATACCTGGGGGTTCATGTATCCAAAAACAGCACGCTCGACTTACAACTTAATAATTGCCCACTGTTGGAACTGGTCAAAGTTAAATTTGCAACCTGGAGCAAATTACCGCTGTCTGTGGCCGGACGCATCAACCTGATTAAAATGATATTACTTCCCAAGTCCTTTTTTGTGAACCTTAATTCCCAGGTCACGTCATTTATATGGGGGAAAAGTAGGCCTAAACTTAAGTTGTCCACTCTGCAGAGGCCTAAAAAGGGAGGTGGGGCGGCGCTGCCAGATTTCTTCTTATATTATTTGGTTGGGCAGGCTAGAGCCTTAAGTAAATGGATACTGGGTAATTATCTTCCTAATTCTGAAAGTCACTTGCTTCACGCTGCAAGAACTGATTGTCCATTGGGTTTCCTGGAGTTGGAGAGGCCTCGTGTCCCTCGTTTACTGCCCCTGCTCCATCTGGCACGATTAGTATGGAGGCAAATTAAGAAAGTGATTGGATATAGGGACATTATAGCTGAAATGCCCCTATGGGAAAATGCATATTTTTCAGTATTACTAAGTCACCCATCCACTGATTTTTGGACTCAACATAATGTCTCCTTGATAGGAGACTTGTATGATCATGGGACCTTAATGTCTTTTGAGCAGATACAGGCTAGACATGAAGTTCCGAGATCTCAATTTTTCCGCTATTTGCAACTAAGATCTGTTCTCCAGTCGCACATAAGGAGTACAGGTGGGGGACATGCCATTTCGTCCCTATCATTGATAGGAATACTTAATTCACAGGGTCCCCAGGGCCTTATCTCCTCTTTATAAACGTACATGCTGTCAGTGGGAGCGGAATCTGCCATAAGTTCTGTTAAAAGGAAGTGGGAACGACTCATCCCTAATACTCAGGGAGAGGAGTGGGAAGAGATCCTGGAGTCTCCGATCGGAGTATCACCATCTGCTAATAATAGAATCATACAGTTGTATATAATAAACCAATCATACTTGACTCCGATACGACTTTTCAGGATGGGTCGATTCCAATCATCAGAATGCTTGCGATGTCACTCACCAGATGCAGATTTTATTCACATGATACGGCAATGTCCCATTACCCTACAGTACTGGAAAGAGGTGACGTTATTCTTGTCATCACTGGTGCAAACTCCTGTCCCTCTTGAACCACTGGTCTGCTTGTTTGGGGTATGGGAGGAAGAGATTTGGGGTCACCATGTTGGGATCTTTCTACGTGAGACACTGTTTCTGGCACGGAAAGTATTGGCATTACGGTGGATGGGTAATTCATGTCCTTCTCTTAGAACTTGGATTGATTTGGTAAATACGATTGTCCCATACGAGTGCACATTGTATCAGAACAGGGGATGCCCAGGTAAATTTGAAAAAATCTGGGAGAAGTGGAATTGTTCCCATCTCACTTTGTAAAATGGAGACATAGCATGTGAGACTATATAGTGCAAGGTAGTAGGCTGCGAATTAATAGATAGTTGACGTCAGAGGCGTATCTAGGCTCTCTGGCACCCGGGGCAAGAATTCGGTTCGGCGCCCCCCCCCCCCAAGTACATATGCGACTTGCACACTTCGCCATGTACCCACGAGCTGCTCCTCCTAATGCTCTCAATGTTCAGTAAAAAACTGAGAGAAGCAGGAAGAGAAGCTCGTTGTCAAGTATGAAAATCGCACATGAGTGAAGTGTCCATGTGATGACTACTGGAACCTGTAGCGCTGAATCCTGACATTGCAGCTTCTGAATTCTCACAACGAATGCACTGCACACATTTAGGATTCTCCCTTGCCGATGTACAGTCATGTCAGCACAAGTATGCGATTTATATACTTCTGGCCACATTCCGACTAGACGTGCCTGGCCTCGCTCCGTTCATTTTCATTGAGTGAGGCCACACATGTCTAGTCAGCATGTGACCGCATGTATGTAAATTACCGGCATGAGAGAATCCTAACAGCGTTCAGTGAGCACTGTGAGAATTCAGACGTCTGCAGTCACATAGAATGACTGCAGACTCCGTACAAACCTGGACAACCCCTTTAATGTTCCTAACAAATAAAAACATGAGAATTAGTCAGTATCACAAATAACATTTACATCCAAGTACCTTATAGATGACGTCGTCTCTGCAGTCAGTCTCCTTTTCTTCTAGACCCCATGATGAGTTTTCTCATCCACAGCCGTCTCTGTAGACTTCCATCTTCTCCGGTCTTCTGCAGCAAATCTCCACACGACGCCCTTAAAGATAGAAGTGTCATTATAATGCCCCTAAATAAAAATATCTGCAATATACTGTCGCCTCACACTATTCCTCTCTAGCATCCCACCTGTTCACCATACTGTCTCCTCATATATTTACCCCCTCACTCTCTATACTGTCTGCTCACACATATCCCCGACTCCCCATACTGTGTCCACTTACATTAACCCATTCGCTCCCCATACTGTCTGCACCAATCCCCCATACTGTTTCCTCATACATACTCTTTATTTTGTGTCCTCAAATCTCCCCACACATTAAATCCCCCCATCCCCAATCCCCCACACACATTAAGTACCCCCATCCCCATTCCAAATCCCCCCACACATTAACCCAATCCCCACTCATTAACCCCCATCAGCACTCCAAATACCCCCACACATTAACCCCAACCCCACTCATTAATGCCCCCATACATTAACCCCCATCCCCATTTATTAACCCCCACACACATTAACCCAATCCCCACTCATTAACCCCATCACCACTCCAAATCCCCCCACACATTAAATAACCATCTGCACTCCAAATACCCCCACACATTAACCCCCATCCCCACTCATTAACCCCCACACATTAATCCCCATCCCCATTCATTAACCCCCGCACACATTAACCCAATCCCCACTCATTAACCCCCGCACACATTAACCCAATCCCCACTCATTAACCCCCATCACATTAAATAACCCCCATCTCCACTCCAAATCCTCCCACACATTAACCCCATGGCATCCCCACTCATTAACCCCTATCCCCTCTCTAAATACCCCCACACATTAACCCCATGGCATCCCCACTCATTAACCCCCATCCCCACTCTAAATACCCCCACACATTAACCGCCATCCCCTCTACAAATCCCCCTCATCTCCCATCTTCGGTGGTTCTTCAGCTCCACAGTGGAGCACACTTACCACCAGCGTTTGCTTTGGGCGCCGGGGAGTGACGTCAGCAGCGTGATCACATGACATGATCACGCTGCTGACGTCGCTCTGGCTCGGCGGTCAGAGCTTAAAATTGTACAGGCGTCTGTATAGACGCCAGTACAATTGCTCTCTGGGAGCCGGCACGGCCTCCTTCTCTGCGCCGGCTGTCAGCTTGACAGCTGACACAGAGAACCGCCGATTCTCAGGCGGGGGGCAGCAGAACGCAGCCGCCAGGGAGGACACTGCGGACCGCTGCATTAGGCGGCCCGACTGCGCCCCCCTGCTGGCTGCGCCCGGGGCAACTGCCCCGGCTGCCCCCCCCTAGATACGCCACTGGTTGACGTAGTTGTAGTTTAGTTCAGAAACCCATAATTAATCAATCTATGTTATATGAATGATACAATAAAGGCCTGTGAGATATGATTGATGCACATGCTCATAATGTATAGCCTAGTGTTCATTATATATGCTTGTTGGATTATGCATAGATCATTCGTATATTAATAAAAGTGTTTAATCCTTGTTTAGTATTCAACAAAGAGACGGTAATATGTATGCTCTGTACAATGTTCACAACCACAGGCAAATATGTATGTTGTACATTATATCCTTTTCTTGTTTGAAGTTTAATAAACGAATCTAAAAAAAAAAAGGACACCTGGCCGGAGCTGCAAGCCTGAACACACGTGAAAAGCCATGCACAATGCAGAGGACCTAGAAACCCGCGGATAGCTTGCCACAACGGCAGCCAGGGACCGCACAAGCTGGTGGTCATGCAGCGCAGCAGAACCACACACGCATGTACGGCTACGCAGCGAAGCCGGGAACTGAGCAGCATCCATAAAGGTAACAGGCAACAGTATCCCAGCTAATTAGGGGGAAAGGAGCAAAGAGTTAATGCAGAGACATACAGAGTAAGACATACAGAGTAACGCCGGGGAAGCAAGGTACAAACACACCGGCGTTACGGACCCTAAGGTATTTCATCCACATATAGGTAAGGGGATACCCATTCATGGTATTTACACATGCGAATATTCCTATATGTCATTAAATGCCCTTATGATTTGGCATACGTGGAAGAAACCACTCATTCCGTTAGAGACAGAATCTCACAACATAAGTCCAACATCAGGTGCTAAAAAACCTAACTCCCCTTACCTTACCACTTCCATGACAAAAATCACAACATTTCACAATTGAGATTCCAGGTCCTTGAACAGGTTGAGGTTAATAGGAAAGGCCTAAATATGGTCAAATTTTTGAAAAAGACTGGATATTCACCTTACAAACGCTGGAACCTAGGGGCCTCAATAGGGGCTATGATGTTACTGCTTTCTTGTGAAAATTACATGGTTTTCAATGTATTGTCTTTTAGGGTTGTCACTAACTCTCTTTTTTCCTTGTTCCCTTGAACCGCTAATGTCACCTCTTCACTATGCACTGGGTACGTCCGGCTTAGTTTATGGTATAGGTATGCACCTATCACTTTGTCTTCATTTCACCGGTACATTTCATATCCATTACGCTGGCATCTTATAACACATACCCTCCATCAAAATGTCTTAATTTCCCCTTTTTTTAAAAAAAATTATTTTTCTCTCCTCTATTTAATGGATTATGGTTCAACCATACATTAGTACTTTTTCTATGGAATGGCCAGTAGCAAAATATACTCTGAACATCATATACAAATAACAGATTCTTCATAATGGCCTCATTGGTATAGGCTGACGCTTCTCTATGCTAGCAGGCGCTCCCCCCTTTTCCACGATGCAACATGGGCATAAATTGTTTTCTCTAGTTCCAATGTATAGCTACAGATGGGCATTAGTACATAAGCGCTAGTGCGTTGTGCTTTTTTCACCATGTCACATGACATGGCATTGACGTGTCCTTCCTCTCCACATGGATATACACTAACCCAACTGCGCATGTG
The DNA here is from genome assembly GCF_039654945.1 of Dendrobates tinctorius. Taxonomy (NCBI): domain Eukaryota; kingdom Metazoa; phylum Chordata; class Amphibia; order Anura; family Dendrobatidae; genus Dendrobates; species Dendrobates tinctorius. The sequence continues at coordinate 10,554,114 of NW_027361713.1, read as the reverse complement.
CCCCCTATTTCTCATTCCAATCACGTGACCGCAATACTGCGGCGGTGATTGGACCACCCTCCTCTCTTATACCCGTAAGCGCTCCCCGGGCAGTCAGCGTCTCCACACACAGCGGCACATATTTCTCCCCCTGGACCCAAGACAAGGTAAATAGCAAGAGACGAGGCAGCTTTGCTGGACTATTTTTTCAATGCTTTTATTTGATCTGTTTTCCTTTGAAGCGCTATTCTGGTGCAACACAGTTGCTATTCTCATAAGCGCTGGCTCATCAATTGTTGATCCACAGGATTCATTTGGGCTTTGTCCACATGCAAATGACTCCACAGGTAATATAGCTGCCTAGCAATACCATACAGCCTATTATAGAACAACCTTTTAACAGTATTCTCATTTGATCCATTTTTCTTTGCAGCACTGTTCTTGTACAACACAGTTGCCACACACATAAGCGCGGGCTCACTAATTGCTGTTCTAAAGCAATCAGAAATGGTTTGTTTACATGCAAATGACCCCACAGGTAAAGCAATAGCATAGCAATACCTAATGGCCTTTTACACCGGTGGTACAAGGTTTACTTAGTATTTACCTTTTATATCTATAATTATCATATAGTGCCCATCCATCACTATGAGCCATTAACTGTCAGACGCCCGGTCAACCAGACTTCAAATGTTGTCATATCCAGGTACAATATGGTAGTTCCACTATAATTCATTTACATTTTTTCCATATTATCAATTGACAATATTTTGTGTACCCATAATCAGTACTGATTCTTTTGTACTTACCCTTCTCTTTCAGCATCACAGAATACCTGTCTAGGACAACCGACCCATCAATAAATGGGCTCTTTTTTACATCTCCTTTTTTAGGTATTCTTCTAGGCATTTACGTTTTCACTTAGTTGTCACTGCTCCTCGTATGGTGTTATAGACATCCTAGAGCTCCATTCATATTGATCTCCACCATATCCTTGAATACCTCGATATATGAATCTTGCATTTTTGTAATGTTATTCTTCAAGGTACACAGTATTGTAGTTCTTTTCCCTTAATTACCATCACAGCATGGACTATATCTCGCTGCCCATGGAATCCTCTGACTCTCACTGAGCTCACTTGGACCAAAATTTCCGGATTTTCTAGTCTACACGTATATCACCTATCGACTTCTTTTTTCATATCATAAACTCTGTGCAGCACTACTTAGCATCTTGTGACATATGTTTGTATGCAAGAGTTTTTTTTGCTAATTCTAACATCTTGTTTTTGTACATATGCTTTAGTAATCATCTATAAAAATTATGTTCTGACTGGACCTTCAAAGTCCAGTGTAGGACCGAAAACATTCAAAGTTTTGTTTGTCTGGATGCACATAAAAATAAAGGAACTGTCAAATTGCTTCACTGATTGAGTGCCAAGTTGATTTATGTTATTTTACGTTTGGTTGGATACCTGACTTGGGCACCTTCTTCTCGCTCTCTGAGTGCCGGGTTCTACTCAAACTATTACCAGCCCCCGGTGAGGTCAGGAGGAGAAAAGCATAAAGTTCAGACACTCCATCAGGGAGGTGTTCAGACCTGGGGACGACAGCAAACATCCATGCTGTGGACTGAATCTTTGTCTTTGGAACTCCCCTTTATCAACACGTCATATCTGTGACTGAGATAGAGTAAGTCTCTTATTTTAATCCCTTTTATTTTCTAACTATCTGTACATACTGTATTTTGTCTCTCTCTGTAATATCTTTGTATTTTTGTAAACACTGTCTATAATTTTGGAGTAAACTTATCAATTTAATAGCTTCGTTCTTTTTCCTCTATGATTGAACCGACACGTACTCCATGCCAAAACACGCTACCGTTTGGGTTGGTTTCTGACCCGATATAGGTTTTGGTATCAAACGAGGAACTGGTGGCAACATAGCATTTTGTTTTGGTGGTATTGGGTAACCATGGCAGTGACAGATCGGATGTTTATATGTGTATCTCCTGCCTGGGACTGGTGATATACATTCCATCCTCACTGCAGAGTACCCAATAGCCAGTACGAGACAAGGCAGCCTTTCCAGTGACTATTTATACTAGGTGCAGTTCCCTGACTAACTGAGGGTAAGGGGGGCGCCAGAGAGCTTCAAGTTCCTAATGGAACTGAAAGTGTAGATATACGTTGTGTGGATTTATATGTCACCCGACCATATATATATAATATATAAATTCCTGACAACTAGGGGGGGCAAACTTCCCCCCGAATTCCTGACTAGGCAGTTTTGTTCTTCGGGTCAGTACGATTACAGTGATACTCCATTTACATAGTTTTTTTATGTTCTGGCGCTTTTACACAATAAAAACTATTTTATAGAGACAATAATTATTTTTGCATCCCTTTATTCAGAGAGCTATAACTTTTTTATTTTTCCATTGATGGAGCTGTATGGCAGCTTGTTTTTTTTGGGGACAAGATGACTGTCACGATCCATTTTTGGATCTGTGTCAGTGTGGGCTTCTCATATATAAACTTTTTTTCTTTCTGGCCATCGGAGGTTAATGTCAGTTTTTGCCCCCGGTGGCCATTGGTGTTACTACATGTTTTGTGAGTCTGTTATTGATGGTGGTGACCACTCCCTCCTTCCTATATAAAGGTCCCCTGGTACACCAGCTGACTGTTGGTAATACAGGTCCTTTGGAAACCAACCGTTCTAAAGAGAGGAGTTATCTGGAGCAGTGGTGTTAGCAGCTTATCTGGTGCGGTGGCCATACAGCTGAAAGTGTTGTTCGGGTGCCTTACTCTGCTGTCCGGTGCATGACGGCAGAGAAAGCTAAGTGTTGTTTGTTGTTCCCTGTCTGTTATTTTCCTTGGTGTTGTATTAGTGCAGCGGTGGGACCAGTGTCCGCACTAGCCAATTCCCTAGTGAGGGATAGGTGAAGGGCAAGTGAGGGCTGATGTATCCTGGTTGGTGACGGTATGAAAGAGGCCGTATAGGGACGTCAGGATAGTCCAGGACACAGCCTCAGGAGAGTGCAGGAGGTGTTCCTTTCCCCGTTCCCTATTGCAGGGCCCACCATTGTAATCGTGTCCCCGGTGTACCCTTGTTTTGTCTTGTTGTTTGGTGACCGACCGATCGTCGGGTTGCGTCATGCAGGGCCAGTCACATCGTGACAATGACGCTTTCAGAGGTACCATGTTTATTTATATGCGTTGTTTTGATCACATTTTATTCCACTTTTTATTCTGCAGTATGATAAAGCATTGTTTTTTGCCTCGTTTTTTTATTTTTTTATAGTGTTAACTAGTGGGACAGTTTTTTGAATGAGGTCGTTGCGGACGCGGCAATGCCAAATAAGTGTACTTTTATTGTTTACATTTTTTTCATACAAATATTTATTTATAGATGCAAATATTTGAATTATTATTTTTGATATTTTTTAAAATATTTTTACAATTATTTAAACAAAAATTTGTTACTTTTTTACTTTGTCACAATATGGGGCTATCATTTTTTGCAGGCTTATCGCTTCGACAGCATGGGGATGCAGCAGTTTACAGTTTAGAGAGTGGTCAGACTATATTGGAGGCTGGATCATTAGGTCAGTGGATAGGGATATCCAGTGAACAGTGAAGACATACAGTGGGTATGGAAAGTATTCAGACCCCTTTAAATTTTTCACTCTTTGTTTCATTGCAGTCATTTGGTAACTTCAAAAAAGTTATTTTTTTTCTCATTAATGTACACTCTGCACACCATCTTGACTGAAAAAAAACAGAAAAATGTGGAAATTTTTGCAAATTTATTAAAAAAAGAAACTGAAATATCACATGGACGTAAGTATTCAGACTCTTTGCTCAGTATTGAGTAGAAGCACCCTTTTGAGCTAGTACAGCCATGAGTCTTCTTGAGAATGATGCAATAAGTTTTTCACACCTGGATGTGGGTTCCACTGCCATTCTTCCTTGCAGATCCTCTCCAGTTCCGTAAGGTTGGATGGTGAACTTTGCTGGACAGCCATTTTCAGGTCTTTCTAGAAATGCTCAATTAGGTTTAGGTCAGGGCTTTGGCTGAGCCAGTCAAGAACGGTCACAGAGTTGGTCTGAAGCCACTCCTTTGTTATTTTAGCTGTGTGCTTAGGGCCATTGTCTTGTTGGAAGGTGAACCTTCAGCCAAGCCTGAGGTCTAGAGCACTCTGGAAAAGGTTTTCATCCAGGATATCTCTGTAGTTGGCTGCATTCACGTTTCCTTCAATTGCAACCAGTCATCCTCTACCTGCAGCTGAAAAACACCTCCATAGCATGATGCTGCCACGACCATTTTTCACTGTTGGGATTGTATTGGGTAGGTTATGAGCAGTGCCTGGTTTTCTGGACACATACTGCTTAGAATGATAATAATAATAAATTTTATTTCTATAGCTCTGACATATTCCGTAGCACTTTACATTTCAGAGGGAACTTGTACAGACGATAGACATTACAGCATAACAATAATCACATAGATCATAACAGATTCCAAGAGGAATGAGGGCCCTGCTCGCAAGCTTACAATCTATGAGGAAAAAAAGGAGACACGAAAGGTGGGTGGTAACAATTGCCCTGATTATTTGGACCAGCCATAATGTTAAGTGTGTAACAGAACAGACACAGAGGGCTGATAGATGCATAAAGCATGTGGGAACATGATGCGGGGAACCTGGTTATGGTAAAATTTTTGACTGTGCCACATAGGGATAGTTAGGTTAATGTGTTGAGGTGGTAGGCCAGTCTGAATAAATGCGTTTTTAGGGCACGCTTAAAATTGTAGGGATTTGGGACTAATCGTATTGACCTGGGGAGTGCATTCCAAAGAATTGGCACAGCACGTGTATAGTCTGGGAGACGGGAGTGGGAGGTTCTGATTATTGAGGATGCTAACCTCAGGTCATCAGCAGAACGGAGGGCACAGGTAGGGAGGTAGACAGAAACGAGGGAGGAGATGTAGGGTGGTGCTGAGCCATGGAGAGCTTTGTGGGTGAGGGTAATAAGTTTATTCTGAATTATGGAGTGGATGGGTAGCCAGTGTAAGGACTGACACAAGGTAGAGGCATCGGTGTAACGACTGGCGAGGAATATGATCCTGGCTGCGGCATTTAAGACAGATTGGAGGGGGGAGAGTTTGGTAAGAGGGAAACCGATTAGAAGAGAGTTACAATAGTCTAGACAAGAAAGAATAAGAGAAACAGTAAGAGATTTTGCGGAATCAAAAGTAAGAAAAGGTCGAATTCTAGAAATGTTTTTGAGGTGCAGATAACAAGAGCGAGCCAGTGAGCGGATGTGGGGGGCGAATGAAAGCTCGGAGTCAAGTATGACCCCAAGACAGCGGGCATGTTGCTGGGGAGTAATAGTGGAACCACACACAGAAATGGCAATGTCAGGTATAGGTACATTAGTAGAGGGAGGAAACACAAGGAGTTCAGTCTTTGACAGGTTCAGTTTCAGATATAGTGAGGACATGATGTTAGACACAGTATTTAGACAATCGCTGGTGTTATCTAAAAAGGCAGGCGTGATGGCAGGAGAAGTGTATAATTGGGTGTCATCAGCATAGAGATGGCACTGGAAACCAAATCTACTGATTGTTTGACCAATAGGGGCAGTATACAAAGAGAAGAGGAGGGGGCCTAGGACTGATCCTTGAGGAACCCCAACAGTAAGTGGAAGATGAGAGGTGGAAGAGGAACCAGCAAAAGATACAGTAAAGGAGCGGTCAGAGAGATAGGAGGAAAACCAGGAGAGAATGGTGTCCTTGGTGCCGATGGAGCGGAGCATGGTGAGGAGGAGCTGATGATCCACAGTGTCGAATGCTGCAGAGAGATCCTAGAGAATTAGCATGGAGTAGTGACCATTAGATTTAGCTGTTAGTAGATATTAGAGACTTTAGTGAGGGCAGTTTCAGTAGAGTGTAGAGAGCGGAAACCGGATTGGAGAGGGTCGAGAAGCGAGTTATCAGAGAGATAGCGGATCAGACTGGAGTGGACCAGGCGTTCCAGGAGTTTAGAGATGAAGGGAAGATTAGAGACAGGTCTATAGTTAGCGGTACAGTTTTGGTCGAGGGATAGTTTTTTAAGTAGTGGATGTTTGATGGCATGCTTAAATGAGGAGGGAAAGATACCAGAAGAGAGAGAGAAGTTAAATATTTTAGTTAGGTGAGTGGTGACAGCAGGGGAAAGGGACTGGAGGAGATGTGATGGAAATGGGTCACTGGTGCAAGTGGTTGGGCGAGAAGATGCAAGGAGTCTGCTTACTTCTTCTGTGACTGGTTCAAAATCAGAGAGTGAGCTAGATGCAGTGGGGGAGGGAGGACAGTGCATGGTATGAGGTGATTGGGAGATAATTTCCTGTCGGATATGGTGAATTTTTTCTTTGAAGTAATTGGCCAGATCGTCAGCTCGAAGCTCCGTTGTTGGGGCCTGCACTCTTGGGTTGAGTAGGGAATGAAAAGTGTCAAAGAGACGTTTAGGGTTATTGGATAGTGAGGTGATGAGGGTGTTAAAATAGGTTTGTTTGGAGAGGTGAAGGGCAGTGTTGTATGTTCTAAGCATAAACTTATAATGTATCACCAAAAAGTTCTATCTTCGTCTCATCAGACCAGAGAATCTTATTTCTCATAGTCTGGGAGACCTTCATATGTTTTTTTAGCAAACTCTGTGAGGGCGCCTGTCGGGCCACTCTGCCATAAAGGCCCAACTGGTGGAGGGCTGCAGAGATAATTGACTTTGTGGAACTTTCTCCCATCTCCCTATTGCATCTGTGGAGCTCAGCCACAGTGATCTTGGGGTTCTTCTTTATCTCTCTCACCAAGGCTCTTCTCCCGCGATTGCTCAGTTTGGCTGGACGGCCAGGTCTAGGAAGACTTCTGGTGGTTCCAAACTTCTTCCATTTAAGGATTATGGAGGCCACTGTGCTCTTAATTATGAACCTTGAGTACTGCAGAAATTCTTTTGTAACCTTGGTCAGATCTGTGCCTTGCCACAATTCTGTCTCTGAGCTCCTTGGCCACTTTCTTTGACCTCATGATTCTCATTTGGTCTGACATGCACTGTGAGCTGTGAGGTCTTATATAGACAGGTGTGTGCCTTTACAAATCAAGTCCTATCAGTTTAATTAAACACAGCTGAACAGCTGAAAGAGTAGAACCATCTCAAGGAGGATCACAAAGAAATGGACAGCATGTGAATTAAATATGAGTGTCTGAATACTTATGACCATGCAAAATTTCAGGTTTTCTTTTTTAATAAATTTGCAAAAATTTCTACATTTCTATTTTTTCAGTGAAGATGGGGTGCAGAGTGTACATTAGTGAGAAAAAAAATTGAACTTTCTTTAATTTACCAAATGTCTACAATGAAACAAAGAGTGAAACATTTAAAGGGGTCTGAATACTTTCCGTACCCACAGTATGTCCAATGAAGTTTCAGGAATTTTAGTTCTGAAAGTAAATGTGGGAAACTGAAAATGTTTGTTCACAAATGCTAAGAGTCTTGCAAGCAAAATGGGAGATATTGTGGCTTTTCTACTGGATGAACAGATATATTTGGTGTTTTGGTGTCAATGTTGGACACTTCACACATTTGAGCTGTTGGCCTTCCTTGTTTTGCACTCTTTCGTAAAGTCAGGGCAAACAGGAAAGGTGGAGGCATATGTCATCTTGCGTGATATGAAAGCGTGTGACACACAGTTGGGATGGAAGGTTGTGGGGAAGTTGAAACCTTGTATGTGCAATTACTAAGAGAAATAAACACCGAAAAATTAACTTTTGGTGCAATCTTTACATCAACCCCAACATCATTGAGGAACTGGGTGGTTTGCTGTGTAATCAGTTGGTGCAGGCTGTACTGTATGCTACAGTAGTGATATGGAGTATTTTAACTATTGTACATGGATATTGTCATAGACATCTGTTGCAAATGGGAGAAAATAGCTTAGCTTGTTGCAAAATAATTTTATGGGCAAGTTAGTGGAAGATGCTAGAAAAGGCAATACTTTGTTGGATTTGGTCATTTCTATTAGTGCAAATCTTGTTGGAAAGGTCACTGTTTGGGAAAACTTTAGTACCAGCAACCACATTATCATTTTATTTTACTTACATTGTGAACAACGGACAGGGAGGGCAATAACACTTCAGTTTAAAAAGATAAATTCCCCCAGGTTGAAGGCTGCACTTTAGGACATTGAATGGGATAGCTTCTATCAGAAAGCTATACCAATGATAAATGGGAGAGTGCTAAGTCTATTTTGAGCAGTCAGACTGAAGCTAAGATTCATCTTCCACTTCTGTCCCGCTTTGTGGAGATTCCAAGGAGAGCTGTGGCTTCATAAAACAGTACCAGATTCACTTCACTCTCCACAATCATCTTTTTCCTTTGGACAAGTCAAATTTTGTTCAGTGATTCTCTGCTGTCTGGAGGAGCCCTGTCTTGGGCAAACCCCATTTGGGAGCATGGAGTTCCCGAGACTAGCAATGTTAGGAGATTCTCAGAGATATTCCAGGCATTATTCAAGGAACCTGGCCGCATCTTTTCTTCTGCCTCGTCCCTGATGACTCTAAGGCAGGGCACGAATGCCATGGCTCAGTACCAGAGATGACCCTGGATGGGAAAGTTAGCTCTCCAAAACTTTTGACCCAAGTCACGTTTATTTGGGGAGAGAATTCTCTCGTCGTGGCAGCCTGTTTAAACTCCGGAACCGTTGTCAACCTCATCCATTCTGACTTGGTTCGTGATCCTCAGCGTCCTACACAAAAGCTGATTTGTCCTGTTATGAATGAGTCACCGAAGGAGGAAAAAACAAAGGACCGCCCACTTTTGGAATTTTTGACAGTATAACTCTGCAGAATCCTGACCCTGGCTCAATGCCAACAGGGCTTTCTCAGCTTGATCAATAGCATTAGGTTCATCATACAACAACCCCAAGGCTTGAAAAAATGCATCCACATTAGTTAGAATAGGATCATCAGGTGTCAAAGAAAACGCCCAATCCTGGGGATCGCCGTGCAGCAAAGAGATGACAATTTTAACCTGCTGCGCAGAGCTCCCCGATGAGTTAGGCTTCAAGGCAAGAAATAATTTACAATTATTCTTAAAATTCAAAAATTTAGACCGATCCCCAAAAAACACATCAGGAGTAGGAATCTTTGGTTCAGCAGGCATGAGAATGAGCAAGATAGGCGGAAATTCCCCGCACTTCAGCAGCCAGCTGCTCCACACGATCAGACAATTGCTTAATCTCCATTAAGAAAATTCCTCCTACAGCCCCAGAGAAAAAGAGGAAAAAATATACATAAAAAAAAAAATTCTGACACTTTTTTTTTTTTTTACAGTTCTTTCCTGCTATTGAGTACCCTAGAATCTGCGGTATGGCTGGTGATTCTGTTATGAATGAGTCACCGGAGGAGGAAAAAACAAAAATACAAGCTAAGTCCAGAAAACCGGAGAGGTTGGTAGCTAGCGGATTGCAGACCCCTGATCCTATTCACAACAACTAACAGTAGCCGTGGGGTGTTCCTACGGTGGTCCTAGACACCTCGTTCACAGCCGGAGAACTAAATAAACCTAAAGAAAGAAAGGGGAAATCTATACTGCCCCAGAGCAGACCCCAAAGCAATAGACAGCCCCCAACATGTATTGACAGTGAAAACAGATGAAAACACAAACACAGACAGAAAGACGGGCTGAGCAAACGATGGGGCCCTCACTAACTAGATAGGACAGGAAAGAAAAGCAACTGTCTGCAATCACGCAAAAACCCTGCCAAAAATAATGTCCAACACGTCTGATAGAAAAGGCCCTGAAGTCAATAGACTTCAAAATCACTATATCAGCACTCAGGTATATTCTGAAAACAGAGCAAAGAGATCAACTGATCAGAGACAAAAATGGAGTTCAGCCAGTCCCAACCAGGGCTGGCTGAACACAAACACTAAGTAAACCAGACAAAATCTCATGGAACAATAGCAGAGCAAAAACTTAGCTTTAGTAGACAGGACTAAACTGGAGGCCAGAGCTCAGCAGAGAGGATCACCAGCAACCCAGCAGGGCGTCGGCGGCCTTATATCCCCTCAGAGATTCCGGATGTCCAATCACACTCCACCTGTTCAGATGACAGGTTTTTCCCATCCAAATCAATTTCACTACCTCCTTTCACCAGCAGAGGGAGTTCATCGGACATCAAAGGTGAAGGAGAAAATGAGCTCATAACATTGTCCCCTGGTTATTGTCTCCATTTACGGACAACCCTGGCGGATCCTCTGCATTATGTCATGCTGCCTGTCACCCTGCAAATTGGTACCCAGCACTTGGAAATAATCTCTTCTTATGTGCTACCTAGCTGGGTAAACTCTGACCTTCTGAGTCCTCCATAGTTTTGTCTACATATGCCAGATATTGACTGGTCCACTGGTCAGGTGCTACGATGAGGATCATCGTGTTTTACCAACTGCCTTTCCAAGGTCATGCTCAAGTCCCCTCCTTCCCTGTCTTTGATCCTGCCTTCTCTGTCAAAGACTCGTGTCTTGTTTTGATTCTGATTGTGACAAGGAATGTCGGCACACAGTGAGCCTGGCTTGTTGGATTGTTGGAGTGGCTCCTGTTCTTTTGAGATTTGTCCTTCTGGATAAAACCTTGGCTTCAGCTAGGAGGAGGAGAATCCGGTCCTGTAGACTTGAATCCAAGATGGCCAAAGATGGTCAGGATCGCCTGTCCACAGTATGCTGATAATAGTGAATCCTTCAGGAACAAGCCTGATGAAAATGTCTGCACCCCTACCATTCCGGAGAAGCTTTCACGGCGGTCTGGCCTAAAAAGGGACGGACGTAAGGGGGGGTACTGTCACAGCGATAACTTGCTTGCTTCCTCTGCGCTGCTCTACTCACCATGTTCACCACCTGGTTTCTCCATGCGTCAGGTCGGCGCGCTGAGTTTTGCCTCTTGCAGCACTGCTGCATCTGAGTCTGTTTCCATTTAGGTTTGGGGGATGGTTTTTAAAGAAATTTAAAATTTGGTTCCTCGGCCTATCCTGTGCAAGCATGCTCTATAATAGGCAGCTCCTCCAATTTTTTCCCAAATGTTGGTTCCTAGTCAGTTTGTTCTGCTAGTGTCCCATTTGTGCATGTGCGTTTGTTTCTCCCGCAATTGACCCAGCTCGTATGCCCATGTTGTCTGACCTCTCCTGACCTCGGCTTCATATCCTGAACCTGTGCTACCTGCTCCAACCTCGAACCGTCTGACCACATCTTTGTCTTTGCCCTCTTGTATCTTTTACTCGTGCCTCTGACAATATGGTCAGCTGTTGCACTCCCAGGAACACTTCAGGAGTGGTACCTTGTGTCTATTGTCAGCCCAGCCTATCCTAACCACCAGAGGCCCTAGTGAAGACCTGGTAAACACCTAGTCACACCCTTCCAAGGTAAGCCTGGCCCGTAGCGCAGTAGGTCCAGACCCGCCAGCGTTACACTGTGTACCACTATTACAATTAAGACCTCCAGTGCTAGGATATAACCCTAGCCTACATGGCTTTGGTACAATATATACATTTATATATATTTACATGGACAATTGTTTTTCTCGTTTTTTATGCTGCATTATCATATGCTAAATATACAGTTATCGATTGCCAACATCAGCATAATCTAATTCAAATATTTACTGTCATTTTTTGAATCCTAAAACACTAGAGTTTGTGAGTATACTAACATTAAGAGGTATATGTGGTATTATTCAGTTACTATGTGGTGGTAATATGTAGTCTGGTCATGGTGTGATGATATTTCTTCCTTGTATGTGGTATTATTTGGTCACTATATGGTGGTAATTGTTAGGGATGGCGGAATGCACTAAATAATAAATAATAGAAAGTGTCTTCGCCGCCCGGGGTCCACCGTGCAGAAGGTGTTACTCTGCTGCTAGGTAATGGCGGACACGCAATATGGCGGTATATCGCACGCGGGTTGAACGTCACCCGGTGTGCGCTGGGCGTACTCTGTTGATTCACAGAGGCGCCAAAGCAATAAACATAAATACCGAGCCTGTTGGACTCACAGGTCTCAGAGGAATGCACGCACAGTGTATGGTCACAGGACTAGGGCCCAAGACACAGGGTCAGTGTCCGTCAAGACCTACCGTGTGTGCGGCGTCGCTACCACGGATGCCGACAAGAGCTGCTGACTGTAGCGTGGCGACTGACACAGCCGCTATACAACAATGCGCAGGAGGGGGCGCACTGTCGGACGCTAGTTCAGTGGAGATATGCACTGTGGCCTGTAGCGTGCCACTGACTGGCGCTGACTCTACGACTAAATCCCTATCTGTTATGAATGAGTCACCGTAGGAGGCAAAAGCAGAAATACAAGCTAAGTCCAGAAAACCAGAGAAGTTGGCAACTATCAGATTGCAGACCCCTGAACCTATCAACACAACTAGCAGTAGCCGTGGGGGGTTCCTACGATGCCCTAGACCCCTCGATCACAGCCGGAGAATAACATAGGCCTAAAGAAAGAAAGGGGAAATCTAAACTGCCCCAGAGCAGACCCCAAAGCAATAGGCAGCCCCCAACATATAATGACGGTGAAGCAAGATGAAAATACTAACACAGGCAGAAAGATAGACTGAGCAAAGACGGGGCCCAAAACTACCTAGATAGGAAAGGACAGGAAGGCTGCTGTCTGCAATCTGCCAAAACTCTATCAAAGACATAAGCCAACAAGCTGAAAGGAAGAAACAGCCTCCGGAGACCAATTTAACATATCAGCACCCTTTTTAGTCAAATCAGTCAATGGCTTGGCAATACTAGAAAATTTTGCTATAAATTTCCGAAAAAAATTAGCAAAACCCCAAAACTTCTGGAGGGCCTTCAAAGAAGTGGGCTGAACCCAATCGTGAATGGCCTGTACCTTGGCCGGGTCCATTTCAATAGTTGACGGGGACAAAATAAATCCCAAAAAAGAAATCCTCTGTACTCCAAAAAGGCATTTAGATCCTTTGACATACAGGATCCGGAACACAGTCCGAATATGTTCCACATGAGAATCCCAATCCTTGGAGAAGATCAAAATATCATCCAGAAAGATAATCAAAAATTTATCGACAAAATCTCGGAAAATATCGTTCATCAAGCACTGGAAGACAGAAGGGGCATTAGTGAGCCCAAAAGGCATCACCTTGTACTCAAAATGTCCCTCCGGAGTATTAAACGCCGTCTTCCATTCATCCCCATGCTTAATGCGAATAAGATTATACGCCCCCCTGAGGTCAAGCTTGGTAAACCAGCAAGCACCTTTAACTCTGGAGAATAGATCAGAAATCAGGGGTAACGGATACTGATATTTAACAGTAATTTTGTTGAGGGCTTAATGATCCATCCTTTTTGGCTACAAAAAAAAACCCGGCACCTAAGGGTGACGAGGATGGTCTAATATAACCCTTCTCCAACGCTTCCTTAATATAGGATTGCATAGCCTCGTGCTCGGGTACAGATAAATTGAAGAGCCGACCTTTGGGAAATTTACACCCCGGGCTCAGTTCAATTGCACAGTCATAACTGCTATGAGGAGGCAGAGACGCAGACTCATTCTCACTAAATACATCATAACAGTCCGCCAAATAATCAGGAACATCATGCGACTGAGGAGAGGTGGAAAACACCGGAGCCTCACTAAAGGCACACCGACAACCCCAACTCACCACAGACACAGATTTCCAATCCAAAACTGGATTATGAATCTGTAACCAGGGAAACCCCAGAACAATAGTATCATGCAGATTATGCAACACCAAAAATCTGCAATTTTCTTGATGGTCTGGGGCGACCCGCATTACCACCTGGGTCCAAAACTGGGGTTTATTTTTAGCCAAAGGAGTAGCATCAATCCCCCTCAAAGGGATAGGCGTCTGCAGAGGTGTCATCGGAAATCCACAACGTTTAGCAAAATCCAAGTCAATTAGGTTTAGGGCTGCTCCCGAATCCACAAAAGCCTTGGCGGAAAATGTGGACAGGGAGCAGATCAGAGTAATAGCCAGAAGAAACTTAGGTTGAACACCCCCAACAGAAAACGTGTGTGCAAAGCGTTTCTCTCGTTTAGGACAGACAGAAATAATATGTGAGGCATCTCCACAGAAAAAACACAACTTATTACGCCTTCTGAACTCCTGACGCTGCTCTCTGGAAATAACTCTATCACATTGCATAGGTTCAGACATTTGTTCAACAGGTGGCAACACCTCTCGTGCAGCTTTGCGTTCGCGCAAACGCCGATCAACCTGAATGGCTAATGACATAGAATCGTCAAGACCAGAGGGAACAGGAAATCCCACCATAGTATCTTTTACGGCTTCTGAAAACCCCTTCCGAAAGAGAGCAGCCAAGGCATTATCATTCCAGGTAGTAAGTACTGCCCACTTTCGGAATTTTTGACAGTACAATTCTGCAGAATCACGACCCTGGCTCAATGCCAGCAGGGTCTTTTCAGCCTGATCAATGGCATTAGGTTCGTCATACAACAACCCCAAAGCTTGAAAGAATGCGTTCACATTAGTCAGAATAGGATCATCTGGTTTCAAAGAAAACGCCCAATCCTGGGGATCGCCACGCAGCAAAGAGATGACAATTTTAACCTGCTGCGCGGAGCTCCCTGACGAGTTAGGCTTCAAGGCAAAAAATAATTTACAATTATTTTTGAAATTCAAAAATTTAGACCGATCCCCAAAAAATACATCAGGTGTAGGAATCTTTGGTTCAGCAGCATGTGAATGAGCAAGGTAGGTGGAAATTCCCCGCACTTCCGCAGCGAGCTGCTCCACACGATCAGACAATTGCTTTATCTCCATTGAGAGAAAAAAAAATTCCCCCTATGGCCTCAGAGATATAGAGGAAAAAATATACACACTTTTTTTTTTTTTTTTACAATTCTTTCCTGCTATTGAGTACCCTAGGATCTGCGGTATGGCGGGTGATTCTGTTATGAATGAGTCACCGTAGGAGGCAAAAGCAGAAATACAAGCTAAGTCCAGAAAACCAGAGAAGTTGGCAACTATCAGATTGCAGACCCCTGAACCTATCAACACAACTAGCAGTAGCCGTGGGGGGTTCCTATGATGCCCTAGACCCCTCGATCACAGCTGGAGAATTACATAGGCCTAAAGAAAGAAAGGGAAATTTAAACTGCCCCAGAGCAGACCCCAAAGCAATAGGCAGCCCCCAACATATAATGATGGTGAAGCAAGATGAAAATACTAACACAGACAGAAAGATAGACTGAGCAAAGACGGGGCCCAAAACTACCTAGATAGGAAAGGACAGGAAGGCTGCTGTCTGCAATCTGCCAAAACCCTATCAAAGACATAAGCCAACAAGCCGATATGAAAAAGGCCCTGAAGCAGCTAGGCTTCAAAAACTAAATCAGCACTCAGGTATTTTCAGAAGACAGAGCTAAATGAATTCAGCACACCCCAGCAGGGAATGGCAGAAATCCAGAAAAACAAAGCAAAACAAAGTCAAAGCACCAAAGCAAAAGGCCGAGCAGCAAACTTAGCTTTAGAAGAGCAGGAATTCAGACTGGTCTCCAAGGATCCCACAGAGAAATCACCAGCAGGGCAGAAGGGCGTCGGCAGCCTTATATCCAGTCAGTAACTCCACTCAGCCAGTCATGATCATCAGCCTCAGGTGTTTGATAATCAGGCTCACTACCTTTCTTTACCAGAAGAGGGAGTTCCTCGGGCCTCAGTAATGAAGGGGAAAATGAACTCACAACACCTATCCACACCCACACACATAATATCAGAGGGAGGGGAATCTTAATGAGTCATTTGCAGGTTCATGCATCCGTCATCATTCACACAGGTAGCAACTAGAGTCTATACTAGCGCATGGCCGAGCGGCCATGCGAACCTTTTATAGCCGGGACCTTCTGGAAGCTTCCAGATCCCTGAGAAGGACCAATTAGATCTGGAGAAGGACCTGTGCATGTGACTCCCGATCTCCAATGGGAGATCGTCTCATGAGCATGCTCAGTGGAGCGTCGGAAGGACTTAGCCTCTGGAGTGACTTGTTGCTGATCAGCCTGCACTGCTATTGCTGGCCCAGAGGTGGCAGTAACAGCCCGAGCCACAGAGCTGGTCTGAGCAGAGTGTCAGAATGACAGGGCTGCTGAGCAAGCTCCTCTGCGGTCGATAGGGAATGGGAGACCGCAGAATGTGAGGCTCTGGATCCCTGCTGTGCAGCTGCAGGAAGCCGACGCCTAACATTACCCCCCTCCTAGGGCCCCTCCCCTCTCAGCTTTGCCACACTCAAATGCCGTGATAAGGAGCGGGGCGTGGATGTTCTCCACTGGTTCCCAGGTCTGGGTCTCTGGACCATGACCCTTCCAATCCACCAAATAAAAATTTTTGCCACGCACCATCCTGCATCCCACAATGGCGGTGACCTCAAACTCGTCCGAAGACAAGTCTGATGTCCCAGCAGATAACTCGGAAAACCGGGACATGTGAACAGGCTTGAGAAGGGACACGTGGAAGACGTCAGAGATGTCCAAGTGTTATGTATTGGTCACCGAGGAGGAAAAAACTAAACGGGCTAAGTCACAGAAAACCAGAGAGGTTGGTAACTATGCAGATTGCAGATCCCTGATCCTAACCACACAACTAGCAGCAGCCGTGGAGCATTCCTAAGATGATCCTAGACGCCTTGTCACCGCCGGAGGACTAAATAAGCCGAAAGCAAGAAAGGGGAAAACTAACTGCCCCAGAGCAGACCCCAAAGGAAAGACAGCCCCCACACATGTATTGACGGTGAAACAAGATGAAAACACAAACACCGGCAGGAAAATAGGCTGAGCAAACGATGGGGCCCAAACTAACTAGAAAGGACACGAAAGGAAAGACACTGTCTGCAATCTGCCAAAAACCCTACAAAAATAATGTCCAACACTTCTGATAACAAAATTAACCCTGAAGTCACTAGTCTTCTCCCACTATATCAGCACTCTGAAATATTCTGAGACAGAGCAAAAAGAGGCCAATCTAATAGGGGACAAAAAGCAAATTGGCAAATGCAGATAAATAAGAGTGGAAATTCAGCACAGCCCCAGCCGGGGCTGGCTGACCACACAAAAAACTGAATAGACCAACAAAATCAAGTGTGAACATTAGCAGAAAAACTTAGCTTGAAATGACTGGAACAGAGCTGAACACCAAGAGCTGAAAAGCCAGTAGGAGTCACCAGCACCAGAATAGGGCGTCGCCTGACTTAAATCCAGTCTGAAATTCCTGAGGTCCAATCGTCATCCTCATTATCAGGTGGCAGATCTCTACTGATTAAATCAGCCTCACTACCTCCTGTTACCACCAGAGGGAGCCTGGAAGGAGAACTCACAACTGGTAGACCCGAAAATGAACTCACAACAGCCAAGTGTGGTGGAAGAGTCAGACGGTAGACCACTGAGCTAATCGGCTCGAGGAGTTTGAAGGGACCAATGTATTGCGGCGCGAACTTGGTGGACTCAGCCCGCAGCCTGATATTTCGAGCAGAAAGCCACACCAAGTTGCCAGGGGCAAAAGTTGGAGCGGGGTGCCGATGTGTGTCGGCGGATGCCCTCATTCTCTCTTTAGAGGCTCGAATAGCATCCTGGGTGCTATCCCAAATGTCGCAAGACTCCACTGCCCAGTCTGCCACCCTGGAATCAGTGGAAGATGCTGGCATCGGGACGGGGACGTGCGGATGCTGGCCGTAATTAAGAAGGAATGGCGTCTGACCAGTGGAATCAGCCACTGCATTATTTAGGGCAAATTCAGCCCATGGTAGTAAGGATGTCCAGTCATCCTGCCTGGCAGAGACAAAATGTCGCGGGTATGTGACCAGAGTTTGATTGGCTCTCTCAACCAACCCGTTCATCTCGGGGTGATAGGCGGGGACAAGTTTAGCTCGATACTGAGTAGACTGCAGAGCTCCCTCCAAAACCAAGATGCAAATTGGGGACCTCGGTCACTGACTATTTTGTCCGGCATACCGAGCAAACGAAATGCATGCTTTATGAACAGTGCGGCGAGACCTCGAGCGGAAGGCAGTCGCGCGAGTGGCACCAGATACACCATCTTAGAAAAATGATCGGTGACCACCCAGATGACCGTGCTGCCACCAGACTTTGGCAGGCCAACCAAAAAGTCCATACCCACCATCTCCCAGGGTCTATCTGCCACCAGCAGGGGATACAGTAACCCAGCCGTCCTCTGCCTAGAGGACCTGTTCCGAGCACACGAAACGCATGCCTGAATATATTCTTTCATGTCTCGCGCCATGTGTCCGGCCACCAATAAGACCTTGCCAGGAGTTCTGTGGTCCGCTTATTGCCAAAGTGACCACCTACCCTGGACGCGTGTGCCCACGCGAGAACCTCCGATCGCAGGCGAGGAGGGACAAAGGTCTTGCCCGGCGGCACTGACTCGAGAGCAACTGGGACCACAGTCCTCAGACTCTCAGTGGGGACGATTAGCCGAGGCTCAGCCTCCTCCTCCTCCGCCGAGACCACCGAGCGAGAGAGAGCATCAGCACAGACGTTCTTCTCACCGGACAGATAGTGCAAAGTGAAGCGGAAGCGGGAGAAGAAGAGCGACCACCTAGCTTGACGAGAGTTCAAGCGCTGAGCCGTTAGTAAATAAACCAAGTTTTTATTTTCAGTGTACACCTGAAAGGGGAACCGGGCTCCCTCCAGGAGATGTATCCACTCGGGATAGGCCAATTTCATTGCCAGCAACTCCCTGTCCCCGATGGAGTAGTTTTTCTCCGTCGGTGAGAAGGTCTTAGAGAAGAAGACCTTGCAGACATCTCTCCGGTGAGTGGCCAAATCTGGAGAAAAGATGAGGATGTCATCCAGATAGACCACCACCGAGGTGGAGAGCATATCGTGAAAGACGTCATTTAAGAAGTCTTGGAAGACAGCGGGCGCATTACAGACGCTGAAGGGCATGACCAGGTACTCATAGTGGCCATCCCTGGTATTAAAGGCTGTCTTCCACTTGTCTCCTTCGCGTATGCGGATCACGTTGTACGCCCCCGTAAATCCAATTTCGTAAAGATCCGGGCCCTTCGCAACCTGTCAAACAACTCAGATCAAAGGAAGAGGGAATTTGTTTTTTACTGTAATGGCGTTGAGACCTCTGTAGTCAATGCAGGGGCACAACTCTCCACTCTTCTTCTGCACGAAGAAGAACCCTGCACCAGCTGGCGACACCGATTTTCTGATAAAACCTCTTGCCAGGTTCTCCCGGATATATTGTGACATGGCCTCCGTCTCCGGTAGAGATAGAGGATACACGCGGCCTCTAGGAGGTTCCGCGCCTGGCAAAAGGACTATCGGACAGTCGTAAGGACGGTGCGGCGGAAGCGTCTCTGCAGATTTTTTGGAGAGGACGTCCGCGTTCTGCCGGTAGTGTCTACAAAGCGCGGAAAGATCCGCGGGCACCTCCGTGGAGGCTACACTGCCCCTCATGCACCTTCCCTCACAGTCCTTGCTCCAACCCAGTATACTCCCCGAAGACCAATCTATATGAGAGGAATGGCAAGGGAGCCATGGAACTCCGAGAAGCACCTGGTTGATGCCGTCTGGCAAAATGAACAGGGACAACATCTCGTGGTGAGATGGAGAGATTGAGAGCCCAAGGGGTGCTGTCTGGTGGGTAACCTGAGATGGTAAAGGTGCACCGTTAACCACCCTGATGGTCATGGGATGGGGTAGTAGCACCAGCGGAATAGCGTGCTTTTGGGCGAAGGACGAGGGCATAAAGTTTCCTTCTGCCCCGGAGTCCACCGTGACCTCTACCTCCCAGGTGGAAGCACAGCAATCTAACGTCCCTCGGAATACCGGTTTGAGGGAGAAGGGTTTCATATCAGGTAGACCCCCACCTACTACCATGGTACGTGATCGTTTTTTCGAGCGCTGCGGGCACCTGTTAGCCGAGTGACCAAATTGTCGACACCGGTAACAGCGTGCGGAGCTTAGTGCCGGGCTCGACTTGGGACCAGTGCGAGACACCTCCGTGGGTTCAAGAGGTTCAGAGAAGGTAGGAGTCAACCTAACCTTCTGTCTGGATTGAGCTCGCTCCAGCCCGCACTCAGTATAGCGGAGATCAATGCGGGTGGAGATAGCAATCAGCTTCTCCAGAATTACGGGAATCTCCCTGGTAGCTAAAGCATCTTTGACATGCTCCGCCAAACCCCTCCAGAACACAGGGACGAGTGTCTTATCAGGCCACTCCAGCCCGGAAGCCAGTGTCCGAAAACGGACGGCATAATGGCTGACTGAGAGGGACCCCTGTGTTAAAGCTAATAGCTGGAGAAAGGTGACGTGAGTGACCCGTGGCCCCAAAAAGACCTGCTTTAGTGAGGTTAGAAACTGAGCAGCGCTCAGAACCACGGGGTCACCATGCTCCCACAGCAGCGTGGCCCATTCTAAAATGTGCATGTTTACATTATCACTCAGTACCACATAGTTCTTTTATCAATGTTTAGTGAGAAATCATATGTTTACAGTATCTCTAGTGGGAAGCATATGTTTATAATTACTGCATAGTTTCACTAATAATGTTTGGTGAGAAATGTCATGTTTATAGTATGGTAGAACATCCGGTACCAGAAGAGATTTTGGCATGTCATATCCGGTGATGTATTTGTCCGATGTTGATTGACATCTGAAGAACTGGCTGCTCAGAAGAGAGATACTATATTGGACAAATAGAATTTGTTAGAGTTTGTGTAACACTTGGTTACACAAGCATTTGCTTTTAAACAATATATATATATATATATATATATAAATCAACTCCGGGCAATAGCCTTGGAGTCAATTGTCCAATTACTTTTGGTCCCTTTAAAAACAGGGTGGCACATGTTAAGGAGCTGAAACTCCCAAACCCTTCATCCAATTTTAATGTGTATACCCTTAAATGAAAGCTGAAAGTCTGAACTTCAACTGCATCTGAATTGTTTTGTTTAAAATTCATTGTGGTAATGTCTAGAACCAAAATTAGAAAAATGTTGTCTCTGTCCAAATATACCGTATTTTTCGGACTATAAGACGCACCGGACCATAAGACGCACCCCAATTTTCAGAAGGAAAATAGGGAAAAAAATAATAATGTGTCAAATGGGGGTCCGTCTTACAGTCCGAATTCAGCTTACCTGGGAAGGGATCCGGCACAGGTGGAGAAGTAGTCACAGGGGTCATTCAGTGGTCCAGGCTCGTGCGGTGGCGGCGGTGCTGTGCTGGGGTAGGGGCAGCTGTGCTGGGGCAGGGGCAGCTGTGCTGGGGCAGGGGCAGCTGTGGCAGGGGCAGCTGTGCTGGGGCAGGTGGGCTGGGGCAGCTGTGGCAGGGGCAGCTGTACTGGGGCAGGAGCAGCTGGGGCAGGGGCAGCTGTGCTGGGGCAGGGGCAGCTGTGCTGGGGCAGGGGCAGCTGTGGCAGGGGCAGCTGTGCTGGGGCAGCTGTGGCAGGGGCAGCTGTGCTGGGGCAGGGGCAGCTGTGGCAGGGGCAGGGGCAGCTATGCTGGGGCAGGTGGGCTCTGCGGTGGTGGCAGCGGGTGAGGCTCTGCGGTGCGGTGGTGGCAGCGGGCGGCGCTCTGCGGTGCGGTGGTGGCAGCGGGCTGTGCACCGCTGCAGGGGCGGCGGCTCCGACGGCGTTTCTTCGCAGCCCGGAGGCCCCCGCACACCCCTTGCTGGGCGTCGCCATGTTGCGGTGGCCTCCGGGAGCATGGTCGCCGGCAAGATGGCCGCTGGTCCGGGGACGGCGCATGCGCAGATTCAGATCTCGTGCCGAGATCTCGGGGGACGAGATTTAAATCTCGGCAACGAGATCTCATCCCCCGAGATCTCAGGACGAGATCTGAAGCTGCGCATGCGCCGTCCCCGGCGCCTAGTGCTTATGTCACACCCCACAGTATGGTAAACGCTCATGTTGCTCTCTGGTCAGGTGTCAGCTCCACTCTTTTTAATTACCACACCACTATCAGTCACCCTGTGGTACATGTCAGGTGACATCATGTGCGTAAGTTGGACTGACACACCCTTCTCTCTGGTCATACTTTGGGTCATGGCTGCTACCGTCATGTCACTAATTTGGGCCTGTCCACCATTTCCTTTGGTCATGCCTAACTTAGGACTGTCAACTTTAGGGGGTGCACTTTCCACACCATTACCTCCCACACACATTATTTCTACAGACACTTCTTTTGTCCACCAGTCCCATAGGGCTTCTAAGTCCCGCCCTATTACCATAGTACACCGTAAGTCCGGGACTACTATCACTTCATGGTACATGGAACCCTCAGTCGTATGTAGAGGTATGCTGTCAAAGGTTCTTTAACGTCCCCACCAAAGCCATTCACTCTCGTCCCCGTCCCAGGCGACACAGAACATCCAGGAGGGGTCCTTAGCTCAGACACCCGACTCCCCGGGTCTAACACTCCCATCACCCTTTCTCCATCCAGCCAGAAGGGGCACTGTAGTGTCAGTTCACTGACCGAGCTATCCACAGTATAGCAGGGGCCTGCATAGCAGGAACTTCGCTGCTCCCAGCTACAGTCCAATGGCGCCTTCGCCACCGCCTCTTTTTTTACCACCACCCCAATTTGGGTTACCTCCCCCTTTTGGGACTCCACATCTTTTACATTGGGATGCTCCTCCCCCTTTTGAGTCACCACCCCGATTTGGGCCACCGCCCCCTTTCCGGATTTCCCCATGTCCCCTCTACAGGCCTTCTTAGGCCAGAGTTCACATTGTACAGTTTTATGTCCTTTGGGCTTATACTGGCCCTTTAAGAAGACGAATACTCTGATGTCCTCTTACTACACCACACCAGCTCCTGCTGTAGCCGCAAATCACCGGCACCTCCAGCTGCTGCTCACAACCAGCTGCTGGCATCACTGCAGCTCCTGCTGCTGCAGAACCTCTTGCTGCAACTTGCAATTGCAGCTCCCGCTGCCACAAGTCCGTGCACACTTCTGCTGTGCCGTCTTCGTGGACCCCCGATCCACAGCAACTTTCGTAACTCCGCAGAGTTGCAGCCAGCCGCTTGTCACCTTCATGACCCCACTGAGTCACAGCAAACACCTTCAGCTCTTATAGAGAGAGAGGGGAAAAAAAAGTAAACCACATACATAGTCTCTCACTGACCCCGGTCAGTAAAACACGGATTTCTGTCCGTTACCTGCTGCCGTCGGCCACACAAGTTTCCGGGTACCTCTTATCCACTGAGACACACTATATCTCCTGGCTCAGTCGCCAGCACTGCAACATGTGCTTTTTGAAACCGTTGCCCCTAGCAACCGAATTTGTAGTCCTCGTCCGTTGCACCTAGCAACAAGGCTACAGCAGTGCCCTTAGCATTCTCCACCATATGTAAGGTAGCGCTTATTGTTAGTGTTGGGGGACACTCGCTTGGCAGCGCATTCACGTCACACAGGAACACTTTCCGTTAAAACAGTGCAATGCAATTTATTATGGCATCATAAACAGCACCATAAGCCATGCTATACTTCACAGGCTTACACATAGTTCATAACATTTCAACATATGGCTTTTCTTTGCAGTCCCTAAATCCGCTGGACCTCCTCACTGTCCAGTTATCGTGGGCGACCGCACTCATTAATGCTCATAGAACACAACAGGCACAAACAGACATATCCCCATGTCCGGGGTTACCTCGAAGGAGCTCCGGCTCCAGATGCCGACTCTTTGTCAGTCCTCTCTTTTCCAGGGAAGCTGCCGAACTGGGATCACCGTCCCGGATAACGTCTTGCTCACCAGGCCACCTGACAGTCCAGATCCACAGACGGACAGTAGCTCCTCCAATGCAGTGCCGTCACTGACTCTGCAAACACACATTGCCTGTCCGGGTGCTGTTCAGGGATCTGACCCTACTCCTTGGGTCTCCCAACACACCAGCCTCACCAGGTCCAGGGCCTCAGCGGGTGCTATTCAGGACGTCCGTACCCTCCTGAGACCGTCCAACACTCACGCTTCACTGGGTGCTATTCAGGGATCCGTCCCTACTCCCAGGGACTCCCAACACACCGGCCTCACCAGGTCCAAGGTCGCAGCAGGTGCTATTCAGGAAGGCAGCTACACGTAGACCCTCCAGGACCTTCCACCCTGAACCATCCAGGTACACACTCTCTCCTCCCCTGTGACCAGACCTCAGGCACATTATATGGTACATAGCCACATCCACAGGTGATCACATGTCTATGACCTCTTTGCAGGTCCTTTCAGACACCCAACCATACACACACATATACTTTGGGCATTCAGACACATGCCCCTGGGTGGGTTTGTAGGTGACTGGTCCCACCCATCTCACCAGCCACCTGGAAGCTCTCCCTATTGGGCCGGCGTCACACTAGAGAGGAATACGGACGAGTGAGAGGCGATAAAACAACGCATTGCACACGGACCAATGATTCTCTATGTGGTAGCTCCCATCAGCCGTATTTTTCTCTTGTATTTTCTACGGTCCATGCCAATCGCAGCATGCTGCGATTGTCAAATTATTACGACCATAGTACGCCAATGCAAGTCTATGGGTGCGCAAAAACATCGCATTACACACGGACCACCCGTGTGACTTGCGAGAAATACGCCAGACTTTTCCTGGTGACGGGAAATGGGCCAATCCATCATCAGGAAGCTTAGACATGCAAATTAGCTCAAAAAGCGCTCCAGACATACAGGAAGTACGCCTCCACGGAGTACAGCATCATGGCACCCTATGAATGAATTCTGAATCTGGAGCTGCTAATTGTTCTTGTACATGATCGCCCAGAATTATGGGACCAATGGGATGCACATTATGTCGACCGGGCAAGAAAGGAGGCTGCATGGAGACGCATATGTCGCAAAATGTTCCCTGATTTTGGTGATCGGCCAAGTGAGGAGCAGCAGAACATAAGTACGTGCACATAAATTATATATGTCAAATTACCTGCCATCCCAAAAAAATGTTATAAGTAGGCCCCCCCACATCCTGTGCTTCTGATATTGGGCTCTTGTGTCTTGTAAAATGTTTTTGGACACACTCTTTGACCCTGAGAGAATGTTACCCTGTCCCCAAGTTCCTCATAATGCCTAGCAAAAACATTTTAAAGAGTTGCTAATTGCCACATGAACTACTGTGTCCCTGTGCATCTGGCCTGGTTGCACCAATGCTATATGCCACCCTGGGTAGAACTCACACCCTAGTAGGCCACATGACTTTGATAATAGTTCAAAAACTTGTTTTCGGCAAATTGTAAGTTTTCATTCTTTTATGTCACATTGCAGTCGAAGATGTGATGAGACGCTGGCGCAGCATCCGTGACCAGTATCGCCGTGAGCACCAGCAGCGGGCAAGAAATTGTTCAGGGGCCCACACAAAGCGGAAATATGTTTATTTCGACCACTTCTCCTTCCTCGTTCCATTATGGATCTCAGACCGTAAGTATGACAAAAACACCACATGACACAAATGCTTTATAGGGCCCGATCAAAAAATTCCTTTTTCTACATTTTATATTTAATCACAGAACTCACTCTAACATCACTTAAAGGGAGACAGGGTCTGAATCAGAGGCCATCGATCCTGTAGGTGGAGGGGTTGAACTGTCTCGACCATCTTGTGAGCTTCCAAGGAGCCAGGCCCAAGTCACTTCTCCGGCTCGACATGATCCTGCCCTAGAACCTGGGCCGCCACCAGAAACACCACCACCAGGAACAGAGCCACAACAAGGGCCGTCAGCTGCATCACCACCCGACATCCATGATGAACAGGGCAACAGCAGCAGCCCAACTGTTTGCCTAGAGGGCTCCCCCCAGCCTGCTGTGCCATCCAGGCGACGTAGACGAAGGCGCCATATCCCTGCCACTGATACCATGACCAATGTGGATACAGGGGCCCAAAATTCTCGTAACAGAGTTGCCACTGATGATGGGGAGGAGGAGTACTCACACAGCCTTGCCCATTATCTATGTTCCCTTCCCTGTGAGGTGTGGCTGTGTCTGCGAGGATCCATTCAGATCCTAATTGACGCAAGCACACCCCCTAATTTCTGGAGTTTCTGGAGAGGTGGCAGCTGTCACCCAGGAATCTCATGCATCTTAACCCACACCCTCAAGTGCTTGCTCAAAGAGGGTCTGTGGATCCTCCTACACGTGGGCATACACCTCACCCCCTTCCCCCCTACCCAACATTGGCAACATCATTCCCAAATGTCCGTTTTCTTGCGGATCCGTTTTTCCACACCTCCAAAATGGGATGCTCCCAAATATGATTCGCTCTAGGAAAATGCTCTCAAATGTGATTGGATACTGGAAACTAGGGAGAAATATATCTAGGGTGTTGTGATACAATTTCTTTTAGAGCTAGTGGTAGCGATGGAAGGAGTTAGTGCGAGTCTGGAAGGAGTTATTGCGAGTATTGACAGCTTCTGTGTGGAATAGGATCTTCACTTGAATCGGTTGGCAATTATTGCTCTCGAGAGGGAGAAAAGAAGATTGCGAATCCTGCGTATGAGGAGACGGCGCCAGTGGATTCATCCCATTAATGCGCAGAGGTTCACCCGTGGCGTTTTTTCCACATTGTACCTGGAATTGAGGGATAATCCGGACAAGTTCTTCAACTACGTGCACATGAGGCTGGAATTCTTTGAGATATTGGTGGATCGTGTTGGAGAACAAATCCGGAGAAGGGACACACAAATGCGGTTTTCTATATCACCGGCGGAGCGTTTGATGGTGACCCTTCGGTAAGTTATCCATCTTTTAAAATGTTTCAGATTCTGAAGGCTTTTATTGTTATGTTATGGCTTGTAGTTTGTATTAATTTTACTTTTTTTCCATTTTTTTAACAGATTCCTGGCAACTGGAGAATCCTTCACCTCCCTCCATTTCCAGTTCCGGATTGGGATTTCAACTATTGCTGGAATTCTACAACAGACTTGCCGGGCATTGTGGGATTCTCTACAGGAGGAATACATCCCAGAGCCAACACAGGAGAGGTGGCTGGAGATTGCCGACAAGTTTCAACAAATCTGCCAGTTTCCAAACTGCATCGGTGCCGTGGATGGCAAGCATATCAGGATTGTGAAACCTATGGGATCTGGTTCACAGTTTTACAACTATAAGAAATACTTTCTATTGTGCTTATGGCCATTTCGGATGCAAACTGCAAATTAATTGCCATGGACATCGGTGCATACGGTCGTTCTAATGACTCTCAGGTATTCAAGATTTCCACCATGGGCCGTCGCTTGTATGGAAACAATTTTGACTTCCCACCTCCAAGACCACTCCCTGGAACAACAGGCCCACCAATGCCTTTTGTGTGCGTGGGCGACGATGCTTTTCAGCTTTCTAAACACTTACTCAAACCATATGGTAGTCGTGGATTAACACACCGGAAAAGAATCTATAACTATCGGTTAACCAGAGCGCGCAGAGTGGTGGAGTGCGCGTTTGGAATTTTAACTGCCAAATGGAGAGTCCTGTTAACGGCCATGAAAATGAAAACAGAGACTGTGGATGAGGTGGTGAAGGCCTGTGTAATCCTGCACAATTTTTTCCTTTCAAAGGAACCAGTTTCCATCGATGAAAATCTGTCTGAAACCACCTTGTGGGATTATGAGCAACAAACTTTTCGGAGTACTGGCTCAGTGGCAAGAATGAGGGACACCTTTGCAGACTATTTTGTGACACCAGAGGGACAAGTGGACTGGCAAGATGACATGATATAATTTTTTATACCAATTGTGAACAACTTTTTTTTTTAACTGAAATTTTACCAAGTGTTTGGTTTTCCCAAGCATTGTTACCATGTGATTTGGTTTACCAATTTTTTTTTTTTTTTTAAGTTTTACACTTTGCAGTGTTACCAATTGTTGGGTACCAAGCATAAAGTTTTACCAAGTGTTGTTTTGCACTTACAAATGTTACCAAGTGTTGGGTACCAAGCGTAAAATGTGACACTTTGAAATTTTACCAAGTGTTGTGTATCAAGCGTTTCACACTTTGAAATGTTCACATGTGTTGTGTACCAAATGTTGTGCTACCAAGTGTTTTTTTGTACCTTGTACACCACCGGTGTACTGTGAAAGATCACCCAGTTTTTTTGTACCTTGTACACCACCGGTGTACTGTGAAATATTGTTATGTGTTGTGTTACCAAGTGTTGTGTTTACCTTTTAGACCACTGGTGTAATTTGAATATTTCAAAAGAAAGAAGCAAAAAAGAAACACAATAAAGTTTTTTGAAAAAAAAAAAACAAAAAACAGTTTATTTCTGAATTTGTAATAACTGTATATTTTTTTGGTATCTTAAACTTTTTTGTAAGTTTTTTTTTGGTATATATTACTTTTTTGTAACTTTTTTTGTATATATATTATGTTTTGTAACTTTTTTTTGGTATATATTACCTTTTTTGTAACTTTTATTTTGGATAAGAAAACATTACAGAGTGTGATAATGTTGGGTGGAGATAGTATTGGAGGGGTTAACAGGGTTGACCACATCGAGGGGGAGGGTAGAGGACTGGGGAGGGAGTTGGTGAGGACCAGAAGTGGAAGGGGGGTTTAACACATGTGGTTGGGACGGGAGTGAATGGACAGACGAGGTTTATGGGTATATTGAAGGTGTATGTGGGGGTGGGTATGGTGAGGGCATTGGGGTATAATGCAATGGGGAAGGAAGGTACTGGGAAGAATGGAATGGGGAACTAGAGAAAGGAGAGGGAGTGGTAGGAGGAGGGACGGCTGTATGATGGATGGTGGTGGAAGGATGGACTGTGGAAGGATGGACAGAGGGAGGATGAGATGCTTCAGCAAGCACTTCCTCTAGAGCATTCTGACAGGCTTGCATCACACGCATCTGCTGGTGAGTACTTAAACCTTCCATTTGCCGGACAACAGATTGAAAAAAAGGTATGTCTCGGTGTCTGGTTTGATTCTAAATTCATCTGTTCCATGTATCTTCTGAGTTCCATGATACTTTGATTGATCATGGTCAACCCAGAAGACAACCGTTCTCCATAAGTGTGGAAACCGTGCTGGACAGATGAGTTTAGACTCAACAGTCAGACAAGGTCATCCTTTCCTGACTCCTCAGACGCTGCCGGCCAGAACCAAAAGTTGGTCGAGATGTTGCGGCAGTGTCTGAGGGGTGGGGAACAGGGAACAAGTCGTCATAAGCATGTGATGAAGTCTGCCCTGCTGCTCCAGTGCTGGTGGAGGGGATAGAGGGATGAGACAAGAGGGTAGGTACAGAGGGGTCGGATACCTCGATGTGGTCACCGGGGGCGGTCTCACTAGGGATCACTCCAGAGGGACGCAACTCTGATGCAGACTCCCGAGTGCTGCAGATGGTGCTAAAAAAAAAAAAAAAAAAAGGAGAAAAAAATGTATATTAAAAATATTGATATTTAATTTAAGTCTGCTGAAAAAAAATTTGGTTAAACATTTCTACTACAGAAATGGTTTGGGGAATATTTACTTTCTGCACACCATTGTTGATCGCAGGAACGCCAGGGCTCTGTAATTCTTGTACTGGGGTCCCCGGCGTCCTCCCGATCCACTCGGGGTCTGCATCTCTTTGTTGTAGTCCCTCTTGAAGCGATCCCGGAGCGACCGCCGCCGTGTGATAACCCTGTCACCTGTGAAGCAAAAAAAAAAAAAAAAGAAAAAGGGTTTAGTATTCGACACTTCACATGCTGGAATATAAGTTACTGAAGTTGTAATACTTACGCACAAAATCCCTGGCCCTCACATTGAGTTCCTCTCAGTTCTCAATAACTGAAGAACAGACCTCATCCCAGAGCCGTCGGGTGGTTGGTTGGTCGGCGTGTAGACGGTTTGCCATGTTCCACAGCGGCTCCCGGTTTTCCACCTCACGGATGAGTTCGTCAGTATCAATCATGATACCCTCCTCCATATATCTCCGGGGAGCACGCTGTGAAACCTGTGAAGATAAAAAACAAAACAAAAAAAAAAAAATTACATTCTATTTGAACACATGATGTTCATTTAAACAATTATCCAAATAGGGTTACTTACCTTTTGCCGACCAACAGATGCATCACCTTGACGACCCTGGGAGTCACTCTAGTGCGGGCACCGGATTCTGAAGACTGTGGTAAACCAAAAAAAAAAATTTGTTTGGATGGATGCGTAGTTATTGTGTGTGCACTGTGATGAATGTTTGTGTTGGGTGTAGCATTATGTATCTGTGTATGTGCTAAACTTACACTCTGCGCACCCCCTCCTTGCGTCTCTCCACCCTGCACGTCTCCTCCTGGAAGCTCCTCTGAATCATCTTCCTGTTAAAACATAATACATTGATAGTGTTTTTAACCAAAAAAAAAATTTTAAATAAAATTTTTTTTTTTTTTTACCTCAGCTCGCTGATGATGTGAGGGGGAGCTTTCAGGAGAAGATATTATGGTTTGGGGCAGCTGCGTTGGCAGCTGCGGTGCTTCCTGAAGTGATCTGCAAGTATAAAAACACTTGTTAAGCTACTATACAAAGGATCATAATAAGCTTTCAGGCCTTTCTACTTACAGGGAAACTAATCGTTGCCTGTACTCGGCCGCGGCCTGGGTGTTCATCTCTGCTGCGCTCTCGCCGTTCCTCTCTGCTGCGCTCTCTTTCACCATCCCTTCTGCGGTCTGGCTGGCCGTGTCTGCTGCTTTTTTGGTGGCGCTTCATTATTAAGTGATCTGCAAGTATTAAGAAAATGATATGAAAGTTTTTTTAAAAAAAAAAATTCAGTATTTTAAGTGTTTGCATGTCTACATTTCCTTATCTCTCATTGAGTGTAACCACAGTGATTGAAGGTGTGTAATATTTTGTGTAAACCCACTTTTTTTGCATGTGAATTCCCTGAAAAAGTGTAACCAGTGATTGAAGGTGTGTAATTGCTGTCTATACCAGTGTTTGCATTCCCTCAAACTCTCACCGAGAGTGTAACCAGTGATTGAAGGTGTCACCAAGTGTAACCAGTGATTGAAGGTGTGTAATATTTTGTGTAAACCCACTTTTTTTTGCATGTGAATTCCCTGAAAAAGTGTAACCAGTGATTGAAGGTGTGTAATTGCTGTGTATACCAGTGTTTGCATTCCCTCAAACTCTCACCGAGAGTGTAACCAGTGATTGAAGGTGTCACCAAGTGTAACCAGTGATTGAAGGTGTGTAATATTTTGTGTAAACCCACTTTTTTTTGCATGTGAATTCCCTGAAAAAGTGTAACCAGTGATTGAAGGTGTGTAATTGCTGTGTATACCAGTGTTTGCATTCCCTCAAACTCTCACCGAGAGTGTAACCAGTGATTGAAGGTGTCACCAAGTGTAACCAGTGATTGAAGGTGTGTAATTGCGGTGTATACCCACTAGGGTGACCGGATCTCATATGGGGGGAAAAAAAAAATGTCAGAATCTTGTTCATCTGGACCCCACAAAACGATTCCCCTTTCCAGATATTGAGAGAGCCAAAATATGAGCTCGATCAAACGACGTTAACCCGTGCCGCTCAAAGTTTGAAAAAATCCAAATTGAGGTATTTTAAGATTTAGGTATTTTGCATAGTCTGTTAGACTATAAAGAATGTGACTATAAAGAATGTGACAACAACATTGCAGAAATAGCCCTGACCAAATTTTCGAACCATTTGTGGTATTTGAATGCAGAGTTGGTGGGATTATCGTTTTTTGATCCCACCATTACAAACAATGAAAAGTTGTTAATGGCTAATAAATTGCTCAGTAGCACAGATGAACCATCAGAGTTCAAAAAAATTACATGCTACATACATGCAACATGCATACTGCATACATGCTACATTCATACTACATACTACATACATGCTACATTCATACTACATATATACTACATGCAACATACATACTACATATATACTACATGCATGCAACATGCATACTACATATATACTACATGCAACATACATACTACATATATACTACATGCAACATACATACTACATATATACTACATGCATGCAACATGCATACTACATATATACTACATGCTACATACATACTACATATATACTACATACATACTGCATGCTACATACATACTACATGCTACATACATACCACATACATACTACATACATACTACATGCTACATATATACTACATATATACTACATGCTACATACATACTACATATATGCTACATACATACTACATACATACTACATGCTACATACATGCTACATATATACTACATACATACTACATACATACTACATGCATGCTACATACATACTACATGCTACATACATACCACATACATACTACATACATACTACATGCTACATACATACTACATATATACTACATGCATGCTACATACATACTGCATGCTACATGCATGCTACATACATACTACATACATACTACATATATACTACATGCATGCTACATACATACTGCATGCTACATGCATGCTACATACATACTACATACATACTACATGCTACATACATACCACATATATACTACATACATACTACATACAATACATTCATACAATACATACATAGACATACAGTACATATAACATAGAGTAACATACTTACCAATACTTGTCACATTGTTCCCCGAAGCCATTGTCTTTTACGGAATAAATATTAACATAACAAACCACAAAAATACTCACCCACGATCCGAAGCAATCCACGAGTGTGTCCCACGACGATCTTGGGTAGAGAACTGCAGCATCAGCTGTTGCTGCCGTTCTCTACGGGCTGCAGGAATCCAATGACGGAAGGTAGGTATCCTTCCGCACTGTATTCCTCCGCCACTTAAAAAAAAAAAAGTCCCTAGTCTCACTTTATGCCATTGCTGCGTGGGAATTTTCCAGAGTTATTACCTCATAAAGGGACAGTGGTCAGAATTGTAAAAATTGGCCTGGTCATTAACATTCAAACCACCCTTGGGGGTAAAGAGGTTAAAGCCATATCTGACCCCTTTAAATACTTGGCAAAACAGGTATTATGGTGTGGTGGTTGTTCCTTGTATGTGGTATTATTCAGTTACTATGTGGTGGTAATATGTGGTCTGGTTATGGTGTGGCGTTATTTGCCCCTTGTATGTAGTATTATTGGTCATTTTAAGTGGCAAACACGACAGCGCAAGGGACTCAATGACGTTTCGCGAGTAATCCTATGACAAATCATATTTTGTATGAAATGATTGAATAGAAAACTCAAGTTATATCTCAGTAAAATCTTTTCAAGTGCCCAAGTAAAACAACACCGACATCTAGTGTCCACATAAAGGAATGTTACCTCTTAGGGCACCTAGTGGTTCCCTTGTGGGAAACACAGTGTGAAAGTATCCAATTTCCTGAAATGGTCTGACATTCTTCAGGTTATACAGAGACACCACAATAAGAAGTTCTATAAACAAAATCCATAATAAAAACAGTTTTAATTCTTTTCAGTAAATGAAAGTACTAGGTTGTAGGTCATCAAAACGAAGCAAACTACATTGGACTCACGTCACCGGGTCCATTGACAAGTTTCTGCTGATCCTCTCAATGTCTGGTATTAGCTGCAGCACTGACTTTACAACGACTGACAATCAGTGATCTCCGCATGTTTGCCAGTGTAGACAGAATGTTCGATTCAGAGGTGCTGATTAGGCGTGTTTCACATTTCCGTTTCTTGACGAAAGGCCAAATCTGCCAGAGCTGTTAAAAACGGATCTGCTGCCGTTGTGGGTCAAACGGTCATCGCTGGATCCGTGTTGTGTACGGATCCGCTGGAGAAGAGAGAGAGAGTTTTTTATGGCGCCTCCAGAACGGTATTTAGGGTTAATATGCTCGGCAGGGCCGGGCACACGCACTGTAAAATAGCAGACCGTCGCTGCAAAAAAACGTTGCATCGTCCGTCTCTTCCGCTCGGGAGATGCTAAAATTTTCACGGATCCGTCAAAAAACAGATCTGACGGACGAACAGCAGTCAAAATCCGCCGCTAATGCAAGTCTATGGGGGAAAAAAACAAATCCGCCAAAAAATGGGCCGATCCGTTTTTTTCTAAAAGTGGCGGATTTTGACTGACGTCAAAAAACTGAAGTGTGAAACAGGCCTTAGTTGACACTCTGTTGATATGATGTCAGCACCGCAAACAATTCCAGACACTGGGAGGATCATTGAGACTCGTCAGGGGACCTAGGGAAGGTGAGTACAGAACAGTTTGTTTCTGCAGCTGGAATGGAACAACTCGGCCTACTTGAAACATTGGGACTTAGCCAGATTTTTCAACTGTGGCATGTGTCACTTTACATAACAATAACTTTGGAAAGCCATTACACATCCAAGTTATTCTGAGAATATTTTTCTCCTGAGTAAATTTAGATCAATATGTTTTCAATTTATAAAAAAACACTAAAATGTAGAATAAATTTGGAAAAACTTATGCTTTTCAAACAATTTATGTGTCTGATCTTTAAACAGATAGTCATTAGAAATGAGCGAGCACTAATATCCCCAGGTGCTCGTTGCTCAAACCAAGCAATTCCTAATACCTGAATTTTCGTATCGAGTAATGAGTATAATGGGAGTCAATGGGAAAGCTGAGCTTTTTTCCGGCAGACCTTACAAAGGAGTTTAAGGGGCAGTGAAAATGTTCAAATTAATGGAAAAGTGCTGAATGGAGAGAGAACAGCATGGGGAAGACACCTGTAAGCATCTCTGATTCCCAGATAGCAGCTGAGAACAATGGTGTCACACTTTTACTCCACTTTAAGGACTGACAATAAAACATTCCAAACCGATCAGAAATTGCATTTTACACGAAAAAAGGGTTAACAAACATTTTCTCCTGTTTAATGACTTGTATATAAGACAACATTTTAAAAGAATTTAAAAAAAAATAATTTAAGGAAACCTAAATTGATTTTTTTATTAAAAAATAGGAAATTTCAATTTAAGTTATGACACAAGCAAGAACTGCCAAAAATAAGTGACTAAAATACACCCGAATAGTCTATGGATGAGAAATATAAGATTGATAACATTTTTAACATTTTTTTTAAGGCTTATATAGTAATGAAAATTACCCAAGACGATGTAATACCCAATACCCTATGAATGAGCAAAATAATACTTTTCTGGAATAGTTTGCGGATGTCATGTTGCATTGCAGAACTCCTGAGGTAACAAAATATCAGAAAATCCCT
The DNA here is from genome assembly GCF_039654945.1 of Dendrobates tinctorius. Classification (NCBI taxonomy): domain Eukaryota; kingdom Metazoa; phylum Chordata; class Amphibia; order Anura; family Dendrobatidae; genus Dendrobates; species Dendrobates tinctorius. The sequence goes on along the minus strand of NW_027361713.1, from coordinate 10,518,883 downwards.
CCAAATTTTATTTTAGAAACTACACCTCAAGGAATTAATCTAGGAGTGCAGTGAGCAAATTAAACCCAAAGGCTTTCATAGATTTTTATAGCACTCAGCTGTGAAAATGAAAAATTGTATTCTTTAAAAAATATTTTCTTTTCTTTTTTTTTTTTCTTTTTGCAAGAGGAAACATGAGAAAAGGTACTCTGCAATTTGTTACATTATTTCTCCTGAATAGAGCAATAATGTCTCTATGTGGTCTGAAACTACTGTTTGGATGCACAATCGGTCAGAAGGCAAGGATTGGCTTTTGGAACACAAAGTTTAATAGAATGCTTTTGGACGCCATGTCCCATTTTCAAACCTTCTGAGATACAGTGGAAAACCTCCCAGTAGTGACCCAAATTTGTTAATACCGCTGAAGGCAAGAGATATAGTGATCATTTTCACCCCAAAAATGGTATTCAAGTAATTATTTTGTGGCAGAAGTCAAAAAGTGAAAATTAAATTGTTTCCCAAGTTAGAGATCATTTATTTTTATTACAACATTGACTGTGTGGTTTAACCCCTTAATGACTGCCGATACGCCAGTTAACGGAAGTGGTTAAGGGGCCTTACTCCTCAGGGCTGCTTTTTAATGGCACTGAGGAATAAGATTTATTAGCGGCAATTCCTGTGAGTGTCAGCTGGGGTATCAGTCCCACCAGTTTTGCTAACGATTGGGGCCGATTAACCCCTTAAATACCACTGTCAACCACGACAGCAATTTAAGTTGTTACAAGGGGGTCACAAGACCCCCTTAGTAACCATCTGACTTCCACAATGAAAATCGTGGGTCTTAATAGTTACTAAAGTACCCTGAGTTCATGTGATGAAATCAAGTGTATGTTGGCCTGTGAGATCCAGTAATAAGTTGAGTACACGAGTACAACAGTGTATGAGACCCGTGATAAAAAATTATATATACATGTCCCACAGTGGGACTATGTTAAAAAGTGAGAAAAAAAGAAAACATGTAAAAAAGAAAAAAAAAATGCAAAAAAGTGCACAAATCACGAAAATCCGTTGCGCCACTCAAAGCACAGCGTTTGTGATAAATCAAAACTAAACAAAAAAGTACACATAATTAGGAACGCAGCGTCCGGAACCACCCACTCTATAAAACTGGCACAATATTTATTCCGTGTGGCAAACGCTGTTGTTGCTTTTTCTTCATAATAACTCACAAAAAAGCAAATAATAATCAAAAAGTCACATGTAAAAAATGGTATAAATGAAACTGCCAAACTATCCCACCAAAAACAAACCCTAATATAGCTTATTCGGCAAAAAATTAAAAATCTACACCTCTCAGACTATGATGATGCAAAAACAAATTCATTTTGCTAAAATGTTGTATTTAGTTTGTAAAAAGTGCAAAGGTTAAAAAAAATATGTAAATCTGGTATCGCTGTAATCATACCGACCCGACGAACAAATTGATTTTATAATTTTCACCGCACTGTGAACAGCGCAAGAAAAATTAAATAAAAACAATAACTAAATTGCTGGGTTTTGTTCATTCTGTGTCTGAAAAATCTGAATAAAAAGCAATCATAAAATATTCTGTGCACCTAAATGGTACCAAAAAATCTGCAACTCATCTTGAATAAAAATAAGCCCTCAAACAGCTCTGTTCTCCAAAAAATAAAAAAGTTACAGCTTTCAGAATGTGGTGACAAAAAAGCTACTTTTGTAAAAAAAGAATTTTTACTGTGATATTGTCAAAACCTAAAAAATAAAAAAACTATATAATCTGGCATTGCTGTAATCTCACCCACCTGAAGAATAAATCCACCTTATCAGTTGTATTGCATGGTGAAATGCGCAAAAAAAAACAAAAAACTACTTTTGTACTGCTGTCTATTTGTTCATTTTACCTCCCAATAATCAGAATAAGGCTCAGCTCAAATTTATCCTGCCCTCTCCAATCATCGCTTACATTGGGGTTTAAATATAAATTCCCCAAAACCGTGATTCAGACAAAACCCCGGATGGAACCACTCACTTATGTGGCAGATGGAGTCACTTTGGACTTTCCAGCAGTGTCCCATGATTCCAGGTGTCAATTCAGAGAAGAAGTGTAGTTGACCACAGATCTGCACATGCATAAAAAGATGGATACCACCGGAAAAGATGCCAAACAGAGTAAGAAGTGTCTCCATCTGCCTCATGGTGGGTGGTTCCATTGGGGGTTTCATCTGAATCGCATTTTTTCGGGATTTACATGGAAACCCCCACGTAAGTGCTCAGCGTAGAACACAAGAATATGATCCCATCCTTATTCTGGAAGCAATTGAAAAATATTATGTACCCCAAAATCTTACTGATAAAAGCTCTAATTTATCCCACACGAAACTATCCCCCTCTCAGGTCCGTCATCTGTCACTTGAACTATAGGGAGTCCCCACATTACTGCTAGAACAGAGACTGGAAAAGCAACATGTCTTCTGCCCCCTCAATTAAAATCCAGTGAATTTTGCACTTCTAAATCCAAATGCCCTCCTCCTTCAGAGCCCCACCGTGCCTAAACAACAGTAAGCTGCCACATGGTTGGTCTTATTGTAATGGAGAGTCACTTAATGTATGGGTGCGTATTGCCAGAAGCACATGCAGGGCACAATGTCTGGGGCCGCTACAGTATATTAGAGCTTTACACTATTTGTGGGCACAATGTTGGGGTACTAAAATGGCAGATTTGGAGTACTCCAGAAAAAAAAGCCAGGCGTGTTTGTTACAAAATAGTCATTGCAGTCGTATATGAATTCATTTAACAGTGCAGTTTCTACAATGGGGTCACCCTTTCCACAATGGGTGGTTTTACTGCTGTTCTGGCACCTTCGGGGCTCTGCAATTGTTGCCTGCAAACTATTCTAGCAAAATCTATGCTCCAAAAGCCAAATAGTGCTCCTTCCTTTTCAGCCCTGACAAGTAACCTAACAGTAATTTCTGACAACCTTTGGGGCAGCACTGTGTTTGGGAGAAATTGTGCAATAAATTGTGGGGTCTAGTTTCACCTATTAACCCTTATGTACATGACAAATCTGCAGCAAATACAAAAATTACATTTTTACCACTAAAATGTCATATTTCCACATCTCAATTCTCTAAAATTTTGAGAGGCACCTATGGGTTCAAAATATTCACTACCCCCCTAGATTAATAATTTGAGAGCTCTAGTTTCCAAATGGTGTGATTTATGGGGGGTTCTGCTGTTTTCTTATGTCAGGGGCTCTTCAAATGCGACATAACATTCACAATCTATCCCAGGCAAACAGCGCTTTTTCCTTTCCTAGCCCTGCCATGTGCCCAAGTTTTTCGACCACATATGGGGTATGATCTCGTTCGGGACAAATTTTGCAAGAAATTATTGGCTCCGTTTTCTCCTATTATCCATTGTGAAAATTACAAATTTGGGGCTAATACAACATTTTTGTGAAAATAATGAAAATTTTTAATATGATGACATAATGTCATCAAATTCTGTTTAGTACTTGTGGGTTCAAAATGCTCATTATACTGCTAGATAAAATGCTTGAGGGGTATATTTTCCAAAATGGGGTCATTTGTGTTTTTTCCCACTGTTTAGGCACATCAGGGGCTCTCCAAACGTGACATGACGCCCGTAGACCATTTCATCAAAGTCTACATTTCAAAACGTCACTCCTTATTTTAAAGAGCCCTGTCATGCGCTCAAACAGTGGTTTTCCTCCACATATGGGGTATGGGTATGCTCAGAACAAATTGCACAACAAATTTTTGTGTCCATTTTCTCCTTTTACTGTCACGGGGTTACCAGGACAGAGAGGAGCTAGAAGACCGCAGCATCTGATTGCTCCTACACCTTCTCTAAAAGGAAGCACTTACCGTATATACTCGTGTATAAGCCGACACTTGTATAAGCCGACCCCCCTAATTTTGTCACAAAAAAATGGGAAAACGTATTGACTCGCGTATAAGCCTAGAGTGCACAGTGAGTAGCCCCAGTTATGCTGCACAGTGAGTGGCCCCAGATAATGCTGCACAGTGAGTGGCCCCAGATAATGCTGCACAGTGAGTGGCCCCAGTTATGCTGCACAGTGAGTGGCCCCAGTTATGCTGCACAGTGAGTGGCCCCAGATAATGCTACACAGTGTGTGGCCTCAGATAATGCTGCACAGTGAGTGGCCCCAGATAATGCTGCACAGTGTGTAGCCCCAGATAATTCTGCACAGTGTGTGGCCCCAGATAATACTGCACAGTGTGTGGCCCCAGATACTGCACAGTGAGTGGCCCCAGTTATGCTGCACAGTGAGTGGCCCCAGATAATGCTGCACAGTGAGTGGCCCCAGATAATGCTGCACAGTGAGTGGCCCCAGATAATGCTGCACAGTGTGTTGCCCCAGATAATACTGCACAGTGAGTGGCCCCAGTTATGCTGCACAGTGAGTGGCCCCAGTTATGCTGCACAATGAGTGGTCCCAGTTATGCTGCATAGTGAGTGGCCCCAGATAATGCTGCACAGTGAGTGGCCCCAGATAATGCTGCACAGTGAGTTGCCCCAGATAATGCTGCACAGTGAGTGGCCCCAGTTATGCTGCACAGTGAGTGGCCCCAGTTATGCTGCACAGTGAGTGGCCCCAGATAATGCTGCACAGTGTGTGGCCTCAGATAATGCTGCACAGTGAGTGGCCCCAGATAATGCTGCACAGTGTGTAGCCCCAGATAATGCTGCACAGTGTGTGGCCCCAGATAATACTGCACAGTGAGTGGCCCCAGTTATGCTGCACAGTGATTGGCCCCAGATAATGCTGCACAGTGAGTGGCCCCAGATAATGCTGCACAGTGAGTGGCCCCAGATAATGCTGCACAGTGTGTTGCCCCAGATAATACTGCACAGTGAGTGGCCCCAGTTATGCTGCACAGTGAGTGGCCCCAGTTATGCTGCACAATGAGTGGTCCCAGTTATGCTGCATAGTGAGTGGCCCCAGTTTTGCTGGACAGTGTGTGGCCCCATCATGCTGCTGCTGCCGCTGCCTCCGTTACAAAAAAACAAAAAACTGTATACTCACCTCCATCGATGCCCCTTGCTCATCAGCGTTGCAGGCTCTGTAGCGATCGCGCCCTCTGACCTGAATGTCACTGCAGAGGACGCAAGACAGCAGAGTGATGCGCAGGGACAGGTGAATGTGCCTCCCCCCTTCATACTCACCCCCGTCCCCCTTCCTGGCGCTTGTCTCTGCAGCGCAGCCCCCCTGCTTGTTCCATGTTCTTGGTGCTGCTCTTCCTGCTTCAGCGGTCACGTGGTACTGCTCATTAAACTCATGTGTATGCGCATAGTCATGAGTTTAATGAGCGGTATCATGTGACCGCTGAAGCAGGAAGAACAGGGGGTGCCGAGAACATGGAACAAGCAGGGGGGCTGCAGAGAAGGGTGAGTATGATCTCTGACACCCCCGCTCCCCCTCCCCCGCCGATCCCCCCCCAGTATATGACTCATGTATAAGCCAATAGGGGGCTTTCCACCCAAAAAAATGGGCTGAAAATCTCAGCTTACACATGAGTATATACAGTAACCTTGTTTTTAAAGGGTGTAAATTTCTTTTTGGTAGCACAGGGGTTTATCGGCCATGTTCGGAGCTCTGGGAGTCTGGGTTCTTAGCTGAGCACAGTTAGCCACTCCAATCCCCTATATAATCTGGGTGCTGTCTGAAAAATATAGTCAGAGCTAGCTGCTGCTGCATGGCTGGGAAGATAGGAGTTAGGGGTTTTGAGAAGACGTTTGGTGGGTTTATTAGTGACTGTTGCCTGGGTTTGTAAGTGTGATAATTCCCTTTTCTTCTCTTACTTTGATTTTCCCCCATCCTCTACTCCCCAGTGCATTCCTCTGTTATATGTGAGTGAATATTTGTCTGCCTGGTATATTCAGTTGCCCTTGTTCGTGTTGCCTTGTTCATCTGGGTGGTGTACTGCGGTGTACTCTTACTCCCGTCTTACGTGGGTGGGCGAAGGGTACAGATGAAGAGCGGATACAAGAGATAAGACAAGGTATGTAGCCCTGGCATCTTCAGAAGTTACCGGGGAAATAGGGCGAGCTAGGACGCCCCCTAGTGTAGGGGCAGGGAAGGGGCCCCTGGACCTGTGTCATCTGAAAAGCTAGTAATGACAATTAGCCTTGAGAAAATAAAAAAATCGGGACTAAAAGTACATGTTTGTGTAAAATGTGATTTTGTATTTTCACAGCTCTACATTATAAACTTCTGTGAAGCACCTAGGGGTTCAAGGTGCTCATGACACATCTAGATAAGTTCCTTGAGGGGTCTAGTTTCCAAAATGGGGTCACTTTTGGGGGTTTTCACTGTTTAGGCATATCAGGGGCTCTCCAAACGCGACATGGCGTCTGCTCCAGATTCCAGCCAGTTTTGCGTTCAGAAAGTCAAACAATGTTCCTTCCCTTCCGAGCACTGTCTTGCACCCAAATAGTAGCGTATTAGAAAAAAAGAGAGAGTATCCTCCAGCGGTAGCAAAAAATATAAAAAATATATAGTTTATTAATCACATTAAAAACTGTATTAGCAGGTCACCAAAAGAGATCCATAGACACAGGAGAAGCAGACCAAATAGTTTAAGCTTAACGCCTTAATCATAATATAGCTGCTAGGAAGAGAATGTCTATGGATCTCTTTTGGTGACCTGCTACTACAGTCTTTAATGTGGTTAATAAGCTATATATTTTTTATATTTTTGGCTACTGCTGAAGGATACTCTCTTTTTTCTGCTATTTATCTCCATGTCCGAGACTGGCACGGCTCTGTGCGCTGCTTAACATATGAAGACGGCGAATCAAAGTTTGATGAGCTGACTATTCTAGTACCCCATATTTCCCTCTGTTTTCCAAACAAATAGTAGCATTCCCCCACATATGGCATATCAGTGTACTCAGTAGAAAATGCAAATCAAATTTTGGGGTCCATTTTCAGCTGTTATCATTGTGAAAATAAAAAAAGGGACTAAAAGTTCATTTTTGTGGGTAAAATGTGATTTTTTTTTATTTTCACAGATCTACGTTATAAACTTCTGTGAAGCACCTGGGGGTTCAAAGTAGAAATGACACATCTAGATAAGTTCCTTGAGGGGTTTCATTTACAAAACGGGGTCAGTTGTTGGGTGTTTATACTTTTTAGGTACCTTGGGGGGTTCTCCAAGCGCAACATGACGTCCTCTCTTGATTCCAGACATTTTTGCTTTCAGAAACTCAAACCGGGCTCCTTCCCTTCCAAGTCCTGCCATGCAGCAAAATAGTAGCATTTCCCCACATATGTGGTATCGGCATACTCAGTAGAAAATGTGCAACAAATTTTAGGGTCCATTTTCTCCTGTGACCCTTGTGAAAATAACAAATTTGTAGCTAAAATAACATTTTTGTGAGAAAAAGTTGAATGTTCATTTTCTCCTTCCACATTGCTCTAGATCCTGTGAAGCACTGAAAGGGTTAATAAAATTTTGAATGTGGCTTTGAGAACTTTTGAGGGGAGCAGTTTTTAGAATGAAAAAAATGTTTTGGATCACCCCTTAGCGTCCTCCGGTTAGCAGGAACCACACCGTCGCACGGAGCCGCCCTGGCCTGGCGGATACAAGTGCAAACACACAGTAATCTCCAGCGATCTCAGGCAGGAAGGTAGTTATAAAAAATATTCCTTTATTTCTTTTCGTTAAAAGAACATGTTACAGGTAGTGGATACCCCAGTGGATGGTAAAAAATCCAACTTGTTTCAACTCAAAAGAGTCTTAATCATTGAGTTTTTAGAATGGTGTAAATTTTGGGTATTTTCTGTCATATAGGCCAACTAAAGTCACCTCAAATCTCATGGGGTCCCTAAAAAAATGGTTTTGTAAATTTTGTTTGAAAAATGTGAAATTACTGATCAACTTTTAAACCTTGTAACTTCCTAACAATAAAAAATATGTTTAAAAAATATACAGATGTAAAGTAGACATGTGGAAAATGTTATTTATTAACTATTTTGTGTAACATAACTTTCTGGTTTAAAGGGAACCTGTCAGCATGATTGTTCTGAGTAGCCTACAGACAGTGCCAGGTTAGCGCTGTTACACTGATTGAAATGATACCTTGGCTGATGAAATTAGCCTTGTGGTTGTTGTTTAATCTATATTTTCAGTTTACAGTTAATGAAATGCTCGTGCTTCGGGACGGCCTGTGGGTGGTCTTTATGTGGTGCTTTTGTAAGGTACTAGCAGGGACGCGGGATGCAGTGATGAGCAGGAGGCAGAGCAAGAGTTAACGGGTATTTTATGCAGAAAGATAACAGCAGTAAATACTCCTCGCAGGGAGCAAAGGGGTACGAGAATATAGAAACACAGAGCAACAACAGAAAGTCAAATAACGAGTTAACTTATCAGTCTTTGGTTCCTGGTCGGCAGAGGCTGGAAAATCCTGCGATGGCTCTGTAGGTGACGCGAGGAGTCTCTGATTTGGTCCTGGCTCCCTCACACGTAGTCTTGTGGTCCTGGAACAAACTGCTGGCCGAGAGAAGGGCTGAAGCTTCGCAATAGGCGTACAAAATCCTGGGGTGAAGGCCGCAGTCTCATTTTTACAGAAAATGCGCACCGGAGGATTAATACTGCGCAGCGTGGTGGCAGTTGTCAGCGGTACAGACAGGTTGGTGCTGTTGTAGTCAGAGGTCAGTGAGGAAACAGTCTTTGGAAGTACCCGGTTTGTCTGCGCAGGGGATGAAAGGGTGCAACTCGGGCCTGTAGATTGGCATCAGTAAGCGGAGAGGGAGTCAACCTTCTCCTGAAGCACACGCTGGGTATCTACCAAAAGCCCCATTTTCATGCGCACAGTCCCCTTTATATCAGACCCGCCCCCTTCTGTCAGGTGCAAAGGTCCGCTCCAGTCAGGAAGTCCTTCCCCTGGCAACAATAGTGACAGCCCCGACAGTTCTGACACAGACACACAAGAGACTAGCCTGGTCCATGTTGTTACACTCTGTTTAGCTATTCATATTGATGGCTTATGACAGGTCACTAATCCCACAGTGACCTGCCCTCTATTTTACTTACTAAATATTGTATGTATTGAAAAAATAATCACAGCAGCGGCATGATGGGATGTATAATGTGCATGAAATTACTTTATTTGCTGATAGAAATTTATTCGGAAAAAAATTCTGTCTCAACATGGCGCCTGCTGCGCCTGCGCAGTAGCATCTAACAGCTATCCGATGAATGTTTTACATATAATATTCAGTATGTAAATTAGGGAGCAGGACAAAGAGGGATCAGTGACCTGTCATAAGCCATACAGATGAATATGTAAGAAAAGCACCACAAAGCTGCCCCAATGCATGAGAATCCCATTAATCTTTATTTGCAGTTTTCGGTTAAACCGCAAACACAAGATGGATTTCACCAACTAAGGTATCATTTTAATCAGTATAACAGCACCAACCTGACAATGTATGTAGGTTACTCAGCACAATCCATAACTTTGGGCTGAGCAAATCAAAAATTACCATCTTTTTCCACTAAAATGTTGCTTTTGTCCCAAATTTTTAATTTTCAAAAGGGGTAATTGGAGAAGATGAATGGTACAAATTGCTATGCAATTTCTCGAGAGTATGCTGGTACCCTCAGAAGGCAACAAACCCCATATGTGCCTTACAAAATTTTATATCACTGGGTGATAAAGAAAGAATAATTAAATTTTTACCACTAAAATGTTGTTTTAGCCCAAGTTTTTAACTTTTATAATAGGCTTGAGAAAGGATTGCCATATCCGAAACGTCGCCACGCCACTAGGCAATTAAAAAGTTCACACCACTATTATTTTGGTGCTGCTTTTTCTTTTTCTTTTTGCTATTATCTAAGGATATCGAGGTGTCTGGAGAGGAGTGCACTGCTTTAAGGTATTTTAAGCTGTTCCTATTTTTTACACATATAACTTTTATAATAGCTAAAAGTAAAAAATTGACCACAGTTTATTGTGCAATTTTTACTGACTTTTCCAGTCATGAACTACTTTTGAGGCACAGTGCAACATTCAGAAGAGAAGGAGCACCATATTGTAGTGGACATTTTGCTGTTATGGTTTGCGGGTGCTATGTCACATTGGCAGAACCCCTTTGGTGCCAGAACAGCAGACCCCCCATAATTGGCTCCATTTTACAAACTAGACTTCTTAATGAATTCATCTAAGGGTGCAGTGTTCATATTGACACTACAGGTGCGTCACAGAATATTATACCATACAATTTCTGATAAACCTAGCAATACCCCATATGTGGTTTTACAGTACTGCTTAGCCACACGAAGAAACTCAGGAGGGACAGAGCGCTATTTGATGTTTGGAGAACAAATTTTGGTAGAATAGTTTGTGCATTCCATAAACAGAACCGTTAAGAGGCAGAAGAGCAGGATCCAACCTTAAATTACCCCATTTTGGGAATTTATCTACAAGTGTAGTGGTGATTTTGACTCCATGGGTGTTTTGGGATCATAGGCCAGACAGATCATAGGACAGACATAGTTGAAAGTGTTGGATCCATATGCTTCATTACAGAGAATTTAATATCAGGGTTACATCTGAATCACGTATTTCATATTTACACGGAAAACATGTTGCAAGCGCTCACTGCAGAGCGCAGGATTAATGTGCGCTGAACATTACTGTGATCTTTGGAAGGAAAAATAAACAAATTAACAGGCGGTCAAGATTTTACTTATTTATCATGTCTTTCACTGTGCGGTATGAGTGATAAGACACCTTTATTCTCTGAGTTAGTACTATTACCGCTATATCACATTTGTATCTTTTTTTATGTTTGGCTACTGTAAAGTAAAAGATACATTTTTTTTCACAAAAAAAGTTTTTGCATTGCCAAATTTTGAGAGCTATAATATTCTTATATTTATGCTGACTGAGTCATGTTACAGCTTGTTTTTTGTTGGAAGAGTTGAAGTTTTTATTGGTTCTGTTTTTGGGCACATAACATTTTTTAACCACTTTCTATTCCAATTGAACAAAAAACAGCAATTCAGGTATTGATTTAATTTTTTATGCCATTCCCCATGTGGCAAAACTGATAAGATACCTTTATTATGTGAGTCAATATGATTACAGCGATAACACATTTATTTAATTGTTTTTAGATTTTGTCGCTTTTTACACAATGAAAACAATTTGATAGAAAAAATAATTATTTTTGCATTGCTATATTCTGATAGCTATAACTTTTTTATTTTTCTACTGAGAGTGCTGTATTGTTGTTTGGTTTTTGCAAGACAAGATGATATTTTCATCCATTTTTATTTACATTCAAATTTTGATCACTTTTTATTCCACTTACGGTATTTTCCAATGGTATGGTGAAAAAGCATTGTTTTTTGCAAAGTTTTTTTAATGGTGTTCATTACAAGGGTTAAATAGTATTGATCGTATTGTTCTGGATGTGGTGAAACCAGACATATACATTTTTTTTTTATTTGTTTCTGTTTTTACATAAATATAAAAATTTAATGGTTTGTTATTTTTATAATTTTTTTTTTATTGTGTGATTTTTAAAAAAGTATTTTTCCATTTTTTTTTACTTTTGTATTACTTTATTACTTAGTCTGCCTATGAGACTTTAGCTTTTATTATTCTGATCAATGGCATAATGCATTGCAATGCACATGTACCGCAATGCATGACCTAGGAATGTTTGACTCAGTCCCCCTTTCAACCTCCATCTTATGCAACCCCTACACCTACAATAACCACAGACACATTCTGAGCCTTTTGGATAAATAGGCCACAGAAGCCCTGTTTATTAACATATTTACATACAAAAAATTAACATATCAATATAACATTGACAAATAAGGAACGGGGTCTATGGAAGCCGTGCACCAGCTTTGTTGTGCCATCAGCCGCACCTTAGGCCCTCAACCGCACCACACCTGTTCGAGGACCCTCCTGCTTATGCCCTCAACCGCACCACACCGGTTCAAGGATCCTACTGATTGGAGCCACCAATTAAATTGTGGGACCCCTTTTATTTAACCCTCAACTGGTGAGGTGGGGTTTTTGTCACGCAACTGGTGATGTGGGGTTTCCTTTACCCCAGTGTTTAGAGATTTCTTATTTTTGCAGAAAATGCAAATATCACATTTGATTTAATCATTTTCTTATTGGCAATTGATTACACATGAGTATAACAAATTTTTGACACCCACGAGTATCGGAAAATGTAATACTTTGATGATTCAATTTGAGGGCATTATGAAACATGACTTTTAGGATAATGTAAATAGTGATGTGGGGTTCAGCAAGGCCAAGACAGCACTTAGCAACAGCTAGCTCTGTTATGTGTGGCCAGAATAGAGAGTCCTTGACGATAATCTGTTGACAAGAAAATGGATGGAAGCTAGTGAGACACGTATCCTCATACCAGCATTTTTCAATGAATGGCAGCCGAACAAAAATTTCCTGGGGTGTGGCAAACCCCACCTCACCAGTTGAGGGTTAAATTATACTCTGACCACCAAATGAAGCAAAAGAGGGGAAGGGTAGGTAACTGCCCCACCAAAACGGGCCCCCTACTCCCCCCCTCAGCTACAATCACCTGGCTCTCCTCAGGCCTGTTCCTGACACGACAGATATGCATAACACCTTATGCATGAATGTCCCTCCACACCTTAACAGCCTTCTCTAAACCCTCTCTCAAACTCTGTGCCCAGATATCTGTACTGATAGGTGTCAAATGTACCCCATCCTGATGTAAATGCTCCCTGGATGGCAAGTCCAGATCATGATGCTGCACTACCACCGCCCCATTCCTAGCCAAAAAATGCGACACCTCCCGATTCACCTTAATCCAGGCCTAATTTATGCGTTCCACTGAATGACCATATTTACATGCTAAACGAGCCACAATATCGAACAAAACAATGACCATCCCCGAATGAGCAGCCATGAGCCACATGCAGTCAAGCTTAATGTCCCGAACCAAATCCCTAGAAGTGGGGACCCTCAAATCATTACTCCCCCGCTTGAATCAATAAAACATCTGGGGGTCTAGCCAAACCCACATGAAATTAAAATTCTGGAACCAACCTGGACCATAGCATTTCACTAATCCCAATCCACCTGACCGTCGCCTCATCCTGTCTTAACCCAAGCTGCCGGCTGGAGGGTTTGACGTCAGCCCGTAAAGCTCTTCACACCAGGTACGACTGTCCTAACACTCACACCAACAGCGGACCATATGCAAAAGAAAACAACCAAAATTGTAACTTGCAACCCCACAGACAAACCCCCTTTTCCACTGTTAAATATCCAGCATTCCTGTACGGACATATGACGCACAATGTAACGACTCTCATCTCCCAATCTTGCGCACTGCCACTGCACTAAGGCCCTACCTGGCCACTTCCGTTGCTGCCCCTATACAAAATGAATGGGACCCAAATTTTGAATCATCCATGCCAATCGAACCTAAGCACCTCCTGAATATGGCTATAAACTGGAATTTGGACAAAGCCAAACCATCCTAATGAACCAACAAAGAATCTCTGGCACCGCCCATTACCAACAAAAATTGAGATGTTCTACATACCGGGCACTCCATTAATCCTTCCACTGCTCAAAGTTCCCCCATACATCCCTTGTGTCACGCACGCGCCATGTCTGATTGGCGCGAGCCGGGGGGTTGTGGTCCCGCTGTGCCACACACCAGACTACCCTTGGAGGGGCGTGACTCGGTCTTCGCTGGAGCCTCTGATGGTGAGGTCAGGCTTGTGCAGCAGGTAGCTGCTGGGTTCCACTCTAGGGTGGTGTCTGGCTGTGGCTGCTGATCCCACTCGGGGACAAGGCACTTGGACAGGTGCGACTGACAAGCAGGCAGGTAGGCACGGCTGGTAGGCAGGCATGGCTGAGACACAGAGCAGGCAGGCACGGCAGAGACACAAGGCAGGCTGGCACGGCAGAGACACAAGGCAAGCTGGCACGGCAGAGACACAAGGTAGGCTGGCACGGTGTACGAAGGAACAAGTAGGGACCTGTTCACACAGCAGGTTTGGGTATTGGCCGGAAGGAATGGTGTATGGAGGAACAGGTAGAATCCTGTTCACACAGCAGGTGCAGATACTGGTACGAACAAAAAGGGATGGTGAGTGGAGTATGAAGGAACAGGTTTGGACCTGTTCACACAGGAGGAGCAAGTACGGATGCAGGCAGGCAGGAGTGGAGAATGAAGGAACAGGTTTGGACCTGTTCACACAGGAGGGGAGCCGCAAGGTTGCGGAAAAGAGCAGGAGAGCAGTAAGAAGTTCTGCAGCAGCTGGTACCACAGAGAAGGAGAGCAGAGCAGAACCGCAGGTACACGGAGAGGTTCTGCAGCAGCAGGAGCGGAGCAAAGCTGAACCACAAGGTTTGCGGAGAGAAGCTGCAGTAAGAGGTTCTGCAGCAGCAGGAGCGGAGCAAAGCTGAACCACAAGGTCTGTGGAGAGAAGCTGCAGCAAGAGGTTCTGCAGCAGCAGGAGCAGAGCAAAGCTGAACCACAAGGTCTGTGGAGAGAAGCTGCAGCAAGAGGTTCTGCAGCAGCAGGAGCGGAGCAAAGTTGAACCACAAGGTCTGTGGAGAGAAGCTGCAGCAAGAGGTTCTGCAGCAGCAGGAGCAGAGCAAAGTTGAACCACAAGGTCTGTGGAGAGAAGCTGCAGCAAGAGGTTCTGAAGCAGCAGGTGCGGAGCAAAGCTGAACCACAAGGTCTGTGGAGAGAAGCTGCAACAAGAGGTTCTGCAGCAGCTGGAGCAGAGCAAAGCTGAACCACAAGATCTGTGGAGAGAAGCTGCAGCAAGAGGTTCTGTGGCGCCCCTGAGGCTCAGTTGCCACAGAGGTACTGCACCTTCTCCTAAGGTGTGGTGCCCCACCATCCAGGTAAGTTGGAGGCTCCTGACCATGCTCCAACACTCGCACCCCACACAATAGAGTAGTTCAGCAAAACCACATTGCGGCTCCTTGCTTAGAGAGAAGCAGAGCACCTTTGGCGGTTCCCTGCTTGGAACACTAAACGTGCTGGGAGGTGGGTGGAGTTGAGAATACACATAAAAGAACGGGAAGGTTTTAGGATTGGGGGTCAGTCAGACGGGGAGTCTGAGAGAGGAAACCACTCGGAGAGGAGTGGGGATCCCTGGAAGAGGGTTGGAGGAAGGAGTGCTGCAGCTGCCTCAGTGATCTCAGCCAGCTGGCACGGGAGAGGAAAGAAGGAGAAAGACATTGAACCGAAGCCTGAGCTTCCATAGGAGGGAAAGACAAGTACGGAACATAGGAGTGAAAGGGAACATAGAGGATGTGGGTTAGAGGAAGAACCCTGCCTAGAAGTTCTAAGCGCAAGGCTGGGGCCCGGTCCCCGAGGTTGTATGGACACTAATGGTTCTGCAGCAGACACCGGTGGAGTAGTGGGCTG
This sequence comes from Dendrobates tinctorius, assembly GCF_039654945.1. NCBI lineage: Eukaryota > Metazoa > Chordata > Amphibia > Anura > Dendrobatidae > Dendrobates > Dendrobates tinctorius. Next base: position 10,503,416 of record NW_027361713.1, on the reverse strand, counting down.
TAAATGCAATACTCCCATGTAAGGCTTGGGGGCACAACAGCAATTTGGATAGAGAGCCGGGACTCAGGAGTAGAGAGTCTCCGAAGCAGGCTACAGCTGTCTGCCGTGCAAGTAGAGTTCTTGGGAACACCTGTCAGGAGGCACTCCAGTGTTACTCAGTACTAGGAGATCTTCACACTTAAAGGCGCTATAGAGGAGACGTTCAGAAAAGGCACATAAGTTGGTGGAGTGTTGGAAGGGAACATTCCATCTTGCCTGGAGGTTGACTGAGTCCCTGACCCGGAGGACACAGCACAGAAGCGGGCACTACAGACTGAGTAAAGCTTTGGAACTACATGCCCTGGTGTCCTCCATTCCTTCCTGCGTCCATCCGCCTGGCACTGCTACATCCCCTGCGCCAAACACTACACCATCTAAGTGTCTCTTCACCTATCCTGCCCTGGGACAACAGCCCTGCCTGTGGAGGGCTATAACATCATTGCTGCACCACACCATCTGTCCCGGAGGACCTGTCTGCAGCGTCAGCTTAACACTTCCCTTGCCAAACACTACAGGTGGCGTCACGAACTATTCCATTAACTACATTCCACCATTTCTGTTCCCCGCCATTGCTTGGGCGCCCGGGGCCACGGACCGGGTCACCGCTGCTGTGACACATCCCGCTGACACTGGCCCAGTACCGAGTACCCCACGGCCCTGGGAGGGGGACCCAACTTGGCGTCACGAACAGGATGACGAGACCCGATGCCATCGAGTTCTGTGTGCCTAAGATTTGTTGGACTTAAAACTTTTGAGAATGTGCAGAAGACCCAATTTAATAGACTGTAAAATTAACATTAAAAATGACCGTTGGCTTGGAGAAGAAGGGCGTGACGAGATGGGAGGTCCTAGGAAAAGACCGTGAACAGTGTTGGGCCTCCCCTGCCTGAATTACTATGTGACAGCAACGTGGCCCACCCCCCGAGGGGTTCATATGCTGGCTTGGTATGGAGGCGCTGGAAGAAGACGCCACCCCAAGAAGGAGGGACAGAAGCCAGTGGCGGGAAAGGGGCCGAGAGAGGAGGGAGAAGAACGCCAGAATGCCATCTTGGAGAGAGACGGGAGGAGGCCTGCGGAGCGTGGGGAAGTGGATCTCCCCGGCGCCATGGCTGAAGGCTCCAACCCAGTGTCCGAGATGAATCGCCAGCAGCTGGAGGAAGAAATAGCCCAGCTGACATGCCGCCTGCAACTGAGGCAGGAAGCGCTATGGACATTGAATCTGCAGTGGGCCCAGGAGGGGCCTACACCTGCGGTACCCGTAACACCGGTACTACTGGCTGCTGCACTGGACCTCTTCCAAGAAGACCCTGTGGAGCCTGAAACCGCTGCCATGCCACCGGCAGCGTACTTTGCTCCCTCCCTGCCGCTACTACCGGAGGAGTTGTACACAGCATAGGGAGCTGAAGTGGAGGAAGAGAAGCCCCCGTCCGGACCTGATGCGGCTGCGCAGGTCCCTACAGAGACCCCCGCAGACCCGGAGCCACCGTTAGCTCCACCGCCATCTCCGGTGTCCCACCGGGCAGCACCCACTGCCACTACGCCTACACCGGAGCAGAGACCGCACCGCCGGGAGGTACCAGGTATACACCTCGGCCCTCCTAATGGGTTGCCCCCCGAATTCACGTTGTCAGATGCTGGCTTGCGGGAACTCGAAATGGGGCAGTGGGAAGAGTCAGCTGGGGGCACTAGACTGTCGGAAATGAGGAGGTGGAAGAGGTCCCTACTGAGAAGGGTACGACTGGAACAGGTGCTCACGATTTGGCATCTTTGGGGATTGGAGGAGTCTAGGTCGCTTTGGGATAGTGACCTCGGGATTCCTTGGTTGCCGAGTCCCCATGTAGTCGCAGCACCATGTAGCATGCAGCGCCATCAAGCTGCGGCATCCCTCCGTGCTAGGCCACACACCAGAGCACCGGAACTAGCAAGCAACCAGCAACAGGATGAAGACACCCAAAGTATCACATCTGGTAGCAGTTCCCAATCATCAGCTTCCAGAACCCCAGGAGGGGCCCACCAACATTAAAGGAAGTACCTAGAACATAACTCTCGTTACCCATGAGGGTATTTGCACAGTTGTGCCATTGTTTCCTATTTTTGTACCAGTTTTCCTATTTTTGGTTATCATGCCCTAGTTTATTTTTCCAGTGTTGCCCTGTTTTGTTGGCAGCCTTTCCATTGAACTAAGGAGATCATGAACGCTGAATGGTCCGGAACTGCAGTTGTAAATAGTGGCACCTCTTTAGGTGCCCTCTCTTGGTTTTACTGTACATAGAACACTTTGCGAAGAAAACGTCTACCTCATTTGGAGCATGACTCCAATCAAAGGACACTGCAAGAGATCCCGGCTGGGAGCAATGTCCAGCACTTACAAGAATTATTGAAAAGTTTAATGTGAAGTATTTGATAATGATGTGTCTTATGAGAGTAAATGGCTTTTATATATAGAATGTTAAAATAAAGAGATAAAAGATTGGATAGAGAATAATAAAGAATTGAAAATGTAGATGATGAACCAGGCACCACGGTTGTCACTCAGAGTTAAGAGAAAAGAAATGTGTTGATGAAGAATACTGAAGTGGTAGTGAGTAACAGACAATAACACTTTGAATTAAGTATTGTATAGAAAATTGCACTTTTGACTTAAGATTTTAGATAGTTAATAAGAATTGTTTGCAACGTTCAAGAATGAGTGCCTCTCACATTGGGAAGTTTAGTATAAGAAATGTTTATTCAGCATTACAAAAATTTGTAAGCTCGATAGCGCAGTCAAAGGGTCTACGTGGCGGTAACGTCTCGGCCTCGCTTTCAGAGAATACATCTTCGAAGTCCTTCAGGCATTCCGGAATACCTTCCAGCTCGACAGATGATACAGACACAGATTTAACAGGTTCAACCAGCAGTGCGGATTTATCACATAACTTAAAATCATTAAGCCCCCATTGAACAATCTCCCCCGTTTTCCAGTTAATAACTGGGTTATGACGTTGTAACCAGGGCATGCCCAAGACCAACCCTGCAGCTAGTTTGTCAAGAACCAAACAACTTAGGTTTTCCACATGAGTAGCGCCCACTCTGAGCGAAAACAAGTCAGACATAAAGAGAACTCCCTCCTTAGTGAGGGGAGAGGAGTCAATGGCCACCACCTTCATCGGAACCTTGAGCCTAACTGTCCCTATCTTGCAGTGTGTGACCAATTGGGAGTCAATGAGATTAATCGATGATCCGCAGTCCACGGAGGCTGTAGAGGGAAAAGAACTACCATCCACAAACAGTTCCACATGAAGTAACACTTTAGAAAACGAGGAAAAGGGTACCTGAGGGTCTGAGTAGTCTCCCCATTGACTACCCAGACCTAGTCGTTTCCCGCTGACTGGGTCGAAGATGGGCAATCAGGACACTCCCTTTTCCAATGTCCCGCTTTACCGCAGTAAAAGCATAACTGCTTGTCCTTCCGGCGTTTCCTCTCCGTATCCTTCAGGGAGAGGGAGCCTACATCCATGAGCTCAGGGGCAGTCTCTTTTCCACTGGGGAACAATGGAGTCTCCACCTGCATCATCCCTCTGGCCCGCAACCTGCGGTCCATCCGGACGGCCTGGGTCATGGCGTCCTCGAGAGAGTTAGGTGGGGGATGTAACGCCAAGGCATCCTGCAGCCGCTCGGACAGGCCTCTGTGAAAGAGTCCTCGGAGTGCGGCGTCGTCCCAAGAGACCTCTGCGGCCCAGCGGCGGAATTCAGTACAAAACCACTCAGCCGAGTGTTTCCCCTGACAGACGCTCATCACCATGTCCTCTGCCAATCGCACTCGGTCAGGCTCATCATAAATGTGCCCGAGGGCCTCAAAGAATGCATTCACAGACACTCTCAGGGGCAGTGGGAGGAAGGGAGAAAGCCCAAGCTTGTGGGGACCCTCTTAATAACGACATAATGACCCCAACCTTCTGGTTTTCGTCCCCAGAGGAATGTGGTCTTAAACTAAAAAAAGTTTGCACCCCTCCATGAAGACCCTGAACTCCTTTTTGTTTCCAGAAAAAAAGTCAGGCAGTTTAACAGGTGGTTCCGGGGACACCAGAACAACATCCCTCGCCCCAGCCCCTGGAGACCCAGCAGATAAAGCCCCTCGCACTGTCTCAGAAACCTGCTGCTGAGAACGAGCCAGAGCTTGCTGCTCCAGAGATAAACCCTGAAACATCTGACTCAGACTTTTCATCTGGTCAGCCAGAGACTGTATGGGATCCATAACTCTCTGCACAAAAAAACCCCAAAAACTTAATGGTCATTTATAATGTCAGGATCCTGTCAGTGCCGGCGTGCAGCCTTCTCTGATCAGGGACTCACCCGCACTGTAGGGGGGCCCAGGGTCAGGTACAGCCGGAAAGTACAGATACACAGGACCTGTGGAAGCTGAAGTTAGCAAGCAGTCACAGGATCTACGGTCATGTGACTGCAAGGGGGCGGGGCTTAGTGTCCTGCTTTCAGAGATGGCAGGACACTATACAGAAATACTCAGAGTCAGGCAAAACGGAGGTCATACACAAGTTATCAGTAATATACCAGGGATGAGACAGAACGGATAGTCAGGCCAAGCAGGGGTCAAAACCAAACAGACATAGAAGGTACCAAGCAGAATCCAAAGCAATATCCAGAGAACAAACCGAGTCATACACAGAGAATCAAGCAACCAGAACACAGCACAAACACACTCAGGGGTCACCACACTATGCCAAGGGCGAAAGTATAACTGATGGGGGATGGGAGCTTCCTGAGGCTATAAGAAGCTTTCCCAGAACCAATGAGTGGCCACCATAATAGGTCCCAGGTGTGCACGTAAGAGTCTGCACTGAGATCAAAACATTAACCCCAGAAGTGCTGGTCACCCAGCACTGGTATTGTGGCGCCCCCAGGAGTTTGGCCGCCACAGTGGCTTTGCCTTCTTCCAGGGGAGGGTAATGCCAGGCTTGGAGGCAAAGATGGGTCTCTCTTGCAGTCAATCTATGCATGCAACACAGTTCCACTCCAGGCCAGCAGGGGGAACTCTGAACCGGGATTAAGGGGAGGAGTGCTGTCTGAGGGCCAAGAGAAAGGAGTGGTCAGTTAGTCTGCGGAGGGTGAAGTGTGCAGACGGGTAGAGAGAAGCTGGAGGTTGAGCTGGGAAAGGAGAGCTCCCTCACAGTGAGCGCATGAACTGGAGCCTGGTCTCCACGGTTGTACGGATACTAACGGTCCTGCAACAGACACCAGAGGAGTAGGAGACTGTAAATGCCCTGCTTCCATCTAAGAATTGAGGGCACAACAGCAGCTTGGATAGTGAGCCAAGAGTCAAGAGAGTGGAGTCCCCGAGAAAGGCTACAGCTGTCTGCTGTGCAAGTAAGGTTCTTGGGAACATCTGACAGGAGGAACTTCAGTGTAACTCAGTACTTAGAGTACTTCATTCAAATAAGCGCTAGGGAAGGAGACTGCACAGCCCGTCTGCTGAGAGAGAATCCCTGAATTGCTTCCAAGCAAGCCTGCTCCGTTACCATCTGTAAACAGGACTGCAGTTATCAAGTAAAGGTACAGAAATTGCACCCTGCTGTGTCTTGTCTGCTTTCTACCCTCAGTCCCAGCGGATCTGCATGCAGCGTCGGCTTAACACCTCCCTTGCCGAGCACCACAGGTGGCGTCACAAACTATTCATTTAACTACATTCCATCATTCACATCTTCCTATTACTGGGGCGCCCAGGACCACGGACTGGGTCACCGCTGCTGTGACACATCCCACTGATACCGGCCCGGTACCGAGTACCCCCGCAGCCATGGGAGGGCGACCCAACTTGGCGTCACGAACAGGATTATGGAGTCCGGTACCCCACGGGTCCTGTGTGCCATAGACTGTGTTTGTGAAATTGGCGCCAATAGCCGCCATTACCATGCTGCTTGGCGCGCGCGGGAAGAAGGGGCAGGCCCTCGTGGGCAGAGCCTACCACAGAGCACGAAGAAGGGAAGTGCCGCGCGGGAAGAGAGGACAGCGCGCAAGAGGAGGAGAAGCTGAGGCCTACAGCCTGGAGGGTCGGGCCTGTGAAGCGGCCGCCGATGAGCTCACATAACCCCCGGCCCTGACTAACGTTAACTGGGGGGAAGAGGATGTCCGCGCCAGATGGCAATGCAGCGGCAGGCGCCGTTGCCAACCCCGCAACACCGCAAGGAGGAGCGCCCACCGCCATAATGCCGCTGTCCATGCCCTACTTACCGGGAGCGGCCTGGCTACCGCAGTACTCGGGTGAGTCGCATACCCTGAGTGAATTTAAAGAGAGACTGTGCAGTTTGTTTAAAGTATACCCTCTGTCTGAAAGCCAGAAAGTGAATATCCTGATTGGACAGCTAACGGGTGCAGTACAGAGAGAGGTGAAAGCCTGGCAGGACACTGATAAAGAGACCGTTGCAAAGATCCTGGCCAAGCTGAGAAGCACCTTTGACACCCGCTCTGCAGCTGAAATCAAGATGAGGTTCTTTGGCTGTAAACAGAAGGCGCAGGACAGTATCAGGGATTATGCTCTCAACCTGCAGGAGGTGCTGCGAGCAGTTAAGCAAGTTGATCCTGACAGTGTGAAGGAGAAAGATAAACTGTTAAAGGAGCAGTTCATTGAAGGACTCCTATCCAGTACCCACAGAGGACAGTTGCGTATTATAACCCTGCCAAACCCTGATCTGGACTTTGCTGATTTTAAGGACAGGGCTATTCGGGTACTGCAGGAGTCCACTGACAGCAGTCCAGCGATCACCTACCATCAGGAAGCAACATCTTTTCCTTCCATCCCTGTGGAGGCTGATGCACAGACTCTGGATAAAGATCCAACTGAGGAGCTGCGTCTTCAGGTCCAGGAGTTGACCAAAGGGATGGCTGCACTTACGAAAACCATGCAGTCCCTGCAAGTGTCCTCTAAAGAAAAGATCCAGCTTGCTTCCAGTCCAGAGGATGTCCCGTGGCTCCGGAGGAGGAGAACCCCGCCACTTCGAGGAAGGAACAACGATCGCTATGACCAGGACGGACGTCCCATCTGTCGTCGCTGCTACAAGGCAGGTCATCTTGCAAGATTTTGCCTTTTAAACGAGCAACCCCTGGGGCAGAGGGCCAACCCCCAGGAATAGGATCTCCAGGCCCAAGGAACTGGCGAGCCCAGTATGTGGGAGGGAGACCGATCCTTCCCGTGGTGATTGACGGCATCCCCATGATCACTTTGCTGTACACTGGCTCCCAGGTGACCACTATGCCGTACATTCTTTGCAAGAGGTATTGGGCTGATTCTGAACTTACCCATGGCCCAACTGATGAACTGACAGTAGTTGCTAGTAATGGTTAGTCTTTGCCGCAGATTGGATGTAAAGAGATTACTGTTAAAGTGGGTCGGGTAGAGCTGAAATCTCAGGGCCTGATAGTTGTTATTATCGGTCGATCTGAATGTAATCCCATGATGACTCTTGGTACAAATGTAATTGAAAACTGTCTGTCCGAGGTTATTGTCTTGTTGCAACAGGTGGCTGAGACTGCTGGTTCCTGAGAACAACGAGTCCTGCAGAAGGAGATCCGAGCCCTGATGCAAAGACAACAGGTAGAACTCTCTGGCGGAGAGATTGGCAGCGTCAGAGTGAGTGATGCTTTCCCCATTGCAATACCCCCCAGATGTGAAATGTTGGTTTGGTGTCGGGCAGCTATAGGTCTTAGAGGGAGATTTTACCAGGCATTGGTAGAACCAGTATACTCCGATAGCAGACCCACTGTCCTGACCACCAGAGGGGTGGTTGATGTACGAAAAGGGAGAGTACCTGTACGTCTTTTGAATTGTGGGGAAGAGGAAGCCACAGTACCTCGGTATGCCACAGTTGCTAAGCTGCTCACCGTTAATAACAACTCTTTGCAGGCAGCAGAACCCTTGGTCTCATCCGGTGGAGGACAATGGCTCTGTGAAGCGGCCAGAGGAGTGGTGTCAGCAACTGCAGGTGAGAACTGACTCTACACCTTCATACCAGAAAAATGGGGTTTACAGAGTGACACAAGAGTATGAGCGGGTATTCAGCAAACACCCACTAGATTTTGGACAGGCAAAAGGGGTTCAACATTATATCCCCACGGGAGACCATCCACCCATAAAGGAGAGGTACAGACCTATACCCCCAACACAATACCAATGTTCTAAGAGTATGTTGAGGGAGATGAAGGAGGCAGGGGTCATCAGAGACAGTTGTAGCCCCTGGGCAGCTCCAATAGTGTTTGTAAAGAAAAAAGATGGTACCATGAAAATGTGTGTTGATTACAGGAAAATTAACAGCATTACACATAAGGACGCCTACCCACTACCTAGAATTGAGGAATCATTAGCTGCACTTAAAACTGCTAACTACTTTTCCACCTTGGATCTCACTAGTGGGTATTGGCAGGTTCCCGTGGCAGAGGCAGATAAGTAGAAAACAGCATTTACCACTCCAATGGGTCTCTGTGAGTCCAATTATATGCCATTTGGGCTCTGCACTGCTCCAGGAACATTTCAACGGTTGATGGAGTGCTGTCTGGGACACATGAACTTTGAGACGGTCCTGTTGTATCTGGATGATGTCATTGTTTTCTCCAAAACCTATGAAGATCATCTGGAACACCTGGCTGAAGTGTTTGAAGCTTTGTCCAATTTTGGCCTGAAGGTGAAGCCCTCCAAGTGCCACCTCCTGAAGCCCAAGGTGCAGTACCTCGGTCATGTGGTCAGTGCAAAAGGTGTGGCACCAGATCCTGACAAGGTCACAGTCATCCGGGACTGGCCGAAGCCCAGCAACCTTCATGAAGTACGCCAATTCCTTGGACTGGTAGGCTACTACCGAAGATTCACCAAAGGCTTTACCGAAATAGCCACCCCTATGCAAAACCTTCTGGTGGGGCAGTCCAAGAAGACCAAACAGAAAAATTCCACCTTTGAATCGACTGAAGAGTTGGAGAGATCCTTCACTCAGCTGAAGATGGCTCTCACAGGAGATGAAGTTCTGGCTTACCCAGATTATAACAAACCCTTTGTGCTGTACACTGATGCCAGCAACGTGGGACTAGGAGCAGTACTGTCGCAGGTACAGAATGGGAAAGGAAGAGTGATCTCCTACGCCAGCAGGAAGCTGCGCCCCACTGAAAGGAACCCTGACAACTACAGTTCTTTCAAGCTGGAGTTCCTTGCCATAGTCTGGGCTGTCACCGAAAGATTCAAACATTACCTAGCCTCCGCCAAGTTTACTATCTTCACGGACAACAATCCGTTGACTCACTTGGACACTGCAAAACTAGGTGCACTGGATCAGCGGTGGATGGCTCAGCTGTCTAACTATGCGTTTACTATCAAGTACCGAGCAGGGCACAAGAATGCCAATGCTGACGCGCTGTCCAGGATGCCCAATCTGCCTGATGCAGGAGAAGACCCCGAGGCTCTTGAAGAAATAGAGCTACCTCCCTTCCACCGGTCAATTGCGGCCCAATGTGCCCAAGGAGTGAGAAACCGATGGTCTGGCTTGAAGGAGGTCACCCTGAATCCATTGCCCCATCATGATTGGGCAGAAACGCAAGATAGTGACCCTGCTGTCCACCTGGTGAAGGAGCTGCTGACACGAGCTGACTCACGTCCAGAGCCGGATGCTCCTGAAGAAACTCAGCAGCTGTGGAAGGAGAGAGGCTGGCTGTTCATTTATGAAGGGAAGTTGTGTCGGAGGAGTATCAATGCCTGCACTCATGAGCTGGTTTGGCAGGTGATAGTCCCAAAGAGAGAGGCATCAATGGTCCTGGAAGCATACCACAATGGAGCTGGACACTTCGGATGGAAGAAGTTGGAAGCATTGCTCCGGGAGAGGTTCTACTGGGCTGGTATGAGGAAAGCCATTGAGAGGTGGTGCTGGGAGTGTGGACAATGTAACCTGCGCAGAAAGGATCGGGACAGCCAGAGAGCTCCTCTACAGCCAATCATCACCAAACAGCCCCTTGAGTTGGTAGCCCTGGACCATGTGAAGCTGGTTCCAAGCCAGTCAGGCTACATCTATGCACGTACCATTGTGGACCACTACTCAAGATTCATGGTAGTTGTGCCTGTCAAAGATCAGACAGCCAGGACGGCAGCCCGAGCATTCCAACAGCACTTCTGTAGACCACATGGGTATCCTGAAAGAGTGCTTACGGATCAAGGTCCAGCTTTCGAGGCAGAAGTGTTCCAAGAATTCTGTAACCTGTATGGTTGTAAGAAGATTAGGACAACACCGTACCACCCACAGACCAATGGCATGTGCGAGAAGATGAACCAGGTAGTGATTGACCTCCTGAAGACTTTGCCCTTGGAGGAGAGGAATCTGTGGCCAGAGAAGTTGCCCGATCTTGTAGCCCTCTACAACCATATTCCAGTGAACTCTACCAACTGTACCCCAGCCTATTTAATGAGAGCAAGACCTGGTGAGCTGCCATGGGAGTCCTGACACCTGAAGTAGCGTCACCAGATGCTGATTGGGACACGGAGAGGCAGCAACAGTACAGAAGAGTTCAAGAGTGTGTGGAGAAAAGTTTGGCCCAGGCAAGACAAAAGCAGGTGAAGCTTTACAATCAAAGTGCACCTGCCGTTCCTTTGCCGCCGGGAGAGCAAGTCTTGAAAAGAAAGAGAAGATTGCACAAATTGGATGATCAGTGGGAAGCTGAACCTTATACCATTCTGCCCTCAAATTTTGATAATACTAAGGTATGCCTTGTTAGTAAAGATGGAGGAGAGACCTCAGCAGCGGTATCGAGAGATCATTTGAAGTTATGCCCTGACCAGTTAAAAGAAAGAAAGGAAGAACCAGATAACATCCAACCCATAGTGGAAGAAGAGAAGGTCAGCACCATGCTTGGGGAATTCCCTGCGAATTTGACTAAAGTAAACGATGCTATAGTGGTGCCCGTGTTGATATTTCCCCAATTGGTAACACAAGAAGAAGTGACTCAAGAAAATCAGGAAAATCAGATAGCAGATGCCACACCAGCAATGGAGCCAGAGAACCCTCACCCTGCCAGTGGTGAATCTGTCATGCCCCTGGTGAGTCCAAGAGTCGGTAGGAGAATACTACCCAGTTTACCCCCACTAGAGTTACGCAGGTCTACCCACATTACACTAGGTATACCACCCTTCAGATATCGCATATTGTAAAATAAATGTAAATGTTGGAATTGTGTATGTATATATGTAACTGTTCTCAAGTTTTGAGCCTACAGGTAACCTGTAAGAGTTTCCTTTGAATTTTCCCGTTTTGTTTTATGGACATTGTACCACAGGACTTGTGTGGTCACCAACTTGTAAATAATTCACCATTTGCCCAGGAATGGACCATGGACATTGATGCTTGAACTTATCATCATAGGACCATTTTTGAAGCACTTGGTTTTTGTAACTTTTTCATTTTTTTTTTAAATCTTGTACAATTATTATTGTAACTGTATATATGTTTCCTGTTTTGTTCAGCACAGGAGTGCTGACTTGCACTAGGAGGGAATGTGGTGCCCCCAGGAGTATGGCCGCCACAGTGGCTTTGCCTTCCTCCAGGGGAGGGTAATGCCAGGCTTGGAGGCAATGATGGGTCTCTCTCGCAGTCAATCTATGCATGCAACACAGTTCCACTCCAGGCCAGCAGGGGGAACTCTGAACCGAGATTAAGGGGAGGAGTGCTCTCTGAGGGCCAAGTGGTCAGTTAGTCTGCGGAGGGTGAAGTGTGCAGACGGGTAGAGAGAAGCTGGAGGTTGAGCTGGGAAAGGAGAGCTCCCTCACAGTGAGAGCATGAACTGGAGCCTGGTCTCCACGGTTGTACGGATACTAACGGTCCTGCAACAGACACCAGAGGAGTAGGAGGCTGTAAATGCCCTGCTTCCATCTAAGACTTGAGGGCACAACAGCAGCTTGGATAGTGAGCCAGGACTCAAGAGAGAGGAGTCCCCGAGAAAGGCTACAGCTGTCTGCTGTGCAAGTAAGGTTCTTGGGAACATCTGACAGGAGGAACTTCAGTGTAACTCAGTACTTGGAGTACTTTATTCAAATAAGCGCTAGGGAAGGAGACTGCACAGCCCGTCTGCTGAGAGAGAATCCCTGAATTGCTTCCAGGCTAGCCTGCTCCATTACCATCTGTAATCAGGACCCTGGACTGCAGTTATCAAGTAAAGGTACAGAAATTGCACCCCGCTGTGTCTTGTCTGCTTCCTACCCTTACGGCACTGCTACATCCCCGTGCCAACCACCTCTACACTGCCCTGGGACTATAGCTTCACCTGTGGGGAGCTTTTACATCCTTGCTGCACCCTACCATCAGTCCCAGCGGATCTGCATGCAGCGTCGGCTTAACACCTCCCTTGCCTAGCACCACAGATGGCGTCACAAACTATTCATTTAACTACATTCCACCATTCACATCTTCCTATTACTGGGGCGCCCAGGGCCACGGACTGGGTCACCGCTGCTGTGACACATCCCACTGATACCGGCCCGGTACCGAGTACCCCCGCAGCCCTGGGAGGGCGACCCAGTATCATGACAGTTAACTTACACAGTGTACACAGCCAGGCAGCCCTGAGCCCTCTGGTCCACGGGTCCGGTGAGTGTATAAAATAGCAGAGGAAGGGGTCCAGGGTACACTAGGGGAGACAGACAGTCACAGACTAGTTGTTGCGGTTGTGCATTGGAGAGGTAAGGAGACTAGTACAACCTGGAGTGGACCCTCTGGGTCATGGCTCCAGAGCCCCTGCGGGCGAGCTGGCCAGGTGGAACCACCCCCTATACAGGGAGTGTTAGGGGCAGGCCCACAAGGGATGAAACAGCCGGAGCCAAAAGGACGACTGGGTAGGCACCAGGGAGGCAGAGGCAGAGGATCCGAGATGCAACAACAGAGGGAGGTAACAAAGACTGCGGAACTAAGAGACAGGGATTACCCGGGTCAGGCGGAGACTGGAGGCTGCAAGAGAGGGAGATATATGATGACATATAAGACACGGAGCTCAGGAAGAACAAACCAAGACTCTAATAAGCAAGAGACACACAGAGAGCCTACCCAAGATGGGAGCAGGGAGAGAGAGACACAAGAGACGGGAAGACAGAGACACAGGGAGAGCAATGGGGAAGGACACAGAGGCTGCTAGCGGTAGAACCGGCAGAGAATACACAGAAGCAGGACAGGGTCTGAAGAATGGGCGAACGCTGGCCGAACGGACAGCGACGCCGCATGAGAATAACAGGCGTCTTACCTAGGGAGACCCCGGGAAGATATAGCCGGTGGGCGCCGCCATGATGGGGGCGGAGCCACCGCATCAGAGGTCCCATCAGTCTGAGCGTCGGGTGGAACGTCGGGCGCATGCGCGCAGGACCGACGTCTAGGAGGCCGGATGTCGGGAGCGGGGATGCGCCGTGGAGTGGGAGCGCGGCGGGAGGTGCACCTGGGGCTGCGCAAGTAAGTGACGGCGCCGGTAGGGGGCGTGACACTAGTTCAAATTTGTCCTCGGCTGATGGCTGTGTGGTGGTAATGGTGGTGGACCTGGTGGTGGTGGTGTGGACTCTCTGCTGGCTTTGTGGTGTGAGTGGTGGTGGTGGACTCTCTGCCGGGCTCCCTGACTCCTGCAGCCCTGCGGCCTGCCCAGTGCCACGTCCAGTGTCCTCCTCCTTGGTCATGCAGCTCTGCCGGCTCCTGACTACCACTGTCCTGCAGTGCCGGCCCGGCTGTGTGGTGTTGGTGTTGTGTGCTCCCTGCCGGGCTCCCTGTCTGACTCCTGCAGCCCTGCGGCCTGCCCAGTGCATCCAGTGTTCTCCTCCTCGGTCATGCAGCTCGACCGGCTCCTGACTACCGCTGTCCTGCAGTGTCGGCCCGGCTGGGCGGTGGTGTTGTGTGCTCTCTGCCGGACTCCTTGTCTGACTCCTGCAGCCCTGCGGCCTGCTCAGTGCGTCCAGTGTCCTCCTCCTCGGTCATGCAGCTCTGCCGGCTCCCGACTACCACTGTCCTGCAGTGCCGGACAGTGCAGGCCCGGCTGTGTGGTGGTGGTGGTATTGTGTGCTCTCTGCTGGGCTCCCTGTCTGACTCCTGCAGCCCTGCGGCCTGCCCGGTGCGTCCAGTGTCCTCCTCCTCGGAGTCAGGCAGCTCTGCTCTGCCAGCCCCCGACTACCGCTGTCCTGCAGTGCCGGTCCGGCTGTGTGGTGGCGGTGGTGTGTGCTCTCCGCCGGACTCCTTGTCTGAGTCCTGCCCTGCCCTGTGTAGAGAATGATTGCTAGCCTGGCGTGGTGAGCTGCTCTGCTGTCTGTGCACCCTCCCTGATGGGGCCCCAATGAGAGGAAAAATAGGTTTCTGGGGCCCCCAGAAACCTATTTTTCCTCTCATTGGGGCCCCATCAGGTTGCCGGCACAGCTTCCAGGGAGCATGGTGATGAGAATGATCATTAATACTATTAAACTGCGTAGGCGACAACCGTGGGGCCACCAGAAACCTATTTTTCCTCTCATTGTGGCCCCATCAGGTAGCCGACACAGCTTCCAGGGAGGGTGGTGAAATATACTATTACACTGCGTAGGTGACCACCGTGGGGGCCCCCAGTGTGGGGGCCCCCACAGTGGTCACCTACGCAGTGTGTAATATATATAATCTCAGCACCCTCCCTGGAAGCTGTGCCGGCTACCTGATGGGGCCACAATGAGAGGAAAAATAGGTGTCTGGGGGCCCCACGTTTGTCGCCTATGCAGTTTAATAGTATATCATTCTCGTCACCATGCTCCCTGGAAGCTGTGCCGGAGCAGAGGAGGCCATAGTATGCTGCATGGAGGATTAGGTGGCCATAATGTGCTGCATGGAGGAGCAGGGAGCCATAATGTGCTGCATGGATGAGCAGCGGGGCCATAATGTGCTGCATGGAGGAGCAGGGGAGGCCATAATATGCTGCATGGAGGAGCAGGGGGCCATAATGTGCTGCAATGAGGAGCAGGGGGGCCATAATGTGCTGAAAGGAGGAGCAGGGAGCCCATAATACTGTATGGAGGAGCATTATATGGGGCCCATAATACTGTATGGCGGACTATGAGGTGCCCATAATACTGTATGGCGGACTATGTGGTTGCCCACATTACTGTATGGCGGACTATGTGGTTGCCCATAATACTGTATGGCGGACTATGTGGTTGCCCACAATACTGTATGGCGGACTATGAGGTGCCCATAATACTGTATGGCGGGCTATGAGGTGCCCATAATACTGTATGGAGTACTATGTGGGTGCTCATAATACTGTATGGAAGACTATTGTCACGGTCACGTGTGTCTGGACGCAGCGAGTACCGCAAGGCTAACCCATATGACACACGTGACCCTGGATACACCGCCTCCAGCTGGGCGAGTTTAAATAATAACACATGCAGCTGGATACACCACCTCCAACTGGCCAATTTAGATATTACACGTATATATACAAAAGTCTGGAAACCCCGCCTCCAGTAAGGCGAATTTAAACAATAAAGGGGAAACCTGGGTAACAATAACAATGGAGGGCCCTGCGATAGGGAAACGGGGAAGTGGAGACCTCCTGCACTCCCCTGAGTCAGAGTCTCTACACTCCTATCGTTCCCTATGCCGGTTCTGCACTGGGCGACGCACAGGAACCTCAAAACCCTGACTCGCCCTGCACCTAAACCCTCACTAGGGAATTGGTCGGTGCGGAAACTAATCCCACCACTGCACTAAACACACATAAGGAAAAATGACAATAAAGGGCGACACCACTTAGCTTTGCTCTGTTGCTTACGCTCCCTGCAAGAGAGCCCACCACCTGCGTGCATCTTCTCCTTCAACCGGATCCATCACCATAACCGGATCCATCACCATAGTGCAGCCTTGGAGCAGAGTCCACCACCAATTGCAGCTGCCCAGTAAACAGAGTGCCAAAGATGAGTCCAGCTTCTGCCAAAAAGTCCAGCATGCTTGAGTCCAACTTTTCTGCCAATAAGTCCAGCATGCTTGAGTCCAGCTTTCAGCAACCAAGTCCAGCATGCTGAGTGCAACTGTCCCCATAGTCGCCACTCCACCAAGCCATGCAAGCACTTCCTGCTGACACCATAAACTGCGACTCCACCACGCCATGCCAGCCCTTCTTGCAGACCCCATTGTTGGACTCCACCAATCCATGCCAGCACTCCTTGCAGACTCCATAGCTGCCACTTGTCCCCTCTGGCTGGGCTGCTCAGGACTCTTGTTCAGCTCCATCTTTCACCCAGGCTTACTTGTGAATGACTAACTATCACCAACAGTGATTGATACACCTGACACTCTTGTATATAGCATTCACACCTGCATTATAATTACGTGCACAAACTAAGGTACTAGAGTGCAATACCGCTCACCACCACCGGGCAACTTAGAATAAACGACACCACAGTGCAATAATTCTAATGGCCACTCGGGGCAATCACACCACTCTTTGGCACACAGCCAAAGGAAAAAAAGTTCACTTGTGCATTTAAAACTGTCAGATCAAACCTGGATCATGACAACTATGTGGTTTCCCATAATACTGTATGGCGGACTATGTGGTGCCCATAATACTGTATGGCGGACAATGTGGGTGCTCATAATACTGTATGGCGGACTATGAGGTGCCCATAATACTGTATGGAGTACTATGTGGGTGCTCATAATACTATATGGAAGACTATGTGGATTCCCATAATACTGTAGGGCGGACTATGTGGTGCCCATAATACTGTATGGCGGACAATGTGGGTGCTCATAATACTGTATGGAGGACTATGTGGTTGCCCATAATACTGTATGGCGGACTATGTGGTGCCCATAATACTGTATGCCGGACTATGAGGTGCCCATAATACTGTATAGCGAACTATGTGGGTGCTCAAAATACTATATGGCGGACTATGTAGGTGCTCAAAATACTATATGGCGGACTATGTGGTTTCCCATAATACTGTATGGTGAACTATGTGGGTGCTCATAATAGTGTATGGTGGACAATGTGGTTGCCCATAATACTGTATGGCGGACTATGAGGTGCCCATAATACTGTATGGCGGACTATGTGGTTGCCCATAATTTTGTATGGTTGACTATGTTGTTTCCCCATAATATTGTATGGCGGATTATGTGGACACAATTGGCAGAATGTGGAGCTTTTATCCCCATTAGACTGGAGTGGCATGTCTGACTTGATCACTGATCCATTCATTCCCTCTGTGGCTGCACTTGTTTTTTTATAGAAGCCCCAAAGAGAATGAATGGACCTTCGGTCAGATATCCCACCTGCCGATCCATTTTAAAATGGGGATAAGTGTCCTATCAGGGATAAACTTCCTCATTCTTCCAATTGGTGCAGTTTCTAATGGTCGGACCAAAGTGATCACCTATCCTGTGGAGCCCATGGATCGGCGATAACTTGTTTTACCCAAAGAACCCCATTACAGTAAGGTAAGCTACTGTAATTATACTTCCAGTTATGGGGGCGCACAGTAGATGTGCAGGAGCCGCCTGTGTTTTACAGCCGATGCTCCACTATAATGGGGATAACGACTGACAGATATTTGCATATAACCGTAGGGTGGGCCCCTAGAGTCCATTCCCCAGGTGGGCCCCAGACATCCCAGTCCGACGCTGCGTCCATGGCTACCACAATGAGGAATAGTTCTAAAACCACTAAATTCTTTGTCAGCCTTTTCACTCTCCACTCGTCTGGCCACTTCCTGGCCTACCATTTGCCTTGAAAATAGGTTCCAAATCCCAATGATCCTGCTGCATCCGTAACCAACTCCAAGTCAACATTGTCAACGATCTCATCCATCCACACCGATCGTCCGTTATAACTGCCCAAAAACTGCTCACACATGTGTAAATCCGCTTTCTGCCCTGCATTCAACCGAATAAAATGCTGTGGGCAAGTCGCACCCGCCGTTGTTACAGCCAACCTCCTGGTAAATATTCTACCCATGGTTAAAATCCTGCATGAAAAATTCAATTTACCCCGTAAAGATTGCAACTGGCGCAACCGAATCTTGCAGGCTCTCAACACCTCGTGTATGACCATTTTCAAATCCTCCAGCTTCTCAACTGGCAAACAACATTCCATCAACACCGCATCTATCTCAATGCCCAGAAAACATGGCGTGGTGATTGGACCCACAGTCTTCTCTACGGCTAAAGAAATCCCAAACCTCTCCACTACTTGTTCCATCATTTGCAATAATATTGCGCACACTGGAGACCTAGCTGGTCCAATACACAAAAAATCATCAAGATAGTGAATAATAGAATCTGCACCTTCCTCCACGTAAGCCACCCATTCCAAAAAGGAACTAAACTTCTCAAAATATGCACATGAGATAGAACAACCCAGCAAGCAACAATCAACATAATAATGTCTTTCCCAAAAACAGCCGAACAGGTGAAAACTGTCAGGATGAATCGAAAGCAATCGAAAAGCTGCCTCTGTGTCCATCTTGGCCAACAGTGTACCATGACCACACCGCCTTACTCACTCCATTGCCTTATTGAATGACACGTAAGACACCGAGACAAACTCTGGATCAATGCCATCATTGACCGACTCCCCCTCTGGGTACGATAAATGGTGTATCAACTTATTTGGTTTCTTCTTTGGGACCAAACCCAACAGAGAAATCTTTAAACGCGGTAATGGTAATTCCCGAAACGGACTGGCCATCCTGCACAACTCCACTTCCTTACCCAATTTTTGACCATCTAACTCTGGTTGCTCCATAGCAGACCTCAAATTCTGAACCAAAACCGATACTTCCTTCACAACTGAAGGGATCTTGAAACCAAAACGAAAACTCTTCTTCAACAAACATGCTGCCTCCCTATCGGGGTAATTATCTAACTACTGCTCCATCCGCTCTACCCTCACGAGAGTCGTCCCTCTTACCAGCAGCTTCCCCAGGCTTTCCCTTTCCTCTCTTAAAACACTTTGTGAAGCTGTTGTGTCCCCCACAACCGGAACATTCCTGTTTAAACCTACAAGACGTAAAAATACATTCCTTCTCATTAAAGCGCCAAACCAAACCTTTCTTTGCTCCCGCCGGTGGTGCCTCTGAACTAGCAGGTACCCTGGAGGCCCCAAGAAAGGAAGACGATGACGCTCTGTGCCGACATTAAACACATCCACAAACTTATGTCCTTGTTATTCCACCACAAACTCGGATGAACCACCTTCCTTTGCCTAAACTCTTCTTCGTACTGCAACCAACCAGTCCCACCATATGTACGACATGCCTCCCCGATGCTATCCAGATAGCAAAAAAGAGAAAACTTTACCGGGGCCTTTTCCCCCACCACACTAGCCATTATAGAAAATGACTGCAGCCAGTTGGCAAAAGTTCGGGGAATCAACCGATACCTACACCTTTCCTCTTCCTCTTTTTCACTCTCCGTCAAATTCACCCTGTCCAAAATAAACTTCTCCAACGGCAAAAGAGAAAAAAAATACTCACATATTCAACCTTCCATATCTTCTTTTTCACGTCTGGTTTTATATGCGCACCCAATGGCCCAACAAACATACATATACTTTCCCATGAGCTTTGTCATCCAGTCTCACTGGGTCAATACTCCCCGCAGTCTCCGATTCAGGAGGGCCCCCCTCAAGCGGGGCCCCACTCTGAGTATCACTTGCCACCCCTACCGTGGCTGAAACCCCACAGTCATTTGCGCCATGTGCGCCCCACCCCCTTGCCACACCGCAGCTGGGGAAGACCTAGCAATGCCCATCAATTCACGCATCATTCCCAACAAATGCGACATCTCGCTACCTGCAGACCCCTCAGACAGAACCTGCCACATGCCACCCACATTACAAAAGCACTTGTTGCATTACAGTAACCACAATGCTCACCGGGCCGACTTCGAGTCCCCCTCAGAATCGCCGCTGCGTATCTCCCCCACTTGTCCTCCTCCTATTCTTCTCCTGTAGATGCTCGTCCCTTCTCCTCAGACTCCACCGGCAATGCCCCAGCAACCAAGGACCCCTCGGCCCTTGTTACATCAGTGTTGTGAATGTCCATAGTCCCTGCTGTAGTGGAAGGCACTTCAGCTGCACGCCTGCAGCCAGCAATCCTCCAAATGCATTCATCCTTCCCTTCCGATCTGTCGTCCCTTGGACCTACAGCTCGTCTGCTTCTTGTTCTTTTGTTGGCCCTGTGTGGTACAGCAGACACTCTATCGGTCTTTCCTCCATTCCCAGGGCCAGTGCCCATGCTCTGTCCACCCAAGGAGGCAGAGCGCTGGACTGCCTGCTCAGGTCCTCTCTCCCCGGATACTCACCTCATGGCGCCCTTTGACCTCATCTCTCTGTATGATGCTGGCGCCTCCACATTGGAAGATGACATTACCTCCCAGCAGATTCAAGGCCTCCTGCGTCTCCCGGCTGCTCGCATCTCGACTCGAATTGTTCCTGGATGGGCTCCCCGCCTTACTCTGCGCCCTGGACGGCAGTTCAGGGCTCGCTCTCTCAGGAGGCCGTGACTCCCTAGGGCATTTTGGGGGCGTCGGGTCCCCAGCTAAAGCTAACCCATCGCTGCTGCCACTCAACGCCGCAACTGCTCCTGCAGCCACGCTATGCACTTTGTCGCTGCTAGCTTCGTAAAGTCCTGGAATAGATCCTCCATCACGGTATTGTGTCCCTGACTCAGATGTAATAACAGACTGTCCCTGCCCCTCCCAATCCCCCCATATATATATCTAGTCCCCTTAACCAATCAAATGGCCCCATTCACACCCCCTTTTATTAACTCCCACCATAATTTGAGTTGAAACCCCTCCTACCTTCCCTTATTCCACCATTTTAGATCTTAACTCTCCCCCCTTCCCCCCTAAAACTCCATTTTAGGTTATTTCTGCTTAACCCCTATTAGGGACTGGCATACCTCCTGGTCATGAGGCCCTCCCCTCTACAGCTTGTGGCTTGCAGTATGGGCTCCACTTTGTAGCTGTCAGTGTTAAACTGACAGAACTCCTTTCAGACCATGACTACCTCCGGGTCCTTATGATTACATTGCGGGGGTGCTGATTGCATGGAAAAGGGAGCCCCCTCACTCTCCAAGCCTCCAAAATGCTGCAGTCGTTATTGATTTCAGTAGTTAGGGGGTTAAATGGCCAAGGATGGTGGAGGCTATCATGGCAGCTTATGTGTCCACATGATCACCATGACGTAACTGTACATCATTTTGCAGGAACCCCTTCCCGATCATGACGTACAGTTACATCATATGTTGTGAAGGGGTTAAAGGTATTAGCAGTTCGAGACAATGGACACCATTTGGGTGTAAAGAAACAACACACTGATTAATATACTAATCCAGCATTGATCCTAAAGTACTAAATTACTTTAATGAGGATGGATTTATTAGTTTTCAGTTACCCGTATATACTCCTGTATAAGCCGACCCCCTAATTTTGCCACAAAAAACTGGGAAAACTTATTGACTCATGTATAAGCGTAGGGTTAATGGTGGTCCAAGAAGATGCTCTATAGATAAAACCCACATATGCTGCTGCACAAGAGTTAATGCTGGCCCAAGAAGATGCTCCATAAATACCCTCCATATGCTGCTGCACAAGGGTTAATGCTGCCCCATAAGATGCTCCATAAATACCCCCCCATAATATGCTGCTGCACAAGGGTTAATGCTGCCCCATAAGATGCTCCATAAATACCCCCCATAATATGCTGCTGCACAAGGGTTAATGCTGCCCCATAAGATGCTTCATAAATACCCCCCATATGCTGCTGCACAAGGGTTAATGCTGCCCCATAAGATGCTTCATAACTATCCCCCATAATATGTTGCGGCACAAGGGTTAATGCTGCCCCATAAGATGCTTCATAAATACCACCTGTGGAGGAACAGGACCCGTTCCTCTCACGTCACCAATGTGACGTAACTGCACAGGCACAGCTCTCCGGCGCCCCCTTTGCCTCTCAGGTCAGTAAGGGAACTGCACCTAGAGCAAATGGCCGCCGGGGAGGATGTCCTGTTATCCGCTGGGTATTCTAAGATTCGTAATCACTCAGAGTAAAAGCATCAGTCCAAGATTAATTTTATGGTTTAATTGCCTTAAGGGCGCACTAGATAATTACAGAAATATACAGTAAGCTATACAATGGAATTACAATGGATTTGCAGTCAGAGTAAAATATAACAATAAGGGTACAAGTCTTAGAGATATTAAGCTGGAGGGCAATTTACCAGGTTGTAGGTTGCATGTGGGTGCCGGGAGCTCTGCAGTCCACAGATACAAGAATCTTAGTTGCCGGACAGACCCCAAAGCATGGGCCGCTGCTCCCCTTGGCAGATCTGTCCCCAGTGCCTTCTAAGATCATCATCGTCTGGTTCTTCTGTGTGAGAGAGAGATACTCTCTGCCATGGGCTGCTAGTTCTTAAGCACGATAGGTCCCTCCCCCTGTGTCAGAGGGTGGGCTAATAATCTCCACCCTTTAGCTCCCTGCAGAACTTATTCCCAATATCTAAGGAAGGGGGTAACTTTCAACAGCATGATCGGATCAGGACATGAGAGGTACCAGTGAATGCGGTTTGTTTTGCCTGTCTTGTGGAGAGCAAACATGGCTCCATTGGGTCGCTGTGGGGGGCCAATCTATGTATCTCAGGCCCCAGAACCCTCACCGCCTTAGGAGTCGCACTGCCACATGCGCGATTTCCTCAGGGTCACGCGGATATTTTTCATGAGTCCATAACTCGAAAGATGTGCTCATAATCCATGATCCTAGGATGGAGTCGGGGAGGCAGGGAGAGACAATGGATGTGTATTTCTGTATCTAGCTGACAGGTATATTCTAATTGAGGGCCCCAGGCGCCTTCCTGCCCCATGCTGACGTGGCTCCTACTCTCGCTTTGAAGTTCTGTTTTGGGCCTTATCTCATTATCATACTAAAAGGCCTTGCTATTCAACATTGGAGCCCTAAATCCTACTTTGTTCATGACACCTCCCTGCTTTAGAGGGCGCTAGGGGGTATCACATTCCTGTGTTCTCCCATGCACCCTTCCGCACCCTCTCCTTGCCAGGACAACCCATCAGCGTTACCATGGTCCCTGCCTCTTTTGTGGCGAATGGTGAAGTGATACTGCTGGAGAGCGAGGCTCCAGCGTAGCAACCTCTCATTCGTCCCAGAGACCGTGTGTAACCAGCTGAGGGGGTTGTGGTCTGTTTCAATGGTGAATTGGCGTCCGTACAAGTATGGCTGCAGACGCTGCAGGGCCCACACAATTGCCAAACATTCCTTCTCCATTGTGGAAGAGGCCACTTCCCTCGGCAGGAGCTTCCGGCTCAGGTACAGAACTGGGTGTTCATGGCCCGTAGTGTCGACCTGGCTGAGCACAGCACCGAGGCCGAAGTCGCTGGCGTTGGTCTGCACTACGAACGGCCATGTGAAGTCGGCTGCCTGTAGTACAGGAGAGCTAGAAAGGGTGGTCTTGAGCGCCTGGAAAGCTGTCTGGCAGGCGACTGTCCAGTCAACTGCGACGGGCAGCCTCTTCTTGGTGAGGTCTGTCAGGGGCTTGGCCAGGGCACTATAGTGTGGAACAAACCTCCTATAGTACCCGGCAGTCCCCAAGAAGGACATCTGTTGTGAGTTCATTCTCTGGTTCCCCTTCTGAACTCCCTCTGGATGATTGGATCTCGGGATTCTCAGATTGGATTTAAGACAGCCGACGCCCTATTCAGTTGCTGGTGATTCGTTCTGGCTTGTCAGCTCTTGGCTTTCAGCTCTGTTCCAGTCATCTAAAGCTAAGTTTTTCTGCTAATGTTCACACTTGATTTTGTTGGTCTATTCAGTTTTTTGTGTGGTCTGCCAGCCCCGGCTGGGGGCTGAGCTGAATTTCCACTCTTATTTATCAGTATTTTGCCAATTGGCCTTTTGTCCCTTACTAGTTCGGTCTCTTTCTGCTCTGTCTCAGAATATTCCTGAGTGCTGATATAGTGGGAGAAGTCTAGTGACTTCAGGGTTAATTTTGCTATCAGAAGTGTTGGACTTTATTTTTGTAGGGTTTTTTGCAGGTTGCAAACAGTGACTTGCCTTTCCTTTCCTGTCTAGATAGTTTGGGCCACATCATTTGCTCAGCCTATTTTCCTGCCTGTGTTTGTGCCTTCATCTTGTTTCACCGTCAATACATGTGTGGGGGCTGTCTATTCCTTTGGGGTCTGCTCTGGGGCAGTTAGTTTTCCCTTTTCTAGGTTTAGGCTTATGTAGTCCTCCGGCCATGACGAGGCATCTAGGAACATCGTAGGCACGCTCCACGGCTACTGCTAGTTGTGTGGTAAGATCAGGTATCTGCAATCTGCATAGTTACCAACTTCTCTGGTTTTCTGTGGCTTAGCTTGTTTTGTTTTTTTTCTCCTCGGTGACCCATTCATAACAGACATCACCTGCTTCTTGGTCCTGGGGGTGGGCCAGGATGCGATGGCATCTACCTTCCCGGGTAGGTAGAGCTCCCCCACCTACCCGGGGTCCCAGGTAGTGGACCTCACTCATACCCAGCTGGCATTTTTCTGGCTTAATGGTCAAGCCTGCTCGCTGGATCCGCCCGAGCACCTGCGCCAGGTGCTCTAGGTGATCCTCCCAGGTGGGACTGAAGATGGCGATGTCATCTAGGTACGCGGTCGCATACCCTTCCAGTCCCTCGATCAGCGTGTTGACCATCCTCTGAAAAGTGGCAGGGGCATTCTTCATGCCGAATGGCATCACCATGGACTCGTACAGTCCGAATGGGGTGATAAAGGCAGAGCGTTCCCGTGCCCCAGGGGTCAGGGGAATCTGCCAATACCCCCCTGCTCAGATCCATGATGGTCAGGTACTTGGCCCCGGCCAGCTGATCGAGCAGGTCATCGATGCGCGGCATTGGATACGCATCGGTGACCGTCACAGCATTGAGCCCCCGGTAGTCCATGCAGAATCGCTGTTACACCGCTCCGCCATACTCACCCGGCCTCCGCTCCCACGCCGCAGTCGGCCTCCGCTCCCACGCCGCAGCCTCTCTCCACCTGACGGCCGCGGCGGTCACCTGAGACGGGCTCGCGGCCAATGCCGTCCCTGCATGCTATGCGCATGTGCCATAGGCCGCGCCTCCTTCCTGCTTCTTATGCTCCGGCTGTGCCCTGACCCGGAAGCACCTTTGGACCAATGGCTGCCCAGACGGGGCCATATCAGGCCGCTTCCCCCTGAGGGAGGCGCCTGATCATTGTGCTTCCTAGCACTCTGACCGCGGTTCATCATGTGCACTCTGCTCCTGCAGTTCTGTTCTCGGCTGCTCCCCGCAGCAGCTTCTCAGCCCTGCTACCCGTGTTCCTTGATCTCTTCCGCAGTTCTGTCTCCTGTGTTCCTGCCATCCTACTCCAGTCCTGTCTTCAGTGTTCCTGCCGTCCTACTCCAGTCCTGCCTCCAGTGCTCCTGCCGTCCTACTCCAGTCCTGTCTCCAGTGTTCCTGCCATCCTACTCCAGTCCTGTCTACAGTGTTCCTGCCATCCTACTCCAGTCCTGTCTTCAGTGTTCCTGCCATCCTACTCCAGTCCTGTCTCCAGTGTTCCTGCCATTCTACTCCAGTCCTGCCTCCAGTGCTCCTGCCGTCCTACTCCAGTCCTGCCTTCAGTGTTCCTGCCGTCTTACTCAAGTCGCAGTCTTACTCTGGTCCATCCTGAGCCGCCCCTCTCGGTACCGGCTACCGTGGTACTCCAACCCCTGGGCCTGCTCCTAACGGTCCCTGTATAGGGGTCGGTTCCACCTGGCAGCTCACCCGGGGTCCCTCTGTGCCACGGTCCAGAGGGTCCACTCCCGGAGCTTCCTGCTCTAGACCACCCACGCTATCAGTACGATCAGACCATGGACTCCGCCGGTACTACAGCTGCTACCCAGAAAGAGTTGCTATTCCTACGGGAGAATCAGGGGCGCATAATGTCAGTCCTTAAGTCGATGGACATCCGTTTGTCGGCCTTACAGGTGGCCGATCCTGGAAACGCCACTCAGCTGGTCAGTCTCCAACAGGAGCTGTGTCAGCAGCAAGATACTCAAGCCCACATTTTGTCCTACATGGCCTCCTTTGATAGTTGCTTGTCGGCCCTCCAGGCAGCCACTGCAGTGCCGACTTCTCCTCCCGCGTCTACTGCTCTCCCGACGCCCCGCCTCGCCAAACCACCTCGTTTCACCGAGGATCTCAAGCTCTGCAGTGGGTTCTTAAATCAGTGTAGTCTCCACTTTGAATGGCTGCCGCAGCAATATCCCTCGGATCGGGCCAAAGTGGCCTTCATCATGTCCCATCTGGAGGGAGAGGCCCTGTCTTGGGTAAACCTGCTCTGGGAACGTGACGACCCGGTCGTCTCGAGTCTTCCGGTTTTCCTGGATACGTTTTGTAAGGTTTTCGATGAGCCGGGTCAGTTAGCCTCTCTTACTGAGTCACTCTTTAACTTACACCAGGGCTCTCTCACGGTCGAACAGTACGCTATTCGCTTTCTCCTCCGAGCCCGGCTGGAACAACGCGGCTTTGCTGGGGGTATTCTGGCGCGGTCTTTCTAGTAGAATAAAGGACGAACTCGCAGGTCGAGATACCCCATCCACCTTAGAGGACCTTATCTCACTGGCTATCCGCATTGACCTGCGCTTCCTGGAGCGCGCTCGGGAGTCAGCGAGAGACAGGCGGTCCTCGAGGTCAGTTTCTCCTTTCACCCGGTCTGCCAGCTCCCGTTCGTTCGGGCCTTCTTCCTTCTCTTCGGGTGAGCCCATGCAGATAGATCGCCTCAGGTTGGCCGAGTTGCATCAGAGAGAGAGATGGGCACAAGGTCTGTGCCTCTATTGCGGTGATTCGTCACACTATGTCCGCTCCTGTCCCAAGAGACAGGGAAATGACTCCACCTAGGTCAGGTAAGAGAGGCGTTCCAAGGTGATGATGATTCCTCTCAACCCCTTACGATTTCTGTGCTTTTGGTTTCAGGAGGGAGGCGTGGTTCCGAGGTGGCCTACGTGGATTCGGGCTCAGCGGGTAACTTCATTCGGCCGGAAGAGGTAGACAAATACCAAATTCCTGTAGTCACTCTATCTAACACAATTCAGATTGCCACCGTGGATGGCAAACCGCTACAGGTGACCGTCACCTTGGTCACTGAAGAGGTGGAGTTGCAAGTCGGAGCTTGCTGTGAAAAGGGTTAGAGGTAGGACTTTCTTTCTTGTTGATTGGAAGGGCTTTGGTCCTGAGGAGAGATCCTGGGAGCCTCTGGAGAATATCAATGCTCCCCGTACTGGTCACTGAAGAGGTGGAGTTGCAAGTCGGAGCCTTACATAGAGAGAAGATAGCCTTGTACATTTTGCCTAAGCTCTCTCACGCCATTCTACTCGGTCTTCCATGGTTAAGGATTCATCAGCCTGTTCTCGACTGGTCTTCTAGGGAGATACTCCGCTGGGGGCACCCGTGCCAAGCTCGCTGTCTGACTCCTGTCCACCTGGCGGCCGCTCCTCGGTCACCTCCAGACCTCCCGGGTCTTCCTCCAGCTTACATCTCCTAAGCCGATGTTTTTGATAAGAAGGAAGCGGAGGTCCTCCCTCCACACCGGCCGTTTGACTGCCCAATTGAACTTGTTCCCGGTTCAACCCCTCCAAGGGGCAGAATCTACCCTCTGTCTCCCGCAGAGACCACCGCCATGTCCGAGTACGTCCGAGAGAACCTCGCCAAAGGCTTTATACGGAAATCCTCTTCGCCCGCGGGAGCCGGGTTCTTCGTCAAAAAGAAGGACGGAACTCTACGGCCGTGCATTAACTATAGGGGGTTGAATGAGATTACCATCAAGAACAGGTACCCTCTTCCACTCATTCCAGAGCTGTTTGACCGTCTCAGAGGGGCTCGGGTCTTTTCCAAGCTGGACTTCAGAGGAGCGTACAATCTGGTCCGTATCCGTGCGGGTGACGAGTGGAAGACCGCTTTCAACACTCGAGATGGCCATTACGAGTGCCTGGTCATGCCCTTCGGTCTTTGCAATGCTCCTGCAGTCTTTCAAGAGTTCGTCAATGAGATTTTCCGGGATCTCTTGTACTCCTGTGTGGTCGTGTACTTAGACGACATCCTTGTCTTCTCGCCGGACCTCTCGTCCCACAGAAAGAGTGTTCGCCTGGTGCTTCAGCGTCTTCGGGAGAACCACCTGTATGCGAAGAGCGAGAAATGTCTCTTCGAACGGACCTCTCTGCAATTCCTGGGATACATTATCTCCGACGCTGGTCTAAGGATGGATCCCGAGAAGTTGTCTGCCATCCTCAAATAGCCTCGCCCCATCAGATTGAAGGCGATACAATGATTCCTCGGGTTCACCACCTATTACCGGCAATTTGTCTCCCACTTCTCCGCGATCACAAGACCCATTTCTGCGCTCACCTGTAAAGGGTCTACTTCCAAGGATTGGGCTCCTGAGGCAGAGGAGGCCTTTCTAATCCTAAAACGGGCTTTCTCCACGGCTCCGGTCCTGCATCGCCCTGAGAGCGATCGACCTTTTGTACTCGAGGTGGACGCTTCCTCGACGGGTGCTGGGGTGGTAGTGTCTCAGAGAACCGCCTCCGGTCACCTGCACCCTTGAGGCTTCTTCTCGAAGGCCTTTTCTCCATCCGAGTGTAACTACTCGATCGGCGACCGGGAACTTTTGGCCATCAAGTTGGCCTTGGAGGAATGGCGCCACCTCCTGGAAGGAGCTGTCCATCCGTTTGTCATCTTCTCGGACCACAAGAATCTGGCCTATCTCCAGTCTACCCAGAGACTTAACCCTCGCCAGGCCAGATGGTCCCTGTTTTTTGCCCAATTTGATTTCGAGCTCCGATTCCGTCCTGGCAACAAGAATTCCAAAGCCGACACCCTGTCCAAGGTCTTCCAGCCACACGAATCCATGGAGGAACCTTCGCATATCATTGATCCCACTAGGATCATCACCGTGGCTCTGGTGAACTGGCTTACTCCCCCGCCTGGCAAGACGCTTGTGCCAGAGAATCTCAAGCGAAAGGTTCTTCTATGGGGGCACTCCTCCAAACTGGCCGGCCATGCCGGAACTAAGAAGACCCTTGACCTTATCACATGTCACTACTGGTGGCCTACGCATCGCCAAGATGTACTCGACTTTGTGGCTTCTTGTCCATCCTGTGCAAAAAACAAAGTGCCACGGAGACCTCCGTCCAGCTTGTTGCTTCCATTGCCCGTCCCTACGGTTCCATGGGAAAACATCGCCATGGATTTCATCACCGACCTACCCTGCTCTGCGGGCTGCACAGTCATCCTGGTGGTGGTAGATCGTTTTTCCAAGATGGCTCACTTCGTCCCTCTGCCCTATCTTCCCTCAGCGCCGGAGCTGGCCAGAATCTTCATTCGTCAAATCTTCAGACTTCACGGACTACCTCAACGCATTGTGTCTGACCGAGGGGTTCAGTTTACCTTCAAGTTCTGGTGTTCGCTTTGTAAGCTCATGAACGTTTCCCTCGACTTCTCCTCGGCCTACCATCCACAGTCCAACGGACAGGTAGAGTGTACCAACCAGACGCTTACGGAGTACTTACGTCACTTCTCCAACGCCCACTAGAACGATTGAGTCAACTTGCTCCCCTGGGCAGAGTTCGCCTATAACAACCATGCTGGTGAGTCTTCAGCCAAGTCTCCGTTTTTCATTGTTTTTGGCAGACATCCTGGTGTTCCTCTTCCGATAACTCCTGCCTCCGAGGTACCCGCAGCCAACGCCTTGTCCTCGGAATTTTCTAAGATTTGGGCTGAGACCAACACATCACTCAAGAGATCCGCTGATCAGATGAAGAACTATGCAGACAAAAAGAGGTTGGATTCTCCTCCGAATTGTGTTGGCGACAAGGTCTGGCTCTCCTCCAAATTCGTCCGATTAAAACTGCCCTCCTACAAATTGGGCCCACGCTACATCGGTCCGTTTGAAATTATGGGATGTATTAACAAAGTCACTTACAAATTGAGGTTGCCTGCTTCGCTCCGGATCCCAAACACCTTTCACGTCTCTCTCCTGAAGCCTGTGGTGCTGAATCGGTTCCATTCCTCGCTTGATCCTGGTCCTCAGCCGGTGGGTGCCGACGACGTTTTTGAAGTGCAGGACATTCTCGCTGTGAAAAGGGTTAGAGGTAGGACTTTCTTTCTTGTTGATTGGAAGGGCTTTGGTCCTGAGGAGAGATCCTGGGAGCCTCTGGAGAATATCAATGCTCCCCGTATCCTCAAGAGATTTCTTGCTAACCTCCGGGGGGGGGGCTTCCTAGGGGGGGTACTGTTACACCGCTCCGCCATACTCACCCAGCCTCCGCTCCCACGCCGCAGTCGGCCTCCGCTCCCACGCCGCAGCCTCTCTCCACCCGACGGCCGCTGTGATCACCTGAGACGGGCTCGCGGCCGATGCCATCCCTGCATGCTATGCGCATGCGCCATAGGCCACGGCCGCGCGCCTCCTTCCTGCTTATTATGCTCTGGCTGTGCCCTGACCCGGAAGCACCTTTGGACCAATGGCTGCCCAGACGGGGCCATATCAGGCCACTTCCCCCTGATGGAGGCGCCTAATCGTTGTGTTTCCTAGCACTCTGACCTCGCTTCATCGTGTGCACTCTGCTCCTGCAGTTCTGTTCTCGGCTGCTCCCCGCAGCAGCTTCTCAGCCCTGCTACCCGTGTTCCTTGATCTCTTCCGCAGTTCTATCTCCTCTGTTCCTGCCGTCCTACTCCAGTCCTGTCTTCAGTGTTCCTGCTGTCCTACTCCAGTCCTGCCTCCAGTGCTCCTGCTGTCCTACTCCAGTCCTGTCTCCAATGTTCCTGCCGTCCTACTCAAGTCTCAGTCTTACTCCAGTCCATCCTGAGCCGCCCCTCTCGGTACCGGCTACCGTGGTACTCGAACCCCTGGGCCTGCTCCTAACGGTCACTGTATAGGTGTCGGTTCCACCTGGCAGCTCGCCCGGGGTCCCTCGGTGCAACGGTCCAGAGGTTCCACTCCCGGAGCTTCCTGCTCTAGACCACCCACGCTAACAACCGCGTAGTTCGGTCCTTTTTAGGGACGGGGACTACAGGTGAAGCCCACGAGCTGTTGGACACTTGGATCACCCCCAGCTTCAGCATCTCGTCTATCTTTTGGCGCATGTGCTACTGCACCTCAAGAGAGACCCGATACGCTTAACGCCGGATCGGGAGGTGATTGCCGGTGTCCACGTCATGGACGGCTGTCTCAGTCCTTCCGGGCAGGCTGCTGAACAGCTCCCGAAAGGGGTGTAGGGTGACCCCCAGCTGGGAACGTTAGTCCTCCGAGAGCTGGTGGCCAACCCCCACATCCTCGATGGATCCACCCGCCTTGGCTTGGGTGAGCAGATCCAGGAGGGTTTCTACCTCTCCTTCCTCGGGAAGGTTGCACACTGGG
Organism: Dendrobates tinctorius; assembly: GCF_039654945.1. Lineage (NCBI taxonomy): Eukaryota > Metazoa > Chordata > Amphibia > Anura > Dendrobatidae > Dendrobates > Dendrobates tinctorius. The sequence continues at coordinate 10,471,944 of NW_027361713.1, read as the reverse complement.
TGGGCACAAGCCTCCCGCTCATGATGGGCCTTCATTATGTTGATGTGGAAGGCCTTCCTCCTTCCACAGGCGTGGTCCAGGGTGACCAGATAGGTGACAGCGTTGAGCCGCTGGTGCACGAGGTATGGACCCTCCCAGGCCACATGAAGCTTGTTTTGAGGTACGGGGACCAGTACACACACCTTTCGACCCACCTGGTAGGTCCGCTCACAAGCATTCTGGTCGTACCACCGCTTCTGGTCAGCCTGGGCCTGGGCCATATTGTCATGCACCAGCCGTGTCAAGGCCATCATTCTGCACCGGAAGCGCACGGCATACTCAATGACCGACACTTCAGGGGTGGCCAAATCCCCTTCCCTTGCTTCCTTCACCAGAGCAAGGGGCCGCCGTACACGTCGCCCATACAGGAGCTCAAAGGGGGAGAACCCCGTTGAGGCATGTGCGACCTCCCAGTAGGCAAATAGCAGGTGTGGGAGATACCGCTCCCAGTCTCTCCCGTGGGAGTCGACCATCATCTTCAGCATCTGCTTTAAGGTGCCATTGAATCGCTCACACAGGCCATTGGTCTGTGGGTGGTATGGGCTGGCTACCAGATGTTGCACCTGTACCTGCTTACAGAGAGACTCCATCAGCTGCGACATGAACTGGGTCCCTCGGTCGGTGAGCATTTCCTGGGGAAACCCCACTCTGGAGAAAATCTCCAGTAAGGCAGTAGCCACTTTGTCAGCCCGAATGGACGACAAAGCTACCACCTCCGGGTACCGGGTGGCATAGTCCACTACAGTTAGTATGAAGCATTTCCCGGAGTGGCTGGGAGTGGACAGAGGTCCTATGAGATCCACAGCCACCCTCGAGAAAGGCTCTTTGATGATGGGCAGAGTTACCAGTGGGGCTTTGGGGCGCCGCCCCGCCTTCCCCACCCTCTGACAGGTGTCACACAAACGGCATTAGGCATTCACCTTGGTCCTCATTCCCGGCCAGTAGAAATGTTGAACTAGCCTGTCCCTGGTTTTAGTGATCCCTAGGTGTCCGGCCATGGGAATCTCGTGGGCGAGCCGCAACAATTCTGTCCTGAACGGATAGGGTACCACTAACTGTCGGTCCCTGGGCCACGCCTCCAGTGAACCCTGCTGGACCGTTACCCGATACAGCCATTGCTGGTCCCAGACCACTCGCTCGCGGTTGGACTCCAGGGGAGGCTGTGCCGCCTGCTCCTTGAGAGCTTTCAGGCTGGCGTCAGTTTCCAACGGTGCCTGAAATCCCTGACTCGATGTGGCAAGAATTGACGAAACTGCCACATCCTCTGTCAGCTCCCCGGGATCTGTCTCCTGGCCGCTGTCTGACTCGGCAGCCACTTTGTCGGAGAGGGGGAAACCGTCGGACCTCTGCGAGGCTCCTTGGGCTCCGGCGCTCCTACTCCTGGTAATAGCGGCCATGACCGCTGAGACCACAGGTAGCGCCTGCTTCCCCTCGGCCCCCAACCAAGTCGCCGGGCCAGGCAGACTTCCCTGGCCTCCTGACATCCCGGATGAGGGGAACTCCTGCACTGGGGTCTCACCTGGTGGCTCCTCTCCTGGGACACCCCCTCCCCCCATGGCCTGTTCCTCTTTCTGCAGAGGCCCTAGACTCAGCAGGCTGGATTCACTTAGTGGCCCTACACTGCCCATAGCAGCCCCTCCCTCCACCTCTGAGCTCTCCCCTACAGTCTTCTCACCTGTCCTCACTGTGAGCCCTGTGTGTGTAGTGTCAGTGCATGGCTTACCATCAGGTTTCACTCCCTCCTCCACTGTTGGAGGCACATTCAACACATTAACATTCGCATTCACAGTAGAGTCATGACATTCTTGGGGAGCCTGACTTGGGGGTTCAGTGGCCACATACTGAGACTCTAGCCACCCCAAATCGGTCCCAAGCAACACATTGGCAGGAATATTTGGCGTTACTCCCACCTCCCGCATTCCCCTCCCTGCGCCCCAGTCCAAAAACACCTTGGCGACTGGCAGCGCCGGTTCAACACCTCCAATTCCGGAGATGGAAAGGGTTTTCCCAGGCACCAAGTCTTGAGGGGACACCACCTCAGGACGTACCAGGGTTCGTTCAGCGCCTGTGTCCCGCAGTCCCATGACCGCTGAGTGGCCGATGGTGATGGGTTGGTAATTGTCCAGGAACCAACACACACAAAACAGTGGACGGTTTCTGGGACAGGGATGGGGCCTTCTGACGCTGGGGACACGCAGCCTTAAAGTGTCACGGCTGATTGCAATCATGACAATGTCTGGGTTCTGCTCCTGGCCTGAAGAGGGCAGCAGGGGGGTAAACCCCTTGCACTCTGGGCGCTGGGGGGCAGGGGCAGGATTGGGCTTACCTCCTCTCCAGGTGCTGCTGGCAGGCTTCTTTGGCTCGGACGCCCTGTTGTTGGCATACTCGTCTGCCAGGGCGGCTGTAGCAGAAGCCCCCTTTGGTTTCCGGTCACGGAGGAACTGCTGGAGGTCCTCTGGGCAGTTCCACAAGAACTGCTCCGTGACGGACAGTTCCTGGACCTCCTGGTGGCTGGTGAGCTCTAGACCCGAGGTCCAGTGCTCCGCAGCTCTCAGCAGTGCCCGCATGTGGTCGGTCCAGGTGTCCTTTGAGCCCCACTGCAGGCTCCAGAACTTCCTGCGGTACGACTCCGGGGTGAGGTTGTAGTGCTGGATCAGGGCCCACTTGATGCTATTGTAGTCCTGCTCCTCCCCGGCAGGTAAGTCCCCCAAAACTTCCAGGGACTTACCCCTCAAACGGGAGGTCAGGTACCTTGCCCACTGATCCAGGGCCAGATGGTGTTTGAGGCAGGTTCTCTCAAAGGCCAGCAGAAAGGAATCCAGGTCTCCATCCTTTTCAAGCAGGGGAAAGTCCTCCGCCTGGACCTTGGAAGCCTTGGTCCCCAGTGGGGGTGGAGCGTCCAGCGGGAGCCCGTGCTGAGCCATCTCCAGTCGGTGCCGGCGCTCCGCAGCTTCACAGCATTCTGCAGCTTGCAGTACACGTTCGGCATGCTCACACTCCACTGCTTTCTCTGCCACCACCAGGAGTCTGTCATGGGCGGCGGCGTTACCAGCCTTCGAGCTGTGCCAGAGCTGCTTGGAAAAGGGCCTCCGATCTGGACAGGCTGGGGCGGGTATGTGGTGGACAATCCACTGCGGGACTGAGCACGGGGGTCTGGCTCCTTGGGGAGCCCTGACTGAGCTCCCCCTCGCCTTCATTGGTACTGTCCTCCACCACCTCCTCATAGACCATAGCATTGGCCTCCCCCTTTGTCTTACTCCTGGTGCCTTCCGCCATCTTGGGAACCTCTGGTTACTGACACAGCTGCAACCCTGACCTCGCACACAACTTATTATATTTACACTCTGACCATCTAGTGCTGGGCTGACCTTTAGACCCCAGCAGTGAAAGTTACTGCTGGTAGTCTTTAGTGTCTGGGAGTAGGGGTTCCACACACACTATTACTCTGATCTCACTGCTGCCACCAATGTGGAGGAACAGGACCCGTTCCTCCCACGTCACCAATATGACGTAACTGCACAGGCACAGCTCTCCGGTGCCCCCTTTGTCTCTCAGGTCAGTAATGGAACTGCACCTAGAGCAAATGGCCGCCGGGGAGGATGTCCTGTTACCCGCTGGGTATTCTAAGACTCGTAATCAGAGTAAAAGCATCAGCCCAAGATTAATTTTATGGTCTAATTGCCTTAAGGGCGCACTAGATAATTACAGAAATATACAGTAAGCTATACAATGGAATTACAATGGATTTGCAGTCAGAGTAAAATATAACAATAAGGGTACAAGTCTTAGAGATATTAAGCTGGAGGGCAATTTACCAGGTTGTAGGTTGCATGTGGGTGCCGGGAGCTCTGCAGTCCACAGGTACAAGAATCTTAGTTGCCGGACAAACCTCAAAGCATGGGCCGCTGCTCCCCTTGGCAGATCTGTCCCCAGTTCCTTCTTAGATCATCATCATCTGGTTCTTCTGTGTGAGAGTGAGACTCTCTGCCATGGGCTTCTAGTTCTTAAGCATGATAGGTCCCTCCCCCTGTGTCAGAGGGTGGGCTAAAATTCTCCACCCTTTAGCTCCCTGCAAAACTTATTCCCAATATCTAGGAAAGAGGGTAACTTTCAACAGCATGATCGGATCAGGACATGAGAGGTACCAGTGAATGCGGTTTGTTTTCCCTGTCGTGTGGAGAGCAAACATAGCCCCATTGGGTCGCTGTGGGGGCCAATCTATGTATCTCAGGCCCCAGAACCCTTACCGCCTCAGGAGTCGCACTGCCACATGCGCGATTTCCTCAGGGTCACTCGGATATTTTTCATGAGTCCATAACTTGAAAGATGTGCTCATAATCCATGATCCTATTATATATCCCTATTATAATTGCCAGACCTGAATTAACAAGCATTTCTCACCTACTGTGTCCCCCCATTTCCTTGTAGATTGTAAGCTTGCGAGCAGGGACCTCACTCCTAATGTCATTGTTTGAATTGTCTTAACTTGTATTGAATTTATTGTCTGTACATGTCCCCGCTTAATTGTAAAGTGCTGCGGAATATGTTGGCGCTATATAAATAAAAATTATTATTATTATTATTATTATTATCCTAGGATGGTGGCTGGGAGAGACAATGGATGTGTATTTCTGTGTCTAGCTGACAAGTATATTCTAATTGAGGCCTCCAGGCGCCTTCCTGCCCCATGCTGACGTGGCTCCTACTCACGCTTTGAAGTTCTGTTTTGGGCCTTATCTCATTATCATACTAAAAGGCCTTGCTATTCAACATTGGAGCCCTAAATCCTGCGTTGTTCATCACACCACCCATATGCTGCTGCACAAGGGTTAATGCTGCCCCATAAGATGCTTCATAAATACCCCTCATATGCTGCTGCACAAGGGTTAATGCTGCCCCATAAGATGCTCCATAAATACCACCCATATGCTGCTGCACAAGGGTTAATGCTGCCCCATAAGGTGCTTTATAAATACCCCCATATGCTGCTGCACAAGGGTTAATGCTGCCCCATAAAATGCTCCAGAAATACCTCCATATGCTGCTGCACAAAGGTTAATGTTGCCCCATAATATGCTCCATAAATACCCCCATATGCTGTAGCACAAGGGTTAATGCTGCCCCATAAGATTCTACATAACTATCCCCCATATGCTGCTGCACAAGGTTTAACGCTGCCCCATAAGATGCTCCACAAAAACCCCCATATGCTGCTGCACAAGGGTTAATGCTGCCCAGTAAGATGCTCCATAAATACCCCCCATAATATGCTGCTGCACAAGGGTTATTGCTGCCCTATAAGATGCTCCATAAATACCCCCATAATATGCTGCTGCACAAGGGTTAATGCTGCCCCATAAGATGCTCTATAATTGCCCCCCATAATATGCTGCTGCACAAGGGTTAATGCTGCCCCATAAGATGCTCCAAAAATACCCCATATGCTGCTGCACAAGGGTTAATGCTGCCCCGTAAGATGCTCCATAAATACCACCCATAATATGCTGCTGCACAAAAGTTAATGCTGCCCCATAATATGCTCCATAAATGCCCCATAATATGCTGCTGCACAAGAGTTAATGCTGCCCCAAAAGATGCTCCATAAATACCCCCATATGCTGCTGCACAAGGTTTAATGCTGCCCCATAAGATGCTCCATAAATATCCCCCATATGCTGCTGCACAAGGGTTAATGCTGCCCCATAAGATGCTCCATAAAAAACCCCATATGCTGCTGCACAAGGGTTAATGCTGCTCCATAAGATGCTCCATAAATACCCCCAATAATATGCTGCTGCACAAGGGTTAATGCTGCCCCATAAGATGCTCCATAAATACCCCCCATAATATGCTGCTGCACAAGGGTTATTGCTGCTCCATAATATGCTCCATAAATACCACCAATAATATGCTGCTGCACAAGGGTTAATGCTGCCACATAAGATGCTCCATAAATACCCCCCATAATATGCTGCTGCACAAGGGTTAATGCTGTCCCATAAGATGCTCCAAAAATACCCCCCATATGCTGCTGCACAAGGGTTAATGCTGCCCCGTAAGATGCTCCATAAATACCCCCATAGTATGCTGCTGCACAAGGGTTAATGCTGCTCCATAAGATGCTCCATAAATACCCCCATAATATGCTGTTGCACAAGGGTTAATACTGCCCCATAAAATGCTCCATTAACACCCCCATATGCTCCTGCACAAAGGTTAATTCTGCCCTATAAGATGCTACATAAATATCCCCCATAATATGCTGCTGCACAAGGGTTAATGCTGTCCCATAAGATGCTCCATAAATACCCCCATAATATGCTGCTGCACAAGGGTTAATGCTGCACCAAAAGATGCTCCATAAATACCCCCCATATGCTGCTGCACAAGGTTTAATGCTGACCCACAAGATGCTCCATAAATACCCCCATATGCTGCTGCACAAGGGTTAATGCTGGCCCAACAAGATGCTCCATAACTACCCCCCATAATATGCTGCTGCACAAGGGTTAATGCTGCCCCATAAGATGCTCCATAAACTCCCCCTGTTATGATTAGATAACCGAGGAGGATAGCAGGCCCAGGCTAAGCCACAGAAAACCAGAGAGGTTGGTAACTAAGCGGATTGCAAACCCCTGATCCTATCCACACAGCTAGCAGTAGACGTGGAGCGTACCTACGATGATCCTAGACGCCTCGCCACAGCTGGAGAGCTAACAGCCTAAAGCAAGAAAGGGGAAATCTAAACTGCCCCAGAGCAGACCCCAAAGGAATAGATAGCCCCCAAACATATATTGTTGGTGAGACAAGATGAAAACACAAACGCAGGCTGGAAAATAGACTGAGCAAATGATGGGGCCCACACTGACTAGACAGGACAGGAAAGGAAAGACACTGTCTGCAATCATGCAAAAAACCCTGTAAAAAAAAGGTCCAACATTTCTGATGCAAAAAATACTGAATCGCAAGACTTCGCCCACTATATCAGCACTCTGGTATATTCTAAAAGCAGAGCAAAAAGAGGCCAATCTAATAAAGAACAAAAACAAACTGGCACAAGCAGTAACATGTGGACGGTGATTCAGCACAGCCCCAGCCGGAGCTGGCTGACCCACACAAAACTGAGGCTAGTTTCACACTTGCTTTTTTTTGCAGCGCGTTTTTCCCGCAAAAAAACGCATTGAAAAAACGCATACAAAAGCATACAACTGCTGCGTTTTTTTCAAGCATTTTTATGAGCATGCATGAAAAAAACGCAGCGTTTTTAAGCGTTTGTATGCGTTTTTAGTGCGTTTTTACCGCGTTTGCGTTTTTTTACAACATTTTTAGGTGGCCCCTCACACTACCCAAACCATGACTTTACTAACCCTAACCCTGACCCTAACCCTAACCCTAACCCTGACCCTAACCCTAACCCTAACCCTGACCCTAACCCTTAACCAAATCATACTTAACCCTAACCCAAACCCTAAACCCTAACTAACCCTAACCCTAACCCTAACCCTGACCCTAACCCTAACCCTAACCCTGACCCTAACCCTAACCCTAACCCTAACCCTTACCCTGACCCTAACCCTAACCCTAACCCTGACCCTAACCCTTAACAAAACCATACTTAACCCTAACCCTGACCCAAAACCCAACCCTAACCCTGACCCTGACCCTAACCCTAACCCTAAACCCCCTTAACTAACCCTAACTCTAACCCAAACCCCTAAATTCCATGGTTAAAAAAAAAAATCGCATATGCAAAAAAACGCATACATGAGCATGCCAGTGCGCACATATGCGCATCCATAGGCTATAATGGCCATTTTTAGCGCAAAACGTGCGCATATGTGCGCATGCGCTTTTTTGCAGGGCCAAAAAATGCAACATGCTGCGTCTGGAAAATCCAATCGCACACCCCAAAAAAACGCAGCGCATGAAAATCGCATACATGCGCTTACAAGCGCGCAGGTATGCGCACCCATGTTAAATATAGGGGAAAAAACGCATGCGCACATGTGCGTTTTTTTCCAGCGCTAAAAAACGCAAATGTGAAACCAGCCTGAGATAGACAAAACCAGATCAAATATAAACAGAATAGCAAATGAACACATAGCTGAACATGCAGGGACTGAGCTGGAAACAAAGACCTCAGGAGGAAGGAAGAAAATCACCAGCAGGGATAGAGGGAGTCGGCTGTCTTAAATCCCAGTCTGAAACCCAGATCTCCAATCGTCGTCCTTATTATCAGGTGGCAAGCCACTGTTAATCAGATCAGCTCCATTACCTCCTGTAACCACCAGAGGGAGCCCAGTAAAAACAAGAGGGAGGCACGAAAGCGAATTCACAACAACCCCCCATACTGTATGCTGCTGCACAAGGGTTAACGCTGCCCCATAAGATGCTCCATAAATACCCCCATATGCTGCTGTACAAGGGTTAATGCTGCCCCATAAAAGATGCTCCATAAATACCCCTTATTTGCTGCTGCCGCTGCTGCAATTAAAAAAAAAATGACATACTCACCTCTCCGTCGCTGGGGGCCAGGTGCCTGTGTCCTGAGCCCCCGGCACTGGTGATATTTACCAGTTCCCGTTCCTTAGCCATCCACCGCTGTGTCTCCCGGGTCTCTGCAGTGACAGCAGAGGGCACGCACTGACTACGTCATCACGCCATCTGACCTGAATGTCACAGCAGGAGGACCCGGAGACACAGCCGTGCACCGCGATGGAACGGGGATAGGTGAATATTGCTCTGCCCCCATCATGCTCACCCCTTCCTGGCGCACGGTCTTCTCTGCAGCCCCTGCTTCTCCCTTGGTCGTCTGCTTCCTGCATTCAGTGGTCATGTGTTACCGCTCATTAAACTCATAAATATGCGCATATTCACGAGTTTAATGAGCGGTAGCACGTGACCGCTGAACGCAGAAAGCAGGCGACTGAGGGAGAAACAGGGGCTGCAGAGACATGCCAGGAGGGGGTGACTATGGTCTTTGACACCCCCGCTCCCCCTCCCCCGCCCACCCCAGTATATGACTCGCTTATAAGCCGAGAGGGGGACTTTCAGCCCCAAAAAATGGGCTCAAAATCTCGGTTTATAAACGAGTATATACGGTAATAAACTACAGGTATCCCACTAAAGCAGAAGCAGAACAAAGACATCATTTTTAGGGTATGTGCACACGCTGCGGATTCTGCTGCGGATCCGCAGCGGTTTTGGCTCTGCGGGTCCGCAGCAGATTCTGCTGCGTTGTACAGTACCTTTAGTTCCTATGGAAAAACAAAAAAACGCAGTGCACATGCTGCGGATTTTTCAGCGCGTTTTTTCTGCGGGTTACAATCCGCAGCATGTCAATTTTTTGTGCGGTTTCCGCTGCGGTTTCACACCTTATCATTATGAGGTGTGAAACCGCAGGGCAAAACCGCAGGCTAATCCGCAGATAAGCCGCAGGACTTTTGTCCTGCGGATTTACCTATGGACTTTCCAACAAAATCCGCACACCCTAAAAACTACCCTTAAACTTTTTAATGTATTTAATTATATTTCATCAATACAGCTTAGTCCTAATCAGGTATCATTAAAGCTTTTTGTTATGTTTCGACTAACTGAGTGAATCCGATAAGACATAAAGGAAATAACAATCGTGTGAACAATCCCCGTAACGTATAGTGTTAAAGTCTAGAAAAAGCCTGAGAATGTTGGGTACAGGAGCTCCTGTTCTGGGAAACTATATGTCCCATCTCTCTCAAAAAGGTAATCACCTGTTGAGAGGAATTAATGAAGTACAATAATGGGAACAGGGCAATCATAACAATTCTGAAGAAGAGCGAAATGAGGTTGTAAGAGACATGGACCAGAAAATAGTATCCACTTAATTAGCAGGATGGCTGGAAATGTGTAGAAATAGGCCAAGGTCCAAGTTAATCACTGTGACTGGAGAACATTAATATACATGCCATGCCAGGGAAGCAGAGCAAAGGCCAAGCCAAAGCTCAAGCAGTTTCCTTTGATGCACTGATTCCTGTATTATTTCATGACATGCAACAGTGGATTCTATTTTAAAGATGTAAATGCTTTTCATGAGAAACATCATGGAAATATTTGATATTAGTTTTTATGTCACAAAAATAATTAAAATATTTGTAATACTGTATCTTAACAGTCAACATTTTCAAGCATTTCCCTCTTCTTTAGTCATTGTAATGCTTTTGCATTTGGCAATAAGACAGTGATTCTAAACGTAAAAATGCTCACATCAAGGTGAGTGTCAATGGAAAATTCGTTTTTAATATTTAGGGGAGTAGGACTTAAATTTTTAGCAAGTTCTCTACTGAATGAGCAATGGAGGAAATGGCACATCACAACAAATACCGCATTTGCAAATACTGATCTGTGCAAACTATATATGGTACACATACAGTGGTGTGAAAAAGTGTTTGCCCTCTTCCTGATTTCCTGTTCTTTTGCATGTTTGTTACGCTTACATGTTTCAGATCACACAACAAATTTAAATCTTAGACAAAAATAATACAAGTAATCATAAAATGCAGTTTTTACATGAATGTCTTTATTATTAAGGGAAAAAGAAATCTAAAACTATAGGGCCCTGTGTGAAAAAGTAATTGCCCCTAAACCTAATAACTGGTTGGACCACCCTTAGCAGCAACAGCCGCAATCAAGCTGTAGCGCCAGCATTCCTGAATGCTGCACCTCATCCCCGGCATGGACGCCAGTTACTCACTGCCGCAATCACTGTCTCACCCTTCCTCTGTGTCTACTGCTGCTATGGGTACACGCACAGTGCAGGGGCCGTATGGGTGTCCTACAGTGTTCCACCCATCCAATAGCCGGGTGACACTGTCACTCACGACTCCTCCGCTCAGTGAATGATTGCTATGCAGTTCTATGGAAACTGTCTTGCTGAGCTGTCTGGGTCTTGATTGACAGCTTGGTTGTCCAATACTGTGATGGGCTTGCTGGGCTTTTGGTGCTTTGATTTGTTTTGTCCTTCAGCTTTTGCTCTCTTGTTATTGACCCTGGACTGTGACCTGACTTACGCCTTTGTCTTTTCCCTTGAAATCTACATACTTGCTTGGTATTTACCCCGGAACGTCTGACTCTTCTGCCTCACGGCCTGTCCATGAGTAGTGACTAGTAGTGACAGACACCTTCTATTTATGGCACCTCCTGCAGCATGGAGGTTCTTGAGCAACGTGGTTAGTTAGTCGCTAGCATGCTTGCTAGTTGTCAGATCCCCAGTACCCATTAGCCTACCTGTCATGTACCTGTCTGCACGTACTTGCTTTTCTAGCTCAGTTTAAGCTGGTCCAGTTCTCACCTGCCATACTCATTTGCATATCAGCCAGTCCAGTCTGCACCTGCCAGTGTTCTTCTATATATCAGCTGAACGTGCCTGCACCAGCTAGTGTCTATTTGTATTCCAGCAGGACCCATCTGTATCCATGGTCCCTGTGTTCCTTCAGTCCCTTCCTGCATCTGCTGTCCCTCTCTCTGGGATGTTCTCACTACCAGTCCCTTGATTTGGACCTGTGATCCATCAGCACCTCCCTGTAGTCACATGCTACATAACACGGTAATTGCAACCTATCTAAACATTATCCTTTGTACGACACCCATGACTTCATACTTTATACGTACTGTATATTGTTCTGTAAATATATGCTTGTATATTTCTGTTGCGCCTTTTAGGAGATTAAATATAAAATTAATCTTGAGCTGCTCTTTTATCTTGATCCACGAATCCCCACGTCTGCACGGTCGGCTGGTTATATGATACGCTACTGGGATGGTTCCTGACCCGATATAAGCCTGTTGTCAGACGGGGCTTATTTCAAACAAGGACCTGGTGGCAGAATACCGTATTGTTTTAGTGAGGAACTCTGGCAGTGATGACCAGGAGATTTATATATATATATATATATATATATCCTCAGCCTGGACTGGTGATATACATTCCCCCTCACTGGGAGCGCCTCACTAACTCGTACCTATAAGGGAAGCTTTTCCAGCGACTATTTTCCCTTGGTGCAATTCCCTGACTGACCTGGGGCAAGTGGTGGTGCCAGAGAGCCGACCCCTGCTAGGTCCTTCTCTCCCCTCCCCCCGAGGTGAGCGAAGTCGACCCCCCTTCTCCGTGAGATCCCTCACAGATACTCTTAGCCAAAGAGTTCTTTAGGGGTACGGGGTCCCATAGTCCATCACCACTAGGATATATTGGTGCCCTCATGACGACTTAAATAACGGACCTACTAGGTCCATGGCAATTCGCTCAAATGGGATCTCTATTACCGGTAACGGGACTAGAGGACTTCGGAAGGGCGTAGAGGGAGCGGTTATCTGGCAGGTGAGGCAGGATCTCCCGATAACATCCTAGCCAATAGAATCTCTGTAGTATTCTCTAGTGCATTTTCTCCACCCTCAGATGTCCCCTAAAAACAAGTGAATGGGCCATGTCTAGAACCCTCCGGTAGGTGTCATGGACATGGTTTGTGGAACCACTGTGCTACGGACCGTGGAGAGTTTGGAGGGGCGTGACTAAGCAAATATCTGACTGTTCACTAGAACCTCTGATGGTTAGTCTTGGCTCCAGATAAACGCCAGGTGCCACTCCAGGAGAGACCAACGGACACGCAGCAGCTGAACCCAGAAGACAGACTGGAGGAAGCAGCTGGCAGAGATTGTATCAGAGTGCAGCAGGCAGAGTTAAACAAAGAGTGCAGCAGACAGAGTTCCCACCAGAGTGCAGCAGACAGCGTTTGCACTAGAGTGCAGCAGGCAGGATTTGCAAAGTGGTTTTAGTGTCCTCCTAGAACTTGACAAAATCATTGGAGATGACATCTGCCGCAGGGACATAGAAGGAACCGTCACCGGAAGGGGAACCTCGGATTGCCGACTGAACACAATACAGAACAGAGATTCTACCGAGGCCTCATCAACAAGATTGCTGTACGAGAACCAAGCCCAGGGAAGCAATTTCACCCAATCATTACGGTGAGTATTGACAAAATGTAGCAGGTAATTGCCCAGGACCTGGTTGACACGCTTCCACTTGCCCATTGGACTGGGAGTGATAGGCCGATGAGAAATCCAGATGTTTACAGAGAGCTCGCCAGAATCTGGAAGTGAACTGCGAACCTCAATTGGAAAAATATGATGAGGAAATCCGTGCAGATGGAAAATATATTTGATGAAGCTGTCAGCCAGTACTGGAGTGGATGGAAGAGCAGACAACGGAGTAAAGTGCTCCACTTTGGAGAAGGGATCCACGACTGCCCAGACGATGGTGCAAACATCGGATACTGGCAAATCCGTAATGAAGCCCATAGCTAGTGCTGTCATGAATGGTACTGGTAACGGCAGGAGAGAACTGGTAGGAAGTCGTCTGGGGACTTTGTTGCGGGCACAAACTGGACAGGCAGCCACGTAAGCATAGATCTCCCTCCTCAAGTACAGCCACCAATAGTGGTGAGAAATCAACTGTAGAGTCTTTCTTTGTCCCGCGTAACCAGCCACCTTGGACGAGTGACCCCTAGGCAAAACTCGCTCCCTCTCGGATTCAGCCACAAGGCTCTTCCCTGGGGAATTCGCGACAGACTGACCGGAGCGACAGTGACGATCTTGGATGGTTCAATGATAAATTGTGGATCCTTCTCTTGATCCTCGGACAGAAAAGAGCGAGAGAGGGCATCAGCTCTGACATTATTGTCGGGCAAAAAACAAAGACAACTTGACTTGGCATGGATTAAGTCTCTGGGCGGGCTGGAGATACGCCAGTTTCTTATGGTCCGTGTAGATGACCACTGGATAGACTGCACCCTTCAGCAGGCATCACCACTCCTCCAAAGCCATCTTAATGACGAGTAACTCCCAATCCCCGATGGAGTAGTTTCACTCAGGAGCGGAGAAGACCTTAGAGAAGAAACCACAGGATACGCGGTGACCCGGGGAGGACTTCTGAGTGAGCACTGCTCCAGCCCCTAAAGAGGATGCATCCACCTCTAAGGAGAACTGATTGTTCAAATCTTGGCGATGCAAGACGGGAGCGGTGGAGGAGCATTTAAGAGAGTGGAAGGCCTCTTCAGCCTTGGAGGACCAGTTCTTTGGATCGACTTTCGTGTTATAGCAGAGATGGGAGCAGTCAGGGTGGAGAAGTGAGGAATGAATTGCCGATAATTTGTAAAGCCAAGAAAACACTGTATTCCTTTGACTCCCACGAGCAGCAGCCATTTAACCCCTTCAAGACCCTGAACTTTTTTGTTTTATTGTTTCTGTTTTTGTTCTCCTTCTTCCCAGAGCCTTAACTTTTTTATTTTTTCGCCAATATGGCCATTTGAGGGCTTATTTTTTGCGAGACTAGTTGTACTTTTGAACGACACCATTGGTTTTACCATGTCATGTACTAGAAAACTTGAAAAAAATTCCAAGTGTGGTGAATTTGCAAAAAAAGTGCAATCCCACACTTTGTTTTGGGTGGCTTTTTTGCTAGGTTCACTAAATGCTAAAACTGACCTACCATTATGATTCTCCAGGTCATTATGAGTTGATAGACACCAAACAAATCTAGGTTGTATTTTATCTAAGTGGTGAAAAAAAATTCCAAACTTAGTTAAAAAAAATTTGCGCCATTTTCCGAAGTGTTTCCATTTTTCATGATCTCGGGTCAGTTAAGAGCTTATTTTTTGCGTGATGAGCTGTCATTTTTAGTGATAAAATTTTGGTGCAGATACAATCTTTTGATCGCCCGTTATTGCATTTTAATGCAATGTCGCAGTGACCAAAAAAACGTAATTCTTGCGTTTTGAATTTTTTTTTGCTACGCCGTTTAGCAATCAGATTAATCCTTTTTTTATTGATAGATTGGGCGATTCTGAACACGGGGATACCAAATAAGTGTATGTTTGATTTTATTTTTATTGTTTTATTTTGAATGACGCGAAAGGGGGGTGATTTGAACTTATATATTTATATTTTTAAAAACATTTTTTTTAACTTTTAGTATGCTTCAATAGGAGGCTAGAAGATGCCATAGCCTGATCGGCAGGGCTGCCATCAGGGCATTACTGTCCTGACTGGCGTATGGGGCCCGGTGGGCAGAGGGGGCCCATATCGGGTCCCGTCTCATCTACTCACTGAGCCCCTACTGGCAGGCTAAATTGGGCCCTTAGCGGCGCTGCGGCAGTTGAACGCTATTGACATGTGGGCCCTTCGGCCCGCACGTCAATAGTTAACAGCCGCCAGCCAATCGGAGGCTGGCAGCTGATGTCAGCCGCAGCGCGCACGTCGCCGGCATCTGACGTCACTGTCTGTCGCTGGTGAGTGTGCGCTTCAGCAGCATGGAGGGACGGAGCCTTGCCGCTGGAGCGTGGCCATGTAAGAATAATTTTTTTTAATTTTAATTGAATGCGGCGATCCGGGGGGCCCGGGGTAGAGTGCTGGACATGATGGGGGGCAGAAGGTAGATGGCAGATATGGGGGAAGAATTCAGACATGGGGGCAGAATGATGAACATGGGGGCAGATTGCTGGACATGATGGGGGCTGAATGTGGGACATGATGGGGGCAGATTGCAGACATGATGGGGGCAGAATGCTGGACATGATGGGGGCAGAATGCTGGACATCATGGGGGCAGAATGCTGGACATCATGGGGGCAGAATGCTGGACATGATGGGGGAAGAATGCTGGACATGATGGGGCAGAATGCGGGACATGATGGAGGCAGATTCAGGGCCGCCATCAGGGCATTACTGCCCTGACTGGTGTATGGGGCCCGGTGGGCAGTGGGCACCCGCATCGGGCCCGGTCTCCTCTGCTCACCGGGCCCCTACTGGCAGGTAAACCGGGCCCTTAGCGTGGTGGTGTGGGTGGCAGCTAAATGCTATTGACATGCGGGCTCACCGGCCCGCACGTCAATAGTTAACAGCCGCCAGCCAATCGGAGGCTGGCAGCTGACGTCAGCTGCAGCGTGCACATCGCTGGCGTCTGATGTCACTGTCAGTCGCCGGCTAGAGCGCGCTTCAGCAGCTTGAAGGGACGGAGCCTCGCCCGCCGCTGGAGTGCAGCCAAGTAAGGAGAACTTTTTTTTTTTTTTTTTTACAGCGGCGATCCGGGGGGCTGGGGGCAGAGTGCTGGACATGGGGCATTCTGCTGGACTGGGGCAGAATGCTGGACATGGGGCATTCTGCTGGACTGGGGCAGAATGCTGGACATGGGGCAGAATGCTGGATATGGGGCAGAATGCTGGACTGGGGCAGAATGCTGGAGACTGGGGCAGAATGCTGGACATGGGGCAGAATGCTGGAGACTGGGGCACAATGCTGGACATGGGGCAGAATGCTGGAGACTGGGGCAGAATTCTGGACATGGGGCAGAATGCTGGAGACTGGGGCAAAATGCTGGACATGAGGCAGAATGCTGAAGACTGGGGCAGAATGCTGGACGCTGGGGGCAAAATGCTGGATGCTGGGGGCAGAATGCTGGACACTGGGGGTAGAATGCTGGACGCTGGGGGCAGAATGCTGGACGCTGGGGGCAAAATGCTGGACATGGGGGCAGAAAGCTGGACATGGGGGCAGAATGTGAGACACGGGGCATGATTAGAGACACTGGGCAGAATGGACATACAGGGCATGATTGGAGACAGATGGGGCAGGGTTGGAGACAAGGTTTTGAGGATACTGTTTTAAATGGGGGGTGGTCCTGTTACTGTGCAGAGCGACACTATGTTGCCTTTTTTTTCTTCATGTGGTGTAATGCGGAGCTCTAGATAACTGTGCTATTTCCTGCAGAGATGAGCCCTGGCTGGAAGACGTGATGGCGATCTGTGCTGGATGAATGAAAAGCAAGGATGGTGGGATGGGAGAACATATGGCTGAAGCCAGGAATGAGACACACGGGGGTCAGGATGGGGGATATTATTACCATAGGGGCTATTTAAGGGATATTATTACTGCAGTGATGTATTTAATTTTTTGAGGATACTGTTTTAAATGGGGGGGGGGTCCTGTTACTGTGCAGAGCGACACTATGTCGCCGTTTTTTTCTTCATGTGGTGTAATGCGGAGCTCTAGATAACTGTGTTATTTCCTGCAGAGATGAGCCCTGGCTGGAAGACGTGATGGCGATCTGTGCTGGATGAATGAAAAGCAAGGATGAAGGACTTCACCTAGAGACATCACTGGTGAGTTAGTGTGCTACCTGTACACTGACACTATACATTGTATACTATATACAGAAGTCCTGTGTATAATGTCACCAGTGATCACTGTGTTACCTGTACATTATATACAGAGCTCCTGTGTATAATGTCATTGATCACTATATTACCTGTACACAGACACTGCATACTAAATACAGATCTCCTGTGTATAATGCCACTTATGGTGATAGTATTATGTTTTTTTTAATTAATGATCAGTATTGTAGTATTCAGTCACCATGTGGTGGTAATATGTGGTCTGGGCATGGTGCGGTGGTATTTGTCCCTTGTATGTGCTATTATTTGGTCACTTTGTGATGGTAATATGTGGTCTGGTCATGGTGCGGTGGTATTTGTTCCTTGTATGTGATATTATTCGGTCACTATGGTAGTAATATGTGGTCTGGTCATGGTGTGGCGGTATTTGTTCCTTGTATGTGGTATTATAGGTCACTATGTGGTGGTAATATGTGGTCAGGACATGGGGTAGCGGTATTTGTTCCTTGTATGTGAAATTATTGGTCATTTTAAAAATTGAAAAATAAATAAAAATATACCTAAATTGTATTGCATATTTTAACAAATATTTAATAGGTTACAGTAGAGTAGAGCCTGGCCAAAAGTGTCCACCCTGTTATGGTGGCGGCTTTAAAAAATCTTTTGTCCAAAGCAAAAACTGCCGGCTATATGTGTAATCTGGTGATAGGAACTGTTAATGTGTGATAGGTGAGAAGTGGAGTTTTTCCAAGAGAGAGCGGTGGGACTGTGGACAGTTTGAGGGGTGGAGGCAGGGCTGGGTGGAGTCTGGGTGGAGTCTCAAGGGGGCCCCAAAAATTTTGCCAGTATGGGGCCCCGAAATTCCTAGTGGCAGCCCTGCTGATCGGCTCTGCTCCATACAGGCGATGAGCAGATCGCCTATATGTAGCTGAATTACTGCATTGCTATGAGCGCCGTCCACCGGGTGGCGCTCATAGCAATCTGGCACTGACAACCATAGAGGTCTCCAGGAGACCTTAGTTTGTCATGCCAACACCCCGGTCACCCCCGATCACGTGACAGGGGGTCAACGAAGTACGTATTTTCGGCCCGATGGCCAGAAGCACGTGTTAAATGCCACTGTCAGAGTTTGACAGCGTCATTAAACTAGTTAATAGGTGAGGGTGGATCACGATTCCACCTGCGCCTATTGCGAGCACATGTCAGCTGTTCAAAATAGCAGATATGTCCCTGTAAAGAAGTGGGCTCAGTGCCGGAGCCCTCATCAAAGGAAGGGAGGCGACCTCCGCAGTACTAGTGCGGCGGAAGTTGTGAAGGGGTTAAGGATGGAAGAGATTTTCTCAGGATCCATCCTGAGTCCAGTATCCGAGATAATGTAACCCAAGAAGGGAAGAGAGGATTGTTCAAAAATGCATTTCTCATACTTGGCATAGAGGCGATTATCCCTAAGATGCTGAAGAACTTGACGGACTGCAAAATATCGTCCAGAAACACGACAACTCAGAAATAAAGCAGGTCCCAGAAGATGTCATTGACGAATTCTTGAAAAACTGCTGGTGCATTACTGAGACCGAAGGGCATCACTTGGCATACATAATGTCCATCCCTGGTGTTGAAAGCCATCTTCCATTCATCTCCCCGGTGAATGCGGATTAGATTATAGGCGCCTCTTAAGTCTAATTTGGTAAAGATCCTGGCACCTCTTAATCGGTCAAACAACTCAGGAATAAGTGGGATAGGATAAGGAATTTATTTTTGACAGTGATCTTGTTGAGACCTCGACAGGCAATACAGGGTCGGAGTGATCCATCCTTCTTCTTAATGAAGAAAAACCTGGCCCCAGCAGGAGAAAAGGATTTCTGAATGAACCCTCTGGCCAAATTCTCCTGAATGTAGTCCAACATAGCTTGAGTCTCAGCTGGAGACAGAGGGTAAATTTGGCCTCTAGGGGGTGTAGATCCAGGAATCAAGTCGATAGAGCAGTCATACGGCCTGTGGGGTGGCAAAGTCTCTGCCTCCTTCTTTGTCAAATACATTGGCGTAGGACCAATTGGCAGATAGCCTTTGTAGCCAGGTGAACCATCTGCCGAAGAGTTCTTCCATCGACAGGTGTTATTGCCAAGGGGTTCTGGAGCAGGTGAACTGGGATTTGGAACCAATCCACTACAGCCTGAAGCATAACATTTCAGGCTGCCCCAGAATCCAAATGCGCTGACTCAACAAACTGGGATTCACTGGTTGTCACTGCCACAGTAAGGGTCATGGGTAGGGAGTATGGGATGAGCGAATATACTCGTTAGGATTCGGTACTCGGCAAGAAATGCGGTACTCGAATCTTGGCGAGTATGTCACTACTCTCCTCGCAATATTCGGCACAGCCCGCACAGTCCCCGCACAGCCCAGCACAGTCCCCGCACAGCCCAGCACAGTCCCGCACAGCCCTGAACAGTCCCCGCACAGCCCAGCATAGTCCCGCACAGCCCAGCACAGTCCCGCACAGGCCAGCATAGTCCCCGCACAGCCCAGCACAGTCCCGCACAGCCCAGCACAGTCCCCGCACAGTACCTGCACAGCCCAGCACAGTCCCGCACAGCCCTGCACAGTCCCGCACAGGCCACGCACAGGCCAGCACAGTCCTGCACAAGCCAGCACAATCCCCGCACAGGCCAGCACAGTCCCCGCACAGCCCAGCACAGTCCCGCACAGCCCAGCAAAGTCCCGCACAGCCCAGCACAGTCCCCGCATAGCCCGACACATTCCCGGCCCAGTCCCTGCACAGCCCAGCACAGTCCGGCACAGCCCTGCACAGTCCCTGCACAGGCCAGCACAGTCCCACACAAGCCAGCACAGTCCCCGTGTCACGCTGCTGCCGCCGCGGCCCCCGCCTGTACCTGCTCCTCTGCCGCACTCTCAGGCGGTCTCCACGCCACGGTCCCGGCTCCCACGATCCTGTCGGTGGTCCTCCCTCCTCCGTCACACGGACCCGGCGCCTGCTTCTGCCCGATCTCCTGCGCCTCGTCGGGCGCGCACCCCGGGCCGGCTTCCTGCTCCGCAGCGGGGGCGCGCGCACACTGCTGTCAGGTGCACGCGCGCCCCCTATCCCTCCTAAGGTCGCGCACGCTCCCCTCCTAGCTCTGGATGGGGCCATGACCCGGAAGTCCTGCTACAACACCCTATATCAGGCCGCCTCTTCCTACTGGCGGTGCCTGATTATCACTGATGCCCTGCTTAGTGATTCTGGCCCCTGTCCCTGTGCGCACTCCTGTCTCCTCCCTGCCGCTAAGCTTTCCCATCTTACCCCTGTCCTCTCTCCTAGGTCCTGGAGGTCAAGGTCGCGTTCCGGTCTGTCCTGGTCCCCTGGCTTTGTTGTCTAGTTGGTGCCCTCTTCCTTCCGTCTCGGCCGTGCTCCCGATCTGCCCGCCAACCTTGTTCCTGTTCCAGAGGAGGTCTTCCGCCTGCATCTCCGGTCTCTTGTCGGCCCTCCTGTACTCTCTCTGGGTATCAGCTGCCGTGGTGATAGTTACCCGCGGGCCTGCCCCAAACACTCCCTGTATAGGGGGTGGTCCACCTGGCCAGCTCGCCCGTGGGAGGTTCGTTGCCACGATCCAGCGGGTCCACTCCAGGAGATCTATCATAGTCTCACATCACACCCCGCACAGGCCAGGACAGTCCCCGCTCAGCCCAGCACATTCCCACACAGCCCAGCACAGTCCCGCACAGGCCAGCACAATCCCTGCACAGCCCAGCACAGTCCCGCAGAGCCCGGCACAGCCCAGCACAGTCCCACACAGCCCGACACAGCGCAACACAGTCCCGCACAGCCCGGCACAGTCCCCGCACAGTACCTGCACAGCCCAGCACAGTCCCACACAAACCAGCACAGATCGGCACAGTCTTCGCATAGTCTCCGCCCAGCACAGAACACACACATCCCATTACTCGCATTTCCCATAGACTTACATTGGACTCGCTACTCGTTACGAGTACCCGAGTATTAGGAGGTACTCGTAACGAGAACAGCGAGTCCGAGTATTTCACTACTCGCTCATCCCTAGTAGGGAGATGTCCTTTCCGTTTAGGGAGGCCTCTCCTACTGCCCCTAGATGCCAGAGCTTATCCGGTCTCACCCGGCAGACACGACTGGAGTTACCCAAAACTCCACAATACAGGCATTGGCTTTTAGTGTGACAATCACTCAGTCGCTGTCTAGCAAGGGCAAGGTGGTGTCATGTCGGACGCTGTTCACACCACAGCGTCCGGCAGGCAGAGGTAGTTCCACCTCCAGCCACTATAGCCTCAGTGGCGCCGACTTGATCTTCAGGCTCTCGGGGGTTAATCCTGCTGGAGACCAGGTTGGAAGGTTAGTCACGCCCACGGTCTTTAAATAGTCATACTGGCATATGGGCGTCGCCGATTATAGCTTGTGTTTTCATACCAAGTGGTTCCGGTCTGGAGTGGAGGTGTTGCAGAGAGAGAGATTCGTATCTGGTGTCGTATGATCCGTCGTTATCCTTTCTCCTTCCCATATTTGTGTTTAGTTGTGCCCTGTTCACATTACTGTATATTCCTGTGTGTGTGCGCGGCGCGGTGCAGTTTAAGTTCTCCCTGTCTGTCTTATTTGTGTGGGAGCTTTGGTGGTGTGTCTCCTCACTGGGTGGAGGGTGGAGGGTTAAGTGCAGGGCTGAGCAGGAGATAAGGAAAGGTCGGAGGCTCAGGCATTTGCACCTTCAGCAAAAACCCTGGGTTGAGGGTCAGACAGGGTTTCCCCTAGTAAAAGGGACACCACAGGGGCCCCGGGTATTTCTGCCTTAGTTGTCCTAAGCCCCGCATGACATTATAATCGGCCCACATTTTTTCAGGAGTCCATGGATCCCATGGATTCCATAACCCGCCAGTTGGCGGCGCTGTCCTTACAGGTCTCCGAGTTGAAAGGGGCAGTTCAGCAGCAGGGCCTGGTAGTAGCAAAGGTGCAAACGGCATCTGCAGGTATCGGTGCAGAGCCGAAGTTTCCGCTGCCAGAACGATTTTCAGGCGATCGCAGCAAATTTGTCGTATTTCGGGAGGCCTGCAAATTATACTTCCGCATGCGGCCAATCTCCTCAGGTAATGAGGCCCAGCGAGTAGGGCTGGTGTTGTCATTACTGAGTGGTGACCACCAAGCATGGGCATTTTCCTTACCAGCTGACTCTGCTACATTTTATTCGGTCGATAATGTTTTTTCTGCCCTCGGGCTCATTTACGATGACCCTGACCGACTGGCTCTAGCGGAATCTAAAATCCGCGCCCTCCGCCAGGGCGAGCGCTTGGCAGAGGACTATTGTTCGGAATTTCGCCGCTGGGCTGTAGACACACAGTGGAATGACCCAGCACTGCGGAGCCAGTTTATTTATGGGGTATCAGGGAGGGTGAAACAAGCCCTGCTGATGTATGAGACTCCGGCATCATTGGAGTCTGCCATGAGTTTGGTGATACGTATTGATCGCCGTTTTCGCCAGGGGGCACAGGAGACGCTACCTCTGGGGGAAAGCAGAGGTGCAGGTGTGGTTGAAGTAGATGAGTCCCCTGAATCTATGCAGATTGCTGGCGTGGCACAGGTTCAGCCTCGCGCTCCGGGATTCCGGAAGCCCGGAGCATGTTTCTACTGTGGTAAAAGAGGTCATTATGTTAACGTTTGCCCGGTACTACCTAAGAGGGTCACATCGGCGGAAAACTGTTAAGCTCAGAGGGTATGGAGGAGACCCAACTGAGCGTATGCATATCCTCCATGATGGTATCTCAATGTATGCTCCCTGCCAAGGTTATTATCGCCGGCAGAGAGCTACCTATATCAGTGTTTGTGGATAGCGGTTCCGCTACCAATCTCATAGATGAGGAGTTTGCACACACCGCCGGGTTTAAGATCGAAAAACTTCCTCACCCCATACAGGTGGTGACCATTAATGCTGTTCCCTTCCCTCAAGGGGAGATTACTGAGTTTGTGGCAGAGGTGAAACTCCACATTGGGGTCCTACATTCTGAGTCGGTTACATGTAGGGTCCTCCGTAATCTCCCAGCTCAAATGGTCCTGGGTTTTCCATGGCTGTCCAGGCACAACCCGGTAATTGATTGGAAAACTCAGGACATAGTGCAATGGAGTGGTTTCTGCCAAGACAATTGCTTGGCCACATGTGTGTCCGCCGTGACGCCCAGCCTGCCGGAGGCTTTGCAGGATTTCGCGGATGTTTTCTCTGAGAAGGGTTGCTCAGAACTGCCTCCACATAGAGCCTATGACTGTGCGATTAGGTTAAAACCCGGGGCCAAATTACCTAAGGCCAGGATGTTTAATATTTCTGGTCCTGAGAGGCAAGCTCTGAAAGACTACATCGCGGAGAGTCTGAGCAAAGGACACATCCGGCCTTCGTCCTCGCCTGTAGCCGCGGGGTTTTTCTTTATTAAGAAGAAAGATGGGGGGTTACGCCCGTGTCTGGATTTCCGAGAGTTAAACCAGATTACTATCCGTGATCCCTACCCTATGCCGTTGATCCCGGATTTGTTCAACCAGGTAGCGGGGGCGAAATGGTTTTCCAAGCTGGACCTCAGGGGGGCGTATAACCTCATAAGGGTCCATCAGGGGGATGAGTGGAAGACGGCGTTTAACACTCCTGAGGGTCATTTTGAGAGTCTGGTTATGCCGTTTGGGTTGACCACCGCGCCTGCCGTTTTCCAACATTTTATTAATGATGTACTTGCTCATGTCCTGGGGAGATTTGTGATTGTATACCTGGATGATATCCTCATTTATTCTAGCGATCGGGACACTCATTTGGAGCATGTTAGGCAGGTGTTACAGTTGCTCCGGGAGAACCAGCTCTATGCTAAGCTGGAAAAATGTTTATTTTTTGTCCAGGAGTTGCCCTTTTTGGGATATATTGTGTCCGCAGCCGGTTTTAAAATGGACACCGCTAAGGTGCAAGCGGTGCTGCAATGGGAGAGGCCGGAGAGTCTGAAAGCACTCCAGCGGTTCCTTGGGTTTGCGAATTATTATAGGAAATTTATAAAACACTTTTCGACTGTCGCCAAACCGCTCACGGACATGACAAAAAAGGGTGCCGATCTGGCGAACTGGCCTGAGGTGGCTATACGTGCATTTGAGCGTCTGAAGAATAGTTTTGCTTCAGCCCCCATTCTGGTGCAACCAGACGTGTCTAAACCTTTTGTGGTAGAGGTTGATGCGTCGGAGGTGGGAGTGGGGGCAGTACTGTCTCAAGGCTCGTCCTTGAGCGAGATGCATCCATGCGCCTACTTCTCCAAGAAGCTGTCGCCAGCCGAACGGAATTATGATATCGGCAACAGGGAGTTGTTGGCCATCAAACTGGCTTTTGAGGAATGGCGACACTTCTTGGAGGGGGCGGCTCACCAGGTCACAGTTATCACCGACCATAAGAATCTGCTCTATCTGGAGTTGGCCAAGCGTCTGTCTCCTAGGCAGGCTCGCTGGGCATTGTTTTTTACTCGTTTCAATTTTCTTGTGACGTACCGTCCCGGGGCTAAAAACACCAAGGCGGATGCTTTGTCTAGGTGTTTTCCGGGGGGAGAACCTCGGGAAGAGCCGGTACCCATCCTCCAGAAAGGGGTAGTGGTCTCGGCTCTCACGACGGAGGTAGAGGCGGAGATTGCCGAGGCCCAAGAGGAGGTACCACCAGGACTTCCCGCCAACAAATCATTTGTACCCCTGCATCTTCGGCTTAAGGTGTTGAAGGAACACCACGATTCGGTACTGGCTGGTCATCCAGGGGTGAAGGGCACCTTAGAGCTGGTATCGCGTCGTTTCTGGTGGCCCAAAATCCGGCAGGACGTGGTCTCGTACGTGGCAGCTTGCATCACGTGCGCTAGGGCTAAGTCACCCCGAACCCGTCCTGCTGGCACGCTACAGCCTCTGGGGGTACCCAATAGGCCATGGACAGAAATCTCCATGGATTTTATCACTGACTTGCCAGCCTCGGCAGGGAACACGGTCATCCTGGTGGTGGTTGACCGTTTTTCAAAGATGGCGCATTTTGTGGCGTTGTCTTCTTTGCCCAATGCTAAGACGTTGGCTCAGGTATTTGTGAAGGAGGTGGTCAGACTCCACGGAGTACCATCTGACATAGTATCTGATAGGGGTACGCAATTTGTGGCGAGGTTTTGGAAAGCTTTTTGCTCAAGGTTGGGGATCAAGTTGTCACATTCATCGGCGTTTCATCCACAGTCTAATGGACAAACTGAGCGCATGAACCAAAATCTAGAACAGTATTTACGATGTTTTGTGTCCGACAACCAGGAGGAGTGGTCTACTTTCCTTCCTCTGGCCGAATTCGCGTTAAATAATCACCGCCAAGAGTCATCAGGAGAGTCTCCATTCTTTTGTGTGTACGGTCAACATCCTCAGTTTTGTACCTTACGTCAGGGTGACTCCGGGGGTGTCCCGGAGGAGGATCAGCTAGGAGCCCAATTGTCATCAGTCTGGAGGCGGGTGAAACAGCGTTTGTTGAGCATGAGTGCCAGGTACAAACGGGTGGCTGACAGTAGACGCGTGCCAGGTCCGGACCTATGTGTGGGTGAATGGGTGTGGTTAGCTACGAAGAACATAAAACTCAAAATTCCATCTTTAAAACTGGGTCCAAGGTTTATTGGGCCTTTTAGGATTTCTGCCATCATTAACCCAGTGGCTTATCGGTTGGAACTTCCTGCGGTGTACAAAATACATAACGTTTTTCACAGGGCTTTATTGAAAAAGGTGGTAGGCTTGGTGGACACGACGCCGATGCCACCTCCAGTCAGGGTGGATGGCGATTTAGAGTTCGAGGTCGCCAAGGTAGTGGACTCTCGAGTAGTACGCCATACTCTTCAGTATTTGGTGCACTGGCGGGGGTATGGTCCGGAGGAGAGGTCTTGGGTTCCAGCCTCAGACATACATGCGGATCGGCTGGTCAGTTCTTTTCACCGTCGTCATCCGGACAAGCCGGGTCCTATGAGTCTTGAGGGCCCTGGGGTCCCTCGTAGAAGACGGGGTACTGTCATGTCGGACGCTGTTCACACCACAGCGTCCGGCAGGCAGAGGTAGTTCCACCTCCAGCCACTATAGCCTCAGTGGCGCTGGCTTGATCTTCAGGCTCTCGGGGGTTAATCCTGCTGGAGACCAGGTTGGAAGGTTAGTCACGC
Source organism: Dendrobates tinctorius (assembly GCF_039654945.1). Classification (NCBI taxonomy): domain Eukaryota; kingdom Metazoa; phylum Chordata; class Amphibia; order Anura; family Dendrobatidae; genus Dendrobates; species Dendrobates tinctorius. The sequence goes on along the minus strand of NW_027361713.1, from coordinate 10,445,522 downwards.
CCACGGTCTTTAAATAGTCATACTGGCATATGGGCGTCGCCGATTATAGCTTGTGTTTTCATACCAAGTGGTTCCGGTCTGGAGTGGAGGTGTTGCAGAGAGAGAGATTCGTATCTGGTGTCGTATGATCCGTCGTTATCCTTTCTCCTTCCCATATTTGTGTTTAGTTGTGCCCTGTTCACATTACTGTATATTCCTGTGTGTGTGCGGCGCGGTGCAGTTTAAGTTCTCCCTGTCTGTCTTATTTGTGTGGGAGCTTTGGTGGTGTGTCTCCTCACTGGGTGGAGGGTGGAGGGTTAAGTGCAGGGCTGAGCAGGAGATAAGGAAAGGTCGGAGGCTCAGGCATTTGCACCTTCAGCAAAAACCCTGGGTTGAGGGTCAGACAGGGTTTCCCCTAGTAAAAGGGACACCACAGGGGCCCCGGGTATTTCTGCCTTAGTTGTCCTAAGCCCCGCATGACAGGTGGTCAATCTGCATTGGTTCAGATGAGTCCTCGAAAGGAGAGGGCAAAGGAACATGCGGTTCTTGAAAAGATGGAACCAGGGGCGCTGCAGTTCTTTTTCACGTGTCACCTCACTAAGGCTAGTTTCACACTAGCGTATGGAGGAGCTGTGGAGGGATGCAGATTTCCTCCGTCAGCTCCACCTCTGTCGGCATGCGGCCTGCGTACCCTATCTTTAGCATTAGGTACGCAGGCCATGCAGATGCATGCGGATGCCTCCGCATGCGTTGTTTTGACGGTGCGGCAACAGCACCAAAATGCAGCATGTTGCATTCGGCGCAGGTTGCCGCACTGTCAAAACGACGCATGTGGAGGCATCCGCATACATCGGCACGGCCTGTGTACCTAATGCTGAAGATAGGGTACGCAGGCCACATGCTGATGGAGGCAGAGCTGACCGAAGGAGGTGCAACCATGGGCGGAGCTTCACAGAGGAAGTCCGCATCCCTCCGGAGCTTCTCCATATGCTAGTGTGAAACGCTCAAGGAGGCAGAGGTCTATATGGATGGCGAGGGAGATCAGGTCGTCGAATTTAGTTGGAAGATCTCGACTGGCTAGCTCATCCATAATATCTCCGGAAAGTCCCTCCCAGAATATTGTCACCAAAGGTTCGTTATTCCATCCAAGTTCGGATGACAGAGTGTGAAAGGGCTCTGCATATTGACCCACAGAAATATTGGACTGATGTGAAAGGAGAAGAGCGGAAGCTGCAGAGGTGGTTCATCAGGGTTCATCGAACACTTTGTGAAAAGCTTCTAAGAATACAGGCAAATTGGAGATGATCGGATCCTCTCTCTCCCATAATGGGTTCAAACATGCTAGGGCCTCGACTCCGAGTTGCAACATAAGGAACGCCACTTTTCCTTGTTCCAGTGGGAAGTGGTGCGGAAGAAGTTCAAAATGTCGCTGGCACTGGTTGATGAATCCGCGGCAGAGCTTCGGATTGCCGTCAAAACGTGGCGGAACTGCGAAGTCGGGGACCTGGATCTTGAGCTAGGCAAACTGTCTGAGAAGTGTCTGGAGAAGACACGGCTGCTTGTACATGCTGGAACTCTGGAGGGATGTTTAAGGCCTCCAACATAGTGGTTAAGGACTGCAACTGTATGGACAACTCTTTCTGTGCGTCTTTCTGTCAGCAAAGCTCCTGGTACATGATCCAAACGGGCAGGATCCTGGGTTCAGCGGGATCCATGGCCTGAGCAAACTGTCACGGACGTGGTTTGTGGAACCACTGTGCTACCAACCGTGGAGAGTCTGGAGGGGCATGACTAAGTGAACTACTGACTGTTTACTAGAGCTTCTGATGCTGAGATTAGACTTGGCTCCTGTTGAACGCCAGGTGCCACTCCATGACAGACGAATGGACGTGCAGCAACTGAACGCAGAGGACAGACTGGAGGAAGCAGCTGGCAGAGATTGTATTAGAATGCAGCAGAGTTCGCATCAGAATGCAGTAGAGTTCGCACCAGAGTGCAGCAGGCAGTGTTTGTATCAGAGTGCAGCAGGCAGTGTTTGTATCAGAGTGCCACAGGTGGGATTTGCACCAGAGTGCCACAGGCAGGATTTGCACCAGAGTGCAGCAGGAAGGATTTGCACCAGAGTGCAGCAGGCAGGATTGCACCAGAGTGCTGCAGGTACTGGTATGCAACCTTACACAACTTAGACTGAAAAACAGGAAGGTTGCTCAGTCACCTCCCCAGTGGAGAGGAAGCAAATATATACATAGTGCCGCTCAACCATTGGTTGGGGAGGAAATAGCAAGTGCATGCGCTGACCCTTTAAGAGGGCGGGAGTGCGCGCGCGTGCCCCAAGGACATGGCTGGAAGTGCTGTTGGGAGCATGCAGAGCATGAGGAAGAGAAGAACTGACTATCAGAGCAGGGATCTGGCATGGTGCTAACAGTAGGGACCTGGAACCAACAGCTGCTACACTAATTCATCTTCCCTCAGTGTAGTCAGTCTATACAGCAATTCGCTATTGACTGCAATGTGTGGGTACCTGGTGTCAGTCCCCAGCTCTTGAGCAACCCCATCAATCACAGTCACATTTTCAAAGGCCCCTTTTAGGGTAAGATCCTGCATTTGAGCAGTCCTAAAATTTTCACCAGAAACCCCCAGCTTAAGAAGCTCAGCCTCCCTGATCACCGATTCACCCTCATCACCAGCTAGGACTCACAAGGGGAACTCCTCCACCTCTGACTGCAATGATGGGGAGAGAAGGCCATGATGCCTGGGGTGATGGGAGAAGGCCATGAAGGGGTAATGGGAGAAGGCCATGAGGGCGTGATGGGAGAAGGCCATGAGGGGGTAATGGGAGAAGGCCATGAGGGGGTAATGGGAGAAGGCCATGAGGGGGTAATGGGAGAAGGCCATGATGGGGGTCATGGAGAGAAGGCATTGATGGGATCATGGGAGTGATGGGGAGAAGGCAATGATGGCAGTGATGGAGAGAAGGCAGTGATGGGGTGATGGAGAAGGCAATGATGGGAATGATGGGGAGAAGGGAGTGATGAGGAGAAGGCAATGATAGAAGTGATGGGGTGATGAAGCAGGCAATGATGGGAGTGATGGGGAGAAGGCAATGATAGGGTGATGGAGCAGAAAATGATGGGAGTGATGGGGTGATGGAGCAGGCAAGGATGGGGGTGATGGAGCAGGCAATCATGGTAGTGATGGGGAGAAGGCAATGATTGGAGTGATGGGGTGATGGAGCAGGCAATGATGGGAGTGATGGAGCAGGCAATGATGGGACTGATGGGGAGAAGGCAGTGATGGGGTGAAGGAGAAGGCATTGATGGGATCATGGGAGTGATGGGGAGAAGGCAATGATGGCAGTGATGGAGAGAAGGCAGTGATGGGGTGATGGAGAAGGCAATGATGGGAATGATGGGGAGAAGGGAGTGATGAGGAGAAGGCAATGATAGAAGTGATGGGGTGATGAAGCAGGCAATGATGGGAGTGATGGGGAGAAGGCAATGATAGGGTGATGGAGCAGAAAATGATGGGAGTGATGGGGTGATGGAGCAGGCAAGGATGGGGGTGATGGATCAGGCAATCATGGTAGTGATGGGGAGAAGGCAATGATTGGAGTGATGGGGTGATGGAGCAGGCAATGATGGGAGTGATGGAGCAGGCAATGATGGGACTGATGGGGAGAAGGCAGTGATGGGGTGAAGGAGAAGGCAATGATGGGAGTGATGGGGAGGGAAATGATGGGGTGGTGGGGAAAAAGAAATGATGATGGGGTGGTGGGGGAGAATGCAATGATGGTGGTGGGGAAAAGAAAATGATGGAGGTGGTGAAGAGGGCAATGATGGGGTGGGGGAGAGGACAATAATGGGATGCGAGGGGAGGAGGACAATGAGGGGTGTAGCGGATTGGGATGGGAGGAAGGGGGTCTTATAATGGCCTTAGGAACAGGTGGAGGTGGAGGAAGACATTATTATCGCTTATTATGTCTAACACAGTCCCTTAGTATATAGTGTACTCACTATGTCTAACACAGTCCCTTAGTATATAGTGTACTCACTAATTTTGTATAACACCATCCTTAGTTACATAGTTTCCTCTTTTATTATGTATAACACCATCCCTTATTACGTACCATCCTCTCTAGTTATATATGGTGCCGTCCCTTATTATATAGCTTCCTCTGCTGTTATGTACAGTGCTGTGTCTTACATAGTGTATTCTTGTTAATTTTGTTAGTTATGGTGCCCTCTTTTATTACATAGTCCCCTCTCTTTTTAGATATAAAATGACTGATCGAGGAGCCGGTGACCAAACTACCAGTCCATCAGCTCCTCCATTAGAGAGGAAGTTTTCCCATGCTTCATCAGCCATCATTGCATTATACAGCTAACAAGACAGGACGGTATGTAATAAAAAACAGGGCTCTATATAATATAATGGCTATATAATATCAATATATATATATATACAGTATATATGTATATATACACACATGTAGCTTTGACACCATAAAAGGAGGGGGGCCCAGACACATTTCTTGCACAGGGGCCCCAAGCTGTCAGTGTCCGCCACTGCCTGGGCCTAATGCATCAAGCTGGCAGACAGTTACGAGCCACAATTTATGGGACCGTGAGCCACATGTGGCTTCCGAGCTACAGGTTGGGGACCCCTGCTTTATGTCATCCCCTGGGATTATCTTTAGAATGGCTCTTCTTAAAGCTTTCCAGACACATGAGTCATCACCTTGATGTGAGGGTGGGGCGGTTTCTCTGCTGCGGACCTCTCCCATCAGGAGTTCCATCTAACTTTGCTGCTGCTGCAGCTGCTGTATTAGGAGCTTATTTGTCTCTTGCTGTTCCTGGTGCTGCTGCTGCTGGCTCAGGATCAGGTGCTTGAGCAGCTCGTCCATTTTGTCCCACCGTTATTCCATCTCCGTAGCCGCCTTTACCCAGTACATACGATATGTCCACCACAGTGTGGGGAAGGTGACTTGACGGACAGACTTGACTGGAAGTAGGAGGGAACGGTTGGTGCACTATGGACGGAGATTGACAAGGACAGCAGGGTGATAGCTGGGAATGACAGACAAGAGAGGGCAGTACCTAGAAATGACCACAAGATGGCAGGGGGGAGTAGTTCAGGACTCAACAGCAGCTTAGGACTTGAAAAAATGCTTAGTCGTGGGGGGCGGGGAGATAGGAACCCAGGAGGGGAATTCCCGGTGAGAGAGGGGATAAATAGGACTGGTTGGGGTTCCAGGCAGGCTAGTCCCAGGAGGAGCTCGGCAGAAGACGGAGAACAGCAAAGAGCTCGGCGAGGGGACTGACAGGAAAGAGTCAGTCAGGGGGGTGGCCCTGACCCGATGGACCACAGGACAGACGAGGCCCCGGGGGTACCGATTGGATGACGACCTCGGGCAGGTGAAGCGCTGGCAGTAGATTGGTCTAGGACAGCCCCAGCAAAAGATCCGCGAGGGACATTACTTCGACTGGAGGAAAGGTGCAGGTACCTGGGACTGGAGACGGAGAACTGTAAAGAACTGTGGTGCGGTTGTGGTCGTCAGGAGGACGACGAATAAAATCCGGAACTGTTACAACTGAACTCTGCCTCTGTCTTGTCCTTGCTTCACCTGGTGCCTGTGTTGTCCGGACGTGGTAAGCAGTGGACCGCCCCCCAATCCTGGCCCCTACCACAGCTGCTACACGTGTTCCTGGAACGTTTGCATCCAAAACACCACTTGTGGCAGGTCGGCTCAATTAGCTGCTCCTCGAGGTAGACACAGGCACACGTGGGTTAAAGTCTCTGGGTGGTTTATTGTGTCATAAACCACAAAATGGTAAAGGAAAAAAACTGCTTTTCTGGCTCAAAAGGAAACAATCCTGGGCCAACACATATGGCTCTCTCTCAGGAGCATCAGCCAAAGGCCAGAGACACACTAGGTTGAATGTAATTCAAGTGTCATGCATTTTTCATGCGAGCACAATCTGATTTTTAACACCTCGCATCAGATTTAAATCCGAATGCAGTGCGATTGCTATCCGATTGCAATGCCATTTTAACATGAGCCTTTACATACAGCAATTCTCTATGTCTTTTACACATAGTCTTCCAAGGAAATATTCTTCAAGACCCATATATATATACAGCGCTATATATACAGCTCTGGTAAAAATTAAGGGACCACCACATCAAAACCCTGGTATTGCCAGCCCATTCTCCAGACCTGAATCCCATTGAAAACCTCTGGAATGTAATCAAGAGGATGATGGGTAGTCACAAGCCATCATACAAAGAAGAAAGAACTGCTTAAATTTTTGCACCAGACACAGTGTGAAAGATGTAGCAATATGTTATATGTTGATGTGGCCTCCATGGGTCTCACTACTTTGATGAGTGTACTATAGAGTGTAAGAACTTGTTGGTTAGTTGTTGTTAGCAGACATCTTGTAATGGAGGAATGTATCACAAGTCTCATGTAATAAACAAGCCTGGAGATATCCAAGGAGTGTGATCCTTGACCGGAAATGCATAACAGAACATGGTGGCAGCTGGGCACAGAACCTGCAAATCCTCAGAGCTTGTGTGAGGCTGGGACTGTACAGAGGATCACAGAGAATCATAGCACCTGTAAGTACAGACTCCCTGACATTACTACAAAATGGAGACTGGTCTGAAGCCCCCTCAGGGACTGGATGTGACTTCATGTAATTTGTCCCAGACTTGGAGACATTGGAAGGAAGAGTTTACACTGTATGTAGATCTCACAGTGGCCCCCACTGATGACAAACGAAAAGTGAAGCTGTTTTATTACCTTATTGGGGAAAATGGCAGAGAATTAGCCCACACCTTACTCCCACACACAGACAACCTCATTCTAGCAGATATTGTGCAGGCATTTGATAAACACTGTGACCCAAAGAAGAATGAGACAGTGGAAAGATATAATTTTTTCACAAGACAGCAGGAGGATGGTGAAAATGTGGACAGATATTTGACAGAGCTGAGGAGGCTGGCAACAACATGTGGTTTTGGAGAGATCAGGGACAGTCTAATCAAAGACAGAATGGAGTGTGGCATAAGAGACAGTCATCTCAAAGAAAGATTACTGAGAGAGGAAGACATGACTTTAGAGAAATGCATGCAAATCTGCAGGGCTGCTGAACTGACAAAACATAGCCTGAAGATGATGGCAGGCACCAGTGATAATGATGATGATAAGGTACATGCAGTTTCTATGAAAGGAAAGACAAGACCAAGCTCCCCTATAAGTACTGTCCACTGCAAGTATTGTGGGAAAAGACATGAGAGACAAAACCAAGTGTTCAGCATATGGTGAAACCTGCAGATTGTGTGGAAAGAAGAATCCTTTCTCAGCTGTCTGCAGGCAAGGAACAGGCAAACAGTAAAGACAGGTCCACACTGTGACACCAGACACATAGTGCAGAGGGCATTACATGGCTACAACTGCAGCCTGCAGCAGAGAAAGTCAATGTAGTCAGGCAGTCAGTAGGCAAGGATGCCAAGCAGCTTTATGCAACATTCTTGTTGGATGAGAAGCCCATTAGATTTCAGCTGGATTGTGGAGCAAGCTGCAATGTAATTCCATCTGCTCTGCTGAACAAACAGGTTTCTATTGAGCCAACTGACAAGGTACTGGTGATGTACAAAAAAAGTGTTCTGAAACCGATGGGGACTAGTGTTGAGCATTCCAATACTGCAAATATTGGGTATCGGCCGATATTCGCTGTATCGGAATTCCGATACCGAGTACCAATATTTTTACAATATCGAATACCGGAATCGGAAGTTCCCATAATGCAATGAGCCAGTGTTGTGGCTGTGATTGGCTGCTGAAATGATGTCATCATGATGCGCGGTCTGTGCGCATCATGATGCGCGGTCTGTGCGGGCCTGCCAGGGGTCTGTGCGGGCCTGCCGGGGGTCTGTGCGGGCTGCCGGGGGTCTGTGCGGGCTGCCGGGGGTCTGTGCGGGCCTGCCGGGGGTTTGTGCGGGCTGCCGGGGGTCTGTACGGGCCTGCCGGGGGTCTGTACGGGCCTGCCGGGGGTCTGTACGGGCTGCTGAGGGTCTGTACGGGCCTGCCGGGGGTCTGTGCGGGCTGCCAGGGGTCTGTATGGGCCTGCCAGGGGTCTGTGCGGGCTGCCGGGGGTCTGTGCGGGCCTGCCGGGGGTTGTGTGTGTGTGCAGGCATCGTCCGATGGGACTACAAGTCATGGCTGAAGGCTCCGACCCCATCTCCGGGATGAACCGCCAAAAGCTGGAAGACGAAATAACCAAGCTGACGTGCCATCTGCGACTGAGGCAGGAGGCCTTACGGAGGTTGAGCAGGCAGCATGCCCAGGAGGGGCCTACACCACCGGCACCTCTGGACCCGGTACCTTCACCAGTGGTACCTGTCACCGCTGAACCGGACTGTCCTCAGGCAGTGCAAGTATACACCTCCACTCTGTCCATACGGCTGGTCGCGGCCTGTCCGGAGGAGTCACCAGAGACTTCGGGAGCTGAGGCCGTGCTCCACTTACATTGTCGGAGGCTGGCCTGCGGGAGCTTGAAATGGGGATGTTGGATGAGCCATCCAGGGGCAGCAGGCTGTCGGAAATGGGGAGGTGGAAGCGATCCCTACTGAGAAGGGTCCGGCTGGAGAAGGCACGCACGATCCGACACCTTCGGGGCTGGGAGGAATCCAGGCTGCTTGGGGATATTGAAATCCCTTGGCCACAAAGCCCCCATGTGGCTGCCTACCAACGCCAACAGGCTGCGGCATCCCAAGATGTCAGGTCCTGCCCCAGAGCAACAGTACCGCCCACACAGGAGGAACAGTATCCATTAGTATCAGCAGCTACTTCTACTGCACTCCCGGTGGCGGAGGCATCATTAACCACCGTTGATGTCATCGCCCCTGCTGTACCTCAGGCAGCAACCATGCCAGATGAGAATCAGCAATTCCTCAACCCAGCAGGAAGAGATTGTCAAGAAGTTCTTCCCTGGAAGCAGCAGCCCAAGTCAACAGCTTCCAGTACCCCAGGAAGGGACAACTAGCTAGAACCTGCACAATAACTAACTTTGTTGCTCAGGAAGGTATTTGCACCGTTGTGCCTTTTTCTAATTTTGTTCATCATGTTTTTCTGTTCACACTTTTGTTGCCCAGTTTGATTGTCAGTGTTTCTTCATTTGGAACTGTGGAGATCATGGACGCTGAATGATCCAGAACTGTGTTTGTAAATAGTTATACCTCTTTAGGTGCCCTCTCTTGGATTTACATAGACACTTTGCGAAGATAAGGTCTACCTCATCTGGAGCATGACTCCAATCAAAGGACACTGCAAGAGATCCCGGCTGGGAACGGTGTCCAGCACTTACAAGAATTATTGAAAGTTTAATGTGAAGTATTTGATAATGTGTCTTATGATAGCTTTTATATAAGATGTAGGAATGTTTTAATAAAAAGATGAGAGATTTGAATAAAGAATGAAGATTTGGAAAATGTAGGTGATGAACCAGGTATCAGCGGTTATCACTTTAAGCTAATGACAGAAAAGTAGAAAATGTGAAAAAGGAAAGATGACGAAGAAATATGTTGATGATGAAACTTGCACTTTTGAATTAAGACTTTAGACAGTTAAGAATTGTTTGCAACGTTCAAGAATGAGTGCCTCTCACATTGAGAAGATTAGATAAGAACTGTTACTAAGCATTGCAAAAAAATGTTGTATGTTCCCGTGTTTGTCAACTTTGTTTGCCTTGCAGCCCGCGGACGTGCTGTGTTTAATGGGGGGTATGTGGTGCCCCTGAGGCTCAGTCGTCACAGAGGTACTGCACTTCCTCCTGAGGTGTGGTATTCCACCATCCAGGTAAGGTGGAGACACCTGCACCCCACACCACAAAGTCGTGTAGCAAAGCACCTTCGGTGGCTCCCTGCTTGGAGTATAGCAAAGCACCCATTGGTGGCTCCCTGCTTGGAACATGAAACATGCTGGGAGGTGGGTGGAGTTAGATTACATTTCAAGGAGCGGGAAGAGTTTAAGTCAGGGAGTCAGTAGTTGGTTGGCGAGAGAAGAAGATCCCTAGAGAGAGGGATAGATGGATGGAAGTGCTGCAGCAGATCCCAGTGATCTGGGTCTGCTGGCACAGGAAAGAGAGAAGGAGAGAGCAACATAGACTGAAAGCTTGACTCTCCATAGAAAGAAAGGATTAGTACGGAACGTGAGGAGTAAAAGACAACAGAGGATGTGGGTGAGAAGAGAACCCTTCCTAGAAGTTCTAAGCGCAAGCCGGGGCCCAGTCCCCGAGGTTGTATGTATACTAATGGTCCTGCAGCAGACACCGGAGTAATAGAAGTAGTGACCACTTTATTCCCACACAAGACTTGGGGGCACAACAGCAACTGGATAGTGAGCCGGGACTTAGTAGCCAGGAGTCCCCGAAGCAGGCTACAGCTGTCTGCTGTACAAGTAGAGTTCATAGGAACATCAGACAGGAGGAACTCCAGTGTAACTCAGTACTAGGAGTACTTCACTTAAAGGTGCTATAAGAGGAGACGTTCAGAAAGGCACAAGTTGGCGGAGGGTTGGAAAGGAGTATTCCATCTGGCCTGGGGGTTGACTGAGTCCCAGACCCGGAGGACATGGCACAGAAGCAGGCACCTGTTTGTACGACAGACTGTGAGTAAAGCTTTGGAACTACATGCCCTGGTGTCCTCCACTTATTCCTGCATCAACCTGCCCGGCACTGCTACCTCCCCTGCGCCTGACACTACAACACCTAAGTGTCACCATATCTACTCTGCCCTGGGACTACAGCCCTGACAGTGGAGGGCTATACCATCACTGCTGCACCACACCATCTGTCCCAGAGGATCTGTCTGCAGCGTCGGCCTAACATCTACATTGCCGAACACCACAGGTGGTGTCACGACTTATTCATTCACATGGAACATTTACAATGGGCGCCCAGGGCCACGGGCCGGGTCACAGCTACCGTGATAACTTCCATTGAGATCCACCGGGCCCGGTACCGAGTACCCCACAGCCCTGGGTGTGAGGGCGTCCCACTAACCCACAAAGATGTACTCTGGGAATGGATGGAAATCCAGGAGACTGCTTTCCAATCAGTAAAGAAAGCTATTGCAGATGCAGCAACCGTAAAGTATTTCTGTCATGATCTCAGTGCGGGTTTGACTCGCACACGTGGGGTTAATGTTTGGAACCAGTGCTGATGACTAGCATTTCTGGGGTTAAAGGTTGTGATCCCGATGCAGGCTTACCTGCACACCTGGGGCTATGATTGTGGCCTCTCCCTGGTTCTGGGGGAGGCTTCTTATAGCCTCAGGACGCTCCCATCCCTGTCAGTTATACTCTTGCCCTTGGCATTTGTGTGGTGACCCCTGAGTGTGTTTGTGCTGTGTTCTGGTTACTTGATTCTCTGTGTATGACTCGGTCTGTTCTCTGGATACCGCTTTGGATTCTGCCTGGTACCTTATATGTCTGTTTGGTTTTGATCTCTGCTTGGCCCTGATTATCCGCTCTGTCTCATCCCTGGTACTGTACTGTGATCCTGTGTATGACCTTTGGCTTTGTCTGACCTCCCGTCTGTTTATTCCTCCTGTACCTCGTTTAGCACTGCTTCTGTACTCAGGACACGCGCACTGGCTCTATGAGCAAGTGTAGTGCGGTGTCTCTGACAATTTCGATCAAGATCAAGAAGTAGTGGTACAATGTGATGCTTCAGAAAAAGGCCTTGGAGTTACATTAACGCAGAACAAACAGCCACTCACATTTGCAAGCAGAGCCCTTACAACAACAGAGCAGGGATATGCTCAGATTGAGAAGGAACTACTGGCTGTGGTATTTGGGTTGGAGAAGTTTCACCAATACACCTATGGTCGACGGGTAAGAGTACAGTTGGATCACAAACCTTTGGAGAGCATTACAAAGAAACCACTATTGAATGCCCCAAAGAGACTACAGCACATGCTATTACGACTTCAGAAATATGATTTTGACATCGGGTACTGTCCAGAAAAAGACTTACTGATTGCAGATACACTAAGCAGAGCTTAGCTTCCTATCACAAATGATGAGGAGAAAGACATTGAAACCATCAATATGTGTAACTATCTTGCAGTGTCCAAAGAAAAGTTGAAGAAAATCCAGACTTTCACAGAGAAGGATAAAAGTCTCCAGAGTTTAAAGACTGTCATCTTGCAGGGCTCGCCAAAATACAAGCAACATGCTCCAAGGGAAGTTTCACCATTCTTCCACATAAGAGATGAATTGTCAGTGCAGCAAGGAATCATCTTTAAAGGAGACAGGGCGGTTATAGCAGAAGTTCTTAGAAGAGACATACTGAAAACATTGCACTCTTCCCACTTAGGCATGGAAGGATGTCTACATCGAGCGCGAGAATCTGTTTATTGGCCAAGCATGAATAACCACATTAAAAAATTATATAGCACAATGTGAAATATGTGCATCCTGCAGTGATAAACAGCCAAAGGAGACATTGCAACCACATGAAATTCCACATAGGCCATGGTCAAAAATATTCAGAAAGTTGTGGGAAGCAGGGTGTGTTGCAGTCCGCGCTGCCGAGATTAACAAATCACCTGGGATGCAAGATGTTGTAGCAGTGTACTCCTTTATTTCCTCCTACGCGTTTCGGCGCCCTTCCTGGCACCTTCCTCAGGGATAGGAGGAAATAAAGGAGTACACTGCTACAACATCTTGCATCCCAGGTGATTTGTTAATCTCGGCAGCGCGGACTGCAACACACCCTGCTTCCCACAACTTTCTGAAGGTTTTTCCACGTGCGAGTGGTTGGTGGAGGTCCTGCAGCAGCTGATTCTGTGATATGCTCTCAAGCCAGTTGTGGGTTACACAACTGGAATAGGTGAGTGGAACTGTATTATACCGCTCATACTTCAAGTGTCACTAGTGATAGGGCACTATTGCGCCTCTTGTTCCCCCCACCATTTTTTGTATGGTCAAAAATAGGATCGGACTTGTTCACATGGAATGACAAAGAATAGATGATTACAGTGGACTATTTCTCTAACTTCTGGGAGGTTGATTTGTTGCAGGACACAAGGGCGGGAACAGTGATTAAAAAACTCAAGGCCCATTTTGCCAGGTATGGCATTCCAGATGTCGTTTTCTCGGACAATGCGGCGCAGTTTACTTAGGAAGAGTTCAAAACCTTCAGCAAGAAATGGGAATTTGAACACCAGACGTCTTCTCCCAGATATCCTTAGAGTAATGGGAAAGCAGAGCCAGCAGTAAAAACAGCCAAAAGACTCATGCAGAAAGCAAAACAAGCAGGTACTGATGTATATCTGTCTATACTGGATCATAGAAACACACCCACTCAAGGCCTAGACAACAGTCCGGCACAGAGGCTCATGAGTAGGCGTACAAAGACACTCTTACCAACTGCTAGTCATCTGTTAAAACCAAAGTTGCTGGGAGACATCAAAGCTAAATTACAGAAGAATCAAGATAGGCAAGCTTTCTATTACAATAAATCTGCAAAGGATCTGCCTGAGCTCCAGAGAAATGACAACATTCGGCTGCAGCCAAGCAGCTCGTTTGACAAACACTGGCAAAAGGCAAAAGTTGTCCAGAAACTAGGACCTCGGTCCTACGAAATTCTAACAGAGGAAGGAAGAGGACTAAGGAGAAATCATAGATACCTGAGGAAATCACAAGAAAGAGGTAATTCATTTTCATGGCCTTTTGAGCAGTATCCTGACACCCAAGACAACGAGGCAGCAAGTACAAGTCAAGTACCAACAATGACAGCTGACCATCAGGGTGAGGATTCTGGCCAGAGACAGATAATATCAGAAGGCATATTACCAGGATCAGAAGAACTACCACATGTAGGCAGTGACACATCTTATGTTACTAGAGCTGGCAGAATTATCAGAAAGCCGGCGCACCTCAAGGATTATATCTAACTGGACTTATTATGTTATAGCTCTAACATGGTCATGGTATACATTGTTTATTAATTTTATTGTTCTTTCAGTTAAAAGAGAAAGGATGTAGCAATATGTTATATGTTGATGTGGCCTCTAAGGGTCTCACTACTTTGATATGTGTACTATAGAGTTTAAGAACTTGTTGGTTAGATGTTGTTAGCAGACATCTTGTAATGGAGGAATGTATCACAAGTCTCATGTAATAAACAAGCCTGGAGATATCCAAGGAGTGTGATCCTTGACCGGAAATACATAACAGAACAAAAGACTGGTGGCAAGCATGCCAAGACACATGAAAGCTGTTTTTAAAAATCATGGCTTTTCCACAAAATATTGATTTCAGAACTCTTCCTGAGTTAAAACATTAGTATTGTTGTTTCTAAATGATTGTGAACTTATTTTCTTAGCATTATTTGAGGTCTGAAAGCACTGTTTTTTTTTTATTTTGACCATTTTTTTTGCAAAAAAAATTACAAAATTTATTGCTTGGAAATTTGGAGACATGTTGCCAGAAGTTTATAGACTAAGGGAACAATTTACATTTTACTCAAAAATATACCCATAAAGAGAAAAATCAGACAAACTGAACATTTGAAAGTGGTCTCTTAATTTTTGCCAGAGCTATAGATATATACTAGCTGAAGAGCCTGGCGCTGCTCGGGCATAATAACTAACTGTTGTTAGTTATAACAAATTATAATTATCCTCCATCCCATAGTCCTGTGCCCATATTCCCATAATACATATCCTCCATCCCATAGTCCCGTGCCCATATACCCATCATACATATCCACCATCCCATAGTCGAGTGCCCATATACCTGTCATACATATCCTCCATCCCATAGTCCAGTGCCCATAAACCCATCACACATCCCTTAGTCTCGTGCCCATATACCCATCATACCTATCCACCATCCCATAGGCCTGTGCCCATATACCCATCATACATATCCTCCATCCCATAGTAGAGTGCCAATATACCCATCATATATATCCTCCATCCCATAGTCCCATGCCAATATACCCATCAAACATATCTGTCATGGTTAGGACATGGTTAATGTCCTGTTCTCACAGGGTTAACTTTTGCCGGCCTCTCTTTGGATCTGGGAGGGGTATTTATACTCACTCCAGACTAGCATTCTCTGTCAGCTATACTGTTATTCTGGCTGTGTGTCTGACCGACCCCCCTGGTGTGCGTGTACTGCATTGCTTGCTTGATTCCATGTATGACCCGGCCTGTCCCCTCACTCTGAACTCCGTCTCACATTTTAGGTACTATTGTCTTCTCTGGTTCTGAACTCCTGGCTTGGCTATTGTTACTCCGCTACTGTTTGCCCCTATTGTACCATCTATTGCCCATTCTGGTTTTCTGATCTATTGCTTCGTCCTGACTATCCGCTCTGTCTAACCCTTTGGTACTGTCCTGCTATCTACTGCATTGACCCCAGCTTGATCTGGTTTCCGCCCCTGTCTATGCCCCTTGGTAACTTGTCTCACGGTTACCTTTCTAGGAGTTTCCCTGCAGCTCCTAGCTCTGTGGAGCTTAGGCCACGCCCCCAGCAATCACATGCTTCAGGTCCTAATAGTTTGAAGCACGCATTGTCACCGCTGCTGCCCTGCTCCACAGGTATCTTTGAGCATGGTTTTTTGTACTCAAGACATGCGCACTGGCTCAGCGAGTGAGTGTAGTGTGGTGTTCCTCACATTATAGCTGACCGTTTCAGTTCTTTTTTTTTTTCTCTGAAGGAAAAAAAAAAAGTGTTATCCTCATGGATCCCATACAAGCTTTGGCTGATCAGGTCAAGCACCTGACCCAAATGTTCCATAAACTCAATGTGGAACAGCGCACGATGGTCCATACCCAGCAACAGTTGGTGGTTACTGTGCAGGGGGCTGTCGATGCAGGGGCTTCTAGTTCTGGGGGTAGAGATGTGTCATTAGCATCCCCCGAATCTCCAGTCAAATAGCCAGACTCTTTCTCTGGGGATAAAAAGGAGTTCAGGTCTTTCAGAGAAGGATGCAAGCTTTTTTTTTCTCTAAGGTCCCGCTCCTCCAGGGATGTGTTCCAGAGGGTGGGGGTTGTCATTTCCCTACTTTGGAGGGCTCCACAGGCATGCGCTTTCTCTCTCTCTTCCTCTGCTCCTGAATAAATGTCTGTGAAATTCTTCTTTGAGGCTCTGGGGCACATTTATGATGAGCCTGATAGAGTGCATCTGGCAGAGGATACGGTGATGAGTGTGGCACAGGGGAGGCACTCTGCTGAATGGTTCTGCTCAGAGTTTAGACGTTGGACATCCGAACTATCATGGAATGATGCCACCCTGAGAGGGTTGTTTCGCAGGGGCCTGTCTGACCATCTGCAGGACGCTCTGGCATTACATCTGTTAGGCGTCAGATTCCTGGCACTGCACAGCGGGAATCCAGAGCCAGACATCCTGCGGTCTCCCATTCTCCTCCAACCGCTCGGACTCCTGCTCAGCAATCACGGCGAGCCAGGTATTCTCCTCAGACTCGTTCTGTGAGCCTGGATGTTGCTGCCGCCTCCGGTGCAGCAATGGTAGCGCAACCTGCTTTGCAGGGAACCGCTCCAGAGGCTAAGTCCTCGTGCCTTGCTACTGGGCATGCCCGCAACGTGCCCTCTCAGTGGAGAGCAGGGGTCACATGTGCAGGTCCTGTGTCGGATCTGATTGGTCCTTCCTAAAGTATTGGAAGGTCCCGGAAGCGCATGGCTATAAAAGCCCCGCATGGCGGCTCGGCCATGCGCTAGTGTAGCATATTATTCTGTGTGTGTATGGTAATGGATGCATGGACTGGTGTCTGACTCATTATGAAACCCCTACCCTCTGATATTTCAAGTGGTGACTGAGTGTGTATAGTCAGCTCCAGGGTTGTGGCAAGCTACACGCCACTTGCTCCACGACTACACTAGCGTCCGTCGGCGCCCGGTTCTCGGCGCCGACGCTTGCGGCCTTAGCTGCCGCTGCGCTGCAATACCAGCAGCTATTGGTGTTCGCGGCTGCGACGCCACACGCCGGCTCCTGTGACGTTAACAGGGCCAGCGCCTTTGAATATATTTTTGCCAAGCGACTCTGTGTCTGAACAGAGCCGCTCCTAGCATTCGGGTGACGTTAACCCATGCGCACTACGGCACCTTCTGGTGCATCTGCCATTGTCCAGCAGCTGTCTAGTCACCTACTGCACGGTGGACCCCGGGTGGCGAACGCACCTCCTATTATTTATATTTGGTGCGTTCCGCCGTCCCTAACATTACACTAGCGCCAGGGTCTGGCTGGCAATGGCAGACGTGCAGCAGTTGCAGCGCTATATTCGGCAGCTGGAGAGCAGGTTGGCGGCTATTGAGAGCGCCAACTCAGCAGCGAATACCGCGCTAGCTGCTGCCCAGACAGTCGCCGAGGCTGTCTCACGTGCACCCGCTCTTTTGCCCATGCCGACACTTTCTCGCCTCCCGCTTCCCGACAAATTTTCGGGTGACAGCGCCACCTGTAGGGGATTCGTCAGCTTGAGTTACTGGCTGCACGGTTTCCTACAGAGCGGGCTAAGGTGGGGTTTATTGTGTCACTTTTGTCTGGCAGAGCATTACAGTGGGCCACGCCATTGTGGGAACGTGATGATCCCGTGGTTCAGGGTGCTGCGCAGTTCCTCGCGGCAATGAAGCAGGTCTTTTTGGGACCACGGATCACGCACGACACCTCTTTACAATTACTCTCCCTAACACAGGGGTCACTCTCGGTCAGCCATTATGCCGTCCGGTTCCGGACATTGGCTTCCGAGTTAGAGTGGCCGGACAAAGCCTTAGTCCCGGTGTTTTGGAGAGGGTTGGCTGAGCACGTTAAAGACGCTCTAGCTACCAGAGAGGTTCCCACAAGTCTGGAGGATTTGATTGCCGTTTCCACCCGCATTGACCTCCGGTTTACGGAGCACGGGCTGGAACGGGCACAATCCAGACGTAGGGTTAACTTGTCTCCCACATTCACCGAACCACTAATATACCCCGCACAGGAGCTTTCACCCTCTGAACCTATGGAGGTGTCTCGCACCGGCTCTAAGCCACGAACGATGCGAAGCTCTGCACGTTGCTATCAGTGCCGACAGTTTGGTCACCCGGCTAGCACGTGTCCTCTGCGGGCGAAAAGGCGTCCACGCCCAGTGGCCGTAGGTAGTGGGCAGTCCAATATCAAACCCTTCTCACCCAAACCGGTATTCCGGGGCATCTTAGACAGTGGGTCCTCCACCTGGGAGGCAGACGTTACCGTGGACTCTGGGGCCGAGGGGAACTTTATGTCTTCTACCTTCGCCCAGAAACACGCCATTCCCCTGGTATTATTACCTCAGCCTCTGACCATTAGGGTGGTTAACGGAGCACCGTTACCCTCTCAGGTGACCCATCAGACAGCTCCACTAGGGCTCACTATCTCACCCTCTCATCATGAGACTCTGTCCCTGCTAATCCTACCAGACGGCATCGATCAGGTGCTGCTCGGGGTTCCCTGGCTTCGGTGCCACTCTCCTCATATCGAGTGGGCGACAGGGAAGATACTGGCCTGGAGCAAGGACTGCGAGGGGAGATGTCTGAGGGGCAGTCTTCAGGTGGCTTCCACTGAAGTGCCTGCGGATCTCTCCGCACTACTTAAACCCTACCACCAATACGCGGACGTCTTCTCCAAAAAATCTGCAGAGACGCTCCCACCGCACCGTCCTTACGACTGCCTGATAGACCTCATGCCAGGCACAGAACCTCCTAGAGGCTGTGTGTATCCACTATCTCTCCCTGAGACTGAAGCTATGTCACAATACATCCGGGAGAACCTGGCTAGAGGCTTTATCAGAAAGTCGGTGTCTCCGGCTGGTGCAGGGTTCTTCTTCATTCAGAAGAAGAGCGGAGAGTTACGCCCCTGCATTGACTACAGAGGTCTCAATGCGATCACGGTTAAAAACAAATACCCTCTACCGTTGATCTCTGAGTTGTTTGACAGGTTGCGAGGGGCCCAGATCTTTACTAAGTTGGATCTGCGAGGGGCATACAACCTGATCCGCATTCGTGAAGGAGACGAATGGAAGACAGCTTTTAATACCAGGGATGGCCATTACGAATATCTGGTTATGCCTTTTGGCCTTTGTAATGCGCCAGCTGTCTTCCAGGATTTTGTCAACGACATCTTCCGCGACATGCTTTCTACCTCAGTGGTGGTATATCTGGATGATATACTCATCTTTTCGCCAGATTTAACTACCCACCGGAGGGACGTCTGCAGGGTCTTCGACCGTCTGCGGGCGAATTCCCTCTTTGCCAAGCTGGAGAAGTGCCAGTTTGAGCAGGAGTCCTTGCCGTTCCTGGGCTATATCATCTCGGCCCAGGGGCTGGTCATGGATCCTGCCAAACTGCAAGCGGTAATGGACTGGCAAGAACCTCATTCACTCAAAGCGGTGCAGCGCTTTCTGGGGTTTGTGAACTATTACCGCCAGTTTATACCACACTTTTCCACCCTGGTAGCTCCTTTGGTTGCTCTCACCAAAAAAGGAGCTAACCCCAACGCTTGGTCTGAACAGGTCTCCAAGGCCTTCTCGGCTATAAAGTCTCATTTTGCTGGCACTCCCATCCTACATCGTCCCGATGTGAACAAGCCATTTATACTAGAGGTAGATGCCTCCTCTGTCGGTGCAGGAGCAGTTCTTTTCCAAAAGGACGCTCAAGGTCGGAAGCATCCCTGCTTCTTCTTCTCAAAGACCTTCTCATCGGCAGAGAAGAATTACTCCATCGGTGACAGGGAGCTGCTAGCCATGAAGTTAGCCTTTTCAGAATGGAGACATCTCCTGGAGGGGGCTCGGTTTCCCTTCCAGGTATATACGGACCATAAAAATCTGGTCTATTTACAGACTGCCCAGCGCCTGAACTCCCGTCAGGCTAGGTGGTCGCTCTTCTTTTCCCGCTTCCGCTTCACCCTGCACTACCTTTCAGGAGAGAAGAACGTCCGTGCGGATGCTCTCTCACGCTCGGTGGTCTCGGCGGAAGAAGGAGAGGCTGAGCCTCGGTTAATTCTCCCGCCGGAGAGTTTTACAACCGTGGCTACAGTCGCTCTCAAGTCAGTGCCACCAGGCAAGACCTTGGTGCCTCCTCAGCTACGGCTGGAGGTCCTCGCCTGGGCACATGCCTCCAGGGTGGGTGGTCATTTTGGCAATAAAGGGACCACCGAACTCCTGGCAACGTCATATTGGTGGCCACATATGGCTCGAGATGTCAAGGAATACGTGCAAGCATGCGTCTCGTGTGCTCGAAACAGACCCTCTAGACAGAGGCCGGTGGGGCTGTTGTATCCCCTGCCAGTGGCGGATAGACCGTGGGAGATGGTTGGCATGGATTTCATAGTTGGCCTGTCCAAGTCTGGTGGCAGTACGGTCATCTGGGTGGTCACCGACCATTTTTCCAAAATGGTGCACTTGGTGCCACTCGCACGCCTGCCTTCCGCTCGAGGTCTGCCCACTTTGTTTATTAAGCACGTATTCCGTTTGCATGGCATGCCGGACAAAATCGTGAGTGACCGAGGTTCCCAGTTTGCGTCTCGGTTTTGGAGGGAGCTCTGCAGCCTACTCAGCATCGAGCTAAATCTGTCCTCCGCCTACCATCCCGAGACGAATGGCTTGGTCGAGAGAGCCAATCAGACCTTGGTCACCTATCTGCGGCATTTTGTCTCTGCCAGGCAGGATGTCTGGGCATCCTTGCTACCTTGGGCTGAATTTGCCCTAAACAATGCGGTGGCTGATTCCACTGGACAGACGCCCTTCCTCTTAAACTACGGTCAACATCCACGCGTCCCTGTCCCGATGCCAGTGTCCTCCACTGACTCCAGGGTGGCAGACTGGGCAGTGGAGGCCCGGGACATTTGGGATCACACTCTGGATGCTATCCGGGCATCTAAAGAAAGGATGAGGGCGTCCGCCGACACGCATCGGCGGCCCGCGCCAAGCTTCTCCCCTGGCGACATGGTATGGCTCTCTACCCGAAATATTAAACTGCGGGTCGAGTCTCCCAAGTTCGCACTGCGATACATTGGACCATTCATGGTCCTCGAGCTACTTAGCTCGGTGGTCTACCTCCTGGCTCTTCCTCCACATTTGGCCATTTCGGACGTGTTCCATGTGTCCCTCCTCAAACCAGTTCACATGATCCGGTTTTCTGAGTCATCTGCCGGGTCATCAGACTTATCGTCTGACGAGTTTGAGGTTAACGCCATCGTGGGGCGCAGGTTTGTCCGTGGCAAAAAAAATTTTATTTGGTGGACTGGAAGGGTCATGGTCCCGAGGCTCGGACCTGGGAGCCGGTGGAAAACATTCATGCACCGCTCCTGATCGCGGCCGTTGAGCGCAGTGAGGCTCGGAGGGGGAGGGGCCCTAGGAGGGGGGTAATGTTAAGCGTCGGATTCCTGGCACTGCATAGCGGGAATCGAGAGACAGACATCCTGCGGTCTCTCATTCTCCTCCGACCGCTCGGACTCCTGCTCAGCAATCACGGCGAGCCAGGCATTCTCCTCAGACTCGTTCTTTGAGCCTGGATGTTGCTGCCACCTCCGGTGCAGCAATGGTAGTGCAACCTGCTTTGCAGGGAACCGCTCCAGAGGCTAAGTCCTCGTGCCGTGCTACTGGGCATGCCCGCAACGTTCCCTCTCAGTGGAGAGCAGGGGTCACGTGCAGGTCCTGTGTCGGATCTGATTGGTCCTTCCTAAAGTATTGGAAGGTCCTGGAAGCGCATGGCTATAAAAGCCCCGCATGGCGGCTCGGCCATGCGCTAGTGTAGCATATTATTCTGTGTGTGTATGGTGATGGATGCATGGACTGGTGTCTGACTCATTATGGAACCCCTACCCTCTGATATTACGAGTGGTGACTGAGCGTGTATAGTCAGCTCCAGGGTTGTGGCAAGCTACACGCCACTTGCTCCATGCCTACACTAGCGTCCGTCGGCGCCCAGTTCTCGGCGCCGACGCTTGCAGCCTTAGCTGCCGCTGCGCTGCAATACCAGCAGCTATTGGTGTTCGCGGCTGCGACGCCACACGCCGGCTTCTGTGACGTTAACAGGGCCAGCGCCTTTGAATATATTTTTGCCAAGCGACTCTGTGTCTGAACAGAGCCGCTCCTAGCATTCGGGTGACGTTAACCCGTGCGCACTACGGCACCTTCTGGTGCATCTGCCATTGTCCAGCAGCGGTCTAGTCACCTACCGCACGGTGGACCCCGGGCGGCGAACGCACCTCCTATTATTTATATTTGGTGCGTTCCGCCGTCCCTAACAACATCCACCTCCTGATACCCTGGAGGACGCCATGATGCAGGTGGTCCGTATGGACCGGAGACTCCATGCTAGAGGAATGATGCAACAAGAGTCTCCCTTGTACCCCAAATTGTGTGACACTGCACCTGTATCTGAGCCCATGGAGGTTGGGTCAGTCTCGGTTAAGGAGAAAGAGAGAAGGCACCGTATAGACAACCTACTATGCTTTTACTGTGGAGCCTCTGGACATTGGAAAAGGAATTGCCCCTCCTGCTCTTCTTCAGAGAAACCATCAGAGAAACAACTGAGTCTGGGCATCAATCGAGGAGGTTGTCCAGACTCCCAAGTACATTTTTTCTCATGTATAAAAATGGTGCTCCAGGTTGAATTGGAACTTGCTGGTGTCTTGTTATGACCACCGCCTTTGTCGACTGTGGTTCCTCCATTAATATGATTGATGCCCAAGTTGTGACTCTTAATAAGAGGACAGTCAGGTTAAAAGACCCTGTTAAAATTGTGGCTGTGGATTCATCCCCTCTTACCCGGGATGGAATTTGTTTTATGTCTGAAGTTTTTTCTATGAAAGTGGGTTCCACTCATGTGGAAAACGTAAGTTATTTCATTATGAATAATCTGCCTGCAGGACTGGTATTGGGAATGCCCTGGTTGCAACGCCACAATCCTCTTATTGATTGGGTGAAGGGGGAGATCACCCGATAGGGATGTAATGATATTGATCTGTGTTGTAACCCGGTTCCTTTTGTCAATCCGATAAAATCTGTATCTGTGTCATCTGTCGGTCTCGAGGGTATTCCGGAGTACCTGAGAGACTTTAAAGATGTGTTTTCTGAAAGCGAGGCTGAGGTGCTCCCACCACATAGACCATATGATTGTGCTATCGATTTAGTACCTGGAGCCAAATTACCCAAGGCTCTTTTGTTTAATTTGTCCGGGCCCTGAGCGCCAAGCTATGAAAGAGTACATTAAAGAAAGCCTTCGCAAGGGGCATATTCGGCCCTCGGTCTCACCCGTGGCAGCGGGTTTTTTCTTTGTAAAGAAAAAAGATGTTGGGTGGCGACCGTGCCTCGACTTTCGAGAACTGAACAAAATTACTGTTAAGAACACGTACCCTCTCTCGTTGATTCCTGATCTATGCAATCAACTCACGGGGGCCAAATGGTTTTCTAAGCTCGACCTACGAGGGGCTTATAACCTTATAAGGATCCGGGAGTGGGACGAATGGAAAACAGCGTTCCTGACAACTGAGGGGCTGTTTGAAAACCTGGTTATGCCCTTCGGCCTCACTAACGCTCCTGCGGTTTTTCAGAACTTTATTAATGTGTTTTTTTCTGACTTGATTGGACGTTACGTAGTCATTTACCTGGATGACATCTTGATTTACTCTGAGGACAGTCAGTCACACTTGCACCATCTGCGTACGGTTCTTATGAGACTCTGGGAGAACCATTTGTATGCTAAGCTGGAGAAGTGCTCATTTTTTAAGCGAGAACTATCTTTTCTGGATGTAATTGTATCCGGGGAGGGATTCCGCATGGATCCAGGGAAGGTTCAGGCTATTACAGATTGGGTGCAGCCTCATGACCTGAAGGGGTTGCAGCGATTTCTTGGCTTCGCTAATTATTATAGGAAGTTCATTAAAGGGTTCTCGCAGGTGGTGAAACCCTTGACGGACCTCACTCTTAAAGGGGCAGATGTAAAAAATTGGTCCGTGGCCGCAAAAAATTCCTTCCTGGCATTAAAGAAGTGTTTTACTACAGCCCCTGTGTTGGTACAACCCGATTCGTCAAGACCTTTTATCGTCGAGGTCGATGCTTCGGAGGTGGGGGTGGGAAGTTCTCCTCGGCCAAGAGAAGCTATGATGTCGGTAACAGGGAATTGTTAGCAGTTAAATTGGCCTTCAAAGATTGGAGGCATTTTTTGGAGGGGGCCGCTCATCCCATTACGGTCATCACTGATCATAAAAACCTGGCCTATATCGAGTCTGCTAAGAGATTGACCCCCAGACAGGCTCGGTGGGCACTTTTTTTTCTCTATTTCATTTTACCATCACGTTCCGACCAGGGTCTAAAAATGTAAAGGCGGATGCCTTATCCCGAAGTTTTGATTCTGTGTCCCCTCCAGAACCTCCTTCCTCCATTCTTCAACCAGGAGTGGTTGTAGCTGAAATTTCCTCTGAGTTACAGAGAGAGATTCTGGAAGCACAAGCACAAGCTCTCAGGAATAAACCCCCAGGTAAATTGTTTGTACCTGAACAATTCCGTCCCACACTCCTTCAAGGATTTCATGATTCTGTGTTAAGTGCACATGCACACCCTGGTATTGCAGCTACCTAGGGGGCAGTTGCTAGGGGTTTTTGGTGGCCCTCTATGGGTACTGATATAAAAAGGTTTGTGAATACTTGTGGGGTGTGCGTGCGCTCTAAAAGCTCTCAGGTCCGGCCAGCCGGGGAATTGGTGCCTTTGCCAATTCTGGATAAACCATGGACACACCCGTCCATGGACTTTATCACTAATCTTCCACCTTCCAAGGGCAACTCAGTGGTATGGGTAGTGGTTGATAGATTTTCTAAGCAAGCCCACTTTGAGCCATTACCTGCATTACCATCTGCTAAAACCTTGCCCCGCTTGTTTATACAGCACATTGTTCGACTGCATGGAGTGCCTGTGAACGTGGTGTCGGACAGGGGTGTGCAATTTGTGGCCAGGTTTTGGAGAGCGTTTTGTATGAAGTTGGGGGTCACGTTGTCATTCTCCTCTGCCTATCACCCGGAATCCAACGGACAAACTGAATGCCCCAACCAGTCATTGGAGCAGATTCTGAGATGCCTGGCCTCCTCCAGACAGGAAGACTGGTGTGAGGTATTACCCATGGCAGAATTTTCATTCAACTTTCAGATTAATCAGTCTACCGGAAAGTCTCCCTTTCAGGTCAATTATGGGTTTGTTCCGCAGTTTGGGGAATTTTCCCGTATGGATTCGGATTGCCCTGGTGCCGAGGGGATGGTACAACAATTAAAAACTCTCTGGAAGGAGGTGCAGGGGAACATCTCCAAAACCCAGAAGAAGTTCAAACATTTTGCAGACAGGAGGAGGGGGGTGGTTCCTGCATTGACAGTGGGGGAAAAAGTCTGGTTGTCCACCCGTAACATCAAACTTAAAATACCCTCTATGAAGTTGGGCCCCAAATTTATTGGCCCATACAAGATTGTAGAGGTGATCAACCCGGTGGCATACAGATTACAGTTGCCCACCTCCTTCAAAATCTCTAACGTCTTCCACAGGTCCCTATTAAAACCTGTGGGGACAGTTAGAGAAGATCCCTCATCTGTGGCCCCACCAGTGTTGGTAGAGGGTCAACCGGAGTACGAGGTAGGGCGCATAGTTGATTCGCGGTGGGTGCGCCGGAGACTTCAGTACCTTATCCATTGGAAGGGATATTCCGTTGAGGATGGGTCGTGGGTTCCGGCCAGTTCGGTGCACGCTGATCGACTGGTGCGGGCTTTTCATGCCAGATACCCTGAGAAACCTGGGGGTCCAGTGGCCCCCCATTAAGAGGGGGTACTGTCATGGTTAGGACATGGTTAATGTCCTGTTCTCACAGGGTTAACTTTTGCCGGCCTCTCTTTGGATCTGGGAGGGGTATTTATACTCACTCCAGTCTAGCATTCTCTGTCAGCTATACTGTTATTCTGGCTGTGTGTCTGAGCTACCCCCCTGGTGTGTGTGTACTGCATTGCTTGTTTGATTCCGTGTATGACCCGGCCTGTCCCCTCACTCTGAACTCCGTCTCACATTTTAGGTACTATTGTCTTCTCTGGTTCTGACCTCCTGGCTTGGCTATTGTTACTCTGCTACCGTTTGCCCCTATTGTACCGTCTAGTGCCCGTTCTGGTTTTCTGATCTATTGCTACGTCCTGACTATCCGCTCTGTCTAACCCTTTGGTACTGTCCTGCTATCTCGTGCATTGACACCGGCTTGATCTGGTTTCTGCCCCTGTCTATGCCCCTTGGTAACTTGTCTCGCAGTTACCTTTCTAGGAGTTTCCGTGCAGCTCCTAGCTCTGTGGAGCTTAGGCCACGCCCCCAGCAGTCACATGCTTCAGGTCCTGATAGTTTGAAGCACGCATTTTCACCGCTGCTGCCCTGCTCCACAGGTATCTTTGAGCATGGTTTTTTGTACTCAGGACATGCGCACTGGCTCAGTGAGCGAGTGTAGTGCAGTGTTCCTGACAATATCCTCCATCACATAGTCCCATGCCCATATACCCATCATACATATTTGCCATCCCATAGTTGAGTGCCCATATACCCATCACACATCCTTCATCTCATAGTCCCATGCCCATATACCCATCATACATCCTCCATCCCATAGTCCCGTGCCCATATACCCAACATACATATCCACCATCCCATAGGCCCGTGCCCATATACCCAACATACATATCCTCCATCCCATAGTCGAGTGCCCATATACCCATCATACATATCCTCCATCCCATAGTAGAGTGCCCATATACCCATCACACATCCTCCATCCCATAGTCCCGTGCCCATATACCCGTCATACATATCCTCCATCCCATAGTCCAGTGCCCATATACCCATCACACATCCTCCATCCCATAGTCCCGTGTGCATATACCCGTCATACATATCCTCCATCCCATAGTCCAGTGCCCATATACCCATCACACATCCTCCATCCCATAGTCCCGTGCCCATATACCGTATTTTTCCGACCATAAGACGCACTTTTTTCCCAAAAAATTTTTGTGGAAAGTGGGGGGGTGCGTCTTATGGTCGCAATATGCTAACCTCCAATCATGGCTGGAGGCTGGTGCGGGTGCCGCAGGGCTCTGCGGTGTGGTGGTGGCATCGGGCTGTGCTCCGGTGCAGGGGCGGCGGCTCCGCCGGCATTTCCTCGCAGCCCGGAGGCCCCCCGCACATCCGTTGCTGGCCGCCGCCATATTGCGGTGGCCTCCGGGAACATGGACGCCGGGAAGATGGCCGCCGGTCCGGGGACGGCGCATGCGCGGGTTCAGATCTCGTCCCGAGATCTCGGGAGACGAGATTCAAATCTCGGCAACGAGATCTTGTCCCCGACCCGGCGGCCATCTTCCCAGCGTCCATGTTCCCGGAGGCCACCGCAACATGGTGGCGGCCAGCAACAGATGTGCGGGGGCCTCCGGGCTGCGAGGAAATGCCGGCGGAGCCGCCGCCCCTGCATCGGAGCACAGCCCGCCGCCACCCTCACCCCGCAGAGCCCAGCTGCCCCAGCCCAGCACAGCCCACCTGCCCCAGCCTACTTGCCTCAGCACAGCCCACTTGCCCCAGCTAAGCCCACCTGCCCTAGCCCAGCTGCCCCAGTACAGCCCACTTGCCCCAGCACAGCCCACCTGCCCCAGCACAGCCCCCCTACCCCAGCACAGCCCACCTGCCCCAGCCCAGCTGCCCCACCACAGCCCACCTGCCCCAGGACAGCTGCCCCAGCCCAGCACAGCCCACCTGCCCCAGCCCAGCTGCCCCAGCACAGCCCACTTGCCCCAGCACAGCCCACCTGCCCCAGGACATCTGCCCCAGCACAGCCCAGCTGCCCCAGCACAGCCCACCTGCCCCAGCACAGAGCCGCCACCACCGCACCAGCCTGGAGCACTGAATGACCTCTGTGACCACTCCTCCACCTGTGCCGGATCCCTTCCCAGGTAAGCTGAATTCGGACTGTAAGACGGACCCCCATTTGACACATTATTATTTTTTCCCCTATTTTCCTTCTTAAAATTGGGGTGCGTCTTATGATCCAGTGCGTCTTATAGTCCGAAAAACACGGTACTCATCACACATCCTCCATCCTATGGTCAACCATTATGACATCATAATGAGCGGCGGGGCTTGCAACCTATGATGACATCAGCGTCGCCATGGCAACCATTATGACATCATAATGAGGGGCGGGGCTTGATACACACACACACTTTTTCCCCTTTATGTAGATAGGGGCAAAATTGTTTGGTGAATTGGAACGCGCGAGGTTAAATTTTCACCTCACAACATAGCCTAGGACACTCTCGGTGTCCAGACGTGTGACTGTGCCAAATTTTGTGGCTGTAGCTGCGACGGTGAGGATGCCAATCCTGGACATACACACACACATACACACACACATACATACACACACTTGAGCTTTATATATATATATATATATATATATATATATACACACTAGCTGAAGAGCCCGGAGCTGCCTGGGTATAGTAACTAACTGCGGTTATAACAAATTATAATGATTATATCTATGTATATAAAGCTGAGTGTAGAGTCCCGCCCACTCCGCATAGCCACATTCACTATAATATCCAACATCATAGCCAGAGCTACCGGACTACTACCCAAAATATCCCACATCATCCCATCAGCCAGAGCCACCGGACTACTACCACTAATATCCTACATCATCCCATCAGCCAGAGCTACCGGACTACTACCCATAATATCCCACATCATCCCGTTAGCCAGAGCCACCGGACTACTACCACTAATATCCCACATCATCCCGTCAGCCACAGCTACCGGACTACTACCCCTAATATACCACATCATCCCATCAGCCAGAGGCACCGGACAACTACCACTAATATCCCACATCATCCCGTCAGCCAGAGCTACCAGACTACTGCCCATAATATCCCACATCGCCCCATCAGCCAGAGCCATCGAACTACTACCACTAATATCCCACATCATCCCGTCAGCCAGAGCCACTGGACAACTACCACTAATATCCCACATCATCCCGTAAGCCTTGAGTCAGAACCAGAGCGCTGAGTGGAACTTCCATACTGGGGATCCCTATAAGAGAGGCCTGGTGTCAGAACCAGAGCACTGAGTTGATTTGCCCTGACTTCCATACCAATGATCCCTTTAATAGAAGCCTGAGGTGAGAATCAGAGCGCTGAGGGATTTACCCTAACTTCCATACCGGAGATCCCTTTAAGAGAGGCCTGGGGTCAGTACCAAAGCGCAGAGTGGATTTTCCCTCACTTCCGTACTGAGGATCCCTTTAAGAGGGGACTTGGGTCAGAACCAGAGCGCTGAGTGGATTTCCCTTACTTCCATACCGGGGATCCCTTTAAGAGAGGCCTGGGGTCAGAATTAAAGCACTGGATGGATTTGCCCTGACTTCCATACCGGAGATCCCTTTAAGAAAGGCCTGGGGTCAGAATTAAAGCACTGGATGACTTCCATACCAATGATCCCTTTAAGTGGGAAGATGTGCCTACGGGATGGAGAATGTGTGATGGGAATATGAGCACGGGAGGGGGATTCATTTCTGTCATGTGCTCTCTGCTCCTTTCAGGGGGGAAGACAATGGCTGGGAGCTTATGTTCCAAGGGATGCTAGATTTCTCCCACCATGTCAGTGTCTGCTGAGGTGTTGTCAAGTTGAAAAACTTGCTCATAGCAACCAATCACAGCTCAGCTTCTTTTAACCAGCTCTGGTGAAATGAGAGATGCCTAGTGATTGGTTGCAAGGAAAACTGTTGCTCATAGCAACCAATCACAGCTCAGCTTCTTTTGAACAGCTCTGGTGAAATGAAAGATGCTTCGTGATTGGTTGGTGACACACACACACACCTTCAGTTTTATATATAGAGATATGTACACACAGTGAAAAGGTGGCGCAGCAAAGTATTAAGTTAAAAGGGCCGAATAATATTGCACGCCCCACTTTTCAGTTTTTGAATGTCCACAAAAATTTAAAATAACCAATACATTTCGTTCAACTTCACAATGGTGTTCCACTTGTTGATTCTTCACCAAAAATTTACATTTCATATCTTTATGTTTGAAGCATCATATGTGGGAAAAGGTTGAAAAGTTCCAGGGAGCTGAATACTTTCACAATGCACTGTGTTTATATATATATTGTAATGCAGTGACCCCTGTGACAGCTAGGGGGAGCTACGTGGGCTCCCCAGGTCATGTAAACAGGTGTTCCCTCTGTGGTGATGCAGAAACAGTGACTGGCAGGGTTGTGAATGGCCGTTATATATATCACAGGGATGTATGCTCCCTGAGATGCAACCCAGAGTGTTTTATTATTAGTGCACGTGAGCACTAATATAACGGTTAGTGCACCTGGGTCCGGGTCGCGGGTAGCTATGAGAGATAGGAGTGTCAGGCTACCCATATTACCTCACCATTGGGTGAGGGTGCTGGCTGTAACCCTGTTTTCCTTCAGGACCTGCAGGTATTTTCAGGACCTGCCGTGAGGTCATGACCAGGTGACCAGCCATGTGATCCATACCTCACCTGTGGGTGGGATTACAGCTTACATAATGAAGGTGTGTTTAGCACATGAGAGAGTCTTGGGAGTCTGGATTGTGCACAGACTTCCATGTGTCCAGGTGGGACACTTCAGAATTGTCTGTGACTTGGGAGGTAGAAGGCCTCCTGTATGTGTGGCTCCAGGCCAACCCTGCTTGCTGGATATCGCACAGCCTGGGGAAGCAGTGCTGGCTTTCCTGAACCAGAGGAACAAGGTCTGTGAGATACCTCCAGAGTGGACGGTCGGAAAACCGTGAGTGGCACTGACCTCGGTCAGTAAGACACTGTACTGTCCTATGGAACGGTGTTTAGCGGACATTGCCCTGTCCTGTGTGTGAACAGGGTCTGAGGGAGCAAAGCCCTGTTTAGGTATATTATTATTTTATGTTGCCAGACCTAAAGGCTGACTACTCTGTGTTTGTGCTGCTGGGGATATGGAGCTATAACCCAGGAGAACTTTTAAGGAAATTGAGTCTTCCTGTATGTTATAGCGCTGCCAAGCGGGCGTTCCCCAATGCACTCAGTGACTGCTGCCTTACATATGGTGGAGAATGCTAAGGGCACTATTGTAGCCTTGTTGCTAGGGGCAATGGACGAGGTCTACAAACTTGGTTGCTAAGGGCAATGGTCCAGGAGGCACGTGTGAGGTGTTTTGCTGTGACTTGGTGGGGTCACAAAGTTTTTTTTTCCAAGTCAGCGTGCTGTGGCTCGGCGGGGTCACGAAGGTGACAAGTGTCTGGCTGTAACTCGGCGGGGTTACGAAGGTTGCTGTGGATTGGCGGGTCCACGAAGACAGCGCAGTGGAAGCGTGCAGTTACAGTTGCAGCAAGAGGTTCTGCAGCAGCAGGAGCTGCAGTGACACCATCAGCTGCTTGTTCGGCAGCCTGGAGGTGCCGGTGGTTTGTGGCTACAGCAGGAGCTGTGGCAGTGCCAGCATAAGCTGGTGGAGTGTCATAAAAAGACATTAGTGGTCCAGGTCGCACAACTCTTAAAGGGCCAGTACAAGCCCAGAGACATATGTGTACAGTGCGAACTGGGGCCTGAGAGTGCCGTGGGGGAGAGAGTGTGTACCTGAATGGTTCAGGGTGCAAGGTCCTGGAGGGTCAGTGTTGGGAGATCCTGGGAGGAGGATCGGATCCCTGGAGCATGTGCTGCGACCTTGGACCTGGTGAAGCATGAGTATTGGACGGTCTCAGGAGGGGACGGACATCCTGAATAGCACCCGCTGAGGCCCTGAACCTGGTGGCTGGTGTGTTTGGAGACCCTGGGAGGAGGGTCGAATCCCTGAATAGCACCCGGACAGGCCACGTGTGTGAGCAGAGTATGTGATGGCCCTGCATTGGGGGGGAGGTCGGTAGACCTTCTGCGGGTCTGGACTGTCAGGAGTGCCCTGGTCACACGGATGGTGATCCCAGCAAGGCAGCTTCCCCTTGAGAAAACTGGGTCATGTCCCAAAAAGGGGGGCAGTAACTCAAATGGTGATGGTTGCCCAAAAAGGGGTGGAGCCCCAAAATGGGGCGGTATCCCAAGAGGGACCAGTTACCCAAAAAGAGGTGGTGTCCCAAAAGGGGGTGGTATCCCAAAAGGGAGTAACATGTTTCCCTGTGATCAACTGTTGGGGAAGCGTGGCCCTTGTCAGGGACCTGGGGAGAGAGTGAATAAATCGGTCCATGACGACCCACTCGACTACCTGGGCTGGAGTGGAAGACTCTGGCTGCAGCCATTTCTGGACCAAATGCAACAAGTCAAACATTTGTGAGCGAGGA
This sequence comes from Dendrobates tinctorius, assembly GCF_039654945.1. Classification (NCBI taxonomy): domain Eukaryota; kingdom Metazoa; phylum Chordata; class Amphibia; order Anura; family Dendrobatidae; genus Dendrobates; species Dendrobates tinctorius. The sequence goes on along the minus strand of NW_027361713.1, from coordinate 10,413,152 downwards.
GGATTGTCACCACAATAAGCCCAGTGATGAACCCTTTGGACTGACCCCTGAGAGTGCCAATATCTCCGTTTTCAATTTGGCATATTCCCGGGCATCCTGCAAGGTTAAGTCAAAATAGGCTTTCTGGGGTTCACCTGTCAGATAGTGGCCAGCATCTCTGCCCACTGCTCCAGGCACAGCCTTTCCCGCTCTGCAACCCGTTCAAAAATAGTCAAGAATGCCTCTGTCAGTGGTCCCCAACCTTTCTGACCTTGAGAGCCACATTCAGCTTAGAGAGAGGGGCGCGAGCCACATTCAGCACTGAGAGAGGGTTGCAAGCCACATCCAGCTCCCACCCCCTTCAAAGTAGTGTTAACCAAAGCCCCCATTACAGGTATAATGATAACCAAAGCTTTTCCACAGAAATCACTCCAAAGCAGTACACTGAGATCCAGGGGTTCCCACAATACCCCCATTCAGTATTCTCTCATCAAGGACTCCCAATACACTGTCATATCCAGCTTTGAAGGGGGGAGAGCTACCGTCCTTCTGCGGGTCTGGACTGTCAGGAGTGCCCTGGTCACATGGACGGTGATCCCAGTAAGGCAGCTTCCCCTGGAGAAAATGGGGTGGAGTCCCAAAAAGGGAGGCAGTAACCCAAACGGCGATGGTTGCCCAAAAAGGGTGGAGTCCCAAAATGGGGCGGTATCGAAGAGGGACTAGTTACCCAAAAAGAAGTGGTGTCCCAAAAGGGGGTGGTATCCCCAAAGGGAGTAAGTGCCCAAAAAGGGGTGGTGTCCCAAAAGGGGGTGGTATTCCAAAAGAGAGTAAGTGCCCAAAAAGGGGTGGAGTCCCAAATATCAGCGGTATCCCAAAAGGGAGTAGTTGCCCAAGAAGGGGTGGAGACCCGGGGAATGGTGGTTACCCAAAAGGGGAGGAGCTTCCCAAAGTTAAAGGGGTGGTGCAGACAGACGGTTGCCAGGGACAAGTATACTACAGTATGTGTGTCCAGTCTGCTATTTAAACTACCCACCCGGCAAGAAGCTACGAACGTGTGCCCTGCAGATGAACGAGACAGAAATGTACGGACTGGTCGATTCTGCGACCCCCGGTGACTCTGGTGAGGGTGGCACCCCAGGGATTTGTAATACCCAATAGGACGGTAGGGGTTATTTGCGTTCTTGGGAGCACTATGGACTATCCAGTGGCCAGGGTGATCCTTGAGACGATCTGGGACAGTACCAGACAGGATGTCGCTATAGTCCAGAATTTATGTTGTCCGGTAGTCATAGGCCAGGACTCTGAGCTGTTCTCTGATTTGTTGGAGAAGGGAGCAGCTCTACAGCAGGTTGGAGGGCTCTTAGCTGAGGGGGTTGCGTAACTTAAGGCGGTAATACCTCCTAAAATTGACGGGTCAGACACAGGGGTGACCGGAGGAAAGGGTACGTTTGCCCCACTTACTGACCAGAAGTCACCTGATGGGTACTACAGTGTGACGGATAGTGGAGCTGATACCCAAACAGAGTGCAATTCGTGCGTTTGCCATACTGTGGGATGTGACACAGGCGCCGCGGGTGACAACCGGAGGACAACCGGAGGACAACCTTGGGCAGACAGAAGTTCAAACCCAGAGTAATGATAGTGTGCCACAAGGTGAAGGCAGCATTACGCTGGTAGTCCTACCAGAATGTGTGACCGTTGAAGACGGGGAAGCTCCGGGAATGGGGGTCTAACACTGTTAAAAATGGGGACCGCTGCTTACAGGAAGACCGGTCAGGTGTTGGTGACTCCCATTCAGACGGTGACGACAGTGGCAAGGAGTGCAGTAAGACTGACTCAGGTCTAAATGGCAAGTCTCGACGGAGACGTAAAAGGTGGAAAGGGGCTGAACAAATGGCTCCCTCTGAGAAGATGGATAGGGAGGAGACAGTGATCTGTCAACAGCTGGCGAAGGAGTGTTTAAAGGTGGCAGATTTACAGGCCGAAATAAAGACAATTAAAGAGCAGATTGAACAAGAAAAGGTCCTGAGATAAACGGCTGAGTACAGAGTTGATGACCTGGAGAAGGAAGTCTCTGAGCTCAGAGGTCACCTATCAGCGTGTCAAACCATGAACCAGGCTATATTGAAAGATATGGAGGTGCTCAGACAGGCCCAAGAGAAGCATCAACAGCAGCTTCTCCAGAGAGGATGAGAATCGCTGCCTGGCAGAGGAGCGGGATACAGCTCTTCAGGAGCTCGAGGTAGAGAAGGAGGCTAATGCCCAGCTCCAGAAACACACGGTTGATGGGTAAATCAAACTGTCGCACTCTCTCGGTTCGAGTGCAATGAAGGGGAGTGAGCTGGAGAGACTCCGGATTTCAAATGCATAATAGAGATACCCGAAGACATGCGAGAAGTGTGTGCTAGTGAGGGTGTGCATGAGGCCTTTAAAAAAAGCAGTAAAAGCATCCAGTGTGGACTGGGCCCCCAAAACGAACCAGTTGGTGATACTGGTGGATAGCGAGTTGGCTGTCCTGAGGGATATGCATCTGCAGTGTCTCCGCATGAAACAGAGGATCATGGTGCGTAATATGAAAGCCGCTCGACGTCTGGAGCTTGCGAGGGAAGCTCACAATCGACTGGGCTTGGTGGAAGACATCATTCTGATACCCAGAAATCTGGTGGGGAAAGTCAATGGAAGACTTGGGGAGGCGATGCAAGAGCTTGTGGATAGATCCGGTGTGGTGAGAGTGAGGAATCCATCGGATGGTGAAGTCCGGGTAGCAGATGAAGAAGGCATAGTTACTTTTGTTGTTGTTGGCTCAGTGGAAAGAGTTGGGAACCTCCGCATGCTCCTGGAATATCACGTGACATACGTACAAGAGGTAGAACAGCTGATCCGGAAAAAAATGTAGATTAAGTTACAGCTACAGGAGTTGGAAAGGAAATGGCGACTGCTTACGGCCCGGGATTTGGAGAGACGAGGGGCTTCTCTTGAGACTGGCAGTACGTCATCTGAATCAAAGGGGGATAAAGAGGGCGACTCCTCTGTTAACTCAAGGGCTGAAGCCCAAGGCAGAAATACTGACCACTGAGGGTGGGGGTGGCCTAACAAAGAGGTGATGCGGAATGACTCTCAAAGCCGACTGAGACGGTCCTCTCGACTTGCAGGGCAAGGTGACATGGGTGACCGGTCTCGAGGCCCTGGCTGTGTGACACTTGTTAAACCCCACAAGTTTGAACAGAGGGGGGGTATGTAACGCAGTGACCCCTGTGACAGCTAGGGGGCACTATATGGGCTCCAGGCATACAGGGGTTCCCTCTGTGGTGATGCAGAAACAGTGACTGGCAGGGTTGTGAATGGCCGATATATGTCACAGGGATGGATGCTCCCTGAGATGCAACCTGGAGTGTTTTATTATTAGTGCACGTGAGCACTAATATAACGATTAGTGCACCTGGGTCTGGATTGTGGGTAGCTATTGTTATGGAAATATATATGTATATGTATTTCCTATAGATCTCACTTCCTTGCTATAGGTTATATACTCCATATACTGCTATATACTCATGTACTCTTATATATTCTTATATGCACACAGATACATATTCACAGTTTGAACCTTGTAACTAGTTGGTGGAAATGACCTACTGCCCCCCCCATGAGAGAGTCTGGGGAGCAGATGGTATCTGATGATAGCATTGTCTTGTGATATTTGTCCCAGACATAGAAAGAGGAAGTTTAGGCCAGATGTGCCAGCCGATATCAGAACATTGCTGACATTGTAAGACAAAGAGCAGTATATCATCTGATGCTTAAGTCACCTTAGGTCAACGCCCATATATGTTTATGCATTAAAACTGACCAATTAGCTAAGAAGTAAAGCCTCTATGTTAATGAGTAGCCACTGCTTTTCTGTACAATTGATAAAACCAAGTATATTCAATAAACTTCCAGAGTTTTGCTGGGAGGTATTGCTGCCAACCAAGTCTGGCGTCTTTCCTTCTTTGAGCGCTCAATAAGACTCTGTCTAATTAGGACAGGTCACAGTATGCACAGCGGTAAATCTACCCAAATCAAAAGTAAATCCATCCACAACAAGTGGCGCCCAACGTGGGGCCGTGGACGAAAAAGCACGGGGATCCTGCTGACCGGAGAGGACAGAGGTGCCGGCCAAGGTCTTGGCTCATGGGAACGGAGATTTGCGCAACTCCATAAGTAAGGTAAGAAAATCTAGTTATCTTACCTGAATGTTCCCTGTGCCCAGTCCGGGTCAGCAACTCTAGCCGGTCAGTGTGGTCACCAAACCCAGGTAGTGTTGAAAAGTCCACGAGAAAATCCAAACCCTGGGATAAGCTAAGTGTCTACTGTGATCCTGTGTGTCTGAGATTCGGGTGAGAGAGTTGGTGGAGACTGTGACTTGATTTGTAGCTGCTGAGACACCGATAACAAGACTGAGTCTCTCTGACTAAGTCAGATTACGTCCCCGCACCATGCGGAGGTTTTGACTTAGACGGGATATCACAGGTGGTTTCCTCTGAAAAAGCTGTCACGGTCCCCGCACACACACACGGAGGTGTCAGCTTCAAGGAGGTATCACAGGTGAATCCCACCCCACGGCTGTCACGGTCCCCGCACATATACACGGAGGTGTCAGCTTCAGGGAGGCATCACAGGTGAATCTCTTGGCTGCCACAGTCCCCGCACACACGCGGATGCGGCAGACTGGGGGGATATCACAGACTGATCACTGGAGAGATTATCACGGTTCTCGGGTGCACACGGAGGGGTGGTAATCTAATGGGATATCACGGCTCCCGTCTCCCAGCAGACGGAGGGTGATACATCCCGGTGCTAAACAAAGCGCCATGGGTGATTGGCAGTTACCGGTTGTCAGCAGCTGTTTGACGTGTCACAGAAGGGCTTTCGATCTCTCTCCCCGGACGTCTATATGTGAATTTATTGCAGGTTCCGCAAAGATCTGAAGCAGAAAGTTTTGCCTTTTTTTTTTTATTGTAAACTTCCTCTTTTGCCTGCAGGGTGTGGTCCCTGAGATAAATATATATTTCATATTGTTATATTTTGGACTCTGTTTTTCCCTGTTTTATCTTTTATTTTGCATTTTTGGTGGATGCTTTTGTTACTGCAGTGTGAGAATTTTCGGGAAAGCTGGGTCTTTTTGAGCATATCAATGTTTGTTTTTTTTCCTCTTCATGTCACTGAGAGACTCAGGCAAGGGAAAAAAAAAAAAAAAGAGGAAGTTGGGTGCCTACATTCTACATTAACCCTTTTATTGTTGGTTTAAAGTTCTATATACTATATACTTTTTGATTTTATCAATTTTTTTGGGTTTCATCCTTTAAGAATCTTTTTAAAAAGAAAAAAAAAGAAAAATCATTTTTCCCTTTTTAGTTTTCTTCTACTTTTTGTGACATATTTTATCAGTTTTTTTTTTAAGTTTTAGTTTTCACTTCTTTCTTCCAGTTTTTTGTTAAAAAAGAATTTTGAATTTTTACCTGCTTTGGTAATTCCTGTGTTATCTTGCCAATTTTCGATTTTCCATATTCTTGTTTTCTTTTTGTTCCCTTTTAAGCAGGTTAAAAGGGGTTGCAAGGTGTTAAAAGGTTTAATCACTTTTTTTGAAGTTTTTGGAACAGACACAGTAGGTGTTATTCAGAAAGTTAAGCATGTCGGTTTCTACGGGCAGCTCCGTATGCTCTAGCATGGCATAATGTATTGGAAGGAAAAAAGGGAAGTAGCTAGTTGAGCTCAATTGCAGTCTGCATTTCTTAAAGTGACAGAGCATTTAACAGCGCAGTAGGTGCTAGCAGATAGTGTGAACAAGACAGGATTGTTTTTTTTTTTTGTTTTACGTGTAGGAAAAAGTGTTTTCATAGTAATCTGTGCCGTCTGAGGAGGACCACAGGTCGAAGAATGCCTTCCGTGACGGCAGGGGGGGGGAAGCAGTCCGCCCCCCATCTCCTCTCTCCTCCCTCCTCCCATCTCCCTCTATCTCCGCTATTTTCACAACCTCCTCCCCTCTCTCATCTATTTCTCCTCCTATACCTCGTCCTCCCTCACCATCTCTCCCTCCTCTATCTTCTTCACCTCCGCCTATCTCTCCTCCTATCCCTTCTCCTCCTCCTTTTTCTCTCTCCTACCTCTCCTCCCTTTCCATCTTCATCACCAACGCCCACCTCTCATCCACTGCACCCGTCTCTTCTTCCCTCCTCCTTGTCTTCACCATCTCCTCCACCCTTTCTTCTTCTTCTTCTTCTTCTTCTTCTTTTTTCTCACCCACCTCTCAGTTCATCGTCACCTGCTGGCCTAGTGCCAGATCCAGACAATGAAGTGTCCCTAGTTCCACAGGGGACTCTCTCTAAAGAGACAGTTATGTCACCGGGAGAAGAAAGTGAATCACTCCCCACACATGACAACACAGGTGCCCTCCCGATTAGTGTTGAGCATTCCGATACCGCAAGTATCGGGTATCGGCCGATACTTGCTGTATCGGAATTCCGATACCGACTTCCGATATTTTTTCAATATCGGAAGTCGGCATCGGAATTGGAAGTTCAAAGTTGATTGACAGCCTGACATCATCATGATGCGCGGTGTGTGCGCATCATGATGCGCCGTCATTTCGGGCCTTCCGGGGGTCTCTGCCGGCCTGCCGGGGGGCTGTGTGGACTGCCCGGGGTCTGTACCGGCCTGCCGGGGGGCTGTGCCGGCCTGCCGGTGGTCTGTGCACCCTGTGGGGGTCTGTACCGGCCTGCCGGGGGGCTGTGCCGGCCTGCCGGTGGTCTGTGCACCCTGTGGGGGTCTGTACCGGCCTGCCGGGGGGCTGTGCCGGCCTGCCGGGGGGCTGTGCTGATGTCCGGGGGTCTGTGCAAGCATCGTCCGATGGGACTATAAGTCCCATCTGGCGATGCCTGCTACCATGACAGTGATTGACACATTAGCCAATGATGGGACAGTAGTAGTCCCATCATCCGGCTAATGTGTTAAATGTTAAAAAAAAAATAAAAAAAAATACTACATACATACTACATACATACGACATGCATGCTACATACATACTACATGCTACATACATACTACATATATACTACATGCATGCAACATGCATACTACATGCTACATACATACTACATATATACTACATGCATGCTACATACATACTGCATGCTACATACATACTACATACATACTACATACATACCACATATATACTACATACATACTACATGCTACATACATACTACATATATACTACATGCATGCTACATACATACTGCATGCTACATACATACTACATACATACCACATATATACTACATACATACTACATGCATGCTACATACATACTACATACATACTACATACATACTACATACTACATACATACCACATATATACTACATACATACTACATGCATGCTACATACATACCACATATATACTACATGCATGCTACATACATACTACATGCTACATACATACTACATATATACTACATGCATGCTACATACATACTGCATGCTACATACATACTACATACATACTACATACATACCACATATATACTACATACATACTACATGCATGCTACATACATAACACATATATACTACATGCATGCTACATACATACTACATGCTACATACATACCACATACATACTACATACATACTACATGCTACATACATACTACATATATACAACATGCATGCTACATACATACTGCATGCTACATGCATGCTACATACATACTACATACATGCTACATACATACCACATATATACTACATACATACTACATACAATACATTCATACAATACATACATAGACATACAGTACATATAACATAGAGTAACATACTTACCAATACTTGTCACATTGTTCCCCGAAGCCATTGTCTTTTACGGAATAAATATTAACATAACAAACCACAAAAATACTCACCCACGATCTGAAGCAGTCCACGAGTGTGTCCCACGACGATCTTGGGTAGAGAACTGCAGCATCAGCTGATGCTGCCGTTCTCTACGGGCTGCAGGAATCCAATGACGGAAGGTAGGTATCCTTCCGCACTGTATTCCTCCGCCACTTAAAAAAAAAAAAGTCCCTAGTCTCACTTTATGCCATTGCTGCGTGGGAAATTCCCACACAGCAATGGCATAAAGTGAGACTAGGGACTTTTTTTTTTTTTAAGTGGCGGAGGAATACAGTGCGGAAGGATACCTACCTTCCGTCATTGGATTCCTGCAGCCCGTAGAGAACGGCAGCATCAACTGATGCTGCAGTTCTCTACCCAAGATCGTCGTGGGACACACTCGTGGACTGCTTCGGATCGTGGGTGAGTATTTTTGTGGTTTGTTATGTTAATATTTATTCCGTAAAAGACAATGGCTTCGGGGAACAATGTGACAAGTATTGGTAAGTATGTTACTCTATGTTATATGTACTGTATGTCTATGTATGTATTGTATGAATGTATTGTATGTAGTATGTATGTAGTATATATGTGGTATGTATGTAGCATGTAGTATGTATGTAGCATGCAGGTAGCATGCAGTATGTATGTAGCATGCATGCAGTATATATGTAGTATGTATGTGGTATGTATGTAGCATGTAGTATGTATGTAGCATGCATGTAGTATGTATGTGGCATGTATGTAGCATGTAGTATGTATGTAGCATGCATGTAGTATATATGTAGTATGTATGTAGCATGTAGTATGTATGTAGCATGCATGTAGTATGTATGTAGTATGTATGTAGCATGCAGTATGTATGTAGCATGCATGTAGTATATATGTAGTATGTATGTGGTATGTATGTAGCATGTAGCATGCATGTAGCATGCATGTAGTATGTATGTAGTATGTATGTGGTATGTATGTAGCATGTAGTATGTATGTAGCATGCATGTAGTATATATGTAGTATGTATGTGGTATGTATGTAGCATGTAGTATGTATGTAGCATGCATGTAGTATATATGTAGTATGTATGTAGCATGTAGTATGTATGTAGCATGCATGCAGTATGTATGTAGTATGTATGTAGCATGCAGTATGTATGTAGCATGCATGTAGTATATATGTAGTATGTATGTGGTATGTATGTAGCATGTAGTATGTATGTAGTATGTATGTAGCATGCATGTAGTATGTATGTAGTATGTATGTAGTATGTATGTGGTATGTATGTAGCATGTAGTATGTATGTAGCATGCATGTAGTATATATGTAGTATGTATGTAGCATGCATTATGTATGTAGCATGCATGTAGTATGTATGTAGTATGTATGTAGTATGTATGTGGTATGTATGTAGCATTTAGTATGTATGTAGCATGCATGTAGTATATATGTGTTATGTATGTAGCATGTAGCATGCATGTAGTATGTATGTGGTATGTATGTAGCATGTAGTATGTATGTAGTATATATGTGGTATGTATGTAGCATGTAGTATGTATGTAGCATGCAGTATGTAGCATGCATGTAGTATATATGTAGTATATATGTAGTATGTATGTAGCATATATGTAGTATGTATGTAGCATGCAGTATGTATGTAGCATGCATGTAGTATATATGTAGTATGTATGTAGCATATATGTAGTATGTATGTAGCATGTAGTATGTATGTAGCATGCAGTATGTATGTAGCATGCATGTAGTATATATGTAGCATATATGTAGTATGTATGTAGCATGTAGTATATATGTAGTATGCATGTTGTATGTATGTAGCATGTATGTAGCATGTAATTTTTTTTTTTTTTTTGTACATTCAACACATTAGCCGGATGATGGGACTACTACTGTCCCATCATTGGCTAATGTGTCAATCACTGTCATGGTAGCAGGCATCGCCCGATGGGACTTGTAGTCCCATCGGACGATGCCTGCACAGACCCCCGAAGCCTGCACAGACCACCGGCAGGCCGGCACAGCCCCCCGGCAGGCCGGCACAGCCCACCGGAGCCTGCACAGACCACCGGCAGGCCGGCACAGCCCCCCGGCAGGCCGGCACAGCCCACCGGAGCCTGCACAGACCACCGGCAGGCCGGCACAGCCCCCCGGAGCCTGCACAGCCCCCCGGCAGGCCGGCACAGCCCCCCGGCAGGCCAGCACAGCCCACCGGAGCATGCACAGACCACCGGCAGGCCGGCACAGCCCCCCGGCAGGCCGGCACAGCCCACCGGAGCCTGCACAGACCCCCTGGCAGGCCGGCACAGCCCCCCGAAAGGCCCGTACAAACCCCAGAGAGGCTGTACAAGGCAAAAACAGGGTTTTTCTTATTCCGATACCGGAAGTCCCATAGACTTGAATGGGACTTCCGGTATCGGAATCGGCGATACCGATACTTTTTTTTAAGATCGGCCGATCCATTCCGATCCGATACTTTGAAGTATCGGACGGTATCGCTCAACTCTACTCCCGATACAACAGATAGCAGAAGATAGGTGTGGGCCATCAGACACTGCACCTGCTAACTCTGAGACTGAAGATCGTATGTGCCACACGGAGCTCCAGTCTCAAGGGGGGGGGAGTACACACACACACAGAAAGACAATCACACAGTGGCACAGTTGCTCCTCTGATGAACATGAAGAGGAGATTATGCTGCATAGTAGGCAGGGGCAGATAGAGCGAGAACTCTTACACTATGTGCCCTTCACCCCTAGTCAGGTGTTCAGTATTCTAAAATCATGAAGGAACACCTCAAGCTTCCACCAGAATTAGATGTGCATTCCTGGAAACCAGGATCAAAGCTAATTGAACAGCTTAGAGAGTGGGCCAACACCAGACAAGCACTCAGCCTGCATAACATGAGACAAGCCGAGACAGAGTCCCTAGACAGGTTTCATGGCAGAGTGAGGCAAGTATTCCAAATTTTAGGCTTCACTATTCATGATCAGATACACGGACAGATGTTGGCACAGGCCTTTGTGCATGGACTAAGAGAACCAATCAAGAAACTACTGATAGTGGCCAGGCCTGAGTACAGGACAATAGCAGTAGATGTCAGGCCCTGCCGTGATGGCCACTGACGTGAAGGAGCAACCACCCTGCAGAGACAGAAGACCTGTCAGGTGTTTCAACTGTGGCAACTTTGGCCATTTCCGGAACCAGTGCACAGCACCCCGGCAACCCAGGTCATCACGCAGAGGAGTAGGCCAAGAAAGAAAGACAGAAGACAATGAAGAACCCTGTCCATAGGACAGAGGCAAACCAGGTCCGCCAGATGTCACGCCCCTGACATGTGAAACCCCATCAGCGAACCCAATACCTCAAATCACTGGGGCTGTCATATCTTTCCTTGTGGACACTGGTGCAGTCAGAAGTGAAAATCCCCGACCCCACCAGTCTATCAGAACACTCCGTGTCTTGTATGGGGATTAAAGGTCAAGACAGACGTTCCCCAGCTTGCAAGCCCCTAAGCATGAGGACACTGCCAGGACACTCCATCCTGTTTCCAGTTTACGGTGGAGACCTGCCCACCCCACCTGATGAGCGCAGACCTACTGCAGGAACTGAAGGTGACCAAAGTGTCCCATGAAGATGTGACCTTGACCACTTCCCCACCTCAGACCCAAGAAGAATCAATCATGCTGGTGGCCCTACAAGAGCCTCGCTCGAACAACCGGTGCAAGCCTACCCAAGGAGGTGCTGGACATAGCACCCAGAAGCCTATGGCCCAAGGGAAACTTCAAGTTGCGCCAGTGCGAGTGTCACTCAAGTCTACAACCCCGGACGCTCCGAAGGCCCAGCATCCGCAGCTCATCACCTAGAGCTAAACTGACTCTGACCAGCTGGAGGTCTAAGTGGAACTGCTGTTCAAGAAACGGCCTAAGAACTTTGGCATGGGCCAGGAAAACTCTCAACCCAGAGGGACCACACCCGCTTCGTGGAATGGCTGCACTGCTTCCGGCTCCAGCGCCAGAGGATCATCTTGGACAAGATTCTGAAGGTACTCCCTGAAGTTAATCCAGGCCCTGGACCAGAAGACAGCCACTCAGCTCCTCAAATTGGTTAACAAGATGCTGACCAGAAATCAAGCTGGGTAAAAGGAGCTGCTGCTGGCTGGTAAAGAAGATGCCCCAGCAAAAAGACCCCCCTGTGAGAGCAAGAAAGCTCAGCTGAACGTCACCTCTGACGAAAAATAAGGACCCCAGCAAACGGTTTGGTTTCCTGCCAGCCCTGTGCCAGAAGATGGGAGTCGCTCACGGCACTGTGAAGAGCAAGGCCAGATTGAGCCGCCTCACCCACGGGAATCATCATGCGGTCTCAGCTTCTCTCGATCAAGAGGAAGACTGTGAAAGGAGAACCAGATCAGATTGAATGGTGTATAACCTGAGGACCGTGAGCGAAGCAACCGTGTTTGAAACCCCAGTTGTGCCAGATCTGACAAACGTGCCAGCCACAGCAACGGTGCTCACGGCAATGGATCTGCCCGAAGCTTCCCTCAATGTTCCCCCTCACCTGGACGACCAGTTCCTGAAAACGCACAAGGGGAGTGCGGAACAAATGGACAGTGAGGCCCAAGAGGGCCCGGAACAGCCTTTCACAGCTCGCAAGAGCATTGCCCTCCGTCCCCACCAACTGGATTGCGGAGCATGCAGAAGTCATCGACACCGCTACCTGCACAGCGCTTTCCATGTCTCCTCTACTCTGCCTGGCAGAGCAGCAACGTAAGTTCTGCAAAACAGAGTCCAGTGGTGTCAAAAGCAAGTTCCTGAAGACACTGTATCGCCCACTAGACGAAACACTTGACAGATGACCGGAGGGCCGTGGAGGAGAAGGTGGCTCCCTCAACAACTCCGAAGATGCAGTCCTTCCTTATTCTAGTCTCGTACTGCAGAACTTGGATTCCTGGTGCTCCAGGTTTAATGCAACCTCTGTACAATTGCATCAACGCATTGCAACCTTCATCTCGTACAGGAAACTGAAAGACTTCATAGTCTCTGCGCCAACTCTAGGCCTCACTGAGTATGAGAAGCCATCCCGTCCTGACCAAAACGGAAAAAGAAGGAACAAGATGGAGAAGGTCATGCTACTGGCCAGGCTTAAAACAGACTAATGGAGGGAAACCAGAGGCCTCTAGACTACCTCTCAGCTGGCCTGGATCCAGTTGCAAGGGGGGGCCCTCCTGCATGAAAGCAATACCCGCAGCACACGCCCTCCTGACAAGGCTGCTCTCCACCACTCTTCAGTGCTCTCAGCCGTTACCTGTCTCTACTCCCACTCCCAAGGGGGGATGCGGATACGGACCCTCAGATGAAAAATCTGCAAGATACCGTACATGGCTCCAGCCTTGCACATGATGAAGGAAAGTTCCACACGGGATGTGCAGCGACCAGCAATCAAGACATTCTATGGTTCTGAAGGTTGTCAGCCCAAGAGCCCAAGAAGCGGAGCTGATAGAGCTGACGAAAGACCTGCCAGATTGCGAAGAACAAAAACTTCCAGGTACTCGCATGACATGGCACCTGACTTCGGACCCATCTGGGCTGCAAGAAACTTCATCACAGCAAGCGGATCGACCGTGAAGCACCATGGAGCCATCAGAGACCTGCTGGACGCTCTTCAACTACTAGAAGTGGTGGCAGTGTTGAAGGCCAAGGCACACGGAAAACTGAACACAGTAGAGACACGGGGCATCAACAGCAGACGTGGCAGCCAAAGAAGCAGCCAGAGGAAGACAATATGGAAAATGGGAGAGGTCGTAGAGCCGGACGGCTACTACATGACGACTGAAGACGAGAAAACCTGGCAAACAGAAGTCAATGGGAAAACCGTTGAAGATGCCATCTCTGAATTAGACAGAAGTGCTGCCTCCTCCTCCACCAGCCAACAAGCTGAATCACTTCCAGGACGAAGACTCTGACGTGGATATGAATTCTGAGGCAGAAGAATGGTGCCTACCTTTCCAGAAAGGACGTATTTGATGGAGAACATTCCAGAAGATTGTCCTCCACCACCCTCTCGTGGGGAAGCTTCTTCTCCAGCACAGTCCTACGGTCAGCAGTCCACGGCAACACTTACCCCGTCCCCCCGAGACGAGCTGTATGAGTCCGAAGGCATCCCAAGGCTACAACAGTTTGACCTTCCCCCTCATCCCCAGAGAATACCAGCTGGACCTGTACCAATGCAAAGAGTCCCAAGTCCTCCTCTGACACAGTCTAACCCAAGTCTTCATACAGAGGGAGGCGCGGACAGAGACGAAACCTCAGCTAAAATCCCACCATCAGCTCAGAGAATGTCAATTACCACAACCCAGTCACTAAACCTGACAAGATGACTTCCTGAAACCTGTACAAGAAGTAACAGGATCAGACTCGGAAGGAGAGCTGGATGCTGAGGGCCAAAAGCACTGGGCTCCAAGAAACCGTCTACGTCAAAGCGTCTACCTCAAGACAGTCCTAGTCTACCTCAAACCGTCTACCTCAAGACAGACCCAGTCTATCTCAAAGTGTGTACCCTACGGTGGTTCAGTGGGCACATGGCCCCCACACAGAATCGAAGACACAGATGAATGACCTGATTGGACTCAACTCACACCTAAACAGCGAAGATTCCCAGCAGCTGTTTAGCCACTGACAAATTTAACATCGGACAAGCGGGAAAAGTTACCCCACATCATCTGGCCTGAAGACTTCCCAGTAAGGAACCAGTTGGCGAAGACTACTGCAAAGAAGCTACTCTCAAAAATAGTGTGCAGATATGGGGTTTTCAGAAGCAATAGCAAGTGATCAGGGACCCGCATACACAGCAAACCTAGCACAAGGGATCTGATCAGCAGTAGGGTCAGGCGTAGACCTACACACTAATCACCATCCCACACCATAGACTAGGTGGGACACTTAAGAGCAGCATGCTAAAAAATTTGCCCAAGAGACAGACAAACCCTGGCATTAGACACTCCCGTAGGCTCAGAGAAAGCTGTCACCAATATGAGACTTTATTTGGGTAAAAAAAAAAAAAAAACCCAGTTTAGGGGTATTCTTTACTTAGCAGTTGACTATGCAATATGATACTTTGTCTGCATGTGTAATTGAATTTATCAAGAATTTTGCTAATGTCCATTCTCGAGTTTTTCTCCCTCATTGCCAGGTCCAGATTCGGTGCCTGGTATGCACGTCCTGAAGTCAGGAGACTGCTGAGTGTTGGTGAAAAAAAGTCTGTAAAAAGAAGCACTCGATCCCAGATCCAATGGCCCTTCACCAAGTGCTGACGCCACCAACCAGGAGGGAGAACCCCCACCTGGATCCACGCATCGCATTGCACGAAAAGGCCTTCATACCAGAAGATACACCTGAGCTGGAATGATGCTGTGGATGACCTCCCTGACTGAATAAATAACCTACCTGACGGAGAATACACATGCACTGACTGCATAGACTGCTAACTAAGAGACTTTGATTACATTGCACCACACCCCCTTTAGGGACAGATCTCCTGACTGCCCATTTGCGAAAAGTCTGTACAGAGGAGGATGTATGCACTAGGCATATGTCAGTCCACTGGCAGCATAAAAGAGTTGCAGCGCTTTGGGCCAGGAGCAGGGTTTTAGGGCAAGTGATATCTAAGGGGGGATTGTTATGGAAATATATATGTATATGTATTTCCTATAGATCTCACTTGCCTGCTATAGGCTATATACTCCAAATACTGCTATATACTCATGTACTCTTATATATTCTTATATGCACACAGATACATATTCACAGTTTGAACCTTGTAACTAGTTGGTGGAAATGACCTACTGCCCCTCCCATGAGAGAGTCTGGGGAGCAGATGGTATCTGATGATAGCATTGTCTTGTGATATTTGTCCCAGACATAGAAAGAGGAAGTTTAGGCCAGATGTGCCAGCCGATATCAGAACATTGCTGACATTGTAAGACAAAGAGCAGTATATCATCTGATGCTTAAGTCACCTTAGGTCGACGCCCATATATGTTTATGCATTAAAACTGACCAATTAGCTAAGAAGTAAAGCCTCTATGTTAATGAGTAGCCACTCCTTTTCTGTACAATTGATAAAACCAAGTATATTCAATAAACTTCCAGAGTTTTGCTGGGAGGTATTGCTGCCAACCAAGTCTGGCGTCTTTCCTTCTTTGAGCGCTCAATAAGACTCTGTCTAATTAGGACAGGTCACAGTATGCACAGGGGTAAATCTACCCAAATCAAAAGTAAATCCATCCAAAACACTATGAGAGATGGGAGGGTCAGGCTACCCATATTACCTCACCTTTGGGTGAGGGTGCTGGCTGTAACCCTGTTTTCCTTCAAGACCTGCAGGTATTTTCAGGACCTGCCATGAGGTCATGACCAGGTGACCAGCCATGTGATCCATACCTCACCTGTGGGTGGGGTTACAGCCTACATAATGAAGGTGTGTTTAGCACATGAGAGAGTGTTGGGAGTATGAATTGTGCACAGACTTCCATGTGTCCAGGTGGGACATTACAGAGTTGTCTGTGACCTGGGAGGTAGAAGGCCTCCTGCGTGTGTGGCTCCAGGCCAACCCTGCTTGCTGGATATTGCACAGCCTGGGGAAGCAGTGCTGGCTTTCCTGAACCAGAGGAACGAGGTCTGTGAGATACCTCCAGAGTGAACGGTCGGACAACCGTGAGTGGCACTGACCTCGATCAGTAAGAGACTGTACTGTCCTATGGAACTGTGTTTAACGGACATTGCCCTGGCCTGTGTGTGAACAGGGTCTGAGGGAGCAGAGCCTTGTTTATGGATATTAATATTTTATGCTGCCAGACATAAAGGCTGACTACTCTGTGTTTGTGCTGCTGGGGATATGGAGCAATAAACCCAGGAGAACTTTTAAGGAAATTGAGTCTTCCTGTATGTTATAGCGCTGCCAAGCGGGCGTTCTACAATGCACTCAGTGAGCGCTGCCTCACTATATATATATATATATATATATATATAGTGATGCTAGGGGCGCTGTATGGGACATGCATGCAGGCGTTCCTTCATTGTAATAGGGTAAATGGTGAGATCGGTGGGACCAATCACCTACAAACCCACCCAGGGGTGTGTGTCTGAACGCCCAAAGTAAAGCCTGTGTGTGTATGGCTGGGTCTGTTAAAAGGACCTGCAATGAGGTAATAACCATGTGATCCATACCTCACCTGTGGGTGTGGCTATGTACCATATAATGTGCCTGAGGTCTGGTCACATGAGGGAGTGTATGGACCTGATTGGTTCATGTGGAAGGTCTTGGAAGGCCTATGTGTTGGAAGGTGTGCTACCTCCCTGATGAGCACATGGAGGCTTTGGACCTGGTGGCCTGTGTGATGGACGGTTCCAAGTGGTGACAGAAGTCCTAAACAGCACACAGAGAGGCCTTGTTTCCAGAGTCAGTGAAGGCTCTGCATTGGGAAGCTACCGCCTGGCTGAGGATCTGAAACTGTTAGGCAGCCTAGTGAGCAAGGCGTTGTCTGGGATGGTGATCCCAGTTCGGCAGCTTCCCTGACAAACGTGAGTGATACTGACCGAGGTCAGAAAGAGACTGGGTTCAGACTATGGAGCCGGCATCTGGAGCAGGAGCTCCTAAGAGGTAACCCTGGACAGAGGGAAATAACTCTATTGAGGCTATAGAGCCTGTTAACTGAACATGGCACAGCCTGTGTGGCCACAGGTCTGAGAGAGCGGAGCCGTAATATGAACACTGACCTGTCTGATGTAAGACTGTAGCGTTTTATGGTTTATGCTGTATAATAAACCACATAGACTGTCTAAATGGAAAGTGTTCCTGTGTGCCGTTAATCCGCTGCCAAGTGAGTATTCCCCAACACTAACAATAAGCGCTACCTTACAAAATATATATATATATATATTTTATGTGGTGTAATGACCACTGTGTCCACTAGGGGGTGCTGTATGGATGTCCCAAGAGGGAGGATGAGTGGCAGAATATGGAAGCACCGTCATGTATCTCAAGGTGGGTGGCCTTGAGATGGAGACTGATGCGTGTGTTGAGCAGCAGTGATACTGTGAGGTGCTGTGTCAATGTGTCAGGGAGAAGTCTCCAGGTAACTAGGGAGACGGGTGGGCCTAGTTACCTACAAACCCACCCAGGGGGTGTGTTTAGTACACTATAGTAAAAGACTGTGAGTGTGTGAAGGACCTGTGATGAGGTCATAGCCATGTGACCCAGTGGGCGTGGCTACGGACCATATATGGTGGCCAGGGTAGGTCACAGGTGGTGAATGCAGGGACCTGGTTGGTCGAGAGCAGAAGGTCCTGCTAGGAGAGTTGTCTCCTGGCTCACAGCATGAGAGGTGGCTGTGAGCAATGGCGACGTGTGCCTGAGAGTTCCCTGGAGGGAACGAACATGTGCGATGGTGAAGCCGCATGAGGAACCCTGACGGGTGAGATAACGCTGAGGCTGAAGAGCCTGCGCCATGGACATGTGCATAACCTGTGTGAGTACAGGATAACCAGAGTGAAGCTCTGTAATGGACGCTAAGCTGTTGTATATTGCTTCTGTGGGTTTATGATGGAGGAATAAACCGCATGGACCATGTTATGGTTTTAAGAAAATCCAGTACCGGATGTGTTTTATTCGCTGCCAAGCGAGTGATCCCCTGCTGGAATGACAGCGCTACCTCACAAAATATATATATATATATATATATATGAAAAACTTACTTAGTCAACCACCAATTGTGCAAGTTATCCCACTTAAAAAGATGGGAGAGGCCTTTAATTGACATAATAGGTAGACGACAGCTGTGAGAGTCAAAATGAGATAACAAATCGAGAAAATTGCTTTGTCTGATTTGGCAACAGTTATTTTGAAAATTATGGTGGAAAATAAGTATTTGGTCACCTAAAAACATGGATGTGGAAACCACAATAGAAAAATGCGACCATAGATCCATATTAAAAGATTGCAAATTCTCTTTATTAAATTGTGGACAAGACAAGACAAAAATGGGGAACATATGCAAGGACAATCAAAAAGTGCAATAGTGTAAATGCTGATACGAGCAGGACCTGCCCCAGTCCGCCTGAGCTATCATATTAAGGGGTTAATGTATATATTTCTACTCCATATAAAGAGCAACATGTGTTAGGTCTAAATAGATCAGACAAAAATATATCGTACATAGAAAGGGGACAATTGCCCATCATCTATCGTGCAAAATATATACATATACTATCCCAAAGAGGTAACTTAAAGGGTTAACAACGAGTCAACACTGCTGCCCTCAAACCATGTGAGGCACATCTTACATGTGTGAAAAGAGGGAAGATGGTGCAGCTAACAATGCCTAAGCTGCACCAGCGGGCAAATAACCCGCCCTCAATAGGTTAAGAACCCAGGCATGTTACCTCAATGAAGCTTCAGGATGACCAGGCGGTACGCTCGTTTCCCCGACGCGCGTTTCGGAGCAATAAGCTCCTTCCTCAGGGGGCATAAGTATCCAACACCATATGCATCTATTTAAATGCGCCTGCCGGAAATGCCGCAGAACGCGCCATCCGCCCCTCCCATTGCGGGCACACCTCCTACCGATGACGCGGCCGGAAACACGTGGGCCCACGTGATCCGGCATCCGACGTCGGCAGGGCACGCCACACAGGGGGAGGAGGGGGCACGTATGCGCAGTGTGATTGAAGCTCCGGCGGCCATATTGCAAAAGGGCCAATAGATAGAATCAGACCACAACAATACATAGATGCAAGGACGCAAAAACAAAACAAAGAAACCAACATTACATTATAAAATTGTTGTATATAGGGTCGTACACCATACTAGAATCCAATCCTCGGTTATTTTGGGCAACCTTAATGAGAGACAATAAGCAATAGAAGAAAGGAGGCATGAGGAAATATACAGAATTGCCATACCTATCAAAATACTCATTATTACCCATATTACATAGTATATCCCATACAACCCATCTAAGGCATCTAAATGGGAACCACCAAAATGGACGATTCATATGGCCCTTATTGTTGTTCCCCTTTGTCCATATATATGTGGCAGATATTGTATCTATTGATACTTTGTAAGTGCAGCACACCTATATGGGACATTATGTGTCAATTGGGGATATTGTTGGGCCTCTTTTGTGTGCCTTGAATTTGTAAATATGATGGTTATATATATGAGGTCATTTGGCTTCAATACTGTGTTTTTTGAGTATCTGTGGGGTTGTATGGGATATACTATGTAATATGGGTAATAATGAGTATTTTGATAGGTATGGCAATTCTGTATATTTTTGTATATTTCCTCATGCCTCTTTTCTTCTATTGCTTATTGTCTCTCATTAAGGTTGCCCAAAATAACCGAGGATTGGATTCTAGTATGGTGTACGACCCTATATACAACAATTTTATAATGTAATATTGGTTTCTTTGTTTTGTTTTTGCGTCCTTGCATCTATGTATTGTTGTGGTCTGATTCTACAGTCATATGTTAAAGTTTGGGCACCCCTATTAATGTTAACCTTTTTTCTTTATAACAATTTTGGTTTTTGCAGCAGCTATTTCAGTTTCATATATCTAATAACTGATGGACCCAGTTATATTTCTGGATTCAAATGAGGCTTATTGTACTAACAGAAAATGTGCAATCTGCATTTAAACAAAATTTGACCGATGCAAAAGTATGGGCACCCTTATTATTTTCTTGATTTGAACACTCCTAACTACTTTTTGCGGACTTCCTGAAGCACTAAATTTGGTTTTGTAACTTCATTGAGCTTTGAGCTTCATAGCCAGGTGTATCAAATCATGAGAAAAGGTATTTAAGGTGGCCACTTGCAAGTAGTCTCCTATTTGATTCTCCTATGAAGAGTGGCATCATGGGCTCCTCAAAACAACTCTCAAATGATCTGAAAACAAAGATTATTCAACATAGCTTTTCAGGGGAAGGATACAAAAAGTTGTCTCAGAGATTTAACCTGTCAGTTTCCACTGTGAGGAAAATAGTAAGAAAAAGGAAGAACACAGGTACAGTTCTTGTTAAGCCCAGAAGTGGCAGGCCAAGAAAAATATCAGAAAGTCAGAGAAGAAGAATGGTGAGAACAGTCAAGGACAATCCACAGACCACCTCCAAAGACCTGCAGCATCATCTTGCTGCAGATGGTGTCACTGTGCATCGGTCAACAATACAGCGCACTTTGCACAAGGAGAAGCTTTATGGGAGAGTGATGCGAAAGAAGCCGTTTCTGCAAGCACGCCACAAACAGAGTCGCCTGAGGTCTGCAAAAGCACATTTGGACAAGCCAGTTACATTTTGGAAGAAGGTCCTGTCGACTGATGAAACAAAGATTGAGTTGTTTGGTCATACAAAAAGGCGTTATGCATGGAGGCTAAAAAACACAGTATTCCAAGAAAAACACTTGCTACCCACAGTAAAATTTGGTGGAGGTTCCATCATGCTTTGGGGCTGTGTGGCCAATGCTGGCACCGGGAATCTTGTTAAAGTTGAGGGTTGCATGGATTCAACTCCGTATCAGCAGATTCTTCACAATAATGTGCAAGAATCAGTGACGAAGTTGAAGTTACGCAGGGGATGGATATTTCAGCAAGACAATGATCCAAAACACCGCTCCAAATCTACTCAGGCATTCATGCAGAGGAACAATTACAATGTTCTGGAATGGCCATCCCAGTCCCCAGACCTGAATATCATTGAACATCTGTGGGATGACTTGAAGCAGGCTGTCCATGCTCGGCGACCATCAAACTTAACTGACCTGGAATTGTTTTGTAAACAGGAATGGTCACAAATACCTTCATCCAGGATCCAGGAACTCATTAATAGCTACAGGAAGCGACTAGAGGCTGTTATTGTTGCAAAAGGAGGATCTACGAAATATTAATGTCACTTTTATGTTGAGGTGCCCATACTTTTGCATCGGTCAAATTTTGTTTAAATTCAGATTGCGCATTTTCTGTTAGTACAATAAACCTCATTTGAATCCAGAAATATAACTGAGTCCATCAGTTATTAGATATATGAAACTGAAATAGCTGTTACAAAAACCAAAATTGTTATAAAGAAAAAAGGTTAACATTAATAGGGGTGCCCAAACTTTTACATATGACTGTATATATTGGCCCTTTTGCAATATGGCCGCCGGAGCTTCAATCACACTGCGCATGCGTGCCCCCTCCTCCCCCTGTGTGGTGTGCCCTGCCGACGTCGGGTGCCGGATCACGTGGGCCCACGTGTTTCCGGCCGCGTCATCGGTAGGAGGTGTGCCTGCAATGGGAGGGACGGATGGCGCGTTCTGCGGCATTTCCGGCAGGCGCATTTAAATAGATGCATATGGTGGTGGATACTTATGCCCCCTGAGGAAGGAGCTTATTGCTCCGAAACGCGCGTCGGGGAGACGAGTGTACCGCCTGGTCATCCTGAAGCTTCATTGAGGTAACGTGCCTGGGTTCTTAACCTATTGAGGGCGGGTTATTTGCCCGCTGGTGCAGCTTAGGCATTGTTCGCTGCACCATCTTCCCTCTTTTCACACATGTAAGATGTGCCTCACATGGTTTGAGGGCAGCAGTGTTGACTCGTTGTTAACCCTTTAAGTTACCTCTTTGGGATAGTATATGTATATATTTTGCACGATAGATGATGGGCAATTGTCCCCTTTCTATGTACGATATATTTTTGTCTGATCTATTTAGACCTAACACATGTTGCTCTTTATATGGAGTAGAAATATATACATTAACCCCTTAATATGATAGCTCAGGCGGACTGGGGCAGGTCCTGCTCGTATCAGCATTTACACTATTGCACTTTTTGATTGTCCTTGCATATGTTCCCCATTTTTGTCTTGTCTTGTCCACAATTTAATAAAGAGAATTTGCAATCTTTTAATATGGATCTATGGTCGCATTTTTCTATTGTGGTTTCCACAGCCTCGTTTTACATACTAGCGATTGATCCTAGTTTGTCCAAATAGAGCGACACCTATATGGAGAGATATATAATACATTCAGGATGCGGCTCTGTACCGTTGCTGTTATAATTTGTCACCTAAAAACATGCAAGATTTCTGGCTCTCACAGACCCGTAACTTCTTAAGAGGCTGCTCTGTCCTACACTCATCACCTGTAGTAATGGCACCTGTCTGAACGTGTTATCAGCATAAAAGACACCTGTCCACAACCTCAGTCACACTCCAAACTCCACTATGGTGAAGACCAAAGAGCTGTTGAAGGACACCAGTGTTGGCATATGCAACAGAAATGGACTTATTGTTTATGTAAAGGAGGACTTTACACTAGCTTGATAGCAGATGGTGATAGTGTGAAATTAAATGTTTGCTGTATTGTGGGGATGGAAGCTCTATTGTTGTTTTTTTACTTTCGCTTTTGACTGTATTGCACCAGCAGCATGGGCTGTGTGCTTCTGAATTCTTATCTCATGTTTACCCATAAGAAGTAAATGCTGTTTACTCAAGATAACTTGCTCAGTGAAGTTCTCCTGTGTAGGGGTGGATTCTCAAAAGATACACTCTGCTACAACCAGAAACCAAATTGTAGCCCTGCACCAGGCTGGGAAGACTTTATCTGCAATAGGCAAGCAGCTTGGTGTGATTAAATCAACTGTGGGAGCAATATTAAGAATATGGAAGACATACGAGACGACTGATAATCTCCCTTGATCTGGGGGTCAATGCAAGATCTCACCCTGTGGGATAAAAATGATCACAAGAACGATGAGCAAAAATCCCAGAACCACACGGGGGGACCTAGTGAATGACCTGCATAGAGCTGGGACCCTTGTAGCAAAGGCTACCATCAGTAACACACTAAGCTGCCAGGGACTCAGATACCGCAGTGCCAGACGTGTCCCCCTGCTTAAGTCAGTACATGCCGGGCCCGTCTGAAGCTTGCTAGAGAGCATTTGGATTATCCAGAATGTCATATGGTCTGATGAAACCAGAGTAGAACTGTTTGGTAGAAACAAAACTTGTCGTGTTTGGAGGAGACAGAATGCTGAGCTGCATCCAGAGAACACCATACCTACTGTAAAGCATGAGGGTGGCCACATCATGCTTTGGGTCTGTTTCTCTGCAAAGGGACCAGGACGACTGATCCGTGTACATGAAGAATGAATTGCGCCATGTATTGTAAGATTTTGAGTGACAACCTCCTTCCATAAGCAAGGGCATTGAAGATGAAACGCGGATGGGTCTTTCAGTGTGATAATGATCCCAAGCACACTGCCAGGGCAATGAAGGACTGGCTTCGTAAGAAGCATATGAAGGTCCTGGAGTGGCCTAGCCAGACTCCAGATCTCAACCTCATAGAAAACCTTTGGAGGGATTTCAAAGTCTGTGTTGCCCAGCAACAGGCCCAAAACATCACTGCTCTAGAGGAGATCTGCATGGAGGGATGGGCCAGCATACCACCAACAGTGTGTGTCAACCTTGTGAAGACTTACAGAAAATGTTTGACCTCTGTCATTGCTAACAAAGGATATTTAACAAAATATTGAGATGAATATTTGTTATTGACAAAATACTTATTTCCACCATAATTTGCAAAATAAATCTTGTCAAATCAGACAAGGTGATTCTCATTTTGACTCTCATAGTTGTGGTCTACCTGTGATGTCAATTACAGGCCTCTCTCATCTTCTTAAGTGGGAGAACTTGCACAATTGGTGGCTGACTAAATGCTTTTTTCCCCACTGTATTAAAAAGATAGATAGATAGATAAAAAGCCAGTAATTCAGCAGTAATGTACAGTAAAATCACAGCAAGACAGGATAGAATAGATGGATAACCTACAGTATGACAAATATAAAGATGTCAGTGACATAAACAATTAGTAAAGTGAGTGTGCAGCTTACTCTCCATGCTTGTATTTAATTATTAAAAAATTGTTTTTCTGAAAAAAATGGCGTGGGCTCCCGCATGAATTTCTTAACCAGCAGAGGAAAAGCTGACCACTGGGGGCAGATGTTTATAGCCTGGGAAGTGGGTAATACCCATGGGACTTCCGAGGATAATAATATCAGCACAGTATACTTAGCCTTTACTGGTTATTAAAATGGGGGACCCCCCAAGAAGTACGTAGGATCCCCCTATAATTAATAATTAACAAAGGCTAGGAAGACAGCTGCGGACTGATATTAATAGCCTAGGAAGGGGCCATGGATATTGCCCCCACCATGCTAAAACATCAGCTCTCAGTCACCCCAGAAAAGGCGCATTTCTAAGATGTGCCAATTCTGGCCTTGCTCTTCACACTTGCCCTGATGTGGCAAGTGGGGAATTAGCTAGGGGGTTGATGTCACCTTTATATTATCAGGTGACATCAAGCCCAGATGTTAGTAATGGAGAGGCGTCAATAAGATGCTCCCATTATTAACTCCATAGTCATATTTTTAAAAAACACACACACACACACACAGAATAAAGTATTTTAATTGAAAGAATGGCACAGCCTCCTTTAATCCCTTTCCTACATCGGGCATAATAGTACGCTGATGTTGGACTCCCCCTGTATGGTGTGGGCTCCGGTGCTAATCCCGTAATCCCACACCTTTCCAGGCACATGACAGTTGATATATACAGCTGACATGTGCCTGCAACAGCTGCAGGTGGAATCACGATCCACCCACGGCTATTAACTAGTTAAATGCTGCTGTTAATTTTCGACAGTGGCATTTAACTTGCGCCTACTGGAAGTTAATTTTGCCCATAGGTGACTCTGTCACATGATTGCCGGTCAGCGATGGGTCTGAATGACAATCAGAGGTCAGCAACAGACCTCTATGATTGTCATTGCCCAGATTGCTATGAACGCCCCCCCCATGATCATCTCCTGTGTGTAGCAGAGGCGATCAGAGTATTGCAGCTTCTAGACACACATGGAGACTATTACACCATGCAAAAATTAAAAAAAGTTTATAAAAATGTTACAAAAATAAAAAATATATAAAAGTTCAAATCCCCCTTTCTCCCCATTCAAAATGAAACAAAAAAAAAATCAAACATACTCATATTTGGTATCGCCTTCATTCAGAATCGCCTGATCTATCAATATAAAAAAATAACTAACCCGATGGCTAAACGGTGTAATGAGAAAAAAAATTCAAAATGTCAGAATTAAGTTTTTTTTGGTCGCCGCTACATTGCAATAAAATCATCAAAAGATCGTTTGTACACCATAATGGTGTAAATAAAAAATGTCAGCCCAGCGTGCAAAAAATAAGCCCTCATCCAGCCCCAGATCATGAAAAATGGAGATTCTACAGGTCCAGTTTTTGGATTTTTTGCCACCACTTAAATAAAAAAGAACCTACGCATGTTTAATGTTTATGAACTCGTAATGACTTGGAGAATCATAATGGAGGTCTGTTTTAGCATTTATTAAACATGTTAAGAATAAGAAAACAACTTTGGAATTGCACTTTTTTGCAATTTCACCGCAGTTGGAATTTATCTCCTGTTTTCCAGTACAAAATATGTTAAGACCAATGGCATCCTTCAAAAGTACAACTTGTCTTGCAAAAAATAAGCCTTGACCTGTCCATATTGACAGGAAAATAAAAAAGTTATGGATCTGCGAAATAGATTAGCAAAAAAACGAAAATGCAAACATGGAAATACCTCTGGTCGTAAAGGGGTTAAAATAACAAACAGCAATATTCCTCACATGTCCAATGAGAAGGTAATAATCAGTTTGTCCCACGATGGGTCTAGCTCTGGTACATCTAGGTGACAGGCTGCATGGTTGCATGATGTATATGTGACACCCCAGAGTCCGGTTGTCACAGTGACATTGCCTCCCTCTAAGAGGTGAAGTCATGCTTGGAGGCAGAAGGGGACCCCCATGCCAGGTAACATAGATTAAATCACAATCCCTGCTGCAGGTCAGAAAAGGGAGTTGCCTTATAAATTATGGCCAGCAGATGGGGTTGGTGAGTCAGCTAGAAATCAGCTGAGGGAGTTGTCATGGAAACGAGAGCAGCTGTGAGCTGTGAGGAAAAAATGACAAGACAGTTAAACGTGAGGTAAAGAGATCTTTCTGGAAGATCCTGTCAGTTAGAGACAGAGAGCTGATCTGACAGGAGGGGAAGGACGATAGCAGAGAGAAGGGGCTTTGGGGAAGCTAAAACTGTGTATAACAGACCCCAGAGTGAAGCGCTAATAGAGAGAAAAGGGACACCAGAGTCCTTGGTGGTCAGGAGCTGTATGTCCTGATCGCTGAATCTGAAAGTACAGGGGACTGTAAGTTCCTGTGCGACATTGAACACCTGAGAGCACGGCTGGTGGAGAAAAGGATGGTACCTGTGGAATAGGCTCACGCTGACAGTCGTACAGGTTAGAGGAATCATCACGCAATAGAGGGTCTCAGTTTAGTTATAAGCAGCAGAGACCCACACACAAAGCGCAGAAGGAAGGTCCTAAACCCCACCTGGCAGGATGGATCCCCCGAATGCCTCCAGGCGAGCCGGACTCATTCCATCACCTGTATGTGGTACTCCGGATTGCAACCAATTGCCAGTAAAAGGTAAAGAAACTGCACCTCTCTGTGTCCTCTCATTTCTCTGCACTCCAACGTTCATAGCCATCTTCACTATTAATCAAACATCTTTGCCCTGGGACTATTGTTCTACCTGTGGAGAGTCATTTTCACCTCAGCTGCGACACATCAACAGTCTCAGGGGAACAACACCGCAGCGCTGGTCACCTCTGACCAGAATACCACAGGTGGCATCACATATTTAATCATCTATAAACTTTATCTTCATTTTTACAACATCTAACAACATCTCAAACAACTTTCCCCCCTATTTTATTATTTAATGGACGCCCCAAGGCAACGGACCTGGTCACCGCCTCCGTGACACCATCCCCCATTGAAGTCGACGGGCCCGGTACCGAGTACCCCAAGGCCCTGCTGCTGCGCCGCTGCTTCGTGCGCGGGGTGCTCCAACTGGCATCACGAACAGGATGTAGCGAGCCTAGCAAAGCTGGGTAAAGGAGCCTGGCAAAGCTGGTTACTGTGTGTCATAGACTTTATTAAATTGAGTGCTAAAGACTTTACTGAGCTTTCAAATAACCGCCCAAACTGCGTCACACAGTGCGTGCGAGCAGAGAGGGGCGTACCAGTGAAGCTGGAGCTGCGCTCTATTGTGAGCAAGTGAAAAACAGGAAGAAAATGCCCAACCCGGGTGAAGATTCAGCGGCGGTCGCAGCAGCAGCCTCCATAATGCCGCTATCAATGCCATATATACCAGGATCAGCCTGGTTACGACATTACTCAGGAGAGTCACACACCCTGAGTGATTTTAAAGAAAGACTATGTAGTTTGTTCAAAGTGTACCCCCTGTCAGAGAGCCAAAAAGTCAGTATCCTCATTGGCCAGTTACAGTAACTGGTGCGGCCCAGAGGGAAGTAAAGTCCTGGCCGGACACTGATAAAGGGACTGTCGAGCAAATCTTGGCCAGACTGAAGAACACTTTTGATACCCGCACTGCAACAGAGATAAAAATGAGATTCTTTGGGTACAAACAGAGAGTGCAGGACAGTATACGGGACTATGCCCTTAATCTTCAGGAGGCACTACGGGCCGTAAAGCAGGTTAACCCTGAGAGCATGCAAGATGAAGATAGATTACTAACAGAGCAGTTCTTAGAGGGACTCCAGTCTAACAAGCAAAGGACACAGCTGCGCATAATGGCACTACAAAATCCTGAATTGGACATTGCACACTTTAAGGATAGAGCCATCTGAGTGCTGCGTGAACCAAATCTTAGCAGCACAGAGCCCTCTAAGCATCCTGCAATTACATACCAGCAGGAGACAACATCCTTTCCAAAGACCCCTATTGAGACTGACAAGCCATCCCCAGATGATGATTCTGCTGCCGACTTACGTCTCCAAGTCAAGGAACTAACTAAAAGTGTGGCTACAATCACAAAAACTGTGCAACCCTGCAAGTGACTCCAAAGAAAAAGATCCAGCTGGCCTACAGTCCAGATGATATCCCGTGGCGACAGCAGAAGAGGATCCCACCTCCCGGAGGGAGAGACAGCGATCGTTACGACGACAACGGACAGCCCATCTGTCGCCGCTGCAACAAGGCGGGACACCTAGCAAGATCCTGTCATTTAAACAAGCAACCCCTGGGGCAAAGGGCCAAGACCCAGGAGTAAGACGACCAGGCCCACCAAATTGGTTAGACAAGTACGTAGGAGGACGGCCGGTCCTGCCTGTCGTGATTGACGGCTTTCCGATGAACGCTTTACTGGACACCGGCTCCCAGGTGACACCGATGCCATATGTTCTTTTTAAGCAGTACTGGGCCGATTCAGACATTACTCATAGCCCAGATAAAGACCTTGCCATTCTTGCCAGCAATGGTCAGCCCTTGCCTCAGATGGGATACAAAGAGGTGATCATCAAGATTGGCCGAGTAGAATTGCAATCGCAAGGTTTGATTATAGTAGATATTGACAAATGAGAATGCCATCTTATGATCACTTTAGGCACTAATGTAATTGAAAATTGTCTTGGAGAAATTATTGCTTTGTTACAACAGGTAGCCGAGACCTCCAGCTCCAGTCAGCAACAGGTTCTGCAAAAGGAGATCAGAGCCCTAATGCAGAGACAACAGGTAGAGCTGTCTGGTGGAGAAGTCGGTAGTGTCAGAGTATGTGATCCTTTCCCCATTGCAGTACCTCCCAGAAGTGAAATGTTAATTTGGTGTCGGGCAGCAATAGGCCTCAGGGGTCAAGATTACCAAGCCATGGTAGAACCCATGTATTCTGATAGTAGGTCCACTATCCTGACAGCCAGAGGGGTAGTTGATGTCTGTAAGAGGAGAGTACCGATACACATCTTAAATTGTGGGGAGAGAGAGGTCCAGTTACCCCGGTATGCCACCCTTGCTAAGTTGTTCCATATCAGTAACAATGCAATAGAGGCACTAGAACCCTTGCTTCCATCTGACAAGGTGGAAGAGAATGGCTCTGAAGGGCAGCAGGAGGATTGGTGTCAGCAGCTACACGTAAGCACTGACTCCACCCCTTCGTACCAAAAACATCGGGCTTACCGGGTGGCTCGAGAATTTGAACGGGTCTTCAGCAAGCATCCTCTAGACTTTGGGCAGGCAAAAGTTGTTCAACATCATATCCCCACCGGAGATCATCCACCCATTAAAAAGAGAGATACCGGCCTGTACCCCCAGCACACTATCAATGTGCCAAGAGTATGCTACGGGAGATGAAGGAGGCTAGGGTAATCAGATAGTTGTAGCCCCTGGGCAGCTCCATTAGTCCTCGTTAAGAAGAAAGATGGCACTATGAGAATGTGTGTAGACTACAGGCGGATTAACAGCATTACATACAAGGACGCTTACCCATTGCCTAGAATTGAGGAATCACTAGCCGCACTGAGAACTGCTAATTATTCCTCTACCTTAGATCTCATCAGTGGGTATTGGCAGGTTCCTGTGGAAGAGGCAGACAAAGAGATAACAGCGTTTACAACACCAATGGGCCTCTGCGAGTTTAAGTACATGCCGTTTGGGCTCAGCAATGCGCCAGGAACATTTCAGCGGTTAATGAAATGCTGCCTTGGACATAAAAACTTTGAAACCGTTCTGCTGTACCTGGATGACATCATCGTCTTCTCTAAAACCTACGAAGACCATTTGAAGCACCTAGCCGATGTATTCGAAGCCCTGTCAAACTTTGGCCTGAAAATAAAACCATCCAAATGTCACCTTTTGAAACCCAAGGTGCAGTACCTAGGCCATATGGTGAGCGCAGAAGGTGTGGCACCTGATCCTGACAAAGTCACCGTTATCCAGGACTGGAAAAGACCCAGCACTATTCATGAAGTAAGGCAATTTCTTGGGTTAGTTACTACCGAAGATTTATCAAGGACTTCGCAAAGATAGCAGCACCACTGCAAGATCTTCTAGTCGCCAATCCAAGAAGGCCAAGAACATGAGTCTTCTATCCTTTTGTTGCACTCGAATGGAAGAGTCCTTCACCAAGTTAAAACTGGCCCTCATGGGAGATGAGGTCCTGGCCTACCCTGACTATGACCAACCATGTGTACTTTACACTGACGCCAGCAACGTGGGATTGGGAGCAGTGCTGTCACAAGTGCAGAAATGCAGAGAGAGAGTGATTGCCTATGCCAGCAGGAAGCTTCGTCCCAGTGAAAGGAACCTCGACAACTACAGTTCCTTTAAACTGGAGTTCCTCACCATAGTATGGGCAGTAACAGAGCGCTTCAAGCACTACTTGGCTTCCGCAAAGTTCACCATCTACACGGACAATAATCCGCTAACCCACCTTGAAACGGTACACTTGAGCAGCGATGGATGTCTCGGCTGTCCAACTATAAGTTCACCATCAAGTACAGAGCAGGACATAAGAACGCTAATGCGGATGCGTTGCCCAGGATGCCCAATTCACCAGACGAGGGAAAAGATCCAAAAGAACTCGAAGAAATCGAGTTACCAGCCTTCCACCGTCCAATTGCAGCCCAGCGCTCCCAAGGAGTAAGGAATAAGCACTTTGTCGTACAAGAGGTAACGTTGAATCCATACCCCATCATGAGTGGGCAGAGACACAAGATAGTGACCCAGCTGTTCGCCTAGTAAAGGAGTGGCTGGCACAAGCTGATGCACACCCTGGTCCAGATGACCCACAGGAAGCACAGCAGTTATGGAAGGAAAGAGGAAAGTTGTTCATCTACGAGGGTAAACTGTGTCGGAGGAACATCAACACGAACTGCTTTGGCAGGTGGTAGTCCCGAAGAGGGATGCGCCAATGGTCTTAGAGGCGTACCACGATGGAGAAGGACACTTCAGTTGGAAGAAGTTGAAGGTCCTACTTCGTGAAAGGTTCTACTGGGTTGGCATGAGGAGTTCCATTGAGAAGTGGTGCCGAGAATGTGGCCCACGCAACCTGCGCAGAAAAGACCATAGCAGCCAGCGAGCCCCATTACAGCCGATCTTCACAAAACAGCCACTTGAACTGGTAACCTTGGATTACGTGAAGTTAACTCCAAGTAGGAATGGCTACACTTATGCTTTGACCATCGTGGACCATTACTCGAGGTTCCTGTTAGTTGTACCTATTAAAGACCAAACAGCGAAGACAGCAGCCAAGGCATTTCAGCAGCACTTTTGTCTACCGCACGGATACCCTGAACAAGTGCTCACCAATCAAGGTCCAGCCTTTGAGGCAGAAGTGTTCCAGGCGTTCTGTAACATGTACGGTTGCAAGAAAATCAGAATGACGCCGTACCGTCCACAGACAAATGGCATGTGTGAAAAGATGAACCAAGTGGTCATTGACTTATTGAAGACCTTACCTCAGGAAGGATGAAACCAGTGGCCAGAGAAGTTGCCAGATCTGGTAGTTCTATATAATCATATAAAGGGAAAACTCGACCAATTTCACTCTGGCCTACTTGATGAGAGCGAGACCTGGCAAGTTACCCATTGATTTAGACATGGGAGTCTTAACACCTGAGACAATATCACCAGATGCAGACAGGGATACAAAGCGGCAGCAACAATACTGCAAAGTGCAAGAATGTGTGGAGAAAAGTTTGTCCCAAGCAAAACAGAGGCAGGAAAGGAATTACAATCAACACGCCCATGCAGTTTCCTTGACACCAGGAGAACAAGTACTCAAAACAACAGTGTGATGCAGCAGCAAAAAAGGCAAATGCAATTCTAGGATGTATTAACAAAAGCAAACAGTCTAGATCACGTGAAGTCATTATTTCCCTCTACTCCTCTTTGGTCAGACCTCATCTGGAATATTGTGTCCAGTTTTGGGCGCCACATTTTAAAAAAGACATCAATAAACTGGAGCAAGTTCAGAAAAGAGCGACCAGAATGGTGACCGGTCTGCAAACCCTGTCTTATGAGGAAAGGTTGCAGGATTTGGGAATGTTTAGTTTGCAAAAGAGAAGACTGAGAGGAGACTTAATAGCTGTCTATAAATATTTAAAGGGCTGTCACATTGTAGAAGGATCAACTTTATTCTCATTTGCACAAGGAAAGACTAGAAGCAATGGGATGAAACTGAATGGGAGGAGACACAGATTAGATATTAGAAAAAACTTTTTGACAGTTAGAGTGATCAATGAGTGGAACAGGCTGCCACGAGAAGTGGTGAGTTCTCCTTCAATGGAAGTCTTCAAACAGAGGCTGGACAGACATCTGACTGGGATGATTTAGCGAATCCTGCTTTGAGCAGGGGGTTGGACCAGATGGCCCAGGAGGTCCCTTCCAACTCTACGATTCTATGATTCTATGATTCTATGATTCTAAAAGAAAGAGATGTGTTCACAAACTAGATGACCAGTGGCAAGCAGTGCCATACACTGTAATACCTTCAGACTTTAATAACACCAAGGTATTGCAACATGCACTTTATGGAAGCCGTTGCCCTTAGCAGCCGAAACTTTGCAGTCCTCTTCTGTTGCTCCCAGCAACAAGGCTACAACCATGCCCATAGCTTTCTCCACCTAATGTGAGGTAGCACTGTCATTTACTTAGGGGATTCTCGCTTGCAGCAAACAAAAACCAGTTCCGGCACAGGATTTTCCAACAAATCGTACAGT
This sequence comes from Dendrobates tinctorius, assembly GCF_039654945.1. Lineage (NCBI taxonomy): Eukaryota > Metazoa > Chordata > Amphibia > Anura > Dendrobatidae > Dendrobates > Dendrobates tinctorius. The sequence continues at coordinate 10,379,558 of NW_027361713.1, read as the reverse complement.
CCTTGTGGTTTATTCACGCCTCATAAACCACAGCAGCAATAGAAAGTTCACTTAACAGCATTACCAGCATAGCGTCCATTATAATGCTTCACTCTGGTTATCAATATCCAGTACGCAGGTTCTCTTTGCCTCACAACTATCTTACCCAAGTCAGGGCTCCTCATGCGGCTTCAGCATTCCGCACACGTTCGTTCCCTCCAGGGAACTCTTAGGCACACATCGCCATTGCTCCCAGCCACTTCATACGTGCTGTCTGGGAGGAAGCTCCATCTCTGCTGGACCTTCCACACTGGACCAACCAGGTCCCAGCATTCACCCCATGTGACCTGCCTTGGCCACATTATATGGTCTATAGCCACGCCCACCGGGTCACGTGACTATGACCTCATCACAGGTCCTTCACACACTCATATAGCTTTTTTAATACAGGCGCTTTCAGACACACCCCTGGGTGGGTTTGTAGGTAACCGGCCCGCCCAACTCCCGAGTTACCTGGAGACTTCTCCCTTATACCTTGAAACAATACTTCAGCAATATCATTGCTGATCAACACATAACTAAGTCTCCATCTCAAAGCCACCCACATTGAGGTACATAACCATCCTTCAGGATTCTGCTACTCATCCTTTCTCTTGGAACCTCCACACAGCGCTCCCTAGCGGACATAGTGTTTACTACACCACACTCATCAGCAAAGATGGAGGAGAAACCTTAGAAGCAGTCTCAAGAGATCATCTAAAGGTGTGCCCTGATCAGTTGAAGGACAAGAATGAAGTCCAAGACACTCCACAGCCCATAGTAGAGGTGGAAGAAAAGATGGATACTATACTTGGAGAATTTCCTCGGACGTGGACACAAGTAAATCAGGCAATCGTAGTACCAGTCCTAACCTTTCATCAGCCTACTTCACCCGATGAAGTAGAGACTGTAAATGAAATGGCTCCAGTAACAGATATCACATCTGCAGTGGAATGCGGAAATCTGTCCCCTGCTAACAGCGAATCTGTCAATCTCATGGTGTTAGGAACGACGGAACGCACTAAATAAAAAAAATAATAAAGTGCGTTCGCCGCTCGGGGTCGACCGTGCAGTAGGTGTTACAACCGCTGCTGAGTAATGGCAGACGAGCAATATGGTGATATAATGTGCACGGGTTCAACTTCACCCGAAGTGCGCAGAGCGGGCTCTGTTCACACACAGAGGCGCTGCAACAAAAACATACAAAAAGGCTGAGCCTGTTAGAGTCACAGGCCTCAGGTAAATGCAGACACGGTATAAGGTCACAGGAGCAGGAACTAGGACAGAGGGGCTGCGTCCCTCTAGACCTACCGTGTGTGCGGCATCGCTACTGCGAACGCCAAGAAGGGCTGCAACTGCAGCGCGGCGAAGGACACTGCCGCAGGACGACACATCTACAAAGCAGGCGCTATGTCGGACGCTAGCGCAGAGGTGCGGTGTGCACAGTGGCCTAAGGCTTGCCACAGACTGGCGCAGACTACTGAACTAATTCCCTAACCACATGCGTAATATCAGAGGGAAGGGGTTTCATAATAAGTCAGTCACCAGAATCATACATCCGTCACCATTCACACATAGCAGTATAGTCTATACTAGCGCATGGCGGAATGGCCACGTGCGCTTTTTATAGCAGCCGGAACCTTACGGAAGCTTCCAGATCTCCGAGATGGACCAATGAGATCTGGAGCAGGACCTGAGCACATGACTCCCGATCTCCAATTGGTAACCATCTCATAAGCATGCTCAGTAGGAGGACAGAGAGACTTAGCCCCTGGATAGATTTGCTGCAAGGCAATCTCCTCTGCGGTAGATAAAGAGCAAGAGACCGCAGAATGTAAGGGTCTGGATTCCTGCAGAGCAGACGCAGGAACCTGACTCCTAACACATGGTGAGTCTAGGAGTAAAGAGAAGGCAGTCCAGAATACCAATCTTACAAGTCTACTTATGAAAAGAAAAGGGGGAGACAGGGCACTTCCAATGCGTAGGTCTGTATGGAAAGTAGATGAGTGCACAGCAAGTGTTAGGCTCACCTGATAGGGTTGTGAGAGTCACAACACCTATAATCGCATAAAACAGCTGCAGCAGTCTGCACGAGGTCCAAGGACTTGGTACAAAGAGAAGGCTGGTAGTGCAATAAGAGACTGCGCTGCTGTGGTAGAATTCAAGGTATCTTTATTGCCAACGCGTTTCCTGAGCCAGTCCCAGCTCACTTCATCAGGGCATGTTACAGAAGTTCATTGGAGGGGTATATATACACATAAAAAAAAAAAAAAGGGGGAGGCGCCAAGAATAGTGAGGTGACACGTCAGCATGGATACATATACATGAATCATACAAAACAATAAAACTTTATTACAACCATATTAAAATGATGTTTAAAATGCCATAAAAAGAGTGTTGGCATAAAAAACGTGATTAAAAAATAAAAAGACACGGGGGGGATCACGAGGTAAAAGATTAAAAAAATGGCTCTCGAGTGGATTAGAACTTGCCTCAGAGGATATAACGCATGATATTAGTCCACTATGCTACATGTGAAACTGGAAAGTAAGGGAAAGTAAAGAGAAAATGGTTAAAATCATGTATAAATAGCTAAAACTAGTCTCAAATATCTTTTTTCTAGGTGGAGAAAAGAGAAGAACAACAAGAAGAAACTCTCTGGAATAGGTGATATAAAAATGGTTAAAAATTGAGTGCTAAGACATAATAAAAATTCAAAAAATTTAAAAAAAAAAAAAATAAAAATTCATGGGTGAAAAAAAAAATTGCATAAAAATGTTTTTCTTTAAAAAACGAAGATGATGATATAAAGGAATTGAAAGCATAAGATATTAAAACACAGGGTCAAAATAAAATCAATAAAAAACATCATTGATTATATTAAGACCATTGGGCTCAATAGATTTGAGTTTGTAGATCCAAAAAACTTCCTTTCTGCATAGTGATTGAAACCTATTGGGGATGTGGTCTGGTATGTGATCAATGGGATAAATGGTAGCTTTACTGAAATCTCTGGAATGTGTGGTGTCAAAGTGTCGTGAAAGTCCATGTTTTTGGAAGCCTATTTTGATATTGTGATGGTGTGAATTCATGCGACAATGTAGTGCTTGTGTAGTGCGACCTACATACAATCTGGGACAAGGACAGGAAATGACATATATAACATGAGAGGAATGACAAGTGAGGTGGAATTTGAGGGGAAATTTTTCAAGTGTAATGGGGTGGACAAACACAGACGTGCAGTGTGAAATGGTATGACAGCAAGCACAATTAGGACGGTGACACTTATAAATCCCTGGTGATGAAATGGTATGGGTAGTAGGCTTCTGGGGTAGAAGTCTACTTGGAGCCAGAATATTCTTTAATGACCTGGCCTTTCGGAAAGTGATAGCAGGTTTGTCTGGAAGGACCCCATTAAGTATCGGGTCCTTCTTAATGATGGGCCATAAATTATTTAGAACATCTCTTATCCTGTTCTGTTGTGAACTGAATGTTGTAATAAAATCAGCATCATCTTTCTTTTGTTTAGCCAGAGATTTGCTGAGAAGAATATTCTGGTTAAAATTTTTAAAAACATTATCACATGTAGAACTAATGAGTTTTTTGGGATACCTCTGAGCAAGGAACCTTTCTCTCAGGACCTTGGATTGTGTGTTAAAATCCTCATCATTAGTGCAGTTCTTTCTTATCCTTTGGAACTGATTGTGAGGAATATTAAAAAGCCATTTTGCAACATCATGTTCTCTTGTTACCCAGCCACCTGAAGGACTCCACTGAATTGATTAATCTGGTTCATGATGTGTTATGGAAAGACTCTTATTATTTTATTTCATTTGATGTATCTACTTTATATACATACATTGAACATGAGTTGGGTCTTGAATGTTTTAACAGGTTCCTTTTATCAGACATTCGTTTATCTGTTGCACAAAAAGCTTTTCTCTACAAAGGGATGGATTTTATTTTGCATAATAACTTTTTTACTTTTCTGGGGGAATTTTATCACCAGACACGTGGGACCGCTATGGGATCACGAGTAGCACCTATGTATGCAAATCTTTTTATGGGGGTCTTTGAACAAAATTTTATCACCAATGAGACTTTTAATAAAGGCATCATTTTATACAGAAGATACATTGATGACCTGTTCTTAATCTGGGACAATGACGTTTTAGATGTGGGTGCTCTTATTTGTTCCATCCAGAATAATCCATGGGGCTTGACTTTTACCCCACATGTTAATAATCAGTCCATGGATTTTTTTAGACATCACATTTTTCATCAGGAATTCCAAGATTTGCAGTAAAACGTTTATTAAAGAGGTGGATTCTAATAGTTATGTACATTTTAAGAGTGGACACTGTTGTGAGTTCATTTTTCCCTTCACCATTGAGGTCTGATGAACTTCCTCCTCTGGTGAAGGAAGGTAGTGAGGCTGATTACCAAACACCTGGGCAGCTAGATGATGACTGGGTGGCTGGAATTGAGGACTGGATATAAGGCTGCCGACGCCCTTCTTCCTGGCTGGTGATTTTCCTGCTGGATTCTTGGAGACCAGTCTGATTCCTGCATCTCAAAGCTACGTTTTTCTGCTCTGCTTTGTACTCTTCAGTTTTGTTTTTGTTTTGCCTTGTTTTTTGGGAGTTCTGCCATCCCCGGCCGGGGGTGAGCTGAATTCCATTTTTGTCTCTGATCTGTTGATCTTTTGTCTTCAGAATATACCTGAGTGCTGATATAGTCTTTTGAAGCCTAGCGACTTCAGGGCCTGTTTTTCCTATCAGTAGGTTGGCTCATTTTGATAGGGTTTTTGCGGATGGCAGACAGCAGCTTTCCTATCCTGTCCTATGTAGTTAGCTTGGGCCCCATCATTTGCTCAACCTATCTTTCTATCTGTGTTAGTGTTTTCATCTTGCTTCACCGTCATTATATGTTGGGGGCTGCCTATTGCTTTGGGGTCTGCTCTGGGGCAGTTTAGTTTTTCCCCTTTCTGTCTTTAGGCTATGTAGTTCTCCGGCTGTGATCAAGGGGTCTAGGGCACCTTAGGAACCCCCCACGGCTACTGCTAGTTGTTGTGGATAGGTGCAGGGGTCTGCAATCCGATAGCTGCCAACCTCTCTGGTTTTTCTGGACTTAGCTGGTATTTTGTTTTTTCCTCCTTTGGTGACTCATCATAACAGAATCACCAGCCATACCGCAGATCCTAGGGTACTCAATAGCAGGAGAGAATTGTTAAAAAAAAAAAAAAGTGTCAGAATTTTTTTTTTTTTGTGTGCATATTTTTTCCTCTATATCTCTGAGGCCGTAGGGGGAATTTTTCTCTCAATGGAGATGAAGCAATTGTCTGATCGTGTGGAGCAGCTCGCTGCTGAAGTGTGGGGAATTTCCGCCTATCTTGCACATTCACATGCTGCTGAACCAAAGATTCCCACTCCTGATGTGTTTTTTGGGGATCGGTCTAAATTCTTGAATTTCAAGAATAATTGTAAATTATTTTTTGTCTTGAAGCCTAACTCGTCGGGGAACTCCGCGCAGCGGGTTAAAATTGTGATCTCTTTGCTGCGTGGCGATCCCCAGGATTGGGCGCTTTCTTTGAAACCTGATGATCCTATTCTGAATAATGTGAACGCATTTTTTCAAGCCTTGGGGTTGTTGTATGATGAACCTAATGCTATTGATCAGGCTGAAAAGACCCTGTTGGCATTAAGCCAGGGTCAGGATTTGGCAGAGTTGTACTGTCAAAAATTCCAAAAGTGGGCGGTCCTTACTACTTGGAATGATGGTGCCTTGGCAGCCCTCTTTCAGAAGGGTTTGTCAGAAACAGTAAAAGATACTATGGTGGGATTTCCTGTTCCCTCTGGTCTTGACGATTCTATGTCATTAGCCATTCAGGTGGATCAGCGTTTACGTGAACGCAAAACTACACGAGAGATGTTGCCACCTGTTGAACAAATGTCTGAACCTATGCATTGTGATAGAGTTTTGTCTAGGGCACAACGTCAGGAGTTCAGAAGGTGTAATAAGCTGTGTTTTTTTTTGTGGAGATGCCTCGCATATTATTTCTGTCTGCCCTAAACGAGAGAAACGTTGTGCACACATGTTTTCTGTGGGTGGTGTTCAACCTAAGTTTCTTCTGGCAATTACTCTGATCTGCTCCCTGTCCACATTTTCCGCCAAGGCTTTTGTGGATTCAGGAGCAGCTCTTAACCTGATGGACTTGGATTTTGCTAAACGTTGTGGATTTCCTATGACACCTCTGCGGACGCCTATCCCTTTGAGGGGTATTGATGCTACTCCTTTGGCGAAGAATAAACCTCAGTTTTGGACCCAGGTGGTAATGCGGGTCGCCCCAGACCATCAAGAAAATTGCAGATTTTTGGTGTTGCATAATTTGCATGATACCATTGTTCTGGGGTTTCCCTGGTTGCAAATCCATAATCCAGTTCTGGATTGGAAATCTTTGTCTGTGGTGAGTTGGGGTTGTCGGTGTGCCCTTAGTGATGCTCCTGTTTTCTCCACCTCTCCCCAGTCGCATGATGTTCCTGACTATTTGGCTGACTTTTATGATGTATTTAGTGAGAATGAGTCTGCGTCTTTTCCTCCTCATAGAAGTTATGACTGTGCAATTGAGCTGAACCCGGGGTGTAAATTCCCCAAGGGTCAGCTTTTCAATTTATCTGTACCCGAGCATGAGGCTATGCGATCCTATATTAAGGAGGCATTGGAGAAGGGTCATATTAGACCATCCTCTTCACCCTTAGGTGCTGGTTTTTTTTTGTGGCTAAAAAGGATGGTTCATTAAGGCCTTGTATTGACTATCGTGCCCTCAACAAAATTACTGTTAAATATCAGTATCCGTTACCCCTGATTTCTGATCTATTCTCCAGAGTTAAAGGTGCTTGCTGGTTTACCAAGCTTGACCTCAGGGGGCGTATAATCTTATTCGCATTAAGCATGGGGATGAATGGAAGACGGCGTTTAATACTCCGGAGGGACATTTTGAGAACCTGGTGATGCCTTTTGGGCTCACTAATGCCCCTTCTGTCTTCCAGTGCTTCATGCACGATATATTTCGAGACTTTGTGGATACATTTTTGATTATCTATCTGGATGATATTTTGATCTTCTCCAAGAATTGAGACTCTCATGTGGAACATGTTCGGACTGTGTTCCGGATTTTGAGGGAGAATTCCCTGTATGTCAAGGGATCGAAATGCCTTTTTGGTGTACAGATGATTTCATTTTTGGGATTTATTTTGTCTCCGTCAACTATTGAAATGGACCCGGCCAAGGTACAGGCCATTTATGATTGGGTTCAGCCCACTTCTTTGAAGGCCCTCCAGAAGTTTTTGGGTTTTGCTAATTTTTATCGGAAATTTATAGCTAATTTTTCTGGTATTGCCAAGCCATTGACGGATTTGACTAGGAAGGGTGCTGATGTGCTGTATTGGTCTCCGGAGGCTGTTTCTTCCTTTCAGGAGCTGAAGCGAAGATTCACTTCTGCTCCGGTTTTGCAGCAACCTGATGTCTCACTCCCGTTTCAGGTGGAGGTGGACGCTTCTGAGATTGGTGCAGGAGCGGTGTTGTCCCAAAAAGATCCTGTGACATCTAAATTGAATCCTTGTGCTTTCTTTTCCCGAAAGTTCTCCCCATCCGAATGTAACTATGATGTGGGGAATCGGGAACTGTTGGACATGAAATGGGCATTTGAGGAGTGGAGACATTGGTTGGAGGGAGCCAAACACCAAGTCGTGGTCCTTACTGACCACAAGAATTTGATTTACCTGGAGTCGGCCAAGCGCTTGAATCCTAGACAGGCTAGGTGGGCCTTGTTTTTCACACGTTTTGATTTTGTGGTCTCTTTACTTCTGGGCACTAAGAATGTCAAGGCAGACGCCCTCTCTAGGAGTTTCCTTGCTGATTCTCCTGTTGTGACTAAGCCTGCTACCATCTTAGGCGAGGGGGTAGTTCTTTCTGCCATCTCGCCCAATTTGAGACGTGTTCTGGAAGAGTTTCAGGAGGACAAACCTGAGCGTTGTCCCAGTGGAAAGTTGTATGTTCCTGACCAGTGGAGGAAGAGAGTGATGTCTGAAGTTCATTGCTCTGCATTGGCTGGCCATCCAGGTATTTTTGGTACTAGAGATCTGGTGAGTCGGTCTTTTTGGTGGCCCGCCTTGTCTCATGATGTCAGGAATTTTGTGCAGTCCTGTGGGACTTGCTCCCGGTCTAAACCTTGTTCTCGCTTTAGTGGCTTGTTGATGCCTTTGCCGGTGCCCAGGAGGCCATGGACCCATATTTCAATGGATTTTATCTCTGATATGCCTGTCTCTCAGAGAATGACTGTTATTTGGGTGATTTGTGATAGATTCTCTAAGATGGTCCATCTTGTACCACTCCCTAAGTTGCCATCTTCCTCTGAGTTGGTGCCCTTGTTTTTGCAACAGGTGGATCGCTTGCACGGGATTCCTGAGAACATTGTATCTGACAGAGGAGTTCAGTTTGTGTCTAGATTTTGGAGGACTTTCTGTTCCAAGCTGGGAATTCAGTTGTCCTTCTCCTCTGCGTTTCACCCTCAGACCAATGGGCAGACGGAGAGAACAAACCAGACTTTGGAGTTGTATTTGAGATGTTTTATTTCTGCCGATCAGGATGATTGGGTTTCATTTTTGCCCTTGGCCGAATTTGCTTTAAATAATAGAGCTAGTTCTGCCACTTTGATGTCACTTTTTTTTGTAACTTTGGTTTTCACCCTCGATTTTCTTCAGGGCAGGTGGAGCCTTCTGCCTGCCCAGGTGTTGACACTGTGGTGGAGAGAATGCACCAGATCTGGGACCAAGTAGTGGATAAGTTGTCTCTCTCCCAGGAAAAGGCCCAGCGGTTTTCCAACCGGCGTAGGACCGTTGGTCTCCAGTTTAAGGTGGGTGATATGGTTTGGTTGTCATCAAAAAATATCGCTATGAAGGTGGCTTCTCCTAAGTTTAAGCCTAGATTTATTGGACCTTACAAGATTTTGGAGATTATTAATCCGGTCTCTTTTCGGTTGGCTCTTCCTGTCACATTTAAAATTCATAATGTGTTTCATAAGTCCTTGTGAAGAGGTTTGTTGAACCAGTAGTTCCTGTGGTGGCACCTCCTGACCCTATATTGGTTGAAGGTAACATGGAATATGAGGTAGAGAAGATACTGGATTCCCGTCTGGCTAGACGGAGACTCCAGTATTTGGTTAAGTGGAAGGGTTATGGTCAGGAGGATAATTCCTGGGTCTCTGCCTCTGATATTCATGCCGAAAGATTGGTGCGTGCCTTTCATCGGGCTCACCCGGATCGCCCTGGTGGCATGGATGAGGGTTCGGTGACCCCTCCTCAAGGGGGAGGTACTGTTGTGAGTTAATTTTTCCCATCACCATTGAGGTCTGATGAACTTCCTCCTCTGGTGAAGGAAGGTAGTGAGGCTGATTACCAAACACCTGGGCAGCTAGATGATGACTGGGTGGCTGGAATTGAGGACTGGATATAAGGCTGCCGACGCCCTTCTTCCTGGCTGGTGATTTTCCTGCTGGATTCTTGGAGACCAGTCTGATTCCTGCATCTCAAAGCTACGTTTTTCTGCTCTGCTTTGTACTCTTCAGTTTTGTTTTTGTTTTGCCTTGTTTTTTGGGAGTTCTGCCATCCCCGGCCGGGGGTGAGCTGAATTCCATTTTTGTCTCTGATCTGTTGATCTTTTGCTCTGTCTTCAGAATATACCTGAGTGCTGATATAGTCTTTTGAAGCCTAGCGACTTCAGGGCCTGTTTTTCCTATCAGTCGGTTGGCTCATTTTGATAGGGTTTTTGCGGATGGCAGACAGCAGCTTTCCTATCCTGTCCTATGTAGTTAGCTTGGGCCCCATCATTTGCTCAACCTATCTTTCTATCTGTGTTAATGTTTTCATCTTGCTTCACCATCATTATATGTTGGGGGCTGCCTATTGCTTTGGGGTCTGCTCTGGGGCAGTTTAGTTTTTCCCCTTTCTGTCTTTAGGCTATGTAGTTCTCCGGCTGTGATCGAGGGGTCTAGGGCACCTTAGGAACCCCCCACGGCTACTGCTAGTTGTTGTGGATAGGTCCAGGGGTCTGCAATCCGATAGCTGCCAACCTCTCTGTTTTTTCTGGACTTAGCTGGTATTTTGTTTTTTCCTCCTTCGGTGACTCATCATAACAGGACACTACAAAAAATGGCTTTTTAATATTCCTCACAATCAGTTCCAAAGGATAAGAAAGAACTGCACTGTTGATGAGGATTTTAACACACAATCCGAGGTCCTGAGGGAAAAAGGTTCCTTGCTCAGAGGTATCCCAAAAAACTCATTAGTTCTGCATGTGATAATGTTTTTCAAAATTTTAGCCAGAATATTCTTCTCAGCAAATCTCTGGCTAAACAAAAGAAAGATGATGCTGAACTCTTTAGAACAAATTTTATTACAACATTCAGTTCACAACAGAACAGGATAAGAGATGTTCTAAATAATTTATGGCCCATCATTAAGAAGGACCCGATACTTAATGGGGTCCTTCCAGACAAACCTGCTATCACCTTCCGAAAGGCCAGGTCATTAAAGAATATTCTGGCTCCAAGAAGACTTCTACCCCAGAAGCCTACTACCCATACCATTTCATCACCAGGGATTTATAAGTGTCACCGTCCTAATTGTGCTTGCTGTCATACCATTTCACACTGCACGTCTGTGTTTGTCCACCCCATTACACTTGTCATTCCTCTCATGTTATATATGTCATTTCCTGTCCTTGCTCTCATGTTATATATGTCATTTCCTGTCCTTGTCCCAGATTGTATGTAGGTCGCACTTCACAAGCACTACATTGTCGCATGAATTCACACCGTCACAATATCAAAATAGGCTTCCAAAAACATGTACTTTCACGACACTTTGACACCACACATTCCAGAGATTTCAGTAAAGCCACCATTTATCCCATTGATCACATACCAGACCACATCCCCAATAGGTTTCAATCACTATGCAGAAAGGAAGTTTTTTGGATCTACAAACTCAAATCTATTGAGCCCAATGGTCTTAATATAATCAGTGATGTATTTTATTGATTTTATTTTGACCCTGTGTTTTAATATCATATCCTTTCAATTCCTTTATATCATCATCTTCGTTTTTTAGAGAAAAACATTTTTATGCATTTTTTTTTTTCAGCACTCTGAAATATTCTGAGACAGAGCAAAAAGAGGCCAAACTAGTAAGGGACAAAAAAGCAAATTGGCAAAATAAGAGTGGAAATTCAGCACAGCCCCCAGCTGGGGCTGGCTGACCACACAAAAACTGAATAGACCAACAAAATCAAGTGTGAACATTAGCAGAAAAACTTAGCTTTGGATGACTGGAACAGAGCTGAAAACCAAGAGCTGACAAGCCAGAAGGAATCACCAGCAACTGAATAGGGCTTCGGCTTTCTTAAATCCAATCTGAGATTTCTGAGGTCTAATCGTCATCCTCATTCTCAGGTGGCAGATCTCCACCGATCAAATCAGCCTCACTACCTCCTGTTACCACCAGAGGGAGTCTGGAAGGAGAACTCACAACTGGTGAACCAGAGAATGACCTCACAACACCACTCATTTCGATGTGACTGACTGTCCTTCATGAGCACAATATCACCGAGTTTGATGTTCGGCTTGTCGATCTGCCACTTCTTCCTAGGCTGTAAGGTGGAGAGGTATTGCTTTCTCCATCTGTCCCAGAAAGTATTGGAGAGACTTTGAACTTGTCTCCATTGACGTCTGTAGAGGTCCTTGTTGCTGAATTCTCCCAGTGGAGTGCTAGGAGTGTCGGTTTTTAGGGTGAGTAACATGGCGGGAGTGAGAATGGTTGGATCTTCAGCAGCACTGGATAGTGCAGTCAATGGTCTGGAATTTATGATGGCCAAAACTTCTGCCAAGAATGTAGTCAAACCTTCGTGTGTGAGTCTTGTGCTACCTTCTTGCAAGAAGATAGAGTCTAAGATTCTGCGTGCTATTCCTATCATCCTTTCCCAAGCACCTCCCATGTGAGAAGAGTGTGGTAAATTGAAGGTCCAGGTACATCCCTGTTCACTCAGGTATCTTTCCACACTGGTAATGTCTAGGTTGGAAGGAATTTGGAGTTCTTTCACAGCTCCTACGAAATTTGTGCCTCTGTCAGAGCGAATGTGTTTCACGGTGCCTCTGATGGCAATGAAGCGTTGGAGTGCATTTATGAAACTTGATGTGTCCATGGATTCAATCACTTCGATGTGGACCGCTCTGATGGAAATGCAGGTAAACATAACTGCCCAGCATTTTGCGTTGGCTTGGACTCTTCTAGTATGCCGTGCAACCACAGACCACGGCCTGAATACATCCAGTCCAACGTTGGTAAAGGGAGGATCCGTACTAAGTCTGTCTGATGGGAGATTGGCCATCTTTGGGCTTTGAGTCGCGCCGCGGAGTTTGCGACAAGTCACACAGTTGAAGATGAGTTTACTCACACATCTCTTTGCTCCGACTATCCATAGTCCAGCAGTTCGTAGTTTCCCTTCGGTAAACAATCGGCCCTGATGTTTCACCAAAACATGATGGTGCTGTACGAGCAGAGTAGTCACATGATGATAGCCAGGAATAATTACAGGGTGTTTTTCCACGAATTCCACCTTGGCATCCTGAAGACGGCCTCCAATTCGTATCAGCTCGTTTTGGTCAATTATTGGATCAAGCTTTTTCAAGACGCTGTCTCTAGAATGGGTTGACCTTTGTTGAGGTTGTCTATTTCTTTAGCGTAACACTCGCGTTGTATGGTATGAATTATCGTGTTTTTGGCATTTTCCAGGTTCGGAGCGGTAAATGCGTGTTTGCAATGGTGCCAACCCTTACAAGACTTCTGACTGGTGGGTGATGTTGACTTGTAAGACTGAGCCACATGAATTAAACAAGCAATTGCACGAACAAGCGAGGTCCAGGTTGAAAACCTGCTGAAATGGTGGGATTTGAGGTGATTGTCTGAAGTCACTGTGCTTAGAGCGGATACCTGAGGGCGGATTTCTTCATCTGCATCTGGATCTACCAGTTCAAAGGTGTCTGATTTGACACTGTGAGGCATTGAACGGCATAAGAATGCAGGGTCCGTAAACCAGGTTGTGTCCTAAAGGTGTCCAGATTCAACAGATCTAGTTGTGTGGTCTGCAGGGTTGTGGTGTGTGGACACATAGTGCCACTGTTTAGGGCAAGTGGATCTACTAATGCTTAGCACCCGATTGCTGACGTAAACATAAAAGCATTGAGTTTCGTTGCAAATGTACCCAAGCACTACCTTGCTGTCTGAGTAGAACTCAACGTCCTTGATTTCCAGGTCACTCTCTGTCGAGATAAGTTAAGCTAACTCTACTGCTAGCACAGCCGCACACAGTTCCAGTCTGGGTATTGTGTGCTCCTGGACTGGCGCTAGTTTTGTCGGGCTCATAACAAGCCTTACATGGCATTTATCCCTGATGTCATTAGTTTTTAGATATGCTACTGCTGCAATCGCTTTGATTGAGGCATCGCAGAAGATACAGAGCTTTCGAGTCTTGACTTCTGTTGATGGCACTGAAGCGTATGGTCGCGCCACATAAAGATCTGACAAGGCTTCTAAAGATTTCTTCCATCTTACCCACAGATCTCTCTTCTCCTTGGGAAGCAGATCATCCCATTCAGACATCTCTTGGATGAAGTCTCTCATCATCATTTTACCTTGGATAGTTACAGGGGTTACAAATCCTAGAGGATCGTACAGGCTGTTTATCACAGATAGGATGCCTCTACGTGTGAAAGGTTTTTCCTCTTCGTTGATCCGAAAGGTAAATGCATCTCTCTTCAAATCCCAGAGCAAACCAAGGCTCTGTGGCATGGGAAGGGAGTCCGTATTCAAATCCAAGTCTTTTAGATCAGTTGGGTAATCTTGAGAGGGAAAAGCTGCCATAATTCCTTGGCTGTTGGAAGCAATTTTGTGCAGTCTCAAGTTGGACAAAGCAAGCATTTTTTGTGTCCTCTTTAGGAGACTGACTGCCGATTCATCTGTGGGTGTGGATTTCAAACAGTCGTCCACGTAGAAGTCCTTCTCTACAAACGATCTAACATCTGACCCGTACTTTGCTTCGCTCTCTCTGGCTGAATGTCTAAGACTGTAGATTGCGACAGCAGGGTAAGGGCCGTTCCTGAAGATGTGTACTGTCATCCGATACTCCACGATGTCCTTGTAGGGGTCATTATCGCGGTACCAGAAAAACCTCAAATAGTTTCTATGTTCTTTTTTGACAAGGAAGCAATGAAACATCAGTTGTATGTCAGCTATGAATACCACTGCATCTTTGCGGAAGCGAAGAAGTACTCCGAGAAGTCTGTTGTTGAGGTCTGGGCAAGACAAAAAGACGTCGTTTAGTGAGACACCTTCATATTGGGCGCTTGAGTCAAATACTACTCTTATCTGACCAGGTTTCTTAGGATGATACACGCCAAAAATTGGTAGATACCAACATTCCTCGGAATCTTGAAGCACAGGTGCAATTTCTGCATGGCCACTCTGAAGTATTTTCTCCATGAAGGCAAATAAATGCTCTCTCATTTTAGGTTCCTTCTGAAATTTGCATTTGAAGGAGACAAATCGACCGTAGACAGGTTCTCTGTTGTTGGGTAAGCGTTGCCTCTGGGGTTTAAATGGTAGAGGGGCCATCCATCTCTTGGACCATCCCCCTATCCATGATGTCCAGAAACAGTCTGTCTTCTATGGACATTGCTACCTTGTTGTCCTCTCTTGTTCTGTGGAAAACTGTGCACCCTATGTGATCTTGGTTGCCGTCACATGAGTGGTCTTGACAGGAAGGATCAGCTAATGGACAAGGTAGAGGAGCATTGTGTGGCAACTCTTTTACCAGGAAGCTACTCTTACATGGCTGGAAGAGAGACGAATGTCCATTTTCAAGAGTATTGGTAAGCATGCTGTCAAATAAGGCCGGCTTGTGTGCTCCTCCTAGGCAGACGTCCCCTATGATGACCCATCCAAGGTCGTGCCTCTGTGAGTACGGAGCATTCCTGGAGCCATTTATACATTCTCTAGCCTTGTGGACTTGTAGTATATCTCTTGCCAGAACTAGAGCTATTGGGGTTCTTGGATCTAGTTCAGGTATAAGGTGGGCTATATGCTTTAGATGGGGGTAATATGTCGCCACCTCCCGTGAAAGTATTTCTGGCCTGTTGTCAGGAATCTGGTTGCACTCCAGGATGGTCGGTAGTAATAGGCAGGTCTGGCCATCTATGGACTCCACTTTGTATCCGGTTGCTTTTCTCCCAGCCGTCTCAACGGTACCTGAACACGTTCTCAGGGTGTAGGGAGAACCAGGGCCTACAATGCTGAAGTTATCAAAGAAGATGGACCTGGCTAGAGACTAGTGTTGAGCGTTCCGATACTACAATATCGGATATCGGCCGATATTCGCTGTATCGGAGTTCCGATACTTTTAGAATATCGAATACCGGAATCGGAAGTTCCCATAATGCAATGAGCCAGTTTGATTTTATTCAGCCAATGAGGAATCCTAAGAAGTGTGGGCACATCCTGTTATGCATGTTTGGCATGTTAACTAATGGCATGGCTGTGATTGGCTGCTGAAATGATGTCATGATGCACGATAATAGCCACCGCCGCCATTTTGGGTTCAGTCTGCTGTGAATTTACTTAGGGACAGGACGCTGCTGTTCTGATTCTGAGGGACAGTTTGAGCTAGCGATTTGCTTTATTGTGCTTTACCCAGGCTACTTTAGCAACCGCTGTGTGAGAAGCTTTCTTTTGCCTTGCAGTGCTGTTCACGGCTGTCTGCGAGGTCTCTGTGTGTGAGTGCAGCTCACGCTGTAGTGTGTTCTGCAGCCCCCTCCGGTTGTAGTCCGCTCAGTGTGCGTCACTGCCTCATACATTGTCCTTTTTTGCATTAGTGCTGCTCATTTTTCCAGATTTCTCCTATTAGTGTGGTTCCATCCATATCCAGCTAGAATATTTGCAAACACTATATAGGAGTAGATAGAGGAGCCTTTCTACTGGCTTGTGCCCTGCAGCCCAGCCAGATTAGTATTAGCCTATTTTTTGGAGCCTCATCTATTGCATTGTAGGTTACCTTCCTGCATTGTAATAGCTACAAAAAGTTTTTGATACTATCGGTTTTACGTCTTTGGGCACATCCAGTGTCTTTTTGTGAGAAAAAAAAAGTTAATAAAGTTCACCAAACACTCCACTTTACAGTTGTGTAGGCCACATTAGCTCATATTAAAGTCTAGTCCACACTTTATAAAATTAGTGTTTCTTATACCTGTTAGCAGCTGTTCAGGAATAAGCACATTAAGCCCTTAGTACTTTTCTGCCTATCTTTATCAGTCTACCAAAATGAAGAAGGCAGGGAGCAAGGCACGTGGTCGTGGGCGTGGAGTTTCTGCAGGGAGAGGACGTGGGGATTCTGTGCCTGCTGCGGGCACCAGTGACTCAGCATCCCCCAGTTTTACCAGGGAACAGTCCTTTATGCGCAGCTTTGTAGGAGCTCGCCGTACCCCACTGCCGCGGGACGAACAAATTGAAGCCGTTGTCGGATGGATGGCAGCTAACGCATCGACTTCAAATAGTTCCAGATCCTCTCAGGTCCAGAGCACTGAAGAGCACCCATCTGTCTCTTTACCACCTGCCAAATTGCCCAAACAGTCAGAGAGCCTTGGACAGGAGCCATCTCTACTTCTGTTCTCTGAATCTGTTGGCTTGGAAAGAGGGGGCCAGCCAAGCAGCATTCGAGAATTTGAAGAAAAGGTAGTATGCAGTGATGTGCAACAGCTTTGTCTCTCTGAATCTGAAGAGGCGGGTGGGCCAGTGACTATGGTCAGCACACCTCAGTACGCATCTGATGATGAGACTCAGGTGCCACATTCTGGTGCGTACTGTGCTGTCGAGACAACCCAGGAGAAGCAGTCGTTTGAAGAGGGTAGTGTAGATGATGAGGTCCTTGATGTGCGGACAGAGACACAGTGTCATTCCACCCACAGCACCACGTTCCCTGTCATCCTCACACTCCCAGGCCAGTCTGCAGCCATCGGTAGCACAGGCATGGGAGAAAAGGCGCCCATACTCGGCAGAGCACAGGCTCTGAATGCTGGCTGTCATGGTCACGCGTGTCTGGACGCAGCGAGTACCGCAAGGCGAACCCATAAGACACCTGTGACCCTGGATACACCGCCTCCAGTGGGGCGAATTTAAATAATAAACACGTGCAGCTAGATACACCGCCTCCAACTGGCGAATTTAGACATTACACGTATCTACAAGTCTGGAATCCCCGCCTCCAGTAAGGCGAATTTAAACAATAAGGGAAACCTGGGAAACATTAACAATGGTGGGCCCTGCGATAGGGAATAGTGAAGTGGAGACCTCCTGAGCTCCCCTGAGCCAGTGTCCCTGCACTCCTAACGTTCCCTATGCCGGTTCCGCACCGGGCGCGCAACAGGAACCTAAAAACCCTGGCTCGTCCTGACCTAAATCCTCACTAGGGAATTGGTCAGTGCGGAAACTAATCCCACCACTGCACTAAAACACACATGAGGAAAGATGACAAAACAGGGGAAACACCACTTAGCTTTGCTCTGTTGCGTACGCTCCTAGCAACAGATCCACCACCTGTGTGCATCTTCTCCTCCACCCGGATCCATCACCATAACTGGATCCTTTACCATAGTGCAGCCTTGGAGCAGAGTCCACCACCAGTTGCAGCTGTCCAGTAAACAGAGTCCCAAAGATGAGTCCAGCTTCTGCCAAAAAGTCCAGCATGCTTGAGTCCAGTCTTCAGCAACCAAGTCCAGCATGCTGAGTGCAACTCTCACCATCGTCACCACTCCACCAAGCCATGCAAGCACCTCCTGCTGACACCATAAACTGCGACTCCACCAAGCCATGCCAGCCCTTCCTGCAGACCACATAGCTGCCACTCGTCCCCTCTGGCTGGACTGTGCAGGACTCATGTTCAGCTCCCTCTTTCACCCAGGCTTCCTTGTGAATGACTATCACACAATATCACCAACAGTGATTGAACACCCCTGGCTCCCTTTTCTAGAGCCTAACACCTGATTTGTAATTAAGTGCACATGAAACCAAAGAAACTAAAGTGCACTACCGCTCACCACCACCGGGCGACTTAGGATGAACGACACCACGTGTAATAATTCTAATGGCCACCAGGGGCAATCAACCCACTTTGGCACGTAGCCAAAGGAAAAAAAAGTTCACTTATCCATTTAAACTGTCAGATCCACGCTGGATCATGACACTGGCATTGCAAAACTACTGTCCCTTGAAATGCTCTCATTCAGGCTGGTGGAGACTGACACCTTCCGTAACTTCATGGCATTGGCAGTCCCACAATACAACGTGCCCAGCCGCTTTTATTTCAGCAGGCAAGCCGTCCCTGCCCTGCAAAAGCATGTGGAGGGAAAAATTAAACATGCGCTACTAAACGCCATCAGTAGCAAGGTCCACTTGACCACCGATGCGTGGACCAGTAGCCATGGACAGGGACGATATCTTTCCCTCACTGCCCATTGGGTAAATGTTGTGGAGCCGGGTACAGATCTTGAGAGTGGCACTGTACGTGTTCTGCCAACTCCAAGGATTGCAGGAATCCAGTCTGTACACATTGACTCCTCGTCATACTCCAGTTCCTCTGAATCAGCGCTGCAGGAGCCGTCACAGTCTACCTCCACATGGACCCGTGAACGCTTACCTGTTACGACCGATATGAGCACAGCCGTGGCCAAATGTCAACAGGCCGTATTGAAATTAATTTCTTTGGGGAATCGAAGCCACACAGCGCAGGAGCTCTGGAATGCCATCAAGCAGGAGAGCGACGTGTGGTTTGTGCCAGCGAATCTCCAGCCAGGCATGGTAGTGTGTGACAATGGCTGAAATCTGGTGGCAACTCTGGGCCTAGGCAACCTCACTCACATCCCATGTCTGGCACATGTGCTCAACTTGGTCGTGCAGAGCTTTCTGAGGGACTATCCGGATCTTGATGCACTGCTGCACAAGGTCCGCATAGAGTGCGCTCACTTGCGGCGTTCCAGCATGGCAAGATCGCGCATTGCAGCTCTGCAGCGCCGATTCCGCCTTCCGGAACATCACATCATATTTGACCTACCCACCAGGTGGAATTCAACGTTACTTATGTTGGAGAGGTTGTGTGAGAAGCACGCAGCAGTAATGGAGTACCAGCTGCATCAGGCGAAAACAAGTCGCACTGTGCGCCGTTCACACTTCACCACCACTGAGTGGGCCTCTATGAAGGACATCTGCCATGTTTTGCGTGCCTTTGATGATTCCATGCGGATGGCGAGTGCAGATGATGCACTAGTCAGCATGACTATCCCTCTTTTCTGCCTGCTTGAAAAAACACTGCAAGCACTAAGGGAGGAGGTTGTGGAAGAGGTGGAGGATGAGGAGTCACAAATGATATCTGCTTCTGGACAGTCTGCGCAATGTGGTTCCTCACAAAGGCCTAGGCAGGGGACACTTTGTGAGGAGGATGAGGAGGAGTCAATGGAAGAGGAAGACATCTGTCCAGAGGAGGGAGGTACACAATGCTCTAGTAGTCAGTATGTAGAGTGAGGGTGGGGTGATGCAGAGCAGGCAGAGATGACGCCTCAAGCAGGGGACAGTGTTTCTTGGCCAGTTGGCAGTCTGCAGCACATGGTTGTTTTTATGCTGCAGTGCCTGAGAAATGACCGCCGCACCGCCCACATTCTCAACACGGCTAATTATTGGGTGTACACCCTCCTAGATTCTCGCTACTGGGACAACTTACAAAGCCTCATAACACCGTTGAACTGGGAGCATAAATTGCAGGAGTACCAAGACACACTGGAGCATTCCATCATGTTCTCCATTCCACCCGAGAGCAGTGCTGCTAGTGCTTTATAAAGCAGCTCAGTGCGCAGTGGCAGTGGAGGAAGCTCTGCACAAAGAGGGAGCAGAAGCAGCGCCTCAGCACAAGGCAAGACCAGTATGGCCCAAATGTGGCAAAGTATTGTGTCCCCGCCACAAATGTCTACACCATCACATACTGCTCCAGTCAGCAGGAGGCAACGTTTCTGTCAGATGGTGACAGACTACATGTCTTGCCCTCTCAGTGTTCTCCCACACGGCTCTTCCCCCTTCAAATTTTGGGTCTCTAAGCTGGATACATGGCCAGAGCTTAGCCAGTATGCATTGGAGGTGCTGGCTTGCCCTGCTGCTAGTGTATTATCGGAACGCGTCTTTAGTGCCGCAGGTGGTGTACTAACAGACCGTCGCACGCGACTATCCTCCGATAACGTTGACCGGCTTACTTTTCTGAAAATGAACAAGGCCTGGATCTCGCAGGAATTTGCCAGTCTTCTTCCAGATTAAATAATTGGTTGGCAACATTATCCAGGTCTCCTGTTGTTCATGTTTCTACCACCTGAACTGTAATCCTTGGGCTCCAACACCGCCAGTTGCTGCTCATAAGTGCCGTCTGCACAGTCAACACTTGCTCCTGTGTTATTGGGGTTCAGTAACGTCAGCTGATCCCCTGCTGTGTGTCTGGCAATTTCGCCTGCTCTGTCCACATTCACACTACTACAGATATTAAACTTGCTCCAATTAGGCCTCTGGCTACACTCTGTTTCTACTGTAATCCCTGGGCTCCAACACCGCCAGTTGCTGCTCAGAAGTGTCTTTGGCACGGGTACTCCCTCCTGTCCAGCCTGGTTCCAGCACGCCAGCTGTTTCCGGGTAGTGTCAACGTCACTTTGCCTCCAATACGTTGTCCTGTCGTGTTGAGGTCGGGTTAGCCGACTCTATGGTGCCTGCAGTTTAGGTGCTTCCTATGTGGGCTGCGGGATCTGGCAACGAAGGCTGGTTCCGTAGTGCAAATAAGACAAGCTCCCCCTGTAGGACTGTGGGTTTCGGTAACTCCGGCTGGCTCGCGGCCTTGCAAATTTTTTTTTCATGTGTACCTTCTGCTGCCTATCTGAGTTCCAGTACCATTAGCTGGTTCTTTGGAAGTCAATCTTGAATATGTCCCCCTGGGTTCCAGTAATGTCAGCTGGTTCCAGGCAGAGGCTTTGGCTTAGGTGCCTCCTTCTCGGTATCCGAGTTCCACCAACGACTGCTGGTCCTTGGTAGTGCTTTCTGGCACAGGTACCTCCTGCTTAGTAACCAGGTTCCAGTACCATCAGCTGTTCCTCGGTAGTTCCATTGGCTCTTGTACCTTCGGCTACCCATCCAGGTTCCAGTACCGTCAGCTGGTTCTCAGCAGTTCCTCAGCCTTCTTGTACCTTCTGCTACATTTCCAAGTTCAAGCTTTTTGAAATGGTTTTTGGTAATCACTCTGGATCTCCCTGACGACGACCCTGGAGACGACGACCCTGAAGACCACCCCGAAGAATTTAAAAAAAAAATAATTCCTGCTAGTCCATTTGATTGGGCTAAACCTCTATGCCTTTAATGTCTCCTCCACCTCCCCCAATACATTCTACATTATTCTTAGTTGTTTTCCTTCATGTAGAATTAACCTACAAAGAAAGTAAGGGTTTTTTATCATTCCGATATTTGTGTCCCATTGACTTGCATTGGTTTCCGGTATCGGAATCGGCGATATCCGATATTTTTGGGGTATCGGTCCGATCCAATCCGATCCAATATTTCCCGATATCGGAAGGTATCGCTCAACACAAATAGAGACCTGTTACTTTGGTCATCCAGGATTGCATAAATCTTGAAGGCTTTGTCCTTGTGGCCTGCGGGATAAACTCGGACAAGGCAGATTTTTGAACAGGACCTTCCTCCTGTGAGTTCTCTACAGATCTCAGTACATTTAGAGCTGACATCTGGGGTGTCTTCATCAGTGTCCTTCTGCTTTCCATCGTGCTCCTCTGCTTGTGACAACACTGGTGGAGGTGATTCAGGGTGCAAGGCTGTGTTGTGATCCGTGCTGCTGCATTCTGCACATTTCACACTAGCTTCACAGTTCCTGGCGAAGTGAGAGGTTGCGGCATAACATTTGAAGCAGATGTTGTTCTTCTTGAGGACCTATACGATCCTCTAAAGACTTCTCCCTGAAAGTTCCTCATTTTAGTAGAGGATGTGGGTTTTTGAGTAGAGGACAATATTTACTGACATCCTGAGGTTTGCTCTCGTCTGGAGGGGTTTTATTCACCTTGTGAGAAGGGCCTGTGGAATCAATGTTAGTTTTGTGGACTGCCACGGGTGTCTTACCGAGTTTGACACCAGTGGCAGTGGAACACGACAGTAAAATCAAAACTAGGGTCATTTCTAATCCTAGATTGTTTGGTGACAAAGTCAATAAATACATTGAAAGAAGGAAATGATACATTATGATTGTGTTTATACTCTGAACCACATGTAATCCACTTTTCTTGTAGGTTGTAAGGAAGTTTCTGTACTATCAGATTGACACCCCTAGCGGTATCTAAGAATGCCAATCTGGGCAAGTCTCCTTCCTGCTGAGCAACCTGCAACTCATTCAACAAATCTCTCAGTTCTCTAAGCTTTAGATAACCTTTAGGTCCTATCTTAGGAAAATCCTCAATTCTTTTATATAAAGCATTCTCTATGACTTCTACTGCCCCATAGCATTCATAGAGTCTTTCCCACACCTTATGTAGGGCTGTGCGAGGATGCTTTACATTAATGTCTCTCAGTCTTTTGGCATGCTCGGCTGACTCACTTCTGAGCCACTTTACCAGGAGATCTAACTCCTCACCACAAGAAAGGTCCAGACCATGAATGGCGTTCCAGAACGAGGCTCGCCATGACCGATAGTTCTCGGGTTTGTCAGTGAACTTTACAAGTCCCTTTGTAACCTGTTCTTGGTGGGCAAGGTCTTTGATGGCTCTGTCAGTGCTGGCACGAGCCGGTGTGTAATAGTCATGTCTAGTGTGTGGTGCATCACCATACCTGTAAGACGCTTGTGACTCCGGATAGTCTGTGCGGTACCTTGTTGATGAAGAAGGTGTCTCTTTAAGTCGGGATGAGAGCTGTACCTTCTTTTCAGTGGAACGGTAGCTGTAGTCGACATCTCTGTGCTGAACATCTCCTCGCCTATGGTAGTGAAGCTCGGGGTTGGATCGCTGGTAATCGGCATGGGCTGATCGATAAGATGCTTCAGGGCTGTCATACACGCCAGAATGTTGACGGACGCACTCTGCAACGCGCTGCGCTGGATCTTGCTGCTCTAGATCTGGTCCGAGAATGCTGCTGTGTCTCTCAGAATCAGGATTCTTCATAGCTTCCAAGCACTCTGCTTTAGCTATTGCAGCTGCTGTCTCTTTGTCTGCAGCAAGTCTTTCTAGTTCTGTCTGCAGATGTGCGGTTTCAGCTTGCAGATGTGTGGTTTCCGTATCTTGATCTACTTGTCTCAGCTTTAGATGCATCTCTAGTTTGGTGAAGGAAGATCTTGCTTTGGCTGCCTCGGCTTTGGCGCAAGCAACAGCAGCTAGCTCTGCTAATGATGACCTGCTGGAGCTTGCTCATGACCTCATTTTGAGTGAGGATGTGCTTTTCCGAGACATTGTGTGTTTAGCTGAGTATATTGGAGGAAAACAGTCTATGTATGGTGGGCTTCCGCGTGGCGGGAAAGATGTAGCTCTTCTTGGCGGGCTGCAGTAGCGTTCTGTGGCTGTATGGCGGCTGCTGTGATACCTGTATGTGGAGTAGTGTAGGTGTTAGCGGTCCCGTACAGTCTATGCAATCTCCGCGTGTGACCAGCGGTCCTTTACTGAGCCCTGGACTTGTCTCCTGTGGCTGTATGGCGGCTGCTGTAGTACCCGTATGCGGAGCAGTCTGGGTGATAGCGGTCCCTTACAGCCTGAATCCACTATCGCAGGCGTATGGCAATCTGTTTTACTATTCTGTCTTCAGGCACGCTGACACGATGTGCAATCCAGCATACAGCATAAACCACAGCTCTGTCTACCAAAATAAGCAGACTGTTCTCTGTAGTTTAACTTGTTTATTTGTGAAGAGTGTTATGATTGGGTCACCGAGGAGGAGAGCAAGACCAAGCTAAGCCATAGAAAACCAGAGAGGTTGGTAACTAAGCAGATTGCAGACCCCTGATCCTATCCACACAACTAGCAGTAGCTGTGGAGTGTACCTACAATGATCCTAGACGCCTCGACACAGCCGGAGAGCTAAATAAGCCTAAAGCAAGAAAGGGGAAATCTAAACTGACCCCAGAGCAGAACCCAAAGGAATAGATAGCCCCCAAACATATATTGTCAGTGAGACAAGATGAAAACACAAACGCAGGTAGGAAAATAGACAGAGCAAACGATGGGGCCCACACTAACTAGACAGGACAGGAAAGGAAAGACACTGTCTGCAATCATGCAAAAAACCCTGCAAAAAATGTCCAACACGTCTGATAGAAAAATACTGAAGTTGCACGACTTCGCCCACTATATCAGCACTCTGGTATATTCTGAAAGAAGAGCAAAAAAGAGGCCAATCTAATAAGGGACAAAAACAAACTGGCACAAGCAGTAACATATGGATGGAGATTCAGCACAGCCCCAGCCGGAACTGGCTGACCACACAAAACTGAAATAGGCAAAACCAGATCAAATGTGAACAATAGCAAAAGAACACTTAGCTGAGCATGGTGGGACTGAGCTGGAAACTAAGACCTCAGGAGGCAAGAAAAATCACCAGCAGGGATAGAGGGAGTCGGCTGTCTTAAATCCAGTCAGAAACTCCAGATCTCCAATCGTCCTCCTAATTATCAGGTGGCAAGCCTCTGTTAATCAGATCAGCTCCATTACCTCCAGTCACCACCAGAGGGAGCCCAGAAAGAGAACTCGTGACCCCTCTGTCAATACAACCAACTCCACAACCTTCACTAGTGACCAGAGGTGGGCCAGAAAGCGAATTCACAACAGTACCCCCCCTGAGGAGAGGGTCACCAAACCCTCATCCACGCCACCAGGCCGATCAGGATGGGCCCGGTGAAAAGCACGAACCAATCTATCGGCATGAATGTCAGAAGCAGAGACCCAAGAATTATCCTCTTGGCCAGAGCCCTTTCATTTGACCAAGTACTGGCGTCTCCGTCTAGCCAAACGAGAATCAAATATTTTCTCTACCTCATATTCCACATTGCCTTTAACCAATACAGGGTCAGGAGGTGCCGCCAGAGGAACTACTGGCTCCATAAACCTCTTCAACAAAGATTTATAAAACATGTTATGGATCTTAAACATAACTAGAAGAGCCAATCGAAAAGAAACAGGATTAAGAATCTCCAAAATCGTATAAGTTCTAATGAAACTTGGCTTGAACTTTCGAGATGCAACCTTCATTGGAATATTCTTTGACGGCAACCAAACCATATCACCCACTTTAAACCGGGGACCAATGGTCCTATGCTGGTTGGAAAACCGTTGGGCTTTTTCCTGAGAGAGGGACAACTTATCCACCACTTGGTCCCAAATCTGCTGCATTCTCTCTACCACAGTGTCCACACTTGGCAGGTCGAAGATTCCACTTGCCCTGAAGAAAATCGAGGATGAAACTCAAAGTTACAGAAAAAGGGCAACATCAAAGTGGCAGAACTAGCTCTATTGTTTAGCGCGAATTCGGCCAAGGGCAAAAATGAGACCCAGTCATCCTGATCAGCAGATATAAAACATCTCAAATAGGACTCCAAAGTCTGGTTTGTTCTCTCAGTCTGCCCATTGGTCTGAGGATGAAATGCAGAGGAGAAAGATAACTGAATTCCCAGTTTGGAACAAAAAGCTCTCCAAAATCTGGAAACAAACTGGACTCCTCTGTCCGACACAATGTTCTCAGGAATCCCGTGCAACCGAACCACCTGTTGTAAAAACAAGGGCACCAATTCTGAAGAAGATGGCAACTTTGGGAGTGGTACAAGATGGATCATCTTAGAAAATCTATCACAAATCACCCAGATAACAGTCAATCTCTGAGAGACAGGGAGATTGGAAATAAAATCCACTGAGATATGGGTCCATGGCCTCTTGGGCACCGGTAGGGGCATCAACAACCCACTAGAACGAGAACAGGGTTTAGACCCTGAACAAGTCCCACAGGACTGCACAAAATTCCTGTCATCACGAGATAAGGCAGGCCACCAGAAAGACAGACTCACCAAATCTATGGTACCAAAAATACCTGGATGACCAGCCAATGCGGAGCAATGAATTTCAGACATTACTCTCTTCCTCCACTGGTCAGGGACATACAGTTTTCCCATAGGGCAAGGTTCAGGTTTGTCCTTCTGAAATTCCTAATAAAGCAAAGCCAATATCAGTCTGAAATGACAATTATTTCCCATCCAAATTTACAATGTAAAGCAGCAAATGAGATAAAATGTAACTTTTAATATACCAATTAAAAAATACCAAAAATAATGTCACCCACAAGTGAATTTAAAAAAAGATGCAAGATAAATGGGTGATCCTCAGAGGATATTTGCAAGCACCCAAACGCATCACATAAGGGATATAGAATGTAACTGATAAAACAGACAACAACCTATATAATGGATACAGCATGAATGAAAAAGTAGCACAATGCTATAGCCAATTGCACATGTATACACATGTATATTTTTTTAAAGGCCAGACCACAGGTTCATAGCCTTTCATAAATGAGATTTCAAAAAAGGAACGAGATTTCAAAAAAGGAACAATCTCACTGGTTTATGCAGACGGTCAGGAGTCACCAGGGATACTCTGTATACCAACAGGAAGGTAGCGATGGGAAGACAATACCCTGTCAATTCCCTTACATGCTAACCATTAACTGATCCCCAGGCTCCTGCCCGTACAAGGGCAGTCCACAGCTAGCCCTATATTGCACATGCCCTACACTTTCCCTATAAGGAGCGTCCCAACACGTTTCATCCAAGTAACTCTTCAGGGGACTAACTTGTTTAAAGTGCCATAGTGCTATAGCTAAGAGAAATACATCCTCCCGCTCTCTATGCTATCTGCTGTCTGCCTTCTGAAATTCCTCCAGGGCACGTCTCAAATCGGGTGAGATGGCGGAAAGAACTACCCCCTCATTTAGAATGGTAGTAGGCTCGGTCACAATAAGAGAATCCGCAAAGAAACTCCTAGAAAGGGCATCCGCCTTAACATTATTAGTGCCCGGAAGAAAAGAGACCACAAAATTAAAACACATGAAAATCAAGGCCCACCTAGCCTGTCTAGGATTCAAGCGTTTGGCTGATTCAAGATAAATCAAATTCTTGTGGTCGGTGAGGACCACAACTTAATGTCTAGCTCCCTCCAACCAATGTCTCCACTCTTCAATGCCCATTTCATGGCTAACAATTCCCGATCCCCCACATCATAGTTACGTTCAGATGGGGAGAATTATCGAGAAAAGAAGGCACAGGGATTCATTTTAGAAGTCACCGGATCTTTTTGGGACAAAACGGCTCTTGCACCAATCTCAGAAGCATCTACCTCCACCTGAAATGGGAGTAAGACATCAGGTTGCCATAGAA
Organism: Dendrobates tinctorius; assembly: GCF_039654945.1. Classification (NCBI taxonomy): domain Eukaryota; kingdom Metazoa; phylum Chordata; class Amphibia; order Anura; family Dendrobatidae; genus Dendrobates; species Dendrobates tinctorius. The sequence continues at coordinate 10,351,952 of NW_027361713.1, read as the reverse complement.
CCGGAGCAGAAGTGAATCTCCGCTTAAGCTCCTGAAATGCAGAGACTGCCTCTGGAGACGAATTCACCACATCAGCGCCCTTTTTGGTCAGATCAGTCAGTGGTTTGACAATACCAGAAAAATTACTTATAAATTTACGATAGAAATTGACAAAACCCAAAAACTTCTGGAGAGCCTTCAAAGAAGTGGGCTGAACCCAATTATAAATGGCCTGTACCTTGGCCGGGTCCATTTCAATAGCCGACAGAGACAAAATGAATCCCAAAAATGAAACCCTCTGTACACCAAAGAGGCACTTCAATACTTCAATCCCTTAACATACAGGGAATTTTCCCTCAGAATCCGGAACACAGTCCGGACATGTTCCACATGAGAATCCCAATCACTGGAAAAGATCAAAATATCATCCAGATAAATGTTCAAAAACTTATCCACAAAGTCCCGGAAAATATCATTCATAAAAGACTGGAAGACAGAAGGGGCATTAGTGAGCCCAAAAGACATCACCAGGTACTCAAAATGTCCCTCCGGAGTAGAGTTGAGCGAAACGGGTCGAAAAAATTCAAAAGTCGCCGACTTTTGGCAAAGTCGGGTTTCATGAAACGAAACCCAACCCTAGGATGAGGTCGGCCACGAGGTCGGCGACTTACGCGCCAAAGTCGCGTTTCAAAAGTTTGTTTTGCGCTCTTTTTCAGCCAATCAGGATCCACGGACACTGTGGGCAACGTCATGACCTAGGCACGGGTCACCACCATCTTTCAGAAGGGCATGCAAGTGATTGGCTTGCTTTGGTGGGCGTCACAAGGGGTATAAAAGGGCGTGCACGCCGACCGCCATCTTACTTCTGCCGATCTTAGTATAGGGAGAGGTTGCTGCTGATTCTGTAGGGAGAGCGTTAGGCAGGGAAGAAGACAAAAAAACTGCTTCTGCTGCTAGCGATTTGCCCTGCACAACACACAAGTCACTGTGTGTGCAGTGCAAGGGGAGGCTATATTGTGGTGTATCAGTGGTGTTGGTTGTTGGGCTGCCTTTTAAGGCTTCCTGACACGCTGGCATTGCTGTTTACCGACTGCTCCGCAAACTGCTTTTTTAAAAGGAATCCAATCTTCCTTATCCTCTAGTCACTTTTGTCACAGCTGTGCCATCGAGCGTGTCACATAGCGCTCAGATATCAGTGGGCCTCACACAATCCACAAGTGTCCAGTGTCCAAAAGTGTACGCAGAGATTCAAAATCTCCATTATCCTCTCGTCACTTTGGTCACAGGCAGCTGTGCCATCGAGCGTGTCACATAGCGCTCAGATATCAGTGGGCCTCACACAATCCACAAGTGTCCAGTGTCCAAAAGTGTACGCAGAGATTCAAAATCTCCATTATCCTCTCGTCACTTTGGTCACAGGCAGCTGTGCCATCGAGCGTGTCACATAGCGCTCAGATATCAGTGGGCCTCACACAATCCACAAGTGTCCAGTGTCCAAAAGTGTACGCAGAGATTCAAAATCTCCATTATCCTCTCGTCACTTTGGTCACAGGCAGCTGTGCCATCGAGCGTGTCACATAGCGCTCAGATATCAGTGGGCCTCACACAATCCACAAGTATCCAGTGTCCAAAAGTGTACGCAGAGATTCAAAATCTCCATTATCCTCTCGTCACTTTGGTCACAGGCAGCTGTGCCATCGAGCCTGTCACATAGCGCTCAGATATCAGTGGGCCTCACACAATCCACAAGTGTCCAGTGTCCAAAAGTGTACGCAGAGATTCAAAATCTCCATTATCCTCTCGTCACTTTGGTCACAGGCAGCTGTGCCATCGAGCATGTCACATAGCGCTCAGATATCAGTGGGCCTCACACAATCCACAAGTGTCCAGTGTCCAAAAGTGTACGCAGAGATTCAAAATCTCCATTATCCTCTCGTCACTTTGGTCACAGGCAGCTGTGCCATCGAGCGTGTCACATAGCGCTCAGATATCAGTGGGCCTCACACAATCCACAAGTGTCCAGTGTCCAAAAGTGTACGCAGAGATTCAAAATCTCCATTATCCTCTCGTCACTTTGGTCACAGGCAGCTGTGCCAACGAGCGTGTCACATAGCGCTCAGATATCAGTGGGCCTCACACAATCCACAAGTGTCCAGTGTCCAAAAGTGTACGCAGAGATTCAAAATCTCCATTATCCTCTCGTCACTTTGGTCACAGGCAGCTGTGCCATCGAGCGTGTCACATAGCGCTCAGATATCAGTGGGCCTCACACAATCCACAAGTGTCCAGTGTCCAAAAGTGTACGCAGAGATTCAAAATCTCCATTATCCTCTCGTCACTTTGGTCACAGGCAGCTGTGCCATCGAGCGTGTCACATAGCGCTCAGATATCAGTGGGCCTCACACAATCCACAAGTGTCCAGTGTCCAAAAGTGTACGCAGAGATTCAAAATCTCCATTATCCTCTCGTCACTTTGGTCACAGGCAGCTGTGCCATCGAGCGTGTCACATAGCGCTCAGATATCAGTGGGCCTCACACAATCCACAAGTGTCCAGTGTCCAAAAGTGTACGCAGAGATTCAAAATCTCCATTATCCTCTCGTCACTTTGGTCACAGGCAGCTGTGCCATCGAGCGTGTCACATAGCGCTCAGATATCAGTGGGCCTCACACAATCCACAAGTGTCCAGTGTCCAAAAGTGTACGCAGAGATTCAAAATCTCCATTATCCTCTCGTCACTTTGATCACAGGCAGCTGTGCCATCGAGCGTGTCACATAGCGCTCAGATATCAGTGGGCCTCACACAATCTACAAGTGTCCAGTGTCCAAAAGTGTACGCAGAGATTCAAAATCTCCATTATCCTCTCGTCACTTTGGTCACAGGCAGCTGTGCCATCAAGCGTGTCACATAGCGCTCAGATATCAGTGGGCCTCACACAATCCACAAGTGTCCAGTGTCCAAAAGTGTACGCAGAGATTCAAAATCTCCATTATCCTCTCGTCACTTTGGTCACAGGCAGCTGTGCCATCGAGCGTGTCACATAGCGCTCAGATATCAGTGGGCCTCACACAATCCACAAGTGTCCAGTGTCCAAAAGTGTACGCAGATTCAAAATCTCCATTATCCTCTCGTCACTTTGGTCACAGGCAGCTGTGCCATCAAGCGTGTCACATAGCGCTCAGATATCAGTGGGCCTCACACAATCCACAAGTGTCCAGTGTCCAAAAGTGTACGCAGAGATTCAAAATCTCCATTATCCTCTCGTCACTTTGGTCACAGGCAGCTGTGCCATCGAGCGTGTCACATAGCGCTCAGATATCAGTGGGCCTCACACAATCCAAAAGTGTCCACTGTCCACAAGTGTGTGCAGAAATTCTAAATCTCCCCTGTCCTATAGACACCTTGTACCTTGTTTTACATTACTATATAGTTTGTTGGACTTTGTCTACATTTCTACCAAAAATGAGGAAGGCTGGTGGAAGAGGCCGTGGAATTGGGCGGGGGTTGGCAGCTGGTAATGATGGTGTTGGTGGTGGATCTGATGGTAGTGGCAAGAGCAAAATAGGACCGAATGCAGGAGGTGCTGACCCTGCGTCATCGTCTGGCTACATAAGGCCTCGAACGCTTAGTTTTCTAGGAGTTGGCAAACCGCTTTTAAAGGCAGAGCATCAGGAAAAAGTTTTGTCTTACATTGCTGACTCAGCCTCCAGCTCTATCGCCTCCTCTTCTTCAGTTGTAAAAAGTAAAAGCACTGAGTCGTCATTGGAGGCTCATGTTCATGAACCACACCTTTCCTTGTGTCCTTCACCCCAACCAAGATTGAAGGATGACGCAGGCCATACTACTGATTACTCCATGGAGCTGTTTTCACATACCATGCCTGGATTATCAAGTGAAATGGTGAATTACCCAGGCCAAGATGAATCTGACATGGAGTGCACTGATGCACAGCCGCTGATGGATGATTCTGCTGGTACATTCACTCAGAGCACTACATTGTCCTCGCAGTGTACAGAGCCAGATTTTGACCCTGATGAGACTCAGGTGCCCCTTCCCGCACACTATACCACCATACACGGTGACACAGAGAAAGGTGCACATGACATAGAAGAGGAGGTGATGGATGACCCAGTTGTTGACCCAGATTGGCATCCATTGGGGGAAGAGGGTGCTGCTTCCAATAGCTCAGATGAGGAGCATCCACAGCAGACATCGACATCGCAACAGCTGTTATCTGGCAGGCCCGGAGCACTCCAAAGACAGGTTCCAAACATCAAAAGAGTTGCTGGACAGCTTGTCCAGAGGGTCAAAAGATCACAGCGTGCTAGGCCGCAAAATGTCTGCCAAAGTAGGAAGAGTGCAGTGTGGCACTTTTTTGAACAAAATCCTCATGATCAGGCCAAGGTTATCTGTAAGAAGTGCGCAAAGACCTTTAGCCGAGGGAAAAATCTGAAAAATTTGAATACCAGTTGCATGCTTAGACATTTAACCAGCATGCACTTGCAAGCGTGGACACAACACCAAACCTCAAGTGCCACATGTGCAACTGATCACAACGAAGGTAGTCAGCAACGCTACATTGTTTCCCCCACTGTAAGCCCACCGGTTAGCACAGCAGCAAATGTTGAGGTGTTGTTGCAAGGCCACAGCAGTCAGGGAATCCCACTGTTATATCAACGAAAGACTGATTCTAGGCCATCAGAAAGAACACCAACTCCATCACCATCATCAACCCTCTCTCAGTCCGCCCTGTCCACCGCTACTTCCACCATATGCAGCTCTCAAGTCCAGCTCACCCTCCCAGACACTATGAGTAGGTCAAGAAAGTACTCAGTCTCTCATCCGCGTACACTGGGTTTGAACGCCCACATTGCCAAACTAATCTCGTTTGAGATGATGCCCTTTCGGTTGGTGGAAAGCACAGCTTTCCGCGAACTCATGGCCTATGCAGTACCACGCTATGACCTACCCAGTCGCCACTTCTTCTCTCGCAAAGCCATCCCAGCCCTCCACCATCATGTGAAAGACCGCATTGTCCATGCACTCAAGCAGTCAGTGAGCGGAAAGGTGCACCTCACAACTGATGCATGGTCCAGTCGGCATGGCCAGGGCCGTTACGTGTCCATCACTGCGCACTGGGTTAATGTGGTGGATGCAGGGTCCACAGGGGACAGCGGTGGTGGGACAGTGCTGCCTAGCCCACGGTATAGGCGTTCGACCCTCCTCCTCCTCCAGAAGCGAAAGCTCGCCCACAGAGCGCAGTCGTACGAGCACTCCATCTGCAGCTGCCACTGTTGCACACGATGTGTCCCCCTATCGAGCAGCTAGTGGAAAGCGTCAGCAGGCTGTGTTGCAGATGATGTGTTTGGGCGACAGACACACCGCCGAGGTGCTGGCCGAGTACTTGAAGTGACAAACTGAGTCATGGCTGGGCAGTGTACATCTTGAGGCAGGCAAGGTAGTTAGTGATAACGGCCGTAATTTTGTGGCAGCCATAGCCCTTTCAAAACTCAGCCACATACCTTGCTTGGCTCACACCTTGAACCTGGTGGTGCAGTGCTTCCTCAAAAATTATCCGGAGTTAACAGCCCTGCTCCAGAAGGTGCGAAGACTGTGCGCGCACATCCGCCGGTCGCCTGTACACTCCGTTCGTATGCAGAAGCTGCAGCGATTGCTCCACCTTCCCAACCACCGCCTCATTATCGACATTGCAACAAGGTGGAACTCCACCCTGCACATGGTGGAGCGGCTGTGCGAGCAGAGGCAGGCCATAATGCATTTGTGGGAGGATACACGGCCAGGCACTTTGAGAGCAGACATGGAGTTGACAGGCGTGCAGTGGTCGAAGCTGAAAGACCTTTGTAAAGTCCTTCAGTGTTTTGAGGAATGCACACGGCTGGTAAGCGCAGACGACGCCATCCTAAGCATGAGCATCCCACTTATGCGTCTGCTCATGCAAACTTTGACGCACCTTAAGGAGCAGGCGTCTGCAGCCAATGTTGATGAGGAGGAAGAGGAGGAGGGAATCCTTGATGACATTCAGCCATTGTCTGCTCAGGGACCTCTCCTGGACGAGGTGGAGGAAGAAGAGGAGGAGGAGGAGGAGGATGATGGGGATGATTACTTAGGGGAGGAGGATGCATCTCGTGGGGCAAGTGAAAATGTTGGCGTGGCAAGGTCTGGTACAGGGTTTGTGCGTGACTGGAGGGATGTGGATTTGCCAGAAAGTGCTCCTCCACCCAGCACTCGCACTGCATCATTGACACCGGGAACATTGGCCCACATGTCAGATTATGCCTTGCGGATCCTAAAAAGGGACCCCCGCATTGCCAAAATGATGAACGATGACGACTACTGGTTGGCCAGCATCCTGGATCCACGCTATAAAGGCAAATTACAAAACATCATGCCACAGGAGAACCTTGACCTAATATTGGCTAATAAACAAGCAACTCTGGTAAATTGGTTGCTTGAGGCATTCCCAGCACACAGCAGCGGTGATGGTTCTCACACGAGCCGTACGGGCCGGGGGCAGCTTGGCAGAGGTGTTCGTGGTGCACACAGCAGAAGTGGCATTGGAGACAGGGGTTTCATGACAATGTTGTGGACTGATTTTTCAAATACCGCTCACACAACTGGTAATACTGCATCGATGGAAAGTGACAGGAGACAGCAGTTGTCAACTATGGTTACAAACTACTTTTCCTCCCATATCGATGTTCTCCCACACAGGTCATTCCCCTTTGACTATTGGGCCGCTAAACTGGACACCTGGCCTGAATTGGCCCAATATGCCTTACAGGAGCTCGCTTGCCCAGCTGCAAGTGTGCTATCGGAAAGAGTCTTCAGTGCAGCTGGATCAATCCTGACAGAAAAAAGGACCCGTCTGTCAACCCAAAATGTGGATAATCTAACCTTCATTAAAATGAACCACGCATGGGTTTCCAAGGATTTTGTCCCACCTTCCCCTGATGACACATAGGGTGACAGAAAAATGGCTTGCTTTGGTCCACCTCTTCCTGGTACTTCACCTATTTCGCCTTTTGCATCAGCTGAATGTCCAACATCAACATATGCCACTTTCTAAAACTCCCTAACTGTGCTGCCTCCCCCCCCATGGCCGGGGTAACCACCTAGCGCACGACACCGTGCGAGTGCCGTTGCCCTGGACAGGTGGGTAGGCCGACTCTTGGGGCTGGCACTGGCACAGGGTCCCTCATAGTGCAATCAAGTGTCTCTGACGGTGGTGGTGCACACCCGCCGTCAGACACACCGCTGTACTATGAGGGGCCCAGTGCCAGTACCGACGCCCAAGAGTGGGCCCCCCTTGCTTGGGCAGGGCCCCAGCATTTGCAATCTTTACCTCTCCCTGCTCCTCCGCTGTGTAATCTGGGCCGTCAAATCCATACTGTGCCTGACACCGTCTGAGCCTGCCTCCTGAGACATATAGTCTCTCATACATACGCTATCCATACATGTTATCCGGGGATACGGTACCCTTTCTAACCTTTGTGCAATGACGTGCAATCCATACTGGGCCTAACACCGTCTGAGCCTGCCTCATGCTGTATAGACATATATTTTGAATGTGTACGCTATCCATACATGTTATCCAGGGATACGGTACCCTTTCTAACCTTTGTGCAATGACGTGCAATCCATACTGGGCCTAACACCGTCTGAGCCTGCCTCATGCTGTATAGACATATATTTTGAATGTGTCCCTCATAGTGCAATCAAGTGTCTTTGACGGTGGTGGTGCACACCCGCCGTCAGACACACCGCTGTACTATGAGGGGCCCAGTGCCAGTACCGACGCCCAAGAGTGGGCCCCCCTTGCTTGGGCAGGGCCCCAGCATTTGCAATCTTTACCTCTCCCTGCTCCTCCGCTGTGTAATCTAGGCCGTCAAATCCATACTGTGCCTGACACCGTCTGAGCCTGCCTCTGAGACATATATTTTGAATGTGTACGCTATCCATACATGTTATCCGGGGATACGGTACCCTTTCTAACCTTTGTGCAATGACGTGCAATCCATACTGGGCCTAACACCGTCTGAGCCTGCCTCATGCTGTATAGACATATATTTTGAATGTGTACGCTATCCATACATGTTATCCAGGGATACGGTACCCTTTCTAACCTTTGTGCAATGACGTGCAATCCATACTGGGCCTAACACCGTCTGAGCCTGCCTCATGCTGTATAGACATATATTTTGAATGTGTACGCTATCCATACATGTTATCCGGGGATACGGTACCCTTTCTAACCTTTGTGCAATGACGTGCAATCCATACTGGGCCTAACACCGTCTGAGCCTGCCTCATGCTGTATAGACATATATTTTGAATGTGTACGCTATCCATACATGTTATCTGGGGATACGGTACCCTTTCTAACCTTTGTGCAATGACGTGCAATCCATACTGGGCCTAACACCGTCTGAGCCTGCCTCATGCTGTATAGACATATATTTTGAATGTGTACGCTATCCATACATGTTATCCGGGGATACGGTACCCTTTCTAACCTTTGTGCAATGACGTGCAATCCATACTGGGCCTAACACCGTCTGAGCCTGCCTCATGCTGTATAGACATATATTTTGAATGTGTACGCTATCCATACATGTTATCCGGGGATACGGTACCCTTTCTAACCTTTGTGCAATGACGTGCAATCCATACTGGGCCTAACACCGTCTGAGCCTGCCTCATGCTGTATAGACATATATTTTGAATGTGTACGCTATCCATACATGTTATCCGGGGATACGGTACCCTTTCTAACCTTTGTGCAATGACGTGCAATCCATACTGGGCCTAACACCGTCTGAGCCTGCCTCATGCTGTATAGACATATATTTTGAATGTGTACGCTATCCATACATGTTATCCAGGGATACGGTACCCTTTCTAACCTTTGTGCAATCACGTGCAATCCATACTGGGCCTAACACCGTCTGAGCCTGCCTCATGCTGTATAGACATATATTTTGAATGTGTACGCTATCCATACATGTTATCCAGGGATACGGTACCCTTTCTAACCTTTGTGCAATCACGTGCAATCCATACTGGGCGTGAGAACGGCTGGCGAGCTGTTAAGCAAGCTACAGCACCTGTCCAGACAAGTACAGGGATTCCCTAGCGAGGAGACTTATTTGATTGTTTTCAATGTTGGGACAGCAATTTTTGCGGAGCACTATACTCTGGAGAATGATAGATGGGGCCCACCATACACTGGAACATTCCAAAGGTGGACATCAGACACTGGAGCAGGATTTACAGGGCCCATTATACACTAGAGCATTAGAAATGGGGCCCATTATGTTTGGAGCATTATTTGGGCCCATAAGACAGTGGAGCTTCATCCATGGGGACCAACATTTACTGTAGCATTATGTGGAGCTCATCATATACTGTTTCAAACATTATATGGGACCAATGATTCTGTATGGAGAAATAGATGGGCCTCGTCATGAGATGTAAAAAGTGAGGTATTTTTCATTGTACTATACCGCTATTTATCTGCCGTATCGGAGCATGATGAGTTGTGGTATGTGTTAAAGGGGCGCTCTTTCGCCCAGGGCACATGAAAACCTGCAGCCAGCCCTCCCCCCCCACAACTTTAGCCAAATAACATCCATTTTTCAGTGCGTAACTTATATTATGAAGTTAATTAAGGTTGACAAGCTTAAGTAAGAAGAATTGATGCTTTTGGCATTCAAATGGGCACTGTTGGTGTGTTTCCTGTCCTCCTCTCACTGCCGACTTTTATTCCCCATTGACTTACATTGGGTTTCGTGTTTTGGGACGACCCCGACTTTTCCCTATAATCGGACGATCTTGCTCGACCCGACTTTTGGAAAAGTCGGGTTTCACGAAACGAAACGCGACCCTAAAAAACCAAAAGTCTCTCAACTCTACTCCGGAGTATTAAATGCCATCTTCCATTCATCCCCGTGCTTGATGCTAATAAAATTATACGCCCCCCTGAGGTCAAGCTTGGTAAACCAGCAGGCACTTTTAACTCTGGAAAATAAATCAGAAATCAGGGGTAACGGGTACTGATATTTAACAGTGATTTTGTTAAGTGAACGATAGTCAATACAAGGCCTTAATGAACCATCTTTCATGGCCACAAAAAAAACCCAGCACCTAAAGGTGAAGAGGATGGTCCAATATGACCCTTCTCCAATGACTCCTTGATATAAGATCGCATAGCATCATGTTCGGGTACCGATAAGTTGAAAAGTCGACCCTTGGGAAATTTACACCCTGGCATTAACTCAATTGCACAGTCATAACTCCTATGAGGAGGCAAAGACGCAGACTTACTCTCACTAAATACATCAGAAAAATCAGCCAAATAATCAGGAATATCATGAGACTGGGGAGAGGAGGAGAAAACAGGAGTGTCACTAAGAACACACTGACAACCCCAACTCACCACAGACACAGATTTCCAATCCAAAACAGGATAATGAGTTTGCAACCAAGGAAAACCCAGAACAATAGTATCATGCAAATTGTGCAACACCAAAAATTTACAATTTTCTTGGTCTGGGGCGACCCGCTTTATCACCTGGGTCCAAAACTGGGGTTTATTCTCCGCCAAAGGAGTAGCTTCAATACCCCTCAAAGGGATAAGAGTCCGCAGGGGTATCATGGGAAAACCACAACATTTAGCAAAGTCTAAATCCATCAGATTCAAAGCTGCTCCTGAATCTACAAAAGCCTTAGCGGAAAATGTAGACAAGGAGCAGATCAGGGTAATTGCCAAAAGGAACTTAGGCTGTACACTGCCCACGGCAAATGTGTGCACAAAACATTTTTCTTGTTTAGGGCAGACAGAAATAGTATGAAAGGCGTCTCCACAGAAAAAACACAGCTTATTACGCCTTCTAAACTCCTGACATTGCGCCCTAGAAAAAATCCTATCACATTGCATGGGTTCAGACGTTTGTTCAAAAGGTGGCAGCGGCTCTCGTGTAGTTTTACGTTCAAGTAAACGCCAATCAACTTGAATGGCTAGTGACATAGAATCGTCAAGTCCAGAGGGAACAGGAAATCCCACCATAACATCTTTTACGGTTTCCGCCAAACCCTTCCGAAAGAGAGCTGCTGTCATGCCCGCCGTGTCCGTTATTCCTGTCATGTCTGTTATGCCTGTCATGCCCGCCATGTCTGTTATGCCGCATGACCCCTGGAGCAGTGTGCACGTGCACCGAACTATCATGCCCGCCATGTCTGGTATGCCGCATGACTCCTGGAGTGGTGTGCACGTGCACTGAATTCTCATGCCCGTTATGTCTCGTACTGCAAGATGCCTGGAGCGGTGTGCACGCGCACCTTACCTCATGGCTGCACGCCATTGCTAGGTAACCATCCGTCTCTGCTCTGATTCTGCAATCCTCTGTATTCCTGGAACCCCTGATCATGTGACCTTTCCTATGTTCCAGCACTCTCTGGTAACCAGAGGTAGGCCAGAAAGCGAATTCACAACAGAAGAGTATAGAACATGCAGTAAAACTGTAAAGAATACAATGACATACATAAGTATTGGGCAGATGATCACACAGTTAACACAGATACAGGAAGCTTTTAGTGTGATGCAATTTACATAGAAAGAAAACACAGGTGTCCAATTATGTCTACTGAGCACTGACTACTATGCAGTTAGTAAACTCTCTGCACACATTGCATTGTAAGAAAGATTAAGCTTACCAGATATGCATTAACTGGATAACGAATTCAAGTTGGAGAATTAACCCCTTAGCGATAGAGCCAGTTTGCAGCTTAATGACCAATTTTTACACTTCTGACCACTGTCCCTTTATGAGGTTATAACTCTGGAACGCTTTAATGGATCCCGCTGATTCTGAGATTGTTTTTTCATGACATATTGTACTTCATGCTAGAGGTAAAATTTCTTTGCTAAGTCTTGTGTTTATTTATGAAAAAATGGAAATATGGTGAAAATTTTGCAATTTTAAAACTTTAAATTTTTATGTCCTTAAATCAGAGAGATGTGTCACACACATTTCTTAATAAATAACATTACCCACATGTCTACTTTACATCACCACAATTTTGGAAGCAACATTTTTTTGTTAGGAAGTTATAAGGGTTAAAAACCGACCAGCGATTTCTCATTTTTACAACAAAATTTACAAAACCATTTTTTTTAGGGACCACATCATATTTAAAGTCATTTTGAGGGGTGTACATGACAGAAAATACCCAAAGTGGCACCATTCTAAAAACTAGACCCCTCAAGGTGCTCAAAGCCACATTCAAGAAATTTATTAACAGCTTCACAGGAACTAAAGCAATGTGGAAGGAAACAATTAACATTTAACTTTTTTTTGCAAAAAATTTACTTCAGAACCTATTTTTTTCATTTTCACAAGTGTTAAAAGAGAAAACCAACCACAAAATTTGTTGTACAATTTCTCCTGAATACGTCGAAACCCCATATGTGGGGGTAAACCACTTTTTCAGCACACGGCAGAGCTCGCAAGGGATGGAGCACCGTTTGACTTTTTCAACGCAGAATTGGCTGGAATTGAGATCGGATGCCATTTTGCGTTCGGAGAGCCCTTAATGTGCCTAAACAGTGGAAACCTCCAACAAGTGACCCCATTTTGGAAACTACACCCATTAAGGAACTTATCTAGATGTGTGGTGAGCACTTTGATCCTTCAAGTGCTTCACAAAAGTTTATAACAAGAGCTGTGAAAATAAGAAATCCATTTTTTCCACAAAAATGATCTTTTCGCCCCCAAATTTTTATTTTTACAAGGGTAACAGGAGAAATCATACCCCCGGAGTTATTGTGTGATTTGTCCTGAGCACGCTGATACCTTTTATGTGGGGGGGAACCACTGTTTGGGTGCATGGGAGAGCTTGGAAGGGAAGGAGTGCCATTTTGGAATGCAGACTTTGATGGAAGGTCATCATGTTGTGTTTGCAGAGCCCCGATGGGCCTAAACAGTGGAAACCTCCAACAAGTTACCCCATTTTGGAAACTAGACCCATTAAGGAACTTATCTAGATATGTGGTGAGCACTTTGAACCTTCAAGTGCTTCAGAGAAGTTTATAACGTAGAGCCGTGAAAATAAAAAGTCTTTTTTATTTCCACAAAAGTGATTTTTTTAGACTCAATTTTTAGACCCCCAAAGTTGGTAAATAGTGGAAACCCCTCAATTCTTGCTCCAACCCTAACCCCAACACACCCCTAACCCTAATCCCAACCCTAATCCCTAATCCTAATTCTAACCCTAATTCTAGTTCGCCCTAACCCTAATTCTAACCCTAGCCCTAACCCGAGCCCTAACCCTAGCCCTAACCCTAGCCCAACCCTAACCCTAGCCCAACCCTAGCCCTAGCCCTAACCCTAGCCCTAATCCTAGCCCAACCCTAACCCTAACCCTAGCCCAACCCTAACCCTAGCCCTAACCCTAATGGAAAACTGAAAAAAAATATTTTCTTCATTTTGTTATGTTGGCCTAACTAAGGGGGTGATAAATGGGGGGATTATGTACTATTTTGCTTATTTTGATCACGATGATAGTTTATCATCGTGATCAAAATGAATGAATGGAATCTGTCAGCCGGAGCCTGCAGATTCCTGGCGGGCGCATTCCGCATACGCCCGCCATTTTCTACGGATCCAAGATGGTGGCACCCACCGGAGGACGCCGGCGGGACGCGGGACCACCGGGATGGGACCCTGGACCACGGAGAGGTACCGGGGGGATCAGGGACCCTAGTTCTCTCTCCTCTGATGTGCGATCACATCAGAGGAAAGAGAAATTTAATGCACAATCGCGGCTTTTTTTTGCGGTCGCCGTTATAGGGTTAATAGCGGCGATCGCAAAAGCGAGGTCGGTAAAAACCGACCGATTCATGTCCGACACTGGGGAGCGCTATTCACTTTCTCACAGCGCTGTGGTTTTAGTAACCCCTCTCTGACATCAGACGTACTAGCCCGTCCATGGGACCCGGGACCCTATGCCCATGGACGGGATAGTACGTCTAGTGCGATCAGCGGCGCCCACATGGTGAGCGCCGCTGATCGCGGCCGGGTGTCAGCTGATTATCACAGCTGACACCCGGCACTATGTGTCAGGGGTGGTCACGGACTGCCCCGACACGTTAACCCCTTGCACACCGCGATCAAACACGATCGCGGTGTACCGGGGGTTAAAGGGAAGCATCGGCAGGGAGGTAGCTCCCTCCGTGCTTCCCTGAGCCCCACAGCAGCGCAATATGCAGCGCTGCTGTGGGGGGCTCTTTCCCTGCAGGTCCCCGGATCCAAGATGGTGACGGGGACCTTCGGGGGCCTGCAGGGAGCTGGCTTCCTCAGTGCCTGCAAAGTGCAGGCAAGGAGGAAACCTGCACACTGCCTGTGACAGATTGCTGAACTGTCACAGTGATCTGTGATGTGACAGATCAGCGATCTGTCACAGGACAGTGATGTCCCCCCTGGGACAACCTAATAAAGTAAAAAAAAAAAAAAAAGTGTAAAAATAATTTAAAAAACAAATCGCTAAATAAATTTAAAAAAAAAAAAATTCCCTAATAAATTCATTTTTTGGAAATGGAAAATAAACAAACAATAAAAGTACACATATTTGGTATTGCCACGTCCGTAACAACCTGCTGTATAAAACTGTCCCATTAGTTAACCCCTTTAGCGAACCCCTTAAAAAATAAAAATAAAAAGCGAAGCAGAAAATGATTTATTATCATACCGCCGAACAAAAAGTGCAATAGCGCGCAATCAAAAAGACGCATATAAATATCCATGGTACCGCTGAAAACGTCATCTTGTCCCGCAAAAACCGAGTCACCACACAGCATCATCAGAGAAAAAATAAAAAAGTTATAGCTCGCAGAATAAAGCGATGCAAAAATAATTACTTTTTAAATAAAACTGTTTTTATTGCATAAAAGTTCCAAAACATAAAAAAATGACATAAATGAGGTATCGCTGTAACTGTACTGACCCGAAGAATAAAACCTCTTTATCAATTTTACCGCACGCGGAACGGTGTAAACGCACCCCCCAAAAGAAATTCATGAAACGCTGGTTTTTGTTCATTCTGCGTCCCAAAAAAAAAGCGATCAAAAAATGTCACGTGCCCGAACATGATACCAATAAAAAGGTCAACTCATCCCGCAAAAAATAAGACCTCACATGACTCAGTGGGTCAAAATACGGAAAAATTATAGCTCTCAATATGTGGTGATGCAAAAACTATTTTTACAATAAAAAGCATCTTTTAGCGTGTGACAGCTGCCAAAAATAAAAACCGCCAGAAATAGTAAATCAACCCCCCCCCCCCCCGTTATCACCCACTTAGTTAGGGAAAAATAATAAAATTATAAAAATGTATTTATTTCCATTTTCCCATTAGGGTTAGGGCTAGGGTTAGGGCTAGGGTTAGGGTTAGGGCTGAGATTAGGGTTAGGGGTGTGTTGGGGTTAGGGTTGGAGCTAGAATTGGGGGTTTTCCACTGTTTGGGCACATCAGGTGCTCTCCAAATGCAGCATGGCATCTGATCTCAATTCCTGCGAATTCTGCATTGAAAAAGTCAAATGGTGCTCCTTCCCTTCAAAGCTCTGCCATGCGCCCAAACAGTGTTTTACCCCCACATACGGGGTATCAGCCTACTCAGGAGAAATTGCAAAACAACTTTTGGGGTCATATTTCTCCTGTTACCCTTAGGAAAATAAAAAATTGGGGGCAAAAATATCATTTTTGTGGGAAAAAAATATGATTTTTTTGTTTTCATGCCCGGGCGTTATAAACTTCTGTGAAGCCCTTGGGGGTTTAAAGTGCTCACCACACATCTAGATAAATTCCTTAGGGGGTCTAGTTTCCAAAATGGTGTTATTTGTGGGGGGTTTCCACTGTTTAGGTACATCAGGGGCTCTCCAAAGGCAACATGACACCCGCAGACCATTCCATCAAAGTCTGCATTCCAAAACGTCTCTACTTCCCTTCTGAGTCCCGATGTGTGCCCATACAGTAGTTTTCTCCCACATGTGGGGTATCAGTGTACTCAGGACAAATTGGACAACAACTTTTGGGGTCCATTTTCTCCTGGTACCCTTGGGAATTTAAAGAAATGGGGACTAAATGATCATGTTTGTGGAAAAAATACGATTTTTTTATTTTCACGCCCGGGCGTTATAAACTTCTGTGAAGCCCCTGGGGGTTCAAAATACTCAACACACATCTAGATAAGTTCCTTAGGGGGTCTTGTTTCCAAAATGGTGTCATTTGTGGGGGGTTTCCACTGTTTAGGTACATCAGGGGCTTTCCAAACGCGACATGGTGTCCGATATCAATTCCAGCCAAAAAAGTCAAATGGCGCTGCTTCCCTTCCGAGCTCTGCCATGCGTCCAAATAGTGGTTTACCCCCACATATGGGGCATCAGCGTACTCAGGACAAACTGCACAATAACTTTTAGGGTCCTGTTACCCTTGGGAAAGTAAGAATTGAGGGTGAAAAGATCATTTTTGTGGAAAAAATATGATTTTTTAGCTGTACGTTATAAACGTCTGTGAAGCCCTTGTGGGTTCAAAGTTCTCACCACAATCTAGATAAGTTCCTTGGGGGGGGTCTAGTTTCCAAAATGGGGTCACTTGTGGGGGGTTCCCACTGTTTAGGTACATCAGGGGCTCTCCAAATGTGACATGGCGTCCGATCAGAATTCCAGCCAATTTTGCATTGAAAAAGTCAAACGGCGCTCCTTCCCTTCTGAGCTCTGCCATGCGCCGAAACAGTGGTTCCCCCCACATATCAGGTATCAGCGTACTCAGGACAAATTGCACAATAACTATTCCAGTCAAATTTCTCCTTTTACCTTTGGTAAAATAAAAAAAAATTGAACTGAAATATTTTTTTTGTGAAAATATGTTAAATGTTCATTTTTTTTAAATATTCAAAAAATTCCTGTGAAGCACCTGAAGGATAAATAAACTTCTTGCATGTGGTTTTGAGCACCTTGAGGGGTGCAGTTTTTAGAATGGCGTCACTTTTGGGTATTTTCTATCATATAGACCCCTCAAAGTGGCTTCAAATGTGATGTGGTTCGTAAAAATGAGAAATCGCTGGTCAACTTTTAACCCTTATAACTTCCTAACAAAAAAAAATTTTGGTTCCAAAATTGTGCTGATGTAAAGTAAACATGTGGGAAATGTTACTTATTAAGTTTTTTTGTGTGCCGTATCTCTGTGATTTAAGGGCATAAAAATTCAAAGTTGGAAAATTGTGAAATTTTCAAAATTTTCACCAAATTTCCGCTTTTTTTCACAAATAAAAGCAAGTTATATGAATTAAATTTTACCACTAACATGAAGTACAATATGTCATGAGAAAACAATGTCAGAATCACCAGGATCCATCTAAGCGTTTCAGAGTTATTACCTCATAAAGGGACAGTGGTCAGAATTGTAAAAATTGGCCCGGTCATGAACGTGCAAACCACCCTTGGGGGTAAAAGGGTTAAATACCGCCATTAAAAGGCGTATCGGCGGTCGCTAAGGGGTTAAGATAGAAGACAGGTAAATACGTGCATCCTATGATATACACAGAAGCAAAATGGCCCTTCTTCATCCCAGAATACATTGCTTCCTTCCCACAAAGCACTGCTTCAATCCCATGTGCATTGCTTATGTTAAAGGCACAGACTATATAATGCTAACAAAGACACTGCTATAAATTCAGCAATCACTAGATGGTGCTTTAATTAACCCAGCACATAATACAAACAGACTGCCTTATTAGGAGCACATAACACAAAACAGACTGCCCTATATCAGAGGGCAGAACAGCAGTAAATAATCTCAAGATTCAAATAAGGAGAAAGGGGATTTGTAATGAACAAATATAATTTTTATTGCACACATAGATAACAGACAAAAACGTAAAGATATTCAGGTGAAATATAACTAGCAACTAAAAGGAACCGGTATTGACAAGAACAGGGCTGGTTTTAGACAAATTGGGACCCTAGGCAAAATTCAAAGTGGGGTCCCCAATCCTGAAATATTTCACCAACAACACTGTTAGGCCCCCTTCACATGTCCATATACAACACGTACGTGTTACCCCAAAATCGGTGTCACTAGTGTTTTCAATCAGTGTGTTGTCCATGTTTTTTCGGTATGGATACTGGAAATGAAGTTACAAAGCTTCTCACATACTTTCCATGTTAAACACGGATGGCACATGGATGGCACATGTACAGCACACGGATGGCATGTTTACATGGACTCATAGACTTGTATTGGCCTTTGTCATCTCTGCAGCTGGGAAAACACGGACATGAGTGCAGTACCGTAGGTTAAATAGGGGACACGTGGCATCCATGAAAAATATGATACACGGTTGTGTGAAGGGAGTCGTACAATCAAATAACAGAAAACATTAGCAGAATTGCCATCTTTTTCTACATCCTACCTTACAAACGGCAGAAAAAAAGCGATTAAAAAAAGTCCTACATGCCCCCCAAACTACTCTGCCAAATCCCCTCTGGCTCCGTGGCCGATGGTTCAGGGTCCTTGATGGTTATTATTCACTTTGCAGCTATATTATAAGGTGTAGCCACAAGACCACTGCAGCCCAGTGCTGAGACTGGCGTAGACCCCCAGAGCCACAAGACCAGAGCATCGGTGCTGGAACCAGAAGGGAAATTATTTTTACATTCTCAGAAAACCCCTGAAGAGACTGTTCACACACACCATTTTTGCTGTGGATTGATCTACAGTATTGGAGGGAAATATTCTGCTTCTTCGCAGCCTTTTCACTTGCATTTTTGTGTCATTCATTTAAAAAGGGAAAAAACGCTACAGAAATGCTCAAGGACAGCAAAAGATTTATAAAAACATACGTGTCTTCTGGCCGGGGTCCGTGTCTAGCTGCTGTACTGGTACAGCGCAGAATAGTATAGTAGACTGCACTATTCCATACAATATGATATTAAGCCTTGTTCACACTACGCTTTTGCCTGAATACATGTGAGGATTTCCAAACAAACAGGCAATCCCCACATGTATTCAGGCTGGCTAGCAGCTGCAATTTATGCAGCTACGGTGACAGAAACTAAATCTCCGAGCGCATCTAAATACTCAGAGACCACCCGCGCATGCCCAGGAAATCTCGAGTACCTTCAATACTCGCTCATCACTAGACACAACACATGTCAGCTGCCGTCTACTGAACTCAGGTGATTCCTCCGTATTTACTGAACTGTGTGGATTCACTGAGTCAAATACATTGTATGGGTGGAATTTATTTTGCGGAGACTAGCATCTCCACAAAGATAAACTGACATGCTGTGATCTGGAAAGACGCGCCGCATGTCCATTTCCACGGGTGAGCCACGGACGTCTCTGGACGCATAGTGGGCATGGAATTTATTGAAATCCAATCCACTATACTGTAACATCTGGACCCTGCACAAGTACTCAGCTTCCAACCCGCAGCGATTACTGATCGTGTGCACCTACCCTCAGAGTCTGTTTGTGTTTTTTCGTCTAAAAGTGTCCACTTTTCTGTGGCTGTTGGGACAGACAGACACGTTCAGAAAAAAAACATCACATGTGGAATTGATTTGAGCTCCATTCCTGTAATTGCAATCTATGCAGAACCCACCGGGGCGCAGTAAAGAAAGTGTGTACAGGCCCTAATATAAAACACAGGCATTAGACATAAACTGCTGATCCCTATTATGGTGACACTACAATTACAGAATTATATATGCAGCACATATACACAGATATACAGTACACTATACATGTATACACATCATATATCTAATATATAAAGCTCAAAGTGTGTATGTATGTGTGTATGTATGTCCGGGATAGGCATCCGCACCGTCGCAGCTACAGCCGCAAAATTTGGCACAGTCACACGTCTGGACCCCGAGAGCGCCCTAAGCTATGTTGTGAGGCGAAATTTTAACCCCGCACGTTCCAATTCACCAAACAATTTTGCCCCTATCTACATACTGGGGAAAAACTGTGTGCGTGTCAAGCCCCGCCCCTTATTATGATGTCATAATGCCCCTATTTGCAAACTGGGGAAGCAGTGTGTGTGTATCAAGCCCCGCCCCTCAATATGATGTCACAACGGTTGCCATGGTGACACTGATGTCATCATAGGTCGCAAGCCCTGCCGCCGCTCATTATGATGTCATAATGGTTGACTATGGGATGGAGAATGTGTGATGGGTATATGGGCACTGAACTATGGGATGGAGGATATGTATGACGGGTATATGGGCACGGGACTATGGGATGTCGGATATGTATATGGGCACGGGACTATGGGATGGAGGATGTGTGATGGGTATATGGGCACTTGACTATGAGATGGAGGATATGTTTGACGGGTATATGGGCATGAGACTATGGGATGGCTGATATGTATATGGGTACGGGACTATGGGATGGAGGATGTGTGATGGGTATATGGGCACTTGACTATGAGATGGAGGATATGTTTGACGGGTATATGGGCACGGGACTATGGGATGGCTGATATGTATATGGGCACGGGACTATGGGATGGAGGATGTGTGATGGGTATATGGGCATTGGACTATGGGATGGAGGATATGTATGATGGGTATATGGGCATGGGACTATGGGATGGAGAATATGTATGATGGGTATATGGGCATGAGACTATGGGATGGAGGATGTGTGATGGGTATATGGGCACTGGACTATGGGATGGAGGATATGTATGATGGGTATATGGGCACGGGCCTATGGGATGGTGGATATGTATGATGGGTATATGGGCACTCGACTATGGGATGGCGAATATGTATGATGGGTGTATGGGCATGGGACGATGGGATGGAGGATGTGTGATGGGTATATGGGCACGGGACTACGGGATGGAGGATAATTATAATTTGCTACAACTAACCACAGTTAGTTACTATGCCCGGGCAGCGCCGGGCTCTTCAGCTAGTACTTTATAAATATAGAAACATACACTATATACTGTATATACAGGATACAGACACATACAGTGCATGCAGGCATATATAGAGGATATATGGGTCGCCCCCACACCCAGGGCAGCGGGGTACCCGGTACCGGGCCGGTGTCAGGGGGAAGGTGTCACAGCAGCAGTGACCCGGTCCGTGGCCCTGGGCGCCCAATATCAATGACGGTGATGTTAATGGTGTTAAAGTTTATTTGAATATTTTGTGACGCCACCCGTGGTATTTGGCAAGTAAGATGTTGAGCCAACGCTGCGTGCAGATCCGCTGGGACTGATGGTGTGTTGCAGCAAAGATGGTGTAGCTCCCCACTGGTGGAGCTGTAGTCCCAGGGTAGTGTAGGTGCAATGGATGAGGAGAGACGCAGAATGGTATAGATGCTGGTACCCAGATGTAGCGGTGTTCAAGGTGTTAGTGGCGAATGAATGGAGGACACCAGGGCTGCAGTTTCAAAGCTTTACTCACAGTTCATGGTACCCACTGGTGCCTGCCTCTGTGCCGTGTCCTCCGGGGTAGAGACTCAATCAACCTCCCGGGCAAGTTAGGGTTCTCCTCTCCAACACTCCGTCAACATGTGCCTTTCCTGAACGACTCCTCTATTGCGCCTTTTAATGTGAAGAGCTCCAGTACCGTAGTTCTCTGGAATTCCTCCTGTCAGATGTTCCTAGAACCTTACTTGTATGACAGACAGCTGTAGCCTCTATCGGGGGCTCCTCTCAGAATCCTGGCTCTCTAATCGGTTGCTGTTGTGTCCCAAGTCTTGGATGGGAGTAGTGCATTTACAGCCAACTACTCCACCGGTGTCTGCTGCAGAACCATAAGTGTCCATACAACCTCGGGGACCGGGCCCCGGCCTTGCGCTGAGAACCTATAGGCAGGGTTCCTCTTCCAACTCACAACTCCTCTCTGTTTTCCTACTCCTTCGTTCCACGCTGTTCCTTCTCTCTCTTATGGAAGCTTAGGTTGCAGTTCTACGTCTTTCTCCTTCTCTTCTCTTTCCCGTGCCAGCTGGCTCAGATCACTGAGGCAGCTGCAGCAATCTTTCCTCTCTTCCTCTCCTAGGGAGCTCGTTCCACTAAGACCAGTCCTCAGCCTCGCCTGACTGACTGCCTTCCTCCGCCTTGAGCTCCCCTCAGGCTGACCTCTGGTCAGCCTGCTCTCCTCCAGCCTCCTCTCAGACTGAACTCCTATCCTCAACTTTCCCTCTCTTTTATACTAACTCCACCCACCTCCCAGCACATCTCGTGTTACGAAGCAGGGTTCCACGAAGGGTGCTCTACTACCCCCAGCCTGAAGCTGCTAGGCGGACCTACTGGACTATCCTGTGTGTGGGATGCAGGTGTTGGAGTGTGGAAAGGAGTTCCCAACTTACCTAGTCGGTGGGGCACTACACCTTAGGAGAAGGTGCAGTACCTCTGTGGCGACTGAGCCTCAGGGGCGCCACATATACACACAGAAACATTCAGTTTATATATAGTGTGCACACATACATATACAGTTATACATATACAGTCATACTATATACTGAATATATGTACACACACACTGTATACTGCACATGTACACACACATATACACATATATGTATACTTACTGTCATGCCGTCTGCCGCTGCGCCGTCCATCCTCGCTGTGCCTCCCCCCGACTCCCAGCGTGCTCACCTCTCCCGGCGTGCTCCCAAGCGCGCTTTCCCTGCCTGTGCTGCAGCCGCTCCATCCTCTGTCTCTGTGAACCTGGAGGACCCTGACCTGGAAGTCCTGCCAGCAGCCCTATATCAGGTAGCCTCACCCTCTGCCCTATGCCTGACTATCATTTGTGTTGCACCTCTGATTCAGGCCCACGCTTCCCTGCATCCTCCCAGCCTTGCACTCTGTCTTGCGTCCTGTGCTGCAGTTCCCCTTGTGACCTCCCTGTGTTCCTTCCTAGTGCCCATCTGTTCGAGCCTGTGCCTGCCGCTACCTGTCTCGTCTGCTCCTTCCCTCAAGCCACCGCCTGCCAGACCTGCAGCAGTCTCCCTGTGGTCTCCGGTTGCTTTCTTCTGCCATCCAGTCCATCTCCCGCAGGGAGAGAGGGGGGATGGAGGGGGGTTTGGGAGAGTTGATCTGGGACTACAGAAGATGCACAGCATTATTCACTGTCTGTGCACTTCATAAAGGTGCTGCAGATGCAGGGGGCCCCTTTGTGGGTGGGGGCCCTAAGCAGCTGCTTTGTCTGCCTTCCCCAAATGCCACCCCTGGACAAGAATTATGGATAGCAGGTGATACACCGGAAAGAGAAACACATGTCTCACATAGTGCTTCTACATGGGGAAGATAAGTAAGTAGAAATTGTCCACAAAGACTTAACTGATTATAAGACCTGTAGGTCTTAGGGCTCATACTCATTTGCGAGAAAAACAGACAAGTGCAATCCGAGAAAAAATCGTAATGCATTCTGACCAATGTTATTCAATGTGTTACATCTCATCTGCAATTTATTTCTCAGCTGAAATCTGACTGAGAAAAAAATCGCAGCATGCTGCGATTTGCTGCTTATCTTGGATGAGACTCGCCAATGCAAGCCAATGGGTGTGAGAAAAAAATCGCACAGCACTCGCACCATGCGAGTGCTGTCCAATTTTTACACACGAGTGTCCTTAGAAAAGCCAGCAATTCATGTGCGGTGTACAGTAAAATCACACTGACAGGTTAGAATAGAACAGATATATACACATAGAAAACATATACAGTATATATATTGTGAGGTAGCGCTGTCATTCAAGTAGGGGATACTCGCTCAGCAGCCACAAAATCAGATCCGGCACAGATTTTACATAAACTCATAACAGTCCATGCGGTTTATTTAGCAGCAGAAACCCACAGAAGCAACACAAAGTTCATATACAGCATAGCGTCCATTATAGCTTCACTCTGGTTATCCTTATATCACACAGGTCAAGCAAATGTCCATTACACAGGCTCTTCAGCCTCAGTGTTATCTCACCCACATCAGGGTCACTCATGGTTCCTTCACCATCATGCGGCAGACGTCCATTCCCTCCAGGGAATTACCAGGCACGTGCAGCCATTAACACAGCGTTCACTTGCTGTCAGAAGGCAGCCCCATCTCACTCAGACAGGACCTTCCGCACTGGACCAACCAGGTCCCTGCATTCACCACATGTGACCTACCCTGGCCACACTATATGGTCCATAGCCACGCCCACCGGGTCACATGACTATAACCTCATCACAGGTCCTTCAACCACTCACACTCTTTACAACAGTGTTCTTTAAACACACCCCCTGGGTGGGTTTGTAGGTAACTGGCCCGCCCATCTCCCTAGTTACCTGGAGACTTCTCCCCGACACATTAAAGCAGCACCTCAGCAGTATCACTGCTGATCAACACATAAGTCTCCATCTCAAAGCCACCCACTTTGAGATACATAACGGCCATTCAGTATTCTGCCATTCATCCTTTCTCCTGGGACATCCACACAGCGCCCCCTAGCGGACACAGTGGTTACTACACCACATACCTCCCCCCTCTGTTCAAACTTGTGGGGTTGAACACACAACATTACACCAGGGTCTCGCGACCGGGCACTCACTACACCTTGCCCCACAGGTTGAGAGAACCGTCTCCATGTGTCGTACGGCCTCGTTCCTAGGTTAGACCTCCCCCGCCTCCAGCGGTCAGAATATTGGTCATTGGTTTTGACCCTCCAGTCACGGTCTGTCTGCGTCTTCAGACACTGAATAGTTACCATCCTTTCTCTATCTAAGCATCTTGTAAGAAATGGTACCCCACCACATCTAAGTTTACTTTTCAGTTCATTAACCTCACAGTTCTTTGCATCTGCTGTCTCCGTAGCAACCTCCAGTTCACACTGTAACCTACGGTGCAACGTATTGGCACGTTGAGCCTCTTTCCCTGCTTCTTCCACCTGGCGTTTCAACTGTTTCAGACGCACATCATTTCCCTCCGCCAGGCCTTTGTACTGCTCAGAATTACGCCTTTCATCATCCATTTGCCTTAGTACAACCTTCAGTTTTTTCTCCGTATGACGTACTTGTTTGCTAGCAGATTGTCGCACTTTAATTTCTGCATCAAGCTGTTCCTCCAGTAGCACAACCTTCGCTTCTAAGTCCTTATTCTGGTGAACTAATTGCTGATGGGCACTCTCATTCTTCTGAGCATTACTATGTTCTGTCTTCAGATCAGCATCCATCTGGTCAACCTGAAGTGTGGCCTTTCTCAGCTTGTCATTGGCTAATTCAACGTTGCCGTGTTCTTCCTCCTCTTCTTCAAGCAGAACAATGCGAGACTCTAACCGCCTCTTTTCTTCCAAAGCCAGAGCACCTTCACCTCTGTTGCTGGCAATCACATCAGCCAGTTCATCTCTTTCCTGCTGCGCTTGTCTTTTAGCACACTCTGCAGCAGCAAGCTCTGTCTGCAAACGAATTACCTCTGCTTCCATACTTTTCAGTTTCTTTTTGTCTTCACACTGTTCCTCATTCAGGCCTGGCCGCTGTAAGTCTTCGTCCCACTTCTTCTCCCGCAGAAGACCTCTTACAGTTTCTGTTAGTTCTCTTACCTCTTCTCTGAGGGACTTATTCGGACCTTGCCACGATGCCAGGTGACCTTTGAGCTCGAAGACTTCTTTCTCTAGGTCATCTAGTCTGTGCTCCCTTTCTCGCTCAGAGCCACAGTCAAGCCGATCATCCGAGTCAACCCTCCAGTTACCCTCTGACCGTGTGTCCACTCCAGTCACCTCATCTCCCAGCCCACCATCTGTCTTGTCACGAGACGTCAGGTCCGTCAGTTGGACAGATGTACTTTTTCTTCAGGTCAGTTCTATCTCTGACCTGTCCACGTCAGGAGCCGTCACTGTCTCAGTGTCTGCTGGCCCCATAGTTGAAACGTCTTCATCGTCCGATCATGCATCATCAAACACAACAAAGTCTCGGCCCCTCTCAAAGGTATGCACTAGGTTTGGTGGCATACTACCACCTTGACACTTCCCCTTTGTCATCTCAGTCATAACTCTGTTCACCGTATAATTCACAATGCCCCCATGGTCGCAGCGAACCCTGACATTTTTCTCGGTCAGAGATAAAACGAGAGGAGTTCCTGTCAGTCACCTGACTCTTTGAGTCCAGCCTATCAGGGACTCCTTCCCGATGCAGCATCACGGTACACACCTGTGGCCCGTCATTATCAGGAAAATACATACCGCACTCCTCAAAACTCATACACACACACTGCGGTTCTCCAGACATACCCACTGAGGCAATCAGTGCTGCCATTTCCTCAACCACCCCAATTCAGGTTGCCGCCCACTCCCATCACTCCACCCCTTTTTGGGTTACCATGCCAATTTGGGTCACCGCCCCCCTCTGGGACGCCACTTCTTTTTGCGTTACCACCCCAATTTGGGTCACCGCCCCCTTCTGGGACTCCACCCCCTTTTGGGCTACCACCCCGATTTGGGCCACCACCCTCTTTCGGGATTTCCCCATGTCCGTTATACCAGTCTTCTCAGACCACAGTTCACACAACACAGTTTGTCTCTTTTATCGATACCACACAAGTCCTTGCTGGCACCACCACAGCTCCTGCTGTCACTGATCACCGACACCACTGGTTGCTGTTCACACACCGCGGCTGGTGTCCTCTTCGTAACCCCGCCGAGTTAATGGAAGACGCTTGTCCCCTTCGTAACCCTGCCGAGTTACAGGAAGCCACTTGTCACCTTCTTGACACTCACTGAGCCACCGCAGGCTGAGTTGAGAAAAGAAAAAAAACACCACACAAAAAACTCATGTGTCCTGTCTGTGTGCCATTCAGGACGTACCGTCTCCGCCTGAGACCGTCCAACACACAGGGCGCACTGGGTGCTATTCAGGGAGCTGACCCTCCTCCCAGGGTTTCCCAACACACCGGCCTCACCAGGTCCAGGGGCTCAGCGGGTGCTATTCAGGACATCCGTCTCCACCTGAGACTGCCCAACACTCACGCCTCACCAGGTCTAAGGTCATACCACGTGCTCCAGGGATCCGATTCTTCTCCTAGAATCTCTCAACACTGACCCTCCAGGACCTTGCTCACTGAACCCTCCAGGTACACAGTCTTTCCCACTGACCCAGGTCAGTACAACACGAATACCTGTCCGTTACCTGTGTCGGTCACACTGGTCCTCGGATACCTCTTCTCCACAGAGGCACCCTATAGCAATCACCAGTCTCTTTCTCACTGACCCCGGTCAGTACAACACGGTTTTCACGACCATCACCTGCTGGCCGTGCAGGTTCTCGGACCCCTCTACCGCAGTGGTATCCTATAAGTCTCTTTCTCCTGGGGAAACGGTTATGAATGAGTCACCGTAGGAGGCAAAAAAAGAAATACTAGCTAAGTCCAGAAGACCAGAGAAGTTGGCAGCTATCGGATTGCAGACCCCTGAACCTAACAACAACAACTAGCAGTAGCCGTTGGGGGTTCCTACGGTGCCCTAGACCCCTCGATCACAGCCAGAGAACTACATAGCCTAAAGACAGAAAGGGAAATCTAAACTGCCCCAGAGCAGACCCCAAAGCAATAGGCAGCCCCCAACATATAATGACGGTGAAGCAAGATGAAAAAACACACAGATAGAAAAACAGGCTGAGCAAATGATGGGGCCCAAGCTAACTAAATATGACAGAATAGAAAAGCTGCTGTCTGCAATCCGCCAAAACCCTCTCAAAGCAAGAGCCAACAGACTGATAGGGAAAAAAGCCCTGAAGACGCTAGGCTTCAAAAAGAATATATCAGTACTCAGGTATTTTCTGAAGACAGAGCAAAAAGGAATTCAGCTCACCCAGTGGGGGAAGGCAGAAATCCAGAAAAACAATGCAAAACAAAACCAAAACACAAATGCAAAAAGCAAAGCAGAAAACTTTTGAGGAGCAGGAATCAGACTGGTCTCCTAGAATCCCTCAGAGAAATCACCCGCAAGGCAGAAGGGCGTCGGCTGCCTTATATCCAGTCAGCAATTCCAGTCACCCAGTCATCATCATTCTGCTCAGGTGCTTTGTAATCAGCCTCACTACCTTCCTTCACCAGAAGAGGGAGTTCATCAGACCTCAATGGTGAAGGGGAAAATGAACTCACAACAGTACCTCCCCCTTGAGGAGGGGTCACCGAACCCTCATCCACACCACCAGGGCGATCAGGGTGAGCCCGATGAAAGGCACGCACCAATCTTTTGGCATGAATATCAGAGGCAGAGACCCAGGAATTATCTTCCTGACCATAACCCTTCCACTTAACCAAATACTGGAGTCTCTGTCTAGCCAGACGGGAATCCAGTATCTTCTCTACCTCATATTCCATGTTACCTTCAACTAATACAGGGTCCGGAGGTGCCACCCCAGGAACAACTGGTTCAACAAACCTCTTCAACAAGGACTTATGAAACACATTATGAATTTTAAATGTGACAGGAAGAGCCAAACGAAAAGAGACCGGATTAATAATCTCCAAAATCTTGTGAGGTCCAATAAATCTAGGCTTAAACTTAGGAGAAGCCACCTTCATAGCGATATTTTTTGATGATAACCCAACCATATCACCAACCTTAAACTGGGAACCAATGGTCCTATGTCTGTTGGAAAACCGCTGGGCCTTTTCCTGGGAGAGAGATAACTTATCCACCACTTGGTCCCAGATCTGGTGCATTCTCTCCACCACAGTGTCAACACCAGGGCAGGCAGAAGGCTCCACGTGCCCTGAAGAAAATCGAGGATGAAACCCAAAATTACAAAAAAAAGGTGACATCAAAGTGGCAGAACTAGCTCTATTATTTAAAGCAAATTCGGCCAAGGGCAAAAATGAAACCCAATCATCCTGATCAGCGGAAATAAAACATCTCAAATACGACTCCAAGGTCTGGTTTGTTCTCTACGTCTGCCCATTGGTCTGAGGGTGAAAAGCAGAGGAGAAGGACAACTGAATTCCCAGCTTGGAACAGAAAGTCCTCCAAAATCTAGACACAAACTGAACTCCTCTGTCAGATAAAATGTTCTCAGGAATCCCGTGCAAGCGAACCACCTGTTGCAAAAACAGGGGCACCAACTCAGAGGAAGATGGCAACTTAGGGAGTGGTACAAGATGAACCATCTTAGAGAACCTATCACAAATCACCCAAATAACAGTCATTCTCTGAGAGACAGGCATATCAGAGATGAAATCCATTGAAATATGGGTCCATGGCCTCCTGGGGACCGGCAAAGGCATCAACAACCCACTAGAGCGAGAACAAGGTTTTTGACTGGGAGCAAGTCCCACAGGACTGCACAAAATTCCTGACATCACGAGACAAGGCGGGCCACCAAAAAGACCAACTCACCAGATCTCTAGTACCAAAAATTCCTGGATGACCAGCCAATGCAGAGCAATGAACTTCAGACATCACTCTCTTCTTCCACTGGTCAGGAACATAGAACTTTCCACTGGGACAACGCTCAGGTTTGTCCTCCTGGAACTCTTCCAGAGCACGTCTCAAATCGGGCGAGATGGCAGAAAGAACTACCCCTTCGCTTAAGATGGTAGCAGGCTTGGTCACCACAGGAGAATCAGCAAAGAAGCTCCTAGAGAGGGCGTCTGCCTTGACATTCTTAGTGCCCGGAAGAAAAGAGACCACAAAATCAAAACGTGTAAAAAACAAGGCCCACCTAGCCTGTCTAAGGTTCAAGCGTTTGGCCGACTCCAGGTAAATCAAATTCTTGTGGTCAGTGAGGACCACGACTTGATGTTTAGCTCCCTCCAACCAATGTCTCCACTCCTCAAATGCCCATTTCATGGCTAACAGTTCCCGATTCCCCACATCATAGTTACGTTCAGATGGAAAGAACTTTCGGGAAAAGAAAGCACAGGGATTCATTTTAGATGTTACAGGATCCTTTTGGGACAAAACAGCTTCTGCACCAATCTCAGAAGCGTCCACCTCTACCTGGAACGGGAGTGAGACATCAGGTTGCCGCAAAACCGGGGCAGAAGTGTATCTTCGCTTCAGCTCCTGAAAGGAAGAAACAGCCTCCGGAGACCAATTCAACACATCAGCACCCTTCTTAGTCAGATCAGTCAATGGCTTGGCAATACTAGAAAATTTTGCTATAAATTTCCGATAAAAATTAGCAAAACCCAAAAACTTCTGGAGGGCCTTCAAAGAAGTGGGCTGAACCCAATCATAAATGGCCTGTACCTTGGCCGGGTCCATTTCAATAGTTGACGGAGACAAAATGAATCCCAAAAATGAAATCCTCTGTACCCCAAAAAGGCATTTCGATCCTTTGACATACAGGGAATTCTCCCTCAAGATCCGGAACACAGTCCAAACATGTTCCACATGAGAATCCCAATCCTTGGAGAAGATCAAAATATCATCCAGATAGATGATCAAAAATATATCCACAAAGTCTCGGAAAATGTCATTCATGAAGCACTGGAAGACAGAAGGGGCATTAGTGAGCCCAAAAGGCATCACGAGGTACTCAAAATGTCCCTCCGGAGTATTAAACGCCGTCTTCCATTCATCCCCATGCTTAATGCTGATAAGATTATACGCCCCCCTGAGGTCAAGCTTGGTAAACCAGCAAGCACCTTTAACTCTGGAGAATAGATCCGAAATCAGGGGTAACGGATACTGATATTTAATAGTAATTTTGTTGAGGGCACGATAATCAATACAAGGCCTTAATGAACCATCCTTTTTGGCCACGAAAAAAAACCCGGCACCTAAGGGTGAAGAGGATGGTCTAATATGACCCTTCTCCAACGCATCCTTAATATAGGATTGCATAGCCTCGTGCTCGGGTACACATAAATTGAAGAGCCGACCCTTGGGAAATTTACACCCTGAGCTCAGTTCAATTGCACAGTCATAACTCCTATGAGGAGGCAAAGACGCAGACTCATTCCCACCAAATACATCATAAAAGGCCGCCAAATAGTCAGGAACATCATGCGATTGAGGAGAGGTGGAAAAAAACGGAGCCTCACTAAAAGGGCACACCAACAACCCCAACTCACCACAGACACAGATTTCCAATCCAAAACTGGATTATGAATTTGCAACCAGGGAAACCCCAGAACAATGGTATCATGCAGATTATGCAACACCAAAAATCTGCAATTTTCTTGATGGTCTGGGGCGACCCGCATTACCACCTGGGTCCAAAAGTGAGGTTTATTTTTCGCCAAAGGAGTAGCATCAATCCCCCTCAAAGGGATAGGCGTCCGCAGAGGTGTCATCGGAAATCCACAACGTTTAGCAAAATCCAAGTCCAGTAGGTTCAGGGCTAATCCCGAATCTACAAAAGCCTTGGCAGAAAATGTGGACAGGGAGCAGATTAGAGTAACTGCCAGAAGAAACTTAGGTTGAACACCACCCACAGAAAACGTGTGTGCAAAACTTTTCTCTTGTTTAGGACAGACAGAAATAATATGCGAGGCATCTCCACAAAAAAAACACAGCTTATTACGCCTTCTGAACTCCTGACGTTGCTCCCTGGACAAAACTCTATCACATTGCATAGGTTCAGACACTTGTTCAACAGGTGGCAACACCTCTCGTGCAGTCCTGCGTTTCTGTAAACGCCGATCAACCTGAATGGCTAATGACATAGAATCGTCAAGACCAGAGGGAACAGGAAAT
Source organism: Dendrobates tinctorius (assembly GCF_039654945.1). NCBI lineage: Eukaryota > Metazoa > Chordata > Amphibia > Anura > Dendrobatidae > Dendrobates > Dendrobates tinctorius. Next base: position 10,320,249 of record NW_027361713.1, on the reverse strand, counting down.
CCCACCATAGTATCTTCTACGGCTTCTGACAAACCCTTCCAAAAGAGAGCTGCCAAGGCATTATCATTCCAGGTAGTAAGGACCGCCCACTTTCAGAATTTTTGACAGTACAATTCTGCAGAATCTCGACCCTGGCTCAATGCCAACAGGGTCTTTTCAGCCTGATCAATAGCATTAGGTTCGTCATACAACAACCCCAAGGCTTGAAAAAATGCATCCACATTAGACAGAATAGGATCATCTGGTTTCAAAGAAAACGCCCAATCCTGGGGATCGCCACGCAGCAAAGAGATGACTATTTTAACTTGCTGCGCAGAGCTCCCTGACGAGTTAGGCTTCAAGGCAAAAAACAATTTACAATTATTTTTGAAATTCAAAAATCCAGACCAATCCCCAAAAAACACATCAGGAGTAGGGATCTTTGGTTCAGCAGCATGTGAATGAGCGAGGTAGGCGGAAATTCCCTGCACTTCCGCAGCGAGCTGCTCCACACGATCAGACAATTGCTTTATCTCCATTGAGAGAAAAAAAAAATTCCCCCTACGGCCTCAGAGATATAGAGGAAAAAATATACACACTTTTTTTTTTTTTTTTTTACAATTCCTTCCTGCTATTGAGTACCCTAGGATCTGCGGTATGGCGGGTGATTCTGTTATGAATGAGTCACCGTAGGAGGCAAAAACAGAAATACTAGCTAAGTCCAGAAGACCAGAGAAGTTGGCAGCTATCGGATTGCAGACCCCTGAACCTAACAACAACAACTAGCAGTAGCCGTGGGGGGTTCCTACGGTGCCCTAGACCCCTCGATCACAGCCGGAGAACTACATAGCCTAAAGACAGAAAGGGAAATCTAAACTGCCCCAGAGCAGACCCCAAAGCAATAGGCAGCCCCCAACATATAATGAAGGTGAAGCAAGATAAAAAAACACACAGATAGAAAAACAGGCTGAGCAAATGATGGGGCCCAAGCTAACTAAATAGGACAGAATAGAAAAGCTGCTGTCTGCAATCCGCCAAAACCCTCTCAAAACAAGAGCCAACAGACTGATAGGGAAAAAAGCCCTGAAGATGCTAGGCTTCAAAAAGACTATATCAGTACTCAGGTATTTTCTGAAGACAGAGCAAAAAGGAATTCAGCTCACCCAGCAGGGGAAGGCGGAAACCCAGAAAAACAAGGCAAAACAAAACCAAAACACAAATGCAAAAAGCAAAGCAGAAAACTTAGCTTTTGAGGAGCAGGAATCAGACTGGTCTCCTAGAATCCCTCAGAGAAATCACCTGCAAGGCAGAAGGGCGTCGGCTGCCTTATATCCAGTCAGCAATTCCAGTCTCCCAGTCATCATCATTCTGCTCAGGTGCTTTGTAATCAGCCTCACTACCTTCCTTCACCAGAAGAGGGAGTTCATCAGACCTCAATGGTGAAGGGGAAAATTAACTCACAATAGGAAACAGCTGCACTGGGCTCACCGATCCGGACAGTGCCTTACTCACTAGGCCGCCCCACGGTTCCAGAACCACAGCCAGGCAGTGGCTTCCCCAACCGTCAGCCCTCCTGGCTCATCGTTGACCTTAGCAACCGACTTTGCAGTCCTCTTCCGTTGCTCCCAGCAACAAGGCTACAACAATGCCCATAGCTTTCTCCACCAATTGTGAGCCATTCACCACAGCCACTTCACAGGCTGTTTGCCAGGAAGCTCCATCTCAGCGGGACCTTCCACACTGGACCAACCAGGTCCCTGCATTCACCACATGTGACCTAGCCTGGCCACACTATATGGTCCATAGCCACGCCCACCGGGTCGCATGACTATGACCTCATCACAGGTCCTTCAACCACTCACACTCTTTACAACAGTGTTCTTTAAACACACCCCCTGGGTGGGTTTGTAGGTAACTGGCCAGCCCATCTCCCTAATTACCTGGAGACTTCTCCCCGACACATTAAAGCAGCACCTCAGCAGTATCACTGCTGATCAACACATAAGTCTCCATCTCAAAGCCACCCACTTTGAGATACATAACGGCCATTCAGTACTCTGCCATTCATCCTTTCTCCTGGGATATCCACACAGCGCCCCCTAGCGGACACAGTGGTTACTACACCACAATATACTGTATATATATATATATATACACTCACTGGCCACTTTATTAGGTACACCTGTCCAACTGTGTGTTAAGACTTAATTTCTAATCAGCCAATCACATGGCGGCAACTCAGTGCATTTAGGCATGTAGACATGGTCAAGACAATCTCCTGCAATTCAAACCGAGCATCAGTATGGGGAAGAAAGGTGATTTGAGTGCCTTTGAACGTGGCATGATTGTTGGTGCCAGAAGGGCTGGTCTGAGTATTTCAGAAACTGCTGATCTACTGGGATTTTCACGCACAACCATCTCTAGGGTTTACAGAGAATGGTCCGAAAAAGAAAAAAAATCCAGTGAGCGGCAGTTCTGTGGCCGGAAATGCCTTGTTGATGCCAGAGGTCAGAGGAGAATGGGCATACTGGTTCGAGCTGATAGAAAGGCAACAGTGACTCAAATTGCCACCCGTTACAACCAAGGTAGGCAGAAGAGCATCTCTGAACGCACAGTGCGTCGAACTTTGAGGCAGATGGGCTACAGCAGCAGAAGACCACACTGGGTACCACTCCTCTCAGCTAAGAACAGGAAACTGAGGCTACAATTTGCACAAGCTCATCGAAATTGGACAGTAGAAGATTGGAAAAACGTTGCCTGGTCTGATGAGTCTCGATTTCTGCTGCGACATTCGGATGGTAGGGTCAGAATTTGGCGTAAACAACATGAAAGCATGGATCCATCCTGCCTTGTATCAACGGTTCAGGCTGGTGGTGGTGGTGTCATGGTGTGGGGAATTTTTTCTTGGCACTCTTTGGGCCCCTTGGTACCAATTGAGCATCGTTGCAACGCCACAGCCTACCTGAGTATTGTTGCTGACCATGTCCATCCCTTTATGACCACAATGTACCCAACATCTGATGGCTACTTTCAGCAGGATAATGCGCCATGTCATAAAGCTCGAATCATCTCAGATTGGTTTCTTGAACATGACAATGAGTTCACTGTACTCAAATGGCCTCCTCAGTCACCAGATCTCAATCCAATAGAGCATCTTTGGGATGTGGTGGAACGGGAGATTCGCATCAGGGATGTGCAGCCGACAAATCTGCGCCAACTGTGTGATGCCATCATGTCAATATGGTCCAAAATCTCTGAGGAATGCTTCCAGCACCTTGTTGAATCTCTGCCACGAAGAATTGAGGCAGTTCTGAAGGCAAAAGGGGGTCCAACCCCTTACTAGCATGGTGTACCTAATAAAGTGGCCAGTGAGTGTATATTGTGGCATAGCGCCTACTGTGTGTTTGTTGGCGAACACTCGCTTGGCAGCGGATTAATGTAGACAGGCACAGTTTTTCACACAGTCCATACGGTTTATTTAAAACGTCATAAACTACACCATAAGCCATGTTGCACATCACCGGTTTACACATGGTCCATTAATTCATCACATCACAAGCTCTTGCATCACTTTTCCAAGCCTTCCAATGATTTTCCCCACCAGATGTCTGGGTACCAGAATTATGTCTTCCACGAAGCCCAGCCAATTTTTAGCTTCCCTCGCAAACTCCAGATGTTGAACCACTTTCATATTACTCAACATGATCACCGGTTTCGTGCGGGGACATTCTAGATGCATATCCATCAGGACAGCCACCCGCTTCACTGTGTCTTCCCTGGTCGACAGTATGACCAACTGCTGAGTCTGAGGTGCCCAGCGCACTCTACACGCTTCTACCGCTTTTTTAAAGGCCTCATGCACATCCTCAATGATATAGGTTTCTTGCATGTCTTTGGGCAACTCTATCACACACTTTAAGATCGAGGGCTCACTCTCTTCATGGATGGAGGGCTCCCACTTGGCCACGGACTTTTCCATCAAGACTTCTAATACGACCGGGTGATTTCCTTGTTCCGTGCTCAGCGCACCCTCTTCCTTAGTTTTACACTCTTCAGGCCCCCTCGCTAAGATGGGCATTTGTCAATCCGTCTTGTTATCCCTCAGATACGGCCGCTGCAAGTCTTCGACCACCAACTTCCCTTCTTGCAGAAGACCTCTTAAGGCTCTGAGTACTTCCACATCTTCCCTTAAGGTCTTATTTACCCTTTGCCACGTTGACAGGTGACCTCTGAACTCCGAGACTTCCTTCACCAGCTCATCCACTCGGTGCTCAGCCATCGTTCTCGGCTTTCTCTTGTTCAACATGCTTTTTTATTGTCTTTACTTCGGCCTGTAAAGCTGTCACCTTCAAACTCTCCTTCGCCAGCTGTTAACAGACCTCCTCGCGCTCTTTGTCCAAGCTTTGGAGATGTGCTTCTACCTGGTGGAAACTGTCAGCCCGCTTTTTCCACGTACACATTTCTTTTGTCAGCTTGTCGATTTGTTCCTCTAGTTGTCGTGGGACAGCGGTCGAATTGGACGGCTTCTTTGGGAGCCCTTCTATTTTGTCTGGGAACTGTTCTCCGCCTGCTGTTTTAGCTGTTGGAACCCTACCCTCACTCTGGGTCAGTTTTATGTTTCTCACGTCCTCGACTACCTCAGTGCTAGGTTTTTTTGGTGGTAACGTGACTTCTTTCTCAAGGACACCAACCTTGTTGGCACCTATCCCCCTCTCCTCTTTATCTATCTTCTCAGAGGGTGCAGTTTGTTCAGCCCCTTTTCAGCCTTTACGCCTCTAGCGATGGCAGGAAGACTTGCCATTTAGACCCAAGTCAGTCTTACTGCACTCTTTTCCACTGTCGTCACCGTCCACTGAATGGGAGTCACCACACTCGCTTGGCAGCGGATTAACGTAGACAGGCACGTTTTTTCACACAAACAGTCCATACGGTTTATTTCAAATGTCATAAACCGCACCGTAAGCCATGTTGCACATCATCGGCTTACACATAGTCCTTTACTTCATCACATAAGCTTTACCAAGCATTCATTAGTCATGCCTGACTTTATCCAGTCACCGGGTGACCGCACAGTTCAAAAACGGACATTTGCCAGTGCATACAGTTCTTTCCCCATGCCTGGTGTTACCTCTCAGGGGCTCCTGCTCCACAGACTGACCTCCTGTCAGTCCTGGTTCCTGGGGAAGCTGCCGAACTGGGATCACCGTCCTTGCATCCAGTGCACTACCGACAGTCCAGATCCTCAGACGGAAGGTAGCTCCCCCAAACGCAGTGCCTTCACAAACTCCACAAACACACATGGCCTGTCCGGGTGCTATTCAGGACATTCATCCAACACCCAGGCCACCAGGTCCAAAGTCTCACCATGTGCTCCAGGTATCCGATCCTACTCCCAGGATCTTCCCACACAGACCTTCCAGGACCTTGCACCCTGAACAATTCAGGTATACACACTCTCTGACCATGTGACCAGACCTCAGTCACATTATATAGTTGTAACAACCCCCCATGGATGGGCGGTGCATGTATGGTTAGTCAATTCCCGCCCAGCTCTCTGACTATCCCTATAAGCCCCCCTTATAAGTAAACACAACAAACACTTGTGGAACTATAAGTCCCAGCATAACTATATCATTTGGGCTTACAGCGCAGAGAACCTCTGTGACACATACCGGCCATTTACAATAATGCCAGTCCCTAATTCACCATCATAATTATGCCCCCACGTGCATCCTGAAGCACACACACAGCGCCCCCTAGCTGTAACATAGGTTACTGTATCACTATCTAATATATAAAGCTCAAAGTGCGTATGTATGTATGTATGTATGTACAGTATATGTGTATGTGTGCGTGTATGTCCGGGATAGGCATCCGCACCGTCGCAGCTACAGCCACAAAATTTGGCACAGTCACACGTCTGGACCCCGAGAGCGTCCTAAGCTATGTTGTGAGGCGAAATTTTAACCTCGCGCATTCCAATTCGCCAAACAATTTTGCCCCTATCTACATACTGGGGAAAAAGTGTTTGCGCGTCAAGCCCCGCCCCTCATTATGATGTCATAATGCCCCATCTACATAATGGGGAAACAGTGTGTGTGTATCAAGCCCCGCCCCTCATTATGTCACAATGGTTGCCATGGCGACGCTGATTAATCATAGGTTGCAAGCCCCGCCGCTAATTATGATGTCATAATGGTTGACTATGGAATGGAGGATGTGTGATGGGTATATGGGCACTGGACTGTGGGATGGAGGATATGTATGATGGGTATATGGGCACGGGCCTATGGGATGGTGGATATGTATGACGGGTATATGGGCACGGGACTATGGGATGGAGGATGTGTGATGGGTATATGGGCACTGGACTATGGGATGGAGGATGTGTGATGGGTATATGGGCACTGGACTATGGGATGGCGGATATTAATATGGGCACGGGACTATGGGATGGAGGATGTGTGATGGGTATATGGGCACTGGACTATGGGATGGAGGATATGTTTGACAGGTATATGGGCACGGGACTATGGGATGGCGGATAAGTATATGGACACGGGACTATGGGATGGAGGATGTGTGATGGGTATATGGGCACTGGACTATACGGTTCATCCGTTTTTCGATCCGTTTTTCAACGGATTACGCCGGATCCGGTTTTTAAAAACACCCCTTGTGGCCTTCCGAACGGGATTGGCTACTGGAAAACTATATATAGCGTGTTCCTACAGTCCTTCTTTGACAGGTTGTAGAGGAGAAAGTGCAGGTTGGAGAGAAGAGCAAGTTACTGGCGAAGATGGATGTTGTCATTGGAAATATTTTGAAGAATTTGGCGGATTTTACAGCGGAGGCGAATCGTTTGAGGGTGATTGTTCTGGAGAAGGAGAGAGCGAGACAGCAGCGCATCAGGCATCGTAGACGACGTTTGTGGATCCACCCCATCACAGCCAAGAGAATGACGCGTGGGGTCTATTCTACACTCTGCATGGACCTTCGACGAAACCCGGATAAATTTTTTGGATATGTTCGGATGAAAATGGAGAATTTTGATTACTTGGTGGAGCGCATTGCACACCTCATAAGAAAAGCAGACACCTATTGCCGCTTCTCTGTTTCACCCGCAGAGCGTCTGATGGTGACTTTAAGGTAAGCCACATTTATTGGATATGCTCGCATCAGAGCACACTTTCACTGCAATCTTGTTGGTGGTAGTTTGTATCTCCAAGTGTTATAGCTGAGTTTTGGTATATAATGCTGTGATTTAAAACTAATTGATTGTTTTTTAATTCCCCACAGATTTCTTGCAACTGGAGAATCCCTTTCGTCACTGCATTTCCAGTACAGACTCGGGATTTCCACCATATCTGGAATAGTGAAGTACACATGCCGTGCACTGTGGGACTCCTTAGCTGAAGAGTTTTTACCAGAGCCCACAACAGAGAGGTGGATTGAAATTTCAGAAAAGTTTCAACAGATATGTCAGTTTCCCAACTGCTTGGGCACTGTGGACGGGAAACATATCGGCATTGTAAAGCCAGCCGGATCGGGATCGGAATATTTCAATTACAAGAAATATTTTTCAATTGTCCTCATGGCCATCGCTGACGCGGAATACAAATTTATTGCTGTTGATATTGGGGCCTATGGCCGCTCCAATGACTCTCAAGTTTTCAAACTGTCTGCCATGGGGCGTAAACTGTATGGAAACACCTTCCAGTTCCCACCCCCTAGACCGCTGCCGCAAACATCTGGTCCACCTATGCCATTTGTCTGTGTAGGGGATGAAGCCTTCCAGCTGTCAGAACACCTTTTGAAACCGTACGGTAGCAGAGGATTGTCAAGAACAAAACGCATTTTTAATTACCGCCTCACAAGAGCAAGAAGAATGGTTGAATGTACCTTTGGTATTCTGACAGCCAAATGGCGGGTCCTATTGACTGCGATCAACCTCAAGACAGAAACTGTGGACGAGGTGATCAAAGCGTGCGTGGTACTCCACAATTTTGTTATCTGCAAGGAACCCATTTCCATTGAGGACACCTCTGAAGAAACCACCTTGCAAGATTACCATGACATTACCACTAGAAGTTCTGTGACGGTTTCAGTAATGAGGGACAATTTTGCACTATACTTTATGTCACCTCAAGGCAGAGTACACTGGCAGGATGACAGAGTGTGAAAGATTTGTGCCCTTAACCAAAATTGTGTACCTTCTGTACCAACAGTATATACCTTTGCCAACCAAAGTTGGCTATCTTGTCATGGTCTTACTATTTTTAGCTTTAGGCCACAGGTGTGTATCTGGTTGTGTTTTATGCAAAGTATTTCACCTTTTAACAAAAGTTGTGTACATTGTTAGGAAATCACCAACAATAAACACAACTTTTTAGGTGAAATACTTTGCTTCAAACACAACCAGGAACACAACTGTGGCAAAAAGCTAAAATTTACCCACAGTTATATACCTAGTTTTGAATACCATTTTACCTTTTAAATACCCTGTATTTAACCTTTTTGGCCGCAGAAAGAAATGACAGACAACCAGTGTAAAATAATTTAACTTTTATTGAAAAATGTTTTTTTTAGTAAACTGTTTTTAAATTTTAATAAACTTTTTTAATAAAGCTTTGAAACCATAAAACTGGTCATTTTTATTAAAATACACACATATTATAAATCTGTGTAGTGTGGGGTGGAAATACTGCTGGAGGGGCTGCGGGACACTTCGACACTGGGAGTGTGGAGAGAGGACTGGGATCGTGGTGGGGAAGGAACAGTTAGAGGTGAAGGTGTGGAAGAAGCTACAGAATGGGTGGACATGTGGGAGGCAGAAGAGGTGGTGGGCGGTGGAGTGGAGGGTTGGGCAGGGACTGTAGGAGCAGATGATGTTGATGGCAAGTTGTATGGGGAAGGAGTTTGGTATGGGGCAGGTTGCTGGAAGTGGGGAGATGTCTGGTACTGGGGAGGTTGCTGGTACTGGGGAGGTTGCTGGTACTGGGGAGGTTGCTGGTACTGGGGAGGTTGCTGGTACTGGGGAGGTGGATGGTATGTAATAGGAGGGGGAGGATGGAAAGTGGCTGGAGGGGGTGCAGGTGGAGGAACTACTGGGGTGGGAAGAGGAGGTTGGGAGGTAACGTGCTGGAGAGCACCGTGGCATTAATGCATTACATGCATCTGCTGGGTAGGAGATAGCGTTTCCATGCGCTCCACAACAGACCTGAAAAAGGTGTGGTTTGGCGAAGATCTTGCTTCTGAATGCATGGTTTGCAGAAGTGTCTTCACCTCCAGTATGATGGAGTTGATCTGCTGAAAGCCTGCGGAGATTTGCTCTGACAAGACTTTTAGACAGTTCTGGAAAGATGCATTCAGATGCAAGAACTCTGGCGCATAAGTCTTTTCCTGACCCCTCTGCCGCTGCCGCCCAGTACCCGCAGGTGTACTAGAGGTGGCAGGGGCAGAAGGGTGGGGTAAAGGGAAAGCGATCTCCTCACCAGCAGCTTCATGTAATGTAGGCGGCCACGATGCTCCTGTGCTGGTGGATGGGACTGAGGGGTCGAATGTGTGGGAAGGCTGTGAAGGTGCAGATGTACCGGGGCGGTCGAAGTGTCCCTCGGTGCCGGTCTCCTCAGGGATCGCCTCAGAAGGGTCCAACCGTGCAGGCTCCCGAGTGCTGCTCACCGTGCTGTGGAATAAAGAGAAAAAAAAACAATTAAAAAAGTGACATGGCATGGCCCTGGCTGAAAAAAAAATTGTTACATCTAAACATTGTTTTTTCACATGTGGTGTGTAATATTTACCTTCTGATGACCATTGTATCCCGAAGTACTTGTACTTGCTCCTGCGTCCTCCAGATCCACTCGGGGCCCGCATCTCTTTATTGAACTCCTTCTTGAAACGATCCCTCACAGACCGCCACCGCTTCACAATTCTCTCCCCTGAAACGAGAAAGGAGTGGTTAGTATACAACATCAGTGTTTCCCGAACTCCAGTCCTCATGGTCCCCAGGGGTCATGTTTTCAGGATTTCCATAGTAAATAGAAATCCTGAACACATGATCCGTGGGGACCACGAGGACTGTTGTTCGGGAAACACTGGTTTACATCAAGCAACCGGTACTGTATATACTTACGCTCTTTAATCTGGGCCCGAGCATCGAGGTCCTCCCAGCGGTCCACAAGGAGCGAACAGATTTCCTCCCAGAGTCGTCGGGTAACGATCAGGTCAGCGTGGCGGTGGTCAGCCATATTCCAGAGCGGCTCCCTTTCTCTGACGAGATCGATGAAGTGGTCCACATCGATTCCTCCATCCTCACCGTCAGAGTCGGGAGCACGCTGTGAAGGCTGTTAAAGAAAAAGACAAAAATAACATAATTAGCCTCCACAAAAGAAATGAAATAAAAAGTGCAAAAAAACAAAGCAAAAATATTTATACTTACACGCTGGTGACCGCCGCGTTGCTGTCGCCGACGACCCTGGGAGGCACTGCGAGGACATCTTGGCCGAGCACCAGATTGGGAAGACTAGAGAAGAAAGCAAAAAATGTTATGTCTTTGGATGTAGGCATTTGTTTGCTGTGTGTGGTCTGCAGAACATTGTTTTCTATGTGTTGTGTGTAGTGTGATGTTGTGTTTCTGCGTTTGATGCCAAAAACTTACCAATTGTGAGCCCACTCCAGGTGTCTGTCCACCCCTTCCTTCTTCTTCTGGGAGCTCCTCTTCATCTTGTGATTCCTGTTTTGAAATAAAAGGCAATGAATAGACATATATTACAGAGATGATGGATTTTGGAAATAAAAACTTACTGTCAAACGCTGACGATGAGAGTGAGGGCTCCCAGAAGAAGATGTGCTGTCTTCCTGCTGGCCAGACTCCAAGCCTGTGGGTGGTGTTACAGCTGCTGCCAGTGCTGCCAGTGCTGCTGCTGCTGCTGCATCTCTTGGGCGGCTGTTGAATAAAGAGAAACAAAGGGCCAATGAATATCTTGATATTCCATGGCCCTAGTTTGGAGGAATGGGGGATTTGATAATTACCGTCTCTCATCTGCTGCTGGACTCCCCTCCTCAGCATGTTCCATTTGCTGCTCCATTTGGCGTGGTGGTGGTGCTGATGGTGCTGCAGTGGTCTCCTGCCTTCTCCTGCGCCTGGTTGCTGTCTTGGATGGCATGTTGGGTGTGGCTGAGGGTCCCACTGTCTTGCTTTTATATATGTGTCTTGTGGGCAGAGCTACTGAGCATGCTCAGACCAAAAAAACCGGATCCGGCGCATTGTGGCGCTCATAGGCTTTCATTGTGTGAAAAAGCCGGACGCGCCGGATCCGGCGTGTCCGGCTTTTTCGCCGGAGACAAAAAACGTTACAGTAGCCGTTTTTTCCAGACGCCGGATTGAGACACATTGCCGGATCCGGCGAAAACCGGATGAAGCGCATGGCGATCCGGCGCAAATGCAAGTCAATGGGGGGGAAACCGGATCCGGCATTGCATTTCGCCGGATCCGGTTTTTGTCAAAAGCGCCGGATCGCGCCTGACGGCGAAAACCTGATGTGTGAAAGAGGCCTAAGATGCGCCAATTCTGACACTAAGCCCCAGAATTTAAATTGCATGTCTATTTAAATCTTTTAAAACGCCTGAATTCCTACATTTGTTGTATTTTCATGATGAAGAAGTCTGAGAACTTTGAAACGCGTTGAATATAGCCACATTTTATATGATTTATGTCCAGACCTTCAGTTAATTAGCAGCGCAGAATAAATCCACATTTACCCAAAGGTTTTTTTTTTCCTTCGGTTGGTTATCAGTGGACCTGTGGATCTGCTGCAGCGAATATTCCTATAAGCCATATTTTGTTTCCATCTGGTGAGTACAATTTAATTGTGTTTAACCATCTGAATCCCAGATAAGACCCTATTTGCACTATTTCTCCAACAGTCTCTATTGGATCTATCTCTCTATGCAATATGAGCAATATAAATACACACACATATATATATATATACTAGCTGAAGAGCCCGGCGCTACCTGGGCATAGTAACTAACTGTGGCTAGTTATAGCAAATTATAATTATCCTCCATCCCATAGTCCCGTGCCCATATACCCATCATACATCCTCCATCCCATAGTCCCATGCTCATATACCCATCACACATCCTCCATCCCATAGTCCCATGCCCATATACCCATTATACATATCCTCCATCCCATAGTCGAGTGCCCATAAACCCATCACACATCCTCCATCCCATAGTCCCATGCTCATATACCCATCACACATCCTCCATCCCATAGTCCCATGCCCATATACCCATCATATATATTCGCCATTCCATAGTCGAGTGCCCATATACCCATCACACATCCTTCATCTCATAGTCCCATGCCCATATACCCATCATACATATCCTCCATCCCATAGTCCCGTGCCCATATACCCATCATACATATCCGCCATCCCATAGTCCCGTGCCCATATACCCGTCATACATATCCTCCATCCCACAGTCCAGTGCCCATATACCCATCATATATATCCTCCATCCCATAGTCAAGTGCCCATATACCCATCACACATCCTCCATCCCATAGTCCCATGCCCATAAACCCATCATACATATTCTCCATCCCATAGTCCCATGCCCATATGCCCATCATACATATTCTCCATCCCATAGTCCCATGCCCATATACCCATCATACATCATACATATTCGCCATCCCATAGTCGAGTGCCCATATACCCATCACACATCCTTCATCCCATAGTCCCGTGCACATATACCCATCATACATATCCGCCATCCCATAGTCCCGTGCCCATATACTCGTTATACATATCCTCCATCCCATAGTCCAGTGCCCATATACCCATCACACATCCTCCATCCCATAGTCCCGTGCCCATATACCCGTCATACATGTCCTCCATCCCATAGTCAACCATTGTAACATCAAAATGAGCGGCGGGGCTTGCAAGCTATGATGACATCAGCATCGCCATGGCAACCATTATGACATCATAATGAGGGGCGGGGCTTGATACACACACACTGTTTCCCCATTATGTAGATAGGGGCAAAATTGTTTGGTGAATTGGAACGCGCGGGGTTAAAATTTCGCCTCACAACATAGCCTAGGACACTCTCGGGGTCCAGACGTGTGACTGTGTCAAATTTTGTGGCTGTAGCTGCGACGGTGCAGATGCCAATCCCGGACATACACACACACACACACATACATACATACATACATACATACACACATTGAGCTTTATATATTAGATATATACATATATGTGTGTGTGTCACCGACATCTATGCATCCTGCTCAAAAAAATAAAGCTTGTAGCAAATGGAATAGTGCTCCCTTTTATTTTCTTGAGCAGTATATATGTATTCTATGTGTATATATCTATTCTATTCTAACCTGTCAGTGTGATTTTACTGTACACGCACAGGAATTACCTGCTTTTCTATTATTTATCTATCTATCAATTATACAGGAAAACAAAAATCAACCCCTCCATGGTTTATCCAATTGAAAATTAAATTAGATTTATTCAGACCCACATGTCTGGGCGACGTTTAGACTCAGTGTGAGCCTTCCATCGCCACTGCAACACTCCCGGTGTGCGACGCCACGGCAAAAGCACAGTGCATGCAAGGGGTGCTTCTGCACAGAGAGCGGCGCCGCACCCGTGTGCCGGAGCAGTCCGGCACGCACCGCGCATGGCAGAGGCAATGGAAACCACTCCCCCGTAACCACGGCAGCATGTCCAGTCAGCAGCGGCACTGTAAGAAGGTGGCAGGAATCATTGTCTGCCCCCTCTCTCCTATGTGCACTTCACTGTATTAATGTTATGTACCTGTATGTTACTGTATTCTATATATTAGTGTGCTGTGTTTGCAATGTCATGTGTAATGTTCTTGTATTCCCCCATTGTATGTACTGTTGAATAGTTAGGGATATCAGGGGATAACTTTGTGGGCAGAGCTAGACCAGAGTCTGGCATGTTTGCCCAAGTCTCATGCTCAGCTGTGGCTGGGAGCATTGCCAGACCCCAGGAGGGGAATTGGTGCTGCCCCGGACCTTTGGGCAGTACAACGGGCACTAGGACTATGTAGAGGTTATCCAGGGCAGTAGTCCTCTCCATCTCGCTGGTGTCCATTAGCCACACGTTTCGGATGAATAAACCTACACATCCCTTTATCTTTCCCTTCTCTCTTCCCAGAGTCACTTAGCAATTGCATAGGATGGCACATCCCAGTCGGCCTCTCAGCATCCTCCTCGCTCAGCGTCACCTCAGTAAAGCACTCCCCTGCCCGTTTCGCCCCAGCCAGGAGAGATTCAGCCCAGAAGGTAATCCGCCACATTGGGAGTGACCCGCACGGACACTTTAGCTGTGACCTCTGCATTTCTCCACTTCTATCCTTTATGTTGCTGCTCTGTCTGTAAAAGCTGCTGTTATTTGATCTTTCCCCTTAAGCCCTGGATAGCTGGGCAAGTCCTTCAATGTTACAGGTTATCAACACTGCTCAGACCATAAGGCCACCCGAGCTGTGCGAGTGTCCTCGTCCTACTCCTAACTAACTCTGTCCAGGAAGCTCCCTTCCTCTATCTAAAGTGACCCCTCCTACCATTAACAATTTACTATCCTAAGTCTCTATCTTGTCTCTGTTTCCGGTCCCTGCTGTAGCTGTGGTCCCGGCTCCGGCAAAATGGTTCCACCTCCCATGCCTCTGGGGTGGCATGTTCCTCCGGCAGGTGCTTCGCCGGGGTGGTCACTGGTTTTGGCTCCAGGAGATGGCGTTCCTGCTCGTGGTGACATGATGACTCAAGCTCCGTCAGCCGCCTGTGACTTCCTTCCGCAGGTGGCAGGTACCATTCGCTGATCTTGTCCTCGCGTCATCCGGGTCGTATTCTTTCCACCTCCTGCCTCCATTTCCACTCTATGCGGCCTATATTGCCGCAGTGCCTGGTGCAGGAGTGTTGCATTGCTGCTGGCACTGTGTCACGTAATTACGTCGAGCAGCTGCACCCGAGCTTTATTTCTGGGCTCCACCCGTTCAAGGGCAGGGTCACTTCTGACCGCTCCACCCACCTCCCTGCAACCTGTCATAGGGGGCAGGTTCCTCTTCTTCTCAGATGCACCCACCAGGGTCGGGCACCATGGTGAGGCCACAGACTCTGCCAGACAGCTTTTTTCGCCAATTCTCCATCAGGACACCCATGCTCAATTGCGCGGAATTATCCGCCATCTTTGGAGATGCCATTTTGGTCACCATCCTGTCAGTCGCAATCAAGATTTTTGACAAGTTCAATGTTTCAGCCATATTCAGCATTTCAGTAGTATCCACAATAACTTCATCTCTTTCATTTTTGGTCACATCCTTCATGTCAAGTTCATCACTTGCAGCATTCCCTCGCTGCATGGTGTTGTCATCCTGTTGACTACGCCAAGTGTAGAGGTCAGCCAGGGCAGTAGTCATGGCTAACCTTAACAAGTTTTGCATGCCCTGGAGTCCCTCTACATAAAGAAAATGCTTCTTATTTTGCATGGCACAATCTGTACTCACGGTGCTGGTAGAGTCCTCTCCATCTCGCTGGTGTCCTGTAGCCACAGGTTTTGGATGAATAAGCATACAGTCCAGAGCAAATCTTAGCTGAAAAACTTTTATTGCTTCAGTACACAGCACATCCAGTTCTGGCACAGCATTTCGTTCACCGTTCACGCAGCACATCCCTTCATCTTTCCCTTCCCTCTTCCCTGAGTCACTTAGCAATTGTACAGAACGGCACATCCCAGACGGCCCTTCAGCGTCGTCCTCATTCATCGTCACCTCAGGAAAGCACTCCCCTGCTCGTTTCACCCCAGCCAGGAGAGATTCAGCGAAGGAGGAAATCTGCCATATTGGGCGTGACCTGCCCGGACACTTTGACCTCTCTGCGTTTCTCTGCTTCCTTCCTTTATGTTGCTGCTCTGTCTGTAAAAGCTGCTGCTATTCGATCTTTCCCCTTAAGCCCTGGATATCTGGGCACGTGCTTCAACACTACGGGGTATCCACACTGCTTGGGCCAAAAGGCCACCCGAGCTGTGTGGGAGTCATCGTCCTAATCCTAACTAACTCTGTCCAGGAAGCTGCCTTCCTCTATGTAAAGTGACCCTTCCTACTGTTAACTATTTACACTATCCTAATTCTCTATCCTATCTCCATCTAGTGATCTAATTACTAACTGCACTCTCCCTAATATATACATGGCATAATAAAGAACACATTACACAATCACAATAACACGTAGCAATGACATAATAATAATAATCATTTTATTTCTATAGCACCAACATATTCCACAGCACTTTACATTGTAGAGGGGACTTGTGCAGACAATAGACATTACAGCATACCAATAGACTCATAGATCAAAACAGATACCAAGAGGAATGAGGGCCCTGCTCGCAGGCTTACAATCTATAAGGAAAAAATGGAGACACGAAAGGTGGATTGTAACAATTGCTTTTTATGTTCGGACAAGCCATAGTGTAAGAATAGGGTTTTCCTGTGATGCTGCATGAACCAGTTAACAGTCTAAATATGTAACAGTACAAACACAGAGGGCTATTAAATGCATAAAGCATGTGAGAACATCATGCTAGGAACCTGGTTATGGTAAAATTTTGAATGGGCCACACAGGGATATTTAGGTTAATGCATTGAGGCAGTAGGCCAGTCTGAACAAATGCGTTTTTAGGGCACACTTAAAACTGTGGGGATTGGGGATTAATCATATTAACCTGGCCAGTTCTTTCCAAAGAATTGGCGTAGCATGTGAAAAGTCTTGGAGACAGGAGTTGGAGGTTCTTATTATTGAGGATGTTAACCTCAAGTCATTAGCAGAACAGAAGGCACGGGTAGGGTGGTAAGCTGAGACGAGCGAGATGTAGGGTGGTGCTGAGCCATGGAGTGCGTTGTGGGTGAGGGTAAAAAGTTTATACTGAACTAGCTGAAGAGCCTGGTGTTGCCCGGGCATAGTACCTAACTGTGGGTCCCACTGTCTTCCTTAACATTCCCGCTCTCCACCCGCCGTCCCGTTCTATCCCTCCGCAGCCACGCTCTACATCCATGTCCCTGTGTCCCTCCACAGCCCCGCTCTCTTCTTCCACAGCGCCGCTCTCCCCGTCCACAGCCCCATTCTCTTCCTTCACAGCCCTGCTTTCCCGTTCTCCCCGTCCACAGCCCCGTTCTCTTCCTTCACAGCCCTGCTCTCCCCATCCACAGCTCTATTCTCTTCCTTCACAGCCCTGCTCTCCCATTCTCCCCGTCCACAGCCCCGTTCTCTTCCTTCACAGCCCTGCTCTCCCGCTCTCCCCATCCACAGCCCCGTTCTCTTCCTTCACAGCCCTGCTCTCCCGCTCTCTCCGTCCATAACCCCGTTCTCTTCCTTCACAGCACTGTTCTCCCGCTCTCTCCCTCTACAGCCCCGCTGTCTTCCTTCCTCCACAGCCCTGCTCTCCATGCACCACACGTGGTGACGCCGGGACCAGGATAGAGAGGTGCGCAGATTGTTTGTTCGGCTGGAGGGATAGGGTGGCCTGCGGGGGCGTGGCCTAGCATGGGCGGCCAGAGTGGGTTGAGCTTGCAGGAGTGGGCGGAGCTAGAGCGGAGCTGAAGCGTGTGATTGGGCGGCCTGCGGGGGCATGGCCTAGCTCTGTAGTAGGCCGCAGTAGAAGTCGAGGATTAAATTTAGGCCAGGAAGCTGCAGGGGAGAGGGGAGATAGCGCAGTTGGTGACGGGGAGTGCCGACTGAGCAAGGACAGGGCTGAGAGGGTGCCGGCACTATTCGGCCCCTGTCCTAAAGACTGTCTTCCGCACAGCCCCGCTCTCCATGCACTGTCCTGCTGTATCCATCCTCAGCCCTGCTCTCCAACCGCGTCCCACTCTGCTGCTTCATGATTGTTTGGTGTCCCACTCTGTTGCTTCGTGATTGTTTGGTGATACACACACACATTCAGATTTATATATAGAGATTCTGGAGTGGATGCGTAACCAGTGTAAGGACTGGCACAAGGTAGAGACATCGGTATAATGATTGGTGAGAAATATGATCCTGGCTGCAGCCTTCAGGACAGATTGGAGAGGGGAGAGTGTGGTAAGAGGGAGACCGATTAGTAGAGAGTTACAATAGTCCAAACAAGAAAGAATAAGAGAAACAGTAAGAGTTTTTGCAGAGTCAAAAGTAAGAAAAGGTCGAATTCTAGAAATGGTTTTGTGGTGCAGATAACAAGAGCGAGCCAGTGATGGAATGTGGGGGGTGAATGAAAGCTCAGAATCAAGTGTGGCCCCAAAACAGCGTGCATGTTGCTGGAGAGTAATGGTGGAACCACACACAGAAATGGCAATGTCGGGCATAGTTAGGTAAGCAGATGGAGGAAACACGAGGAGTTCAGTTTTTGACAGGTTCAGTTTCAGATAGAGAGAGGACATGATGTTAGAGACAGCGGTAAGACAATCACTGGTGTTTTCCAAAAAGGCAGACATGATTTCAGGAGAAGTGTATAATTGGGTGTCATCAACATGGAGATGGTACTGGAACCCAAATCTACTGATTGCTTGACCAATAGGGGCAGTATGCAAAGAGAAGAGGAGGGGGCCTAGAACCGATCCTTGAGGAACCCCAACAGTAAGGGGAAGATGAGAGGAGGAGGAGCCAGCAAAAGATACAGCGAAGGAGCGGTCAGAGAGATAGGAGGAGAACCAGGAGAGAATGGTGTCCTTGAGGCCGATGGAGCAGAGCTTAGTGAGGAGGAGCTGATGATCAAAGTGTCGAATGCTGCGGAGAGATCCAATAGAATTAGCATGGAGTAGTGACCATTAGATTTAGCTGTTAGAAGATCATTAGAGACTTTAGTGAGGGCAGTTTCAGTAGAGTGTAGAGAGTGGAACGCGGATTGTAGAGGGTCAAGAAGAGTTATCTGAGAGATTGAGGATAAGACGGGCGTGGACACAGCATTCCAGAAGTTTAGAGATGAAGGGAAGATTAGAGACAGGTCTATAGTTAACAGCAGAGTTTTGGTCGGGGGATGGTTTTTCAAGTAATGGCTGTATGATGTCATGCTTAAATGAGGAAGGAAAGATACCGGAAGAGAGAGGTTGAATATTTTTGTTAGGTGAGTGGTGACAGCAGGGGAAAGGGACTGGAGGAGATGTGATGGAATGGGGTCACTGTGGCAAGTAGTAGGGTGAGAAGATGCAAGGAGCCTGATTACTTCTTCTTCTGTTACTGGTTCAAAATCAGAGAGTGAGCTGGATGCAGTGGGGGAGGGAGGACAGTGCATGGTATGAGGTGATTGGGAGATAATTTCCTGTCGGATATGGTAAATTTTTGAAATTGGCCAGATCATCAGCGTGGAAATCCCTGGTTGGGGCCTGCACTCTTAGGTTGAATGAAAAGTGTCAAAGAGATGTTTCGGGTTATTGGATAGTGAGGTGATGAGGGTGTTGAAATAGATTTGTATAATTTATATATATAGATATATACACACACATTTGCAGACTTAAAGGGGCAGTTTCTACACCCCCACAGCTGCATAAGTGCCCTGCCGAACGGACTTCAAGCGTCCAGATTCAAGCGTTTGGTCTACCTCCTCATTTTGCGTCTGTCTGGTCTATTTCTGTACAAGGTGCCGGGGGTTACACTGATTGTGGCTTCGTTGACACATAGAATCATAGAATCATAGAGTTGGAAGGGACCTCCTGGGTCATCTGGTCCAACCTCCTGCTCAAATTAGGATTCACTTTATCATCCCAAACAGATGTCTGTCCAGCCTCTGTTTGAAGACTTCTATTGAAGGAGAACTCACCACCTCTCGTGGCAGCCTGTTCCACTCATTGATCACCCTAACTGTCAAAAAGTTTTTTCTAATATCTAATCTGTGTCTCCTCCCATTCAGCTGCATCCCATTGCTTCTAGTCTTTCCTTGTGCAAATGAGAATAAAGATGATCCTTCTACAATGTGACTGCCCTTGAGATATTTGTAGACAGCTATTAAGTCTCCGCTCAGTCTTCTCTTTTGCAAGCTAAACATTCCTAAATCCTGCAACCGTTCCTCATAGGACATGGTTTGCAGACTGGTCACTACTCTGGTCGCTCTTCTCTGAACTTACTCCAGTTTGTTGATGTCTTTTTAAAATGTGGTGCCCAAAACTGGACACAGTATTTCAGATGAGGTCTGACCAAAGAGGAGTAGAGGGCAATAATGACTTAACTTGAGCTAGACTGTATGCTTCTGTTAATACATCCTAGAATTGTACTTGCCTTCTTTGCTGCTGCATCACACTGTTGACTCATATTCAGTCTGTGATCTATTAGTATACCCAAGTCTTTTTCACATGTGCTGTTGCTTAGTCCTACTCTTCCCATTCTGTATTTTCCTTTTTATTGCCTAGATGTAGTATTTTGCATTTTTCCCTGTTAAAAACCATTCTGTTAGTTGCTGTCCACTGCTCCAGGTTAATTATATCTTTTTGAATCCTCTCTCTCTCTTCTTTAGTATTAGCTATCCTTCCTAGCTTTGTATCATCAGCAAATTTAATCAGTTTACCCTCAATTCCTTCATCTAAATCATTGGTAAAGAAGTTGAACAATACAGGGCCCAGGACAGAGCCCTGTGGTACTCCACTTGAGACATTCTTCCAACTGGAAGTGCAGCCATTTACAACCACTCTTTGGGTTCGATCACTAAGGCAGTTATGAATCCACCCAACAGTTGCCTTGTCCATTCCATATGTTAGGCATCGGGTTCCTGCCGCTGCACAGGAGGAATTCCGAGCCTTGCCTTCTGCGGTCTTCCATTCCTCTCCGGCCGCAGAGGAGGCTGCTTAGCAGGGCCATCGATCCCGGTGCCCTGCTCAACTAGCACTGTGGGTTTGGTTGCTGCTGCCACCTCTGGTCCAGCTATAGCAACGCATACTGGTCAGCAGCGAGCAACTCCAGGGACCAAGTCCTTCTTTCGGTCCACTGAGCATGCCCGTGGGACGATCTCTGATTGGAGATCGGAGATGACATGCTCAGGTCCTGCTCCTGCTCTGATTGGATCATCAGGAAGGTCCCGGAAAGGTCGTGGCTATAAAAGCCTTGCATGGCCACCCCACCATGCGCTATGATAGAGATGAATTCTTATTGTTATAGTGGTGTGTGTTGATGGATGTATGAGACAGGTGAATGACTCATTATGACTCCCCTCCCTCGGTTGTGTATGAGTTAGGGTCGCAGAGTTAGAGTCAGCACCTAGTACTGGTACTGCCTAGCACCGCAGTGCATTCAGCTCTCTAATCCTTTAGCGCCAGTGGGCACCAGTCAGCACAGACATCACAGTACCGCATGTGTCGCAGCATCCGTCTGTACGGCGCCGTGCACAGATTGTGTGCTTTCCAGCACTAAGCTGAGGCTGGTTTGTGGCGACCGCAAGTGCAGACGCAGTACGCGCTCAGAGCGGTAGGTTAATGTTTGCTGCGCCCTGTGATGGTTAACAGGGCACAGCGTTCCAGGTGGAAATTTGCCTGGCTCCACAGTAGCAGTTCCGGATGCTAGTGGATCTAGAGGGGCACTGTTCTCATGTCTCGGAAGCAGTGTCCTGTGGCCTCACGCTAGCGCTCCTCTAGCCGTAGCCTCTGAGGTTTAACAGGTTCCAGCATTGGTTTCTGTGGACTGTGCAGTAACAGAGCCCGCTTCCTTTCACACCGGGTCAGTGGTTACCTGCCGGTGTCCAGCAAGCATTTTACTATGCGCTGTCCGTTATTGTATAGCAGCAGTATACCATCTCTGCACGGTGGACCCCGGGTCTCAATTGCACTTGCCTATAATTTATATTCAGGGCGATCTGCAACCCTAACACCATACTTAGTCATTTTTTCAATAAGGATTGTGTGAGATACTTTGTCAAATGCTCTGCAGAAGTCAAGATATACTATATCTACTGCATGTCCCTGATCCACCCAGTCAGTGATTCTGCCATAGAAGGAAATTAAGTTAGTCTGACATGACTTATTAGTTACAAACCCATGCTGACTCTGTTTAATCACTTACATACATGTTGTTTAATAATTTGTTCAAAGATCTTTGCTGGTATAGAAGTCAGACTCACCGGCCTATAGTTCCCTGGGTCCACCTTCTTCCCCTTTTTAAAGATAGGAACAGCATTTGCTCTTCTCCAGTCTTCTGGGACTACTCATGTTCTCCAAGAATCTTCAAAGATTATGGAGAGTGGTTCAAAAATTTATTCTGTACTCTGGGATGTAATTCATCTGGACCTGGAGAATTGAATTCATTTAGGTTAGTGTTGTGAACTAATTTTCTGGTCTACCAGTTGTGAGTACTCCTTCCGGGCTCCCTCTGGTGGTAACAGGAGGTAGTGAGGTTGATTTAATTAGTAGAGATCTGCCAATGATGATGAGGATAACGATTGGATCTCTGGAATCTAAGACTGGATTTAAGACAGCCGACGCCCTATTCTGGTGCTGGTGATTCCTTCTGGCTTTTCAGGCCTTGATTTTCAGCTCTGTTCAAGTCATCTCAAGCTAAGTGTTTCTGCTGATGTTCACACTTGATTTTGTTGGTCTATTCAGTTTTTTGTGTGGTCAGCCAGCCCCGGCTGGGGCTGTGCTGAATTTCCACTCTTATTTATCTGTATTTGCCAATTTGCTTTTTGTCCCTTATTAGATTGGCCTCTTTTTGCTCTGTCTCAGAATATTTCAGAGTGCTGATATAGTGGGAGAAGTCTAGTGACTTCAGGGTTAATTTTGCTATCAGAAGTATTGGACATTATTTTTGTAGGGTTTTATGGGCAGATTGCAGACTGTGTCTTTCCTTTGCTGTCCTTTCTAGTTAGTTTGGGCCCCATCGTTTGCTCAGCCTATTTTCTGCCTGTGTTTGTGTTTTCATCTTTAATACATGTGTGGGGGCTGTCTATTCCTTTGGGGTCTGCTCTGGGGCAGTTAGTTTTCCCCTTTTCTTGCTTTAGGCTTATTTAGTACTCCAGCTGTGACGAGGCATCTAGATTCATCGTAGGAACGCTCCACGGCTGCTGCTAGTTGTGTGGTTAGGATCAGGGGTCTGCAATCTGCATAGTTACCAACCTCTCTGGTTTTCTGTGACTTAGCTTGTTTAGTTTTCCTCCTCGGTGACCTTTTCATAACAGAATCACCAGCCATACCGCAGATTCTAGGGTACTCAAAAGCAGGAGAAAATTGTTAAAAAAAATTTAAAAAAAAAGAGTAAGAATTTTTTTTTTAATGTATTTTTTCCTCTTTTTCTCTGGGGCCATAGGAGGATTTTTTTTCCTAATGGAGATTAAGCAATTGTCTGATCGTGTGGAGCAACTTGCTGCTGAAGTGCAGGGAATTTCCACCTACCTCATTCAGTCACATGCTGCTGAACCTAAGATCCCTACTCCTGATGTGTTTTCTGGGGATCGGTCTAAATTTTTGAATTTTAAAAATAATTGTAAATTATTTCTTGCCTTGAAGCCTAACTCATCGGGGAGCTCTGCGCACCCGGTTAAAATTGTCATCTCCTTGCTGCGCGGCGATCCCCAGGATTGGGCTTTTTCTCTGACACCAGAAAATCCTATTCTGACTAATGTGGATGCATTTTTTCAAGCCTTAGGGTTGTTGTATGATGAACTTAATGCTGTTGATCAAGCTGAGAGAACCCTGTTGGCATTAAACCAGGGTCAGGATTCTGCAGAGTTATACTGTCAAAAATTCCGAAAGTGGGCGGTCCTTACTACATGGAATGATAGTGCTTTGGCAGCTCTCTTTCGGAAGGGTTCATCAGAGACCATAAAAGATGTTATGGTGGGATTTCCTGTTCCCCCTGGTCTGGATGATTCTTTGTCATTAGCCATTCAATTTGATCGGCGTTTACGTGAATGTAAAACTACACGGGAGGCGCTGCCACCTTTTGAACAAACGTCTGAACCTATGCAATGTGATGGGGTTTTGTCTAGGGCGCAACGTCAGGCGTTTAGAAGGTGTAATAAGCTGTGTTTTTTCTGTGGAGACGCCTCTCATACTATTTCTGTCTGCCCTAAATGAGAGAAACGTTTTAAACACACATTTGCTGTGGGTGGCGTACAACCTAAGTTTCTTTTGGCAATTACTCTGATCTGCTCCTTATCCACGTTTTCCACGAAGGCTTTTGTGGATTCAGGAGCAGCTTTGAATCTGATGGATTTGGACTTTGCTAAACGTTGTGGTTTTTCCATGACGCCTCTGCGGACGCCTATTCCTTTGAGGGGTATTGATGCTACTCCTTTGGCGGAGAATAAACCTCAGTTTTGGACCCAGGTGATAATGCGAGTTGCCCCAGACCACCAAGAAAATTGTAAATTTTTTTGCTGCATAATTTGCATGATACTATTGTTCTGGGTTTTCCCTGGTTGCAAACTCATAATCCAGTTTTGGATTGGAAATCTGGGTCTGTGGTGAGTTGGGGTTGTCAGTGTGTTCTTAGGGACGCTCCTGTTTTCTCCACCTCTCCTCAGTCTCATGATATTCCTGATTATCTGGCCGATTTTTCTGATGTATTTAGTGAGAGTAAGTCTGCGTCCCTGCCTCCTCATAGGAGTTATGACTGTGCAATTGAGTTGAGGCCTGGATGTAAATTTCCCAAGGGTCGGCTTTTCAACTTATCAGTACCTGAACATGATGCTATGCGATCCTATATTAAGGAGTCGTTGGAGAAGGGTCATATTAGACCATCCTCGTCACCTTTAGGTGCTGTTTTTTTTTTTGTGGCCAAGAAAGATGGTTCATTAAGACCGTGTATTGATTATAGTTCCCTTAACAAGATGACGGTTAATTATCAGTACCCGTTACCTCTGATGTCTGATTTATTCTCCAGAGTTAAGAGTGCCTGCTGGTTTACTAAGCTTGACCTCAGGGGTGCGTATAATCTTATTCGCATCAAGCACGGGGATGAATGGAAGACAGCGTTTAATACTCCAGAGGGACATTTTGAGTACCTGGTGATGCCTTTTGGGCTCACTAATGCCCCTTCTGTCTTCCAGTACTTTATGAATGATATTTTCCGTGACTTTGTGGATAAGTTTTTGATCATCTATCTGGATGATATTTTGATCTTTTCTAGTGATTGGGATTCTCATGTGGAACATGTCCGGACTGTGTTCCGGATTTTGAGGGAGAATTCCTTGTTTTTAAGGGATCGAAATGCCTTTTTGGTGTACAGAGGATTTCATTTTTGGGATTTATCTTGTCTCCGTCGACTATTGAAATGGACCCGGCCAAGGTACAGGCCATTTATGATTGGGTTCAACCTGCTTCTTTGAAGGCTCTCCTGAAGTTTTAGGGTTTTGCTAATTTCTATCGTAAATTTATAAGTAATTTTTCTGGTATTGTCAAACCACTGACTGATCTGACCAAGAAGGGCGCTGATGTGCTGAATTGGTCTCCTGAGGCTGTCTCAGCATTTCAGGAGCTTAAGCGGAGATTTACTTCAGCTCCGGTTTTACGGCAACCTGATGTCTCACTTCCATTTCAGGTGGAGGTAGTTGCTTCTAAGATTGGTGCAGGAGCTGTTTTGTCCCAAAAAGACCCTGTGACTTCTAAGATGAATCCCTGTGCCTTCTTTTCTCGAAAGTTTTCCCCATCTGAACGCAACTATGACGTGGGGAATCGGGAATTGTTGGCCATGAAATGGGCATTTGAGGAGTGGAGACATTGGTTGGAGGGAGCTAGACATCAAGTTGTGGTCCTCACCGATCACAAGAATTTGATTTATCTGGAGTCGGCCAAACGCTTGAATCCTAGACAGGCTAGATGGGCCTTGTTTTTCACGCGTTTTAATTTTGTGGTCTCTTTTCTTCTGGGCACTAAGAATGTTAAGGCAGATGCCCTTTCTAGGAGTTTCTTTGCTGATTCTCTTAATGTGACCGAGCCTTCTACCATCCTAGGTGAGGGGGTAGTTCTTTCTGCCATTTTGCCCGATTTGAGACGCGCCCTGGAGGAATTTCAGGAGGATAAACCTGAGCGTTGCCCTATGGGAAAATTGTATGTTCCTGACCAGTGGAGAAAGAGAGTGATATCTGAAGTTCATTGCTCCGCATTGGCTGGTCATCCAGGTATTTTTGGTACCAGAGATTTGGTGAGTCGGTCTTTTTGGTGGCTTGCCTTATCTCGTGATGTCAGGAATTTTGTACAGTCCTGTGGGACTTGTTCTCGGTCTAAACCCTGTTCTCGTTCTAGTGGGTTGCTGATGCCCCTGCCGGTGCCCAAGAGGCCATGGACCCATATCTCAATGGATTTTATTTCTGATCTTCCTGTCTCTCAGAGAATGACTGTTATCTGGGTGATTTGTGATTGATTGCTCCATCTTGTACCACTCCCAAAGTTGCCATCTTCCGCTGAGTTGGTGCCCTTGTGTGACGAGTGTCAGCTTATGCTGAGTCGTTCTTCTTAGAAAGAGTGGACCCTCTGGGCTGTGGCACCCACCCACCTAGGGCGAGCTGACCTAGTGAGAACCACCCCCTATACAGGGAGTGTCAGGGTCAAGACCAAGGGGGTGAACCACCACGGCAGCTGTACCAGATGGCCGGCTCAGGGAAACAAGACAAGGCAAGACGCGTCATTAATTCAAAGAAACTTCATTTAGGGAGACTTCAGGTACAACAGGTGTAAAACGTGAACACACAGAACATAAGACAAAGTGCGTGCTAGAGCACGCCGAGGTCCAAGACTTGAGGAACTCTTCAGGGTGCAACAGGAGCAAACGTGAACACACAGAGTTCATGAAACAGGGTGCGTGCAATGGCACGCCGAGGTCCAGGCATGGAACGTGCAGATGGTACACGGACACCGGACTCCGGACAACAGTCCACGATCAACCAGGGCATCAGGGTCTGTAGCTCAGAGGGTGATCGGCAGGATCCGGACATCCAGAAG
Source organism: Dendrobates tinctorius (assembly GCF_039654945.1). NCBI lineage: Eukaryota > Metazoa > Chordata > Amphibia > Anura > Dendrobatidae > Dendrobates > Dendrobates tinctorius. The sequence goes on along the minus strand of NW_027361713.1, from coordinate 10,293,321 downwards.
TTAGCCAGGGTTCCATGCAAGGAAACAAGAGAGTTAGTGACATGGTGCGTGTCAACGGACACGCCAGGATCAGGTTCACAGGACAGAGACCTGCGCATGCCGAAGGGCATGCCAGGGACGGGTCAGGTTCACAGGACGGTGACCTGCGCATGCCAAGGGGCATGCCAGGGATGGGTCAGGTTCAATGACATCGGAATCCGGGGTGCTGGCATCAACCGACAGGCTCCAGGAATCAGGCTACGGACATCAGCTCCGGACATCAGGCCGCAGTCATCTAGGTCCGGACCTCTGGCAGCGGTCGGCAGGTTACGGAATCCGGCAGGCAAACTAGGGTTCAGAGCAGAGTAAAAGAGACAAAGACTTTGTGCAAGAGTAGCACGAAAAGGTACAGTGCGAGAACCAGCGTGAGTGCAAGGGAGCACAGAGACCACGGCTGGGAGCACCGGCAGGTGGTACCGATGATGGCAGTTGCAAGCGGGCACGACTAGAGGCGGCACCGCTGCGGGGCCACGCAGCCAGACCACTATAGCACTGGACGGAACACGGCTGGGGCACACAGGCGAGCACGGCTAGAGGCGGCACGGCTGAGGCACACCAGGTAGGCACAGGCGACCAGGCACGTGCACAGAGGCACGGAGCCACAAGTCAGGGCTAGGCAAAGACACAGGACAGAGACGCGTACAGACAGTACGGCAAAGCCTGGTGCGACAAGTGCAAGGGCGCACGAAAACATCAGGGACAATACAAAGAATGAGGCAGAGACCTGCACATGCAAAGAGCATGCCAGGGACAGGGACAGTCTAGCAGCGGAGCGTAGGCCGAATCCCAGAGCCGGGCCAAGGAAGGACCTTGGGACTAGACAGGGTACAGAGCGAGGCCTGCACGTGCAGAGACACGCCAGGGAGAGGTTCAGAGCCGGAGACCTGCACGTGTAAGGACACGCCAGGAACAGAGACAGAGGCAGGGTACCTGAAGCCACAAAGCAGAGCGAGACATGAAACAAGGAACAGAATCAGAGCAAACAAGGACTACAAGGCAAAGCAGAGCAGGGACAGAACATGGCACGAAGGACAAACACTAGACAAGACAAGAGACAGAATACGAGCACGGAGCGTGTGCAGAGAAGCACGACAGAGCAGAGTGCAAGGGCACAGAATAGAGGGAGCGCCCCACAGACCAAGCAGCCATGCAGGGACACCACACAATACTCAGGCCCTGAGCATAGGAAGGGGCGGCCTGATATAGGGCATAGCACCTCCTCTTCCAGGTCAGGACCAGGGGAGCACTTCCAGGTTCAGATCCACAGGATAACAGAGCGTAGTCACATGATCAGAGTTCCAGACATGACGAGACGACTGCAGAATCAGTGCTGAAACCTAGACAGGTCACATGATCAGAGTTCTAGACATGACGAGATGATTGCAGAACCAGACAGTGCAGGATCTTTAGGAAACATTACATGATCAGCGTTTCAGACATGACGAGATGATTGCAGAACCAGACAGTGCAGGATCCAGGCAGGGACACATGATCAGAGATTCTAGACATGACGAGAAGATCGCAGAAGGCAGAGCAGAAACGCAGGCATCCTGCAGCTCAGACATGAGTGAGTGTGCACAATGCTCTAGGGAACATGCAGGATAGCAGACAAGATATGCGCATGCACATCGCTCCAGGAGTTTTTGAGACAAAACAGACAGGGCCGACATGGCGGATATGACACCTTGTTTTTACAACAGGTGGTTCGGTTACATGGGATTCCTGAGAACATTGTGTCAGACAGAGTCCAGTTTGTTTCCAGATTCTGGAAAGCCTTTTGTACCAATCTGGGAATTCAGTTATCCTTCTCCTCCGCGTTTCATCCCCAGACCAATGGGCAGAATGAGAGAACAAACCAGACCTTGGAGTCTTATTTAAGATGTTTTATATCTGCTGATCAGGATGATTGGGTCTCATTTTTGCCCTTGGCCGAATTCGCGCTGAACAATAGAGCTAGTTCTGCCACTTTGATGTCACCCTTTTTCTGTAATTTTGGGTTTCATCCTCGATTCTCTTCAGGGCAAGTGGAATCTTCGTCCTGCCCTGGTGTGGACACTGTGGTTGAGAGAATGCAGCAGATATGGGACCAAGTGGTGGATAAGCTGTCACTCTCTCAGGAAAAGGCCCAGCGATTTTCCAACCGTCATAGGACCATTGGTCCCCGGTTTAAAGTGAGTGATATGGTTTGGTTGTCGTCTAAGAATATTCCTATGAAGGTTGCATCTCCAAAATTTAAGCCAAGATTTATTGGACCTTACACGATTTTGGAGATTCTTAATCCTGTTTCTTTTCGATTGGCTCTTCCAGTTACGTTCAAGATCCATAACGTATTTCACAAATCACTGTTGAAGAGGTTTGTTGAGCCAGTAGTTCCTATGGCAGTACCTCCTGACCCTGTATTGGTTAAAGGCAATGTGGAATATGAGGTAGAGAAAATACTGGATTCTCGTTTGGTTAGACGGAGACTCCAGTATTTGGTCAAATGGAAGGGTTATGGCCAGGAGGATTATTCTTGGGTCTCGGCCTCTGATATTCATGCCAATAGATTGGTTCGTGCTTTTCACCGGGCCCATCCTGATCGGCCTGGTGAGGTGGATGAGGGTTCGGTGACCCCTCCTCAAGGGGGGGTACTGTTGTGAGCTCATTTTCTGGTCTACCAGTTGTGAGTTCTCCTTCGAGGCTCCCTCTGGTGGTAACAGGAGGTAGTGAGGTTGATTTAATTAGTAGAGATCTGCCACCTGATGATGAGGATAACGATTGGATCTCTGGAATCTCAGACTGGATTTAAGACAGCCGACGCCCTATTCTGGTGCTGGTGATTCCTTCTGGCTTTTCAGGTCTTGATTTTCAGCTCTGTTCCAGTCATCGCAAGCTAAGTGTTTCTGATGATGTTCACACTTGATTTTGTTGGTCTATTCAGTTTTTTGTGTGGTCAGCCAGCCCTGGCTGGGGCTGTGCTGAATTTCCACTCTTATTTATCTGTATTTGCCAATTTGCTTTTTGTCCCTTATTAGATTGGCCTCTTTTTGCTCTGTCTCAGAATATTTCAGAGTGCTGATATAGTGGGAGAAGTCTAGTGACTTCAGGGTTAATTTTGTTATCAGAAGTGTTGGACATTATTTTTGTAGGGTTTTTTTGGGCAGATTGCAGACAGTGTCTTTCCTTTCCTGTCCTTTCTAGTTAGTTTGGGCCCCATCGTTTGCTCAGCCTATTTTCTGCCTGTGTTTGTGTTTTCATCTTTAATACATGTGTGGGGGCTGTCTATTCCTTTGGGGTCTGCTCTGGGGCAGTTAGTTTTCCCCTTTTCTTGCTTTAGGCTTATTTAGTCCTCCGGCTGTGACGAGGCGTCTAGATTCATTGTAAGAACGCTCCACGGCTGCTGCTAGTTGTGTGGTCAGGATCAGGGGTCTGCAATCTGCATAGTTACCAACCTCTCTGGTTTTCTGTGACTTAACTTGTTTAGTTTTCCTCCTCGGTGACCCATTCATAACAGGTTAGCTAAGTGTTTCCTCACTATCTTTCTGTTTATAGATATCCTGGATTCTTCTATTCCCTTATTAGGACAGTGAAGATCAGTTGATGATACATTTCCTTTCTGAGAGAAAACAGATGCAAAATAGGAATTTAAAAGTTTGACCTTCTCAATATCCTGTCTTACTATTTCATCATTTTCATCCTGTAAAAATCCTATAGCATCTTTGACTTTTCTTTTATTTTTGACATATCTCCAAAATCCAATTTTATTGCTTTTGACATCTCTTGCAAGCCTTAATTCATTGTCAGCTTTAGCTAATCTAGTTTCCTGCAGGTTCTGCAGACAGCATTATATTCTTCTTTAGATATGCCTCCCTCTTTCCATTTGATAAACATTTCTTTCTTCCTTTTTAGCATGTGTTTAAGTTCTGTGTTCATCCATCCCGGTGTTCTGTGTTCATCCATCCTGGTTTCCTTACATGCTTCCTATTCTTCCCTCTTTTCGGAATTGTTAACGACTGTGATTTGAGAATCTCATTTTTCAAGATTTCCCATCCTTCCTGGACTTTTTTGTCCTTAAGGATATCCAGCCATTGGATCCATCCAATTCTGTTTCTGAGTCTCTTAAAATCTGCCTTTCTGATATCCAATCTTGACGCCTGAGTCTTCAAAGGTCTTCCTCCTCTAGTTATCCAAAATTCTAAAATAGCATGGTGGCTACCTTCTAGGATCCCAGACACTCTTACTTCTTCAACTATTTCCTCCCTGTTTATAAGGATTAGGTCCAAGGTAGGAGATCCCCTTGTTTTCTCCCCTACCTTTTGGAAGATAAAGTTGTCCGCAAGAGAGAATAAGAATTTCCTTGACCTGTTAGTCTTGCCTGAGAGAGATTCCCAAAAAATGTCTGGATAGTTGAAATCTCCCATGACCACTATGTCATATTTTTTTTTAGAGAACTTAGCCATTTGATGCATAAAGAGTTCTTCCATATCTTTAGCTTGCACAGGCGGCCTGTAGTAAATGTGGGTTGCCCTCCCAGGGCTGTGGGATACTCGGTACCGGGCCGATGAGCTTCAATGGGAGATGTCACGGGAGCTGGGACCCGGCCTGTGGCCCTGGGCGCCCATTGTAAAAGGGGTTGATGCAGTGTACTTATGGTGGTGAAAGTTTATAAGTGATTCGTGACGCCACCTGTGGTGTTCGGCAATGGAGATGTAAGCCGACGCTGCAGACAGATCCTCTAGGACAGATGATGTGGTGCAGCAATGATGTTATAGCCCTCCACAGGCAGGGCTGTAGTCCCAGGGCAGTGTAGGTGAAGTGACACTTAGATGGTGTAGTGTCAGGCGCAAGGGATGTAGCAATGCTGGGCGGGTTGGCGCAGGAATAAGTGGAGGACACCAGGGCATGCAGTTCCAAAGCTTTACTCACAGTCTGTTGCAGGTACAGGTGCCCGCATCCGTGCCGTGTCCTCCGGGTCAGGAGCTCAGCCAACCTCCAGGCAAGATGAAGTACTCCTTTCCAACACTCCTCCAACATATGTACCTTTTCTGAACGTCTCCTCTTATAGCGCCTTTGAATGAAGTACTCCTAGTACTGAGTTACACAGGAGTTCCTCCTGTCAGATGTTCCTCTGAACTCTACTTGTACGGCAGACAGCTGTAGCCTGCTTCGGGGACTCCTTGCTACTAAGTCCCGGCTCTCTCGTATGTTGCTGTTGTGCCCCCAAGTCTTGTGTGGGAATAAAGTGGTCACTACTTCTATTTCTCCAGTGTCTGCTGCAGGACCATTAGTATCCGTACAACCTCAGGGACCGGGCCCCGGCCTTGCGCTTAGAACTGGAGAAGGGTTCTCTTCTAACCCTAGTCCTTGTTCTCTTATTCTCCTCACGTTCCGTACTAATCCTTCTTCCCAATGCAGAATCAAGCTTCCTTCCTCTGTCTCTTTCCTGTGCCAGCAGACCCAGATCACTGTGGCCTGCTGCAGCCCTTCCTTCTTCCATCCCTCTTCCGGGGATCTTTTCCGTCTCACACTCTGTCCTTCTACATCCTCACTCACTGACTGAATGAATGACTGACTGAACGACTCACTCAACTCTTCCTGCTCTTTCATGTCAACTAAACTCCACCCACCTCCCAGCACATTTCGTGTTCCAAGCAGGGAGCCACCAAGGGGTGCTATGCTACACTCCAAGCAGGGAGCCGCCGAAGGTGCTTTGCTACACTACTTTGTGGTGTGGGGTGCAGGTGTTGGAGTGTGGTCAGGTGTCTCCACCTTACCTGGATGGTGGGGTACCACACCTCAGGAGGAGGTGCAGTACCTCTGTGGCGACTGAACCCTCAGGGGCACCACATATGCCTACAATGGTGTCCTTTCCATTGTTCTGTCCTTGTATTAACCAGTTTCCACAGAACTTTCAGTCTCTGAATCTTCAATCTCTGTGCAGATATAAGCTTTTCTAACATACAATGCGACACCTCCTCCTCGTTTATCAAGTCTGTTTCTTGCAAATAAGTTGTATCCTTCTAGCCTTGTATTCCAATCATGTGAATCATCTCACCAAGTTTCAGTGATTCCAATGACATCATATTTCTTTTCCTGCATTAGTAGTTCTAATTCTCCTTGTTTGTTGCCCATGCTTTGTGCATTTGTATAGAAACATTTTAGTTTGTGATTGGTTTCTCTTTCTCCAATATTTTTATTTACATTTTTTTGTCTTTGTTCTTCCGTTCCACTTCTAATAGCAGAGTTCTCAAAAGTATTTGTCAAGTGTATGGCCTTTTCTGGCCTTTTGCTTCCCTTCCCACATTGTTCTAGTTTAAAGCTCTCCTTTTGAGTGTAGCAAGGCGACTTCCAAATACGTTTTAAAGTCTTCGTAAGGTGCACCCATCTCTAGCAAGTAGTCCATCGTATAGGTAATTCACTTCGTGATCCAGAGATCTAAATCCTTGCTGACGGCGCTATCGACATAGCCAGTTGTTCACCTGCAGAATCTTATTCCACCTTCTTGTTCCATGTCTGTCCACTGGAAGGATGGAAAAGAAGACCACCTGCGCTCCCAGTTCTTTCACTTTTTTACCTAAGTTTTCAAAGTCATTGAAGATGGTTTCCAGATTGTTTCTCGCGTTGTCATTTGTCCCCACATGTAGTAGCAGGAATCAGTAGTCATCTGTAGGTCTGAAGAGTCCTGATATCCTAAAATGACAAAAATCTTGGCACTCAATTTGTGAAATATTCAGACGCTTTTATTTTGTGCATCCAGACAGGTTTAAACGTTTTCGGGTCCAGCATAGGACCTTCATCAGAAAAATCTCGTTTACTGAAATAAATAAATACTTGCAATGGTAGCCAAAAGGAGGACAGAGTAGAGAGTCTGGATGGCCAGTGAAAATGTTAAATGGCTGGCGTCTGGAAAGCGTATGTGGACTGAGCCGTCCAAAATTAACCGAAAACGTTTAAACCTTTCTGTCTGGATGCACAAAATAAAAGTGTCTGAATATTTCACATATTGAGTGCCAAGATTTTTGTCATTTTTGATTGATGGGTTGGATACCCGACATGAGCAGCAACAACCAAACTATTCCGGAGTGCCGTGCTCTCTTTAGAGTCCTGATATCCTGTCAGACACATCTTTAATTTTTGCACCTGAAAGACAGCACATTTCTCTTGAGGTTATATCCGCCCTGGAGTCCATGCAAACCTTGCAGACCATGCAAAAGCCGAACTCAAGCGTCCCCTTAAAGGACAGCTTGGAGGAAAATGTGACAGTATCTAGTAGGCCTTCTCCAACAACCACTACTGTAGACATGAGTGTTCTCCCGGCCGCTGTGGGCACCTGTTGGCTAGGTGGCCAGGCTGCAGGCACTCATAACAGACCCAGGTGCTCGAGCGGATCAGTGTCACGTCGCTGTCAGACTCAGGGCCTGCTGTTCTGGCTTCGGCCACTAGGAGGCGCCGGACTGGCACGTCGCCACCAGACTCAGGGCCTGCTGTTCCGGTTCCGGCCACTAGGAGGCGCCGGACTGACACTTCGCCGCCAGACTCGGGGCCTGCTGTTCTGGTCTCGGTCACTAGGAGGCGCCGGGCAGTCACATCGCCGTCAGACTCGGGGACGGCTGTTCCTGCCTCGACCACTGGGAGGCGCCATGGTTCGCCTCAGGGTGAGGGTGGTGACAGAGAAGAGACCCCTGCGCAGGCATCTGGTGGCTGCAGGCTCCGCCCCTCTGTCAATCATGTAGGGCTTACTGCATGTCCGTCTGGCCTGGTCCTGGGGGCAGTCCTGGTTACATCATCAGTCCGGGAACCTGTGAGGTATGACCTGATCCCTCAAATACCTTGGGACTGGTCTTGCAAGCTGCCGGATATATTCTTGGTTCCCCTGCGTGCTACTGTGTAATTTGCTATAGTTAAACTCTGACCTCAGCCTGGATTTCTGACCATTCTATTGCCTTCCGTTTTTGTACCTCTGCCTCTATTCTGATATTTTGACACTGACCTTTGCTTGGATTCCCGACTCTCCTTCTACCTGCTGATTTTGTACCTTGCTGCCCTCCTGGTTTTACTGACCCTGGCCTGGACTTTTGACTCTAGTTCTATCTACTGATTTCGTACCTCTGCTGCCCTCCGGCCTCCGACTCCTGCCTCCTGACTTTGATTACGGGTTTTAGTTTTGACCCCTTGGCGGCTGTCCTGCTCTGGTCCACTGCTCCTCTAAACAGCTACCCCCTGGGCCTTGCTACAATTCCAGATCCCTGTATAGGGATTAAGGGTCTCGGGATTACTCAGGGTGCTGTTCCTACTGCAGCCCAGATTAGCAGACGGCTGTCACAATCGGGACCTGGATCCCGCGCGAGAAACCTCCATGGCCTCTTGGGGCTCGGACACCCGATCGGGAGAATCCAGAGGTTTCGAAAAACTAGGTGCCAACCTAAACTTCTGCCTAGACTGAATCCGCTCCAACCCTCGCTCAGTGAAGCGAAGGTCTATACGGATGTAGATGAAGATAAGCTCCTCCAGTGTGGCGGGAACTTCCCTGGTGGCCAGGGCCTCCTTCACATGGTCAGCCAGACCTCTCCAGAACACCGGAGCGAGGACCTTGTCTGACCACTCCAGCTCTGAGACTAAAGTCTGGAACCAGATGGCATAGTGGCTGACCAAGGACGAACCCTGTGACAGTGCCAGTAGCTAGATCGCGGTATCATGGGTGACTTGCTGTCCCAAAAAGACCTGCTTCAGAGTGGCCAGGAATTGTGAGGCACTCTGCACCATATGATCGCCACGCTCCCACAGCGGTGTGGCCCACTCCAATGCCCTGCCCGACAAGAGGGAAATGACGAATCCCACCTTAACCCGCTCGGCGGGGAATCATGCAGCCAGCAGCTCTAGCTGTATAGCACACTGGCTCATGAAACCCCTACAAGAAGCACTATCTCCCGAGAACTTCTCAGGCAGTGCAAGGCGGGAAAAAGTTGGGGCAGGGATGGCAGTGGACACCCGGGAGGCAGCCTCTGTGGCTGCCTGAACAGTGAGCGCGGCAACATCCGCAGCTGAGGTTGAATGCTCGAGAGCCGCCAACCTGCCCTCCAGCTGCTGGATGTACCTGTGGAGTCGCTGCTCGTCCGCCATTACTAGCCAGACCCTGGCTCTAGTATAATGTTAGGGCTAGCGGAACGCACCAAATAATAAAAGATGTTATAGAGGTGCGTTCGCAGCCCTGGGTCCACCGTGCAGAGATGTATACTGCTGCTCAGTAATGGTGGACACTAACTGGCGGTATAACAAATACACACTGGTTAACTTCACCCAGCGAATAGAAGGCAAACCCTGTTGCTTCACAGAGTCGCGATACCACAGGGTAGAGTCCCTCTAGACCCACTAGCATTTGGCGCCGCAATTGCGGTGCCAGGATAAGGAAACTAAAGATGGGCCGCTCAAAGTGCATGCAGCGCCACTGTCATACCGTTCTGTTTGTATTCGGTTGTCGGCATGACAATTCATGTTTTTTGCTTTAACCCCTTACTCCTTTTCCCCTAATTGATTCCCTGCTCTGCTGTGTAGCTGCACATGTGGTGTTGGGTCTTTGCTCTGCTGCTTGACCATTCGCATGTGCGGTCCCTGGTCGCCGCTGTGGAACCTGTCCGCGGGTTGTGAGGTCATTTGCAGCTGGTGCATGACTTTCCACGTGTGTCTTGGCTGGCAGCCATGGCCAGGTGCTCTAGGCTGCAGTTCCTGCACTGACTGTGCTGTAATGGTTTCTGTGTGTGCTTAGGGCATGCGCAGCCACACCTTCCCTGCTTTTATCAGGGTTAGTGTGTGTACTTGAAATGCTCTCCCCAGCCAATTGCTGAGGGGCAGCCCCTTTATAAACTTACCCTGCCCTATGGGCGGGGCCAGAGCTTCTCACAAAGCTCCTGGACTTTGCTATGTGTGTCTCGTGTCTGTGGACCTCGTCTGTCTCGATTATGGTACCAAATTCCCTGCCTTGATTCCTGCTTTGTCCTGTTCCCTCGCCCTGCCCCGGAGGCAGTATATCCGGGCCTGAATCCATGCTCCTGTACCTGACCCTGTCTAAATTCGCCCTGGCCTAGAGGTGGTGTATCCAGGCTTGAATCCCTGATCCTGTACCTATCCTGTTCCCTCGCCCTGCCTTGGAGGCGGTATATCCGGCCCTGAATCCTTGATCCTGTACCTGTCCTGTATCTGACCCTGTCTAAATTCGCCCTGGCCTAGAGGAGGTGTATCCAGGCTTGAATCCCTGATCCTGTACCTATCCTGTTCCCTCGCCCTGCCTTAGAGGCGGTATATCCAGGCCTGAATCCTTGATCCTGTACCTGTCCTGTACCTGACCCTGTCTAAATTCGTCCTGCCCTGGAGGCGGTGTATCCAGGCTTGAATCCTTGATCCTGTACCTGACCATGTCTGAACTGTCTGCTATGTTGTGTTCCTGGAATCCCTCTGTAGGTTGTGTTGAATGTCCGGAACCAAACGACTCCAGTCTGATGTCTGCTGGTGACTCTGATGTCGTCTGGGTGACTCTGATGTCCTGCCTGTGTCTGGATGACCTCATGTATCCTGATGTCCTGATGACCTCATGTATCCTGATGACCTCGTGTGCCCTGATGACCTTGTGTGTCCTGATGTCTTGATGACCTCGTGTACCCTGATGTCCTGATGACCTTGTGTGTTCTGGTTTTGTCTATGTATTGTGACTTTACTTTAAGTAAACTGTGGTGTAGTGACCACTATGTCCGCTAGGGGGCTCTGGGTGGGTGTCCCAGGAATGGGTGTACAGGCACATTCAGTGTGGTAACAGGAGCAGGGTCCTAAATGACCATTATGTGTCTCAAGGTGGGTGGCCTTGGGATGCTCCAGGGTGTATTGATCAGCAGAGGTACTGATGATATTTCTGTTACACTGTATCAGGGAAGCCTGTGTGTGTCTGTGTGCAATAGAACCTTTAGTGAGGTCATAGCCATGTGATCACCTGTGGGTGTGGTTACAGGGCTATGTAATTGAGGTGTTTAGCACATGTGAGAGAGTGCGAGGGAGTCTGTCAGAGGTGGACAGACTTCCCTGTGTCCAGGTGGGACACTACAGAGAGTGGCCTGTGTGCTAATGAAGGAGAAGCCTTCCGAGGTCTGCGGCTGCAGATAGAGCGCTGCTCGGGACATTACCCTGGACTATGTATTCGTTGTATATGGGGAGGGCTACACCTCCCAGCATGTGCTGAGACTCTCGGTCCGAGTCTGAAGCCACGGATGTTTATGATCTTTTGGCCTAAGCTAGAGGCTATGTTGGTGATATGCTGAGTTATGGTTTATGAAGCAAATAAACCTCATGGACTTTGGGAAAACCTGCCTCATAATTGTCTCCCGCTGCACCTGAGCGAGTCGAAACCCCTACAAAACTTTACTTTATTTATACCTGAAGTTGTGCGGTGTTATCAAGTCCTTCGTGTCCTTGTCCACATGCTCAGCTGCCTCAGTATCCCGGTCGCTGCCCTTCCCTAGTTCAGGTAGGCCTGGGTCCCCCTCTGTGGTATAGAGGGTCCATATTGCGTCCCCGGGGGATGCCCGCCCCTCGCCATCGGCGTGGAGGCGCCTGCTGGACCGCGTCTGCAGCCGTAGTCGTGACAGAAGCTCTGGCCTTGGACTCAGCTGAGCATGTATGGACGGTAGGACTTTTTCTGAGCCCCGCGTGGCCAGTGGATGAGATGGCTTGGATCCCAGCTGGTAGTGGACTAGGTGTCATGTCGGACACTGTTCGCACCAGGGTGTCCGGTAGACAGCGGTAATACCCCATCGTACCACATGGTTCTCAGCGGCGCTGGTTGGTCTTCTGATCCGGCTTGGATTGGGTTAACCAGGTTGTCATTCTGGCTGAGGGCTTAGCCACGCCCTCTGTCTTTAAATTGCCCTGTGTGACTATGGGCGTCGCCGACTATAGCTCTTGCCTTGTGCTAAGCGATACCGGTCTGGAGTGGTGGTCTAAGGAGCATACGGTTGCTGGTGTAGTATATTCCATTGTTGCCATTTTGCCTCCCTGTGTTGTATTAATTGGTTGCCCTTGCAAATTACTGTATTCCTCTGTGTGTACGCGGTGTGGTGCATTTCCGTTATCCCTGTCCATACTTATTTGTGGGGTCTGGTGTTTGGTCTCCTCACTGGGTGGAGGGTGGTGGGTTCAGCTTAGGGCTGGACAGGAGACAAGGACAGGGTGGAGGCCCAGGCAGGCACACCTTCAGTGTAAACCCTGGGTTGAGGGACAGACAGGGTTCCCCTAGTCTGAGGGACACCGCAGGGGCCCCGGGGTTTCAGCCTAAAGTTACCTAGGCTTCCCATGACATTATAGTCGGCCCAAAAAGAGAAGAGGAGAAAAAAAAAAAATAGGAATTATTTACCATGGATCCTATAGTCTCCATAACCAATCAACTGGAGGCTCTGTCCATACAGGTCACTGAACTGAGGGGGGCGGTGCAGCAACAAGGCCTCTCAGTTCCTGCTGTGCAAACTGAGGCAGCAGTCAGGGCAGCTGAACCTAAGTTACCTCTCCCTGAACGATTTTCTGGTGATCGCTGTAAGTTCATTGTATTTCGTGAATCCTGCAAATTGTATTTTCGCATGCGTCCTCTCTCCTCAGGAAATGAGGCTCAGCGTGTGGGCTTGGTAATTTCCTTGCTGAGTGGTGACCCACAAGCATAGGCGTTTTCACTACCTTCTGATTCACCTGCATTTGAGTCCGTAGACTTTTTTTTTTTCTGCTCTGGGTTTAATCTATGACGATCATGACAGACTGGCGTTAGCAGAGTCTAAAATACGCTCTCTACTCCAGGGTGAGCGACTGGCGGAGGATTATTGTACGGAATTTCGTCGCTGGGCTGTGGACACGCAATGGAATGACCCTGCACTAAAGAGTCAATTTTTGCATGGGGTTTCTGAAAGGGTAAAACAAGCTCTGCTAATGTATGAGACTCCCGCTTCTCTGGAGGCTGCTATGGTGCTTGTAGTACGCATTGATCGCCGTTTTCGTCAGAGGTCGCAGGAGACATTGCCTGTGGGGGGAGGGGCAGTCTCTGGTGAGGTCGCCTCAGGTGAATCCGTGGAACCTATGCAGATCGCTGGTATATCACATACACATAATAACAAGCATAAATGTCCCTTGCCCAGAAAGAAAGGGGTCTGTTTTTTTGTGGCAAAGAATTACATTTTATTAATGCTTGCCCCCTGGTACCTAAGAAAGACATGCCGGCGGAAAACTGCTAGGCTCAGAGGGTTTGGAGGAGTCTAGTCTGAGCCTTTGCATATCCTCCGTGGTGGTCTCCCAGTGTATGCTCCCTGCCAAGGTAGTTATCGGGGGCCAAGAGCTGTCGATTACTGTATTTGTAGATAGTGGTTCAGCCGCTAATCTCATTGATGAAAAGTTTGCGCGTACTGCGGGATTTAAGGTGGAGACGCTGCCTAATCCTATCTGGGTGGTTACCATCAATGCCTCCCCTCTCTCACAAGGGGAGATTAAAGAGTTTGTGGCTGATGTAAAACTCCACATTGGGGTCCTACACTCTGAGCGGGTAACATGTAAGGTGCTCAGTAATTTACCTGCTCAGATAGTTCTGGGGTTTCCATGGTTGTCTATGCACAATCCGGTGATTGATTGGAAAACCCAGGACATAATTCAGTGGAGCAGATACTGCCAGGAGAGTTGTCTGGCCACGTGTATCTCCACTGTGACTCCCAGCATCCCGGAGCCACTGCTGGACTTTGCTGATGTATTTTCTGAAAGAGGTTGTTCAGAGCTGCCACTGCACCGACCCTATGACTGTGCTATTAGGTTAAAACCGGGGTCCAAGTTACCAAAAGCCAGGATGTTTAATATCTCAGGTCCTGAGAGGCAAGCTCTCAAAGAATACATTGCAGAAAGTCTAAGCAAAGGGCACATCAGGCCTTCATCATCTCCATTGGCGGCGGGGTTCTTCTTTGTCAAGAAGAAAGATGGCGGATTACGCCCGTGTCTGGATTTCAGGGAACTCAACCAGATTACGGTTTGTGACCCCTACCCGATGCCACTGATACCCTATTTGTTCAACCAGGTGTCTGGTGCCAAATGGTTTTCCAAGCTTGACCTCAGGGGGGCGTACAATCTCATAAGAGTCCATCAAGGGGATGAATGGAAGACGGCATTTAATACCCCTGAGGGTCATTTTGAGAATTTGGTGATGCCATTTGGGTTGACGAGCGCGCCAGCAGTATTTCAACATTTCATAAATGATGTCTTTTCTCATCTCTTGGGGAAATTTGTTATTATATACCTTGATGACATTCTTATTTACTCACGTGACCGTGATGCACACATAGAGCATGTTAGGCAGGTGTTGCAGTTGCTCAGGGAAAACAAGCTCTATGCCAAGCTTGAGAAATGTGTATTTGTCGTCCAAGAATTACCTTTTTTGGGTTATGTAATTTCCGCCTCAGGGTTTAAAATGGACACCGCTAAGGTGCAAGCGGTGCTGCAGTGGGATCGGCCTGATAATCTCAAGGCGCTTCAGCGATTCCTGGGCTTTTCAAACTATTATAGGAAATTTATTAAGAATTTTTCTATGATTGCTAAGCCGCTCACCAACATGACTAAAAAAGGTACCAATTTTTCTGACTGGTCTGAGGCTGCTGTGCGCGCATTTGAATTCCTCAAAAACAGTTTTGCTTCAGCTCCCATCCTGGTTCAGCCTGATGTCTCCCTACCTTTTACCGTGGAGGTGGATGCATCTGAGGTTGGAGTGGGGGCGGTACTGTCTCAGGGTCCATCCTTGGGCAAATTGCATCCATGTGCCTACTTCTCCAAGAAACTGTCGCCGGCCGAGCGTAATTACGATATTGGTAACAGGGAATTGTTGGCCATCAAGTTGGCATTTGAGGAATGGCGACACTTCTTGGAGGGGGCTGTCCATCAGATTACTGTCATAACAGACCATAAGAATCTGCTTTATTTAGAGTCTGCTAAACGCCTGTCCCCCAGACAGGCTCGCTGGGCGTTATTCTTCACCCGGTTCAATTTTTTTTGTGACATGCCGACCAGGTTCTAAGAATACTAAGGCGGACGCCTTGTCCAGATGTTTTCCGGGTGGAGAGCCACGTGAGGATCCGGTGCCTATCCTCCAAAAGGGAGTTGTGGTCTCGGCTCTCACGGCAGAGGTTGAGGCAGAGATTGCTGATGCTCAGGAGGAGGTACCGCCGGATCTGCCTCCTAATAAATCGTTTGTGCCACTACACCTACGCTTAAAAGTGTTAGGGGAACATCACGATACTGTCCTGGCGGGTCACCCAGGAGTTAAGGGCACTCTGGAACTTGTATCACGTCGTTTTTGGTGGCCCAAAATCCGGCAGGACGTGGCCTCATATGTGTCAGCCTGTACCACGTGCGCACGGGCCAAGACACCACGCTCCCGTCCTGCTGGCACATTGCATCCTCTCTGTGTGCCCAGTAAGCCATGGACTGAGATTTCCATGGATTTCATTACGGATTTGCCCTCCTCGGCAGGGAACACGGTCATTTTGGTAATAGTTGATCGGTTCTCTAAAATGTCGCATTTCGTTGCTTTGCCATCTTTGCCCAATGCGAAGACCCTTGCTCAGGTATTTATTCGCGAGGTGGTCAGACTTCATGGTGTCCCGTATGACATTGTATCTGATAAAGGTACACAATTTGTGGCAAAATTTTGGAGAGCTTTTTGTTCACGCCTATGGATTAAATTGTCTCATTCATCGGCTTTCCATCCTCAGTCGAATGGGCAGACTGAGCGTATGAACCAAAACCTGGAACAATACTTACGCTGTTTTGTGTCTGACAATCAGGAAGAGTGGTCGGCGTTTCTTCCTCTGGCTGAATTCGTGATAAACAATCATTATCAGGAATCGTCTGGGGAATCTCCTTTTTTTTTGTGTTTATGGTCAACATCCCAAATTCTGTACCTTGCGCCAAGGGAGCTCTGCGGGCATCCTTGAGGAGGACCAGTTGGGAGCACAATTGTCATCCGTTTGGAGGAGAGAAAGCAGCGCTTGCTGAATGTAGGTTCTAGGTATAAACGTGTGGCTAACGGTAGACGTGTGCCTGGTCCGGACCTGTGTGTGGGTGATTGGGTGTGGTTGTCTACAAGGAACATCAAGCTCAAAATACCATTGGGGCCCTGGTTCATTGGTCCATTTAGGATCTCCGCAATTATCAACCCTGTGGCATTTCGTTTAGAGTTACCTGCCGTATACAAGATACATAATGTGTTTCACAAGGCGTTACTTAAGAAAGTCGTGGGTGCTGTTGATGTTTCTCCCGTGCCACCACCTCCCGTCTTGGTGGATGACACGTTGGAGTTTGAGGTGTCCAAGGTGGTTGACTCTCGGTTAGTGCGCCGCACTCTACAGTACCTGGTCCACTGGCGTGGCTATTGTCCTGAGGAGAGGACTTGGGTGCCGGCCTCGGACATACATGCGGACCGACTGATTACAGTGTTTCATCGCTGCCATCCGGACAAGCTGGGTCCTCGACATTGTGAGGTTCCTGGGGTCCCTCGTAGAAGGCGGGGTACTGTCATGTCGGACACTGTTCGCACCAGGGTGTCCGGCAGACAGCGGTAATACCCCATCCTGCCACATGATTCTCAGCGGCGCTGGTTGGTCTTCTGATCCGGCTTGGAATGGGTTACCCAGGTTGTCATTCTGGCTGAGGGCTTAGCCACGCCCTCTGTCTTTAAATTGCCCTGTGTGACTATAGGCGTCGCCGACTATAGCTCTTGCCTTGTGCTAAGCGATACCGGTCTGGAGTGGTGGTCTAAGGAGCATACGGTTGCTGGTGTAGTATATTCCATTGTTGCCATTTTGCCTCCCTGTGTTGTATTATTTGGTTGCCCTTGCACATTACTGTATTCCCCTGTGTGTACGCGGTGTGGTGCATTTCCGTTATCCCTGTCCATACTTATTTGTGGGGTCTGGTATTTGGTCTCCTCACTGGGTGGAGGGTGGTGGGTTCAGCTTAGGGCTGGACAGGAGACAAGGGCAGGGTGCAGGCCCAGGCAGGCACACCTTCAGTGTAAACCCTGGGTTGAGGGACAGATAGGGTTTCCCCTACTCTGAGGGACACCGCAGGGGCCCCGGGGTTTCAGCCTAAAGTTACCTAGGCTTCCCATGACACTAGGTTGCTCAACCCTGTGCTTGGTAAGCAGTTTGGATTTTTGAAGCAATGAACTCTGCTGCTTGTGAACTGGGACTTACCGCCTATCCCAAGAAAAAGTTCTGTGTATCTTTTTTTTGGGGGGGGCTTCAGAAGAGGGGGCTTTAGGAGGGGATAATGTCACGCCGTTCTGTTTGTATTTGGCTGTTGGCATGACAATTCGTGTTTTTTGCTTTAACCCCTTACTCTTTTCCCCCTAATTGAGCTGGGATACTGCTGGCTTTTACCTGTGTGGAGCCTGCTTGGTTCCCTGCTCTGCTGCGTAGCTGCACATGTGGTGTTGGGTCTTTGCTCTGCTGCTTGACCATTCGCATGTGCGGTCCCTGGTCGCTGCTGTGGAACCTGTCCGCGGGTTGTGAGGTCATTTGCAGCTGGTGCATGACTTTCCACGTGTGCCTTGGCTGGCAACCATGGCCAGGTGCTCTAGGCTGCAGTTCCTGCACTGACTGTGCTGTAATGGTTTCTGTGTGTGCTTAGGGCATGCGCAGCCACACCTTCCCTGCTTTTATCAGGGTTAGTGTGTGTACTTGAAATGCTGTCCCCAGCCAATTGCTAAGGGGCAGCCCCTTTATAAACTTACCCTGCCCTATGGGCGGGGCCAGAGCTACTCACAAAGCTCCTGGACTTTGCTATGTGTGTCTCGTGTCTGTTGACCTCGTCTGTCTCGGTTATGGTACCAAATTCCCTGCCTTGATTCCTGCTTTGTCATGTTCCTTCGCCCTGCCCCGGAGGCGGTATATCCGGGCCTGAATCCATGCTCCTGTACCTGACCCTGTCTAAATTCACCCTGGCCTAGAGGTGGTGTATGCAGACTTGAATCCCTGATCCTGTACCTATCCTGTTCCCTCGCCCTGCCCTGGAGGCGGTATATCCGGGCCTGAATCCTTGATCCTGTATCTGTCCTGTACCTGACCCTGTCTAAATTCGCCCTGCCCTGGAGGCGGTGTATCCAGGCTTGAATCCTTGATCCTGTACCTGACCATGTCTGAACTGTCTGCTATGTTGTGTTCCTGGAATCCCTCTGTGTTTGGAGCCCTGCACCCAGTGACTCTGAGACTCCTGTAATCGATGTTCCTGCTGAGCATCTACTATGCTGTGCTCCAACTACCATGTGGTGCTAGCTCCATGCAGGCCCAGCAATCCTGCGGTGTTAGCACCATCACGCTTGAGTTCCTTCCTAGGTCCGAAGCACGGAGCCTGACGACCGCAGTCTGGAACCTGATGACCGCTGCCTGGATATGGATGACTGCAGGGGTGCCTGTAGGTCGTGTTGGATGTCCGGAACCAAACGACTCCTGTCTGATGTCTGCCGGTGACTCTGATGTCCTGTGGGTGACCCTGATGTCCTGCCTGCATCTGGTCCTGATGACCTTGTGTATCCTGATGACCTTGTGTGCCCAGATGTCCTGATGATCTCGTGTGTCCTGATGTCCTAGTGTGTCCTGCTGTCCTGATGACCTCGTGTGTCCTGATGACCTCGTGTACCCTGATGTCCTGATGACCTCGTGTGTCCTGGTTTTGTTTATGTATTGTGACTTTACTTTAAGTAAACTTTACTTTATTTATACCTGAAGTTGTGCGGTGTCATCAAGTCCTTCCTGTCCTTGTCCACATGCTCAGCTGCCACAGTATCCCGGTTGCTGCCCTTCCCTAGTTCAGGTAGGCCTGGGTCCCCCTCTGTGGTATAGAGGGTCCATATTGCATCCCTGGGGGATGCCCGCCCCTCGCCATCGGCGTGGAGGCGCCTGCTGGGCCGTATCTGCAGCCGCAGTCATGACAGCCACTAACCAGCCTAAGCTTTGGACTGGAAAGCGCACGGCGCCACTCTGACGGACACTGCTGGACAGTCGTACCTTGTGCTGGATGGCACAATCTTCGTGAAGAATACTGGGTGCACTGTGGCGCATAGGCAATGCCACTACTAGGTGCTGACTCTAACTTTGATAACCCTACTACATGCACAACCAAAGGGAGGGAATCATAAGGAGTCAGTCACCAGACACATGCATCCATCATCACACACAAGTACGTTTTCCTATACTAGCGCATGGCCAGACGGCCATGCAAGCCTTTTCTAATTGCAGCCTTCCGGGACCTTCCAAGTGGTCCAATCGGAGCAGCAACAGCATGCTGAGCATGTGACCTCTGACCTCCAATGAGAGGTCGACCCACGGGCATGCTTAGTAAGCCGAAGGAAGGACTTAGTCCCTGGAGCTGCTGGCTAGTGCAGGTTGCAATAGCTGTCTCAGGGGTGGCAAGCAGCAACCAAACCAACAGCAGTAGCCTGAGCAAGACATCGGGATCAGGATCTCTGCTGAGTAGCCTCCTCTGTGGCTGGGACCAAATGGGAGACCGCAGAAGGCAAGGCTTGAGATTTCTCCTTTGCAGGGGAAGAAACCCGACGCCTAACAGCATCTAGAAGAAGTTAATCCATGGCAAGGAATTAACATCCATCTTTTCTCTTCAACGGTCTATCATCTACTGCCTTGTTATCCTGCAACAACTTTAAAGGTATACAACAAGGGTGGGCAATTAATTTTCCCTAGGGGCCACATGAGAGACCATGACTGTTGTGGAGGGCCGAACCAATAGCTTGAAATTAATTGTACGCAATATTAATTTATTAATATTAATTGTATCACTTAATATTGAGCAGAATTAAGTATGTTGACACTCCCTATATATCATTAAGCCCCCCCACAGCCCCTCATATACAGCATAAGCCCCACACAGCCTCCCCATATGCGGCATGAGCCTCACACAGCCTACTACATATGCAGCATGAGCCCCACACAGCCTCCCTATATACGGCATGAGCCCCACACAGCCTCCCTATATACGGTATGGGCCCCACACAGACTCCCTATATATGGCATGAGCCCCACACAGCCTCCCTATATACGGCATGAGCCCCACACAGCCTCCCTATATATGGCATGAGCCCCACACAGCCTCCCTATATGTGGCATGAACCTCACACAGCCTACTATATATGCAGCATGAGCCCCACACAGCCTCCCTATATACGGCATGAGCCCCACACAGCCTCCCTATATATGGCATGAGCCCCACACAGCCTCCCAATATATGGCATGAACCCCACACAGCCTCCCTATATATTGCCTGAGCCCCACACGGCCTCCTTATATACTGCATGAGCCCCACACAGCCTTCCCATATACTGCATGACAGTATATAGCCTTCCCATAGCCTTTCCATGTGCTACAAGTCACCCCCATAGAATCCCCATGTGCTGTACGTCACCCCCCTAGAATCCCCATGTGCTGTACGTCACCCCCATAGAATTCCCATGTGCTGTACGTCACCCCTATAAAATCCCCATGTGCTGTACGTCACCCCCATAGAATCCCCATATGCTGTACGTCACCCCCATAGAATCCCCAGGTGCTGTACGTCACCCCCATAGAATCCCCAGGTGCTATACATCACCCCCATAGAATCCCAATGTGCTGTACATCACCCCCATAGCATCCCCATGTTCACTCCCATAGAATCACCATATTCACCCCATAGAATCCCCATGTTCACCCCCATATTCATACGTAATCAAGGTCAAATTAGTGATTGTGGCACTAGATTACCATTATTTAATAATTAAGGTGCATGTGCAACCTTAAGCGAAAATCTCAGAGGTAGCAAATGTGAGTTCAATTGAGGGGTTAATCAATTTCAGAAATGCTCATATCATATTACTTAAAAAGGTGTGGGTCGCCCTCCCAGGGCTGTGGGGTACTCGGTACCGGGCCGGTGTCAGTGGGATGTGTCACAGCAGCGGTGACCCGGTCCGTGGCCCTGGGCGCCCAAGTAATGGAGGAATGCAGTTAATGGAATGGAATAGTTTGTGACGCCACCTGTGGTGCTCGGCAAGGGAGGTGTTAAGCCTACGCTGCAGACAGATCCTCTGGAACAGATGGTATGGTGCAGCAGTGATGGTATAGCCCTCCACAGGCAGGGCTGATGTCCCAGGGCAGTGTAGTTGAAATGGTTGTGGAAAGGCGCAGGCAGCATAAAGGATGGTACCCAGATGTAGCGGTGCTGAGTGGGTTTGCGCAAGAATGAACGGAGGACACCAAAGCTTGCAGTTCCAAAGCTTTACTCACAGTCTGCGGTACACAAGGGTGCCTGCCTCCGGGCCATGTCCTCCGGGTCAGAGACTTAGCCAACCTCCAGGCAAGATGGAAAGCTCCCCTCCAACACTTCGCCAACATGTACCTTTCCTGAACGACTCCTCTATTGCGCCTTAAAGTGTGAAGAGCTCCAGTACCGTGGTGCTCTGGAGTTCCTCTTGTCAGATGTTCCCCAGAACTCTACTTGTATGGCAGACAGCTGTAGCCTGCTTCGGGGACTCCCTTCTCCTGAGTCCCGGCTCTCTAAGTCAGTTGCTGTTGTGCCCCAAGTCTTAGATGGGAGTAGTGCATTTACATCCTACGGCTCCACCGGTGTCTGCTGCAGAACCATAAGTGTCCATACAACCTCGGGGACCGGGCCCCGGCCTTGCGCTGAGAACCTATAGGCAGGGTTCCTCTTCCAACCCACGTTCTCTCTGTTCTCCTTACTCCTTCATTCCGTACTGATCCTTCTCTCTCTTATGGAAGCTTAGGTTGCAGTTCTAAGTCTTTCTCCTTCTTTTCCCTTCCCGTGCCAGCTGGCTCAGATCACTGAGTCAGCTGCAGCACTCCTTCCTCCATCCCTTCTTCCAGGGATCCTCACTTCTTGTGAGTTCATTCTCTGGTTCCCCTTCTGAACTCCCTCTGGTGTCAGGAGGTGGTGCGGCTGGTATGATCGGTGGAGATCTGCCACCTGAGGATGGGGATGATGATTGGATCTCGGGATTCTCAGATTGGATTTAAGACAGCCGACGCCCTATTCAGTTGCTGGTGATTCCTTCTGGCTTGTCAGCTCTTGGTTTTCTGCTCTGTTCCAGTCATCTAAAGCTAAGTTTTTCTGCTCTTGTTCACACTTGATTTTGTTGGTCTATTCAGTTTTTTGTGTAGGGTCTGCCAGCCCCGGCTGGGGGCTGAGCTGAATTTCTACTCTTATTTGTCATGGTCACGTGTGTCGGGACGCAGATGATACCGCAAGGCGAACCCATGTGACACACGTGACCCTGGATACACCGCCTCCAGTGGGGCGCATTTAAGTAATAAAACGTGCAGGTGGATACGCCGCCTCCACCTGGCGAATTTGGGAATTACACGTTATACATACAATCTGGAAACCCCGCCTCCAGAAAGGCGAATTTAAATAATAAAGGGGGAACCTGGGAAACTTTAACAATGGTGGGCCCTGCGATAGGGAATGGGGAAAAGGAGACCTCCTGCACTCCCCTGAGCCAGTGTCCCTACACTCCTCACATTCCCTAAACAGGCTCCGCACCTGTCGCCGCACGCGTACCTTAACGCCCTTGCTCGCCCTGAGCCTAAACCCTCACTAGGGAATGGGTCGGTGCGGAGACTAATCCCACCACTGCACTAATAACACACATGAGGAAAGAGACAATACAGGGGAAACACCACTTATCTTTGCTCTGTTGCGTGCGCTCCTAGCAACAGAGCCCACCACCTGTGTGCATCTTCTCCTCCACCCTGATCCATCACATAACTGGATCTGTCACCATCGTGCAGCCTGGGAGCAGAGTCCATCACCACTTGCAGCAGTCCAGTACACAGAGTCCCAAGATGAGTCCAGCCTCTGCCAAGAATCCAAGCATGCTCGAGTCCAGTTCTCAGCAACCAAGTCGAACATGCTGAGTGCAACTCTCTTCCTAGTCGCCACTCCTCTAAGCCATGCCCGCACTTCCCGCCGACACCACAAACTGCGACTCCACCAAGCCATGCCAGTCCTTCCTGCAGACACCATTAGCTGGCACTCATCCTCTCTGGCTGACTGCGCAGGACTCCTATCCCGCTCCATCCTTCCACCAGGCTCTCCAACAACTCAGAAAGAAATATCACCAGCGGTGAGTGAACCCCCTAAGCACACCTTTATAGGGAGTCTCACCTGATCCCTAATTAAGTGAACATTAACCTAAACCTAAGGTGCGATACCGCAAACCACCACCGGGGACAGTCAAAACACCTTTGAACTCAACCAAAGTAAAAAAAGTTCACTTTGTGCTTTTAATACCGCCAGATCCAACACTGGATCATGACAGTACCCCCTCCTTAATGAGGGGCCTCTGGACCCTCAAGACCACCCCTCATTAGGGAAACACCTACAGCGGGGATGCCCAGACCCTGAGTTCACCCCACCATTCCCTGACACTTCAGGTTTATGACAAACACCGCTGATATTGGCAATATATGTTCCTTTTGGAGGCACCACTCATCTCCACAGCGCCGACCTGGGGAACGAGTTAATGTATGTGTAGGTTTGCTCAGAGCTGATCAGACTCCACAACACATTTCCACAAGATGTTTTTTGGTTGCACAAATACATGCTGGTTCACACACAGGTCCGGACCTGAACGTTTATTGCACACATACATTTGTCATTTTTTGGTGAACTCACTCTGGACTTGACCGAGGCGTCCCCCTGTGTCACCACCCTCACACCCCCACTATTCACCAAGGGACACCACCCTCCAACCCTTTCACCATGAGGACTGCGCCTCTTAGGGTTGGTTAATGGCGAGGGTAGAGATTTGTCCCTACTCCCCCGCAGCACACCTGCTGCACACACCAGGAGGAGAAGGGGACCGGGAAATGGAGGAAATATACTCTCGCTGGTCGCCTCCACACGACCAGGAGGGCAGCTTCTTCGATGGTATGAAGATTTGGCGTAAAACCCCGCGGACTCACACCAGTCAGCTCACCACAGGGGCGTACCCCTTCACCTCGGGGAATACCAGGCAGCTCCGTGGGGCACCATTCCTCCCACCTGCCTGGGTGCGCCCGCCTGCATGAACCAGTCCTGCTCCCCAGCAGCGACTCTAGGGGGTTTTAGTACCATAGCCGCAGGAATATGGAGGAAAATATATATATACTTGCTGGTCGCCTCCACACGATCAGGAGGGGCGGCATCGAAGATTTGGCATGAGCCCCGCGGACTATACACCAATCTGCTCCCTACAGGGACGTACCCCTTCACCTCGGGGAATGCCAGGCAGCTCCGTGGGGCACCATTCCTCCCACCTGCCTGGGTGCGTCCCCTGTAAGAGCAAGTCCCGCTCCCCAGCAGCGACTACACACCTAGTCTGCTCACCACAGGGATGTACCCCTTCACCTCGGGGAATACCAGGCAGCTCCGTAGGGCACCATTCCTCCCACCTGCCTGGGTACCTCCCCATGCAAGAGCAAGTCCCGCTCCCCAGCAGCGACTCTAGGGGCTTTTGCCAGACCGCAGCCGCCATTTTTGTTTCTCTGGTTATCTGAGCAGAGGCCCCAGACCCTGATAACTGCTGCTACAGCGGCTTAAACACACCTTGCCACTCCCCACTGCACCTCAGTGAGGACCGGCAGCAACTACCAAAGGTCTCCACATGGCCAAAGCTCACCAGAAAAAAAGTAAGGGCTGGTGATAATGTCATGGTCACGTGTGTCGGGACGCAAATGATACCGCAAGGCGAACCCATGTGACACACGTGACCCTGGATACACCGCCTCCAGTGGGGCGCATTTAAATAATAAAACGTGCAGGTGGATACGCCGCCTCCACCTGGCGAATTTGGGAATTACACGTTATACATACAATCTGGAAACCCCGCCTCCAGAAAGGCGAATTTAAATAATAAAGGGGGAACCTGGGAAACTTTAACAATGGTGGGCCCTGTGATAGGGAATGGGGAAAAGGAGACCTCCTGCACTCCCCTGAGCCAGTGTCCCTACACTCCTCACAATCCCTAAACAGGCTCCGCACCTGTCGCCGCACGCGTACCTTAACGCCCTTGCTCGCCCTGAGCCTAAACCCTCACTAGGAAATGGGTCGGTGCGGAGACTAATCCCACCACTGCACTAATAACACACATGAGGAAAGAGACAATACAGGGGAAACACCACTTATCTTTGCTCTGTTGCGTGCGCTCCTAGCAACAGAGCCCACCACCTGTGTGCATCTTCTCCTCCACCCTGATCCATCACATAACTGGATCCGTCACCATCGTGCAGCCTGGGAGCAGAGTCCATCACCACTTGCAGCAGTCCAGTACACAGAGTCCCAAGATGAGTCCAGCCTCTGCCAAGAATCCAAGCATGCTCGAGTCCAGTTCTCAGCAACCAAGTCGAACATGCTGAGTGCAACTCTCTTCCTAGTCGCCACTCCTCTAAGCCATGCCCGCACTTCCCGCCGACACCACAAACTGCAACTCCACCAAGCCATGCCAGTCCTTCCTGCAGACACCATTAGCTGGCACTCATCCTCTCTGGCTGACTGCGCAGGACTCCTATCCCGCTCCATCCTTCCACCAGGCTCTCCAACAACTCAGAAAGAAATATCACCAGCGGTGAGTGAACCCCCTAAGCACACCTTTATAGGGAGTCACACCTGATCCCTAATTAAGTGAACATTAACCTAAACCTAAGGTGCGATACCGCTAACCACCACCGGGGACAGTCAAAACACCTTTGAACTCAACCAAAGTAAAAAAAGTTCACTTTGTGCTTTTAATACCGCCAGATCCAACACTTGATCATGACAGTATTTATCAGTATTTTGCCAATTGACTTTTTGTCCCTTACTAGTTTGGTCTCTTTTTGCTCTGTCTCAGAATATTCCAGAGTGCTGATATAGTGGGAGAAGTCTAGTGACTTCAGGGTTAATTTTGCTATCAGAAGTGTTGGACATTATTTTTGTAGGGTTTTTTGCAGGTTGCAGACAGTGACTTGCCTTTTCTTTCCTGTCTAGTTAGTTTGGGCCCCATCATTTGCTCAGCCTATTTTCCTGCCTGTGTTTGTGCCTTCATCTTGTTTCACCATCAATACATGTGTGGGGGCTATCTATTCCTTTGGGGGTCTACTCTGGGGCAGTTAGTTTTCCCTTTTCTTGCTTTAGGCTTATGTAGTCCTCTGGCCGTGACGAGGCGTCTAGGAACATCGTAGGCACGCTCCACGGCTACTGCTAGTTGTGTGGTAAGATCAGGGATCTGCAATCTGCATAGTTACCAACATCTCTGGTTTTCTGTGGCTTAGCTTGTTTTGTTTTTTTTCTCCTCGGTGACCCATTCATAACACTCACTCCCGTCTGAGTGACTTCTTACCCGCCTGACCTTCTGCCAGACTGAACCTCTAATCCTACACTTTCCCACTCTTTTATATATCTCAACTCCACCCACCTCCCAGCACATCCAGTGTTCCAAGCAGGGAACCACCAGAGGTGCTCTGCTACTCTCTAAGCACTAAGCCGCAATGTGGTTGTGCAGAACTACCCTGTTGTGTGGGGTGCGAGTGTTGGAGTGTGGAAAGGAGTTCCCACCTTACCTGGATAGTGGGGCACTACTACACCTTAGGAGAAGGTGCAGTACCTCTGTGGTGACTGAGCCTCAGGGGCGCCACATACCCCCCCATTAAACACAGCGCATCCGCAGGCTGCAAGACAACAAAGTTGACAGTACAGGAACATACAAAATTTTTATAATGCTGCATAACATTTCTTATCCTAAACTTCCTAATATAGGAGGCATTGTTTCTTGAACGTTACAGACAATGCTTAATTAACTGTCTAAATTTCAAGTCAAAAAGTGCAATTCTTCATACTTTACGCTATTCTAAGTGCTATTATCTGCGACTCACTATCACTCCAGCATTATTCAGCTTTCCTTCTCTAGTACACGCTTCCTTTGTCTTTCTAGTGTACATTTTCTATTCTCTTTCTAGTGATACCCGGTTCGCCATTCACATTTTCAACTCTTTATTTAAATCTCTCATATCAAAACATTTCTCATTCTATATAAAAGCCATTTCTTAGTTACTAATACTCTTATAAGATACATCATTATCAAAATACTTTGCATTAAAACTTTTAAACAATTATTCTTGTAAGTGCTGGACACCGCTCCCAACCGGGATCTCTTGCAGTGTCCTTTGAGGTAGACATCATCTTCTCAAAGTGTCCTTATGTAAAACCTTGACATCATCTTCGCAAAGTGTCCTTATGTAAAACCAAGAGAGGGCACCTAAAGAGGTGCAACTATTTACAATAAAAGTTTTGTATCATACAGTGTTCATGATCTCCTCAGTTCCAAGTGCAGAAACGCTGCCAATCAAAGAGGGCAACTCTGAAAAAAAAACAAAAATTAAACCATGATGAGCAACAAAAAGGCACAACGGTGCTAAACAAACCCTCCTGGGTCACGAGAGTTACTGTAAATTTTAATGCTGGTCCCCTTCTGTGGTTCTGGAAGCCGACTGGGTACTGCTACCAGATGTGGTGCCTTCATCTTGATTCTGGTTTCTTGCTATAGGGCACTGAAGCTGTGGCAAAGGGAACCCATGATGCATCTCAATGCCCATCAACTGCTCCTCCTCAATAGGCGATTCCACTGTTCTGGTACGAGGCCTAGCACCGAGGGCTTCTGCAGCTTGTCGGTGCTGATAAGCAACTATATGCGGGTTCGGCAGCGAAGGGATCCCGAGGTCACTTTCCCAAAGCGACTGAGACTCATCTATTCCCCGAAGATGTCGAATCGTGCGCGCCTGTTCCAGCCGCACCCTTCTCGGTAGGCACCACTTCCACCGCCCCATCTCCGACTGACTAGCGCCCCCAGCGGACTCTTCCAACTGCCCCATTTCGAGTTGCCGCAAACCCGCCTCGGACAACGTGAATTCGGAGGTCAACCCATTAGGAGGGCCGGGGTATATACCTGTTGCCTCCTGGCGGTGTGGCCTCTGCTCCGGCGCAGGCATGATGGCAACAGGCGCTTCCCGGTGAGACACCAGGGACGGCGGTGGAGCCAATGGCAGCTCCGGCTCCACGGGGGTCACTGGCGGGACCTGCGCAGCCACGTCAGGTCCGGGCAGGGGCTTCTCTTCCTCCGCTTCAGCTCCCTGGGCTGTGCACAACTCCTCCGATAGTAGCGGCAGAGAGGGAACAGGGTATGCTGCTGGTGACATGGCAGCGGTCGCAGGCTCCACATGGTCTGCCGGGTGGAGGTCCGGTGCAGCGGGGGCAGGTACCAGTGTCACGGGTACCGCAGGTGTAGGCCCCTCCTGAGCGCGCTGCAGATTCAATGTCCATAGTGCTTCCTGCCTCAGTTGCAGGCGGCGCGTCAGCTGGGCAATTTCGTCCTCCAGCTGCTAGCGGCTCATCTCTGAGATCAGGTCGGAGCCTTCAGTCATGGTGCCAGGGAGATCCGTTTCCCCGCGCTCTACAGGCCTCCTTCCCTCACTCTCCAAAATGGTGTTCTGGCGCTCTTCTTCCTGCCTCGGCCCCTTTCCCGCCACAGGCTTCTGCCCCTCCTTCCAGGGGCGGCGTCTTCTTCCAGTGCCTCCATACCAAGCCTGTATACGAACCCCTCGGGGGGTGGGCCATGTAGCTGTCACGTAGTAATTCAGGCAGGGGAGGCCCAAGACTCTTTGCGGTCTTTTCCTAGGACCTCCTATCTCTTCACGCCCTTCTTCTTCGCGCCAGCGGCCATTTTTAATATTCATGTCACAGTCTATCAAATTGGGTCTTCTGCACATTCTCACAAGTTCAAAGTCCAACAAATCTTAGGCACACTGAACCCGATGGCATCGGGTCTCGTCATCCTGTTCGTGACACCAAGTTGGGTCGCCCTCCCAGGGCTGTGGGGTACTTGGTACCGGGCCGGTGTCAGTGGGATGTGTCACAGCAGCGGTGACCCGGTCCTTGGCCCTGGGCGCCCAAGTAATGGAGGAATGCAGTTAATGGAATGGAATAGTTTGTGACGCCACCTGTGGTGCTCGGCAAGGGAGGTGTTACGCCGACACTGCAGACAGATCCTCTGGGACAGATGGTATGGTGCAGCAGTGATGGTATAGCCCTCCACAGGCAGGGCTGATGTCCCAGGGCAGTGTAGTTGTAATGGTTGTGGAAATGCGCAGGCAGCATAAAGGATGGTACCCAGATGTAGCGGTGCTGAGCGGGTTGGCGCAAGAATGAACGGAGGACACCGAAGCTTGCAGTTCCAAAGCTTTACTCACAGTCTGCAGTACACAAGGGTGCCTGCCTCTGGGCTGTGTCCTCCGGGTCAGAGACTCAGCCTACCTCCAGGCAAGATGGAAAGCTCCCCTCCAACACTCTGCCAACATGTACCTTTCCTGAACGACTCCTCTATTGCGCCTTAAAGTGTGAAGAGCTCCAGTACCGTCGTGCTCTGGAGTTCCTCTTGTCAGATGTTCCCAAGAACTCTACTCGTATGGCAGACAGCTGTAGCCTGCTTCGGGGACTCCCTTCTCCTGAGTCCCGGCTCTCTAAATCAGTTGCTGTTGTGCCCCAAGTCTTAGATGGGAGTAGTGCATTTACAGCCTACGACTCCACCGGTGTCTGCTGCAGAACCATAAGTGTCCATGCAACCTCAGGGACCGGGCCCCGGCCTTGCGCTGAGAACCTATAGGCAGGGTTCCTCTTCCAACCCACGTCCTCTCTGTTCTCCTTACTCCTTCATTCCGTACTGATCCTTCTCTCTCTTATGCAAGCTTAGGTTGCAGTTCTACGTCTTTCTCCTTCTTTTCTCTTCCCGTGCCAGCTGGCTCAGATCACTGAGTCAGCTGCAGCACTCGTTCCTCCATCCCTTCTTCCAGGGATCCTCACTCCCGTCTGAATGACTTCTTACCCGCCTGACCTTCTGCCACACTGAACCTCTAATCCTACACTTTCCCACTCTTTTATATATCTCAACTCCACCCATCTCCCAGCACATCCAGTGTTCCAAGCAGGGAACCACAAGAGGTGCTCTGCTACTCTCTAAGCACTGAGCCGCAATGTGGTTGTGCAGAATTACCCTGTTGTGTGGGGTGCGAGTGTTGGAGTGTGGAAAGGAGTTCCCACCTTTACCTGGTTGGTGGGGCACTACACCTTAGGAGAAGGTGCAGTACCTCTGTGGCGACTGAGCCTCAGGGGCGCCACAGGTGCATGTGCAAAAACACGAGAAAAAAAGTCCCCAAAATGGCCAGTGCAAAATCAGTTGAGGGGTTAATCCCTTGCAAAATGCTCATATCAGAACAAGCGCTAGTAAGTCAAAGAGTTAATGTGCTAAAATAGAGGTTGGTATCTATACCTGAAAGCGGCAGGCACCCTAACGCGCATTTTGCACTTGGCTTTTTCCAGGAGATGTATGTCAATCACTAATTTAGTCCTGTGAATGTATGAATGTATGATTAGGAGGCATTTTTTGCACCTTATATTTATAATTACTATCTATTCTACCATTTGGCCTTTTTATGTCATTTTGTGCAATGAATATGTTCTGTTTCTCTATACCATGATTTTTTGTGGCTCTTTTTGAATTTGTTGTCCCTTTTTTGCATATACTCTTTTGCATTGTTGCATAATATTGATGAAAATAAATTTTGGATGAATTCTTATGGTAAAAAGCTTCCAGTTTTTCTTCGCAATTATTGGAAGTACCAGCTAATAGGCAATACATATTATTTGATTTATATCAGTATGTCTTTGGAAGGAAACCATAGTACCCGGAGGAAACCCACGCAAACACGGGGAGAACCCAGGACCTCAACGCTGCAAGGCTGGAGTACTAACCACTGAGCCATCGTGCTGCCCTGCACATAAAGTTTATTTTGTGAGATCCCTTGGGTAGCTCAATGATATCAGTCACATGCAATTGAGTGTTGCATATTATTATAAGTCATAACTGGTACTGGAGGAAAGAGGACCCTGCCCGCGAAGGCTCACAATATACAAGGGATGGGTGAAAATACAGTAGGCGAGGGTAGAGCTGGTCATGCATCGGTTTGGTTGATCGGTGGTTACTGCAAGTTATAGGCTTGTCGGAAGAGGTGGGTCTTCAGGCTCTTTTTGAAGGTTTCGATGGTAGGTGAGAGTCTGATATGTTGTGGTAGAGAGTTCCAGAGTAGGGGTGATGCGCGAGAGAAATCTTGTTTGCGATTGTGGGAAGAGGAGATAAGAGGGGAGTAGAGAAGGAGATCTTGTGAGGATCGGAGGTTGCGTGCAGGAAAGTACCGGGAGACGAGGTCACAGATGTATGGAGGAGACAGGTTGTGGATGGCTTTGTATGTCATGGTTAGGGTTTTGTACTGGAGTCTCTGGGCAATGGGGAGCCAGTGAAGGGATTGACAGAGGGGAGAAGCTGGGGAATAGCGGGGGGACAGGTGGATTAGTCGGGCAGCAGAGTTTAGAATAGATTGGAGGGGTGCAAGAGTGTTCGAGGGAGGGCCACAGAGCAGGAGGTTGCAGTAGTCAAGGCGAGAGATTATGAGGGCATGGACTAGGGTTTTTGCAGATTTTTGGTTGAGGAATGAACGGATTCGTGAAATATTTTTGAGTTGAAGTCGGCAGGAAGTGGAAAGGGCTTGGATATGTGGTTTGAAGGAGAGATCAGCGTCAAGGATTACCACGAGGCAGCGAGCTTGTGGGACTGGGGAGAGTGGGCAGCCATTTACTGTAATGGATAGGTTTGTTGGGGGGGTCACGTGAGATGGGGGAAAGATGATGAATTCTGTTTTGTCCATGTTAAGTTTCAGAAATCTAGCAGAGAAGAAGGATGAAATAGTGGACAGACATTGAGGGATTGTGGTTAGTAGGGAGGTGATATCTGGTCCAGAGATGTAGATCTGTGTGTCATCAGCATAGAGATGATACTGAAATCCATGAGATTCTATGAGCTGTCCCAGGCCAAAGGTGTAAATGGAGAAGAGCAGGGGTCCTAGGACTGAACCTTGTGGGACTCCGACAGATAGGGGGCAAGGTGAGGAGGTGGTGTGTGAGTGGGAGACGCTGAATGTCCGGTCTGTTAGGTATGATGAGATCCAGGATAGGGCCAAGTCTGTGATGCCAAGGGATGAGAGGGTCTCTAATAATAGGGAATGGTCCACTGTGTCAAAGGCAGCCGACAGGTCCAGGAGGAGGAGGACAGAGTAGTGTCGCTTGCTCTTGGCGGTTAAGAGGTCATTGGTGACCTTAGTAAGGGCAGTTTCAGTGGAGTGGTGTGACCGGAAGCCAGATTGTAAGCGGTCGAAGAGGGAGCAAGAAGAGAGATGGGAGGACAGTTCAAGGTAGACGTGTTGTTCCAGTAGCTTGGAGGCATAGAGGAGAAGTGATATAGGGTGATAGCAAGAAACAGAGGATGGGTCAAGAGAGGGCTTTTTGAGGATAGGTGTGATGGAGGCATGTTTAAAGCTTGAGGGGAAAACACCAGTTGTTAGTGATAGGTTGAAGAGATGGGTTAGGGTTGGGATGAAGACTGTGGTGAGGTTTGGGATGAAGTGGGAAGGGATCGGGTCAAGTGCACAAGTGGTGAGATGTGATCTTGAGTCGATCTTCTGTAATGGTGGAGAAGTTGGTTTTGGAGGTAGAGGGCTGGGAAGTCGGGAGGAGGGGCTCTGGGGGTAGTTGAACAAAACTGTCTCTGATGTTATCAATCTTCTGCTTGAAAAATGAGGCAAAGTCTTCAGCTGAGATAAGTGGGGAGGGAGGAGGTGCTGAGGGATGGAGGAGAGAATTGAAGGTGTTGAATAACTGTTTAGGGTTGTGAGACAGGGAGGATATGAGAGATGAGAAGTAGGTTTGTTTAGCTGTGGCGAATGTGGTCTTGAAAGTAGTGAGGGACTGTTTGAATGCAATGAAGTGCTCGTTGGAGTGGGATCTTTTCCATCTGCGCTCAGCAGCCCTGGAAGCTCGCCTCAGTTCTTTGGTCAGACTGGTGTGCCAGGGCTGTCTGTTGATTTTGCGAGCTTTGGTATGTGTAAGTGGGGCAGCAGATTCCAAAGCTACAGCTATTGTGGTGTTATATAGAGCAGTAATGTCATCCGCATTGTGTAAGGAACTTATATCTGTGAGAGGGAGGAGGGATTCAGAGAATGAGTGTAGGTCAAGGTGTTTAAGATTTCTGCAAGGGTGTGAAAGTTTGTGGGGTGGGGATTGTAGACATGGAGTGGAGAGGGAAGAGAATGTGAGAAGGTTGTGGTCAGAGAGAGGAAGAGGTGAGTTAGAGAGGTTAGATAGGGAGCAGAGGCGGGTGAAGATGAGGTCCAGTGTGTGGCCATCTTTGTGGGTGGCTGTAGAAGACCATTGAGTGAGGCCGAAGGAGGAAGTGAGAGATAGAAGTTTATTGGAAGCTGAGAGGGAAGTGTCAATGGGGATGTTGAAGTCGCCCATGATGATAGTAGGGATGTCCGCGGAAAGGAAATGAAGTAGCCAGGTGGTGAAGTGGTCAAAGAAGGTGGTGGCTGGCCCTGGGGGGCGGCAGATGACAGCCAGATGGAGGTTGGAGGGGGGAGTAGATGCGCACAGAGTGCACCTCAAAGGAAGGGAGGGTAACAGAGGGTGGCAGTGGGATTGGGGTGAAGGAGCAGGTATCTGACAGGAGAAAACCAACTCCTCCGCCATGTTTGCTGCTGGGGCAGGGGGTGTGAGAAAGGTGGAAGCCACCATATGAAAGTGCAGCAGGAGAGGCTGTGTCTGAAGGGGTGAGCCAGGTTTCGGTTATGGCGAGGAAGGAAAGTTTGGTAGTAAGATCATGGGTGTAGGAAAGCTTGTTGCAGACAGAGCGAGTGTTCCACAGAGCTCCTGTTAGTGGGACTGGGGAAGCAGGGGCTGGGTGAATGGGTATGAGGTTGGAGTGGTTACGGAAGGTTGTGATAGAGCGTGGATGGGAGGTAGAAATGACTGTGGGAATGTGGTGAGGAGGACCAGGATTTGGAGAGATATCGCCAGCCGTGAGAAGGAGCAGAGAAAGTGTTAGCAGGTGGGAGCAGGAGAGGGCATGAGGGGGCTGTCTGTGTTTGGAGACAGAGGATTGTATGTTAAGGAACAGTTTTGAGGAGGAGGTGAGGTGGATGGGGAGGATTGAAGAAGAGATGAACAGTTCCTTACTAGGAGTAGGGATTAGGGGAATTAGCAGAAAGTGAAGGATTATTGGGGTGAAAGTGAAAACAAATAGAAACATTGTTTACAGTGACTGTGTACAGTTACCTTCAGTTCCCTTCTGGTTCAATTCTGGTTTTAATTCTAAAATTTTTCTTCACACTTCTAGAACACACTTATAGGAATCACACTGCAGAATGAAGTCTATGCAGACTTGAGCTATGCAATATATGTACAACTAAGTGCAGTCAGGTGTGAAGCATAGAGGAGTGGTCTCTGCTCATCTTGGTCACACAATTAAGAGTGGACCAGATGCATATGATCAAGCCAGAGTAAACAAGGTCATAAATAACACTGGGGTAAGCTGGGGTTAGCTGGAAGGCATACCATGTGAATGCTAGGTGCAGAGGCAAGTCTATGTGCAAAGCATATATTTTCTATTAGGACTTGTACTGAGACTTCATTATTATCTGGATATGGCGGGTTGTTACTTCCATATAAATAATATATTTTTTTCCTTCCGATATTGTTCGGTCTCCGACATCTAATTCACAACCTTTGACTGTCTATTTGATAATATTTCCAATGATGTATTGAGAATATATAGGATGTTCAGTTTTCTATAGATTCTATTGTTTTCATTGTTTCTGGCTCCATCTAGTGGCCAGAGTCATAACCGCAGTGTTATTGTGTCTTAGTTTCACTTTCTAATCTTTTTTCCCTCCGTCCACAATGTATTCTGGGAACATGGCAAGGCACCTGGTAAGTTTTTGCAAAAGGATCATGGTTAGTCCAGCCCCCATTTTCCCTCCAGTTCTCCATTTTCTCTCAGCCTGCATTCTGGAAGCACCTCATTTCTCTTCTCCCTTTGTGACAGCATCGCTGGTAAGCAAACATGCTTCCTGTGTCTAATTTCTTTCTCAGATCAGCCTGCTCAGTTAGTTTCCCCTCCTCAGCTAGAAGTGCAGATGTTGATTCTTAATGTGTTATGTATCCCTGATGTACCCTGTATTGACTCAGTGTATGTATGTTTTATTTGTAGGGATCTCGCAAAGTAAACTTTATGTTGCTAAAGTATTTGCCATAAAGGTATTTGTTGTACAATAATATGTATTGTTAATTTATAGTATGTAAATTTTGTCATACTCATGTTTTTTTTGTTGTTTAATAGAATTTACCCTTAACAAAGGCCATTAACGTTGGGAAGATAATTTCTGCTGAAAAATTCAATTATTGGCTATGGATTCCCAGTACATAGTGTAATAAAAATTTGTTAACGCTTTCTGGATTTCACCTTTACTTTTTGAGTGCTCGAGATCACCCCATATTCATACACAATAAAAAAACAAAAAAAACAAAAAACACACCACATACTCACCTCGGTCCCACTCTCAGGCGCCCTGCTTCTACCTCCGGTGTTCTGACCCTCCGGCAGTACACAGCTGATGTGATGAAATAACGTCATCGCCTCAGCTGTTTCACACGCTGATTGGTGGAGGAAGTGACCGGTGGCCCCTCCTCCACCAATGCTGACTGCAGGAGACAATGGAGACAGCGAGCAGGCACAGTGCGGCCCATGGACCTCAGGTTTCCAGTCCCATGGCTGTCTCGGTCCGTGGATCACACTGAAGCAGCTAGAGGGCCGGATGTGGCCCGCACTTTGCCCAGGTCTGGTATAGAACATTGAACTCTGTGTTGGGGTTTGCAGAGCGCACTAAATAAAATACAGTATAATGGTAATAGTGCGTTCGCAACCCGGGGTCCAATGTGCAGAGATTAAAAACTGCTGCTAGTGTGAACAATGATGGCACTGCACTGTAAGCGTTCACAAGGAGCACACTCGGTTAACTGCACATAGTGTTAATGGAACGCAAAGGTACTGCGCTCTATAGTTCCACCGAGCGGTATAATGCTATAAAGCACCTAAGGCTAAACACACTGCGTTAAACATCACAAACACAAACAGAGAGCACAGAATGACAATTGCGCAGAAATATCCTGCAGTAAAACATATAACAGTAGTCACCAAGTGCTGATGAAAAGATGTCACGCAGAGTGCACAGAACCTAAAGAACCTGCTCTGTTTCTCCATAGAGCGGTAATAAGGAACGGGTCTAAGCACGTGGCGAACTGTGCTCTAAATACTACACATGCTAACAGGTGCCTACCACAGCGTGTGGCCAGGTTGTGCCCTGTGAACTTAAGAGCAGCGTGCACCAGCACGTTGCCTGACTGTGCCCTGAGTACTAACTGATGCGTGCAACGGAGCATGGCCAGACTATGCCCTGTGTAGAGGATAACCTGCCTCACTAGGTTCAACTAATGCATTTGTAGTATGTGTGCCGACTGGGGGGTGGGCCCTTTCGGCTGTGGAACAGATGGGAGACAGACACAGAAATCCGTTCAATCAGGTCCAAAATTTATCGGGTGTCCTCTTGACATCCACAGCAGACACAACAGCTTCTGCTCCCTGGCCTGAGTACCTGTCACCTTCCTTCAGCTTCTGTTCGAGAAGACCCCTGGGTTCTTTCACTGTGGTTGCCATTAGGCCCATGTGTGGCACCCCTGAGGGTCCGGTCACCACAGAGGTACTGCACCTCATCCAGAGGTGTGGTATCCCACCCTCAGGTAAGGAGGGATCACCACCCAGGACTCCTAACACTGCACTCAACACACACTATCTAGTAAGGGCACCTGGGCATGCCCTTTGGGAGGATGGCCTCATCCCAGACTGGCTAGGAAATGGTGTGGGGGGTTAGTGTAGAAGGTAGGTAGAGTGGGAGGAGCTTAAGTAGTGGAGTGATGTTTGGGCATCCAATCAGAGTGAGTAAGGTGACAGTTGGTGGGAGGAGTTAGCTCTGAGGTAAAGAGATCCTTCCAGAAACTAGTGAGTCGGTGACAAGACCAGCGAGAGAGCAGGATTGCTGTAGAGGACTGTGGGTGGAAGTGAGAGAAAATCTTGTCCACGCTCCTGGACTGGGAAGAAGGGGTCCTAGGGGCACGGGTAGTGCGAATGGCCACCCGTGGAGCCCACATCCCGGAAGGGAAGGATCTGGCCGAAGTGGGGGAGCCGGCCCCTGAAACTAGTGGGGGATTATAGGACTCAACTAGAAAGCCGGAGGCTGAGGTACCTTTAAGTACCACAGCCACAAGCACCCTCTAAAAGGCAGCGGTATGAGTAACAGACCTCGGGGCCTGACCTATGTCGCCTGAGGAGATCCGTGGCTACCAGCTGGGGGCACTACTTGTGAAGGCGCAGGGCAGGGAAAGTAAGGAGAATTCAGTGCAGAGACACGGCCTTGAGAGAAGACACAAGGAGGAGTTCTGAAAGGTGTACCCAATCTGCTGGGAGTTTACCGGACCCCTACCTCGGAGTACGCAGCACTAAGTGGACCAACGTGTACACGAAACTTGTGAGTGAAAACCCAGAAACTGCACCCAACTGTGTCCTTCGAGTTATTTAACAACTTCCTGCCTCACACTGCAAACATCACCATCCCCGTCACCGGCTCAACTGCCCTGGGACCCAGCTCTACCCGTGGAGAGCTTCACCATCTCTGCTGCCCTAACACCGTCCCAGTGGATCTGCATCGCAGCGTCGACTATCCTAGCCGAGTGCCACAGGTGGCATCACGATTCCCCTTTTCCTATTAATTATTCTACCATCTCCCGGCTTCATCTGAACTTCTATCATTTACATTGGACACCCAGGGCCACGGACCGGGTCACTATCACCACCGCGACACACTTCCCCTGTAAAAGAGCCTGACCGACCCGGTACCGAGTCATTTTGGTGTCACGACGAACAGGATCATCGAGCTCAGCAAAGCTGGGTACTTGGAGCTCGGCAAAAATGGGTGTCTAGAGCCTAGCAAAGCTGAGTACTGTGTGCCAGAGACTGTAACATACTGAGTGCCAGAAGCCTTAATATATATTGTGCCAGAAATTTACTATACTGTGTAAAAGAGATTTTGTAGTATTGCTAAAGGATTA
The DNA here is from genome assembly GCF_039654945.1 of Dendrobates tinctorius. Lineage (NCBI taxonomy): Eukaryota > Metazoa > Chordata > Amphibia > Anura > Dendrobatidae > Dendrobates > Dendrobates tinctorius. Next base: position 10,255,125 of record NW_027361713.1, on the reverse strand, counting down.
TCTGTAGTGTTGAGCATTCCGATACCGCAAGTATCGGGTATCGGCCAATATTAGCTGTATCGGAATTCCGATACTTAGTTCCGATACTTTTTTCATATCGAATACCGGAATCGGAAGTTCCCATAATGCTAGGAGCCTGCTCGATTTGATTCAGCCAATGGGGATCCTCAGAAGTGTGGGCACATCCTGTTAGGCATGTAGGCATGTTAATTACTGGCATGGCTGTGATTGGCTGCTGAAATGATGTCATGATGCACTATAAAAACCGCTGCAGCCGCCATTTCTGGTCACTCTGCTGTGAATTCAGTTAGGGACAGGCTGCTGTTGAAGACTGTGAGGGACAGTTAGAAATAGCGATTCTCAAAACACATATAGTGATTAACCCAGGCTACATAAACCACCACTGTAGCTTGCTTTTCCCTAGCAGCGCTGTTTTCACAGCTGTCTGCAAGGGCTGTGTGAGTGCAGCTCACGCTGTGGAGTGGGTCCTGCAGCCACGTCTGGTTGTAGGCCGCCCAGCGTGTGTCTCTGCCTCATACACATTTTTCTTTTATTGCTGCTTTTTTTTTCTCCTGTATAGTGTGCTTCCATACGTATCCATATACGTTGGTTGCAAACACTAAAGGAGTGGACAGCGGAGCCTTACAGCAGCCTTTCAGTGCTATAGCCCATTTCTCTACACTGTTTTTGGCTGTCTGATAGGTCTCTCTGTGTGTGAGTGCAGCTCACGTTGCAGTGTTTTCTACAGCCACCGCTGGTTGTAGTCCGCTCAGCGTGCTTCACTGCCTCATACATAGTCCTTTTTTGCAGCTAATTTAGCCAGATTTTTGCTCCTATATTAGTGTGCTTCCAACCGCATCCATTGTCATTGGTTGGTTGCAAACACTATATAGGATTAGATAGAGGAGCCTTTTTGCTGGCTTGTGCCCTTCAGGGCCAGCCAGACTAGTATCACCCTATTTTTTGGAGCCTCATCAATTGCATTGTAGGTTAGCTTCCTGCATTGTAATCGCTCCAAAAAGTTTGTGATACTATAGCTTTCAAACTTTGGTCACATCCTTTTCTTCCCCCCCCCAAAAAAAAAGGAAATAAAGTTCACCAAACACTCCATTTTACAGTTGTGTAGGCCACATTAGATCATATTAAAGTGTAGTACACACACTCTTAGCCAAATTAGTGTTTCTTATACTGGTTAGCAGGTGTTCAGGAATAAGAACACTAAGCCACCCCTTTTTTACTTTTCTGCCTATCTTTATCAGTCTACCAAGATGAAGAAGGCAGGGAGTAAGGCACGTGGTCGTGGCCGTGGAGTTTCAGCAGGGAGAGGACGGGGGGATTCAGCAGGGAGAGGACGTGGGGATTCGGTGTCTGCTGCGGCCACCAGTGACCTGGCATCCCCCACTTTTACCAGGCAACAGTCCTTCATGCGCAGCTTTGTAGGACCTCACCGTACCCCACTGCTGCGTGACGAACAAATTGAAGCAGTTGTCGGATGGATGGCAGCTAACGCATCCACTTCAATGACTTCCGCATCCTCCCAAGGCCAGAGCACTGAAGAGCAACCATCTGTCTCTTCACCACCTGCCAAATTGCCCAGGCAGTCTGAGAGCCCTGGACAGGAGCCATCTCAATCTTTACTTCTGTTCTCAGAATCTGTTGGTTTGGAAAGAGGTGGCCAGCCAAGCAGCATTCTAGAGCGTGAAGAAGAGGGAGTATGCAGTGATGCGCAACTGCTTTGTCCCTCTGAATCTGAAGAGGCGGGTGGGCCAGTGCCTATTGTCAGCACACCTCAGTGCTCATCTGATGATGATGAGACTCAGTTGCCAATTTCTGGTGCGTACGGTGCTGGCGAGACAACCCAGGACCAGCCGGTGCTTGAAGAGGGGAGTGGAAATGATGAGGTCCTTGACCCATCATGGCGTCAGCCACAGGAAGGTGGTGGGAGCAGCTCTGAGGAAGAGATTCCCCGAACGGCCAAAAGAGGAGGGAGAGGGCGGGGGCAGACTTGGTTGCCTGTAGCCTCCACTTTGGCACCCGTGAGGAGCAATCCTCTTCCAAAACACAAAACGGGCGCTCCCAGGACTTGCAGTGCGTGGTCTTTTTTTGACACAGTTGCAGATGACATTTGCTTTGTCAAATGCAAGCTGTGTCATCAGAAAGTGAAACGAGGGAAAAATGTGAGCAACCTCAATACCACAAATATGTGGAAACATGTGCGTACCAAGCACGAGGTGGAGTTACACAGACACACTGAAGATGTAGGCCAACCTTCAGCAGCACCTACCACCTCTTCAGCTCGTGTTGGGGCCTCTTCCTCCAGCTCACACACAGCTGGTTCGGCTTCCTCACTGGAACGCCATGGAAGAACCACTGCCACTGTTGTCCAGAGACCCAGTGAAATTCCACCCACTGAACCACGTTCGCAGTCATCATCACACTCCCAGGCCACTCACCAGCAATCGGTAGCACAGGCATGGGAGAAAAAGCGGCCATACTCGGCAAACCATCCCCGAGCACTGGCTCTGAATGCCGGCAATGCCAAACTACTGGCCCTTGAGATGCTGTCATTCAGGCTGGTGGAGACTGACACCTTCCGGAACTTTATGTCATTGGCAGTTCCAAAATACAATGTGCCCAGCCGCTTTTATATCAGCAGGCAAGCCGTGCCTGCCCTGCAAAAGCATGTGGAGGGAAATATTAAAAATGCGCTACTAAATGCCGTCAGTAGCAAGGTCCACCTGACCACCGATGCGTGGACCAGTAGCCATGGACAGGGACGATACCTTTCCCTCACTGCCCATTGGGTCAATGTTGTGGAGCCGGGTACAGATCTGGAGAGTGGCTCTGTACGTATTCTGCCAACTCCAAGGATTGCAGGAATGCAGTCTGTACATATTGAGTCCTCCTACTCTAGTTCCTCGGAATCAGCACTGCGTGAGCCTGGTAGGCCAGATATGAGCACAGGTGTGGCCAAACGTCAACAGGCCATCCTTAAATTAATTTCTTTGGGGAATCGGAGCCACACAGCACAGGAGCTCTGGAATGCCATCAAGCAGGAGAGCGATGTGTGGTTTGTGCCAGCGAATCTCCAGCCAGGTTTGGTAGTGAGTGACAATGGCCGAAATCTAGTGGCAGCTCTGGGCCTAGGCAACCTCACTCACATACCATGTCTGGCACACGTGCTCAATTTGGTCGTGCAGAGCTTTCTGAGGGACTATCCGGATCTTGATGCACTGCTGCACAAGGTTCGCTAGAGTGTGCTCACTTGCGGCGTTCCAGCATGGCAAGATCGCGCATTGCATCTCTGCAACGCCGATTCCGCCTGCCAGAACATCGCATCATATGTGACCTCCCCACCAGGTGGAATTCAACGTTACATATGTTGGAGCGGATGTGTGAGCAGCAGGCAGCAGTAATGGAGTACCAGCTGCATCAGGCGCAAACAAGTCGCACTGTGCGCCGGACACACTTCACCACCACTGAGTGGGCCACTATGAGGGACATCTGCCAAGTTTTGCGTGCCTTCGATGACTCCACGCGGATGGCCAGTGCAGATGATGCACTAATCAGCATGACTGTCCCCCTCATCTGTCTGCTTCAAAAAACCTTACAAGCACTAAGTGAGGAGGTTTTTGAAGAGGTCGAGGATGAGCAGTCAGAAATGCCATCTGCTTCTGGCAAGTCTGCGCAACGTGCTTCCACACAAAGGCCCAGGCAGGGGACACTTAGTGAGGAGGATGATGAGGAGTCAATGGAGGAGGAGGAACACATCTCTCCAGAGGAGGGAGGTACACAAGGCTCTAGTAGTCAGTGTGTACAGCGAGGGTGGGGTGATGCTGAGCAGGCAGAGATGTTGCCTCAAGCTAGGGACAGCGTTTCCGGTCCAGTTGGCAGTCTGCAGCACATGGTTGATTTCATGCTCCAGTGCTTGTTAAATGACCGCTGCATCGCCAACATTCTCCACACGGCTGATTATTGGGTGTACACCCTCCTAGATCCTCGCTACCGGGACAACTTACAAAGCCTCATACCACAGTTGAACCGGGAGCGAAAAATGCGGGAGTACCAAGAAACACTTGTGCAGGCCATCATGTTCTCCATTCCCCCCACAAGTGTTGCTGGTAGTGCATTTCAAAGCAGCCATGTGGGTAGAGGCAGTGGAGGAAGCTCTGCACAAAGAGGTAGCAGAGGCAGTGCCGCAGGACAAGGCAAGGCCAGTATGGCCCAAATGTGGAAAAGATTTGTGGGACCGCCACAAACGGCTACACCATCACAGACGGCTCCAGTCAGCAGGAGGCAACGTTTCCGTCAGATGGTGACAGACTACTTGTCTTGCCCTGTTAGTGTTCTCCCAGACGGCTCTTCCCCGTTCAAGTATTGGGTCTCTAAGCTGGATACATGGCCAGAGCTTAGCCAGTATGCATTGGAGGTGCTGGCTTGCCCTGCTGCCAGTGTATTATCGGAACATGTCTTTAGTGCTGCAGGTGGTGTGGTAACAGACCGTCGCACGCGACTATCCGCCAATAATGTTGACCGGCTTACTTTTCTGAAAATGAACAAGGCCTGGATCTCACCTGAATTTGCCAGTCCTCTTCCAGAATAAATAATTGGCTGGCAACAGGATCCAGGTCTCCTGTTGTGTTCATGTTTCTATGACCTGAACTTTATTTCCTGGGCTACAGCAACGCCCGTTGTTGCTCAGAAGTGCTGTCCGCACAGACAAAACACTCGCTCATGTGTAAGTGGGGTTCGGTAATGTCAGCTGATCCCCTGCTGTGTGTATGGCAAAGTGTCCTGCTCCCTCCACAGTCAAACAACCTCAGATTTACACCTGGCTCCAAGTAGGCCTCGGCCTACTACCTGATTTTCCCTGGGCTCCGACACCGCCAGTTGGTGCTCAGAAGTGCTGTCCGCACAGACAAAACACTCGCTCATGTGTAAGTGGGGTTCGGTAATGTCAGTTGATCCCCTGCTGTGTGTACGGCAAACTGCTGCTGCCTCCAAATTGTAACTACTTCAGATTTAAACATTCTCTGATTTGGCCTCTGTCTCCACTCTGTCTCTAGTATTTCCCCTGACCTCCAACACCGCCAGTTCCTGCTCACAGTTGCCATCCACGCATTCCACACGTGTTCCTGTGTTACTGGGGTTCTGTAACGTCAGCAGATCCCCCAATATGTGTCTGCCACTGTCTCCTGCGCCGTCCACCTTCCCACTGCAAGCGGTGGGAATGTGGACAGAGCAGGAGGCAGTGGCAGACACACATCAGGGGATCTGCTGACATTACAGAACCCCAGTAACACAGGAATACGTGTGGATTGGGCAGACGGCTGCTGTACGCATAAACTGGCGGTGTTGGTGGTCACTAGAGTTGAGCGAAACGGGTTGAAAAAATTCAAAAGTCGCCGACTTTTGGCAAAGTCGGGTTTCATGAAACGAAACCCGACCCTAGGATGAGGTCGGCCACGAGGTCGGCGACTTACGCGCCAAAGTCGCGTTTCAAAAGTTTGTTTTGCGCTCTTTTTCAGCCAATCAGGATCCACGGACACTGTGGGCAACGTGATGACCTAGCCACGGGTCACCACCATCTTTCAGAAGGGCATGCAAGTGATTGGCTTGCTTTGGTGGGCGTCACAGGGGGTATAAAAGGGCGTGCACGCCGACCGCCATCTTACTTCTGCCGATCTTAGTATAGGGAGAGGTTGCTGCTGATTCTGTAGGGAGAGCGTTAGGCAGGGAAGAAGACAAAAGAACTGCTTCTGTTGCTAGCGATTTGGCCTGCACAACACACAAGTCACTGTGTGTGCAGTGCAAGGGGAGGCTATATTGTGGTGTATCAGTGGTGTTGGTTGTTGGGCTGCCTTCTAAGGCTTCCTGACACGCTGGCATTGCTGTTTACCAACTGCTCCGCAAACTGCTTTTTTAAAAGCAATCCAATCTCCCTTATCCTCTAGTCACTTTTGTCACCGCTGTGCCATCGAGCGTGTCACATAGCGCTCAGATATCAGTGGGCCTCACACAATCCACAAGTGTCCAGTATCCAAAAGTGTACGCAGAGATTCAAAATCTCCATTATCCTCTCATCACTTTGGTCACAGGCAGCTGTGCCATCGAGCGTGTCACATAGCGCTCAGATATCAGTTGGCCTCACACAATCTACAAGTGTCCAGTGTCCAAAAGTGTACGCAGAGATTCAAAAATCCATTATCCTCTCGTCACTTTGGTCACAGGCAGCTGTGCCATCGAGCGTGTCACATAGCGCTCAGATATCAGTGGGCCTCACACAATCTACAAGTGTCCAGTGTCCAAAAGTGTACGCAGAGATTCAAAATCTCCATTATCCTCTCGTCACTTTGGTCACAGGCAGCTGTGCCATCGAGCGTGTCACATAGCGCTCAGATATCAGTGGGCCTCACACAATCTACAAGTGTCCAGTGTCCAAAAGTGTACGCAGAGATTCAAAATCTCCATTATCCTCTCGTCACTTTGGTCACAGGCAGCAGTGCCATCGAGCGTGTCACATAGCTCTCAGATATCAGTGGGCCTCACACAATCTACAAGTGTCCAGTGTCCAAAAGTGTACGCAGAGATTCAAAATCTCCATTATCCTCTCGTCACTTTGGTCACAGGCAGCTGTGCCATCGAGCGTGTCACATAGCGCTCAGATATCAGTGGGCCTCACACAATCTACAAGTGTCCAGTGTCCAAAAGTGTACGCAGAGATTCAAAATCTCCATTATCCTCTCGTCACTTTGGTCACAGGCAGCTGTGCCATCGAGCGTGTCACATAGCGCTCAGATATCAGTGGGCCTCACACAATCTACAAGTGTCCAGTGTCCAAAAGTATACGCAGAGATTCAAAATCTCCATTATCCTCTCGTCGCTTTGGTCACAGGCAGCTGTGCCATCGAGCGTGTCACATAGCGCTCAGATATCAGTGGGCCTCACACAATCCAAAAGTGTCCAGTGTCCAAAAGTGTACGCAGAGAATCAAAATCTCCATTATCCTCTCGTCACTTTGGTCACAGGCAGCTGTGCCATCGAGCGTGTCACATAGCGCTCAGATATCAGTGGGCCTCACACAATCCACAAGTGTCCAGTGTCCAAAAGTGTACGCAGAGATTCAAAATCTCCATTATCCTCTCGTCACTTTGGTCACAGGCAGCTGTGCCATCGAGCGTGTCACATAGCGCTCAGATATCAGTGGGCCTCACACAATCCACAAGTGTCCAGTGTCCAAAAGTGTACGCAGAGATTCAAAATCTCCATTATCCTCTCGTCACTTTGGCCACAGGCAGCTGTGCCATTGAGGGTGTCACATAGCGCTCAGATATCAGTGGGCCTCACACAATCCACAAGTGTCCAGTGTCCAAAAGTGTACGCAGAGATTCAAAATCTCCATTATCCTCTCGTAACTTTGGTCACAGGCAGCTGTGCCATCGAGCGTGTCACATAGCGCTCAGATATCAGTGGGCCTCACACAATCTACAAGTGTCCAGTGTCCAAAAGTGTACGCAGAGATTCAAAATCTCCATTATCCTCTCGTCACTTTGGTCACAGGCAGCTGTGCCATCGAGCGTGTCACATAGCGCTCAGATATCAGTGGGCCTCACACAATCTACAAGTGTCCAGTGTCCAAAAGTGTACGCAGAGATTCAAAATCTCCATTATCCTCTCGTCACTTTGGTCACAGGCAGCTGTGCCATCGAACGTGTCACATAGCGCTCAGATATCAGTGGGCCTCACACAATCTACAAGTGTCCAGTGTCCAAAAGTGTACGCAGAGATTCAAAATCTCCATTATCCTCTCGTCACTTTGGTCACAGGCAGCTGTGCCATCGAGCGTGTCACATAGCGCTCAGATATCAGTGGGCCTCACACAATCTACAAGTGTCCAGTGTCCACAAGTGTACGCAGAGATTCAAAATCTCCATTATCCTCTCGTCACTTTGGTCACAGGCAGCTGTGCCATCGAGCGTGTCACATAGCGCTCAGATATCAGTGGGCCTCACACAATCTACAAGTGTCCAGTGTCCAAAAGTGTACGCAGAGATTCAAAATCTCCATTATCCTCTCGTCACTTTGGTCACAGGCAGCTGTGCCATCGAGCGTGTCACATAGCGCTCAGATATCAGTGGGCCTCACACAATCCAAAAGTGTCCACTGTCCACAAGTGTGTGCAGAAATTCTAAATCTCCCCTGTCCTATAGACACCTTGTACCTTGTTTTACATTACTATATAGTTTGTTGGATTTTGTCTACATTTCTACCAAAAATGAGGAAGGCTGGTGGAAGAGGCCGTGGAATTGGGCGGGGGTTGGCAGCTGGTAATGATGGTGTTGGTGGTGGATCTGATGGTAGTGGCAAGAGCAAAATAGGACCGAATGCAGGAGGTGCTGACCCTGCGTCATCGTCTGGCTACGTAAGGCCTCGAACGCTTAGTTTTCTAGGAGTTGGCAAACCGCTTTTAAAGGCAGAGCATCAGGAAAAAGTTTTGTCTTACATTGCTGACTCAGCCTCCAGCTCTGTCGCCTCCTCTTCTTCAGTTGTAAAAAGTAAAAGCACTGAGTCGTCATTGGAGGCTCATGTTCATGAACCACACCTTTCCTTGTGTCCTTCACCCCAACCAAGATTGAAGGATGACGCAGGCCATACTACTGATTACTCCATGGAGCTGTTTTCACATACCATGCCTGGATTATCAAGTCAAATGGTGAATTACCCAGGCCAAGATGAATCTGACATGGAGTGCACTGATGCACAGCCGCTGATGGATGATTCTGCTGGTACATTCACTCAGAGCACTACATTGTCCTCGCAGTGTACAGAGCCAGATTTTGACCCTGATGAGACTCAGGTTCCCCTTCCCGCACACTATACCACCATACACGGTGACACAGAGAAAGGTGCACATGACATAGAAGAGGAGGTGATGGATGACCCAGTTGTTGACCCAGATTGGCATCCATTGGGGGAAGAGGGTGCTGCTTCCAATAGCTCAGATGAGGAGCATCCACAGCAGACATCGACATCGCAACAGCTGTTATCGGGCAGGCCCGGAGCACTCCAAAGACAGGTTCCAAACATCAAAAGAGTTGCTGGACAGCTTGTCCAGAGGGTCAAAAGATCACAGCGTGCTAGGCCGCAAAATGTCTGCCAAAGTAGGAAGAGTGCAGTGTGGCACTTTTTTGAACAAAATCCTCATGATCAGGCCAAGGTTATCTGTAAGAAGTGCGCAAAGACCTTTAGCCGAGGGAAAAATCTGAAAAATTTGAATACCAGTTGCATGCTTAGACATTTAACCAGCATGCACTTGCAAGCGTGGACACAACACCAAACCTCAAGTGCCACATGTGCAACTGATCACAACGAAGGTAGTCAGCAACGCTACATTGTTTCCCCCACTGTAAGCCCACCGGTTAGCACAGCAGCAAATGTTGAGGTGTCGTTGCAAGGCCACAGCAGTCAGGGAATCCCACTGTTATATCAACGAAAGACTGATTCTAGGCCATCAGAAAGAACACCAACTCCATCACCATCATCAACCCTCTCTCAGTCCGCCCTGTCCACCGCTACTTCCACCATATGCAGCTCTCAAGTCCAGCTCACCCTCCCAGACACTATGAGTAGGTCAAGAAAGTACTCAGTCTCTCATCCGCGTACACTGGGTTTGAACGCCCACATTGCCAAACTAATCTCGTTTGAGATGATGCCCTTTCGGTTGGTGGAAAGCACAGCTTTCCGCGAACTCATGGCCTATGCAGTACCACGCTATGACCTACCCAGTCGCCACTTCTTCTCTCGCAAAGCCATCCCAGCCCTCCACCATCATGTGAAAGACCGCATTGTCCATGCACTCAAGCAGTCAGTGAGCGGAAAGGTGCACCTCACAACTGAAGCATGGTCCAGTCGGCATGGCCAGGGCCGTTACGTGTCCATCACTGCGCACTGGGTTAATGTGGTGGATGCAGGGTCCACAGGGGACAGCGGTGGTGGGACAGTGCTGCCTAGCCCACGGTATAGGAAACAGTTGGCTGTAGGCGTTCGACCCTCCTCCTCCTCCTCCTCCAGAAGCGAAAGCTCGTCCACAGAGCGCAGTCGTACGAGCACTCCATCTGCAGCTGCCACTGTTGCACACGATGTGTCCCCCTATCGAGCAGCTAGTGGAAAGCGTCAGCAGGCTGTGTTGCAGATGATGTGTTTGGGCGACAGACACACCGCCGAGGTGCTGGCCGAGTACTTGAAGCGACAAACTGAGTCATGGCTGGGCAGTGTACATCTTGAGGCAGGCAAGGTAGTTAGTGATAACGGCCGTAATTTTGTGGCAGCCATAGCCCTTTCAAAACTCAGCCACATACCTTGCTTGGCTCACACCTTGAACCTGCTGGTGCAGTGCTTCCTCAAAAATTATCCGGAGTTAACAGCCCTGCTCCAGAAGGTGCGAAGACTGTGCGCGCACATCCGCCGGTCGCCTGTACACTCCGTTCGTATGCAGAAGATGCAGCGATTGCTCCACCTTCCCAACCACCGCCTCATTATCGACATTGCAACAAGGTGGAACTCCACCCTGCACATGGTGGAGCGGCTGTGCGAGCAGAGGCAGGCCATAATGCATTTGTGGGAGGATACACGGCCAGGCACTTTGAGAGCAGACATGGAGTTGACAGGCGTGCAGTGGTCGAAGCTGAAAGACCTTTGTAAAGTCCTTCAGTGTTTTGAGGAATGCACACGGCTGGTAAGCGCAGACGACGCCATCCTAAGCATGAGCATCCCACTTATGCGTCTGCTCATGCAAACTTTGAATCACCTTAAGGAGCAGGCGTCTGCAGCCAATGTTGATGAGGAGGAAGAGGAGAAGGGAATCCTTGATGACATTCAGCCTTGTCTGCTCAGGGACCTCTCCTGGACGAGGTGGAGGAAGAAGAGGAGGAGGAGGATGATGATGGGGATGATTACTTAGGGGAGGAGGATGCATCTCGTGGGGCAAGTGAAAATGTTGGCATGGCAAGGTCTGGTACAGGGTTTGTGCGTGACTGGAGGGATGTGGATTTGCCAGAAAGTGCTCCTCCACCCAGCACTCGCAGTGCATCATTGACACCGGGAACATTGGCCCACATGTCAGATTATGCCTTGCGGATCCTAAAAAGGGACCCCCGCATTGCCAAAATGATGAACGATGACGACTACTGGTTGGCCAGCATCCTGGATCCACGCTATAAAGGCAAATTACAAAACATCATGCCACAGGAGAACCTTGACCTAATATTGGCTAATAAACAAGCAACTCTGGTAAATCGGTTGCTTGAGGCATTCCCAGCACACAGCAGCGGTGATGGTTCTCACACGAGCCGTACGGGCCGGGGGCAGCTTGGCAGAGGTGTTCGTGGTGCACACAGCAGAAGTGGCGTTGGTGACAGGGGTTTCATGACAATGTTGTGGACTGATTTTTCAAATACTGCTCACACAACTGGTAATACTGCATCGATGGAAAGTGACAGGAGACTATGGTTACAAACTACTTTTCCTCCCATATCGATGTTCTCCCACACAGGTCATTCCCCTTTGACTATTGGGCCGCTAAACTGGACACCTGGCCTGAATTGGCCCAATATGCCTTACAGGAGCTTGCTTGCCCAGCTGCAAGTGTGCTATCGGAAAGAGTCTTCAGTGCAGCTGGATCAATCCTTACAGAAAAAAGGACCCGTCTGTCAACCCAAAATGTGGATGATCTAACCTTCATTAAAATGAACCACGCATGGGTTTCCAAGGATTTTGTCCCACCTTCCCCTGATGACACATAGGGTGACAGAAAAATGGCTTGCTTTGGTCCACCTCTTCCTGGTACTTCACCTATTTCGCCTTTTGCATCAGCTGAATGTCCAACATCAACATATGCCACTTTCTAACACTCCCTAACTGTGCTGCCTCCCCCCCCATGGCCGGGGTCACCAATTACCGCACGACACCGTGCGAGTGCCGTTGCCCTGGACAGGTGGGTAGGCCGACTCTTGGGTGCGGGCACTGGCACAGGGTCCCTCATAGTGCAATCAAGTGTCTCTGACGGCGGTGGTGCACACCCGCCGTCAGACACACCGCTGTACTATGAGGGGCCCAGTGCCAGTACCGACGCCCACGAGTGGGCCCCCCTTGCTTGGGCAGGGCCCCAGCATTTGCAATCTTTACCTCTCCCTGCTCCTCCGCTGTGTAATCTGGGCCGTCAAATCCATACTGTGCCTGACACCGTCTGAGCCTGCCTCCTGAGACATATATTTTGAATGTGTACGCTATCCATACATGTTATCCGGGGATACGGTACCCTTTCTAACCTTTGTGCAATCACGTGCAATCCATACTGGGCCTAACACCGTCTGAGCCTGCCTCCTGAGACATATATTTTGAATGTATACGCTATCCATACATGTTATCCAGGGATACGGTACCCTTTCTAACCTTTGTGCAATGACGTGCAATCCATACTGGGCCTAACACAGTCTGAGCCTGCCTCATGCTGTATAGACATATATTTTGAATGTGTACGCTATCCATACATGTTATCCGGGGATACGGTACCCTTTCTAACCTTTGTGCAATGACGTGCAATCCATACTGGGCCTAACACCGTCTGAGCCTGCCTCATGCTGTATAGACATATATTTTGAATGTGTACGCTATCCATACATGTTATCCGGGGATACGGTACCCTTTCTAACCTTTGTGCAATGACGTGCAATCCATACTGGGCCTAACACCGTCTGAGCCTGCCTCATGCTGTATAGACATATATTTTGAATGTGTACGCTATCCATACATGTTATCCGGGGATACGGTACCCTTTCTAACCTTTGTGCAATGACGTGCAATCCATACTGGGCCTAACACCGTCTGAGCCTGCCTCATGCTGTATAGACATATATTTTGAATGTGTACGCTATCCATACATGTTATCCGGGGATACGGTACCCTTTCTAACCTTTGTGCAATGACGTGCAATCCATACTGGGCCTAACACCATCTGAGCCTGCCTCATGCTGTACAGACATATATTTTGAATGTGTACGCTATCCATACATGTTATCCGGGGATACGGTACCCTTTCTAACCTTTGTGCAATGACGTGCAATCCATACTGGGCCTAACACCGTCTGAGCCTGCCTCATGCTGTATAGACATATATTTTGAATGTGTACGCTATCCATACATGTTATCCGGGGATACGGTACCCTTTCTAACCTTTGTGCAATGACGTGCAATCCATACTGGGCCTAACACCGTCTGAGCCTGCCTCATGCTGTATAGACATATATTTTGAATGTGTACGCTATCCATACATGTTATCCGGGGATACGGTACCCTTTCTAACCTTTGTGCAATGACGTGCAATCCATACTGGGCCTAACACCGTCTGAGCCTGCCTCATGCTGTATAGACATATATTTTGAATGTGTACGCTATCCATACATGTTATCCGGGGATACGGTACCCTTTCTAACCTTTGTGCAATGACGTGCAATCCATACTGGGCCTAACACCATCTGAGCCTGCCTCATGCTGTATAGACATATATTTTGAATGTGTACGCTATCCATACATTTTATCCGGGGATACGGTACCCTTTCTAACCTTTGTGCAATGACGTGCAATCCATACTGGGCCTAACACCGTCTGAGCCTGCCTCATGCTGTATAGACATATATTTTGAATGTGTACGCTATCCATACATGTTATCCGGGGATACGGTACCCTTTCTAACCTTTGTGCAATGACGTGCAATCCATATTGGGCCTAACACCGTCTGAGCCTGCCTCATGCTGTATAGACATATATTTTGAATGTGTACGCTATCCATACATGTTATCCGGGGATACGGTACCCTTTCTAACCTTTGTGCAATCACGTGCAATCCATACTGGGCCTAACACCGTCTGAGCCTGCCTCATGCTGTATAGACATATATTTTGATTGTGTACGCTATCCATACATGTTATCCAGGGATACGGTACCTTTTCTAACCTTTGTGCAATCACGTGCAATCCATACTGGGCGTGAGAACGGCTGGCGAGCTGTTAAGCAAGCTACAGCACCTGTCCAGACAAGTACAGGGATTCCCTAGCGAGGAGACTTATTTGATTGTTTTCAATGTTGGGACAGCAATTTTTGGGGAGCACTATACTCTGGAGAATGATAGATGGGGCCCACCATACACTGGAACATTCCAAAGGTGGACATCAGACACTGGAGCAGCATTTACAGGGCCCATTATACACTAGAGCATTAGAAATGGGGCCCATTATGTTTGGAGCATTATTTGGGCCCATAAGACAGTGGAGCTTCATCCATGGGGACCAACATATACTGTAGCATTATGTGGAGCTCATCATATACTGTTTCAAACATTATATGGGACCAATGATTCTGTATGGAGAAATAGATGGGCCTCGTCATGAGATGTAAAAAGTGAGGTATTTTTCATTGTACTATACCGCTATTTATCTGCCGTATCGGAGCATGATGAGTTGTGGTATGTGTTAAAGGGGCGCTCTTTCGCCCAGGGCACCTGAAAACCTGCAGCCAGCCCTCCCCCCCCACAACTTTAGCCAAATAACACCCATTTTTCAGTGCGTAACTTATATTATGAAGTTAATTAAGGTTGACAAGCTTAAGTAAGAAGAATTGATGCTTTTGGCATTCAAATGGGCACTGTTGGTGTGTTTCCTGTCCTCCTCCCACTGCCGACTTTTATTCCCCATTGACTTACATTGGGTTTCGTGTTTCGGGACGACCCCGACTTTTCCCTATAATTGGACGATCTTGCTCGACCCGACTTTTGGAAAAGTCGGGTTTCACGAAACGAAACGCGACCCTAAAAAACCAAAAGTCGCTCAACTCTAGTGGTCACGTGAAATCCTGGAAACAGAGTGGAGACAGATGCCTAATTGGAGCACGTTGACAGTCTGTTGTAGCCTACAAACAATCAAAAACTGCCACCAAGTAGGCCTCAGCCTACAAAATGACTATCCCTGGGCTCCAACATCGTCAGTTGTTGCTCGGAAGTGCTGTCCACACAGAAAAACACACTCGTTCATGTGAAAGTGGGGGTCAGTAACGTCAGCTGATCCCCTGCTGTGTGGAGGGCAAACTGCTGCCTCCAAATTCAAACAACGTCTTATCTTAAACTGCCTCCAAGTAGGCCTCAGCCTACAAAATGACTATCCCTGGGCTCCAACATCGTCAGTTGTTGCTCGGAAGTGCTGTCCACACAGAAAAAAACACTTGTTCATGTGAAAGTGGGGGTCGGTAACGTCGGCTGATCCCCTGCTGTGTGGAGGGCAAAGTGTCCTGATCCCTCCAAAGTCAAAATACCTCAGCTTTACACCTGGCTCCTAGTAGGCTTCGGCCTGCACCCTGATTGTCCCTGGGTTCCAACAACGCTAGTTGGTGCTCGGAAGTGCTGTCCACACAGAAAAACACACTCGTTCATGTGAAAGTGGGGTTCGGTAACGTCAGCTGATCCCCTGCTGTGTGTACGGCAAACTCTCCTGCTGCCTACAACTTCTGACTACCTCTGATTTAATATGTTCTCTGATTTGCCCTCTGTCTCCACTCTGTTTTGAGTATTTCCTCCGGCCTACAACACCGCCTGTTTCTGCTCTCAAGTGCCGTCTGCACAATCCACACTTGTTCCTGTGTTACCTGGGTCCTGTAACATCTGCTCATCTCCAGAGGTGAGCATGGCAATGTCTCCTGCTTTGTCTACATTCCCACTACTTGTAGTGGAAATGTGGACAGAGCAGGAGACATTGCCTGACTCACCTCTAGGGAGAAGCTGCTGTTACAGAACCCCAGTAACACAGGAACAAGTGTGGGTTGTGCAGACGGCATTTCAGAGCAGCAATTGGCGTGGTGGGATGCCAGAGAAAATACTCGAAACAGAGTGAAGACAGAGGCCTAATTGGAGTACGTTGACAGTTAGTAGTAGTCTAGAAACAATCGCAAACTGGCACCAAGTAGGCCTCGGCCTACTACCTGATTTTCCCTGGGCTCCGACAACGCCAGTTGGTGCTCAGAAGTGCTGTCCGCACAGACAAAACACTCGCTCATGTGTAAGTGGGGTTCGGTAACGTCAGCTGATCCCCTGCTGTGTGTATGGCAAAGTGTCCTGCTCCCTCCACAGTCAAACAACCTCAGATTTACACCTGGCTCCAAGTAGGCCTCGGCCTACTACCTGATTTTCCCTGGGCTCCGACACTGCCCGTTGTTGCTCAGAAGTGCTGCCCGCACAGACAAAACACTCGCTCATGTGTAAGTGGGGTTTGGTAATGTCAGCTGATCCCCTGCTGTGTGTATGGCAAAGTGTCCTGCTCCCTCCACAGTCAAACAACCTCAGATTTACACCTGGGTCCAAGTAGGCCTTGGCCTACTACCTGATTTTCCCTGGGCTCCGACAACGCCAGTTGGTGCTCAGAAGTGCTGTCCGCACAGACAAAACACTCGCTCATGTGTAAGTGGGGTTCGGTAACGTCAGCTGATCCCCTGCTGTGTGGAGGGCAAAGTGCTGCTGCCTCCAAATTGTAACTACTTCAGATTTAAACATTCTCTGATTTGGCCTCTGTCTCCACTCTGTCTCTTGTATCTCCCCTGACCTCCAACACCGCCAGTTCCTACTCACAGTTGCCGTCCACGCATTCCACACGTGTTCCTGTGTTACTGGGGTTCTGTAACGTCAGCAGATCCCCCAATATGTGTCCGCCACTGTCTCCTGCGCTGTCCACCTTCCCACTGCAAGCGGTGGGAAAGTGGGCAGAGCAGGAGACAGTGGCAGACACACATCAGGGGATCTGCTGACATTACAGAACCCCAGTAACACAGGAACACGTGTGGATTGGGCAGACGGCTGCTGTACGCATAAACTGGCGGTGTTGGTGGTCACGTGAAATCCTGGAAACAGAGTGGAGACAGATGCCTAATTGGAGCATGTTGACAGTCTGTTGTAGCTTACAAACAATCAAAAACTGCCACCAAGTAGGCCTCAGCCTACAAAATGACTATCCCTGGGCTCCAACATCGTCAGTTGTTGCTCGGAAGTGCTGTCCACACAGAAAAACACACTCGTTCATGTGAAAGTGGGGGTCAGTAACGTCAGCTGATCCCCTGCTGTGTGGAGGGCAAACTGCTGCCTCCAAATTCAAACAACGTCTTATCTTAAACTGCCTCCAAGTAGGCCTCAGCCTACAAAATGACTATCCCTGGGCTCCAACATTGTCAGTTGTTGCTCGGAAGTGCTGTCCACACAGAAAAAAACACTTGTTCATGTGAAAGTGGGGGTCGGTAACGTCGGCTGATCCCCTGCTGTGTGGAGGGCAAAGTGTCCTGATCCCTCCAAAGTCAAAATACCTCAGCTTTACACCTGGCTCCTAGTAGGCTTCGGCCTGCACCCTGATTGTCCCTGGGTTCCAACAACGCTAGTTGGTGCTCGGAAGTGCTGTCCACACAGAAAAACACACTCGTTCATGTGAAAGTGGGGTTCGGTAACGTCAGCTGATCCCCTGCTGTGTGTACGGCAAACTCTCCTGCTGCCTACAACTTCTGACTACCTCTGATTTAATATGTTCTCTGATTTGCCCTCTGTCTCCACTCTGTTTTGAGTATTTCCTCCGGCCTACAACACCGCCTGTTTCTGCTCTCAAGTGCCGTCTGCACAATCCACACTTGTTCCTGTGTTACCTGGGTCCTGTAACATCTGCTCATCTCCAGAGGTGAGCACGGCAATGTCTCCTGCTTTGTCTACATTCCCACTACTTGTAGTGGAAATGTGGACAGAGCAGGAGACATTGCCTGACTCACCTCTAGGGAGAAGCTGCTGTTACAGAACCCCAGTAACACAGGAACAAGTGTGGGTTGTGCAGACGGCATTTCAGAGCAGCAATTGGCGTGGTGGGATGCCAGAGAAAATACTCGAAACAGAGTGAAGACAGAGGCCTAATTGGAGTACGTTGACAGTTAGTAGTAGTCTAGAAACAATCGCAAACTGGCACCAAGTAGGCCTCGGCCTACTACCTGATTTTCCCTGGGCTCCGACAACGCCAGTTGGTGCTCAGAAGTGCTGTCCGCACAGACAAAACACTCGCTCATGTGTAAGTGGGGTTCGGTAACGTCAGCTGATCCCCTGCTGTGTGTATGGCAAAGTGTCCTGCTCCCTCCACAGTCAAACAACCTCAGATTTACACCTGGGTCCAAGTAGGCCTCGGCCTACTACCTGATTTTCCCTGGGCTCCGACAACGCCAGTTGGTGCTCAGAAGTGCTGTCCGCACAGACAAAACACTCGCTCATGTGTAAGTGGGGTTCGGTAACGTCAGCTGATCCCCTGCTGTGTGGAGGGCAAAGTGCTGCTGCCTCCAAATTGTAACTACTTCAGATTTAAACATTCTCTGATTTGGCCTCTGTCTCCACTCTGTCTCTTGTATCTCCCCTGACCTCCAACACCGCCAGTTCCTACTCACAGTTGCCGTCCACGCATTCCACACGTGTTCCTGTGTTACTGGGGTTCTGTAACGTCAGCAGATCCCCCAATATGTGTCCGCCACTGTCTCCTGCGCTGTCCACCTTCCCACTGCAAGCGGTGGGAAAGTGGGCAGAGCAGGAGACAGTGGCAGACACACATCAGGGGATCTGCTGACATTACAGAACCCCAGTAACACAGGAACACGTGTGGATTGGGCAGACGGCTGCTGTACGCATAAACTGGCGGTGTTGGTGGTCACGTGAAATCCTGGAAACAGAGTGGAGACAGATGCCTAATTGGAGCACGTTGACAGTCTGTTGTAGCCTACAAACAATCAAAAACTGCCACCAAGTAGGCCTCAGCCTACAAAATGACTATCCCTGGGCTCCAACATCGTCAGTTGTTGCTCGGAAGTGCTGTCCACACAGAAAAACACACTCGTTCATGTGAAAGTGGGGGTCAGTAACGTCAGCTGATCCCCTGCTGTGTGGAGGGCAAACAGCTGCTGCCTCCAAAGTCAAAATAACTCCGATTTACACCTGGCTCCTAGTAGGCCTCGGCCTGCACCATGGTTCTCCCTGGGCTCCAACAACGCTAGTTGGTGCTCGGAAGTGCTGTCCACACAGAAAAAAACACTCGTTCATGTGAAAGTAGGGGTCGGTAACGTCAGCTGATCCCCTGCTGTGTGGAGGGCAAAGTGCTGCTGCCTCCAAATTGTAACTACTTCAGATTTAAACCTTCTCTGATTTGGCCTCTGTCTCCACTCTGTCTCTAGTATTTCCCCTGACCTCCAACACCGCCAGTTCCTGCTCACAGTTGCCGTCCACGCATTCCACACGTGTTCCTGTGTTACTGGGGTTCTGTAACGTCAGCAGATCACCCAATATGTGTCCGCCAATGTCTCCTGCGCTGTCCACCTTCCCACTGCAAGCGGTGGGAATGTGGACAGAGCAGGAGACAGTGGCAGACACACATCAGGGGATCTGCTGACATTACAGAACCCCAGTAACACAGGAACACGTGTGGATTGGGCAGACGGCTGCTGTACGCATAAACTGGCGGTGTTGGTGGTCACGTGAAATCCTGGAAACAGAGTGGAGACAGATGCCTAATTGGAGCACGTTGACAGTCTGTTGTAGCCTACAAAAAATCAAAAACTGCCACCAAGTAGGCCTCAGCCTACAAAATTACTATCCCTGGGCTCCAACATCGTCAGTTGTTGCTCGGAAGTGCTGTCCACACAGAAAAACACACTCGTTCATGTGAAAGTGGGGGTCAGTAACGTCAGCTGATCCCCTGCTGTGTGGAGGGCAAACTGCTGCTGCCTCCAAAGTCAAAATAACTCCGATTTACACCTGGCTCCTAGTAGGCCTCGGCCTGCACCCTGGTTCTCCCTGGGCTCCAACAACGCTAGTTGGTGCTCGGAAGTGCTGTCCACACAGAAAAAAACACTCGTTCATGTGAAAGTGGGGTTCGGTAACGTCAGCTGATCCCCTGCTTTGTGGAGGGCAAACGGCTGCTGCCTCCAAAGTCAAAATAACTCCGATTTACACCTGTCTCCTAGTAGGCCTCGGCCTGCACCCTGGTTCTCCCTGGGCTCCAACAACGCTAGTTGGTGCTCGGAAGTGCTGTCCACACAGAAAAAAACACTTGTTCATGTGAAAGTGGGGTTCGGTAACGTCAGCTTATCCCCTGCTGTGTGGAGGGCAAACTGCTGCTGCCTCCAAAGTCAAAATAACTCCGATTTACACCTGGCTCCTAGTAGGCCTCGGACTGCACCCTGGTTTTCCCTGGGCTCCAACAACGCTAGTTGGTGCTCGGAACTGCTGTCCACGCAGAAAAAAACACTCGTTCATGTGAAAGTGGGGGTCGGTAATGTCAGCTGATCCCTTGCTGTGTGGAGGGCAAAGTGCTGCTGCCTCCAAATTGTAACTACTTCAGATTTAAACATTCTCTGATTTGGCCTCTGTCTCCACTCTGTCTCTAGTATTTCCCCTGACCTCCAACACCGCCAGTTCCTGCTCACAGTTGCCATCCACGCATTCCACACGTGTTCCTGTGTTACTGGGGTTCTGTAACGTCAGCAGATCCCCCAATATGTGTCCGCCACTGTCTCCTGCGCTGTCCATCTTCCCACTGCAATCGGTGGAAATGTGGACAGAGCAGGAGACAGTGGCAGACACACATCAGGGGATCTGCTGACATTACAGAACCCCAGTAACACAGGAACACGTGTGGATTGGGCAGACGGCTGCTGTACGCATAAACTGGCGGTGTTGGTGGTCACGTGAAATCCTGGAAACAGAGTGGAGACAGATGCCTAATTGGAGCACGTTGACAGTCTGTTGCAGCCTACAAACAATCTAAAACTGCCACCAAGTAGGCCTCGGCCTACACCATGATTGTCCCTGGGCTCCAACAACGCCAGTTGGTGCTCGGCAGTGTCTTTGGCACGGGGACTCCCTGTTGCCCAGCCTGGTTCCAGCACGCCTGCTGTTTCCGGGTAGTGTCAAGGTCACTATGCCACCAATCCGTTGTCCTGTCGTCTTGCGGCCGGGTTAGCCGACTCTACGGTGCCTGCAGTTTAGGTGACTCCTATGTGGGCTGCGGGAGCTGGCACTGAAGGCTGGATCTGTAGTGCCAATGGGACATAGACCCCCTGTTGGACTGTGGGTTTCGGTAACTGCGGCCGGCTTGCGGCCTGGCTACCTTACTTTGAATGGGTACCTTCTGCTACCCACCCGGGTTCCAGCACTGTCTGCTGGTTCTTGCCAGAGCCTTTGGCCTAGGTGCCTCCATCTCGGTATCCGAGGTCCAGCACCGTCAGCTGGTCGTTGGTAGTGTTTTCTAGCACAGGTACCTAGTAACCGTGGTCCAGCACCGTCAGCTGTTCCTCGGTAGTGCCATTGGCTCTTGTAGCTTTTGCTACCCATCTGGGTTCCAGCACCGTCAGCTGGTTCTCGGCAGTGTCTTTGGCACGGGTACTCCCTGTTGCCCAGCCTGTTTTCAGCACGCCTGCTGTTTCCGGGTAGTGTCAAGGTCACTATGCCACCAATCCGTTGTCTTGTCGTCTTGCGGCCGGGTTAGCCGACTCTACGGTGCCTGCAGTTTAGGTGACTCCTATGTGGGCTGCGGGAGCTGGCACTGAAGGCTAGATCCGTAGTGCCAATGGGACATGGACCCCCTGTTGGACTGTGGGTTTCGGTAACTGCGGCCGGCTTGCGGCCTGGCTACCTTGCTTTGAATGGGTACCTTCTGCTACCCACCCGGGTTCCATCACTGTCTGCTGGTTCTCGCCAGAGCCTTTGACCTAGGTGCCTCCATCTCGGTATCCGAGGTCCAGCACCGTCAGCTGGTCCTTGGTAGTGCTTTTTAGCACAGGTACCTTCTGCTTAGTAACCGTGGTCCAGCACCGTCAGTTGGTCCTCGGTAGTGCCATTGGCTCTTGTTCCTTCTGCTACCCATCCGGGTGCCAGCACTGTCTGCTGGTTCTCGCCACAGCCTTTTGCCTAGGTGCCTCCATCTCGGTATCCGAGGTCCAGCACCGTCAGCTGGTCCTTGGTAGTGCTTTTTAGCACAGGTACCTTCTGCTTAGTAACCGTGGTCCAGCACCGTCAGTTGGTCCTCTGTAGTGCCATTGGCTCTTGTTCCTTCTGCTACCCATCCGGGTGCCAGCACTGTCTGCTGGTTCTCGCCAGTTTCTCAGCCTTCTTGTACCTTCTGCTACATTTCCAAGATCAAGCTTTTTGAAATTGTCTTTGGTAATCCTTATTGATCTCCATGACGACGACACTGATGACGACGACCCTGAAGACCACACCAAAGAAGACCAGAAATATGACCCTAAATAATAAGACCAAGAGGACAAAGAACATGAAGACAACCACCAAGATACAGAACAAAAGACAGAAGAACAAGAAGCAGAAGAAGCAAAAGCAGAAGAACAGAAAGCAGAAGAACATTAAGCATAAGACTAAAAATCAGCGTAGAAGAAATCAAAATTATAAGCAGAAGAAGACTAAGCAGTAAATGGGGGTGAGTCCGTTCCTCCTCGTGGTGCCCCTGGAAAATGCCTGCTGCTGCAGGCCAAACTGAACTTGGACAAATCCTGTTGTAAATCTTTAGTGACAGGCAGAAAGTAAGGTGTAATCTTATAACTTTTATAGATAAGTACTACAGGAATGCCTGTCACCATAAGAAAATGAAGACAAAGAAGAATAGGAAGAAGATGAAGAAATAGCATATTAAAATTAATAATAGCTGAATAAGAAGAATATGAAGAATGGAAAAAAAAATTAATGGGAAGAAGATGAAGAAGAAGAAGATGAATAAGGTGAAGAAAAAGTTGATGAAAAAAATGCTACTGCAGCGGATCATGAAGGAGAAAGTGTGGGAGAAGTACAAAAGAAGGTGAAGAGCATAGAAATTGTGAAACATACATCTCTGACAAAATATAAAAAAGGTTAACATAGTCAATATCTTTTTAACTCCGAACGTCTTGAAAAAAAAAATTGGAATTAATGCTATGCCATGTGATTTGAATAAACCACTATGCTTTTAATGTCTCCTCCACCTCACACAATACATTCTACATGATTCTTATTTGTTTTCAATTATGTAGAATTAGCCAACAAGGAAATAAAGGGCTTTTTTTAATTCCGATACCGGAAGTCCCATTGACTTGAATGGGACTTCCGGTATCGGAATCGGCGATACCCGATATTCTTTTTGTATCGGGCGATACCATCCGATACGATATTTTTGGGTATCGAGCGGTATTGCTCAACACTAATTATCTGTATTGAGTAATAGTGAGTTTGTAAGGCTGTTAAGGTACTGTCACACTTAGCGATGCACCAGCGATCCCGACCAGTGATATGACGCGGTCAGGATCGCTGGTGCATCGCTAGTGAGCTGTCACACAGGCAGATCTCACCAGCGACATCGCTGGGGACGGGGGTCGCTACTTACCTGTCACACTAGGCGACCCTGACGTCCTCCCGCCCGCATCTACGCTAGTCTCTCCACAGGAAGCGCCGCAGGAAGCTGACGACGAGAAACGGTCCAAGACGTTCTCGCGCGATCAGCGATAATCAGCGGGGGAGTCGGTCGTAAGTATCACAAGTAGCGATATCGCTTAGTGTGACAGGCCCTTTAAATCATCGCCTCACTGTGCCATTGTGTTACTGAGTGCTGGTTAAATAGCTGCGTCACAGGCTGTGTGGGCTTGTCACATTACAGCCAGCAGGAGCTGAGAGGAATGAGCTGCGGTGGGCGGGGTCAGAGAGTGAGTGCAGAGATGATGCCCGCCCACCACAACATCCTCAAGTGATGCAAAGGTGTCTGTCAGGAGGAAAGACCCACCTCCTGCATTACTGTGATACGCATAAAGAGCAGAGGAAAGCCCGCCCCCGGAAAATGTCAGGGGTGAGCAGGAAGAACACAGGAGACACAAAAATAAATATAGCAACAGCAAGGTATGCAGAAGGAGGCAATAGCCTGAGTGCAGAGAATAAAACCATCTATGCACAGGAGCGACAGCTCCAGGATCTGTCTCTGACCATAGTAGGAGGATGGGAGTCAGAGCAGGTCAAACCACCAAATACCGCAGCTGACCCAGTCATTGGGTCTGAGGACACCCTGATAGGCCCCCTTCCTGTCCCCGCAGCCCCTACACCTGGATGGGCACATTATAATATAGTGTGTGATCGGGCTACCCAAACCTCGGTGGTACACCCGGAACAGCTACTGATCACTGGTGTATTTCATAGAATCATAGAATCATAGAATCATAGAATCGTAGAGTTGGAAGGGACCTCCTGGGCCATCTGGTCCAACCCCCTGCTCAAAGCAGGATTCGCTAAATCATCCCAGTCAGATGTCTGTCCAGCCTCTGTTTGAAAACTTCCATTGAAGGAGAACTCACCACTTCTCGTGGCAGCCTGTTCCACTCATTGATCACTCTAACTGTCAAAAAGTTTTTTTCTAATATCTAATGTGTCTCCTCCCATTCAGTTTCATCCCATTGCTTCTAGTCTTTCATTGTGCATATGAGAATAAAGTTGATCCTTCTACAATGTGACAGCCCTTTAGATATTTGTAGACAGCTATTAAGTCTCCTCTCAGTCTTCTCTTTTGCAAACTAAACAATCCCAAATCCTGCAACCTTTCCTCATAAGACAGGGTTTGCAGACCGGTCACCATTCTGGTCGCTCTTTTCTGAACTTGCTCCAGTTTGTTGATGTCTTTTTTAAAATGTGGTGCCCAAAACTGGACACAATATTCCAGATGAGGTCTGACCAAAGAGGAGTAGAGGGAAATAATGACTTCACGTGATCTAGACTGTATGCTTCTGTTAATACATCCTAGAATTGCATTTGCCTTTTTTGCTGCTGCATCACACTGTTGACTCATATACAGTCTGTGATCTATTAGTATACCCAAGTCTTTTTCACATGTGCTGTCACTTAGCCCTATTCCTCCCATTCTATATATGCTTTTTTCATTTTTATTGCCCAGATGTAGTACTTTGCATTTCTCCCTGTTAAAAACCATTCTGTTAGTTGCTGCCCACTTCTCCAGTTTATTTAAATCTTTTTGAATCCTCTCTCTCTCTTCTCTAGTATTAGCTATCCCTCCTAGCTTTGTGTCATCAGCAAATTTAATCAGTTTACCCTCAATTCCTTCATCTAAATCATTGATAAAGATGTTGAACAATACAGGGCCCAGGACAGAGCCCTGTGGTACCCCACTTGAGACATTCTTCCAACTGGATGTGCAGCCATTTATGACCACTCTTTGGGTCCGATCACTAAGCCAGTTATGAATCCACCTAACAGTTGCCTTGTCCATTCCATACTTAGTCATTTTTTCAATAAGGATTGTATGAGAGACTTTGTCAAATGCTTTGCTGAAGTCAAGATATGCTATATCTACAGCATTTCCTTGATCCACCCAATCAGTGATACCGTCATAGAAGGAAATTAAGTTAGTCTGACATGACTTATTAGTTACAAACCCATGCTGACTCTGTTTGATCACTTCATTCTTATCCAGGTATTGACATACATGTTGTTTAATAATTTGTTCAAAGATCTTTCCTGGTATAGAAGTCAGACTCACCGGCCTATAGTTGCCTGGGTCCACCTTCTTCCCCTTTTTGAAGATAGGAACAACATTTGCTCTTCTCCAGTCTTCTGGCACTTCTCCTGTTCTCCAAGAATTTTCAAAGATTATGGAGAGGGGTTCAAAAATTTCTTCTGCTATCTCCTTCAGTACTCTGGGGTGTAATTCATCTGGACCTGGAGACTTGAATTCATTTAGGTTAGCTAAGTGTTTCCTCACTATCTTTCTGTTTATAGATATCCTGGATTCTTCTATTCCCTTAATAGGACAGTGAATAACAGTTGATGTTACATTTCCTTTCTGAGAGAAAACAGATGCAAAATAGGAATTTAAAAGTTCAGCCTTCTCAACATCCTGTCTTACCATTTCATCATTTTCATCCTGTAAAAATCCTATAGCATCTTTGACTTTTCTTTTACTTTTGACATATCCCCAAAATCCTTTATTATTGCTTTTGACATCTCTTGCAAGCCTCAATTCATTTTCAGCTTTAGCTAATCTGATTTGTGCCCTGCAGGTTCTGCAGACAGCATTATATTCTTCTTTAGATATGCCTCCCTCTTTCCATTTTATAAACATTTTTTTCTTCCTTTTTAGCATGTGCTTAAGTTCTGTGTTCATCCATCCTGGTTTCCTTAAATGCTTCCTATTCTTACCTCTTTTCGGAATTGTTAACAACTGTGCTTTAAGAATTTCATTTTTCAAGATTTCCCATCCTTCCTGGATATTTTTGTCTTTAAGGATATCCAGCCATTGGATCCCTCCAATTATCTTTCTGAATCCCTTAAAATCTGCCTTTCTGAAATCTAACCTTGACGTCTGAGTCTTCACAGGTCTTCCGCCTCTAGTTATCCAAAATTCTAAAATAGCATGGTCGCTACCTCCTAGGGTTCCAGCCACTTTTACCTCCTCAACCATTTCCTCCCTGTTTATAAGGATTAGATCCATACAGAACTGTCCCAGCCAGGGAGCAGTGAATGTAAGAAGTCAGAGTAAAAAAAAAAAGTGAAACAAATGCTTAAAGTTTACCTGGTTAGGACTGTGTTATAGTTTATTGAAGAAATAATGTGTTTACCTGGTTAGGTGTGTTTTATGGTTCTTTAGAAAGACTGTGAGGTTATGAACAGTGACTATTCCACAACTTTTAATGTAAAAAGTTAGCACTAGAGTTGAGCGAAACGGGTCAAAAAATTTCAAAAGTCGCCGACTTTTGGCAAAGTCGGGTTTCATGAAACGAAACCCGACCCTAGGATGAGGTCGGCCACGAGGTCGGTGACTTACGCGCCAAAGTCGCGTTTCAAAAGTTTGTTTTGCGCTCTTTTTCAGCCAATCAGGATCCACGGACACTGTGGGCAACGTGATGACATAGGCAGGGGTCACCACCATCTTTCAGAAGGGCATGCAAGTGATTGGCTTGCTTTGGTGGGCGTCACAGGGGGTATAAAAGGGCGTGCACGCCGACCGCCATCTTACTTCTGCCGATCTCAGTATAGGGAGAGGTTGCTGCTGATTCTGTAGGGAGAGCGTTAGGCAGGGAAGAAGACAAAAAAACTGCTTCTGCTGCTAGCGATTTGGCATGCACAACACACCAGTCACTGTGTGTGCAGTGCAAGGGGAGGCTATATAGTGGTGTATCAGTGGTGTTGGTTGTTGGGCTGCCTTCTAAGGCTTCCTGACATTCCTGCATTGCTGTTTACCCACTGCTCCGCAAACTGCTTTTTTAAAAGCAATCCCAATTTTTTTTTTTTGTCCTGCTGAGAAGAAAAAAAAACTGCTTCTGCTGCTAGCGATTTGGCCTGTACAACACACCAGTCACTGTGTGTGCAGTGCAAGGGGAGGCTATATAGTGGTGTATCAGTGGTGTTGGTTGTTGGGCTGCCTTCTAAGGCTTCCTGACATTCCTGCATTGCTGTTTACCCACTGCTCCGCAAACTGCTTTTTTAAAAGCAATCCCAATTTTTTTTTTTTTGTCCTGCTGAGAAGAAAAAAAAATGCTTCTGCTGCTAGCGATTTGGCCTGCACAACACACCAGTCACTGTGTGTGCAGTGCAAGGGGAGGCTATATTGTGGTGTATCAGTGGTGTTGGTTGTTGGGCTGCCTTTTAAGGCTTCCTGACAGGCTGGCATTGCTGTTTACCCACTGCTCTGCAAACTGCTTTTTTAAAAGCAATCCAATCTCCCTTATCCTCTAGTCACTTTTGTCACAGCTGTGCCATCGAGCCTGTGACATAGCGCTCAGATATCAGTGGGCCTCACACAATCCAAAAGTGTCCAGTGTCCACAAGTGTCTGCAGAAATTCAAAATCTCCCTTATCCTCTCGTCACTTTTGTCACAGCTGTGCCATCGAGCCTGTGACATAGCGCTCAGATATCAGTGGCCCTCACACAATCCAAAAGTGTCCAGTGTCCACAAGTGTCTGCAGAAATTCAAAATCTCCCTTATCCTCTTGTCACTTTTGTCACAGCTGTGCCATCGAGCCTATGACATAGCGCTCAGATATCAGTGGCCCTCACACAATCCAAAAGTGTCCAGTGTCCACAAGTGTCTGCAGAAATTCAAAATCTCCCTTATCCTCTCGTCACTTTTGTCACAGCTGTGTCATCGAGCCTGTGACATAGCGCTCAGATATCAGTGGGCCTCACACAATCCAAAAGTGTCCAGTGTCCACAAGTGTCTGCAGAAATTCAAAATCTCCCCTGTCCTATAGACACCTTGTACCTTGTTTTACATTACTATATAGTTTGTTGGATTTTGTCTACATTTCTACCAAAAATGAGGAAGGCTGGTGGAAGAGGCCGTGGAATTGGGCGGGGGTTGGCAGCTGGTAATGATGGTGTTGGTGGTGGATCTGATGGTAGTGGCAAGAGCAAAATAGGACCGAATGCAGGAGGTGTTGAGCCTGCGTCATCGTCTGGCTACATAAGGCCTCGAACGCTTAGTTTTCTAGGAGTTGGCAAACCGCTTTTAAAGCCAGAGCATCAGGAAAAAGTTTTGTCTTACATTGCTGACTCAGCCTCCAGCTCTATCGCCTCCTCTTCTTCAGTTGTAAAAAGTAAAAGCACTGAGTCGTCATTGGAGGCTCATGTTCATGAACCACACCTTTCCTTGTGTCCTTCACCCCAACCAAGATTGAAGGATGACGCAGGCCATACTACTGATTACTCCATGGAGCTGTTTTCACATACCATGCCTGGATTATCAAGTGAAATGGTGAATTACCCAGGCCAAGATGAATCTGACATGGAGTGCACTGATGCACAGCCGCTGATGGATGATTCTACTGGTACATTCACTCAGAGCACTACATTGTCCTCGCAGTGTACAGAGCCAGATTCTGACCCTGATGAGACTCAGGTGCCCCTTCCAGCACACTATACCACCATACACGGTGACACAGAGGAAGGTGCACATGACATAGAAGAGGAGGTGATGGATGACCCAGTTGTTGACCCAGATTGGCATCCATTGGGGGAAGAGGGTGCTGCTTCCAATAGCTCAGAGGAGGAGCATCCACAGCAGACATCGACATCGCAACAGCTGTTATCTGGCAGGCCCGGAGCACTCCAAAGACTGGTTCCAAACATCAAAAGAGTTGCTGGACAGCTTGTCCAGAGGGTCAAAAGATCACAGCATGCTAGGCCGCAAAATGTCTGCCAAAGTAGGAAGAGTGCAGTTTGGCACTTTTTTGACCAAAATCCTCATGATCAGGCCAAGGTTATCTGTAAGAAGTGCGCAAAGACCTTTAGCCGAGGGAAAAATCTGAAAAATTTGAATACCAGTTGCATGCTTAGACATTTAACCAGCATGCACTTGCAAGCGTGGACACAACACCAAACCTCAAGTGCCACATGTGCAACTGATCACAACGAAGGTAGTCAGCAACGCTACATTGTTTCCCCCACTGTAAGCCCACCGGTTAGCACAGCAGCAAATGTTGAGGTGTCGTTGCAAGGCCACAGCAGTCAGGGAATCCCACAGATATATCAACGAAAGACTGATTCTAGGCCATCAGAAAGAACACCAACTCCATCACCATCATCAACCCTCTCTCAGTCCGCCCTGTCCACCGCTACTTCCACCATATGCAGCTCTCAAGTCCAGCTCACCCTCCCAGACACTATGAGTAGGTCAAGAAAGTACTCAGTCTCTCATCCGCGTACACTGGGTTTGAACGCCCACATTGCCAAACTAATCTCGTTTGAGATGATGCCCTTTTGGTTGGTGGAAAGCACAGCTTTCCGCGAACTCTTGGCCTATGCAGTACCACGCTATGACCTACCCAGTCGCCACTTCTTCTCTCGCAAAGCCATCCCAGCCCTCCACCATCATGTGAAAGACCGCATTGTCCATGCACTCAAGCAGTCAGTGAGCGGAAAGGTGCACCTCACAACTGATGCATGGTCCAGTCGGCATGGCCAGGGCCGTTACGTGTCCATCACTGCGCACTGGGTTAATGTGGTGGATGCAGGGTCCACAGGGGACAGCGGTGGTGGGACAGTGCAGCCTAGCCCACGGTATAGGAAACAGTTGGCTGTAGCGTTCGACCCTCCTCCAGAAGCGAAAGCTCGTCCACAGAGCGCAGTCATACGAGCACTCCATCTGCAGCTGCCACTGTTGCACACGAGGTGTCCCCCTATCGAGCAGCTAGTGGAAAGCGTCAGCAGGCTGTGTTGCAGATGATGTGTTTGGGCAACAGACACACCGCCGAGGTGCTGGCCGAGTACTTGAAGCGACAAACTGAGTCATGGCTGGGCAGTGTACATCTTGAGGCAGGCAAGGTAGTTAGTGATAACGGCCGTAATTTTGTGGCAGCCATAGCCCTTTCAAAACTCAGCCATATACCTTGCTTGGCTCACACCTTGAACTTGGTGGTGCAGTGCTTCCTCAAAAATTATCCGGAGTTAACAGCCCTGCTCCAGAAGGTGCGAAGACTGTGCGCGCACATCCGCCGGTCGCCTGTACACTCCGTTCATATGCAGAAGCTGCAGCGATTGCTCCACCTTCCCAACCACCGCCTCATTATCGACATTGCAACAAGGTGGAACTCCACCCTGCACATGGTGGAGCGGCTGTGCGAGCAGAGGCAGGCCATAATGCATTTGTGGGAGGATACACTGCCAGGCACTTTGAGAGCAGACATGGAGTTGACAGGTGTGCAGTGGTCGAAGCTGAAAGACCTCTGTAAAGTCCTTCAGTGTTTTGAGGAATGCACACGGCTGGTAAGCGCAGACGACGCCATCCTAAGCATGAGCATCCCACTTATGCGTCTGCTCATGCAAACTTTGACGCACCTTAAGGAGCAGGCGTCTGCAGCCAATGTTGATGAGGAGGAAGAGGAGGAGGGAATCCTTGATGACATTCAGCCATTGTCTGCTCAGGGACCTCTCCTGGACGAGGTGGAGGAAGAAGAGGAGGAGGAGGAGAATGATGGGGATGATTACTTAGGGGAGGAGGATGCATCTCGTGGGGCAAGTGAAAATGTTGGCGTGGCAAGGTCTGGTACAGGGTTTGTGCGTGACTGGAGGGATGTGGATTTGCCAGAAAGTGCTCCTCCAACCAGCACTCGCAGTGCATCATTGACACCGGGAACATTGGCCCACATGTCAGATTATGCCTTGCAGATCCTAAAAAGGGACCCACGCATTGCCAAAATGATGAACGATGACGACTACAGGTTGGCCAGCATCCTGGATCCACGCTATAAAGGCAAATTACAAAGCATCATGCCACAGGAGAACCTTGACCTAATATTGGCTAATAAACAAGCAACTCTGGTAAATTGGTTGCTTGAGGCATTCCCAGCACACAGCAGCGGTGATGGTTCTCACACGAGCCGTACGGGCCGGGGGCAGCTTGGCAGAGGTGTTCGTGGTGCACACAGCAGAAGTGGCGTTGGAGACAGGGGTTTCATGACAATGTTGTGGACTGATTTTTCAAGTACCGCTCACACAACTGGTAATACTGCATCGATGGAAAGTGACAGGTGACAGCAGTTGTCAACTATGGTTACAAACTACTTTTCCTCCCATATCGATGTTCTCCCACACAGGTCATTCCCCTTTGACTATTGGGCCGCTAAACTGGACACCTGGCCTGAATTGGCACAATATGCCTTACAGGAACTCGCTTGCCCAGCTGCAAGTGTGCTATCGGAAAGAGTCTTCAGTGCAGCTGGATCAATCCTGACAGAAAAAAGGACCCATCTGTCAACCCAAAATGTGGATGATCTAACCTTCATTAAAATGAACCACGCATGGGTTTCCAAGGATTTTGTCCCACCTTCCCCTGATGACACATAGGGTGACAGAAAAATGGCTTGCTTTGGTCCACCTCTTCCTGGGACTTGACCTATTTCACCTTTTGCATCAGCTGAATGTCCAACATCAACATATGCCACTTTCTAAAACTCCCTAACTGTGCTGCCTCCCCCCCCCATGGCCGGGGTCACCACCTAGCGCACGACACCGTGCGAGTGCCGTTGCCCTGGACAGGTGGGTAGGCCGACTCTTGGGCGCGGGCACTGGCACAGGGTTCTTCATAGTGCAATCAAGTGTCTCTGACGGTGGTGGTGCACACCCGCCGTCAGACACACCGCCGTACTATGAGGGGCCCAGTGCCAGTACCGACGCCCACGAGTGGGCCCCCCTTGCTTGGGCAGGGCCCCAGCATTTGCAATCTTTACCTCTCTCTGCTCCTCCGCTGTGTAGTCTGGGCCGTCAAATCCATACTGTGCCTGACACCGTCTGAGCCTGCCTCCTGATGTATAGACATATATTTTGAATGTGTACGCTATCCATACATGTTATCTGGGGATACGTTACCCTTTCTAACCTTTGTGCAATCACGTGCAATCCATACTGGGCCTAACACCGTCTGAGCCTGCCTCCTGATGTATAGACATATATTTTGAATGTGTACGCTATCCATACATGTTATCCGGGGAAACGGTACCCTTTCTAACCTCTGTGCAATCACGTGCAATCCATACTGGGCCTAACACCGTCTTCCTGCCTCCTGATGTATAGACATATATTTTGAATGTGTACGCTATCCATACATGTTATCTGGGGATACAGTACCCTTTCTAACCTTTGTGCAATCACGTGCAATCCATACTGGGCCTAACACCGTCTGAGCCTGCCTCCTGATGTATAGACATATATTTTGAATGCGTACGCTATCCATACATGTTATCCGGGGAAACGGTACCCTTTCTAACCTTTGTGCAATCACGTGCAATCCATACTGGGCCTAACACCGTCTGAGCCTGCCTCCTGATGTATAGACATATATTTTGAATGTGTACGCTATCCATACATGTTATCTGGGGATACGGTACCCTTTCTAACCTTTGTGCAATCACTTGCAAGCCATACTGGGCCTTACACCGTCTGAGCCTGCCTCCTGATGTATAGACATATATTTTGAATGTGTACGCTATCCATTCATGTTATCCGGGGATACGGTACCCTTTCTAACCTTTGTGCAATCACGTGCAATCCATACTGGGCCTAACACCGTCTGAGCCTGCCTCCTGATGTATAGACATATATTTTGAATGTGTATGCTATCCATACATGTTATCTGGGGATACGGTACCCTTTCTCACCTTTGTGCAATCACGTGTAATCCATACTGGGCGTGAGAACGGCTGGCGAGCTGTTAAGCAAGCTACAGCACCTGTGGTTTGCACACGTAAGTTTTTCATTTTTTCAGGAATGATGGTTAGGCCTAATTCCGGAACTGCGGTTGACCTGCACTTACTGGGAAATCATTGTTCGCGGGTAATAATTGTAATCAGTGATCCCCATCACTAACGTTGTTCAGCGGGTTATCTGCACCTGTAAGCGACAAACGCTGGCCTTTTCAGTGTAGCGCACATGCAGCCACGGACATGTAAGGGCATGACACACCAGTTATTGGCCAATCTCATGTGCCAGAGCCTCACGTGTCCCTCTAGTAAGCCGGACTCGGACCGCGGGGCATGTCGGGGTCTCGTTCGTTAACGGAATTAAGCTTGCAATGTGTGCATCTGTTCTGTAGCTGGCATGGTTGAGGTTTCCCAGGTGGAGTCGAATTTAACCGTAGGCTCCACTCCTGGTGGTGCCCTTCTGGACATTCCTTTAAGGTTCAGCTTTGCAACCATACTGCCCACGTAAAACAAACACTTTGCCTTCATGAACGCTGTTTGGAGGGTCATGACTCGTGGGAATAACGCCGCCCAATCAGTTAACCTGCTAGAGAGATCGTTCGTTGCTCCCAAGCATGACATCACACTCCCTAGGAAGAAGGTAATGCCACTGTGGCGACCGTACTCCTGGGGGCAACACAAGTGCACTGATGCCCAGCCACTGCTCGATGAATCTGCTGGTACATTGACCCAGACCACTACATTCCCCTCGCACGCTACACGACCTGAATCTGACCCTGATGAAACTCAGGTTACCCTTCCCATATACAGTTCCATCTTACACGGTGACAAAGAGGAAGCTGCAGATGAAAGTGCAGGTTCGGCCCACCCGCCATCAGACACACCACCGTACTATCAGGGGCCCTGTGCCAGTGCCATCGCCAACGAGTGGGCCCCCCCTGCTTGCTCAGGATCACAGCACTTGCAAAGTTGAAATACTGTGCAGTGAGATGGAAGATGGGGACGACGAGGAGTCCAGACAAGTACAGGGATTCCCTAGCGAGGAGACTTATTTGATTGTTTTCAATGTTGGGACAGCAATTTTTGGGGAGCACTATACTCTGGAGAATGATAGATGGGGCCCACCATACACTGGAACATTCCAAAGGTGGACATCAGACACTGGAGCAGCATTTACAGGGCCCATTATACACTAGAGCATTAGAAATGGGGCCCATTATGTTTGGAGCATTATTTGGGCCCATAAGACAGTGGAGCTTCATCCATGGGGACCAACATATACTGTAGCATTATGTGGAGCTCATCATATACTGTTTCAAACATTATATGGGACCAATGATTTTGTATGGAGAAATAGATGGGCCTCGTCATGAGATGTAAAAAGTGAGGTATTTTTCATTGTACTATACCGCTATTTCTCTGCCGTATCGGAGCATGATGAGTTGTGGTATGTGTTAAAGGGGCGCTCTTTCGCCCAGGGCACATGAAAACCTGCAGCCAGCCCTCCCCACCCACAACTTTAGCCAAATAACCCCCATTTTTCAGTGCGTAACTTGTATTATGAAGTTAATTAAGGTTGACAAGCTTAAGTAAGAAGAATTGATGCTTTTGGCATTCAAATGGGCACTGTAGGTGTGTTTCCTGTCCTCCTCTCACTGCCGACTTTTATTCCCCATTGACTTACATTGGGTTTCGTGTTTCGGGACGACCCCGACTTTTCCCTATAATCGGACGATCTTGCTCACGAAACGAAACGCGACCCTAAAAAACCAAAAGTCGCTCAACTCTAGTTAGCACTTCTTAGGCTGTGTGCACACGTTGTGTTTTTTTAAGCGTTTCCGCAGTGTTTGTGACGGCTCAGACGCTGCAGAAACGCTTAAAAGAAGCTTCAAATTAATTTGCATGCGTTTTTGGCTTTTTGTGCCAATGCATGCGTTTTTAAACGCTCAGGAATCGCTTAGCGGTTAAAAACGCAGCATGCTCATTAATTTCCGCATTGCTGAGCGTTTTTAGCCTTCCCCAATGTTCCCAGAAAACGCGCGTCAAAAAACACGTGTCTTTTGTGCAAAAAACGCGCAAGAAATGCGCGGAAAAAGACGTGCGTTTTCTGGGAAGGGGATCAGTTTCCTGAGCGTTTAAAAACGCTAACGTGGGCACATAGCCTTAAGGTGCTTCATCTTGGCTTTACGTCAAACCCTAGGAAAGTGTTTTTAAACGACCACAGAATTTAATCCAGTTTGGCGTGGCCGAAAAACGTGGTACAACGTAAAGATCAACTATGCCTTGTAGCCCGCCCATGGCCTACGTTGGGGGTTTACAGATGGGTCCCCTGCATCGCACCAAAGAAAAATACCCCAGTCAGGGATGAACTGAACTTTGACGAAAATGTTTTATTCTGTTTATATTTTCACGCAAGGGCTATATAAATTCAAAGAATTTAGCAAATGAATCGTATGAATGTCTATGTTGTTATTGGTTCTTTAATATTTAATACAGATATTTCTATCGAATATATGGTATTTTATTACTATGTATTTTTAAGGTATATATTGATCAAATAGTAATTATTTGTAACGTTAAAGAAAGTGTGCCTCCCAAAAACGGAAGTTGTATTATTGAATTTACCTGTTGACATGCATGTTCAAAATTTTGTATGTTTCTGATAAAATCTGCTTTTGCTCTGTTCCAACAAAAATTCAAGGCACCTGTGCAATTTTCAGTAAGATATATATACAATAGAATATAATCAATGATTATCAAAATAAGATGCACATTTGGACCAAATAAGTATAGTACCATGAATAAAGAATAATATATATATATATACACTCACTGGCCACTTTATTAGGTACACCTGTCCAACTGTGTGTTAAGACTTAATTTCTAATCAGCCAATCACATGGCGGCAACTCAGTGCATTTAGGCATGTAGACATGGTCAAGACAATCTCCTGCAGTTCAAACCGAGCATCAGTATGGGGAAGAAAGGTGATTTGAGTGCCTTTGAACGTGGCATGATTGTTGGTGCCAGAAGGGCTGGTCTGAGAATTTCAGAAACTGCTGATCTACTGGGATTTTCACGCACAACCATCTCTAGGGTTTACAGAGAATGGTCCGAAAAAGAAAAAAAATCCAGTGAGCGGCAGTTCTGTGGCCGGAAATGCCATGTTGATGCCAGAGGTCAGAGGAGAATGGGCAGACTGGTTCGAGCTGATAGAAAGGCAACAGTGACTCAAATTGCCACCCGTTACAACCAAGGTAGGCAGAAGAGCATCTCTGAACGCACAGTGCGTCGAACTTTGAGGCAGATGGGCTACAGCAGCAGAAGACCACACTGGGTACCACTCCTCTCAGCTAAGAACAGGAAACTGAGGCTACAATTTGCACAAGCTCATCGAAATTGGACAGTAGAAGATTGGAAAAACGTTGCCTGGTCTGATGAGTCTCGATTTCTGCTGCGACATTCGGATGGTAGGGTCAGAATTTGGCGTAAACAACATGAAAGCATGGATCCATCCTGCCTTGTATCAACGGTTCAGGCTGGTGGTGGTGGTGTCATGGTGTGGGGAATTTTTTCTGGGCACTCTTTGGGCCCCTTGGTACCAATTGAGCATCGTTGCAACGCCACAGCCTACCTGAGTATTGTTGCTGACCATGTCCATCCCTTTATGACCACAATGTACCCAACATCTGATGGCTACTTTCAGCAGGATAATGCGCCATGTCATAAAGCTCGAATCATCTCAGATTGGTTTCTTGAACATGACAATGAGTTTACTGTACTCAAATGGCCTCCTCAGTCACCAGATCTCAATCCAATAGAGCATCTTTGGGATGTGGTGGAACGGGAGATTCGCATCAGGGATGTGCAGCCGACAAATCTGCGCCAACTGTGTGATGCCATCATGTCAATATGGTCCAAAATCTCTGAGGAATGCTTCCAGCACCTTGTTGAATCTCTGCCACGGAGAATTGAGGCAGTTCTGAAGGCAAAAGGGGGTCCAACCCCTTACTAGCATGGTGTACCTAATAAAGTGGCCAGTGAGTGTATATATGCTGTGGAATGAATATTCAGTAATGGAAAGGCAAAGTGGTCACTGCACCTTATATCTTTTAGGCTTGTATTTGCCTTTCCATTACTGATTATTCATTCCACAGCATATATATATATATATATATATATATATATATATATATATATATATTATATATTATTCTTTATTCATGGTACTATACTTATTTGTTAGGCCCCTTTAAAATGGCTATTGTGGCTTTATTCTACTTGTGGGCACATATATATATATATATATAGATATCTGTGCAATTCCTCCCTTCTTCCTTTCTTCACATGATTTTGCACTTGGGTGTACCTTTCGGGAGGATGGCCTCATCCCAGACTGGCTAGGAAAGGGTGTGGGGGGTTAGAGTAGAAGGTAGGTAGAGTGGGAGGAGCTTAAGTAGAGGAGTGATGGTTGGGCATATAATCAGAGTGAGATAGGTGACTGGTGGGAGGAGTTAGCTCTGAGGTAAAGAGATCCTTCCAGAAACTAGTGAGTCTGTGACAGGACCAGCGAGAGAGCAGAATTGCTGTAGAGGACTGTGGGTGGAAGTGAGAGAAACATCTTGTCCACGCTCCTGGACTGGGAAGAAGGGGTCCCAGGGGCATGGGTAGTGTGACTGGCCACCCATGGAGCCCGCATCCCGGAAGGGAAGGATCTGGCCGAAGTGGGGGAGCCGGCCGCTGAAACTAGTGGAGGATTATAGGACTCAGCTAGAAAGCCAGAGGCTGAGGTATCTTTAAGTGCCTCAGCCACAGACACAAGCACCCTCCAAAAGGCAGCGGTATGAGTAACAGACCTCAGGGCCTGACCCACGTCGCCTGAGAAGATCTGTGGCTACCAGCTGGGGGCACTACTTGTGAAGGCGCAGGGCAGGGAAAGTAAGGAGAATTCAGTGCAGAGACACGGTTTTGAGAGAAGACACAAGGAGGAGTCCTGAAAGGTGTACCCAGTCTGCCTGGGAGTCTGCCAGACCCCTCCCTCGGAGGACGCAGCACTAAGTGGACCAACGTGTACATGAAACTTGTGAGTAAAAACCCAGAAGCTGCACCCAACCGTGTCCTTCGAGTTATTTAACAACTGCCTGCCTCACACTGCAAACACCACCATCCCCGTCACCGGCTCAACTGCCCTGGGATACAGCTCTACCCATGGAGAGCTTCACCATCTTAGCTGCTAAATCATCATCCCAGAGGGTCTGCATCACAGCGTCGGCCATCCTAGCCGAGTGCCACGGGTGGCGTCACGATTCCCCTTTTCCCCTGCAACTATCCTACCATCTTCCCCTTCATCTGAACTTTCATCATTTACATTGAACACCCAGGGCCACGGACCGGGTCACCATCCCCACCGTGACACACTTCCCCTCTGAAAGAGCCTGACAGACCCGGTAGCGAGTTCCCCCGGCCCTGGGGGGGGGCGTTCCACATGGCCACAGCGCTTCCCCCGACTGAGTCTGCCTGTGTCTACACCTACTCACTCTTCAGTGTCCAGCCGTCCTGTACCCCAGACCTCCGTTAGTCACTGCCGTCCCATCCTGCAGCTCTCCTCTCAGGGCCACCCCCTTCTCTTAGTCACCGTCTTTCTCTTCTGTCTTTCTTGAGCTTCTCCTTCCTCTGTCCTCTCCTGAGCTCTTCTCACTTCTGGAAATCCCCTTCTCAGTCCCGTAACTCCGCCCACCATGACTATGCGGTTTCCTAGCCTTAAAGGGTATCGGTCACTCTTTTTTTGGCTTATTAGCTGCCGACATAGACATCGGGGGCTTATCTACAGCTGTAGATAAGCCCCCGATGTAACCTGAAAGAAGAAAAACACGTTATATTATACTCACCGAGGTGGGCGGTCCGGTCCGAAGGGTGTTGCGGTCCGGCACCTCCCTTCTTCATGCGATGACGCCCTCATCTCCTGTCCTGAAATGGCTCCGGCGCAGGCGCATTGCTCTGCCCTGTTGAGGGCAGAGCAGAGTCTTGCAGTGCGCAGGCGTCGGGAGAGGTCTGGCACCTGCGCACTGCAGAATTCTGCTCTGCCCTCAACAGGGCAGAGCAATGCGCCTGCGCAGAAGCCATTTCAGGACGGGAGAAGAGGGCATCATCGCATGAAGAAGGGAGGCGCCGGACCGGACCGCAACACCCATTGGACCGGACTGCCCACCTCAGTGAGTATAATATAACGTGTTTTTCTTCTCTTTCAGGTTACATCGGGGGCTTAGCTACAGCATTACAGAATGCTGTAGATAAGCCCCCGATGTCTATGTCGGCAGCTAATAGGCAAAAAAAAGGGTGACAGATTCCCTTTAAGCTGCTGTTAAGCCCTTTTCTCACTGCTCTCTGTCTCCATCTTGTGGCCAAAACACAGTACTAAACCATCTTTCCCTAATTCTAGCTGTTTTCCCACACATATACATACAAGTCGGAATAAAGCATTGTATACATCATCTTCTTACATTTCCCTCTTTATCAGACAGGTCCATAGGTCAGTCCACCCTCCTACACATCCACTCACAGCACTCACTCACAGACACAGGCCATTAAGGCAGAGCCGAAGCCCCAAGCACACACAACGCGAGATGAATGTGATAATACTGCTCCGACGAGCACCTCAGAGATCCTTTTATAGATTAGGCCAATCAGAAAGGACCTAACTGTCACGACTGCAGCCGCAGACGCGGCCCAGCAGGCGCCTCCACGCCAATGGCGAGGGGCGGGCGACCCCCATGGACGCAATATGCCACAGAGGGGGACCCGGGCCTACCCGAACTAGGGAAGGGCAGCGATCGGGATTCTGTGGCAGCTGAGCATGTGGACAAAGAAGACACGTAGCACTAGATAACACCGCACAACAGGTATCAAAAACGTAAAGTTTACTAAAGTAAAGTCACAGTACATAGATGAAACAGGGCTATGCCAGGCTCCCGATTCCACACCTCGCAGAAGGGTACCACCCAGTGGACCCCAAGGCACCAATGGATCACCGAGGCATACATAAGCAAGACATCGGGACACAGGCAGGATATAAGGGTACATAAGGACATCAGGACACAGGCCGGACATCAGGCTAGACATCAGGGTACACGAGGTCATCAGGACACAGGCCGGACATCAGGCTAGACATCAGGCTAGACATCAGAGTACAAGAGGTCATCAGGACATCAAGGTACACGAGGACATCTGGACAATCAGGGTACATGAGGTCATCAGGACAACAGGATCACCCATAGGACAACCGAGTCACCAGCAGACATCAGACAGGAGTCGTTTGGTTCATCAAGCTCCAGGCTCCAGGCAACGGTCATCAGGTTCCAGACTGCGGTCGTCAGGCTCCAGGCATCGGACCTAGGAAAGAACTCAAGCGTGATGGTGCTAGAACCGCAGGATTGCTGGGCCTGCATGGAGTTGGCACTGCATGGTTGTCAGAGCACATGGTATTAGATGCTCAGCAGGAACACCGGTTACAAGAGACTCAGAGTCACTGGGTGCGAGGCTCCAAACACAGAGGGATTCCAGAAACATAACAGCAGACACAGTTCAGACATAGACAGGTACGGAATAGGTACATGATCAAAATTGGGTCGCCCTCCAGTCCCAGGGCATTTTACATAACATTTTGGATCACGTTTATCCGGCGCTCTATGCTGAGCACTTACATTGGGGTTTCAGCAATGGCTCATTTGTGATGAAATCGGATTAATTCAATCCGATAAAAAAATCATCATTCCCTGCTCTGCCTCTGACACTGCGGGTACGCGATGACATCATCGCGCACTCACTGTGTGCCAGGCAGTGCAGGAGACAGGAGCTGGGAGCAGAGCAGGCAAGAGGAGAAGGTGAGGAGTGTGTTTTTTTTAATCAGTGTGAGTACTAGACCGTGGGGCCATTCTGGGGGGCTTTATACCATGCTGGGCTGTATACCATGCTGTGCTGTATACCATGCTGAGCTGTATACCATGGTGAGCTGTATACCATGCTGGGCTGTATACCATGGGCTGTATACCATGCTGGGCTGTATACCATGGTGGGCTATATATGCAATGCTGGGCTGTATACCATGCTGGGCTGTATTCTTGTCACGTCTCCGTCAGATTTGGGGCCTGCTGTTCCGGTCGCAGCCACTAGGAGGCGCCGGACCGCCACTTCGCCATCAGACTCGGGGACGGCTGTTCCTGCCTCGGCCACTGGGAGGCGCCGTGGTTCTATTACGTCACCGTCAGACTCAGGGCCTATGGTCCCAGCTTTAGCCACTAGGAGGCGCCGGTCTGTCACATCACCGTTGGATTCGAGGCCTGCTGTTCCGGTCACGGCCACTAGGAGCCGCCGTACCGCCACTTCACCGTCAGACTCGGGGATGGCTGTTCCTGCCTCGGCCACTGGGAGGCACCGTGGTCCACCCGTGAGTTATGGTGGTAACAGAGAAGTGGCTCCTGCTCAGGCATCTGGTGGGTGCAGGCTCCGCCCCTCTGTCAGTCATCAGGGGGTTACTGCATCACCGTCTGGCCTGGTCCTGGGGGCGGCCCTAATGACATCACCAGTCCAGGAACCTGTGAGGGATGACCTGATCCCTCAAATACCTTGGGACTGGTCTTGCAAGCCGCCAGATATAGTCTTGGTTCCCCTGTGTGTTACT
This sequence comes from Dendrobates tinctorius, assembly GCF_039654945.1. Lineage (NCBI taxonomy): Eukaryota > Metazoa > Chordata > Amphibia > Anura > Dendrobatidae > Dendrobates > Dendrobates tinctorius. The sequence goes on along the minus strand of NW_027361713.1, from coordinate 10,213,171 downwards.
TAGTGATTGATTTCTGTTTGACTCTGACCTCAGAAAGTGATTGATTTCTGTTTGACTCTGACCTCAGCCTGGATTTCTGACCCCTCTATTGCCTGACGATTCTGTACTTCTGCTACTCTTCTGGTTTGTGACCTTGGCCTGGATATTCTGACTCTGCTACTTCCTAACGATTCTGTACCTCTGCCGCCCTCCTGGTTTTTGACTCTGACCTTGGCCTGAAATTGACTCTGCTATTGCCTGCCGTTTTTGTACTTCACTCTGACGACCGTCCTGCTCTGGCCGCTGCTCATATTCAGACAGCGCCTCCTGGGCTCTGTTGTAAATCCAGATCCCTGTATAGGGGTAAAGGGTATCAGTGTTTCTCGGGGTGTTGCCTGGCTGCAGCCCAGAACCGCAGACGGACGTTACAATTCTATGCTTGGCTGTTTACCATGCTGGGCTGTATACCATGCTGTGCTGTATACTATGCTTGGCTGTTTACCATGGTGGGCTGTATACCATGGTGGGCTGTATACCATGTGGGGCTGTGCTATATACATGTGGGGCTGTGCTATATACCATGTAGGGCTGGGCTATATACCATGGTGGGCTGGGCTATATACCATGTGCTGCTGTGCTATATACCATGGTGGTCTGTGCTCTATTCCGTGGTGGGCTGTGCTATATACCATGTGGTGCTGTGCTAGATAACATGTGGTGCTGTGCTAGATAACGTGTGGTGCTGTGCTATATACCGTGTGGTGCTGGGCTATTTACCATGTGGTGCTGGGCTATATACTATGCGGCTGTATGGGGGGTACATTTTACATTATATTCTATGGGGAGGCTGTGTTATATAATATGAGGTGCTGCATTATATTCTATGGGGAGGTGGGCTGTATTGCATTCTATTTGGGGCTACATTATATTCTATGGGGGGCTGTATTATATTTATTATATTCTATGGGGGGTGATTGCATCATACTTTATGACGGGGATACATTATACTATATAAGGAGTCTACATTGTATTCTATGGGGGGGCTGCATTATATTCTATGGGGGTGTCCTGTCTTCAGCTAAATGAACGGGATTCATATAGCTTAACAAGCAGCTAAACCGCTATACCGAGGTCCAATAAGGGAGACTGTAGTTGAATCTGTGGTTTATTGAATGTAGGTATATAGATGGTGAAACTACAACAAAAATACATGAACACAATCAGTGGTAAGTTCATAAGAATACATACATATGCAACATACATGTCTACACTGATAGCTGAGCAGGGGAACTAACTAAGCTGGCTAATGTGGGAGATAGGAATATATAGAGGGAACATGTCACCTACCGGCGATGCTAATGCAGGGGGAGAAGAGGGAAGAGGTGCTTCCAGTATGCAGACTTGATAGAAAAAGGCAGACTGAAATGAAAAAGGGGGCTGGAATAGACCAAGGTACTTTGCACACTTACCCAGAATACATTGTGAATTGGAGGGAAAGAATACAGGAAATACAATGCATAATAGCATGCATTTATGACTTTGGCCACTAGATGTAGCCAAAAACACTAAACATTAAAATGGAAATCTGAACCTTCTATACATACAGCAATCATTGTATGTTATCAAAATAGACAGTTCAGGAGTCATTAATTATTGTCGGAGACAGAACACTCCCCATTTGGCATTGAACGGATGCCACCATTCCTATCCTCTGAAGACAACAATAGGACCAGCTCAGTCACTGGTCTGGAGAATGTCTTAAGTCCATCTACTTTGGCCATCCTGAGTTCGACTTTGCGGACATGGCCATCTTTACTCGGGAATGTAGAAGTCACTAGTCCAAGTGGCCACTGGTTTTGATGGGCCTGACAGTCTTTAAAAAGGACGATGTCACCAATCCAAAGATTAGGCCTGATAGATTGCCAATTCGTCCGTGGCTGCAGGGCAGGCAAGTATTGTTTGCGCCACCTGTCCCAGAATGTATTGGCAAGACTTTGTACATGTCTCCATCGGTGCACTGCATAGTCCTGTTTTCTTGGTGAGGCGAGTAGCTGGAGTCAATGCATGAAGTGTAGACACCTGAGGGCGGATTTCAGCACCTAAGGCTACTTTCACACTTGCTTTGTTTTGCTGCGTGTTTTTCCCGCAAAAAAACACATACAAACGCATACAAATGCTGCGTTTTTTTCAAGCATTTTTATGAGCATGCATGAAAAAAACTCAGCGTTTTTACACGTTTGTATGCGTTTTTAGTGCGTTTTTTCCAACATTAGTTGGCCCCTCACACTAACCCAAACCATGACTTTACTAACCCTAACCCTAACCCTTAACCAAACCATACCCTAACCCTGACCCTAACCCTTAACCAAACCATACTAACCCTAACCCTAACCAAACCCTACTAACCCTAACCAAACCCTACTAACCATAACCCAAACCCTAACCCTAAACCCTAACTAACCCTAACCCTTAACCAAACCATACTAACCCTAACCCTAAGCCCCCTTAACTAACCCTAACTCTAACCCAAACCCCTAATTTCCATGGTCTGACCAACGGTCAACAAAAAAACGCATGCGCAAAAAAACGCATACATGAGCATGCCAATGCGCACATATACAGACAGAAGACAAAAACAGTCATAAGGTCGAATAACACTAAAATAAATTTTATTAATACATAAAAGATCATACAGACAGAAAGGCACAAAATGAAGCTAGAAGATGTGAAGGTCATTCTAACCACATATGCAAGGCGCTGGGTAGGTATGACAGAAGGCAGATGCATAACAACATCATAGCGCAAGACTCATATATGCACAGTGGCAATAAAGGATAGAAGACAGGTCCATGACAACATCATAAAAAGTGGATACATAGCACATCACTCATATATGCACAATTGCAATAAAGAGAACCTAAATCAGGCAAGGTTAACAAGGCCTAAATATGGCCACATTAGTCAGATAGACAAGTAGCATTAGATGTGCACTATAGTAAAAAGATGAATGCACAAGTACCTTAAAGAGAGACAACCGCCTTCCTACACGATCCTACCCGCCCCGACGCGTGTTTCAGCGTACCTTTTATCAAGGGGCATAAGGTCACAGACATACATATGGTCCTTAAATAGTCCCGGGCCCGGAAATCCCCATTGCAGCCGCGCGGCCCCCTGATGACGTCACGTGCGCGAGATCGCGCTCACGCGGGCAGCCGAGAACCGAGTCACGCGGGCCCCACGTGACCCGGAAACCGGCGCACCGCTGAGCTACGAGCCAGCGACGCACAGCAAACAGGGCGCAAGCGCACTGCAATAGAGGAAAGGGACGCACCGTTGCCAGTACTGGCAAAGGAATGGGCAAACACCAAAGAAAGCACATAGGACGTGAACCAACCAAATGCATATCCATAAGTAATGCCAGATGCTGATGAGAGCAGGAATATTTATAATATATATACTACAATAGGAGATTAATCCCATTCCACATAGCGCCCTAGAAGTGGACTAATAATTGGTACTATAGCAAACTCTATAATCAGCACCTGGCATAGTATATACGCCGTCCATAAAGATAGCAACAAAAAACCCCCAGACCAAATATATATATACTAGATTATGGCCCGATGCTATCGCATCGGGAGGATGCGATAGCATCACACCTCTTGCCATGTTAACCCTCAACACACACACTCCTCTCACCTTTCACCATCTCCACTCACTCTTTCACTCCACATACGACCCCTTCTCTCACTCCGTCTCTCATACTCACGCCGTCATCGCTGCTGCTCCACGATCCCCGACATCTGCCGGCGACATGTTCTTGTGGTGACGCCATCTTGAGTATCGTGGGATTTCGCCGACGCCATTTTGGATCTCGACGTCCTCCACGCCGGCGACATGTTCTTGCGGCGACGCCATCTTGACTATCGGGGGATTTCGCCGATCCAAAATGGCGTCGCCGCAAGAACATGTCGTCGGCGTGGAGGACGTCTGGATCCAGGATGGCGCCGGTGGAAGAAGATGTCGGGGATCGTGGATCAGCGGCGATGACGGCGTGAGTATGAGAGACGGAGTGAGAGAAAGGGTCGTATGTGGAGTGAAAGAGTGAGTGGACGTGAGTGGAGATGGTGAAAGGTGAGAGGAGTGTGTGTGTTGAGGAGGAGTGGTGTGTTGAGGGTTAACATGGAAAGAGGTGTGCGGTGACGTCACCGGTTACAACTGGACGGAAGTTGTTACAACCGGAAGCTGCTTAGGGCATTTATTATTATAGATAGGAAATACAAACAAGGAAACCTGAAAGCACAATATAAACATACATACATGTGCCAAATAGAAATATCATGTAACACATTCATAAATGCAGGTATACAATATAATAATGTTTATTGAACTATCAATAGATGTATAAATTTATATATTTAAGAGGGACATATTAATGTCCAACAACAAATTACAAATGCGTGCATGTGAAAAGGAAACCATAATACATAATGATACATGTATACATACAGTATATACCCTGGGAAACAGGGGAAGGGGGGGGGAGGAGGGGAGGGGGGGGAAGGGAAGAGGGAAAGAAGGAAAAAAAGAAAATAAAAAAATAGAGTGGGGGGGGTCGACGGCTGCAAACGTATGGAGAAATGCCATGTAGATAAACCGGCGGTGACCGTCCATGAGGATATCCAGGCATGAAAAGTAATACTCAGAAGACAAAAACCTAAAACATAACAAAGAAAAATTATTAAAATCCACATAAAACCAATATATGCGGAAGAAAAACCAACACAGTGAATCGGCGACTAAAGGAATGGCGAAAAGCTGAGGTTCTCATTCAGTCCCGATGGCTGGACAGTATTAAGGATCCAGATCCATCTACTCTCTAACTGACCGAGGCGTTTAGACAAGTTCCCACCCCTGATGTTAATATCCAAAACATCAATACCCCGTACACGTAAAAGATTGCTGTTACATTGATGAAACAGCTTAAAGTGTTTGGGAATGGTTTTGAGGGTGGTTGTCTCGTTGTGACCGCTGGCAGCCTGTATACCCAAAACGTGCTCTCTAATCCGGACTTTAAGCTGTCTAGTTGTCATCCCATCATAAATTAGCCCACATGGGCAGGTAGCAAAATAGATAACATATCTTGTGGTACATGTGATCCGTTTTTTAATTCTATAATTTCTTGTACCACCGGAGTTAAAGAAATCATCACATCTATCCACGTTAGGGCATGCCACACAGCGGCCACAAGGAAAACAACCACCCCCAAATGAAACAGTATCCAAGAATGTTTGTGGCTGCAACCCCACGTGATGACTCTTAGTCAGGAGATCACGTAGGTTCTTAGCACGTCTAAAAGTAATCAACGGACGTTTGGGTAAAAATTTCCCAATTATAGGGTCTATTTGTAAAATAGGCCATGTCCTTGTTAATGCGGATCTAACACGATCCGAAAACGGATGGTATGTGGCAACGAATCTACATTGATTCACACTCTCAGGTCCCCTAGCCTGTTTTTTATATAACAGATGATTACGGTTAGAGTACTTGGCCCTGTGATAGGCCTTCTTAATAACCCGCCTGCTATATCCACGCTCCAAGAATCGTAGCTTTAATTCCTCCGCCCGCTTCTCAAAGTCCACATCCGAGGAACACAACCGTCTCAAGCGGAGGAATTGCCCCACCGGTATAGATGCTACCATATGGTGTGGATGGCATGATGAAGCGTGTAATAGTGTATTGGTGGAAGTTGGCTTATGGAAAATATCCGTATTTACATTGCCACTCTTATTCTTGGAAATGGAAACATCCAAAAAAATTAATTTTAGTGCTATCCCATTCACAGGTCAAGGTGATATTCAACTCACTGCTGTTGAGGCACTCAACAAATTGCGCAAGGTCGATGGCCGTGCCCTGCCAGACGAACAGGATGTCGTCGATATACCGGTCCGAATGGAAGAGGTCCCTCTCCCACAGCCCCAGGAACAGGTTAGCATAGGCCGGCGCAAAGGCCGCGCCCATGGCTGTCCCCTGGAGCTGCAGGAAGAAGGACCCCTTAAACATAAAGAAATTGTGCGTGAGGGTGAATTCAAGCAGTTCCAGCAAAAGTCCCCTCAAACCACTGGACAAATTGGAAGTTTGGAGGAAAAACCGAACTGCTGCAATGCCGTCTACATGTTTGATGTTCGTATATAGGGACTCCACAGCCGCTGAAACTAGCAAGGATTCACCCTCAAGGCATAGGCCATCCACCTTGCGCAAAAGTTCCCCTGTATCCTTCAAATATGAAGGGAGAGCCATGACAAGGGGCTGGAGGTGGAAATCAATCCAACGGTTGACATGCTCCAAGAATTTGCCCCTCCCTGACACAATAGGACGACCAGGTGGCGATCTCAGATCCTTGTGGATCTTTGGTAATAAATAAAATGTGGCCACTGTGGGCTCACTAACTAGTAGTGCTGAAGCTAGCTCCTTGGTGATAATGTCGTCCCTTGTGGCCCTTTTGATGATGTTTTCCAGTTGACTGGAATATGCGCTCAGGGGATTATACGTCAGTTTTTTATAGCATACGCTATTGTTCAACTGGCGATAAGCTTCCTTCTCATATAGCTTAGTTGGCCACAGGACGACATTACCACCCTTGTCAGCCGGCTTCAGCACCACATCGGGGAAATTCTGGAAGTACCTAAGTCTAGCACGTTCCTCCTTTGTCAAATTATCATCCCTGGTGAATTTAGGAATCTGAGAAAGTTCCCGAGTCACCACCTGGACGAAGAGATCAACGCTCATACAAGTAGCCAGGGGGGGGACCTTTGTGGATCGTGGACGAATAGATGGAGGGATCTTACCTCCCTCATGTTCCACCGCCAGCTCCTCCAAGGCTCTCAGGGCCTTTTGTTCCTCCTCTGTGGGGAAAAGAATATTATTAACATCATTGAAGAAATGCCTCTTCAGCAGTAACGACCTGGCAAATAAATTTAGATCTTTAACAGTGGCAAAAGTATCGAATTCCGGAGTAGGTGAAAAAGAAAAGCCCCTACCCAAGAGAGACAGATCGGAGGGAGATAGTACATACTGACTTAAGTTGATTACCCTATTATCCCTTTTGTCCAAGCCAATTTGATGACTATGTTGTCTTCTATAGGGATGATATGAGTGGTCTCGTAGACGTAATGTACCGGAAGAAGTAGACAAATCCGACTGTCCACTCACTGATGTAAGTGAGGTATTAGATGATGTACGGGGTAAATTCGGATAGGTTTTCTTCCACAAATAGACTTTATTACTCTGATAGTCCTTTACATCCCTGTTGTATTTAGAGAGTTGATTCTCCTGGATTTTCTTAGCAAGGCCATCAAGGGATTTCTCTAACTCATTATCGAAGTGTTGTAATTTCTCTTTAGGGCAATCAGTACCCAAACCTGCTTGTATGTCATCAATGAGTTTGTCTAACTCACTGATATTTGAACTGTTTAAATTAATCAGAAGCTGCATAAGAGTAAAAGAGCAGCTATTACAAGCTTCCTCCCATTTTTTAATGAATGAATCATCTTCTACAGGGAAGGTAGGAGTAACACGAACCCTTAGCCCTCTAGGAATCATTTTATTCGAAAGGTATTTCTCTAAAAATATTTTGTTCCACCATAACCTAGAGCGTCTAATTACTGAATTTTTAATAGTCATCAGCTTATCGTCACAACCAGAGCCGCCAATCAACTGTGTTCCAGCTCCACCGGCACTGAAGGTCTGATCCATTTGATTGAGCCATATTTTCTCTTTGGCTCGGTAGTCCATTTCATCAGATTGAAAACCTGTGCATAACACAGCAAAATATGCATATAAGATAAATCCAATGATCATAGTGGGTGAAAAATTGGATGTAATAAAAGAAGATATAATATCACACACCCACAACAAGTACGGACAGCAGAAGACCAACTGTAATAGTACAATCACAGACAGAAGACAAAAACAGTCATAAGGTCGAATAACAGTAAAATAAATTTTATTAATACATAAAAGATCATACAGACAGGCACAAAATGAAGCTAGAAGATGTGAAGGTCATTCTAACCACATATGTGAGGCCCTGGGTAGGTATGACAGAAGGCAGATGCATAACAACATCATAGCGCAAGACTCATATATGCACAGTGGCAATAAAGGATAGAAGACAGGTCCATGACAACATCATAAAAAGTGGATACATAGCATATCACTCATATATGCACAATGGCAATAAAGAGAACCTAAATCAGGCAAGGTTAACAAGGCCTAAATATGGCCACATTAGTCAGATAGACAAGTAGCATTAGATGTGCACTATAGTAAAAAGATGAATGCACAAGTACCTTAAAGAGAGACAACCGCCTTCCTACACGATCCTACCCGCCCCGATGCGCGTTTCGGCATACCTTTATCAAGGGGCATAAGGTCACAGACGTACATATGGTACTTAAATAGTCCCGGGCCCGGAAATCCCCATTGCAGCCGTGCGGCCCCCTGATGACGTCACGTGCGCGAGATCGCGCTCACGCGGGCAGCTGAGAACCGAGTCACGCGGGCCCCATGTGACCCGGAAGCCGGCGCAACGCTGAGCTACGAGCCAGCAACGCACAGCAAACAGGGCGCAAGCGCACTGCAATAGAGGAAAGGGACGCACCATTGCCAGTACTGGCAAAGGAATGGGCAAACACCAAAGAAAGCACATAGGACGTGAACCAACCAAATGCATATCCATAAGTAATGCCAGATGCTGATGAGAGCAGGAATATTTATAATATATATACTACAATAGGAGATTAATCCCATTCCACATAGAGCCCTAGAAGTGGACTAATAATTGGTACTATAGCAAACTCTATAATCAGCACCTGGCATAGTATATACGCCGTCCATAAAGATAGCAACAAAAAACCCCCAGACCAAATATATATATATATATATATATATATATATATATATATGTATATATATATATATAGGAAATACAAACAAGGAAACCTGAAAGCACAATATAAACATACATGCATGTGCCAAATAGAAATATCATGTAACACATTCATAAATTCAAGTATACAATATAATAATGTTTATTGAACCATCAATAGATGTATAAATTTATATATTTAAGAGGGACATATTAATGTCCAACAACAAATTACAAATGCGTGCATGTGAAAAGGAAACCATAATACATAATGATACATGTATACATATGTACCCCGGGAAACAGGGGAAGGGGGGGAGGGGGGGGGAAGGGAAGAGGGAAAGAAGGAAAAAAAGAGAAAATAAAAAAAATAAAGGGGGGGGGTCGATGGCTGCAAACGTATGGAAAAATGCCATGTAGATTAACAACACAAAAAAACGCATGCGCGTAAAAACGTATACAAACGCATGTGTATGCGCACATAAGCGCATCCCATGCAAAATATAAGGAAAAAAGCGCATGCGTTTTTCAGCGCTATAATACAGCGCAAATAAAATGCAAGTGTGAAACCAGCCTGAGTCCTCTCTCGCAAGTTCAAAGGTGTCTGGACAACGTTCCTCAGTGTACAATAGTTTTGGTCCTGAGATCCATGTTCTGCTCTCTAGTCGACTTGCGTCAACTGCTCTAGTTGCATGATCTGCAGGGTTTTGGTCCATGGGAATGTAATGTCACTGTTTTGTATGAACTGATCACCTAATTCGTAACACTCTGTTGTTGACATAAACTTAGAATTGCCTGGTTTCATTGTGGATGTATCCCAGGACTACTTTGCTGTCTGAGTAGAACTTGGCTTGTGTCAGGTCGATATCCATCTCGGATGCGATGAACTCTGCTAACTCGACGGCTAAGACTGCAGCACAAAGTTCTAACCTTGGTATGGTGTGCTCTGGTTTTGGAGCAAGTTTGGCTTTCCCCATAACGAATCCAATGTGGCTCTGACATTTGGAGTCCACAGTTTTGAGAGAGGCAACAGCAGCAATTTCTTTCACAGAAGCATCTGCAAATACGTACAGTCTTTGGCTCTGTATCTCTTTAGACGGCACAGGGGTGTATGGCCTTGACACATTCAGGTTGAAGAGGGCTGCTAAAGAGTTCTTCCATGCTTCCCACTGGGTTCTCTTATCAGATGGCAGAGGTGCATTCCAGTCAGAAGTCTCCTTGGTTAAGTCTCTTAGTATGGCTTTACCTTGTATAGTAACAGGAGCTGCAAAACCTAAGGGATTGTACAGGCTGTTGATGGTAGACAGGACACCTCTGCGTGTGAAAGGCTTTTCTTCCTGGCTGACCTGAAAGGTAAAGGTGTCTGACTGTAGATTCCAGAGAATCCCAAGGCTGCGTTGCATTGTTGTGGGGTCTGACCCCAGGTCCAGGTCTCTGAGACCATTACACAAGTCTTGTGAAGGGAATGCTTTCATGAGTTCTTGGCTGTTTGAGGCTATTTTGTGAAGTATGAGGTTGGAGCAAGCAAGCACCTCTTGGGTTCTCCTGAGAAGACTGATGGCAGTCTCATTTGAAGGCATGGCTTTCAGACAGTCATCAACATAAAAGTCTTTTTCTATGAACTGTCTGACATCTGATCCGTATTCTGTTTCTCCTTCTAGAGCTGACCTTTTGAGTCCATAGATGGCGACTGCAGGAGAAGGGCTATTGCCAAAGATGTGCACTCTCGTGCGGTACTCTGTGACCTCTTTAGTAGGATCATTGTCTCTGTGCCAGAAGAATCTTAGGAAGTTCCTGTCTCTCTCTCACAAGGAAACAATGGAACATTTGCTGGATGTCAGCGATGAAGGCAATGGAATCCTTACGGAAGCGCATAAGTACTCCCAGCAGTTTGTTATTGAGGTCTGGTCCTGTCAGTAGAACATCATTCAGGGAGACATCATCACACTTAGCACTGGAGTCGAACACCACTCTAATGTGGCCCAGTTTCTTAGGGTGGTATACTCCAAACATGGGTAGGAACCAGCATTCTTCAGAGTCTTTGAGAGTGGGAGCTAGTTCTGCATGGCAGTTCTCAAATATCTTTGAAATGAAGGAGAAGAAGTGATCTCTCATCTCTGGCTTCTTTTGCAGATTTTGTTTGAGAGAGGAGAAACGTTTTAATGCCTGATCTCTGTTGTTTGGTAGACGTGGTCTGTGGGCTCTGAAGGGAAGAGGTGCGACCCAGCTGTTGGTCTCATCTTTTACGAGTCCCTTGTCCATTACCTCTATTATTATTATTATTATTATTATTTATTTATAAAGCACTATTGGTTCCATGGCGCTGTACATGAGAAGGGGTTACATACAAATTACAGATATCACTTACAGTAAACAAACTAACAATCACAGACTGATATAGAGGGGAGAGAGGACCCTGCCCTTTCGGGCTTACATGCTACAGGATGGTGGGGAAGGAGACAGTAGGTTGGGGGGTTGCAGCAGCTCCAGTGATGGTAAGTCGGTAGTTCCAGTAGTGGTGAGGAGGCAGCGGGGATCATTGCAAGCTGTAGGCTTTCCTGAAGAGGTGGGCTTTCAGGTTCCATCTGAAGGATCTGAGCGTGGTTGATAGCTGGACGTGTGGGGGCAGGGAATTCCAGATGATGGGGGCTATACGGGAGAAGTCTTGGAGGCGGTTGAGTGAGGAGCGAATAAGTGTGGAGGAGAGAAGGAGGTCTTGGGAGGACCGGAGATTACGTGAGGGAAGGTATCGGGAGATTAGTTCAGAGATGCATGGAGGAGACAGATTTGTAGATGGCCTTATAGGTCAGTATTAGTAATTTGAATTGGATATGCTGAGGGAATGGGAGCCAGTGAAGAGATTTGCAGAGGGGAGAAGCGGAGTAGTAGCGAGGAGAGAGATGAATTAGTCAGGCGGCAGAGTTGAGGATGGACTGGAGAGGTGCAAGGGTGTTAGCAGGGAGGCCACAGAAAAGAATGTTGCAATAGTCGAGGTGGGAGATGATGCACAAGCATTTTAGTAGATTGAGGGTTGAGGAAGGGACGGATTCTGGAACTATTTTTGAGCTGGAGGCGACAGGAGGTGGAGAGAGCTTGGATGTGTGGTTTGAAGGACAGGGCAGAGTCAAGGGTTAATGCGAGGCAGCGGACCTCCAGTATGGGGGAAAGTGTGATGTTGTCAATTGTTATAGAAAGGTCGGGTAAGGAAGATCTGTGAGATGGGGGAAAGATGATCAGTTCAGATTTGTCCACATTGAGTTTGAGGAAGCGAGAGGAGAAGGAGGATATGGCTGATAGACACTCTCCTCTACTGACATTGCTACTTGGTTGTCTTGCTTAGTTCTCTGGAAGACTGTGCACCCCAACTGATCCTCATAGCTTCCTAACATCATACTGTGGTCATGAGTAAAGTCTATTAAATGATTGTTTAGTTGGATGCTGTGTGGTAGTTCCTTGACATGGAACTCGTTGTTGCAAGGTTGAAACAGACATTGGCGCCCTTTCTCCAATGTATTTGTTAGCTTACTTGTCACAGAAGATGGGGCGTGCATATGTCCCAAGCATACGTTTCCTATTATGACCCATCCTAGGTCTAGCTTTTGGGCATAGGGAGCATTATTGAGTCCATTGATATGACTTCTCACTTTATGAACCTGCAGGATATATCTCTTCCCAACAGCAGTATTATCTGTGCCTGATGGTCGAGTTCTGGTATAAGGTGTGCTATGTGTTTTAAGTGAGCATGATGGATTGCCACATCTGGTGTAGGGATTTCAGACCTGTTGTCTGGGATCTGATTACACTCGATGATTGGAGAGAGAGAGAGAGAGAGAGAGAATTTTTCGTCCACCAGAAAGGATTTCAGGGTTAAATTTCCGGCTGGCGCCCTTTCTCCGGGCATGCACACTGGAAAATGCGGATCCTACAACAAAAAAAAAATTGCAGGGTCTGTCCAGGCATCCCGGCGGACGCAAATAATTTGGCGGATCCGCAAAAAACGGATCCAACGGATGGCCATCCGTCAACATCCGCCGGTAATGCAACTCAATGGGGAAAAAAAACGAATCCGCCAAAAAAAAAATGGCTGATCCGTTTTTTTCAAAAACTGGCGAATTTTGACTGATGGTCAAAAACGGAAGTGTGAAAGAGGCCTAAGGACTCAATTTGGTAGTCAGCGGCTTTCCTGCCCGCTGTTGTCACAGTACCTGCACATGTCTTTAATGAGTAAGGAGTGCTTGGCCTTTTGATGTTGAATAGGTCAAAGAATGTTGATCTAGCCAAGGATCGATTACTTTGATCATTCAAGATAGCATACAAGTTTTACAGCTTTGTCTCTATGGCCCTTTGGGTACACTCTGACGAGGCATATTTTAGAATAGGACCTACTGTCTATTGTCCCTTTAGGCTGTGTGCACACGCTGCGGATTTAGGTGCGGATTCATCCGCGCGGAATTTGTAAAATCCGCAGGTGAAACCGCAGGTCAAAATACCTGCGGTTTTACCTGTGGATTGCTCTGCGGTTTTGCCCTGCGGTTTTTCATCTCCTCAATGGAGGAGATGGCAAACCGCAGCAGAATCCGCAGAAAGAATTGACATGTCAATTCTTTCTGCGGATTGAAAACCGCAGATAATCCGCGCTGAAAATTCCGCACCGTCTGCATTGCGGTTTTTGATTCCCATAGGGAATCATGGTACTGCACACCGCAGCAAAAACTGCTGAGGGTCCGCAGCGGCCAAAACCGCTGCGGAACCGCAGCAAAATCCGCAGCGTGTTCACACAGCCTTACAGACTTCAGTACATTATGAAGTGATCTCTGGCATAGCTGCATCAGTGCTCCTTTCCTCCCCGCCATGCTCACTGTCAGCTGTCTTGTTTTGTGCCCTCCATGGAGCTGGGCCAGGGTGTAGGGCAGTGTTATGATCCGTGGTGCCATATTCTGTGCATTTTACACTAACCTTACAATCCTTGGCGAGATGAGTGGTGAATGAGCAGCATTTGTAGCAGATGCCGTTCTCTTTCAGGAAGCTTCTGCGATCTGGCATAGATTTTCCTCTGAAGGCTCTGCATTTCAGGAGAGGAAGAGGCTTCTGATGGAGCGGGCACTCCTTGTCAGGTTCTTGTACCTTTGTCTCTGATTGAGAGCGGCCAGCAGACCTGTAATTGGAACTTGGAGAAGAAACATTAGTCTTGTGCACTGCCTCAGATGTTCTGCGTGGGTTTGCAGATGGTGGTGGTGTGGCATATGACATTGCAAAGTCAATGCTGGGATCATTTCTGATTGTCGCTTGTTCGTGTATAATGTCTACAAAAAAGGAGAAGGGAAGGAATGAAATACTCTGCTTATATTTGTACGTGGAGCCACGTGTGAGCCATCTCTCCTGTAGATTGTAGGGCAACTTTTAGACTATAGGGTTAACACCTTTGGCTGTGTCGAGGTATGCAAGTCCTGGTAGGTCACCTTCACATTTGGCAACTAGGACCTCCTGTAGCAGGTCACCTAGCTCTCTAAGTTTTGGGAGACCTTTATTAGATACAGTCATGGCCAAAAGTATTGACACCCCTGCAATTCTGTCAGATAATATTCAGTTTCTTCCTGAAAATGATTGCAAACACAAATTCTTTGGTATTATTATCTTCATTTAATTTGTCTTAAATGAAAAAACACAAAAGAGAATGAAGCAAAAAGCAAAACATTGATCATTTCACACAAAACTCCAAAAATGGGCCGGACAAAAGTATTGGCACCCTCAGCCTAATACTTGGTTGCACAACCTTTAGCCAAAATAACTGCGACCAACCACTTCCGGTAACCATCAATGAGTTTCTTACAATGCTCTGCTGGAATTTTAGACCATTCTTCTTTGGCAAACTACTCCAGGTCCCTGATATTTGAAAGGTGCCTTCTCCAAACTGCCATTTTTAGATCTCTCCACAGGTGTTCTATGTAATTCAGGTCTGGACTCATTGCTGGCCACCTTAGATGTCTCCAGTGCTTTCTCTCAAACCATTTTCTAGTGCTTTTTGAAGTGTGTTTTGGGTCATTGTCCTGCTGGAAGACCCATGACCTCTAAGGGAGACCCAGCTTTCTCACACTGGGCCCTACATTATGCTGCAAAATTTGTTGGTAGTCTTCAGACTTCATAACGCCATGCACATGGTCAAGCAGTCCAGTGCCAGAGGCAGCAAAGCAACCCCAAAACATCAGGGAACCTCCGCCATGTTTGACAGTAGGGACCGTGTACTTTTCTTTGAATGCCTTTTTATTCTCCTGTAAACTCTATGTTGATGCTTTTGCCCTAAAAGCTCTACTTTTGTCTCATCTGACCAGAGAACATTCTTCCAAAATGTTTTAGGCTTTTTCAGGTAAGTTTTGGCAAACTCCAGCCTGGCTTTTTTATGTCTCGGGGTAAGAAGTGGAGTCTTCCTGGGTCTCCTACCATACAGTCCCTTTTCATTCAGACGCCGACGGATTGTACGGGTTGACACCGTTGTACCCTCGGACTGCAGGGCAGCTTGAACTTGTTTGGATGTTAGTGGAGGTTCTTTATCCAACATCCGCACAATCTTGCGTTGAAATCTCTTGTCAATTTTTATTTTCTGGCCACATCTAGGTAGGTTATCCACAGTGCCATGGGCTTTAAACTTCTTGATGACACTGTGCACGGTAGACACAGGAACATTCAGGTCTTTGGAGATGGACTTGTAGCCTTGAAATTGCTCATGCTTCCTCACAATTTGGTTTCTCAAGTCCTCAGACAGTTCTTTGGTCTTCTTTCTTTTCTCCATGCTCAATGTGGTATACACAAGGACACAGGACAGAGGTTGAGTCAACTTTAATCCATGTTAACTGGCTGCAAGTGTGATTTAGTTATTGCCAACACCTGTTAGGTGCCACAGGTAAGTTACAGGTGCTGTTAATTACATAAATTAGAGAAGCATCACATGATTTTTCAAACAGTGCCAATACTTTTGTCCACCCTCTTTGTTATGTTTGGTGTGGAATTATATCCAATTTGGCTTTAGGACAATTCTTTTTGTGTTTTTTCATTTAAGACAAATTAAATGAAGATAATAATACCAAAGAATTTGTGTTTGCAATCATTTTCAGGAAGAAACTGAGTATTATCTGACAGAATTGCAGGGGTGTCAATACTTTTGGCAATGACTGTATTTTAGGAAAGTCATCAATTCTTTTTAACAAGGCACTCTCTATTACCTCTGCAGAGCCATAACACTCATCTAGCCTCTTCCAGATCTCTTTAAGGCTGATTTGAGGGTGGTTTATATTAATGTCTCTGATCCTTACTGCGTGTTTGACTGACTCTTCTCCTAGGTACTTGACTAGGAGGTCTATCTCTTCACTGTGTTGTAGCCCCAAGTCTCTAGTGACATTTTGGAAGGAAGCTTTCCAAGCTCTATAACCTTCAGCGTGGTCAGTGAATTTCATGAGTCCCTTGGTGACTAGATCATGTCTTGTGAAGATCTTAGCAAGTTCTGTTGTGAACTGGTTGTCAGCAGAGTATACTGGTGATGGGTCACCCTGATAGTGATGTGAGGTGCGTTCATACCTGTTAGTATCCTCAGGGTGGCGCCAGCCGGTGTCATATTGTCTGACGTGTGGTGTGTCAGCAAGGTGATTCATGTTGGTTACCTGGTGAGGGGCAAGGTAGACATTAGCATAGTTGTTTTTGCTCCACGTTTTCCTGGAGCTGAGCCTCATGATGACTCCCACTCGTTTCACTGGATGTGTCGTGATCTTGGTTATAGATTGGATCAGGAAGTTCATTAACATACTGAGATGTGCGTTGTGGTGAATCTTGCAGTGGCAACTTCAGACTTGATGCACTGCTACGGCTATGCAGCTCAGGGTTGTGCGCGGCTTGTAGTGATTCTGCCTCGGCTAGTGCTGCAGCAGCTTCTCTTTTAACTGCTAGGCTCTCTAAGGCGGCATCCACACGTACCTTCTCTAGCTGCATTTTTCTCTCTTGCTCATCTCTTTCTAGGCATAAACTTCTCTCTTGCTCATCTCTTTCCAAGCGTGTCTTCTCTCTTTCTAAGTGTGACTTCTCTCTTTCTTAGCGTAACCTTCTCTCTTGATCCTCTCTCTCTATGCGTGACTTTCTCTATTGATCTTCTAGGTGTGCTTTCTCTAATTTAAGTTCCATCTCTTCTACAGCAAAGCTTGCTCACATTTTGGCGGCTTCTGCATTTGCCCGGGCAATGGCGACCTCGCTGCTGATGGATACAGTCTTTGAGGAGACGGATGTAGCAGATTTTGTCCTATGTGATTTGTGGGACATGGTGTCTTAGAGGGATGCTTGGCTGTGCAGAGATTGCTGTAGCTGTATTAGTCTCTGTGTAGCCGGTGACTTGAATCTCACTAGCTGGATTTCTGCAGTTTACTAGTTCCTGCAGGATGGATGAAGGCTCTTCTATCTCTGAGTTCCACTAGCTGGAGAGCCGCTGTTCACTGCGGTCCTGCAAGATGGAAAGCGCTTCTCTCTGTATTCCCACTAGCTGGAGAGCTGCCGTTTCACTGTCTTGTCTTCAGCTAAATGAACGGGTTTCATATAGCTTAACAAGCAGCTAAACCGCTATACCGGGGTCCAATAAGGGAGCCTGTAGTTGAATCTGTGGTTTATTGAATGTAGGTATATAGATGGTGTAACTACAACAAAAATACATGAACACAATCAGTGGTAAGTTCATAAGAATACATACATATACAACATACATGTCTGCACTGATAGCTGAGAAGGGGAACTAACTAAGCTGGCTAATGTGGGAGATAGGAATATATAGAGGGAACATGTCACCTACCGGCGATGCTAATGCAGGGGGAGAAGAGGGATGAGGTACTTCCAGTATGCAGACTTGATAGAAAATGGCAGACTGAAGAGAAAAAGGGGGCTGGAATAGACCATAGTACTTTGCAAACTTACCCAGAATACATTGTGAATTGGAGGGAAAGAATACAGGACATACAATGCATAATAACATGCAGTTATGACTTTGGCCACTAGATGGAGCCAAAAACACTAAACATTAAACTATGGAAATCTGAACATTATATGCATACAGCAATCATTGTATGTTATCAAAATAGACAGTTCAGGAGTCATTAATTATGTCGGAGACAGAACAGGGGGGTTAGATTATATTGTATGGGGGCTTCATTATATTATGAGGGAGCTACATTATATTCTATGGGGGCTGCATTATACTATATGAGGAGGGCTACATTTTATTCTATGTAGGGGCTACATTATACTATATGGGGGGTTCATTATATTCTATGGGGGGTTACATTATATTCTGTGGAGTGGCTGCATTATCCTCTGGGGTAGCTGCCTTATTCTACAAGGGGTGGCTGCATTATACTATAAGAGAAGGGCTGCAATATATTCTATGGGGGGTTACATTATATTGTATGGCAGGCTGCTTTATACTCTGTGGGGTGGCTGCATTATGCTCTATGGGGTGGCTGCATTATACTGTATCAAGGACAATGGGGAATACATTATATGACGAACTATGGGATGCATTATACTATGGGAAGTGAATTGTACTACATGGATGACTATGGTGGTGCATTATACTATATGGAGAACTATGAGGAGTGTATTATACTATATGGAGGACTGAGCAGTGTATTTTAATATATGGAGAGCTATGAGGAATGTATTATACTATATGGAGGACTATGGGGCAGATTATATTATATGGAGGACTATGGGGTGTAAACTGTAGATGTGCTGCTGATAACATGATACTGTATGGTGATCTGTTAGTGATCCATTAGTGATCATTCTGTCCCCATCACTCTTTCTCAGACGGAGGAAAGAGGCCAAGAAACAAGTGTTGAACAAATTATTTAGCGGCCTGAACTCAGCGCATGTAAATACAACCAAAATGCTTATGTGTGATGTGCAATATGTTAGCATTTGGGGTCCCATTTTAAACTTTGCCTAGGGCCCCACTTTACCTAAAACCGGCCCTGAGTGTAGAGCATAGGATAAATGTGCGTCGAGCCTTACTGCGATCTTTGGGAGGCAGAATGAAGAAATCAAAAGCAGGTGAATAATTAGTTTTATTTAGTTTTTACGTTGTTTCTCATGCAGTATAAGTGATTACACGACTTTATTTTTCAGGTAGGTGAGATTATAGTGATAACAGAATTATATAGTTTTTTATGCTTGGCTGCTGTCACACACTAAAAGATGCTTTATTGTAAAACAAAGTTTTTGCATTGACATATTCTGAGAGCTATAATTTTTCTATAATTCTGCGGGCAGATTTAAGTGAGGGATTGTTTTTTGTGGAACGAGTCGACGTGCTTACTGGTACCATTTTCAGGCACATAACATTTTTTACTACTTATATAACGTGTGGTAGTTCAACTCATGTGGCAGTATGCAGAGGTAGAAAATAGGAACACCGTCTCTTTAAATCTTCAGTTGTTTTATTGTATTGCGGCATAAACCAACAAGAGGGGAAAATAAACACAGCCTTTCCGGCGAAAACAGAAAACAACAAAAAACAAACACTGCAACACAGTCCATACGTATGCGGGTGGCACCCTGCTCTGGAGCAATACAGATTCAGGACACAAAAAAACATTGGAGACTCCTCTCTTTAGTCTAGCTCAACCCAGACTGCCTGTAGAGTCCATTTATTTAAAACCCGGGACCATGTGACTCTTTCCATCATGTGACTGACCACATGATCTTGACATCACACAGGTCCTGACAGCTCTGCAGGTGGAGATAAAGTGGACCACCTCCCACCCGCTCTATGAGGTCCACATGAAACCAGCCCATTATGCAACTTTAACATAACCCTCACAACATGTCATGTGCTGGAGGCAGATACTCTGGTTTCATATCACTGATGCCATTAATCGCAGTGACATATATCTCCCCTCTGTTACCTTACCAGTTACTTTGTCACATATCCCCCCCTCTGCCAAAATCTGGGAGTTTTGGCACCTTCACTCGCTAAGTAATATAGTCTGGACAGTGCATCTGCTTTCCCGTGCAACTTTCCTGGCCTATGCTTGACGTGAAATATGAAATCTTGGAGGCATAAGAATCATCTAGTCACCCGAGCATTTTTACCCTTCTTTTCCCTCAACCATCTCAGAGGGACATGGCTAGATACCAGCTTAAACCTACGATCTAGCAGGTAGTGTCTCAGGGTATCTATGGCCCATTTTATGACTAAGCACTCCTTTTCGATGATGGCATATTTTCTTTTACATGAAGAGACCTTCTGGCTCAGATGTAAGATGGGATGCTCCTCCCCATTCTCTTCCGGAGATAGCACAGGTCCCAAGCTGACTTCTGACGCATCTGTCTAGATCACAAACTCCTTGCTGAAGTTTGGTGTTACCAGAACCGGATATTTACACAGAGCCTGCTTCAGCTCCTCGAAAGCCATCTCAGTCTCAGCAGACCATTAAATCAATGACAATCTTGTGCTTTGAAGGAGGTCCGTCAATGGTGTGGCAATCATGGTGAACCTTGGGGTAAACCACCTGCAGTAACCCACAATTTCAATTCTCTTGGAAAGCGGTTGTGGCCATTTCTGGATTTCCTCAATCTTGTTCATCTGATGCTTGATTTCGCCCCTCCCGAAGACATAGCCTTGGTATTTGGCCTCTTCCTTCCCTATGGCACATTTTCGAGGGTTTATGGTGAACCCCACATTCCTCAACGCATCCAAGACTGCCTCTACCTTTCATAGTTGACTACCCCAGTCAGGGCTGAAGACCACAATGTCATCTAGGTAGGCTGCGGTATACTTCTTATGGGGAGCCAGGACCCGATCCATCACACTTTGGAAGGTTGCTGGGGCCTTCTGCAGTCCAAAGGACATTCTGGTGTATTGGAAACACCCATAAGGCATTGAGAAAGCCATCGTCTCCTTGGCACTCTGGATATGGGGATATGGGGATCTGCGAGTAACCCTTGGTCAGGTCGAGAGTGGTGATGTACCTCATGGTTCACAGTCTTAATGAGTTAGTCTACATGGGGCATCGGATATGCATCGCCTTTGTAGACCTTAATCAGCTTGCGGTAATCATTGCAAAATTGCCACTCACTGTCGGGCTTTGGCACAAGCACTATGGTACTCGACCATCCACTTTTTGACTGCTCAATCCCCCCAAAGTCTAACATCCTCTTCACCTCATTGGCTATTACTTCTTGACGTGCTTCAGGAATTCTATAGGGCTTGAGGTTCACCCTTATGTGTGGCTATGTCAACACCTCATGCTTGACCACCTGTGTATGTCCTGGCAGCTCGGAGAACAGGTCACGGTTCTGCTGCAACAGTTCCCGACACTGTTGTCTCTGGGCTTGCGTTAGAGTCTCTGTAAAGGTGACATCGTCCACTGTGGCTTTGCGATTGGCTCTGAGGCAAGAAGTTTCCAGCGACTCCCGATCTCGCCATGGCTTGAGCAAGTTCACATGGTATATTTGGTGCGGTTTCCTTCGACCTGGCTGGTGTACATTTTAATTCACCTTGCTCAGTTTTTCCACCACCTCATATAGGCCATGCCATTTGGCTAGGAACTTGCTCTCCATCGTTGGGATAAGCACTAGTACACGGTCCCCGGGCTGGAACTGCCTCACTCTCGCTGAACGGGTATACACATTTGCCTGTGCCTGCTGTGCCTGGAGAAGATGCTCCTTCACGATGGACATTGCTTTTGCCATCCTCTCCTGTAACTGGAAGACATGCTGTATGATGCTCTGATGTGGCGGGACCTCAGCTTCCCAAGTTTCCTTGGTGATGTCCAGGAGCGCTTGCTGATGTCGATCATACAAGAGCTCGAATGGTGAGAAGCCATTAGAGGCTTGTGGAACTTCTCTGATTGAGAAGAGCAGAAATGGAAGCAGGTGGTCCCAGTCTTGACCATCCTTTTCAATTACATACATGAGCATCACCTTCAAGGTCTTATTTAAGCGCTCTATTAGGCTGTCTGTCTGCTGATGGTACACTGAGGTTCGCAGCTGGGCAATCTAAAGGACCTTACACAATTCCCTCATCACTTTGCTCATGAAAGGGGTTCCCTAGTCTGTCAAAATCTCTTTCGGCAGACCCATCTGTGCAAAAATATGAACACGTTCCCGGGCGATACTCTTGGCCAAGGAGTTTCTTAGTGATACTACTTCAGAGTACCAGGTCACACAATCCATGACCACTAAGATGTTTTGGTGCCCTTATGCAGATTTAACTGGAGGACCCACTAGTTCAGTATCAATTCTCTGAAATGGGACCTCTATCAAAATGTAATGCAACTAGGGGACTTCGGAAGTGAGTAGAGGGAGCGGTTATATGGCAGGTGGGGTAGGTCCTACAATAATTTAGGATATCTGGTAACACTGGCCAGAAGAACCTCTGCATTATTCTTTCCTGTGTTTTCTCTACCCCCAGATGTCCCCCAAAAACATGTGAATGGGCCATGTCTAAAACCTTCAGCTGGTAAGGTCCTGGAACCAACAGCTGCTCCACTATCTTCCCTCCCCTCAGTGTGGTCACCCGATACACTAACTGGCTTTTGACTGCAAAGTGAGGGTACCTGGTGTCAGCCCCCGACTCTTGAGCAACCCCATCTATCACAGACACATTTTCCAATTCCCCTTTTATGGTAAGATTCTGCATTCAAGCAGAGCCAAAATTTCCCTGGTAACCCCCAGATCAGGAACCTCGGCCTCACTGACCATCGTCTCATCCTCATCACCCGCCAGGACACACAAGGAGAACTTCTCCACCTCTGGTTGTGATGGTGATTTATCAGGGTTGAGTTGGCTTCTGCCTGAGTCACTTAGCAAACCCACCTTTCCCCACAAGTCCCAAAACAGGCTGAAGTTCCACCCGATTATCACAAGGTGTAGCAAGTCTCTCACAACCCCGACCTCATGGGACTCAGTGCCACAGTTTGTTTTTATATACACTCTGGAAATGGGGTAATCCTTGGCATTGCCGTGGATACAGCGGACATCCACGTGCTTCCCTGGGGTCAACTGGTGGGGGAGTGTGGACCTTACCATGGTCACCAAACTCCATGAGTCCAATAGTCCTGACAACAGTACCCCATTTATGGTCACTGGGCATAACTGAGGCCCATCTCCAGGCTGATGGTCCACACTGCAAGCAGGATAAGCATAATATGAGCAGCGCCTGCCTAGACTGCAATCCATCTGCTCAGAAGACAGGGCAATGGGCCGCTATGAGTCCAGGACTGTGACACTGCCAGCAGATCATATCTTTACCAACAGTCATTTGCAAGCCATCAATAGCTCCTTGAGGCCTTTAACTTCCCCCAGTGGTGGCTCTGCTACCCCTCTGTTGGTCAGTAGGGAGATGCACCCCCTGGGCTTTCTTAGGGACCTCTTAATCACCTAGTACCTTTCCACCAGGTCATCCACATTCCCATCTCTGGACTGGCCTTGGTAAGGAGTAGATAAATCTGTCTGTTGTGAGTTCATTTTCCCCTTCATTACTGAGGCCCGAGGAACTCCCTCTTCTGGTAAAGAAAGGTAGTGAGCCTGATTATCAAACACCTGAGGCTGATAATGATGACTGGCTGAGTGGAGTTACTGACTGGATATAAGGCTGCCGACGCCCTTCTGCCCTGCGGGTGATTTCTCTGTGGGATCCTTGGAGACCAGTCTGAATTCCTGCTCCTCTAAAGCTAAGTTTGCTGCTCGGCCTTTTGCTTTGGTGCTTTGACTTTGTTTTGCTTTGTTTTTCTGGATTTCTGCCATTCCCTGCTGGGGTGTGCTGAATTCATTTAGCTCTGTCTTCTGAAAATACCTGAGTGCTGATTTAGTTTTTGAAGCCTAGCTGCTTCAGGGTCTTTTTCATATCAGCTTGTTGGCTTATGTCTTTGATAGGGTTTTGGCAGATTGCAGACAGCAGCCTTCCTGTCCTTTCCTATCTAGGTAGTTTTGGGCCCCGTCTTTGCTCAGTCTATCTTTCTGTCTGTGTTAGTATTTTCATCTTGCTTCACCGTCATTATATGTTGGGGGCTGCCTATTGCTTTGGGGTCTGCTCTGGGGCAGTTTAGATTTCCCCTTTCTTTCCTTAGGCCTATGTAATTCTCTGGCTGTGATTGAGGGGTCTAGGGCATCGTAGGAACCCCCACGGCTACTGCTAGTTGTGTTGATAGGTTCAGGGGTCTGCAATCTGATAGTTGCCAACTTCTCTGGTTTTCTGGATTTAGCTTGTATTTCTGCTTTTGCCTCCTACGGTGACTCAATCATAACAGAATCACCCGCCATACCGCAGATCCTAGGGTACTCAATAGCAGGAAATAATTGTAAAAAAAAAAAAAAAAAAAAAAAAAAAAGTGTGTATATTTTTTCCTCTATATCTCTGAGGCCGTAGGGGGAATTTTTTTTTTCTCTCAATGGAGATAAA
The DNA here is from genome assembly GCF_039654945.1 of Dendrobates tinctorius. Lineage (NCBI taxonomy): Eukaryota > Metazoa > Chordata > Amphibia > Anura > Dendrobatidae > Dendrobates > Dendrobates tinctorius. The sequence goes on along the minus strand of NW_027361713.1, from coordinate 10,188,833 downwards.
GCAATTGTCTGATCGTGTGGAGCAGCTCATTCACATGCTGCTGAACCAAAGATTCCTACACCTGATGTATTTTTTGGGGATCGGTCTAAATTTTTGAATTTCAAAAATAATTGTAAATTATTTTTTGCATTGAAGCCTAACTCGTCAGGGAGCTCCGCACAGCAGGTTAAAATTGTCATCTCTTTGCTGCGTGGCGATCCCCAGGATTGGGCGTTTTCTTTGAAACCAGATGATCCTATTTTGACTAATGTGAATGCATTCTTTCAAGCTTTGGGGTTGTTGTAGGACGAACCTAATGCCATTGATCAGGCTGAAAAGACCCTGTTGGCATTGAGCCAGGGTCGTGATTCTGCAGAATTGTACTGTCAAAAATTCCGAAAGTGGGTAGTACTTACTACCTGGAATGATAATGCCTTGGCTGCTCTCTTTCGGAAGGGGTTGTCAGAAGCCGTAAAAGATACTATGGTGGGATTTCCTGTTCCCTCTGGTCTTGACGATTCTATGTCATTAGCCATTCAGATTGATCGGCGTTTGCGCGAACGCAAAGCTGCACGAGAGGTGTTGCCACCTGTTGAACAAATGTCTGAACCTATGCAATGTGATAGAGTTATTTCCAGAGAGCAGCGTCAGGAGTTCAGAAGGCGTAATAAGTTGTGTTTTTTCTGTGGAGATGCCTCGCATATTATTTCTGTCTGTCCTAAAAGAGAGAAACGCTTTGCACACACGTTTTCTGTTGGGGGTGTTCAACCTAAATTTCTTCTGGCTATTACTCTGATCTGCTCCCTGTCCACATTTTCCGCCAAGGCTTTTGTGGATTCTGGAGCAGCCCTAAACCTAATGGACTTGGATTTTGCTAAACGTTGTGGATTTCCGATGACACCTCTGCAGACGCCTATCCCTTTGAGGGGGATTGATGCTACTCCTTTGGCTAAAAATAAACCCCAGTTTTGGACCCAGGTGGTAATACAGGTCGCCCCAGACCATCAAGAAAATTGCAGATTTTTGGTGTTGCATAATCTGCATGATACTATTGTTCTGGGGTTTCCTTGGTTACAGATTCATAATCCAGTTTTGGATTGGAAATCTGTGTCTGTGGTGAGTTGGGGTTGTCGGTGTGCCTTTAGTGAGGCTCCGGTGTTTTCCACCTCTCCTCAGTCGCATGATGTTCCTGATTATTTGGCGGACTTTTATGATGTATTTAGTGAGAATGAGTCTGCGTCTCTGCCTCCTCATAGGAGTTATGACTGTGCAATTGAACTGAGCTCAGGGTGTAAATTTCCCAAGGGTCGGCTCTTCAATTTATCTGTACCTGAGCACGAGGCTATGCGATCCTATATTAAGGAGAAGTTGGAGAAGGGTCATATTAGACCATCCTCGTCACCCTTAGGTGCCGGTTTTTTTTTTGTAGCCAAAAAGGATGGATCATTAAGACCTTGTATTGATTATCGTGCCCTCAACAAAATTACTGTTAAATATCAGTATCCGTTACCCCTGATTTCTGATCTATTCTCCAGAGTTAAAGGTGCTTGCTGGTTTACCAAGCTTGACCTCAGGGGGGCGTATAATCTTATTCGCATTAAGCATGGGGATGAATGGAAGACGGCATTTAATACTCTGGAGGGACATTTTGAGTACCTGGTGATGCCTTTTGGGCTCCCTAATGCCCCTTCTGTCTTCCAGTGCTTCATGAACGATATTTTCAGAGATTTTGTCGATAAATTTTTGATTATCTATCTGGATGATATTTTGATCTTCTCCAAGGATTGGGATTCTCATGTGGAACATATTCGGACTGTGTTCCGGATCTTGAGGGAGAATTCCCTGTATGTCAAAGGATCTAAATGCCTTTTTGGAGTACAGAGGATTTCTTTTTTGGGATTTATTTTGTCCCCGTCAACTATTGAAATGGACCCGGCCAAGGTACAGGCCATTCACGATTGGGTTCAGCCCACTTCTTTGAAGGCCCTCCAGAAGTTTTTGGGTTTTGCTAATTTTTATCAGAAATTTATAGCAACATTTTTTAGTATTGCCAAGCCATTGACTGATTTGACTAAAAAGGGTGCTGATGTGTTAAATTGGTCTCCGGAGGCTGTTTCTTCCTTTCAGGAGCTGAAGCGAAGATTCACCTCCGCCCCGGTTTTGCGGCAACCTGATGTCTCACTTCCATTCCAGGTAGAGGTGGATGCTTCTGAGATTGGTGCAGGAGCTGTTTTGTCCCAAAAGGATCCTGTAACATCTAAAATGAATCCCTGTGCTTTCTTTTCCCGAAAGTTCTCTCCATCTGAACGTAACTATGATGTGGGGAATAGGGAACTGTTAGCCATGAAATGGGCATTTGAGGAGTGGAGACATTGGTTGGAGGGAGCTAAGCATCAAGTCATGGTCCTCACTGACCACAAGAATTTGATTTACCTAGAGTCGGCTAAGCGCTTGAACCCTAGACAGGCTAGGTGGGCCTTGTTTTTTACACGTTTTGATTTTGTGGTTTCTTTTCTTCCTGGAACAAAGAATGTCAAGGCAGACGCCCTCTCTAGGAGCTTCTTTGCTGATTCTCCTGTGGTGACCAAGCCTGCTACCATCTTAGGCGAAGGGGTAGTTCTTTCTGCCATCTCGCCCGATTTGAGACGTGCTCTGGAAGAGTTCCAGGAGGACAAACCTGAGCGTTGTCCCAGTGGAAAGTTGTATGTTCCTGACCAGTGGAAGAAGAGAGTGATGTCTGAAGTTCATTGCTCTGCTTTGGCTGGTCATCCAGGTATTTTTGGTACTAGAGATCTGGTGAGTCGGTTTTTTTGGTGGCCCTCCTTGTCTCGTGATGTCAGGAATTTTGTGCAGTCCTGTGGGACGTGCTCCCGGTCTAAATCGTGTTCTCGCTCAAGTGGGTTGTTGATGCCTTTGCCTGTCCCCAAGAGGCCATGGACCCATATTTCAATGGATTTCATCTCTGATATGCCTGTCTCTCAGAGGATGACTGTTATTTGGGTGATTTGTGATAGGTTCTCTAAGATGGTTCATCTTGTACCACTCCCTAAGTTGCCATCTTCCTCTGAGTTGGTGCCCCTGTTTTTACAACAGGTGGTTCGTTTGCACGGGATTCCTGAGAACATTGTATCTGACAGAGGAGTCCAGTTTGTGTCTAGATTTTGGAGAACGTTCTGTTCCAGGCTGGGAATTCAGTTGTCCTTCTCCTCTGCTTTTCACCCTCAGACCAATGGGCAGACAGAGAGAACAAACCAGACCTTGGAGTCATATTTGAGATGTTTTATTTCTGCTGATCAGGATGATTGGGTTTCATTTTTGCCCTTGGCCGAATTTGCTTTAAATAATAGAGCTAGTTCTGCCATTTTGATGTCACCTTTTTTTTGTAACTTTGGGTTTCATACTCGATTTTCTTCAGGGCAGGTGGAGCCCTCTGCCTGCCCAGGTGTTGACACTGTGGTGGAGAGAATGCACCAGATCTGGGACCAAGTGGTGGATAAGTTATCTCTCTCCCAGGAAAAGGCCCAGCGGTTTTCCAACCGACATAGGACCATTGGTCCCCTGTTTAAGGTTGGTGATATGGTGTGGTTATCATCAAAAAATATTGCTGTGAAGGTGGCTTCTCCTAAGTTTAAGCCTAGATTTATTGGACCTTACAAGATTGTGGAGATTATTAATCCGGTATCTTTTCGTTTGGCTCTTCCTTTCACATTTAAAATCCATAATGTGATCCATAAATCTTTGTTGAAGAGGTTTGTTGAACCTGTTGTTCTGGGGGTGGCACCTCCAGACCCTGTATTGGTTGAAGGTAACATGGAATATGAGGTAGAGAAAGTAATGGATTCCCGTCTGGCTAGACGGAGACTCCAGTATTTGGTTAAGTGGAAGGGTTATGGTCAGGAGGATAATTCCTGGGTCTCTGCCTCTGATATTCATGCCAAAAGATTGGTGCGTGCCTTTCATCGGGCTCACCCTGATCGCCCTGGTGGCGTAGTTGAGGGTTCGGTGACCCCTCCTCAAGGGGGAGGTACTGTTGTGAGTTCATTTTCCCTTTCATTACTGAGGCCCGAGGAACTCCCTCTTCTGGTAAAGAAAGGTAGTGAGCCTGATTATCAAACACCTGAGGCTGATGATGATGACTGGCTGAGTGGAGTTACTGACTGGATATAAGGCTGCTGACGCCCTTCTGCCCTGCGGGTGATTTCTCTGTGGGATCCTTGGAGACCAGTCTGAATTCCTGCTCCTCTAAAGCTAAGTTTGCTGCTCGGCCTTTTGCTTTGGTGCTTTGACTTTGTTTTGCTTTGTTTTTCTGGATTTCTGCCATTCCCTGCTGGGGTGTGCTGAATTCATTTAGCTCTGTCTTCTGAAAATACCTGAGTGCTGATTTAGTTTTTGAAGCCTAGCTGCTTCAGGGTCTTTTTCATATCAGCTTGTTGGCTTATGTCTTTGATAGGGTTTTGGCAGATTGCAGACAGCAGCCTTCCTGTCCTTTCCTATCTAGGTAGTTTTGGGCCCTGTCTTTGCTCAGTCTATCTTTCTGTCTGTGTTAGTATTTTCATCTTGCTTCACCGTCATTATATGTTGGGGGCTGCCTATTGCTTTGGGGTCTGCTCTGGGGCAGTTTAGATTTCCCCTTTCTTTCCTTAGGCCTATGTAATTCTCCGGATGTGATTGAGGGGTCTAGGGCATCGTAGGAACCCCCCACGGCTACTGCTAGTTGTGTTGATAGGTTCAGGGATCTGCAATCTGATAGTTGCCAACTTCTCTGGTTTTCTGGACTTAGCTTGTATTTCTGCTTTTGCCTCCTACGGTGACTCATTCATAACATCTGTCCATTACAACCCACTCCACCATCTGGGCTGGTTGCACCAGATACAGCAAGCTGAACATTTGGGAGCGAGGAGGTTTATACGCCCTGTGACAAACCCTTTGCGCTCGGACAGACATAGTCACCCCTGAGCGTGCCAGTATCTCAGTTTTAAATATAAGGCCAGGTCATAATAAGGTTTTTGTGGCTCGCCAGTTAGATAGGGGGCCAGCACTTCTGCCCACTGGTCTGTTGACAGTCTCTCTCGCTCCACTACCCGCTCAAAAGCAGTCAGAAATGCCTCTACATTGCCATCATTTTCTGCATCACTCGTGTTACCGCTTTCTGGACGTGGGTGTCATCACCTGGACTTGTGGAATGGGCTTCCAGTCTCCCACGAACCGCCTCATCAAGCAGATCAATCAGCTGCTGTTGTCTGAACTGGTCCTGATGCTGTTGCATCTGCTGAATAAGCAACGTTCTTTTCTCCTTGTCACTGTTAGCACCACGCCGGCTTCCAGGCGTGTTAGTTCACTCTGCATGCTCCCAGCAGCACTTCTAGCTGGGCCCCTGACCATGTTCTAAGGGCACGCGCACGCTCCCGCCCTCTTAAAGGGCCAGCGCGTGCACTATTTCCTCTCCAGCCAACGGTTTTCATGCATTATGTATATATTGCTTCCTCTCCCTTGGGGAGGTGCCTGAGCAACCTTCTTGTTTCTGTCTATGTTCTGTAAGGTCGCGTACTAGTGAAGGTTATGCACGCTATACTCTAGGTACAAATCCTGCCTGTTGTACTCCAAGTACAAATCCTGCCTGTTGTACTCTAAGTACAAATCCTGCCAGCTGTCCTCTAAGTAGGAATTCTGCCTGTGGTACTCTAAGTGCAAATCCCACTTGCTGCACTCTGAAGCAAATCCTGCTTGCTGCACTCTGAAGCAAATCCCGCTTGCTGCACTCTGAACCAAATTCTGCCTGTTGTACTCTGAAGAAAATACGGCTAGCTGCACTCTGACACAAATTTTTTCTCTGATACGAACTCTGTCTGCTGCACTCTGATATAAGCTCTGCTAGCGGCTTCATCCAGTCTGTTCTTCGGGTTCAGCTGCTGCCACCCGTTGGTCTGCCCTGGAGTGGTACCTGGCATTCATCGGGAGCCAAGTCTAACCTCACCATCAGAGGCTCTAGTGAATAGTCAGGTGATCGCTTAGTCATGCCCCTCCTGGCTCTCCACGGTTCATGGCACAGTGGTTCCACAAACCACGTTCGTGACACTCCATCTTGTCTGTCATCTCCTGGCGGCTCCTTTACCCAGGACATGCGGTTTGTCCACCGCTGCTACTTGTGTTCCCGGAATGTTGCCCGTAGAGTTGAGCGACTTTTGGTTTTTTAGGGTCGCGTTTCGTTTCGTGAATCCCGACTTTTCCAAAAGTCGGGTCGAGCAAGATCGTCCGATTATAGGGAAAAGTGAAAAGGGTCGTCCCGAAACACGAAACCCAATGTAAGTCAATGGGGAATAAAAGTCGGCAGTGAGAGGAGGACAGGAAACACACCAACAGTGCCCATTTGAATGCCAAAAGCATCAATTCTTCTTACTTAAGCTTCTCAACCTTAATTAACTTCATAATACAAGTAACGCACTGAAAAATGGGGGTTATTTGGCTACAGTTGTGGGGGGGGAGGGCTGGCTCCAGGTTTTCATGTGCCCTGGGCGAAAGAGCGCCCCTTTAACACATACCACAACTCATCATGCTCCGATACGGCAGATAAATAGCGGTATAGTACAATGAAAAATACTTCACTTTTTACAGCTCATGACAAGGCCCATCTATTTCTCCATACAGAATCATTGGTCCAATATAATGTTTGAAACAGTATATGATGAGCTCCACATAATGCTACAGTATATGTTGGTCCCCATGGATGAAGCTCCACTGTCTTATGGGCCCAAATAATGCTCCAAACATAATGGGCCCCATTTCTAATGCTCTAGTGTATAATGGGCCCTGTAAATGCTGCTCCAGTGTCTGATGTTCACCTTTGGAATGTTCCAGTGTATGGTGGGCCCCATCTATCATTCTCCAGAGTATAGTGCTCCCCAAAAATTGCTGTCCCAACATTGAAAACAATGAAATAAGTCTCCTCGCTAGGGAATCCCTGTACTAGTCTGGACTCCTCGTCGTTCCCATCTTCCATCTCACTGCACAGTATTTCAACCTTGCAAGTGCTGTGATCCTGAGCAAGCAGGGGGGGCCCACTCGTTGGCGACGACACTGGCACAGGGCCCCTGATAGTACGGTGGTGTGTCTGATGGCGGGTGGGTCGAACCTGCACTTTCATCTGCAGCTTCCTCTTTGTCACCGTGTAAGATGGAACTGTATATGGGAAGGGTAACCTGAGTTTCATCAGGGTCAGATTCAGGCCGTGTAGCGTGCGAGGGGAATGTAGTGGTCTGGGTCAATGTACCAGCAGATTCATTGAGCAGTGGCTGGGCATCAGTGCACTTGTGTCGCCCCCAGGAATACGGTCGCCACAGTGGCATTACCTTCCTCCTAGGGAGTGTGATGTCATGCTTGGGAGCAACGAAGGATCTCTCTAGCAGGTTAACTGATTGGGCGGCGTTATTCCCATGAGTCATGACCCTCCAAACAGCGTTCATGAAGGCAAAGTGTTTGTTTTACGTGGGCAGTATGGTTGCAAAGCTGAACCTTAAAGGAATGTCCAGAAGGGCACCACCAGGAGTGGAGCCTACGGTTTAATTCGACTCCACCTGGGAAACCTCAACCATGCAAGCTACAGAACAGATGCACACATTGCAAGCTTAATTCCGTTAATGAACGAGACTCCGTCATGCCCCGCGGTCCGAGTCTGGCTTACTAGAGGGACACGTGAGGATCTGGCACATGAGATTGGCCAATAACTGGTGTGTCATGCCCTTACATGTCCGTGGCTGCATGTGCGCTACACTGAAAAGGCCAGCGTTTGTCGCTTACAGGTGCAGATAACCCGCTGAACAACGTTAGTGATGGGGATCTGTGATTACAATTATTACCCGCGAACGATGATTTCCCAGTAAGTGCAGGTCAACCGCAGTTCCGGAATTAGGCCTAACCGTCATTCCTGAAAAAATGAAAAACTTACGTGTGCAAACCACAGGTGCTGTAGCTTGCTTAACAGCTCGCCAGCCGTTCTCAGGCCCAGTATGGATTACACGTGATTGCACAAAGGTGAGAAAGGGTACCGTATCCCCAGATAACATGTATGGATAGCGTACACATTCAAAATATATGTCTATACATCAGGAGGCAGGCTCAGATGGTGTTAGGCCCAGTATGGATTGCACGTGATTGCACAAAGGTGAGAAAGGGTACCGTATCCCCAGATAACATGTATGGATAGCGTACACATTCAAAATATATGTCTATACATCAGGAGGCAGGCTCAGACGGTATTAGGCCCAGTATGGATTGCACGTGATTGCACAAAGGTGAGAAAGGGTACCGTATCCCCAGATAACATGTATGGATAGCGTACACATTCAAAATATATGTCTATACATCAGGAGGCAGGCTCAGACGGTGTTAGGCCCAGTATGGATTTGACGGCCCAGACTACACAGCGGAGGAGCAGGGAGAGGTAAAGATTGCAAATGCTTGGGCCCTGCCCAAGCAAGGGGGGCCCACTCGTGGGCGTCGGTACTGGCACTGGGCCCCTCATAGTTCGGCGGTGTGTCTGATGGCGGGTGTGCACCACCACCGTCAGAGACACTTGATTGCACTATGAGGGACCCTGTGCCAGTGCCCGCGCCCAAGAGTCGGCCTACCCACCTGTCCAGGGCAACGGCACTCGCACTGTGTCGTGCGCTAGGTGGTGACCCCGGCCATGGGGGGGGGGGAGGCAGCACAGTTAGGGAGTTTTAGAAAGTGGCATATGTTGATGTTGGACATTCAGCTGATGCAAAAGGTGAAATAGGTCAAGTCCCAGGAAGAGGTGGACCAAAGCAAGCCATTTTTCTGTCACCCTATGTGTCACCAGGGGAAGGTGGGACAAAATCCTTGGAAACCCATGCGTGGTTCATTTTAATGAAGGTTAGATCATCCACATTTTGGGTTGACAGACGGGTCCTTTTTTCTGTCAGGATTGATCCAGCTGCACTGAAGACTCTTTCCGATAGCACACTTGCAGCTGGGCAAGCGAGCTCCTGTAAGGCATATTGTGCCAATTCAGGCCAGGTGTCCAGTTTAGCGGCCCAATAGTCAAAGGGGAATGACCTGTGTGGGAGAACATCGATATGGGAGGAAAAGTAGTTTGTAACCATAGTTGACAACTGCTGTCTCCTGTCACTTTCCATCGATGCAGTATTACCAGTTGTGTGAGCGGTACTTGAAAAATCAGTCCACAACATTGTCATGAAACCCCTGTCTCCAACGCCACTTCTGCTGTGTGCACCACGAACACCTCTGCCAAGCTGACCCTGGCCTGTACGGCTCGTGTGAGAACCATCACTGCTGCTGTGTGCTGGGAATGCCTCAAGCAACCGATTTACCAGAGTTGCTTGTTTATTAGCCAATCTTAGGTCAAGGTTCTCCTGTGGCATGATGTTTTGTAATTTGCCTTTATAGCGTGGATCCAGGATGCTGGCCAACCAGTAGTCGTCATCATTCATCATTTTGGCAATGCGGGGGTCCCTTTTTAGGATCTTTAAGGCATAATCTGACATGTGGGCCAATGTTCCCGGTGTCAATGATGCACTGCGAGTGCTGGTTGGAGGAGCACTTTCTGGCAAATCCATATCCCTCCAGTCACGCAAAAATCCTGTACCAGACCTTGCCACGCCAACATTTTCACTTGCCCCACGAGATGCATCCTCCTCCCCTAAGTAATCATCCCCATCATCCTCCTCCTCCTCCTCCTCTTCTTCCTCCACCTCGTCCAGGAGAGGTCCCTGAGCAGACAATGGCTGAATGTCATCAAGGATTCCCTCCTCCTCTTCCTCCTCATCAACATTGGCTGCAGAAGCCTGCTCCTTATGGTGCATCAAAGTTTGCATGAGCAGACGCATAAGTGGGATGCTCATGCTTAGGATGGCGTCGTCTGCACTTACCAGCCGTGTGCATTCCTCAAAACACTGAAGGACTTTACAGAGGTCTTTCAGCTTCGACCACTGCACACCGGTCAACTCCATGTCTGCTCTCAAAGTGCCTGGCCGTGTATCCTCCCACAAATGCATTATGGCCTGCCTCTGCTCGCACAGCCGCTCCACCATGTGCAGGGTGGAGTTCCACCTTGTTGCAATGTCGATAATGAGGCGGTGGTTGGGAAGGTGGAGCAATCGCTGCAGCTTCTACATACGAACGGAGTGTACAGGCGACCGGCGGATGTGCGCGCACAGTCTTCGCACCTTCTGGAGCAGGGCTGTTAACTCCGGATAATTTTTGAGAAAGCACTGCACCACCAGGTTCAAGGTGTGAGCCAAGCAAGGTATGTGGCTGAGTTTTGAAAGGGCTATGGCTGCCACAAAATTACGCCCGCTATCACTAACTACCTTGCCTGCCTCAAGATGTACACTGCCCAGCCATGACTCAGTTTGTCGCTGAAAGTACTCGGCCAGCACCTCGGCGGTGTGTCTGTCGCCCAAACACATCATCTGCAACACAGCCTGCTGACGCTTTCCACTAGCTGCTCGATAGGGGGACACCTCGTGTGCAACAGTGGCAGCTGCAGATGGAGTGCTCGTACGACTGCGCTTTGTGGACGAGCTTTCGCTTCTGAAGGAGGAGGAGGAGGGTCGAACGCCTACAGCCAACTGTTTCCTATACCGTGGGCTAGGCAGCACTGTCCCACCACCGCTGTCCCCTGTGGACCCTGCATCCACCACATTAACCCAGTGCGCAGTGATGGACACGTAACGGCCCTGGCCATGCCGACTGGACCATGCATCAGTTGTGAGGTGCACCTTTCCGCTCACTGACTGCTTGAGTGCATGGACAATGCGGTCTTTCACATGATGGTGGAGGGCTGGGATGGCTTTGCGAGAGAAGAAGTGGCGACTGGGTAGGTCATAGCGTGGTACTGCATAGGCCATGAGTTCGCGGAAAGCTGCGCTTTCCACAAACCGAAAGGGCATCATCTCAAACGAGATTAGTTTGGCAATGTGGGCGTTCAAACCCAGTGTACGCGGATGAGAGACTGAGCACTTTCTTGACCTACTCATAGTGTCTGGGATGGTGAGCTGGACTTGAGAGCTGCATATGGTGGACAGGGCGGACTGAGAGAGGGTTGATGATGGTGATGAAGTTGGTGTTCTTTCTGATGGCCTAGAATCAGTCTTTCGTTGATATAACAGTGGGATTCCCTGACTGCTGTGGCCTTGCAACGACACCTCAACATTTGCTGCTGTGCTAACCGGTGGGCTTACAGTGGGGGAAACAATGTAGTGTTGCTGACTACCTTCGTTGTGATCAGTTGCACATGAGGTTTGGTGTTGTGTCCACGCTTGCAAGTGCATGGTGGTTAAATGTCTAAGCATGCAACTGGTATTCAAATTTTTCAGATTTTTCCCTCGGCTAAAGGTCTTTGCGCACTTCTTACAGATAACCTTGGCCTGTTCATTAGGATTTTGTTCAAAAAAGTGCCACACTGCACTCTTTCTACTATGGAAGACATTTTGCGTCCTTGCACTCTGTGCTATTTTGACCGTCTGGCCAAGCAGTCCAGCAACTTTTCGGCTTTTTGTAACCCGTTTTTGGACTGCTCCGTGCCTGCCAGATAAGAGCTGTTGCGATGTCGATGTCTGCGGCGGATGCTCCTCCTCCTCTTCTGAGCTATTGGCAGCGGCACCCTCTTCCCCCAATGGATGCCAATCTGGGTCAAGACCTGGGTCATCCATCACCTCCTCTTCAATGTCATGTGCACCTTCCTCTGTGTCACCGTGTATGGTGGTATAGTGTGCGGGAAGGGGCACCTGAGTCTCATCAGGGTCAGAATATGGCTCTGTACACTGCGAGGACAATGTAGTGCTCTGAGTGAATGTACCAGCAGAATCATCCATCAGCGGCTGTGCATCAGTGCACTCCATGTCAGATTCATCTTGGCCTGGGTAATTCACCATTTGACTTGATAATCCAGGCATGGTATGTGAAAACAGCTCCATGGAGTAATCAGTAGTATGGCCTGCGTCATCCTTCAATCTTGGTTGGGGTGAAGGACACAAGGAAAGGTGTGGTTCATGAACATGAGCCTCCAATGACGACTCAGTGCTTTTACTTTTTACAACTGAAGAAGAGGAGGCGATAGAGCTGGAGGCTGAGTCAGCAATGTAAGACAAAACTTTTTCCTGATGCTCTGGCTTTAAAAGCGGTTTGCCAACTCCTAGAAAACTAAGCCTTCGAGGCCTTATGTAGCCAGACGATGACGCAGGCTCAACACCTCCTGCATTCGGTCCTATTTTGCTCTTGCCACTACCATCAGATCCACCACCAACACCATCATTACCAGCTGCCAACCCCCACCCAATTCCACTGCCTCTTCCACCAGCCTTCCTCATTTTTGGTAAAAATGTAGACAAAATCCAACAAACTATATAGTAATGTAAAACAAGGTACAAGGCGTCTATAGGACAGGGGAGATTTTGAATTTCTGCTCACACTAGTGGACACTGGACACTTTTGGATTGTGTGAGGCCCAATGAATATCTGAGCGCTATGTGACAGGCTCGATGGCACAGCTGTGACCAAAGTGACTAGAGGATAAGTGAGATTTTGAATTTCAGCAGACACTTGTGGACACTGGACACTTTTGGATTGTGTGAGGCCCAATGAATATCTGAGCGCTATGTGACAGGCTCGATGGCACAGCTGTGACCAAAGTGACTAGAGGATAAGTGAGATTTTGAATTTCAGCAGACACTTGTGGACACTGGACACTTTTGGATTGTGTGAGGCCCAATGAATATCTGAGCGCTATGTGACAGGCTCGATGGCACAGCTGTGACCAAAGTGACTAGAGGATAAGTGAGATTTTGAATTTCAGCAGACACTTGTGGACACTGGACACTTTTGGATTGTGTGAGGCCCAATGAATATCTGAGCGCTATGTGACAGGCTCGATGGCACAGCTGTGACCAAAGTGACTAGAGGATAAGTGAGATTTTGAATTTCAGCAGACACTTGTGGACACTGGACACTTTTGGATTGTGTGAGGCCCAATGAATATCTGAGCGCTATGTGACAGGCTCGATGGCACAGCTGTGACCAAGGTGACTAGAGGATAAGTGAGATTTTGAATTTCAGCAGACACTTGTGGACACTGGACACTTTTGGATTGTGTGAGGCCCACTGATATCTGAGTGCTATGTCACAGGCTCGATGGCACAGCTGTGACAAAAGTGACGAGAGGATAAGGGAGATTTTGAATTTCTGCAGACACTTGTGGACACTGGACACTTTTGGATTGTGTGAGGCCCACTGATATCTGAGCGCTATGTCACAGGCTCAATGGCACAGCTGTGACAAAAGTGACGAGAGGATAAGGGAGATTTTGAATTTCTGCAGACACTTGTGGACACTGGACACTTTTGGATTGTGTGAGGCCCACTGATATCTGAGCGCTATGTCACAGGCTCGATGGCACAGCTGTGACAAAAGTGACGAGAGGATAAGGGAGATTTTGAATTTCTGCAGACACTTGTGGACACTGGACACTTTTGGATTGTGTGAGGCCCACTGAATATCTGAGCGCTATGTCACAGGCTCGATGGCACAGCTGTGACAAAAGTGACGAGAGGATAAGGGAGATTTTGAATTTCTGCAGACACTTGTGGACACTGGACACTTTTGGATTGTGTGAGGCCCACTGATATCTGAGCGCTATGTCACAGGCTCGATGGCACAGCTGTGACAAAAGTGACGAGAGGATAAGGGAGATTTTGAATTTCTGCAGACACTTGTGGACACTGGACACTTTTGGATTGTGTGAGGCCCACTGATATCTGAGCGCTATGTCACAGGCTCGATGGCACAGCTGTGACAAAAGTGACTAGAGGATAAGGGAGATTTTGAATTTCTGCACACACTTGTGGACACTGGACACTTTTGGATTGTGTGAGGCCCACTGAATATCTGAGCGCTATGTCACAGGCTCGATGGCACAGCTGTGACAAAAGTGACTAGAGGATAAGGGAGATTTTGAATTTCTGCAGACACTTGTGGACACTGGACACTTTTGGATTGTGTGAGGCCCACTGATATCTGAGCGCTATGTCACAGGCTCGATGGCACAGCTGTGACAAAAGTGACGAGAGGATAAGGGAGATTTTGAATTTCTGCAGACACTTGTGGACACTGGACACTTTTGGATTGTGTGAGGCCCACTGATATCTGAGCGCTATGTCACAGGCTCGATGGCACAGCTGTGACAAAAGTGACTAGAGGATAAGGGAGATTTTGAATTTCTGCAGACACTTGTGGACACTGGACACTTTTGGATTGTGTGATGCCCACTGATATCTGAGCGCTATGTCACAGGCTCGATGGCACAGCTGTGACAAAAGTGACTAGAGGATAAGGGAGATTGGATTGCTTTTAAAAAAGCAGTTTGCAGAGCAGTGGGTAAACAGCAATGCCAGCCTGTCAGGAAGCCTTAAAAGGCAGCCCAACAACCAACACCACTGATACACCACAATATAGCCTCCCCTTGCACTGCACACACAGTGACTGGTGTGTTGTGCAGGCCAAATCGCTAGCAGCAGAAGCAGTTTTTTTGTCTTCTTCCCTGCCTAACGCTCTCCCTACAGAATCAGCAGCAACCTCTCCCTATACTGAGATCGGCAGAAGTAAGATGGCGGTCGGCGTGCACGCCCTTTTATACCCCCTGTGACGCCCACCAAAGCAAGCCAATCACTTGCATGCCCTTCTGAAAGATGGTGGTGACCCGTGCCTATGTCATCACGTTGCCCACAGTGTCCGTGGATCCTGATTGGCTGAAAAAGAGCGCAAAACAAACTTTTGAAACGCGACTTTGGCGCGTAAGTCGACGACCTCGTGGCCGACCTCATCCTAGGGTCGGGTTTCGTTTCATGAAACCCGACTTTGCCAAAAGTCGGAGACTTTTGAAATTTTTCGACCTGTTTCGCTCATCCCTAACTGACACAATTAAGCGCAGTGACACATGTCTCCCCTCTATTACATTACCAGTGACTTTGTCACAAAGGATACAGAGTATCCAAAAACACCACTTATGAAAATATTAAATTGAATACATATTTGAATACATATTTATTACAAAAGAATTACTATTAAAAAATATTAACCAAAAAATAGCTGATACATGTTGTAGGATTCATAGAAGGAAATTAATCAAGTGTAAAGAGAAGTGGTAGAGTGAGGTCAGGCAAAGGGTAAAAATAGCATTTATATATTTGTCAAATCAAAGGATACTGATTCAATTTAGGTAATACATATAAGACAAATATATGAAAGAGAGGTTAATCAGTCCATATGGAGAATAATGCAATGTAATGCTTTGCCATACTGAAGTCAATAGATCATTCACTATACCACAGATGCCCCAATGCGAGTTTTGCTGTTTTGCTTTCTCAAGTGGAGTCATTATTTATTTTATATATATTACCTGAATCTAATCAGTATCCTTTGAGTCCCCTTGAGAAAGCAAAACAGCAAAAAGTGTGAGTATAAATAATATAATGGAGCTCTCCCACTACAGGTAACCAACCAGAGGGAGACCCAACTTGTAGTCTCCACATTTCATAAAATTGTTAGTAACATCAGCAGCAGTAGCAACAGTAGGCACAGAAGCCACGACAAAAGTGCGACAGACTACAATAATGCGAATTCAGTGCAGCGCACTAAAAGCTACACCATCACCTAGTCTGCCCAGATTATGACTGTGGTGCAAAAGTAATTGGAGATCCATGACTTGTTCATATTGATGAAAGTTAGGTGGTCTACACTTTCAGAGGACAGCCGTCAGGACACCACCAGCAGCCCTGAAGACACGTTCTGAGAGAACGCTGGCTATCGGGAATGATAAAACCTCCAAGGCGTGACAAGCGATCTCAAGCCACTCTTCCATTTTTGAAGACCAAAATGCAAAAGGGATTAAAACCCCTGATAGCATTGATATTGAGCTCGAGATACTCCTGCACCATATTTTCCAGTCGTTCACTAAGTCTCAGAATTGCCTCACCTTTTTCAAAAATATTTATATTTTATATTTATAAAATATATTTAAAAATAAATATAATAATAATAAATAAAATAAAAATAATATTTAAAAAATATATTTATATTTTATATATTATTTTTTTATTTATATTTTTCAAAAATATTTATAACTCATTTATAAAGCATCAAGCACCATTTATAAAGCACACAGCGCTTCACACACATTTTTAACACTGTCGCCAGTGGGGCTCACAATCTAAAATTCCTATTAGCATGTCTTTGGAGTGTGTGAGAAAAATGGAGTACCTGAAGGAAACCCATGCAAACTTAGGAAGAACATACAAACTCTTTTCAGATGTTGTCCTTGGTGGGGTTTGAACACAGGACCCCAGTGCTGCAGTGCAAACCACTAAGGCTGGTTTCACATTAGCGCTTTTTAAGCGCACGCACGGCCGGGGGTAGCTCCGCCCCCGAGCCGGCTCTCTGCCCGGCGTGCCCGCCCCTTGCTTGTAGAGCCGCCTCCTAGCGGACAGCGGCGCCTGCGATCGGCGCACCCTATCTTTAGCATAGGGTGCGCAGATCGTGCGCAGGCCGTGCGCTAGTTGCGCTTTGACCTGCGCTGCGCACTTTTGACGGTGCGCCGTGTGCGCCAAAATCCGAAAAGTTCAATTTTGGCGCGCACGGCGCACCGTCAAAAGTGCGCAGCGCAGGTCAAAGTGCAACTAGCGCACGGCCTGCGCACGATCTGCGCACCCTATGCTAAAGATAGGGTGCGCCGATCGCAGGCGCCGCTGTCCGCTAGGAGGCGGCGCTACAAGCAAGGGGCGGGCACGCCGGGCAGAGAGCCGGCTCGGGGGCGGAGCTACCCCCGGCCGTGCGTGCGCTTAAAAAGCGCTAATGTGAAACCAGCCTTACACTGGGTTGGAAGTCTATAAGTGCAATGCACACTGTGAGCCTCACTGCTGTCTTAGGGAAAACCATTCATAAGATTGTCTACAAGCATATTTCGATACTCCAGCATGCTTATGTCCCTTTCCCGGGGGAAAGCATCTGGCAAAATTTACTCTTGTATCTAACAGAGTGTCAACCCAATAGAAGGTGCTCATGTGTCTGGTAGTTTCCATGTGGTCAAAGTCCATCACCTCTTCCTCCTCACCCTCCTCCATTTGTCCTCGGCTCCTGCACCATTGCTAACAGTTTGTCTGATACCATTAGCCCCCTTGGTGACTGTAATACATCCTCCCATGGCTCCTGTGCAATGACAGTCAGGAGCTTAGAGATATTGTTATCCCTTCTGCATCCTCCTCTGCTTCCTCCTTTTCCTCTGGGACCACCTCCTCCTCCCGCAGACTATTCATAGTGTGCTACAGAATGTACATTAGCGGAATAGTGATATTGATGATGGCATCATCAGCGCCAACCATTTTAGTAGCCTTTTCGAAACTGTGGAGAAGGGTGCAGAGGTCCTTCATCTGTGCCCACTCCGCAAGCACTGTGTTGGCCCAGGCTATGCAAAAGGATATGCTGCACCAGGGCTCGTCGCTGCTGCCACAATCACTGCAACATGTGCAGAATGGAATTCCACCATGTTGGAACATTGAAAATCAAACAGTTAACTGGTAGGCCGAAAGACCTCTGTATCGATACAAATCATTGACATGTTGCATGAGTTCATTGAAAAGTGATGTGGCAGCTTCAGATTGGTCCACAGGCAAGGTCCTGTCTGTCTGTACATGAGCCTAACATATAAAAGGTTCTCAGAGTGCACTAGTATCATGTGTGTTTGGTGTGTTGGTGGCTACTTTACCACCCTGTGTGCACATGTGCCGCTAATAGCACTACGAGTGTTTGCTTAGACAGGCGGGAACTCCCGCTTGAACTTAGCATCTGCACCGGGCGTCCTCAGGCACGAGTGCTATAGCACACCATGTGTCAGAGCAGGTTCAATCACCAGCTTAGTCTTCCTGGGGGGTTAAGTTAAAGGGGCCCCAATTAGTATTTTTCTACTGTATATGCCTTTGCAGTCTAACAGGGTATAGTCCTTTTTGCTTCGCTTCATAGTATGGCTCTGTGGTGTAACAGAGCTTGTTACTTTGCGCTCTGTGCACACTGAGTGACATTCAACTCAATGTGCTGAAATTGTTTTCTCGCAGCTTTGCTCCGCCATTGTGCTACCTGCGGTTTCTCCAGTGCCGCACGATGGATCCCGGGTTGCGAACGCACCTTATTATAATTTCTTATTTGGTGCGTTCTGCCAATCCTAACAATTTGACCTCTGTAATTGCAAATAAAGGTTTACTGTATGTACCACATATTAAGTGCTGTTTCTTTAATGTATTAAATACTTATTTCATGCCATAAAGTTCAAAATTCATTATGTAAAAATCATACAATGTGATTTTCTGATTTTTTTTAAGATTCTATCTCTTACAGTTGCTGTGTGCCAACGATAAAAATTACAGACTTCCCCATTCTTTGTAGATAGATGAAGGGGTTAAGGTGGACATGGTCCGCGCTGCAGATAAATAGTAAATCCAAAGATGTTTCCTATAGAGAATGGTGGTTTATTCAACGCGTTTCAAAGTCTTAGTGACTTCTTCATCAGGAAATACCACTGGTGAAACGCATTGAATAGACCCCCTTCATCTATCTATAGTACGGTCAATAGCTGACATGTGGATCTGCTGCAGCCGATATATGCACATGCTACTACAATAGCTTCATCTGCTGAGTATAATCCATATTTTTTTTATCTCGCTGCACATCGGATAAGACCGTATTTGCGCTGATCTCTCCAAACAGTTTCGTCAATGCATTCTTTGTAGATGGGAGAACTTGCAAAATTGGCAGCGTATCAAATACTTTTTTCCCCACTGTATGTATATAAAGTATTTAAAAAGTATAAGTTTGGGTTTTTTCACCTTTTCACCCCACTTGGATTTTTTTCCTAATTTCAGCACATTACTTTTTATCATCTTAAAATATTGCAAATATCATATTATATAGCACTGTGTACTTAACCCCTTCCTTACATTGGACATACTATTCCATCGATGTGACCTGGGACTTAAGTCCCATGGACGGAATAGTACGCCATACGCGATCAGCTGCGCTCACAGCTGACACCCGGCACTGTGTGCCAGGAACGGTCACGGACCGCCCCCGGCACATTAACCCCTGGCACACTGCGATAAAACATGATTGCAGTGTATCGGGGGCTTAGGAAAGCATCAGGCAGGGAGGGTGCTCCCTGCATGCTTCCCTGAGCCCCTCAGAACAGTGGCCTGTTCTGAGGGCCTCCTCCCGTGGAAGCATGTTAAACGCGAAACGGCCGTAGTCCTGTCTCTTGTTTGCATGCCTGCACTTGTCCTGCCCTCACAAACCTTGTCCATGTATACTTTTCTAAAATAAAGGACACTCCAACAGTAAGTAGACTGTTTCTTAGTGCCAATCTAATTTTTTCTTTTTTATCTGACACCTGGGACAGTATAATAAAGTAAAAAAAAAAGTGTAAAAATAATTTTTTACAAATTCCTAAATAAATAAATTAAAAAAATATTCCCTAATAAATTCTTTTATTTGCAAATAAATAAAAAAATAAAAGCATACATATTTAGTATCGCCACGTCCGTAACAACCCGCCCTATAAAACTGTCCCACTAGTTAACCCCTTTAGTGAACCCCTTCAAAAAAAAGGCAAAAAACAATGCTTTATTATCATACTGCCGATCAAAAAGTGCAATAACACTTGATCAAAAAGACGAATATAAATAATCATGGTACCGCTGAAAACGTCATCTTGTCTCGCAAAAAATGAGCCACCATACAGCGCCATCAGCAAAAAAATAAAAAAGTTATAGCTCGTAGAATAAAGCGATCCAAAAATAATTTTTTAAAGAAAATGGTTTTTAATGTATAAAAGCGCCAAAACATAAAAATACATAAATGAGGTATCGCTGTAATCGTACTGACCCAAAGAATAAAACTGCTTTATCAATTTTACCACACACGGAACGGTGTAAACGACACCCCTAAAAGAATCTTCATGAAATGCTGGATTTTGTTCATTCTGCGTCCCAAAAATCGGAATAAAAAGCGATCAAAAAATTTCACGTGCCCAAAAATGGTACCAATAAAAATGTCAACTTGTCCCGCAAAAAATAAGACATCAAATGACTCTGTGGGTCAAAATATGGAAAAATTATAGCTCTCAAAATGTGGTGATGCAAATAAAAAGCGTCTTTTAGCGTGTGACAGCTGCCAAACATAAAAACCGCCACAAATAGTAAATCAAACCCCCTTTATCACCCCTTTAGTTAGGGAAAAATAATAAAATTAAAAAAATGTATTTATTTCCATTTTCCCATTAGGGCTGGGCTAGGATTAGGGTCAGGGCTGAGATTAGGGTTAGGGGTGTGTTGTGGTTAGGGTTGGAGTTAAAATTGGGGGGTTTCCACTGTTTAGGCACATCAGGGGCTCTCCAAATGCAACATGGTGTCTGATCTCAATTCCAGCCAATTCTGCAAAGTCAAACGGTGCTACTTCCCTTCCAAGCTATGCCATGTGCCCAAACAGTAGTTTACCCCCACATATGGGGTATCTCCCTACTCAGGACAAATTGCACAACAACCTTTGAGGTCCAATTTAACCTGTTACCCTTGGGAAAATAAAATTTTGCATCAAACAACGCTCCTTCCCTTCCGAGCACTGCCATGCGCCCAAAGGTGGTTTACCCCAACATATGGGGTATTGGCGTTCTCAAGACAAATTGCACAATAACCTTTGGGGTCCTGTTTCCCTTGGAAAAATAAAAATTGTGGGTGAAAAGATCAATTTGTGGAAAAAATATTTTTTTTATTTTTACAGCTGTACGTTATAAACTTATGTGAAGCCCATGGGGGTTCAACTTTCTCACCACACATCTAGATAAGTTCCTTAGGGGGTCTAGTTTCCAAAATGGTGTCATTTGTGGGAAGTTTCCACTGTTTAGCCACATCAGAGGCTCTCCAAATGCTATATGGCATCAAGCAAATTCTGTGTTCAAAAAGTCAAACACTGCTCATTCCCTTCCGAGCTCTGCCATGTGCCCAAACAGTGGTTTACCCCCACATATGGGGTATCGGCGTACTAAGGACAAATTGCACAATAACTTTTAGGGTCTTGTTTCCCTTGGAAAAATAAAAATTGGGGTTGAAAGTTCCCTGGGAGGTCTAGTTTACAAAGTGGGGTCACTTGTGGGGGGTTTCCACTGTTTAGGCACATCAGGGGCTCTCCAAATGTGACATGGCGTCCGATCTTAATTCCAGCCAATTTTGCGTTGTTAACCCCTTTCTGACATCAGACGTACTATTCCGTCCATGGGACCCGGGCCCCTATGCCCATGGACAGGATAGTACATCTAGCGCGATCAGCGGCGCTCATGTGGTGAGCGCTGCTGATCGCGGCCTGGTGTCAGCTGATTATCACAGCTGACACCCGGAACAATGTGTCAGGGGCGGTCATGGACCACCCCCGACACGTTAACCCCTTGCATACCGCGATCAAACTTGATCGCGGTGTACCGGGGGTTAAAGGGAAGCATCGGCAGGGAGGAGGCTCCCTCCGGGCTTCCCTGAGCCCCCCACAGCAGCGCAATGTGCAGAGCTGCTGCGGGGGGCTCCATCCCTGCAGGTCCCTGAATCCAAGATGGCGACGGGGACCTTCGGGGGCCTGCAGGGAGCTGACTTCCTGAGTGCCTGCAAAGCGCAGGCACGAGGAAGCCAAGTGCAGTGCCTGTGACAAATCGCTGATCTGTCACAGGCACTAAATAAATTAAAAAAAAAAAAATATTCCCTAATAAATTCATTTTTTGGAAATAAAAAAAACAGCAAAAGTACACATATTTGGTAACGAGCCGCCCTTTAAAACTGTCCCATTAGTTAACCCCTTTAGTGAATCCCTTAAAAAATAAAAATAAAAAACAAAGCAAAAAATAATGATTTATTATCATACCGCTGAACAAAACGTGCAATAACGCGCGATCAAAAAGACGCATATAAATATCCATGGTACTGCTGAAAACGTCATCTCATCCCGCAAAAAACGAGCTGCATCAGCAAAAAAATAACAAAGTTATAACTCGCAGAATAAAGCGATGCAAAAATAATTATTTTTTATATAAAATTGTTTTCATTGCATGAAAGCACCAAAACATAAAAAAAGACCTAAATGAGGTATTGCTGTAACCGTACCGACCCATAGAATAAAACCGTCTTATCAATTTCACCACACGCGGAACGGTGTAAACACACCCCCCAAAAGAAATTCATGAAACGCTGGTTTTTGTTCATTCTGCGTCCCAAAAATCAGAATAAAAAGCGATCAAAAGATGTCACGTGCCTGAAAATGATACCAATAAAAACGTCAACTCGTCCCGCAAAAAATAAGACCTCACATGACTCGGTGGGTCAAAATATGGAAAAATTATAGCTCTCAATATGTGGTGATGCAAAAACTATTTTTACAATAAAAAGCGTCTTTTACCGTGTGACAGCTGCCAAACATAAAAACCGCCATAAATAGTAAATCAAACCACCCGTTATCATCCCCTTAGTTAGGGAAAAATAATAAAATTAAAAGAAAATGTATTTATTTCCATTTTCCCATTAGGGCTAGGGTTAGGACTAGGGCTAGGGCTAGTGTTAGGGCTGAGATTAGGGTTAGGGGTGTGTTGGGGTTAGGGTTGGAGTTATAATTGGGGGGTTTCCACTGTTTGGGCACACCAGGTGCTCTCCAAATACAACATGGCGTCTGATCTCAATTCCAGCCAATTCTGCGTTGAAAAAGTCAAATGGTGCTCCTTCCCTTCCAAGCTCTGCCATGCGCCCAAACAGTGTTTTACCCCCTCATATAGGGAATCAGCCTACTCAGGACAAATTGAAAAACAACTTTTGGGGTCCAATTTCTCCTGTTACCCTTAGGAAAATAAAAAATTGGGGGCAAAAATATCATTTTTGTGGAAAAAAATGATTTTTTTATTTTCACGCCCGGGCGTTATAAACTTCTCTGAAGCACTTGGGGGTTCAAAGTGCTCACCACACATCTAGATAAGTTCCTTGGGGGGTCTAGTTTCCAAAATGGGGTCACTTGTGGGGAGTTTCAATAGTTTAGGCACATCAGGGGCTCTCCAAACGCACATGACACCTGCAGACCATTCCATCAATGTCTGCATTCCAAAACGTCACTACTTCCCTTCCGAGCCCCGTCGTGTGCCCATACAGTAGTTTTCTCCCACATATGAGGTATCAGCATACTCAGGACAAATTGTGCAACAACTTTTGGTGTTCATTTTCTCCTGATACCCTTGAGAAAATAAAAAAATTGGGGACTAAATGATCATGTTTGTGGAAAAAATACGATTTTTTTATTTTCATGCCCGGGCATTATAAGCTTCTGTGAAGCCCTTGAGGGTTCAAAGTGCTCACCACACATCTAGATAAGTTCCTTAGGGGGTCTAGTTTCAAAAATGATGTCATTTGTGGGGGGTTTCCACTGTTTAGGTACATTAGGGGCTCTCCAAAGGCAACATGACACCCGCAGAGCATTACATCAAAATCTGCATTCCAAAACGTCACTACTTCCCTTCCGAGCCCCGACGTGTGCCGATACAGTAGTTTTCTCCCACATATGGGGTTTCAGCGTACTCAGGACAAATTGCACAACAACTTTTGGGGTCCTATTTCTCCTGGTACCGTTGGGAAAATAAAAAAATTGGGGACTAAATGATCATGTTTGTTGAAAAAATACGATTTTTTTATTTTCACGCCCGGTCGTTATAAACTTATGTGAAGCACTGGGGGGTTCAAAGAGCTCACCACACATCTAGATAAGTTCCTTGGGGGGTCTAGTTTCCAAAATGGTGTCATTTGTGGGGGGTTTTCACTGTTTTGGCACATCAGGGTCTTTCCAAACGCGACATGGTGTCCTATCTCAATTCCAGCCAAAAACGTCAAATGGCGCTGCTTCCCTTCCGAGCTCTGCCATGCGCCCAAATAGTGGTTTACCCCCACATGTGGGCTATCAGCGTACTCAGGACAAATTGCACAATAACTTTGAGGGTCCTGTTACCCTTGGAAAAATAAGAATTGAGGGTGAAAAGATCATTTTTGTGGAAAAAATATGATTTTTTAATTGTACGGCTGTACGTTATAAACTTCTGTGAAGCCCTTGGGGGTTCAAAGAGCTCACCACATATCTAGATAAGTTCCTTGGGGGGTCTAGTTTCCAAAATGGTGTCATTTGTGGGGGTTTCCACTGTTTAGGCACATCAGGGGTTTTCCAACCGCGACATGGTGTCCGATCTCAATTCCAGCCAAAAAAGTCAAATGGCGCTGCTTCCCTTTTGAGCTCTGCCATGCGCCCAAATAGTAATTTACACCCACATATGGGGTATCAGCGTACTCAGGACAAATTGCACAATAACTTTTAGGGTCCTGTTACCCTTGGGAAAATAAAAATTGGGGGTGAAAAAACCTTTTTTGGAAACAATATGATTTTTTAATTGTACCGCTGTACGTTATAAACTTCTGTGAAGCCCTTGTGGGTTCAAAGTTCTCACCACATAACTAGATAAGTTCCTTGTGGGGTTTAGGTTCCAAAATGGGGTCACTTGTGGGGGGTTTCCAATGTTTAGGTACATCAGGGGCTCTCCAAACATGACATGGCGTCCGATCTGAATGCCAGCCAATTTTGCATTGAAAAAGTCAAATGGCGCTCCTTCCCTTCTGAGCTCTGCCATGCGCCGAAACAGAGGTTCCCCCCCACATATCAGGTATCAGCGTATTCAGGACAAATTACACAATAAATTTTGCAGTCCAATTTCTCCTGTTACCCTTGGTAAAATAAAAAAAATTAAACCTGAATTTTTTTTTTGTGAAAAAAAGTTAAATGTTCGTTATTTTTTAAATATTCAAAAAATTCCTGTGACGCACCTGAAGGGTTAATAAACTTCTTGAATGTGGTTTTGAGCACCTTAAGGGGTGCAGTTTTTATAATGGTGTCACTTTTGGGTATTTTCTATCATATAGACTCCTCAAAGTGGCTTCAAATGTGATGTGGTCCGTAAAAATAAAATGGTGTTGCAAAAATGAGAAATCGCTGGTCAACTTTTAACCCTAACAAAACTTCCTAACATAACTTCCTAACAAAAAAAAAAATTTTGGTTCCAAAATTATGCAGATGTAAAGTAAACATGTGGGAAATGTTACTTAAGTTTTTTGTGTGCCGTATCTCTGTGATTTAAGGGCATAAAAATTCAAAGTTGGAGAATTGCGACATTTTCAACATTTTCGCCAAATTTCCGTTTTTTCACAAATAAATGCAAGTTATTTGAATGAAATTTTACCACTAACATGAAGTACAATATGTCACGAGAAAACAGTGTCAGAATCACCAGGATCCATGGAAGTGTTCCAGAGTTATTACCTCATAAAGGAACAGTGGTCAGAATTGTAAAAATTGGCCCGGTCATGAACGTGTAAACCACCCTTGGGGGTGAAGGGGTTAAAGTCAAATGGCGCTCCTCCCCTTTCGAGCTCTGCAATGCGCCGAATCAGTGGTTCCCCCCACATATCAGATATCAGCATACTCAGGATAAATTGCACAATAACTTTTGCAGTCCAATTTCTCCTGTTACCCTTGGTAAAATAAAAAAAATGGACATGATGTAATTTTTTTGTGACAAAAAGTTAAATGTTCATTTTTTTTAAACATTCAAAAAATTCCTGTGAAGCATTTGGGTTAATAAACTTCTTGAATGTGGTTTTGAGTACCGTCAGGGGTGTAGTTTTTAGAATGGTGTCACTTTTGGGTATTTTCTATCATATAGACCCCTCAAAGTGACTTCAAATGTGATGTGGTCCCTAAAAAAAAATGATGATAAATTGCTGGTCAACTTTTAACCCTTATAACTTCCTAAAAAAAAAAATTTTGGTTCCAAAATTGTGCTGATGTAAAGTAAACATGTTAGAAATGTTACTTAAGTTTTTTGTGTGCCATATCTATGTGATTTAAGGGCATAAAAATTCAAAGTTTGAAAATTGCAACATTTTCAAAATTTTCGCCAAATTTTCATATTTTCACAAATAAACGCAAGTTATATCAATTAAATTTTACCACTAGCATGAAGTACAATATGTCACTAGAAAACAATGTCAGAATCACTGGGATCAATGGAAGGGTTCCCGAGTTATTACCTCATAAAGGGGCAGTGGTCAGAATTGTAAAAAATTGGCCCACTCATTAACGTGCAAACCTCCCTTGGGAGTAAAGGGGTTTAAATTGCTCATGCTTAACTTCTAACCTGTTATTTTTTCTCTTTTCCACTAGGTCTGTGACATCCTGTGATTAAAAATAGACTAGATGAATTCTTCTAAACTAGTAGAGACAGGAAGTCTATTTTCCCTGCATGAGTCATCATGAGAACTATAATCCTACATCACTCCAAAGTCCTTGGCAGAGGATAGGAGCAGAGTAACTGGGTCAGAAGTTGAAAAGGAGGTGGAGATAGGCTGCCAGGAACTTTGCAAGGATGAAGAAGTGTAGCTCTAATGATGACTCATGCAGGGAAAAGAGACTTCTTTTTTCTACATAGAGCTTAGAAGGGTTCAGCTAGTCTGTTCTTATTCACATGAAAGAAAAGAATTAGCTGGATAGAAGGCCAAAATTTGCAATTTTAAGTGCACTGTGCCATATAATATGATGACTGCAATATATTATGAGGGTAAAAACTTTGATGGGATGACTGTTTCTTTAAATATTCTAATGAGAATTCTGTCAATCTTTAATTTACTATGGAAGTTGGATATTCCAAAAATTATTTAGATCTAAACTTTACATCTAATCCTGAAACTGGTATTATTGATTCAATTATATTTATAGAAAACCAATATATGGCAACACGCAGCTTCATGCAGTGTAATGCTATCCAAGTCATGTGAAAAACGCAATCCTGTATAGCTGAACTCACCAGAGCAAGGAGAAACTACTCGGATGAGTAAGTATGGCATCAAGAACAGGATAAAATATGTCAAAGATTATCACAAAGAGGTTATTCTGAGTGGATGATTAATAAAGCAAAACACAGAGTTAACATGAAGAATAGAAAGGAATTATTAACACCTAAACTGAAGGGAAATAAACAGTCAGACATATTTTTTAACTACTTATAGCATGGAGTTTACTCATATTAAAGACATTTTTTAGAATTGTTACCAGTATTAAGGTAAGATAGAATAAGAGATGATATCATCAATATGGTGTCAGCGAGGTGGCAAAAATAGCTCAAAAGCTTGCACAAAAAAGATCACGCAGTCTTTTTGAAAACTGACAAACTAGAAAGTCAACATGATTACAAACTAGAGGATGTAATAGATGAGGGCATGTCATATCTACAGTATGTAAACATATGGGGGGAACCCAAATTTTCTCATCTATAGATGACAATAGATATTTTTATATATTCAGTCATACATTCAATGTGGCTTCTCATTTGTGATATATTTAGTCAGTTGTGTTTTATGTAACAAAGCCCTGTGTGGGTTGTATGAACTAAAAGTAACAGTTTGTGGACATATATCTGACAGACAGAAACAAAATGTAAAAATGTTTTCGCAATGGCAACACGTTGTACAGTGGCTTTCAGGAGTATCTTTAAAAAATAGTTAATTTAACTAGTAAAGGAGGTGCCTGCAAAAGACTCCTTAGGCCGGTTTCACACGTCCTGATATTTCCAGTACCGGAAAAAATGGTACCGGAGATGTCCGTGTGTGTAATATGTACAGCACACGTGTGGCAAATGTGTGCCGCTTGTGTGTCACATCAGTACCACACGGACTGCCTCTGGGGAAGAAGCGCTACAGTAAGCGCTGTTCCCCGGCAGCAGGTGCTGAAGATGGCACTCATCATTCTCCCCTGCTCTGCCAGCGATTGGCGCAAGCAGAGGAGAATGATGAGAGTTACGATAATAAAGTCAGAATGATTACAGCAGGTGGGGGCTTGAGGCAATTACTCCCATCACCTGTCAATGTCTAAGAGTGACAGCAGGAGTGGATGGTCGGGTTACTCCTCAGCCTCTGCCTGCAATCTAATGAAATAAATGAATGAAAAACCCAATGTTCCCCCCTATTTTCTTCAACCAACCAGGCAAACTCAAAGCTAGGGGCTGAAATCCTTAGCTGTCAGCTTCAGCAAGGCTGGTTATCAAGAATAGAGGGGTCCCCACAATGTTTTTTTAATTATTTAAATAAATAATTTTAAAAAATGGTGTTGGGTCTCCCCCATTTTTGACAACCAGCCTTGCTAAAGCAGACAACTGGGGGCTAGTATTCTCAGGCTGGTAAGGTGCGAAGGCTATTGACCCCCCCAGCCTAAAATTAGCAGCCCGCAGCTGCGCAGAAAATGTACATCTATTAGATGTGCCAATTCTGGCGCTTTGCTCAGCTCTTCCCACTTGCCTTGTAGCGGTGGCAAGTGGGGATAATATTTGTGGGGTTGACAGGCCCGGATTGGTAATATGCCCAACCCGGCATTTTCCCGCTGGGCCGCTGTCATGTGAGCCGCAGGCGGCAGCACCCGCTCATCTGGCCGCTTGCCAGCTGATGAGGCCACTGGCCTGGCTGTTGTTCCTGCCGCCGGCCCTCTCTGGGCATGGCGGTTATAGTTTCCAACCCTCCTGGGATTTTAATATCCTGCACTGCAGGGAGATAAGCCGCCATGCCCCTCCCATCCTCGCCCTAGCTTGAGACCTTCCCCCCGCCCCGCAGCCACTTACAGCATCGCTTGCCTGTTCTCTTCTCTGTACACAGGACCTGTGATGAGGTCAGAGGAGGGGAGGGGTCAGGGGTCACATGATCAGGAGCCTTTGTCCAGACCCCTGATCATGTGACCCCTGACTCCACCCCTCCTGTGACCTCATCACAGGTCCTGTGTGCACAGCCCTGCCTCTTGGTGTCTGCCAGACTCTGCTGTGCTGGTTGTCATGGTGCTGGATGAGGTAAGTATGTGTGGGGTCAGGAGGGGTTTACAGGGTAGATGTAGCAGAGCTGTGTGTGTTTGAGGTGTACAGAGTGGAGCTGTGTGTGTACAAGGTGTACGGAGCGGAGCCGTGTGTGTACGAGGTGTACGGAGCGGAGCCGTGTGTGTACGAGGTGTACGGAGCGGAGCCGTGTGTGTACGAGGTGTACGGAGCGGAGCTGTATGTGTACGGAGAGTAGCCGTGTGTGTGCGAGGTGTACGGAGCGGAGCCGCATGTACGAGGTGTACGGAGCGGAGCCGCGTGTATGAGGTGTACAGAACGGAGCCGTGTGTACGAGGTGTACGGAGCGGAGCCGCGCATGTATGAGGTGTACGGAGAGGAGCCGCGCGTGTACGAGGTGTATGGAGAGGAGCCGCGCGTGCACGGAGCGGAGCCGTGTGTGTACGGGGTGTACGGAGAGGAGCCGCGCATGTACGAGGTGTACGGACCGGAGCCGTGTGTGTACTTGGTGTACAGAGCGGAGCCGCGTGTGTATGGGGTATATGGAGCGGAGCCGTGTGTGTTCGGAGTGGAGCCATATGTGTACGGGATGTACGGAGCGGAGCCAAGTGTGTACGAAGCATACAAAGCGGGCTTTTCCCACGGACACAGGAGTACACGGCGGAGCCCCAAGGAGTATTTTAAAACTCACACATGACGTTCCACTGGAAGTGATATGCTGGAAGCTGACCGGAAATTAGATAATTTCATGAGGCGATTGTGACGGAACTAGGAAAGCTTCAGTTCCATCACCATGTCCTCCTCCGACAGCGCAGACAGCAGGATCGCCTTGGAATCGGGGATGCCGGCCATGTGAGCAGATCATGATTTGTCCTGCATCGGGAGGCTCAGGTGGGCACTACAATGGGAGCCGGGTAGCTATAGTATCTTTATAGAATCTTTCTTTATTTCTTTCTCTCTTTTTCTTTCTCATTCTCTGTTCTGTCTTTCCCTTATTTTATTTCTCTCTCTCTGTTCTTTCTTTCTCTCTCTAATCTTTCTTTTTTCTTTCTCTCTCTCTGTTCTTTCTTTCCCCTCTTTCTTTCTTTTTCTTTCCTCTCTTTGTTTCTCTGTTCTTTCTTTCTTTTCTTTACTTCTTGCTTTCTCTCTCTGTTCTTTCTCTGTCTCTGTTCTTTCTTTCTTTCCCCTCTTTCTTTCTCTCTCTGTTCTTTCTTCTTTCTCTCTCTGTTCTTTCTTTCTCTCTCGCTCTCCTTTCTTTCTCTCTCGCTATCTGTTTTCTTTTTTCTCTCTCTCTGTTTTCTCTCTTCCTTAAGTGCCAGTCAGTGTGCCCATAATTCCAGCCACTGTACCCTCAGTACGAGTCAGTGTGATCAGCAGTGCTAAATGGGTGCAGTTGGGCGTGAACATGGGTGTGACTAGTTACGAAATAGATGTGGCCGGGGCTTGCCTAAAATTTGCAGCGGCGCGCTGTGCGTGCTGCTGTCTTTCTCCCTCTTTCCCTTCTTCAAAACTTTGGAGGTATGATAAGGGCGGCTATGACCATGGAGTCTGGTCGCCCAATGGATAGCAGATCTGCCAGGAATTCTGTCACCGTGTGTACAAAAGGGGACAGAGCTTTGGGAGGAGTACTGTACCTAAAAGCAATAAATAGGACTGAGCTGAAATACTGGGCACAGCTGTGACTACATGTTATATAGTCGTGTTAATCTCCTCTCACTTCTTGTAACCTACAATTGTACAAAGATATTATATAGTCACCATGTGACTAGTGGGCCTGTGTAACTTCAAATACCAGGGCTGAATTTTAGTCCCAGTCCGGCCCTGGGGGTTGATGTCACCTTTGTATTGTTAGGTGACAACAAGTCCATGGCTTAGTAATGGAGAGGTCTATAAGACACCTCTCCATTAATAATCCTATAGTTATATGTTAAATAAAGACACAGCCTGAATAAATTCCTTTATTTGAAAAAATGACACAAAATGCTTTATTAATCTCAATTAAACCATACTTACTGCATCGTCTAATCCAAGCGAAGCCCTCGATCTCCTGTAATAAAAATAAAATAAAAAAATAACAATATACCAAACCTGTCTGTCATTATGTTCCACGCCGTAATCCATGTCTGGGGGCTAAATAGTTTTCAACCTGGACTGTGCCAAGATGCGACCGTCCCGGCTGAAAGCCACTGGTGAATGAGCTGCTGAGAGCGCAGCATCACACACCAGTAATGAC
Organism: Dendrobates tinctorius; assembly: GCF_039654945.1. NCBI lineage: Eukaryota > Metazoa > Chordata > Amphibia > Anura > Dendrobatidae > Dendrobates > Dendrobates tinctorius. The sequence continues at coordinate 10,157,625 of NW_027361713.1, read as the reverse complement.
ATAATCACTGGCATTTTCCCATGGTCCCGAGGTCACCACTAGAGTTGAGCGAAACGGGTCGAAAAATTTCAAAAGTCGCCGACTTTTGGCAAAGTCGGGTTTCATGAAACGAAACCCGACCCTAGGATGAGGTCGGCCACGAGGTCGGTGACTTACGCGCCAAAGTCGCGTTTCAAAAGTTTGTTTTGCGCTCTTTTTCAGCCAATCAGGATCCACGGACACTGTGGGCAACGTGATGACATAGGCAGGGGTCACCACCATCTTTCAGAAGGGCATGCAAGTGATTGGCTTGCTTTGGTGGGCGTCACAGGGGGTATAAAAGGGCGTGCACGCCGACCGCCATCTTACTTCTGCCGATCTCAGTATAGGGAGAGGTTGCTGCTGATTCTGTAGGGAGAGTGTTAGGCAGGGAAGAAGACAAAAAAACTGCTTCTGCTGCTAGCAATTTGGCCTGCACAACACACCAGTCACTGTGTGTGCACTGCAAGGGGAGGCTATATAGTGGTGTATCAGTGGTGTTGGTTGTTGGGCTGCCTTCTAAGGCTTCCTGACATTCCTGCATTGCTGTTTACCCACTGCTCCGCAAACTGCTTTTTTAAAAGCAATCCCAATTTTTTTTTTTTGTCCTGCTGAGAAGAAAAAAAAACTGCTTCTGCTGCTAGCGATTTGGCCTGTACAACACACCAGTCACTGTGTGTGCAGTGCAAGGGGAGGCTATATAGTGGTGTATCAGTGGTGTTGGTTGTTGGGCTGCCTTCTAAGGCTTCCTGACATTCCTGCATTGCTGTTTACCCACTGCTCCGCAAACTGCTTTTTTAAAAGCAATCCCAATTTTTTTTTTTGTCCTGCTGAGAAGAAAAAAAAACTGCTTCTGCTGCTAGCGATTTGGCCTTCACAACACACCAGTCACTGTGTGTACAGTGCAAGGGGAGGCTATATTGTGGTGTATCAGTGGTGTTGGTTGTTGGGCTGCCTTTTAAGGCTTCCTGACAGGCTGGCATTGCTGTTTACCCACTGCTCTGCAAACTGCTTTTTTAAAAGCAATCCAATCTCCATTATCCTCTAGTCAATTTTGTCACAGCTGTGCCATCGAGCCTGTGACATAGCGCTCAGATATCAGTGGGCCTCACACAATCCAAAAGTGTCCAGTGTCCACAAGTGTCTGCAGAAATTCAAAATCTCCCTTATCCTCTCGTCACTTTTGTCACAGCTGTGCCATCGAGCCTGTGACATAGCGCTCAGATATCAGTGGCCCTCACACAATCCAAAAGTGTCCAGTGTCCACAAGTGTCTGCAGAAATTCAAAATCTCCCTTATCCTCTAGTCACTTTGGTCACAGCTGTGCCATCGAGCCTGTCACATAGCGCTCAGATATTCATTGGGCCTCACACAATCCAAAAGTGTCCAGTGTCCACAAGTGTGTGCAGAAATTCAAAATCTCCCTTATCCTCTAGTCACTTTGGTCACAGCTGTGCCATCGAGCCTGTCACATAGCGCTCAGATATTCATTGGGCCTCACACAATCCAAAAGTGTCCAGTGTCCACAAGTGTGTGCAGAAATTCAAAATCTCCCTTATCCTCTAGTCACTTCGGTCACAGCTGTGCCATCGAGCCTGTCACATAGCGCTCAGATATTCATTGGGTCTCACACAATCCAAAAGTGTCCAGTGTCCACAAGTGTGTGCAGAAATTCAAAATCTCCCTTATCCTCTCGTCACTTTTGTCACAGCTGTGCCATCGAGCCTGTGACATAGCGCTCAGATATCAGTGGCCCTCACACAATCCAAAAGTGTCCAGTGTCAACAAGTGTCTGCAGAAATTCAAAATCTCCCTTATCCTCTCGTCACTTTTGTCACAGCTGTGCCATCGAGCCTGTGACATAGCGCTCAGATATCAGTGGGCCTCACACAATCCAAAAGTGTCCAGTGTCCACAAGTGTCTGCAGAAATTCAAAATCTCCCTTATCCTCTCGTCACTTTTGTCACAGCTGTGCCATCGAGCCTGTGACATAGCGCTCAGATATCAGTGGCCCTCACACAATCCAAAAGTGTCCAGTGTCCACAAGTGTCTGCAGAAATTCAAAATCTCCCTTATCCTCTCGTCACTTTTGTCACAGCTGTGCCATCGAGCCTGTGACATAGCGCTCAGATATCAGTGGGCCTCACACAATCCAAAAGTGTCCAGTGTCCACAAGTGTCTGCAGAAATTCAAAATCTCCCCTGTCCTATAGACACCTTGTACCTTGTTTTACATTACTATATAGTTTGTTGGATTTTGTCTACATTTCTACCAAAAATGTGGAAGGCTGGTGGAAGAGGCCGTGGAATTGGGCGGGGGTTGGCAGCTGGTAATGATGGTGTTGGTGGTGGATCTGATGGTAGTGGCAAGAGCAAAATAGGACCGAATGTAGGAGGTGTTGAGCCTGCGTCATCGTCTGGCTACATAAGTCCTCGAACGCTTAATTTTCTAGGAGTTGGCAAACCGCTTTTAAAGCCAGAGCATCAGGAAAAAGTTTTGTCTTACATTGCTGACTCAGCCTCCAGCTCTATCGCCTCCTCTTCTTCAGTTGTAAAAAGTAAAAGCACTGAGTCGTCATTGGAGGCTCATGTTCATGAACCACACCTTTCCTTGTGTCCTTCACCCCAACCAAGATTGAAGGATGACGCAGGCCATACTACTGATTACTCCATGGAGCTGTTTTCACATACCATGCCTGGATTATCAAGTCAAATGGTGAATTACCGAGGCCAAGATGAATCTGACATGGAGTGCACTGATGCACAGCCGCTGATGGATGATTCTGCTGGTACATTCACTCAGAGCACTACATTGTCCTCGCAGTGTACAGAGCCAGATTCTGACCCTGATGAGACTCAGGTGCCCCTTCCCGCACACTATACCACCATACACGGTGACACAGAGGAAGGTGCACATGACATAGAAGAGGAGGTGATGGATGACCCAGTTGTTGACCCAGATTGGCGTCCATTGGGGGAAGAGGGTGCTGCTTCCAATAGCTCAGATGAGGAGCATCCACAGCAGACATCGACATCGCAACAGCTGTTATCTGGCAGGCCCGGAGCACTCCAAAGACAGGTTCCAAACATCAAAAGAGTTGCTGGACAGCTTGTCCAGAGGGTCAAAAGATCACAGCGTGCTAGGCCGCAAAATGTCTGCCAAAGTAGGAAGAGTGCAGTGTGGCACTTTTTTGACCAAAATCCTCATGATCAGGCCAAGGTTATCTGTAAGAAGTGCGCAAAGACCTTTAGCCAGGGAAAAATCTGAAAAATTTGAATACCAGTTGCATGCTTAGACATTTAACCAGCATGCACTTGCAAGCGTGGACACAACACCAAACCTCAAGTGCCACATGTGCAACTAATCACAACGAAGGTAGTCAGCAACGCTACATTGTTTCCCCCACTGTAAGCCCACCGGTTAGCACAGCAGCAAATGTTGAGGTGTCGTTGCAAGGCCACAGCAGTCAGGGAATCCCACTGTTATATCAACGAAAGACTGATTCTAGGCCATCAGAAAGAACACCAACTCCATCACCATCATCAACCCTCTCTCAGTCCGCCCTGTCCACCGCTACTTCCACCATATGCAGCTCTCAAGTCCAGCTCACCCTCCCAGACACTATGAGTAGGTCAAGAAAGTACTCAGTCTCTCATCCGCGTACACTGGGTTTGAACGCCCACATTGCCAAACTAATCTCGTTTGAGATGATGCCCTTTCGGTTGGTGGAAAGCACAGCTTTCCGCGAACTCATGGCCTATGCAGTACCACGCTATGACCTACCCAGTCGCCACTTCTTCTCTCGCAAAGCCATCCCAGCCCTCCACCATCATGTGAAAGACCGCATTGTCCATGCACTCAAGCAGTCAGTGAGCGGAAAGGTGCACCTCACAACTGATGCATGGTCCAGTCGGCATGGCCAGGGCCGTTACGTGTCCATCACTGCGCACTGGGTTAATGTGGTGGATGCAGGGTCCACAGGGGACAGCGGTGGTGGGACAGTGCTGCCTAGCCCACGGTATAGGAAACAGTTGGCTGTAGGCGTTCGACCCTCCTCCTCCTCCAGAAGCGAAAGCTCGTCCACAGAGCGCAGTCGTACGAGCACTCCATCTGCAGCTGCCACTGTTGCACACGATGTGTCCCCCTATCGAGCAGCTAGTGGAAAGCGTCAGCAGGCTGTGTTGCAGATAATGTGTTTGGGCAACAGACACACCGCCGAGGTGCTGGCCGAGTACTTTCAGCGACAAACTGAGTCATGGCTGGGCAGTGTACATCTTGAGGCAGGCAAGGTAGTTAGTGATAACGGCCGTAATTTTGTGGCAGCCATAGCCCTTTCAAAACTCAGCCATATACCTTGCTTGGCTCACACCTTGAACCTGGTGGTGCAGTGCTTCCTCAAAAATTATCCGGAGTTAACAGCCCTGCTCCAGAAGGTGCGAAGACTGTGCGCGCACATCCGCCGGTCGCCTGTACACTCCGTTCGTATGCAGAAGCTGCAGCGATTGCTCCACCTTCCCAACCACCGCCTCATTATCGACATTGCAACAAGGTGGAACTCCACCCTGCACATGGTGGAGCGGCTGTGCGAGCAGAGGCAGGCCATAATGCATTTGTGGGAGGATACACGGCCAGGCACTTTGAGAGCAGACATGGAGTTGACAGGTGTGCAGTGGTCGAAGCTGAAAGACCTCTGTAAAGTCCTTCAGTGTTTTGAGGAATGCACACGGCTGGTAAGCGCAGACGACGCCATCCTAAGCATGAGCATCCCACTTATGCGTCTGCTCATGCAAACTTTGACGCACCTTAAGGAGCAGGCGTCTGCAGCCAATGTTGATGAGGAGGAAGAGGAGGAGGGAATCCTTGATGACATTCAGCCATTGTCTGCTCAGGGACCTCTCCTGGACGAGGTGGAGGAAGAAGAAGAGGAGGAGGAGGATGATGGGGATGATTACTTAGGGGAGGAGGATGCATCTCGTGGGGCAAGTGAAAATGTTGGCGTGGCAAGGTCTGGTACAGGGTTTGTGCGTGACTGGAGGGATGTGGATTTGCCAGAAAGTGCTCCTCCAACCAGCACTCGCAGTGCATCATTGACACCGGGAACATTGGCCCACATGTCAGATTATGCCTTGCAGATCCTAAAAAGGGACCCACGCATTGCCAAAATGATGAACGATGACGACTACTGGTTGGCCAGCTTCCTGGATCCACGCTATAAAGGCAAATTACAAAACATCATGCCACAGGAGAACCTTGACCTAATATTGGCTAATAAACAAGCAACTCTGGTAAATCGGTTGCTTGAGGCATTCCCAGCACACAGCAGCGGTGATGGTTCTCACACGAGCCGTACGGGCCGGGGGCAGCTTGGCAGAGGTGTTCGTGGTGCACACAGCAGAAGTGGCGTTGGAGACAGGGGTTTCATGACAATGTTGTGGACTGATTTTTCAAGTACCGCTCACACAACTGGTAATACTGCATCGATGGAAAGTGACAGGAGACAGCAGTTGTCAACTATGGTTACAAACTACTTTTCCTCCCATATCGATGTTCTCCCACACAGGTCATTCCCCTTTGACTATTGGGCCGCTAAACTGGACACCTGGCCTGAATTGGCACAATATGCCTTACAGGAGCTCGCTTGCCCAGCTGCAAGTGTGCTATCGGAAAGAGTCTTCAGTGCAGCTGGATCAATCCTGACAGAAAAAAGGACCCGTCTATCAACCCAAAATGTGGATGATCTAACCTTCATTAAAATGAACCACGCATGGGTTTCCAAGGATTTTGTCCCACCTTCCCCTGATGACACATAGGGTGACAGAAAAATGGCTTGCTTTGGTCCACCTCTTCCTGGGACTTGACCTATTTCACCTTTTGCATCAGCTGAATGTCCAACATCAACATATGCCACTTTCTAAAACTCCCTAACTGTGCTGCCTCCCCCCCATGGCCGGGGTCACCACCTAGCGCACGACACCGTGCGAGTGCCGTTGCCCTGGACAGGTGGGTAGGCCGACTCTTGGGCGCGGGCACTGGCACAGGGTCCTTCATTGTGCAATCAAGTGTCTCTGACAGTGGTGGTGCACACCCGCCGTCAGACACACCGCCGTACTATGAGGGGCCCAGTGCCAGTACCGACGCCCACGAGTGGGCCCCCCTTGCTTGGGCAGGGCCCCAGCATTTGCAATCTTTACCTCTCCCTGCTCCTCCGCTGTGTAGTCTGGGCCGTCAAATCCATACTGTGCCTGACACCGTCTGAGCCTGCCTCCTGATGTATAGACATATATTTTGAATGTGTACGCTATCCATACATGTTATCTGGGGATACGGTACCCTTTCTAACCTTTGTGCAATCACGTGCAATCCATACTGGGCCTAACACCGTCTGAGCCTGCCTCCTGATGTATAGACATATATTTTGAATGTGTACGCTATCCATACATGTTATCCGGGGAAACAGTACCCTTTCTAACCTTTGTGCAATCACGTGCAATCCATACTGGGCCTAACACCGTCTTCCTGCCTCCTGATGTATAGACATATATTTTGAATGTGTACGCTATCCATACATGTTATCTGGGGATACGGTACCCTTTCTAACCTTTGTGCAATCACGTGCAATCCATACTGGGCCTAACACCGTCTGAGCCTGCCTCCTGATTTATAGACATATATTTTGAATGTGTACGCTATCCATACATGTTATCCGGGGAAACGGTACCCTTTCTAACCTTTGTGCAATCACGTGCAATCCATACTGGGCCTAACACCGTCTGAGCCTGCCTCCTGATGTATAGACATATATTTTGAATGTGTACGCTATCCATACATGTTATCTGGGGATACGGTACCCTTTCTAACCTTTGTGCAATCACTTGCAAGCCATACTTGGCCTTACACCGTCTGAGCCTGCCTCCTGATGTATAGACATATATTTTGAATGTGTACGCTATCCATACATGTTATGCGGGGATACGGTACCCTTTCTAACCTTTGTGCAATCACGTGCAATCCATACTGGGCCTAACACCATCTGAGCCTGCCTCCTGATGTATAGACATATATTTTGAATGTGTACGCTATCCATACATGTTATCTGGGGATACGGTACCCTTTCTCACCTTTGTGCAATCACGTGTAATCCATACTGGGCGTGAGAAAGGCTGGCGAGCTGTTAAGCAAGCTACAGCACCTGTGGTTTGCACACGTAAGTTTTTCATTTTTTCAGGAATGACGGTTAGGCCTAATTCCGGAACTGCGGTTGACCTGCACTTACTGGGAAATCATTGTTCGCGGGTAATAATTGTAATCAGTGATCCCCATCACTAACGTTGTTCAGCGGGTTATCTGCACCTGTAAGCGACAAACGCTGGCCTTTTCAGTGTAGCGCACATGCAGCCACGGACATGTAAGGGCATGACACACCAGTTATTGGCCAATCTCATGTGCCAGAGCCTCACGTGTCCCTCTAGTAAGCCGGACTCGGACCGCGGGGCATGACGGAGTCTCGTTCGGAATTAAGCTTGCAATGTGTGCATCTGTTCTGTAGCTGGCATGGTTGAGGTTTCCCAGGTGGAGTCGAATTTAACCGTAGGCTCCACTCCTGGTGGTGCCCTTCTTTACATTCCTTTAAGGTTCAGCTTTGCAACCATACTGCCCACGTAAAACAAACACTTTGCCTTCATGAACGCTGTTTGGAGGGTCATGACTCGTGGGAATAACGCCGCCCAATCAGTTAACCTGCTAGAGAGATCGTTCGTTGCTCCCAAGCATGACATCACACTCCCTAGGAAGAAGGTAATGCCACTGTGGCGACCGTACTCCTGGGGGCGACACAAGTGGACTGATGCCCAGCCACTGCTCGATTAATCTGCTGGTACATTGACCCAGACCACTACATTCCCCTCGCACGCTACACGACCTGAATCTGACCCTGATGAAACTCAGGTTACCCTTCCCATATACAGTTCCATCTTACACGGTGACAAAGAGGAAGCTGCAGATGAAAGTGCAGGTTCGGCCCACCCGCCATCAGACACACCACCGTACTATCAGGGGCCCTGTGCCAGTGCCGTCGCCAACGAGTGGGCCCCCCCTGCTTGCTCAGGATCACAGCACTTGCAAAGTTGAAATACTGTGCAGTGAGATGGAAGATGGGGACGACGAGGAGTCCAGACTAGTACAGGGATTCCCTAGCGAGGAGACTTATTTGATTGTTTTCAATGTTGGGACAACAATTTTTGGGGAGCACTATACTCTGGAGAATGATAGATGGGGCCCACCATACACTGGAACATTCCAAAGGTGGACATCAGACACTGGAGCAGCATTTACAGGGCCCATTATACACTAGAGCATTAGAAATGGGGCCCATTATGTTTGGAGCATTATTTGGGCCCATAAGACAGTGGAGCTTCATCCATGGGGACCAAAATATACTGTAGCATTATGTGGAGCTCATCATATACTGTTTCAAACATTATATGGGACCAATGATTTTGTATGGAGAAATAGATGGGCCTCTTCATGAGATGTAAAAAGTGAGGTATTTTTCATTGTACTATACCGCTATTTCTCTGCCGTATCGGAGCATGATGAGTTGTGGTATGTGTTAAAGGGGCGCTCTTTCGCCCAGGGCACATGAAAACCTGCAGCCAGCCCTCCCCCCCACAACTTTAGCCAAATAACCCCCATTTTTCAGTGCGTAAGGCTAGTTTCACACTTGCTTTTTTTTGCAGCGCGTTTTTCCCGCAAAAAAACGCATTGAAAAAACGCATACAAAAGCATACAACTGCTGCGTTTTTTTCAAGCATTTTTATGAGCATGCATGAAAAAAACGCAGCGTTTTTATGTGTTTGTATGCGTTTTTAGTGCGTTTTTACCGCGTTTGCGTTTTTTCCCAACATTAGGTGGCCCCTCACACTAACCCAAACCATGACTTTACTAACCCTAACCCTGACCCTAACCCTAACCCTAACCCTGACCCTAACCCTTAACCAAACCATACTTAACCCTAACCCTGACCCTAACCCTAACCCTAACCCTAACCCTGACCCTAACCCTTAACCAAACCATACTTAACCCTAACCCTGACCCTAATTCTAACCCTAACCCTGACCCTAACCCTTAACCAAACCATACTTAACCCTAACCCTGACCCTAACCCTAACCCTAACCCTAACCCTGACCCTAACCCTTAACCAAACCATACTTAACCCTAACCCCAACCCTAACCCTGACCCTGACCCTAACCCTAACCCTAAACCCCTTTAACTAACCCTAACTCTAACCCAAACCCCTAAATTCCATGGTTAACAAAAAAAAACGCATGTGCAAAAAAACGCATACATAAGCATGCCAATGCGCACATATGCGCACCCATAGGCTGTAATGGCCATTTTTAGCGCAAAACGTGCGCATACGTGCGCATGCGCTTTTTTGCAGGGCCAAAAAATGCAACATGCTGCGTCTGGAAAATACCAACGCACACCCCAAAAAAACGCAGCGCATGAAAATCGCATACGTGCGCATGCCAGCGCGCAGGTATGCGCACCCATGTTAAATATAGGGGAAAAAACGCATGCACACGTATGCGTTTTTTTCCAGCGCTAAAAAACGCAAATGTGAAACCAGCCTAACTTGTATTATGAAGTTAATTAAGGTTGACAAGCTTAAGTAAGAAGAATTGATGCTTTTGGCATTCAAATGGGCACTGTAGGTGTGTTTCCTGTCCTCTTCTCACTGCCGACTTTTATTCCCCATTGACTTACATTGGGTTTCGTGTTTCGGGACGTCCCCGACTTTTCCCTATAATCGGACGATCTTGCTCGACCCGATTTTTGGAAAAGTCGGGTTTCACGAAACGAAACGCGACCCTAAAAAACCAAAAGTCTCTCAACTCTAGTCACCACAGTTCAGCCCTGCCTTGGTGAGGCTGTATTTGCACATCAGTATTTTTGATCAGTATTTCCTTAGTATTTCTTTACCTAAACCAGGATTATCTCCAAAACACAGAACAGGTGTCAGTCTTTCTATTAGGCCAGAGTCACACTACCGTAGAATTCACCTGTGCTATGTGAGAAAACATTGCATAGCACTCAGACCAGTGTTAATCTATGGTGCAGCTCACATCACCATATTTTTCCTAAGGCATATTCGACGTGCATGTAAAATCGCAGCATGCTGTGATTGTACACGTATATCGTCCGAGACTTGCCAATGCAAGTCTATGGGTGCGAGAAAAACTCGGACGCCACATGGACCATCCATCTAGCTTGCGACAAATATACAGATATTTCACTCATTTCAGTCCATTGAGCCATTTAATTCAATGGGGAAAATCAGTGAGAAATGTAAAGCCATATGGATGTCATACGGATGCCACATGGATACATGGATGAGAGACAATTGCATCATCGCATTGCAAATGCATTATACACGGATGACCATACGAAGAACACTTGTATTTTCCATATGTTTAGTGTGACGCCGGCCCAATAGTTTTTCTCTGTATGTTCCATTCCTGATTTTGACACACAAACACTAATGCAAAATACTGACCAAATACTTATGTGTGAATGAGGCCTTAGTCGTGAAGCATTCTGGATATTTGCCCCCCTTAAAACAAGAGGTGGCATTGGCTTACATCACAGGCATGATTTTATCATTATTAATTATTGTCACTTTTATCATTCACAATCCACTACTGTTTGTAAGAAAGTTAAAAAATTATTTAAACTGTATGTTAAATGCCTAAAATAAAAGCAAAATTGAAATGCCAGAATTGCAATTTTGTAGTTCTCATCCTAGCCTGAAATAATACAATAAAAAGTGATAAAAATGTCACATGTACAAAACAGCATCAGTAAAAACTTAAGTTTAGAAAACAAAAAGCCAACATCCAGTTCATTGGATAGTAAATTAAAAAAGTATCAAGTCTCAGAAAATTGCAAACAACATTTTTTATTTACAAATTCAGAATTTTTTTAACCACTGTGGTGTAGTAACCACTGTGTCCGCTAGGGGGCACTGTGTGGATGTCCCAAAGAGAGGATGAGTGGCAGAATACTGAATGACCGTTATGTATCTCAAGGTTGGTGGCCTTGGGATGGAGACTTATGTGTGTGTTGATCAGCAGTGATACTGCTGAGGTGCTGTTTCAATGTGTTTTGGGAAGTCTCCAGGTAGCTGGTGAGACGGGCGGAACCAGTTACCTACAAACCCACCCAGGGGTGTGTTTAAGAACGCTATTGTAAAGTGTGCATGAGTGGTTGAAGGACCTGTGATGAGGTCATAGCCATGTGACCCGGTGGGCGTGGCTACGGACCATATAAGGTGGCCAGGGTAGGTCACATGGAGTGAATGCAGGGACCCGGTTGGTCCATTTTGGAAGGTCCCATCTGAGAGAGATGGGGCTGTCTTCCTGGTAGCAAGTGAACGCTGTGTTTAATGGCTGCACGTGCCTGATAGTTTCCTTGAGGGAATGGACGTCTGCAGCGTGGTGAAGCGGCAATGAGGTAAACCCGGAGAGGAGATATAACTGTGAGGCTAAGAGAGCCTGCGTATGGCATAACCTGTGTGACCACAGGGATAACAGAGGGAAGCTCTGTCATGGACGCTATGCTGTTAATATGAACTTTATGTTGCTGGTCATGGTTTATGATGCCTAAAGAAACCGCAAGGACTGTGACTGTTTTTATGGAAAACCTGTGCCGGATGTGATTTATCGGCTGCCAAGCGAGTATCCCCTACCCGAATGACAGCGCTACCTTACACCACTAAAATAGATAAACGTATATGTTTGGTATCACTGAAATTGTACTGGCCGGGAGAATGATATTGCCATTTTTACTGGTTTAGGCCAGGTTCACATAGCGTTAATGCATTCCGTTCAATGCATAGCGTTGACGGACTGCATTAACGCTACTCCCATAATGTGATTGTGTTATGTCATCCCGCTAGCGCAGATGCTTCATCTGCGCTAGCAGTGGCAGACCCTCGGACAATTCAGACCGCATCCGAGGGTCCATCACAGAATGGCGGCACATCGCTAACGCATCCCGATTATGGCATGTGTTAGCGATGCCCTCGTCTATAGCAGTCTATGGGAGCGCTAACGCATCCGTTACATAGCGTTTATGCCGTTATGTAACGGATGCGTTAAACGCACCCCTTAAACGCTATTTGAACCTAGCCTAATAAACATGGCAAAAGCAAAACCAAAAAAAAACTTGGACTTTTTTATCCAATTTTTCTGTGCATTACATGGTGAAATTAACAATGTAATTAAAAAATAAAACTTGTCCTGCAAAAACAAACCTACATACAGCTATGTCAATGATAAAATAAAAAACATAGTTTTTGGAACAAAGGGAGGGAATATGCAGAAACAAATAATGCCCTTAAAGGGGTTGTTCACTACTAGGACAACCCTTCTTAATCCATATGTTTCACCCTTGAAAATAATAACAATACTCACCTGTGGTGCCGGTGCTGTTTCAGCAGTGTCCCACCAATCAGGGCTAGCTTCACTCTCCGTGCCTTCAAACAAATCACATACGTTTTGCTGGTCACTCACATCCCCCAGAAATATGTGATTCATTCTAAGTTTGGGAAAGTGAAGCCAGTGATGATTGTTCACATTGATCCCCTGAATAGCCAGTGCCAACACTGCTGAAGGACGCAAGCACAATGTAATGTGCTGCTGCAGTGCAGTACAGCGCAACCTCCACCAGGGGGTGCAGGTGAGGGAAGAGAGGTTGAACACACACAGGGTAGTAACAGAGCAGCAGCACAGGTGTCACAGGTAACGAAAGAATGGTCAGCAACAAACAGGAAGACAAAGTACCAGAGGTCACAGCAATGCACGTAGTCAGAGAGACGTCAAAAGTCAAAGCCTACCGAGAACGAAGTATCCAAAACGTGAGAAGTAAGACATAGTCGGGGTACAAGCCAGAGTCAAAGCCAGTCAGGGAGTGTGGTATCAGAGACAGGAAACAAGAGTCATGCACAAATATGCGAAGTCAGTGGCAGAAGGATCACTAGGGTATACGGGTCTAGCCTGGAAGCATGAACTTTCGTTAACACTGGCCCACAGGCTGCAGAGGACTGAAATAGCCCAGCCAGCTCCAAAATGAGGCAGAGGGGATTAACCCCCACATGGCCAGTCCAGAGAGAGACAGCTGAAAACAAAATCTGGACTGGATCATGACAGTAACCTCCTCTCAATATGGGGCCACCGGACCCCCAGGCTACCCTGGATAATGAGCATGAAATGCCCGGACCAACCGATCCACATGGACCGAACACGCCGGCACCCACGACTGGTCCTCAGGACCATAACCTTTCCAATGAACCAAGTACTGCAGTGAACGGCAGAGCATACGAGAATCCAACACCCGTTCCACCTCATACTCGGTCTGTCCAACCACCACAGCAGGTGGCGGGTACAAGGGAAACTCACCTGAGGAAGGCACCGATGGCTTCAGAAGCGCCTTATGGAATACATTGGGGATCCGCAACAATGGAGGCAAGCGCAGGCGAAAGGCCATAGGATTAACCACCTCTAAAATTTCATAAGGGCCAATAAACTTGGGACCCAACTTAGCAGAGGGAATCCTCAATCTAATATTCTTAGTGGATAATTATACCTTAACCCCCACCTGGTAAGCCGCCCCACAGAACGTCATTTATCTGCAAAAAAATTATGTGTGCCCTGAGCATCCCCAAAGTTTCTCTGAACCTCCTTCCAGATCTCCCCCAACCGCAGAAAGGCCGACTCTGCCCCTGGATACCACGAATCCAGCTGGGAAAACTCACCAAAGTTAGAGTGAAACCCATAGTGGCAGAAGAACGGGGAAGTACCAGTGGACTGATTGGCATAATTATTGAAAGCAAATTCCGCCATGGGTACCGCAGAGCACCAATAATCCTGTCTGGATGTAGCAAGACATTGCAATATCTGCTCCAAAGACTGATTAGTCCTATCAATCTGACAGTTGGTCTCAGGATGGTAGGCTGATGAAAAGGTCAGACTGATACCCAGCCTTTTACAAAAGGCTCTCCAGAATTTTGCCACAAATTTCACCCACCATCAGACACCACACTGATAGGCACACCATGCAATCGAACCACATGCTCAATGAATAGTTTTGATAGAGTCTCAGCATTAGGGAGGCCCGCCAAAGGTACAAAATGTGCCTGTTTACTGAACCCATCAACAACTACCCAGATCATGGTTTTGCCATTAGAGGGGGAAGATCGGTGATAAAATCCATGGACAGATGAGTCCACGGTCTATCTGGAATTGGCAGTGGCACCAATTCCTCTGCCGGATGGTTACGGGAGGTTTAAGCACGAGCACAAGTTTCACAGGAAGACACAAACCCAGTGACCTCAGAAACCAATGAAGGCCACCAAAACAGCGTAGTGATGGCTTTACGCGTGGCCAAGATTCCAGGATGCCCACTCAGAATCGAGTCACGGAGCTCCCAAAGCACCCTTAACCGATACTGAATAGGCACAAAGAGCTTATTATCAGGTACGGACAAAGGAGAAAGATAATTGGCGTCATGAATCTCTAGTTCCAATGCCGAGGACACCGCAGCCACCACCACTCTGCGCTGAAGAATGGAGGTAGGATGTGAAACTGGATCTAAGCTATGAGATAAAGCATCAGCCTTCACATTATTGGACCCCGGTCTGAAAGTAATAGAATACTGAAATCGCGGAAAAAAAAGTGACCACCTTGCCTGCCTCGGAGTCAAACGCTTGGCGAACTCGATGTAAGACAGGTTCTTGTGATCCATAATGACAGTGAAACAATGGACAGACCCCTCCAAAAATTCCTCCATTCTTCAAATGCCAAATTAATGGCCAATAGCTCCCAGTTACCCACATCATAATTCCTCTCCGCAGAGGAACATTTTCTCGAAAAGAAGGCACAGTGTCACAGGGTCTTAAGTTAGTCAGCGTGGTGGGCCCCTGGGACAACACAGCCCCGACTCCCACCTCCGAGGCATTTACCTCTACGATAAATGGTTTAGACAAATCAGGTTGAACCAGTACAGGAGCAGTCATGAAACAGTTCTTCAAAGAAGAAAATGCTGCCAGAGCTGGACATGACCAGTTTTTGAGATCAGCCCCCTTCCGAGTTAAATCAGTGAGGGGTTAGACGAACTGAGAAAACCCCTTAATGAATTTTCTATAATAATTGGCGAAACCCAGAAAATGCTGAAGACCCTTGACATCTCTGGGTTACACCCAATCCGCAATAGCCTGAACCTTCCTAGGGTCCATACAAAACCCCTCAACAGACAAAATGACCCCTAGAAAGGACAATTCCTGAGCAAAAAATGAATATTTCTCTGGTTTAGCAAATAGTAAGTTCTCCCTAAGCCTCAGAAGAACTGCACGGAGGTGGCCCATGTGACTCTGTTTGTCAGAAGAATATATGAGAATGTCATCCATATAAATTACCATGAAATGCCCAATAAAATATGAGAAACATGATTCATGAAATTCTGAAAAACTGCTGGAGTGTTAGTCAGGCCAAAAGGTATAGCCAAATTCTCAAACAGACTCTCAGAAGTGAGAAATACAGTCTTCCATTCATCCGCGTCCGGTATACAGATGAGATTGTATGCCCCCCTGAGGTCCAACTTACAGAACCACCTGGCCCCCGACAATTGATTGTACAAATCGGGTATAAGTGTTTTTTATAGTGATTTTATTAAGTTCTTGAAAATCGAGGCATGGGCATAAACCACCATCCTTTTTCTTCACGAAAAAGAACCCCACCGCCACAGGAGAGACAGATGGCCGAATGTGCCCTTTACGGAGGCTATCGGAGATATACTCCTTCATAGCAGCTCGCTCAGGGACGGAGAGAATGTACAGACAGGCTTTGGGCAATTTGGCACCAGGAACAAGATCAACAGCACAATCAAAAGGGCAGTGTGTTAGGCGTCGAGTTTCCCCCACTGCACAGGGGGAATCTCACGCCATGACCTCTGCAGTCTCCCATTCCTCTGCGGCCGCAGAGATTCCTGCTCAGCAGAGATGTCGGTCCAGGCGTCTTGCCCAGGCTAATGCTAGGTGTCTGGTTGCTCCTTCAGGCTCTGCTGTAAGACCATGATTGAGTCAGCAGCAAGCAGATGCTCCATGGACTAAGTCCTGTATTTTGCCTATTGAGCATGCCCGTGAGACGACCTCTCATTGGAGGTCAGAGGTCACATGAGCAGGTCCCGTTTCTGCTCTGATTGGTCCACTACTGGGAAGGTCCCGGAAGGACCCTGCTATAAATGAGTCACATGGCTGCTTGGCCATGCGCTAGTATAGACTCTTGTGGCTTATGGTGTGTATGATGATAGATGCTTGTTATCGCGAATGACTCATTATGAAACCCCTACCCTTGGTTGTGTATGTTGTTAGGGTCTAGTGGTTAGAGTCAGCGCCTGTCAGTGGCTAGGCTATATGCCACAGTGCATCTCAGTCCTCTGCACTTGCAAGCGTCCGACTGTGCCTCCCCGCTCAGGGCACTGTCGTACCGTGCTAGGAAGCAGTAGCCGCCAATGCGGCGCTGTGCACAACTCTAGCGCTTTCCTCCCACTCTGGATGGTTATTGGCATCCGCCAGAGCGGTGCTGTGCACACTGGTGCGTTATCTCTCGTTTGGTCTCTTGCTGGCTCCGCTGCAGCGGCACCGAGCGCTAGTGGACTAGAGGGACTATAACCCCATGTCCTTGGGACGGAGTCCTGTGTCTGTATACTAGCGCTCATCCAGCTGAGCTCTGTGAATTTAACAGGCTTCGGTATCTACATTGTGCGGCACCACGGTTCTGTGAATTAACAGAACTCGCTCCTGTACACACCAGGTGACGTTAACCCGGGTGTGTTCATTTATTATTTGCCGCATAGTCTCCACCATTACTTAGCAGCAGTATTCCATCTCTGCATGGTGGACCCCAGGCTGCAAACGCACCTCATTATCATTTTTATTATTTGGTGCGTTCCTCCAGCCTAACACGGTGTGGTGGTAGAACCTCAGACTCCTTTTCGCAGAACACATCCTCAAAGTCCTTCAGTTACTCCGAAATACCCACCAGGCTGACGGATGACACAGATACAGTAACAAGACATTTCTTAGAACAATTGTGGCCCCATTTGACAATGTCCTGAGATTCCCAGTTTATCACAGGATTATGTAATTGCAACTAGGGGAACCCCAAAACCAGTCCCGCAGGCAGATTGTCCACAACAAAATATGAAATACGTTCCTGGTGCAAGGAACCCACTTTAAGGAGAAACATTCTTAGCCAGTAGTGTTTTGTCAATGGCAACAACATGAATAGGAGTCTCCAACCTAATGGTCCCTAACTTACACCTGGACACCAAGTCAGAGTTAATAAAGTTCATGGACGACCCGCAATTCACAAAAGCAGAAGTGGATGCGGCGCCACTCCCACCACAAAGTTCCACTTCCAACAAAATGCAGAAAAAGGTACCTGAGAGTCTGGGTGACTTCCACAACAATCACCCAGACTCAGCCGCTTGTTGGTTGGAGAGGAGAAGTCCTTTTTCCAATGTCCGTGATCTCCGCAATGAAAACACAGCTTTCCTTCACGCCGCCGTCTTTTCTCCAACTCCTCTAGGTTAGCGGCCCCCACCTCCATAGGTTCAGACGGAGGCAAAACAACTGGATTAGCAGGGAGTAATGGAACCTCTTGGTGTACAACACCTCTCTCCCACAGCCTCTGACCCATACGGAGAACCTGAATCATAGCTTCCTCCAATGAGCTGGGAGGTCGATGGAGAGCCAGAGCGTCATTCAGATAATCTGCCAGTCCACACCTGAACTGACATCTCAGAGCTGAGTCATCCCAGGACATTTCAGTGGACCATCGACGGAACTCTGAGCTGTACCACTTGGCTGAGCGCTTTCCCTGAACCAGACCCATAATACGCGGTCAGGTTCATCATAGATAATTCCTAGGGCCTCAAAGAACCAAGCTACCGACATCCATTCAGGGGCAATAGGGGGTAGCAGGAAAGTCCAAGATTGGGGACCCTCCCTCAGTAAGGAGGTAATAATCCCAACCCGCTGAGTCTCATCCCAAGATGATCAAGGTCTGAGAGAAAACAATAATTTAGAACTCTCCCTGAACATACAAAATTTATCTTTTTCGCCAGAAAAGGTGTCAGGAAGCTTAACCAAAGGTTCGGGAGAGTGCAAAACAACATCAACTGAATCACCAGGTCGACTCACAGCATGATGGGTGGTTTCCTGCAGTCTTAACAGTCTCTGTCAGTTTTTTCTGTAAGAGAGTATGAGATGTGGCAAGGGCCTGATGTTCCACTGAAAAAACCCGCATCTTCTGTGTCAACCTGGACACTTAATCCACCAAGTTACTAAGCGGATCCATGACCAGAAAAAAAATGCACAATCCCCTTTAAATGTGTGGGTCAGCTATAATGTAATGTGTGGCTGCAGTGCAGCACAGCGCAACCTCCACCAGGGGATGCTGGTGAGGGAAGAGAGGTTGCACAAACACAGCGTAGTAACACAGAGCAGCAGCACAGGGGTCACAGGTAAAAAATAATAACAATACTCACCTGCAGTGCCGCTGCTGTTTCAGCAGTGTCCCACCAATCAGAGCTAGCTTTACTCTCCGTGCCTTCAAACAAATCACATACATTTTACTGGTCACTCACATCCTCCAGATATATGTGATTCATTCAAAGGTTGGGAGAGTGAAGCCAGTGATTATTGTTCACAGGAAGACGAAGTACCAGAGGTCACAGCAATGCACATAGTCAAAAGTCAAAGCCTACCAAGAACGAAGTATCCAAAACATGAGAAGTAAGACATAGTCGGGGTACAAGCCAGAGTCAAAGCCAGTCGGGGAGCATGGTATCTGAGATGGGAAACAAGAGGCGGAGTCCAGAGATCAAGCCAAGTCATACACAAATATGGGAAGTTAGAGGCAGAAGGATCACTAGGGTATATGGGTCAGCGGTTCTAGCCTGGAAGCATGAACTATAGCTGACACTGGCCCGCAGGCTGTAGAGGACTGTAATAGCTCAGCCAGCTCCAAAACGAGGCATGAGTGATTAACCTCTGCATGACCAGTCCAGAGAGAAGACAGCTGAAAACAAACTCTGGACTGGATCATGACACACCGGTGGTGAGTATAGGTGTTATTAATTTATAAGGGAAAAATATAAAACATCTTTACTTAGTACACACTAACTTATGCTAGGGCAGCACAAAGACTCAGTGGTTAGCATTGTTGCTTTGCTGTCCTTGGTTCAAATCCCACCAACGATTCCATATCTGCAAAGAGCTTGTATATTCCCTGCGAGTTTGTATAGGTTTCCTCCCACACTCCAAAGACATACAGCTCTGGCAAAAATTAAGAGACCACCACATCAAAACCCTGTCATGGGCAGCCCAATCTCCAGACCTGAACCCCATTGAAAACCTCTGGAATGCAATCAAGAGGTTGATGGATAGTCACAAGCCATCAAACAAAGAACTGCTTAAATTTTTGCACTGGAATCATTGTGAAAGACTAGTGGCAAGCATGCCAAAACGCATGAAAGCTGTTTTTAAAAATCATGGTAATTCCACAAAATATTGATTTCTGAACTCTTCCTGAGCTAAAACATTAGTATTGTTGTTTCTAAATGATTATGAACTTGTTTTCTTAGCATTATTTGAGGTCTGAAAGCACTGTTTTTTTTATTTTTGACCTTTTTCTCTTTTTCAGAAAAAAAAAATACAAAATTTAGTGCTTGGAAATTCAGAGACATGTCAGAAGTTTGTAGACTAAAAGAACAATTTATATTTAACTCAAAAATATACCTATAAAGAGAAAAATCAGACAAACTGAACATTTGGAAGTGGTCTCTTAATTTTTGCCAGTGTTGTATTGGTGGGAAATTTAAATTGTGAGCCCCAGTGTGGAGAGTGAAGATGTAAAGCACTGTGCAAATTAACTCCTTCCCAACATTTGACACAAAACTACAACCCAATTTGTGAGCCCATATCTTTCCTGGCAGATGATGGCTGTGTTATTTAGCCATCATCTGCATTTAACAGTCTTTTGCAGATCTCAGCTCGTGACTGTTAACGTGTTAAATATTGCCATCCATCTCTGACAGTGGAATGCTGCGGTCAATCACTGAAAGTGGAATTTAACATCCAGCAGGTGGGCATGTCATTCCACGCTCGTGATATGATCGCGGGGCGCTGATGGGTTGCCAAGACATGGAATCTACTGAAGTCCTCTGTGCTGGTCATGATGAATCTCTTGTAAAAGGCAGTGTTTACCTGGCGTTCATAGGAGACCGCAATTTTTGCTATACATAGCATTGCTGATGCACTGCTATGCATAGTACCAGCAAACGAATGATCACAGCTTCAAGCCCTCTAAAGGGACGAACAAATACAGTTAAAAAAGAAAAGAAAGTTTTAAAAATGTAAAAAAAAATAAAAAAGTTCAAATCACACCACT
This sequence comes from Dendrobates tinctorius, assembly GCF_039654945.1. NCBI lineage: Eukaryota > Metazoa > Chordata > Amphibia > Anura > Dendrobatidae > Dendrobates > Dendrobates tinctorius. The sequence continues at coordinate 10,137,095 of NW_027361713.1, read as the reverse complement.
TAAAAATTACGCATTAAAATATTTGGTATCGCTGCATTCGTAAAAGTATCATCTATCAAAATATAAAATAAATGAATCAGATTAGTAAACCAAAAAACATTTGCAACACCAGAATTAAGTTTTTTTGACTGTTGCAACATTGCAATGAAATTCAATAAGAGGTGATCAAAACATTAGCTCAAGGGCACTAAAAATAAGCTACCACATAGCCTCATATCCAAAAAATGTAATACATTACTGGTCTTGGAAACTGTCAGCACAAGCAAAAGAAATGTACAAATTTCCAATTTTTTTCTTCACCCTTTAAATTAAAAAAATAACTAAACATGTTTGGTATCTGCATAATCATACTGACATGGAGAATCATAGTGCCAGGTTAGTTTTACCATATAGTAAACATGGTAAGTAAAAACTAACAAAAGAAATTCTGGCATTGCACTTTTTTTGGTTGCAATTTCAACTCACTTTTAATTTTTTTCCTGCGTTCTAGTGCATCACATGATAAAATGAATGGCGTCATTAAAAAGTGAAACTTGTCCCCCAAGAAACAAGCCCTAATATGGTTATGCAGATAGAAAAATAAAAAGGTATGGCTCTTGGAAGAATGGGAGGAAAAAACAAAAACAAAAAAACGGACAATTGTCCAGTCATGAAGAGATTAATGGTGCTATACAAGCGAGTAAAATAAATAAATCTTAGTTTGTAGAGTGACTCTTTGATTTTGTGAAAACTATATTGATTATTATACGTCAAGGTAGACAAGTGATCAAAGAAGTTTGAGATTTGCTTAAGAAATTAGGGTGGAATTTAGTCCTTTATGAAATGGAAACAAAGTATAACTCATAATTCTTTTCTTAGCAGTGTCACTAAACTTGTTTCAGCACAAGGTAGAAGTGATGCATTAGTTTATTATGTACAACAAGCATGAGCAATGATAGAAATAAAACAATTGTGCTACTAGAGACAATTGGCAGTTATGTCAAGCTAATGCAAAGTTGAAGTAAGTTTTAAATCTGCAAATTGACATTTTCTCTACTTGTTGCAATACTGATGAGAGCATTGAGCAGTCACTGAGGAGTGAGGATGTGGGTCAGCGCTTAGGCCTCTCAATATGTCAATTTGACAAATATACTGCTGCTTAAGTTTTCTCACACCTTACAGGAAGCTGACAGTAAAGGCTAAGACTTATTAACACAGATAGACTTTACAAAGCACCAATGTACTGCTTGTTGCCCACGGCCATTTCTTATTGTTCAGCAACAGAGAGCCATGCTGGGGCAAATACAGTACATGATCATTGGTCATATGTTTGCATATTTAAAGAGAATCTGTCTTTAGGATTAACCCTAAGCTGTCTATATGGGCATGCAGGTCATAGGAAGCTGAATAAAATGATACCTTGATATCTGCAATCTGATGTTTTATTCCAGAGAAATCCATGGTGTTCTTTCTTGCAAATAAGCTGCTCAGAACAAATGGACCATTGTTATGCACCTGTCTTCCATCAGCCTCGTCCGCTAAACTCTGTGGTGCTCTACGTTGGGATTTATAGATATTCACACTGGTTTGGAGTTTTTACTGCTGTACTAACTAACTACTACTACTACTGTACTGTTCTAACATGGATAAATAAAGTTTGAAGATTTTTAAGGAGCTGGAATGTTCACTTCATCCTTTATAGATTGCATGGCAGACTCCCATGTGACCATCACCCTGGGCCTATATGAGGCCTCTGAAGACACACACATGGTTCTTGATATTAAGGCTTCAGTGTTGCTAGATTCTGGCTTGCTCTATACTATACACCTTGACGTACTAAGTTGTTAAGCTGCTGTCTGCAGTGTCCTGGATGTCTCCCGCCTGCCTGTGGTTTCCTGCATCCTGCTTACCTGCCTACGGTCTCCAGGACATCTCCCACCTGCTTGCTTGTGATCTTCTGGACATGTCCTGCCTGCCCGCAATTTCCTGCATCCTGCACACCTGCCTGGGGTCTCCTGGATGCCTTCAACCTACTTGCATGTGGTCTACTGGATGTCTTTCTGCCTGCTAGCAGTTTCCAACATCCTGCCTGCTTGCCTATTGACTCCTGGACCTCTCCCACCTGCTTGCCTCCTTACAATGCATGCTGATAGCACACTCTCTTGCCGGCTTGTTACGTCTCATCAGAGCCTGCAAGGGATTACACTGTCACTGCACATTGAAAAAAACACTGCACAGTGACAAAATCAACAACTGAAGCTTGCTTAGTAAAGCTGGGACTAGCCTAGCCCCTGAAATGAGTGATGATGCTTCATTTCAGGGTGGGAACAGAGGCTGTGAGATCAACGTCATGTTTCAGTATTCTAGAATGCACTCAGGATACACGAATGAAGCATCATCATACAGGAATTTGATAAAAAAAAGTAGATAAAGCTGTTAGAGGGAACGAAGGGGACTTTTTTAATTAGAATACATTAAAAAGGCACTAGATTATTGTTGTCATGGTGGTGTTGGGACTATGGGAACTAATCTGGCCCCTAGAACTAAGGTCTCCCGAGTCTATCCATCCCTGACTCCAGATTACTACTGAAGGTGGAGATGCCGGGTTCTTGTGTTTTGCTATATTCCTACTCTATATCTACCTTCATCTGTCCCCTCCCTCATCAAGGGTAGTAGGAAGCTGAAGTGAATAGCAACACACTAAACAGACAAACAAAGGAAGATGGACAGGGATAAATGAAAACACTAACCATACAAAATACACAAGCCATACAATAGAATGAGAAACAGAGTAGTTAAAGGAAGGAGAAACCAAATAGGAGAGGATGAGGATCTGCACACAGACAAAACTCCAAACAACAATCTCCTGAACAATCTCCAAAAGCCAACTCCAACCACGAATTACACCTCCAACTCCAGAACCAGGGAGTAAGAACTAACACTGGCAATCCCTAAGTGCCAGAGGCGAGCATCTATAGCTGAGGGGAGTTGACAACGCTGAGACAATCCAAGTAGGATAGCTCCAGTAGCTTCTACTCAACAGATTAACCATTGCATTAGTAGCAACAAAAAAACCTGCACTGTTTAATAAGATGGTAATGTAGGTGTAATGAGTGCAGAAGTGCCTGAAACCAGACAATGCCCTCTTCTCCCCCCTCTCTGTCAATATATGCTCGTGACTATTATATTAAATAGAGATATAGGATTAAATGAGTTAAAATTAAATTAGGTTCAGAGCACCCTTTTAAGAAGCTACTGTATGTCTGCAAACAGGATACAGTGATGAAAGCTGGCAATGACACTATATCAGTGTGGCTGAAGTCTCTGTGTGGAAGGAGTTCAGCACTGTCAATAAAAATATGATAATAAGTGGCTCTACACCTCCATATGGGCACTTCAGTTGCATGCACATAGCCTTATTGCCAGCTCTCATCACTGGCTCCTCTCTGCAGAATACTTAGTGGTAGCTGCAGACAGGAGCAAGCAAAGAAATTACACACAGACACTGTGTGAGTGGCATGAAGCTGTGCTCTCATCACTGACTCCTGTGTGACTTGGTACTCTGCTATCAACAGAATCCAAAGGATAATTGAGTTAATTGAAGATATGACATATGACAGTGGCCTGTATACAAATTGAGGTGACCTAATCATGTAGTGAGCCCATGGGTACGCCAAGAGCGCTCCTAAGACCCCTCACTTGCACAGAAAATATTTTTTTTTGTGGTAACTAAAAGCTGTACTACAGATACAATTTTAATAGCAGGCAAGTCGCCTAGATAACCGAATTGATGGTTTTGGTAGTGTTTTGGGGGTGACAGCCTCCCTTTTGGAATATTTGCAATACACAACTATTATTTAAAATTCAATTCCACACAACAGATCATAGTTGTTTCCTTTGTAATGTTGCCCTTTGTGGTCATAGGTGGATTTATATGTAAGAAATGTAAGAGAAGGACTTACATGCACAGGCAGATTATAATGAAGACAATCTGGACTACCCCCCAAAGGCAAGGTCTCCGGGCAGCCCATGGCAAGATTGCCCTCATTATAATATGTGTGCCAGATTCGGGGGTGCTTAACATTGGACTTAGAGCTTACCTAATGCTCCACTGCCAGCAGTAGAGAAATTCAGCAAAACTACATGGGAGTTTCCATAACTTTCACTGTGACATTATTCAGCTGGCATGCATGTGCCGGCCACAAGAGGAAATGGAGCTGCTGGACACTGTATGGAGAGATAAGTATTACAAACAACTTTTTTTTTTAATAAAGTGAATAAAATGTAGTTGGGAGAGAGGACATTATAATGAGATGAGGGTGGGAGAAAATTATAATGAATTGAGGTTGGGGATTGGGAAAGAGGATATGACCTATTGAATTTTGGGGTAGGGGTGCATGAAATATTAATGAATCAGGGCAGGAGGAGGAGCACAGTGGTGTTGAGGATGCAGTAAAGTCGCTAGTATGAATTGAGGAAAGAGTTTGGTGGCTAAATCATTTATATATTTATTGGGCAGGGAAAAGTGGCTAATTATAGTTAACAGGGATCACAGTGGAGGATTATCAATTTACATTTGTAATGGTGCAAGGGGATTCAAAGATGGTATTATTCCCCCCACACTCATCCCGGTAAACCAATGTTTAAATGTTTTACTGTGTATATAAAGTTTTATACCTGATTGCTGCTATGTGCACAATATTGTTCAGGGAGAGTGCAGTGCCTAAGGTAGTCCTCTAGATGGGGACACATTAGTATTCTAAATAGTTAACATAGGAGGAGTCTGCTGTTGGTAAGATAGAAACATTTCCTGATTGTAGTCAGTAGGGCCAGGGAGCCCTGACCGTCCAGTAAGGCTTTAGAGTCTGGGATAGCACAGTGATGCCGAAACATTTAAGATAGAGTCCAATCGTCCATAGCTTGAATACTGGAAGATTCAGCAGCAGTGGAATGCAGGGCAGCACCAAGATGTGGCAGCTTACTACATGGGCAGATACCCTTAAGTCTGGAGTGAAACGGACAGGGGAACTCCTGAAAGTAGTGAAGCTGGAAAGTCGATGGAACGCTGTGGTATCAAACAAAACGGTATGACCCAGGAGCATTCTAGAATAAATAGGGAAAAGCACAGGAATAGACCAGGATGTATACTGTGATGTTCCCTGTGAAGTTGCTGTAACTGAACTGGATGTACCGTGAAAAGATTCAAGTAAAGTTGTCTGTTACAAGTTGAAACTGGACTCATTTAATGCGAAACAAAAAGAAGTGACCACTCAGCAAATCAGAGGGGATCCCAATGGCACAGAAGGCGATAAAGAAGGTAAGCTACAAAAGGGACATTGTATGCATGTGGCAGGATGCCAGTTTGCGCCAAAGCAGCCATCATTGTGGCTCACGACTACGGCCCTGGCCCTCCCCTACAAAGTTATGTTGCATAATAGATAATTATTCCTTAATGATGGGTCCATGTCTGTATTCAGGGGCACAGGGTAGGAGATTTCTTATTCAGGAAACAATTGTGTACATGTATGTGACCTTTTCTATTTCCAGGGATGCGGTGATCAATGCAGAAAACTCTGCCTTGATGGAGTCCCGAGGTAAGGACATCAACATGAAGGTTTGAAGGCTGTCAGATGTGATGTGAGATGTCAGCGCTAAGTTACTCGATGTAAATATTCATTCTGTGTACATTTACATGGACCGACCTGTGGCAATAAATGACCACCAATAGGTGAACCGCGGTCTGTCAATTTAAACAGGCTATTAAACGATGCCCAATGACTGATCTGTCCCATATTATGCTGTACACTTTCCCCTCTTACCATACATAGCACTGTCCGTTTTAACATAGCATTCCCTTTTATTATATATAGCACCATCTCATATTATATAGTGTCCTATTGTTATATATAGCACCATTTCATAATACATATTATCTCCTATTATGCATAGCGCTATGTTATGTATAGGGAAAAAAAATTGCACGCTACACTACGCGTGCTGCTCTCGGCATCTGCAGGTGTGCACCAGAGTACCTGTGTGTTAATCATGAGACCTATCACATGATCTTTCAAGGGAAATCATATGACATGTGCTGGGGTTGCTCATGCCCTCTAAACTGCCCTGAGTCCTGGCTACTCTTAATCTGCCCCTGCTTACATGCTACCGGTTTTACAGAGTACCCAGCTAACAAACAATCCAATCAAAGTATCTTTATAGTTAAATAAGAACATCCAGAGAAGCTGATCAGGCACTGATCCTAGTATATAGCGGTATAAATAACCTTAAGAGGCCTCGCTTGCAGAGCAATATGACATATATCACAAGTAAAAGCAGACTGCATTTCATCACTGTGCTGGGTCAGGTTTTCATTAATTTTTGGTCCATGGGTCCAGTATAATTATATATTTGCAAAATTTACCATCATTAAGCATTTGTATATCAGCCTTTAATAGGCCTTATTCTTCAACACCACTTTGTTATGGTGCTTCAATTCCCAGTGAATGCCAGCTGAGTGACTGTCAATTGTACTGTATATTACAGATGCCCCCCTGCCTCAGGGGCTGGCTGACAATTTTTGGCTTGGAGGACAAACCCAATACACTAGCCCATGAGTGGTGTGGCCTGTCTTTGGCTTGAATCTCATGTACTGCTCAGCTAGAGATGAATCAAAAATTGTTAACTTATTGTTAATAGCTGCAAAATGTAAATAAATTTAGGCAGCAACTAATAATAAACAATTTGCACTAGATTTCTAATTTTAGATAGAAAGATGCTACGGTTTCAGGCACCCCACTGTCACAATTACCTAGACCCTTGCAGTAATAAACTTCCCTCATAGTACAATTGTCCCACATCCCATTATAATTCATACTATTTAGAGTCATTACAAACAGAGTGATCGATTTCAAATGTTTATTTTTGTTTATGTTGATGATTATGGCTTATAGCCAATGAAAACCCAAAAGTCATTATCTCAGTAAATTAGAATAATATATAACACCAGCTTCAAAAAAATGATTTTAAAATCCAAAATGTTGACCTGCTGAAATATATGTTCAGTAAATGCACTCAATATTTGGTCGTGGCTTTTGCATCAATTACTGCATCACAGAATCATAGAATAATAGAATGGTAGAGTTGGAAGGGACCTCCTGAGCGATCTGGTCCAACCCCCTGCTCAAAGCAGGATTCACTAAATCATCCCAGACAGATGTCTGTCCAGCCTCTGTTTGAAGACTTCCATTGAAGGAGAACTCACCACCTCTCGTGGCAGCCTGTTCCACTCATTGATCACCTTAATTGTCAAAAAGTTTTTTCTAATATCTAAGGCTGGTTTCACATTTGCGTTAAAACAACGCTGCGCCCTGCGTCGTTAAGCCCCGCCCCGAGCCGGCTCCCTGCCCGCCCCATCCGGGATCACCGCCTACTTTCGCATTTGCACGCATGCGATCGGTGCACCCTATCTTTAGCATAGGGTGCGCAGATCATGCGCTGCCAGTGTGAAAGTAGCGTGCTGCGCACTTTTGATGGTGCGCCGTGCGCGCCGAAATGCAACATGCTGCATTTCGGCGCGCACGGCGCACCGTCAAAAGTGCGCAGCACGCTACTTTCACACTGGCAGCGCATGATCTGCGCACCCTATGCTAAAGATAGGGTGCGCCGATCGCATGCGTGCAAATGCGAAAGTAGGCGGTGATCCCGGATGGGGCGGGCAGGGAGCCGGCTTGGGGCGGGGCTTAACGACGCAGGGCGCAGCGTTGTTTTAACGCAAATGTGAAACCAGCCTAATCATTGTCTCCTCCCATTCACTTTCATTCCATTGCTTTCAGTCTTTTCTTGTGCAAATGAGAATAAAGATGATCCTTCTACAATACTGACAACCCTTGAGATATTTGTAGACAGCTATTAAGTCTCCTCTCAGTCTTCTTTTTTGCAAGCTAAACATTCCCTAATCTTCTAACCATTCCTCATAGGACATGGTTTGCAGACTGGTCACCATTCTGGTTGCTCTTCTCTGAACTTGCTCCAGTTTGTTGATGGATATTTTAAAATATGGTGCCCAAAACTGGGCACAGTACTCCAGATGAGGTCTGACCAATGAGGAGTAGAGGGCAATAATGATTTCACATGATCTAGACTGTATGCTTCTGTTATTACATCCTAGCTTTGTGTTAGCCTTTTTTTCTGCTGCACCACACTGTTGACTCATGTTCAGTCTGTGATCTATTAGGGTATGTGCACACGGTGCAGATTTTGCTGCAGTTCTGCAGCAGATTTGGCCCTGCGGAACTGCAGCAGAACTGCAAGTGATGTACAGTACCATTTAAGGCTATGTAAAACAAAAAGCGCAGTGCACATGCTGCTGATTTTTCTGCACAGATTTGGTGCAGATTTAAAACTGCAGCATGTCACTTCTTTTGTGCAGTTCTGCTGCAGTTTTACACCTGCTCCATTATAGAAATCCGCAAGTGTAAAACTGCAGGGGAAATCCACACAAAAACTGCAGTAAATCTGCACTAAGGCTGCACTAAAGCCGCAGGTAAAACGCAGGTCATTTTACCTGCGGATTTAGCAAAATCTGCACGGAAAATTCCACAGCAGAATCTGCAACGTGTGCACATACCCTTAGTATACTCAAGTCTTTTTCACATGTGCTGTTGCTTAGCCCTATTCCTCCCATTCTGTATATGCTTTTTCATTTTTATTGCCCAGATGTAGTACTTTGCATTTTTCCTGTTAAAAACTATTCTGTTAGTTGCTGCCCACTGCTCCAGCTTATTTATATATTTTTGAATCCTCTCTCTCTTCTCTAGTATTAGCTATCCCTGCTAACTTTGTGTCATCAGCAAATTTAAACAGTTTACACTCAATTTCTTCATGTAATTCATTGATAAAGATGTTGAACAATACAGGGCCCAGGTCAGAGCCCTGTGGTACCCCCTCTTGAGACATGCTTCCAACCTGATGTGCAGCCATTTATGACCACTCTTTGGGTCCGATCACTAAGCCAGTTATGAATCCACATAACAGTTGCCTTCTGCATTCCATACTTAGTCATTTTTTCAATACGGATTGTGTGAGATATTTCGTCAAAAGCTTTGCTGAAGTCAAGATATACTATACAGTGGGGAAAAAAGTATTTAGTCAGCCACCAATTGTGCAAGTTCTCCCACTTAAAAAGATGATAGAGGCCTGTAAATGACATCATAGGTAGACCACAACTATGAGAGTCAAAATGAGAAAACAAATCCAGAAAAGGAGATCGAGAGAGATTATCAGTGGTCTTTTGTATCTTCCATTTTCTTATCATTGCTCCCACAGTTGATTTCATCACACCAAGCTGCTTGCCTATTGCAGATTCAGTCTTCCCAGCCTGGTGCAGGGCTAGAATTTTGTTTCTGGTGTCCTTCGATAGCTCTTTGATCTTCACCATAGTGGAGTTTGGAGTGTGACTGTTTGAGGTTATGGACAGGTGTTTTTTATACTGATCAAACAGGTGCCATGACTACAGGTAATGAGTGGAAGACAGAGGAGCCTCTTAAAGAAGTAGTTACAGGTCTGTGAGAGCCAGAAATCTGGCATGTTGTTAAGTAACCAAATACTTATTTTCCACCATAATTTGCAAAATAAATCTTGCCAAATCAGACAAGGTGATTTTCTGGATTTCTTTCCTCATTTTGACTCTCATAGTTGTGGTCTACCTATGTCAATTACAGGCCTCTCTCATCTTTCTAAGCGGGAGAACTTGCACAATTGGTGGCTGACTAAATACTTTTTTCCCCACTGTATCTACAGCATTTCCCTGATCCATCCAGTCAGTGATTCTGTCATAGAAGGAAATTAAGTTAGTCTGACATGACTTATTAGTTACAAATCCATGCCGACTCTTGTTCATTTCATGCTTATCCACGTACTTACATACATTTTATTTAATAATTTGTTCAAAGATGTTTCCTGGTATAGAAGTCAGACTCACCGGCTGTAACAATTATATGGGTACTACGGAATCTGATTGAATGGGAAAATATGAAACTGAGACCAAGGTTTATGCAAATAAGTATATTTAACAAGTGTGACAAAACTAACAGAGCACTTCCTGCAATAGTAACAAAAACACAGCATGATATAGAAAATCAGAAAGAAAAGGTGTCCACTAGTGCTAATACTCAAATGAATAGTGGTTTTAAGCAGCCTGCTTGGAGGACAATAACCACCTATTGTCAAATAGTTACAAAAAGAGAAAATAAATGGGAATCCAAGTGGCGCTTTAAAACCAATTACACAGTACCTATATGATTTCTAGTCCAGGAGTGTGATGTGCTCCAAAGATGATAAATGTAAACTATCTCTTCAGTCTATTGAGTGATGTAAAAACATGCGTTTATTTACTTTAAATATGCAACAACTGAATTTTTTATTTAGGACATAGGAAAAACACAGATTAAAAGTTGTTTAGTTATTGCTAGTTAAACAGCACGATGTTGTGAGTTCATTTACCCCTTCACCGTCGATGTCTGGTGAACTCCCTCTTCTGGTGAAGGAGGTTAGTGAGGCTGATTACCAAACACCTGATCTGGTAGATGATGACTGGGTAACAGGAAATTCTGACTGGATATAAGGCAGCTGACGCCCTTCTGAGTCGCTGGTGATTTCTCTGCTGGATTCTTGAAGACCAGTCTGATTCCTGATTCCCAAAGATAAGTTTTTGCTCTGCTATTGAACTTATTAGTTTTGTTTTGTTATCCTTGTTTTTTGGAGTTCAGCCATCCCCTGTCTGTGGTGTGCTGAGTTCCATTTTTGTCTCTGATCAGTTTTGTCTCTTTGCTCTATCTTCAGAATTTACCTGAGTGCTGATATAGTCTTTTTGAAGTCCTAGCAACTTCAGGGCCTGTTTTTCGTATCAGACGGTTGGGACTTTTTTTGGTAGGGTTTTTTACGGATTGCAGACAGCAGCTTTTCTATCCTGTCCTTTTTAGTTAGCTTGGGTCCCATCGTTTGCTCAACCTATCTTTCTATCTGTGTTAGTGTTTTCATCTTGCTTCACCATCATTATATGTTGGGGGCTGCCTATTGCTTTGGGGTCTGCTCTGGGGCAGTTTAGATTTCCCCTTTCTTTCTTTAGGCCTATTTAGTTCTCCGGCTGTGATCGAGGGGTCTAGGGCATCATAGGAACCCCCACGGCTACTGTTAGTTGTTGTGGATAGGATCAGGGGTCTGCAATCCGATAGCTGCCAACCTCTCTGGTTTTCTAGACTTAGCTTGTGTTTTTGTTTTTTCCTCCTTCGGTGACTCATTCATAACAGAATCACCAGCCATACCGCAGATCCTAGGGTACTCTATAGCAGGAAAGAATTGTAAAAAAAAAAGAGTGTATATTTTTTCCTCTATATCTCTGAGGCCGTAGGGGGAATTTTTTTTTCTCAATGGAGATAAAGCAATTGTCTGATCGTGTGGAGCAGCTCGCTGCGGAAGTGCGGGGAATTTCCGCCTACCTTGCTCATTCACATGCTGCTGAACCAAAGATCCCTACTCCTGATGTCTTTTTTGGGGATCGGTCTAAATTTTTGAATTTTAAGAATAATTGTAAATTATTTTTTGCCTTGAAGCCTAACTCGTCGGGGAGCTCCGCGCAGCAGGTTAAAATTGACATCTCTTTGCTGCTCGGCGATCCCCAGGATTGGGCGTTTTCTTTGAAACCTGATGATCCTATTCTGACTGATGTGAATGCGTTTTTTCAAGCCTTGGGGTTGTTGTATGATGAACCTAATGCTATTGATCAGGCTGAAAAGGCCCTGTTGGCATTGAGCCAGGGTCGGGATTCTGCAGAGTTGTACTGTCAAAAATTCTGAAAGTGGGCGGTCCTTACTACCTGGAATGATGGTGCCTTGGCAGCTCTCCTTCGGAAGGGTTTGTCAGAAACCGTAAAAGATACTATGGTGGGATTTCCTGTTCCCTCTGGTCTTGACGATTCTATGTCATTAGCCATTCAGGTTGATCGGCGTTTACAGAAACGCAGGACTGCACGAGAGGTGTTGCCACCTGTTGAACAAGTGTCTGAACCTATGCAATGTGATAGAGTTTTGTCCAGGGAGCAACGTCAGGAGTTCAGAAGGCGTAATAAGCTGTGTTTTTTTTGTGGAGATGCCTCGCATATTATTTCTGTCTGTCCTAAACGAGAGAAAAGTTTTGCACACACGTTTTCTGTGGGTGGTGTTCAACCTAAGTTTCTTCTGGCAGTTACTCTGATCTGCTGCCTGTCCACATTTTCTGCCAAGGCTTTTGTGGATTCGGGAGCAGCCCTGAACCTAATGGACTTGGATTTTGCTAAACGTTGTGGATTTCCGATGACACCTCTGCGGATGCCTATCCCTTTGAGGGGGATTGATGCTACTCCTTTGGCGAAAAATAAACCTCACTTTTGGACCCAGGTGGTAATGCGGGTCGCCCCAGACCATCAAGAAAATTGCAGATTTTTGGTGTTGCATAGTTTGCATGATACCATTGTTCTGGGGTTTCCCTGGTTGCAAATTCATAATCCAGTTTTGGATTGGAAATCTGTGTCTGTGGTGAGTTGTTGTTGTCGGTGTGCCCTTAGTGAGGCTCCGTTTTTTTCCACCTCTCCTCAATCGCATGATGTTCCTGACTATTTGGCGGACTTTTATGATGTATTTGGTGGGAATGAGTCTGCGTCTTTGCCTCCTCATAGGAGTTATGACTGTGCAACTGAACTGAGCTCGGGGTGTAAATTTCCCAAGGGTCGACTTTTCAATTTATCTGTACCCGAACACGAGGCTATGCGATCCTATATTAAGGAGTCGTTGGAGAAGGGTCATATTAGACCATCCTCTTCACCCTTAGGTGCTGGGGTTTTTTTCGTGGCTAAGAAAGATGGGTCATTAAGGCCTTGTATTGACTATCGTTCCCTCAACAAAATTACTGTTAAATTTCAGTATCCGTTACCCCTGATTTCTGATCTATTCTCCAGAGTTAAAGGTGCTTGCTGGTTTACAAAGCTTGACCTCAGGGGGGCGTATAATCTTATTCGCATTAAGCATGGGGATGAATGGAAGACGGCGTTTAATACTCCGGAGGGACATTTTGAGTACCTGGTGATGCCTTTTGGGCTCACTAATGCCCCTTCTGTCTTCCAGTGCTTCATGAATGATATTTTCCGAGACTTGGTGGATAAATTTTTGATCATCTATCTGGATGATATTTTGATCTTTTCCAAGGATTGGGTGTTGTGAGTTCATTTTCCCCTTCACCATTGAGGTCTGATGAACTCCCTCTTCTGGTGAAGGAAGGTAGTGAGGCTGATTACCAAGCACCTGGGCAGGATGATGATGACTGGGTGACGGGAATTACTGACTGTATATATGGCAGTCGACGCCCTTCTGCCTTGCTGGTGATCTCTCTGAGGGATTCTAGGAGACCAGTCTGATTCCTGCTCCCCTAAAGCTAAGTTTTCTGCTCTACTTTTTGCATTTGTGTTTTGGTTTTGTTTTGCATTGTTTTCCTTGATTTCTGCCATTCCCTGCTGGGGTGAGCTGAATTCCTTTTTGCTCTGTCTTCAGAAAATACCTGAGTGCTGATATAGTCTTTTTGAAGCCTAGCGTCTTCAGGGCTTTTTTCCCTATCAGCTGTTGGCTCTTGTTTTGATAGGGTTTTGGCGGATTACAGACAGCAGCTTTTCTATCCTGTCCTATCTAGTTAGCTTGGGCCCCATCATTTGCTCAGCCTATCTTTCTATCTGTGTGAGTGTTTTTTCATCTTGCTTCACCGTCAATATATGTTGGGGGCTGCTTATTGCTTTGGGGTCTGCACTGGGGCAGTTTAGATTTCCCTTTCTGTCTTTAGGCTATGTAGTTCTCCGGCTGTGATCGAGGGGTCTAGGGCACCGTAGGAACCCCCCACAGGTTCAGGGGTCTGCAATCCGACAGCTGCCAACTTCTCTGGTTTTCTGGACTTAGCTAGTATTTCTGTTTTTGCCTCTTACGGTGACTCATTCATAACAATTGGGACTCTCATGTGGAACATGTTCGGACTGTGTTCCGGATTTTGAGGGAGAATTCCCTGTATGTCAAGGGATCGAAATGCCTTTTTGGTGTACAGAGGATTTCATTTTTGGGATTTATTTTGTCTCCGTCAACTATTGAAATGGACCCGGCCAAGGTACAGGCCATTTTTGATTGGGTTCAGCCCACTTCTTTGAAGGCCCTCCAGAAATTTTTGGGTTTTGCTAATTTTTATCGTAAATTTATAGCTAATTTTTCTGGTATTGCCAAACTATTGACTGATTTGACTAAGAAGGGTGCTGATGTGCTGAATTGGTCACCGGAGGCTGTTTCGTCCTTTCAGGAGCTGAAGCGAAGGTTCACTTCTGCTCCGGTTTTGCGGCAACCTGATGTCTCACTCCTGTTTCAGGTAGAGGTGGACGCTTCTGAGATTGGTGCAGGAGCTGTTTTGTCCCAAAAAGATCCTGTAACATCTAAAATGAATCCCTGTGCTTTCTTTTCCCGAAAGTTCTCCCCATCCGAACGTAACTATAATGTGGGGAATCGGGAACTGTTAGCCATGAAATGGGCATTTGAGGAGTGGAGACATTGGTTGGAGGGAGCTAAACATCAAGTCGTGGTCCTTACTGACAACAAGAATTTGATTTACCTGGAGTCGGCCAAACGTTTGAATCCTAGACAGGCTAGGTGGGCCTTGTTTTTCACACGTTTTGATTTTGTGGTCTCTTTTCTTCCGGGCACTAAGAATGTCAAGGCAGACGCCCTCTCTAGGAGTTTCTTTGCTGATTCTCCTGTTGTGACCAAGCCTGCTACCATCTTAGGTGAGGGGGTAGTTCTTTCTGCCATCTCGCCCAATTTGAGACGTGCTCTGGAAGAGTTTCAGGAGGACAAACCTGAGCGTTGTCCCATTGGAAAATTGTATGTTCCTGACCAGTGGAGGAAGAGAGTGATGTCTGAAGTTCATTGCTCTGCATTGGCTGGTCATCCAGGTATTTTTGGTACTAGAGATTTGGTGAGTCGGTCTTTTTGGTGGCCCGCCTTGTCTCATGATGTTAGGAATTTTGTGCAGTCCTGTGGGACTTACTCTCGGTCTAAACCTTGTTCTTGCTTGCTCTAGTGGGTTGTTGATGTCTTTGCCGGTGCCCAGGAGGCCATGGACCCATATTTCAATGGATTTTATCTCTGATATGCCTGTCTCTCAGAGAATGACTGTTATTTGGGTGATTTGTGATAGATTCTCTAAGATGGTCCATCTTGTACCACTCCCTAAGTTGCCATCTTCCTCAGAGTTGGTGCCCTTGTTTTTGCAACAGGTGGTTCGCTTGCACGGGATTCCTGAGAACATTGTATCTGACAGAGGAGTTCAGTTTGTGTCTAGATTTTGGAGGACTTTCTGTTCCAAGCTGGGAATTCAGTTGTCTTTCTCCTCTGCTTTTCACCCTTAGACCAATGGGCAGACGGAGAGAACAAACCAGACTTTGGAGTCGTATTTGAGATGTTTTATTTCTGCTGATCAGGATGATTGGGTTTCATTTTGCCCTTGGCTGAATTTGCTTTAAATAATAGAGCTAGTTCTGCCACTTTGATGTCACCTTTTTTTTGTAACTTTGGGTTTCATCCTCGATTCTCTTCAGGGCAGGTGGAGCCTTCTCTTCCACTGTGGTGGAGAGAATGCTCCAGATCTGGGACCAATTGGTTGATAAGTTGTCTCTCTCCCAGGAAAAGGCCCAGCGGTTTTCCAACCGGTATAGGACCATTGGTCCCCAGTTTAAGGTGGGTGATATGGTTTGGTTGTCATCAAAGAATATCGCTATGAAGGTGGCTTCTCCAAAGTTTAAACCTAGATTTATTGGACCTTACAAGATTTTGGAGATTCTTAATCCAGTCTCTTTTAGATTGGCTCTTCCTTGTACATTTAAGATCCATAATGTGTTTCATAAGTCTCTGTTAAAGAGGTTTGTTGAGCCAGTAGTTCCTGTGGTGGCACCCCCTGACCCAGTATTGGTTGAAGGTAATGTGGAATATGAGGTTGAGAAGATACTGGATTCTCGCCTGGCTAGACGGAGACTCCAGTATTTGGTTAAATGGAAGGGTTATGGCCAGGAGGATAATTCTTGGGTCCCTGCATCCGATATTCATGCCGAAAGATTGGTTCGTGCCTTTCATCGGGCCCATCCTGATCTCCCTGGTGGCGTGGATGAGGGTTCGGTGACCCCTCCTCAAGGGGGAGGTACTGTTGTGAGTTCATTTTCCCCTTCACCGTCGATGTCTGGTGAACTCGCTCTTCTGGTGAAGGAAGGTAGTGAGGCTGATTACCAAACACCTGATCTGGTAGATGATGACTGGGTAACAGGAAATTCTGACTGGATATAAGGCAGCCGACGCCCTTCTGAGTCGCTGGTGATTTCTCTGCTGGATTCTTGGAGACCAGTCTGATTCCTGATTCCCAAAGATAAGTTTTTACTCTGCTATTGAACTTATTAGTTTTGTTTTGTTTTCCTTGTTTTTTGGAGTTCAGCCATCCCCTGTCTGTAGTGTGCTGAGTTCCATTTTTGTCTCTGATCAGTTTTGTCTCTTTGCTCTGCCTTCAGAATTTACCTGAGTGCTGATATAGTCTTTTTGAAGTCCTAGCAACTTCAGGGCCTGTTTTTCCTATCAGATGGTTGGGACATTTTTTTGGTAGGGTTTTTTACGCCTTGCAGACAGCAGGTTTTCTATCCTGTCCTTTTTAGTTAGCTTGGGCCCTATTGTTTGCTCAACCTATCTTTCTATCTGTTAGTGTTTTCATCTTGCTTCACCATCATTATATGTTGGGGGCTGCCTATTGATTTGGGTTCTGCTCTGGGGCAGTTTAGATTTCCCCTTTCTTTCTTTATTATTATTATTATTATTATTTATTGTTATAGCGCCATTTATTCCATGGCGCTTTACATGTAGGGAGGGGAATACATAAAAACAAGTACAATAATGTTGAACAATACAAGTCATAACTGGTACAGGAGGAGAGAGGACCCTGCCCGCGAAGGCTCACAATCTACAAGGGATGGGTGAAAATACAGTAGGCGAGGGTAGAGCTGGTCATGCAGCGGTTTGGTCGATCGGTGGTTACTGCAGGTTATAGGCTTGTCGGCAGAGGTGGGTCTTCAGGCTCTTTTTGAAGGTTTCGATGGTAGGTGAGAGTCTGATGTGTTGTGGTAGAGAGTTCCAGAGTAGGGGTGATGCGCGAGAGAAATCTTGTATGCGATTGTGGGAAGAGGAGATAAGAGGGGAGTAGAGAAGGAGATCTTGTGAGGATCGGAGGTTGCGTGCAGGAAAGTACCGGGAGACGAGGTCACAGATGTATGGAGGAGACAGGTTGTGGATGGCTTTGTATGTCATGGTTAGGGTTTTGTACTGGAGTCTCTGGGCAATGGGGAGCCAGTGAAGGGATTGACAGAGGGGAGAAGCTGGGGAATAGCGGGGGGACAGGTGTATTAGTCGGGCAGCGGAGTTTAGAATAGATTGGAGGGGTGCGAGAGTGTTCGAGGGGAGGCCACTGAGCAGGAGGTTGCAGTAGTCAAGGCGAGAGATAATGAGGGCATGGACTAGGGTTTTTGCAGATTCTTGGTTGAGGAATGAACGGATTCGTGAAATATTTTTGAGTTGAAGTCGGCAGGAAGTGGAAAGGGCTTGGATATGTGGTTTGAAGGAGAGATCAGCATCAAGGATTACCCCGAGGCAGCGAGCTTGTGGGACTGGGGAGAGTGGGCAGCCATTTACTGTAATGGATAAGTTCATTGGGGGGGTCACGTGAGATGGGGGAAAGATGATGAATTCTGTTTTGTCCATGTTAAGTTTCAGAAATCTGGTAGAGAAGAAGGATGAAATAGTGGACAGACATTGAGGGATTCTGGTTAGCAGGGAGGTGATATCTGGTCCAGAGATGTAGATCTGTGTGTCATCAGCATAGAGATGATACTGGAAGCCATGAGATTCTATAAGCTGTCCCAGGCCAAAGGTGTAAATGGAGAAGAGCAGGGGTCCTAGGACTGAACCTTGTGGGACTCCGACAGATAGGGGGCGAGGTGAGGAGGTGGTGTGTGAGTGGGAGACGCTGAATGTCCGGTCTGTTAGGTATGATGAGATCCAGGACAAGGCCAAGTCTGTGATGCCAAGGCATGAGAGGGTCTGTAATAGTAGGGAATGGTCCACTGTGTCAAAGGCAGCCGACAGGTCCAGGAGGAGGAGGACAGAGTAGTGTCGCTTGCTCTTGGCGGTTAAGAGGTCATTGGTGACCTTAGTAAGGGCAGTTTCGGTGGAGTGGTGTGACCGGAAGCCAGATTGTAAGCGGTCGAAGAGGGAGCAAGAAGAGAGATGGGAGGACAGTTCAAGGTAGACGTGTTGTTCCAGTAGCTTGGAGGCATAGGGGAGAAGTGATATAGGGCGATAGCTAGATACAGAGGATGGGTCAAGAGAGGGCTTTTTGAGGATAGGTGTGATTGAGGCATGTTTAAAGCTTGAGGGGAAAACACCAGTTGTTAGTGATAGGTTGAAGAGATGGGTTAGGGTTGGGATGAAGACTGTGGTGAGGTTTGGGATGAAGTGGGAAGGGATCGGGTCAAGTGCACAAGTGGTGAGATGTGATCTTGAGAGTAGAGTGGAGAGTCGATCTTCTGTAATGGTGGAGAAGTTGGTTTTGGAGGTGGAGGGCTGGGAAGTCGGGAGAAGGGGCTCTGGGGGTTGTTGACCAAAACTGTCTCTGATGTTATCAATCTTCTGCTTGAAAAATGAGGCAAAGTCTTCAGCTGAGATGAGTGGGGAGGGAGGAGGTGCTGGGGGACGGAGGAGAGAATTGAAGGTGTTGAATAACTGTTTAGGGTTGTGAGACAGGGCGGATATGAGTGATGAGAAGTAGGTTTGTTTAGCTGTGGCGAGAGTGGTCTTGAAAGTAGTGAGAGACTGTTTGAATGCGATGAAGTGCTCGTTGGAGTGGGATCTTTTCTATCTGCGCTCAGCAGCCCTGGAAGCTCGCCTCAGTTCTTTGGTCAGGCTGGTGTGCCAGGGCTGTCTGTTGATTTTGCGAGCTTTGGTATGTGTAAGTGGGGCAGCAGATTCCAAAGCTACAGCTATTGTGGTGTTATATAGAGCAGCAGCGTCATCCGCATTGTGTAAGGAACTTATATCTGTGAGAGGGAGGAGGGATTCAGAGAATGAGTGTAGGTCAAGGTGTTTAAGATTTCTGGGAGGGTGTGAAAGTTTGTGGGGTGGGGATAATAGACATGGAGTGGAGAGGGAAGAGAATGTGAGAAGGTTGTGGTCAGAGAGAGGAAGAGGTGAGTTAGAGAGGTTAGATAGGGAGCAGAGGCGGGTGAAGATGAGGTCCAGTGTGTGGCCATCTTTGTGGGTGGCTGTAGAAGACCATTGAGTGAGGCCGAAGGAGGAAGTGAGAGATAGAAGTTTAGTGGCAGCTGAGAGGGAAGTGTCAATGGGGATATTGAAGTCGCCCATGATGATAGTAGGGATGTCCGCGGAAAGGAAATGAAGTAGCCAGGTGGTGAAGTGGTCAAAGAAGGTGGTGGCAGGCCCTGGGGGCCGGTAGATGACAGCCAGTTGGAGGTTGGAGGGGGAGTAGATGCGCACAGAGTGCACCTCAAAGGGAGGGAGGGTAACAGAGGGTGGCAGTGGGATTGGGGTGAAGGAGCAGGTATCTGACAGGAGAAGACCAACTCCTCCGCCATGTTTGCTGGTGGGGCGGGAGGTGTGAGAAAGGTGGAAGCCACCATATGAGAGTGCAGCAGGAGAGACTGTGTCAGAAGGGGTGAGCCAGGTTTCGGTGATGGCGAGGAAGGAGAGTTTGGTAGTAACAAAAAGATCATGGATGTAGGAAAGCTTGTTGCAGACAGAGCGAGCGTTCCACAGAGCTCCTGTTAGTGGGACTGGGGAAGCGGGGGCTGGGTGAATGGGTATAAGGTTGGAGTGGTTACGGAAGGTTGTGATAGAGCGTGGATGGGAAGTAGAAATGACTGTGGGAATGTGGTGAGGAGGACCAGGATTTGGAGAGATATCACCAGCAGTGAGAAGGAGCAGAGAAAGTGTTAGCAGGTGGGAGCAGGAGAGGGCATGAGGGGGCTGTCTGTGTTTGGAGACAGAGGATTGTATGTTAAGGAACAGTTTTGAGGAGGAGGCGAGGTGGATGGGAAGGATGGAAGAAGAGATGAACAGTTCCTTACTAGGAGTAGGGATTAGGGGAATTAGCAGAAAGTGTAGGATTATTGGGGTGAAAGTGAAAACAAACAGAAACATTGTTTACAGTGACTGTGTACAGTTACCTTCAGTTCCCTTCTGGTTCTAATTCTAAAATTTATCTTCACACTTCTAGGACACACTTATAGGAATCACTGCAGACTGAAGTCTATGCAGACTTGAGCTATGCAATATATGTACAACTAAGTGCAGTCAGGTGTGAAGCAGAGAGGAGTGGTCTCTGCTCATCTTGGTCGCACCATTAAGAGTGGACCAGATGCATATGATCAAGCCAGAGTAAACAAGGTCATAAATAACTCTGGGGTAAGCTGGGGTTAGCTGAAAGGCATACCATGTGAATGCTAGGTGCAGAGGCAAGTCTATGTGCAAAGCTGGGTGATGGACTATGTGCTCTTCATAGACAGACAGCAGGAGAGCAGGAGAGCTGGGTGGATGAACATACCATGTGAATGCTAGGTGCAGAGGCAAGTCTATGTGCAAAGCTGGGTGATGGACTATGTGCTCTTCATAGACAGACAGCAGGAGAGCAGGAGAGCTGGGTGGATGAACATACCATGTGAATGCTAGGTGCAGAGGCAAGTCTATGTGCAAAGCTGGGTGATGGACTATGTGCTCTTCATAGACAAACAGCAGGAGAGCAGGAGAGCTGGGTGGATGAACATACCTGTCGGAAGAATAGAGATGCTTGTTAGAGTGCGATGGTGGCAGGTAGCAGGGCACAGTCTGTATACATCCTTCTGGTTTTAATTCTAAAATTTATCTTCTATCTAATCTTCTATCTTCTATCTAAATTTATCTAATATTTATCTTTCTTTAGGCCTATTTAGTTCTCCGGCTGTGATCGAGGGGTCTAGGGCATCGTAGGAACCCCCCACGGCTACTGTTAGTTGTTGTGGATAGGATCAGGGGTCTGCAATCCGTTAGCTGCCAACCTCTCCGGTTTTCTGGACTTAGCTTGTATTTTTGTTTTTTCCTCCTTTGGTGACTCATTCATAACAGCACGATATAGAATGATGCAAGTAAAGCAAAATTAACAGAGCACTTCTTGCAAATGTGGTGCCCTACGTCTTTGCTGCCACAAAATGGTTAAATATTTACTGGTTTGTAAGCAATGGGAGTTATGCCTTCTCTGCTAGAGAGTACACAACACACACTCACAATTTACCTCACTCCCTTACTTGTCTGAAGCTTAGAGCTTTGCAGACATACCCTAACTGGGAGGGGAAGGATCAGAGTTGTTGTTTTGAGTGAAGAAGAACGAGAGAATGGAGAACGCTCTTGGAAGCCATGACATGCGCTTCCTTCAGGAGAAAAGCTAAGAATAATCAGGGAGTCAGCCCCTAGGCCATCCATGCTTTCAGAGCAGGGTGGTAAGCTGAGAGACTGTGTGAGTTTATACAACCAACAGCAGAGTGTTTTCCCTGGGAAGACTGCAGCAAACTAGGATCAGTGAAGGATTGTGCAAGAAGAAACTTGAGCTTCACACAGGATCCAAGCTACAAGTTGCCACAGGAGGAATACACAGTGAGTAGTGGTTATACTGGAAGTTCTAAACTCTGGGAACCGGGAAGCCTTGGTCCCAGAAGTGATTAGAATAGCAGGAAGCTTACACCAAGTCACAGCAGAGTGAAGGATAACTCCCATTTTGCAAAGCAGACTGTAACCTGGTGAGATTTTAAATATCTCCTCTGAACTGCATCTGAACTACGGTAAATGATAAAGTGAATTTCCTTGTCTCCTGCCTTATTACTCTGTGCCTTCTACTTCCATCACAATCTCTGGGGGTCAGCCCTGGTTGGAGAGAGTTAAACATCTGCAATGCCATCACTATCTACTCCCCCAGGGATCATCTGCAGTGCGGCTATACTGCAGTTGAACACTCCAACTGGCGTCATGAATCACTACATAAACTTTATCCCTAATCAATGCTCCCCTTTTACATGAACGCCTGGGGCCACAGACTGGGTCACTGCCACTGTGACACATCCCTTTAAGACGACCGGCCCGGTACCAAGTATCCCACAGCCTCTGGGGCGCATCATTTTGCTGTCACGAACAGTATTCTGTGCGTGCCTAGAGTCCTACAGCAACTGAAGCGGTGAGTCTCACCCCTGCAAGGGTTAACTGGGGGGGAAGATGTCTAATCCCAACGACGCTCAGGGTGCAGCAGCAGCAGCTCCCATATTGCCTCTCACCATGCCTTATTTACCAGGTGCAGCATGGCTGCCACAGTACACAGGCAAATCGCACACCTTAAGTGACTTTAAAGAGAAGCTGCGCAGCATGTTTGAAATTTATCCTATGTTAGAGGAGCAGAAAGTCAGTATACTTACAAGTCAGCTCAGTGGCGCTGCTCAGAGAGAAGTTAAATCTTGGCCAGCGACTGATAAAAAGACTGTAAAAGACATTTTTGCTAAATTAAAGGATACTTTTGACACCCGTACTGCTTCAGAAATAAAGATGCGATTTTTCAGCTGCAGACAAAAAGCACAGGACACTATTAGAGACTATGCCCTTAACCTGCAGGAGGCGCTGCGGGTCATTAAACAAATTGATCCAGACAGTGTAAGAGATGAGAACAAAATGCTGAAGAGCAGTTCATTGAAGGTCTTTTGTCTGATTCCAGTAAGGCACAACTGCGCATGATGTCATTGCAGAACCCTGACATGGACTTTGTTCAGTTTAAGGACAGATCCATCCGTAGAGAATCTATCTATGTCTGCACTGGGCCAGTTAAACACCCAGCAGTTACATACCACCAGGGGGCAGTATTGTCACCCCAGGTGCCTGCAGTACAGCATGTGCAGATTCCAGTTAATGATTCTACTGCAGATTTACGACTGCAAGTAAAGGAACTGACTAAAAATATGGCTGCTCTATGTAAAACTGTTCAGACTCTCCAGACTTGTTCCTCCACAGAGAGGATCCAACTAGCATCAAGCCCGGATGATCTCCCATGGTGACGGCCAAAGAGGATGCCACAACATCAATGACGACTGACTCGCACAGGCAGGAGAACAGGAGAACAACGGACCGATTTGACTCTTCTGGAAGGCCCATCTGCAGACGGTTCCATAAGGTTGATCATATTGAAAGGGAATGTCCTTTAAATGGGCGACCCCTGGGGCAGAGGACCAACCCCCAGGAGTAAGACAATCTGGCCCAGCTATCTGGAGAAACAGGTATGTTGGAGGACGTCTATGTCACGGGGGCTTAGTTCAACTAAGGCTGAAATACCCGGGGCCCCTGTGGTGTCCCTTTACTAGGGGAAACCCTGTCTGACCCTCAACCCAGGGTTTTTGCTGAAGGTGCAAATGCCTGAGCCTCCGACCTTTCCTTATGTCCTGCTCAGCCCTGCACTTAACCCTCCACCCTCCACCCAGTGAGAAGTCACCACCAAAGCTCCCACACAAATAATGACAGACAGGGAGAACTTAAACTGCACTGCGCCGCACACACACAGGAATAAACAGTAATGTGAACAGGGCACAACTAAACACAAATATGGGAAGGAGAAAGGATAACGACGGATCATACGACACCAGATATGAATCTCTCTCTCTTGAACACCTCCACTCCAGACCGGAACCACTTGGTATGAAACACAAGCTATAATCGGCGACGCCCATAGGCCAGCATGACTATTTAAAGACCGTGGGCGTGACTAACCATCCAACCTGGTCTCCAGCAGGATTAACCCCCGAGAGCCTGAAGATCAGGCCGGCGCCACTGAGGCTATAGTGGCTGGAGGTGGAACTACCTCTGCCTGCCGGATGCTGTGGTGTGAACAGCGTCCGACATGACAGTACCCCGTCTTCTACGAGGGACCCCAGGGCCCTCAAGACTCATAGGACCCGGCTTGTCCGGATGACGACGGTGAAAAGAACTGACCAGCCGATCCGCATGTATGTCTGAGGCTGGAACCCAAGACCTCTCCTCTGGACCATACCCCCGCCAGTGCACCAAATACTGAAGAGTACGGCGTACTACTCGAGAGTCCACTACCTTGGCGACCTCGAACTCTAACTCGCCATCCACCATGACTGGAGGTGGCATCGGCGTCGTGTCCACCAAGCCTACCACCTTTTTCAATAAAGCCCTGTGAAACACGTTGTGTATCTTGTACACCGCGGGAAGTTCCAACCGATAAGCTACTGGGTTAATGATGGCAGAAATCCTAAAAGGCCCAATAAACCTTGGACCCAGTTTTAAAGAAGGGATTTTGAGTTTTATGTTCTTCGTAGCTAACCACACCCATTCACCCACACACAGGTCCGGACCTGGCACGCGTCTACTGTCAGCCACCCGTTTGTACCTGGCACTCATGCTCAACAAACGCTGTTTCACCCGCCTCCAGACTGATGACAATTGGGCTCCTAGCTGATCCTCCTCCGGGACACCCCCGGAGTCACCCTGACGTAAGGTACAAAACTGAGGATGTTGACCGTACACACAAAAGAATGGAGACTCTCCTGATGACTCTTGGCGGTGATTATTTAATGCGAATTCGGCCAGAGGAAGGAAAGTAGACCACTCCTCCTGGTTGTCGGACACAAAGCATCGTAAATACTGTTCTAGATTTTGGTTCATGCGCTCAGTTTGTCCATTAGACTGTGGATGAAACGCCGATGAATGTGACAACTTGATCCCCAACCTTGAGCAAAAAGCTTTCCAAAACCTCGCCACAAATTGCGTACCCCTATCAGATACTATGTCAGACGGTACTCCGTGGAGTCTGACCACCTCCTTCACAAATACCTGAGCCAACGTCTTAGCATTGGGCAAAGAGGACAACGCCACAAAATGCGCCATCTTTGAAAAACGGTCAACCACCACCAGGATGACCGTGTTCCCTGCCGAGGCTGGCAAGTCAGTGATAAAATCCATGGAGATTTCTGTCCATGGCCTATTGGGTACCCCCAGAGGCTGTAGCGTGCCAGCAGGACAGGTTCGGGGTGACTTAGCCCTAGCGCACGTGATGCAAGCTGCCACGTACGAGACCACGTCCTGCCGGATTTTGGGCCACCAGAAACGACGCGATACCAGCTCTAAGGTGCCCTTCACCCCTGGGTGACCAGTCAGTACCGAATCGTGGTGTTCCTTCAACACCTTAGGCCGAAGATGCAGGGGTACAAATGATTTGTTGGCGGGAAGTCCTGGTGGTACCTCCTCTTGGGCCTCGGCAATCTCCGCCTCTACCTCAGTCGTGAGAGCCGAGACCACTACCCCTTTCTGGAGGATGGGTACCGGCTCTTCCCGAGGTTCTCCCCCCGGAAAACACCTAGACAAAGCATCCGCCTTGGTGTTTTTAGCCCCGGGACGGTACGTCACAAGAAAATTGAAACGAGTAAAAAACAATGCCCAGCGAGCCTGCCTAGGAGACAGACGCTTGGCCGACTCCAGGTAGAGCAGATTCTTATGGTCGGTGATAACTGTGACCTGGTGAGCCGCCCCCTCCAAGAAGTGTCGCCATTCCTCAAAAGCCAGTTTGATGGCCAACAACTCCCTGTTGCCGATATCATAATTCCGTTCGGCCGGCGACAGCTTCTTGGAGAAGTAGGCGCATGGATGCATCTCGCTCAAGGACGAGCCTTGAGACAGTACTGCCCCCACTCCCACCTCCGACGCATCAACCTCTACCACAAAAGGTTTAGACACGTCTGGTTGCACCAGAATGGGGGCTGAAGCAAAACTATTCTTCAGACGCTCAAATGCACGTATAGCCACCTCAGGCCAGTTCGCCAGATCGGCACCCTTTTTTGTCATGTCCGTGAGCGGTTTGGCGACAGTCGAAAAGTGTTTTATAAATTTCCTATAATAATTCGCAAACCCAAGGAACCGCTGGAGTGCTTTCAGACTCTCCGGCCTCTCCCATTGCAACACCGCTTGCACCTTAGCGGTGTCCATTTTAAAACCAGCTGCGGACACAATATATCCCAAAAAGGGCAACTCCTGGACAAAAAATAAACATTTTTCCAGCTTAGCATAGAGCTGGTTCTCCCGGAGCAACTGTAACACCTGCCTAACATGCTGCAAATGAGTGTCCCGATCGCTAGAATAAATGAGGATATCATCCAGGTATACAATCACAAATCTCCCCAGGACATGAGCAAAGACATCATTAATAAAATGTTGGAAAACGGCAGGCGCGGTGGTCAACCCAAACGGCATAACCAGACTCTCAAAATGACCCTCAGGAGTGTTAAACGCCGTCTTCCACTCATCCCCCTGACGGACCCTTATGAGGTTATACGCCCCCCTGAGGTCCAGCTTGGAAAACCATTTTGCCCCCGCTACCTGGTTGAACAAATCCGGGATCAACGGCATTGGGTAGGGATCACGGATAGTAATCTGGTTTAACTCTCGGAAATCCAGACACGGGCGTAACCCCCCATCTTTCTTCTTAATGAAGAAAAACCCCGCGGCTACAGGCGAGGACGAAGGCCGGATGTGACCTTTGCTCAGACTCTCCGCGATGTAGTCTTTCAGAGCTTGTCTCTCAGGACCAGAAATATTAAACATCCTGGCCTTAGGTAATTTGGCCCTGGGTTTTAACCTAATAGCACAGTCATAGGCTCTATGTGGAGGCAGTTCTGAGCAACCCTTCTCAGAGAAAACATCCGCGAAATCCTGCAAAGCCTCCGGCAGGCTGGGCGTCACGGCGGACACACATGTGGCCAAGCAATTGTCTTGGCAGAAACCACTCCATTGTACTATGTCCTGAGTTTTCCAATCAATTACCGGGTTGTGCCTGGACAGCCATGGAAAACCCAGGACCATTTGAGCTGGGAGATTACGGAGGACCCTACATGTAACCGACTCAGAATGTAGGACCCCAATGTGGAGTTTCACCTCTGCCACAAACTCAGTAATCTCCCCTTGAGGGAGGGGAACAGCATTAATGGTCACCACCTGTATGGGGTGAGGAAGTTTTTCAATCTTAAACCCGGCGGTGTGTGCAAACTCCTCATCTATGAGATTGGTGGCGGAACCGCTATCCACAAACACTGATATAGGTAGCTCTCTGCCGGCGACAATAACCTTGGCAGGGAGCATACATTGAGATACCATCATGGAGGATATGCATACGCTCAGTTGGGTCTCCTCCATACCCTCTGAGCTTAACAGTTTTCCGCCGGTGTGACCCTCTTAGGTAGTACCGGGCAAACGTTAACATAATGACCTCCTTTACCACAGTAGAAACATGCTCCGGACTTCCGGACTCCCGGAGCGCGAGGCTGAACCTGTGCCACGCCAGCAATCTGCATAGGTTCAGGGGACTCATCTACTTCAACCACACCTGCACCTCTGTTTTCCCCCAGAGGTAGCGTCTCCTGTGCCCCCTGACGAAAACGGCGATCAATACGTATCACCAAACTCATGGCAGACTCCAATGATGCCGGAGTCTCATACATCAGGAGGGCTTGTTTCACCCTCCCTGATACCCCATGAATAAACTGGCTCCGCAGTGCTGGGTCATTCCACTGTGTGTCTACAGCCCAGCGGCGAAATTCCGAACAATAGTCTTCTGCCAAGCGCTCCCCCTGGCGGAGGGCGCGGATTTTAGATTCCGCTAGAGCCAGTCGGTCAGGGTCATCGTTAATGAGCCCAAGGGCAGAAAAAACATTATCGACCGAATGAAATGTAGCAGAGTCAGGTGGTAAGGAAAATGCCCATGCTTGGGGGTCACCACTCAGTAATGACAACACCAGCCCTACTCGCTGGGCCTCATTACCTGAGGATATTGGCCGCATGCGGAAGTATAATTTGCAGGCCTCCCGAAATACGACAAATTTGCTGCGATCGCCTGAAAATCGTTCTGGCAGCGGAAACTTCGGCTCTGCACCGATACCTGCAGATGCCGTTTGCACCTTTGCTACTACCAGGCCCTGCTGCTGAACTGCCCCATTCAACTCGGAGACCTGAATGGACAGCGCCGCCAACTGGCGGGTTATGGAATCTAATGGATCCATGGACTCCTGAAAAAATGTGGGCCGATTATAATGTCACGGGGGCTTAGTTCAACTAAGGCTGAAATACCCGGGGCCCCTGTGGTGTCCCTTTACTAGGGGAAACCCTGTCTGACCCTCAACCCAGGGTTTTTGCTGAAGGTGCAAATGCCTGAGCCTCCGACCTTTCCTTATCTCCTGCTCAGCCCTGCACTTAACCCTCCACCCTCCACCCAGTGAGAAGTCACCACCAAAGCTCCCACACAAATAATGACAGACAGGGAGAACTTAAACTGCACTGCGCCGCACACACACAGGAATAAACAGTAATGTGAACAGGGAACAACTAAACACAAATATGGGAAGGAGAAAGGATAACGACGGATCATACGACACCAGATATGAATCTCTCTCTCTTGAACACCTCCACTCCAGACCGGAACCACTTGGTATGAAACACAAGCTATAATCGGCGACGCCCATAGGCCAGCATGACTATTTAAAGACCGTGGGCGTGACTAACCATCCAACCTGGTCTCCAGCAGGATTAACCCCCGAGAGCCTGAAGATCAGGCCGGCGCCACTGAGGCTATAGTGGCTGGAGGTGGAACTACCTCTGCCTGCCGGATGCTGTGGTGTGAACAGCGTCCGACATGACAGTCTACTTATACCCATGGTAGTGGATGGTATCCTCTTCCCCGCCCTCATGGACACTGGATCACAGGTAACCACAATGCCTAAACACACTGTACCAGAAATATTGGACTGATGCTGATTTCATCCAACCTCCTGATGGTGGGGTACAAGGAGGTTGTCATTAAAGTGGGGAAGGTGGAGCTTAGAGCTCAAGGTCCTGTGGTGGTAGAGGTGGACAGATGAGAGTGTCAACCTTTCATAACATTGGGCACAAATGTGATTGAAAATTGCTTAAGTGAGATCATCACCATTTTGCAGGACATAGCTGAGTCGGCCCCGTACAAAGAACAGCATGCCCTCAACAGAGAAATCAAGGCCCTTGTGCAGCAACAGCAGGTGGTGTTAACAGATGGAGAGATCGATAGTGTAAGGGTGAGTGATCCCCACTTCATTTTGCTTCCCCCTAGGAGTGAGACTCTCATCTGGTGCAGAGCAGCGATAAGCATCAGAGGACGGGACTACCAAGCTCTCCTTGAACCGGTCTACTCAGATAGCAGACCTACTGTGCTGACGGCCAGGGGAATTGCTGATGTTAAAAGGGGCAGGGGCAGGGTTTCGTTACGTGTTCTGAACTGTGGAGAGGAGGAAGCTTGCTTGCCCCGTTATGCAACCGTAGTCAAACTATTCACAGTCAGCAACAATGATATTCAGGCTATAGGACCCTTGGATCCGTCAGAAGTGAAGGATGGCAATGGCTCTTCTGTTCAGATGGAGGAATGGTTCCAAAAGATACATGTTGGCACCGACTCAACTCGTGTACATCAGAAAAAAGGAGTGCAGCGAGTGGTACAAGAATACGAGAGGGTTTTCAGTAAGCATCCCTTGAATTTTGGGCAGGTAAAAGGGTTTCAGCAAAACATCCCCACAGGAGATCACCCACCTATCAAAGAAAGGTATCGTCCTGTACCTCCAGCTCATTATCAGTGTGCAAAAGGTATGCTAAAAGAAATGAAACAAGCAGGGGTAATCAGGGATAGCTACAGTCCTTGAACAGCAACCCCTGTGTTAGTCAAAAAGAAAGATGGTACAATGCACATGTGTGTAGATTACAGACATCTTAACAAAATTACTCACAAAGATGCATACCCCTTACCACGCATAGGGGAGTCTCTAGCAGCGTTAAAATCGGCTAGGTACTTCTCCACTTTGGACTTAACCAGCGGGTACTGGCAGGTTCCTGTTGCTGAGGCAGACAAAGAAAAAATTGCGTTCACTACTCCTATGGGGCTATGTGAATTTAACTACATGCCGTTCAGATTGAGCAGTGCTCATGGGACCTTTCAGAGAATTATGGAATGTTGCCTGGGACATATGAACTTTGAGACTGTGCTATTGTACTCGGACGATGTGATTGTATATTCCAGGACCTATGAGGAACAACTGCAACACCTGGCTGAGGTCTTGGAGGCGTTGTCCTACTTCGTCTTAAAGGTAAAACCATCTAAGTGTCATGTCCTAAAGCCCAAAGTACAGTATTTAGGCTATGTCGTGAGTTCAGAAGGAGTAGCACCCGACTCAGACAAAGTGGCTGTCTTCAGAGACTGGAAGGTACCCACTAACATCCAAGAGGTCAGACAATTCCTAGGCCTAGTGGGATACTACAGACGCTTTATTAAAGACTTTACTAAATTGGCAGCCCCCCTTTAAGATCTCCTAGTTGGCCAACCCAAAAAGGCCAGAGGCAAGAGTCCGCTGATAGAGTGGAATGCTAGGTTGGATGCGTCATTCAACAGCTTTAAGCAAGCACTTACTGGAGAAGAGATCTTAGTGTATCCAGACTATGATCAGCCATTTATCCTGCACACCGATGCCAGCAATGTTGGGTTAGGAGCTGTCCTATCTCAAGTGCAGCAGGGTAAGGAGAAAGTCATTGCTTATTCCAGTCAGAACCTTCGTCCTACTGAGAGGAACCATACCAACTATAGCTCCTTCAAGCTAGAATTCTTGGCTATCGTTTGGGCAGTGACCGAGAGGTTCAAACACTATTTGGCCTCATCTAAATTTACCATCTATACAGACAACAATCCGTTAACCCATCTGGAGACCACCAGGCTCGGTGCCTTGGAACAAAGATGGATGGCTCAGTTGTCCAATTATGAGTTTGCCATTAAATACCGAGCTGGCACTAAAAACCCCAATGCTGATGCTTTGTCCCATATGCCAAAAGCTCCTGATCCAGCAGAAGATCTAGAAGACCTGGAAGAAATAGAGATGCCAGCATTCCACCACCACTGTGCCTCCCAAGACTCTAAGCACATGTCAGGGAGAAGTCTTGCCGTTCACAAAGTTTCCCTTAATCCACTACCTCACCATAGTTGGGCAGAGACGCAGAACAGTGACCCGGCTATATGTATGGTCAAAGAACTTCTTGGAGAAGCAGATTCATCTCCAGCTCCTGATGCGCCTGCAGATGTCCAACAGTTGTGGAAAGAGAGAAAGAAGCTGTTCCTTTTTGAAGGCAAGTTGGTCCGAAGAGCTATCAACCCACGTACGCATGAACTGGTATGGCAGACCGTGGTCCCCAAAAAGGATGTGCCCTTGGTCTTGGAAACTTACCACAATCAAGCTGGACACTTTGGTTGGAAAAAGCTGGAAGTAGTCATCCGCGACCACTTCTTCTGGACCGGTATGAGACGGTCCATTGAACAGTGGTGAAGGGGATGTGGCCCATGTAATCTCAGAAGAATTCTGCCAATCAAAGATCCCCCTTAAAGCCCATCATCACTAAACAACCTTTGGAACTGGTGGCCTTAGACCACATGCAACTAACCCCAAGCCGATCAGGGTATTCCTATGCCTTAACAATCGTGAATCACTATTCCCATTTCCTAGTTGTTGTTCCAGTGAAAGACCAAACCGTAAGAACAGCTGAAAAGGCATTCCAAGAATATTTCTGAAGACCCCATGGCTACCCAGATCAAGTGCAGACAGACAGAGGTCCAGTCTTCGAAACAGAGGTCTTCCAAGAATTTTGCTCCCTCTATGGATGTAAAAAGATCAGAACTACACCATACCATCCACAAGGCAATGGTCTTGGCAAAAAACTAAATCATCTGATGATCAATTTATTGCAGATCCTACCACTGGAAGAAAGGAACCAATAGCCTGAGAAATTACCTGATTTGATTGAAATGTACAACCATATCCCAACCAGCGCAACAGGATATGCCCCAGCTTACTTGATGCGTGCACATCCAGGTAAACTCCCCATCGACCTGGAAATGGGAGTCATAACTCCTGAAACCATATCCAGCCAATTGGACACGGATTGGAATACAGAAAGACAACTGCAGTATAAAAAGTTCAACAATGTGTAGAGGAAAGTCTTGCTTAAGCTAAGCAAAAACAGGAAAGGAATTTTAATAGACATGCTGTGGCAACCCACTTACCAACAGGTGAACAATTGCTGAAGAATAAGAGAAGAAACCACAAGTTAGATGACGAATGGGAGGCTCAGCTGTCACGCTCACCTGTTGTAGCTGTCAGGAGTGGCGTGACAGGCGAGCGTCAGTGGGCCCTGAAGATGCTGAGACTCCAGGGGAAGGTAACTCTTGGTGGCCGGGCAGGAGTGCAGTATCTGAGATCAGGAAAACGGTCACATGACCTGCGGGAGGGGATGAGTGATGGAGAGGGACTCAGTACCCGCAGGACCTTCCACCATGTGACCGATTGTCAGAGGAGGGGGCGGGGCTTATCCCCAGGACGCAGCAGTGACAGGCAGGAGACTAAGTCACACAGGGGCTGAGCAGCGGCGATAGTCAGATAAAGCAGGGGGTCATACACAAATCTAGCAATGCAGTACAGACTCAGAATGGCAGAGGATCGTCAGGTGCAGCAGAGGGTCAGACACGGGTCGGGCAACGCAGTACAGAATCAGGACGACAGAGAGCAGTCAGGGGAAGCAGAGGGTCACACACGGGTCGAGCAGTACAGTACCAAATCAGAAACCAAGAGACGTAAACCAAGTCCAGAACAGATCATACACCAAACAACGTGCGAGAACAGGAGAGAGGCACTAGCGATGCAGGGTCGGGCACACTCTAGTTAGGAGTATAAACGACAGGGAGGGGTGCTCACCTAAAGCTATAAAAACCCTCCCTGGCGTCAAAGAGAGGCTCTCCCTATTAACCCCTGCACCATCTGTCCAGAATCCTGAATAACTCATGACAGTACCCCTCCTTCAACGGGGGGCCTCCGGACCCCCAGGCCTCCCCGGGTATCGCGCATGATACACCCTGACCAGACGATCTGCGTGCACTGACCTGGCCGGTACCCATGATCAATCCTCTGGACCATACCCCTTCCAATGGACGAGATACTGCAGAGAACCACAAACCCATCGAGACTGCACAATGTTTTGTACCTCAAATTCCAGATGACCTTCCCCCGATATTGGGGGCGGTAACGGTGTGGGTTCTTCCCTCACCGACCCTACCGGTTTGAGTAAGGATCTATGAAAAACGTTATGCAATTTCAAAGAAGACGGAAGGAGCAAGCGATAAGCCACCGGGTTAATCACTTCCGTAATCACATAGGGACCAATGAATTTGGGGCCCAGCTTCGCGGATGGCAGTTTTAAAGTTATGTTTCGTGTCGAGAGCCATACCTTATCCCCACAGTGTAGGGTTTGACCCGGATCCCTCTTATCAGCAAAGTGTTTGTACTTTTCCTGTGCCTTCCCAATACTTGCTCGAACCTTAGCCCACAGATCACCAATCTGTCTGACCGAATCTTCGGCCCCCGGACAGTTTGAATCCAAACGTGAAAACTCACCAAAATGCAGGTTTAATCCCAGATTAATAAAAAAAAAGGTGACCTACCAGTGGATTGATTAATCCAATTATTAAAAGCGAACTCAGCCAAGGGCAATGCGTCACACCAGTCATCTTGCAATGTTGAAGTCAAACACAGGAGGATTTGTTCCAATGACTGATTGGTGCGCTCCATTTGTCCATTGCTCTCCGGGTGGTATGCTGAGGAGAAAGACAGAGAAATCCCCAACTTCCTACAAAAAGCTTGCCAAAATTTTGCTATAAATTGTGTCCCCGTATCGGACACAATATTAGTAGGTACCCCATGGAGACGAATGATTTGGAAAGAAAATGCTTAGAAAGAACCTCGGCTGAGGGTAGTTTGGCCATTGGTACGAAATGTGCCATTTTTGAGAATCTTTCCATCACTACCCAGATCACCGTGTTACCCTGGGATGGAGGGAGATTGGTGATGAAGTCCATGGACAGATGAGTCCATGGTCTTCTCGGAATTGGTAAAGGTACCAATTCCCCGGCCGGCCAGAAATGAGAGCTCTTAAAATGGGCGCAAACCCCACAGGCTGTGACATGCTCCTTAATTTCTGCAGACATAGATGGCCACCAAAACACTCTTTTTACTGCCTCACATGTGGCCACAATACCTGGGTGAACACCCAACTTAGAGTCACGAAATTCCTGTAACAACTCAGAACGTAGATGCTGCGGTACAAACAATCTATGAGGAGGCTTGGCCCTTGGAGCAAAAGATTGAGCCCCCACAATCTCCCGCTCCAATTCTGACGATAGCTCTGCTATAACCACCCCGGGTTGAAGAATGGATGACGGTGGCTCGGGGGCAGACACTGGTTCAAAACTTCGTGACAAAGCATCCGCCTTCACGTTCTTAGATCCAGGCCGGAAGGTAATAGAGAACTGAAACCAAGAAAAAAAGTGACCATCGGGCCTGTCTGGGAGTCAATCTTTTCGCTGTTTTAATGTACTACAGATTTTTGTGGTCAGTGATGACCGTAATTGAATGTTCTACCCCTCCAAAAAATGCCTCCATTCTTCAAACGCCAGCTTTATTGCCAGGCGCTCCCTATTTCCCACATCGTAATTTCTCTCCGCCGGAGAGAATTTTTTGGAGAAAAATGCACAGGGTCTGAGATTAGTCAGAGTAGCTGGTCCCTGAGACAAAACAGCCCCCACCCCCACCTCGGAAGCATCGACCTCCACAACAAAAGTCAGGGATGGATCAGGCTGTACCAGTATTGGAGCGGACATAAAACAATTTTTCAGAATCAAAAAGGATTGTTTGGCCGAGAGAGACCAATCTTTGATATCGGCCCCTTTACATGTGAGGTCGGAGAGGGGTTTCACTATCTGTGAAAAGCCTCTAATAAATCTCCGATAATAATTTGCGAATCCCAAAAAGCGCTGAAGGCCCTTTAATTCCTGGGGTTGAACCCAATCTGCAATGGCCTGCACCTTTTTGGGATCCATCCGAAACCCCTGTGGAGAAATTATAAGCCCTAAGAAGGTTAGTTCCTGAACAAAGAATGTACACTTTTCCAATTTGACAAACAATTGATTCTCCCTGAGTCTCTGAAGAACGGTTTTCACATGTGATAAATGAGAGTGCTCGTCAGTTGAATAAATCAAAATATCGTCTAAATAAATGACAACAAAGTGGCCAATTAGGTCCGCAAATATTACATTGATAAAGTTTTGAAAAACTGCTGGAGCATTAGCGAGGCCAAATGGCATCACAAGGTTTTCAAATAACCCCTCAGTGGTGAGGAAAGCAGTTTTCCATTCGTCTCCCTTTTTTATTCGCATCAAATTATACGCCCCCCTAAGATCTAATTTGGAGAACCACTTTGCTCCCAAGAGTTGGTTGCACAGATCTGGAATCAAATGTAAGGGATATGCATTCTTGATGGTAATTTTGTTGAGTTTGTGAAAGTCGAGGCAGGGACGCAGGCCACCATCTTTCTTT
Organism: Dendrobates tinctorius; assembly: GCF_039654945.1. Taxonomy (NCBI): domain Eukaryota; kingdom Metazoa; phylum Chordata; class Amphibia; order Anura; family Dendrobatidae; genus Dendrobates; species Dendrobates tinctorius. The sequence goes on along the minus strand of NW_027361713.1, from coordinate 10,101,463 downwards.
TTGACAAAGAAGAACCCCGCTGCTATCAGGGAAACTGAAGGTCTAATATGTCCTTTACGGAGACTTTCTGCAATATAATCTTTCATTGCCAGACGCTCGGGCCCTGACAAATTAAATAGACGGGCTTTGGGTAATTTGGCCCCAGGGATCAGGTCAATGGTGCAGTCGTAGGGCCTGTGTGGGGGTAATGCCTCGGCCTCGTTTTCGGAGAACACGTCCTCAAACTCCTTCAGGTATTCCGGAATACCCTCCGGACAAATAGAAGACTCAAAGACAGGTTTTGCAGAGGAAACACAACACACAGTTTTATAGGAACAGTCAATACAATTCGGGCCCCATTTAACAATTATTCTTTTCTCCCAATCAATTACCGGGTTGTGCCGTTGAAGCCACGGCATGCCCAATACCAGCCCTTCGGGCAGATTGTCCATCACAAAACATCTTATGTCCTCAACATGGGAGGAACCAACCTGTAAAATGAAATTATTGGTCACATAACAGATACCCGAACGGGTGAGAGGGGAAGGGTCAATGGCTACGATTTTCAGGGGGGTCTCCAACCTGACTGTCCCTATCTTGACCCTGGAGACGGTGCTGGAACTGACCAAGTTCAGGGATGAACCGCAGTCCACCAAGGCTGTAGAAATAAAACGATTATTGTCCACCACCAGTTCGATATTAAGCAAAAATTTAGGGCATGAGGAAAAAAGTACCTGGGGGTCTGGGTAGCCTCCTCGATCACTACCCAGACCTAGTAGTTTCCCGACGGCTTGGCAGGTGCCGGACAAGACAGGCGGTCTCTCCTCCAGTGTCCTGATTCCCCGCAGTAGAAACACAGTTGTTTATCACGCCGACGTCTCCTCTCCTTTTCTCGGATCGAGGTGGCGCCAATTTCCATGGGCATAGAACTGGCCTTCACCTCCTTGCTTCCGGAGAACAAAGATGTTTCGGAGTGCATCACTCCTCTGGCTCTCAGCCAGCGATCCATCCATACCGCCTGGGTCATAGCCTCGTCCAGAGTATAGGGAGGCGGGTGCAGGGCCAGAGCGTCCTGAAGGCGTTCCGACAGACCTCTACGAAACAGTCCCCGGAGTGCAGCATCATCCCAATTGACTTCGGCTGACCACCGCCGAAACGCCGAGCAAAACCACTCCTCAGAGTGCCGACCCTGACATGCACTCATCACCATGTCCTCCGCCAGGCGTACTCTGTCAGGCTCGTCGTAAATACAGCCCAAGGCCTCAAAGAACGCATCTACAGTAATACGTTCGGGTGCTGTATGTGCTAGTGAAAATGCCCAAGCTTGAGGGGCACTCCGTAGCAAGGAAATCACTACCCCCACCCTTCGAAATTCTCCCCCAGACGAACGGGGCCTCAGAGAGAAGAATAATTTGCATCCCTCCCGAAAAGCCCTGAACTCCTTTTTGTCTCCGGAAAAGAAATCAGGTAATTTAACTGGAGATTCAGGGGACGTGAGGGACACATCCCTACTCTCAGGAGCCATAGCCCCTTGCACAGTACTGACCACCTGCTGCTGAGTGTTGGCCAGACTGCGTTGTTCCACGTTCATTTTTTGGAACATTTGTGAAAGCTGCTTAACTTGCTCGGATAGAGCCTGCATTGGATCCATGAGGATAACACACACTTCTCTTTTTTTTTTTTCCTCTTCAGAGGAAAAAAAAAACCTGAAGCGGTCGTTTATAATGTCACGCTCACCTGTTGTAGCTGTCAGGAGTGGCGTGATGGCATGACAGGCGAGCGTCAGCGGGCCCTGAAGATGCTGAGACTGCAGGGGAAGGTAACTCTTGGTGGCCAGGCAGGGGCGCAGTATCTGAGATCAGGAAAATGGTCACAGGACCTGCGGGAGGGGAGGAGCGATGGAGAGGCACTCAGTACCCGCAGGACCTTCCACCATGTGACCGCTTGTCAGAGGAGGGGCGGGGCTTACCCCCGGGACGCAGCGGTGACAGGCAGGAGAATAAGTCACACAGGGGCTGAGCAGCGGCGATAGTCAGATAAAGCAGGGGGTCATACACAAATCTAGCAACGCAGTACAGACTCAGAATGGCAGAGGATCGTCAGGTGCAGCAGAGGGTCAGACACGGGTCAGGAAACGCAGTACAGAATCAGGATGATAGAGAGCAGTCAGGGGAAGCAGAGGGTCATACACGGGTCGAGCAGTACAGTACCAAATCAGAAACCAAGAGACGTAAACCAAGTCCAGAACAGATCATACACCAACCAACGTACGAGAACAGGCGAGAGGCACTAGCGATGCAGGGTCGGGCACACTCTAGTTATGAGTATAAACGACAGGGAGGGGTGCTCACCTAAGGCTATAAAAACCCTCCCTGGCATCAAAGAGAGGCTCTCCCTATTAACCCCTGCACCATCTGTCCAGAATCCTAAATAACTCATGACATCAGCCTTACACTATTCAACCATCTAGCTATGACAACAGCAAAGTGAGTACTATCTCCAAAGACGGCGGAAAAATGTGTACTACTGTATACAGAGACAACCTGAAAGTATGTCTAGCACAATTGCATGAAAGAGTTGAGAATAAGAATGATCCTCAGCTGATGGAAAAGACTAATACCCAGATTCGCACTGTTCTAGGTGAATTCCCTAGTTTTTGGCTACAAGTTAACAACGCAGTGGTAGTTCCAGTGATGGTGTTCCCACAAAGGTCTTTAACAAAGATTCCAAATTGTTCTTGAAGCGATGAGTCGCTAATGCCAACCACTAACGCTTTGCATGAGGAAGAATCAGAAAACTTGCCCACAGTCAGCAGTGAACCTGTTGCACCCATGGTAAGTTCAAAGATTTGAAGAAAGTCATCTAGTATTCCCATCTTGCGCAGATCACAGCGTAGCTCACAGGGCCAAACCCCTTCTCACTATAGAAATGATTTGTAAAATATTTTCATAAAATAGTCTAAGATTAATAAGTTAGTTTTCAGTTGTACTATTATTGAACTTTGCCTTAGGTAACGTTACTAAAAATGTTGAAGAAGTTGTGCCCACATGGACTAATGTGAGATCTCAGTAGTTATTAAACCTTATTCTACTACAAGAACTCATGTAAAGACTCTTATACTTGAGAAGAAAAACCGTTCATTGTGCCTTGGCAGGAAGCCATCTAAAACAGCCAGTGCAGTGAATTTCATATTATGGTCTGTGTGCCCTGCAGCTACACTCAGGGACGATCCCACCAATCAGAAGTGGTTTTGGGCTGTAATCCACAACTCAGCTCAGGTTAAATGTTGTCATTTTGTTATATGCTTATGTTCCTTGTGTAGCATGAGGATGTGCTACCTTTAACTAGGGGGGAATGTGGCGCCCTACATCTTTGCCACCACAAAATGGTTAAATATGTACTGTTTTGTATGTGTTTTATAAGCAATGGGAGTTATGCTTTCTCTGCTAGAGACCACAACACACACACAATTTACCTCAGTCCCTTACTTGTCTGAAGCTTAGAGCTTTGCAGACAAACCCTTACTGGGAGGGGGAGGAGCAGAGATGTTGTTTTTAGTGAAGAAGGAGAGAATGGAGAACTCTCTTGGAAGCCATGACATGCGCCTCCTCCAAGAGCAAAGCTAAGAAGAATCAGGGAGTCAGCCCCTAGACCATCCATGCTTTCAGAGCAGGGTGGTAAGTTGAGAGACTGTGTGAGTTTATACAACCAACAGCAGAGTGTTTTACCTGGGAAGACTGCAGCAAACTAGGATCAGTGAAGGATTGTGCAAGAAGAAACTTGAGCTTCACACAGGATCCAAGCTACTAGTTGCCAGAGGAGGAATACACAGTGAGTAGTGGTCATAATGGAAGTTCTAAACTCTGGGAAGCCTTGGTCCCAGAAGGGATTAGAATAGCAGGAAGCTTACACCTAGTCACAGCAGAGTGAAGGATAACTCCCATTTTGCAAAGCAGACTGCAACCTGGTGAGAGTTGTAATATCTCCTCTGAACTGCATCTGAACTACAGTAAATGATAAAGTGACTTTCCTTGTCTCCTGCCTTATTACTCTATGCCTTCTACTTCCATCACAGTCTCTGGGGGCCAGCCCTGGTTGGAGAGAGTTAAACATCTGCTCTGCCATCACCATCTACTCCCCCACGGATCGTCTGCAGTGCCGGCTATGCTACAGTCGAACACTCCAATTGATGTCACGAATCACTACATATACTTTAACCCTATTCAATACTCCCCTTTTACATGACCGCCTTGGGTCATGGACCGGGTCACTGCCACTGTGACACATCCCTTTAAGACGAACGGCCTGGTACTGAGTATCCCACGGCCTCTGGGGTGCGTCATTTTAGCATCACGCACAGGATTCCGTGTGTGCCTAGAGTCCTACAGGAGCATCGACCTGCAGCAACTGAAGCGGTGAGTCGTACCCCTGCAAGGGTTAACTAGGGAGGGAAGATGTCTAATCCCGATGACGCTCAGGGTGAAGCAGCTGCAGCTCCCTTATAACCTCTCACCATGCCTTATTTACTGGGTGCGGTATGGCTGCCACAGTACACAGGCGAATCGCACACCTTAAGTGACTTTAAAGAGAAGCAGCGCAGCATGTTTGAAAATGGTACCAAGTATCCCATGGCCTCTGGGGCACGTCACAATTGTAACGAAAACACAGCACAATATGGAATGATGCAAGTAATGTCAAAATTTCAAAGCACTTCCTGCAATAGTAATGAATGCACAGCTCAATATAGAAATGTCTAGAGCAACCGCTAATATAACCAGTCCAACAGTAATATAATGCAGGTGTGTACAAGGCACTAAACGTAGAAGTCCAGCAGAAAGAATGAGAGTAAGCACATCGCTTTTAATGAGGCAGTCCAGCAATATTTAAAAGGAATCTGTCACCTATTTTTAGCCCTATCAGCTGTTGGCACCGCAATCAGGGGCTTATCTACAGCATTCTGTAACCTGAAAGATAGGAAAAACAAGTTAGATTATACTCACCCGGGCGTCTGGTCCGATGGTTGTCGCGGTCCGGTCCTGCGCCTCCCAAATTGCAGCGATGCCGTCCTCCTTCTTACTTCTGCCGTGGCTCCAGCACAGGGGTACTTTATCTGCCCTGTTGATTGCAGAGCAGAGTACTGCAGTGCACAAGCGCCGGACCTCTCTGACTTTTCCCGGCGCCTGCGCACTGCAGTACTTTACTCTGCCCTCAACAGGGCAGATAAAGTACGCCTGTACAGGAGCCGTGGCAGAAGCAAGAAGGAGGACGGCATCGTTAGAAGATGGGAGGCGCCGAACCAGACCGCGACACCCGACCGCGCCCCCCGTAAGTATAATCTAACGTGTTTTTCTTGTCTTTCAGGTTTCATCGGGGGCTTATTTACAGCATTACAGAATGCTGTAGAAAAGCCCCTGATGGCGGTGCCGGTAGCTGATAGGGCTAAAATGGAGTGACAGATTCCCTTTAAGAATGAGCATGCACACAGAAGTCCAGCAATTATAAGAGTGGAAATGCACATGGCACTTAAACATTAAAGTCCAGCATTATGTAGAAGTTGCATTAACCAGAGAAGGTCACTATGTGTACCTTTTGGGCTGAAAGGCCCGCACAAGTCCAGTACCGCTGCCCAGACAAAGACAGACCTAGAGAAGATAATGATGTCAGGATTCCTTACTGGCCATAGCAGTTCCAGGGTCGAATAGCTCCAACTAGCAGTCCAGACAGTAGTTAAGCACAGACAGCATCAGGGATACGCACAGAAGACTGTAGGCAGCAGAACATGGAGAGAAAGAGCACCGAGTAAAGAGCAGCAGCAGCATGGAGTCCACCAGCAGACAGGCAGGAGCTCAGGAGCCAACAGCACCAAAATACTTAGGCAAAGAGGAGCACACGACCCAGACTTAAATAATCAGGACAGACAATAAGTTCCATGACAGGGTGAGATACAAGACTCCATCTTGGATCAGGGCAAAACAAGCACAAAGGAAAGTCCAGAATCCTTACACTGACCTATAGTTCCCTGGGTCAACCTTCTTCCCCTTTTTGTAGATAGGAACAACATTTGCTCTTCTCCAGTCTTCTGAGACTTCTCCTGTTCTCCAAGAATTTTCAAAGATTGTGGAGAGTGGTTCAACAATTTCTTCTGCTATCTGGACACTTGAATTAATTTATGCTAGCTACGTGTTTCCCCGCTATCTTTCTGTTTACAGATATCCTAGATTCTTCTATTCCTTTAATAGGACAGTGAAGATCAGTTGATGTTACATGTCCTTTATGAGAGAAAACATGCAAATAGCAATTTAAAAGTTTCGTCTTCTCAACATCCTTTTGTACCATTTCATCATTTTCATCCTGTAAAAATCCTATAATCATCTTTGACTTTTCTTTTACTTTTGACATATCCCCAAATTGCTTTTTATTGCTTTTGATGTCTCTTGCAAGCCTTAATTCATTGTCAGCTTTAGATAATCTGATTTGTACCCAGCAGGTTCTGCAGACAACATTATATTCTTCTTTAGATATGCCTCCCTCTATCCATTTGATAAACATTTATTTCTTCCTTTTAACATGTGTTTAAGTTCTGTGTTCATCCATCCTGGTTTCTTTAAATGCTTCCTGTTCTTCCCTCTTTTTTGAATTGTTAGTGATTCTCCTTTGAGAATCTAATTTTTCAAGATTTCCCATCCTTCCTGGACATTTTTTTCCTTAAGGATATCCAGCCATTGGATCCCTCCAATTCTCTTTCTGAGTCTCTTAAAATCTGCCTTTCTGAAATCTAACCTTGACGCCTGAGTCTTCACAGGTCTTCATCCTCTAGTTAGCCAAAATTCTAAAATAGCATGGTCGCTACCTACTAGGTTCCCAGCCACTCTTACCTCCTCAACCATTTCCTCCCTGTTTAAAAGGATTAGATCCAAAGTAGCAGATCCCCTTGTTTTCTTCTTTACCTTTTGGAAGATAAAGTTGTCAGCAAGAGAAGATAAGAATCACCAAAAAAAGAGGATAGAAGCTAGTCTAAAGGCCCCATCACACTAAGCAATATCACTAGCAATATCGCTATAACATCACTGGTTTTGTGATGCAGCAGCGATATCGCTAGCGATATTGCTATGTGTGATACTTACCGCTGACCGGCTCCCCCGATGATTATCGCTGATCGCACAAGAACGACCTGGGCAGGCAGGGAACGATGGTATCTCATGGAAAAAATATGCAGCTCATTCTATAGAAGGCAAGTAAATAATCAGTGTACCTTAGGGTACAGGCTGGGAACCCTGACGCGCGTTTCGCGTTAGCTTTCTCAAGGGGTGCGCACTCTGGGCATACCTCCCACTCAATATCTATGGATAGCTTATATTAATACTGTTTAATTGCACTTTTGCACAAACTTTGTATTAATTTATTAGAATGCTGCATCATTTTAAATAACTAATTTCTATGTATTTTGACCTGAATGTCATTTACTCTTATAACACTGATTCATTGATAAATGTATGACTCTTTTTTGGACACTAAATAGGAGGCTATTTATTAACCCCTTGCATGTCCACCTCTACATATGTTAATATGCACTTTTCTCAAATGCTCGCTTTTTAGGCATGCTTTCTACCGATTTTTTGCACCTTACTATCAGGGTTTGGCCTGTATTGTCATAGTGTCTGCACTTTTATTCTTGTGATTTTTCATGGTTCATTTATTGTTCTTTTAAATGGATCAAATAAAATTTGATATATTTTAAACTATCTTCTTTCCTCTTTTTTTGATGATTTTGATATTTTTGGAAGTAGTCTTCTCTAGGCACTCTTCATTAAATTTGCAAGAGAAGATAAGAATTTCCTTGACCTGTTAGTTTTGCCTGAGAGAGATTCCTAACAAATATCTGGATAGCTGAAATCTATCATGACCACTATATCATATTTTTTGGCGAACTTGCCCATTTGATGCATAAAGAGTTCATCCATATCTTCAGCTTGCACAGGCGGCCTGTAGTAAATGCCTACAATGGCGTCCTTTCCATTGTTCTCTCCTTGTATTCTTACCCAGTTTCCAGAGAACTCCCAGTCCCAGTCAATCTCTGTGGAGATATACACTTTTCTAACACACAATGTGACATCTTCTCCTCGTTTATCAAGTCTGTTTCTTGCATATAAGTTGTATCCTTCTAGCCTTGTATTCCAATCATCTGTATCCAATGATGTGTATCAATGTAGCATGGCATGGAGGTGATCAGCCTGTGGCACTGCTGAGGTGTTATGGAAGGCAAGGTTGCTTTGATAGCAGCCTTCAGCTTGTCTGCATTGTTGGGTCTGGTGTCTCTCATCTTCCTCTTGACAATACCCCATAGATCTATGGGATTAAGGTCAGGCGAGTTTGCTGGCCAATCAAGCACAGTGATACTGTTGATTGATTTTAAACCAGGCATATATACTTTTGGCAGTGTGGACAGGTGCCAAGTCCTGCTGGAGAATAAAATTTCTATCTCCAAAAAGTTTGTAGACAGAGGGAAGGATGAAGTTCTCTAAAATTTCCTGGTAGACGGTTGCGCTGACTTTGGTCTTGATAAAATACAGTGGCCCTACACCAGCAGATGATATAGCTCCCCAAAGCATCACTGATTGTGGGAACTTCACACTAGACCTCAAGCAGCTTGGATTGTGTGCCTCTCCACTCTTCCCCCAGACTCAGGGACCTTGATTTCCAAATTAAATGCAAAAGTTACTTTCATCTGAAAATAACACCTTGGAACACTGAACAACAGTCCAGGTATTTTTATTCTTGGCCCATAGAATCATAGAATCGTAGAATCGTAGAGTTGGAAGGGACCTCCTGGGCCATCTGGTCCAACCCCCTGCTCAAAGTAGGATTCGCTAAATCATCCCAGACAGATGTCTGTCCAGCCTCTGTTTGAAGACTTCTATTGAAGGAGAACTCACCACCTCTCGTGGCAGCCTGTTCCACTCATTGATCACTCTAACTGTCAAAAAGTTTTTTCTAATATCTAATCTGTGTCTCCTCCCATTCAGTTTCATCCCATTGCTTCTAGTCTTTCCTTGTGCAAATGAGAATAAAGATGATCCTTCTACAATGTGACTGCCCTTGAGATATTTGTTGACAGCTATTAAGTCTCCTCTCAGTCTTCTCTTCTGCAAGCTAAACATTCCCAAATCCTGCCACCTTTCCTCATAAGACAGGGTTTGCAGACCGGTCACCATTTTGGTCGCTCTTTTCTCACCTTTCTCCAGTTTGTTGATGTATTTTTTTAAAATGTGGTGCCTAAAACTGGACACAGTATTCCAGACGAGGTCTGACCAAAGAGGAGTAGAGGGCAATAATGACTTCATGTGATCTAGACTGTATGCTTCTGTTAATACATCCTAGAATTGCATTTGCCTTTTTTGCTGCTGCATCACACTGTTGACTCATATTCAGTCTGTGATCTATTAATATACCCAAGTTTTTTTCACATGTGCTGTTGCTTAGCCCTATTCCACCCATTCTGTATATGCTTTTTTTATTTTTATTACACAGATGTAGTACTTTGCATTTTTCCTGTTAAAAACCATTCTGTTAGTTGCTGCCCACTGCTCCAGTTTATTTATATTTTTTTTTAATCCTCTCTCTCTCTCTTCTCTAGTATTAGCTATCCCTCCAAGCTTTGTCTAATAAGCAAATATAATCAGTTTGCCCAGGTGAGACGCTTCTGGTATTGTCTATTGGTCATGAGAGTCTTGACACAAGGAACACGTCCTGAATACGTCTGGTACGTTTGGTGGATCTTGAAGCAATGACTACAGCAGCAGTCTACGCCTTGTGAATCTCCTTCAAATTTTTGATTGGCCCTTTCTTAACAATCCTTCAAGGCTGCGGTTATCCCGAATGCTTGTGCACCTTTTTCTACCCCACTTTTTCCTTCCACTCACCTTTCCATTAATATGCTTGGATACAACACTCTGTGAACAGCCAGCTTCTTTATCAACGACCTTTTGTAGCTTATCATCCTTGTGGAGTGTGTCAATGACTGCCTTCTGGACATCTGCCAAGTCAGCAGTCTTCCCCATGATTGTGAAGCCTACTGAAACAGCTAAGGGACTTTTCTAAATGATTCAGAAGCCTTTGCAGGTGTTTTTTCTTAGTTATTCTAATTTTTTGAGATAATGACCTTTGGGTTTTCATTGGCTGTATGCCATAATCATCAACATTAACAGAAATAAACACTTGAAATAGATCACTCTGATTGTAATGACTCGATATTGTATATGGCTTTCACTTTTTGTATTGAAGAACTGAAATAAATTAACTTTTTGATGATATTCTAATTTTGTGAGAAGTACCTGTATATAACGTTGAGCAGTGAAAATAAAAAAAAATCACATTTTTCCCACAAAAATCTTTTTTAGCTCAAAATTTTCAGTTTTCACAAGGGTAACAGAAGAAAATGGACCCCAAAATTTGTTGTGCAATTTCTCCTGATTTCACTGATACCCCATATGTGGTTGAAAACTACTTTTGAGGTACAGTGCAAAGCTCAGGAGGGAAGGATCGCCATATTACAGTGCAGATTTGCTGCACTGGTTTGAGAGTGCCATGTTAATTTGGTTGAGCCTCTGAGGTACCAGAACAGCGGAACCCCCAATAACTGACACTATTTTACAAACTAAAGCTCTCAATGAATTCATCTAGGTGTGCAGTGATTATATTGACACCACAAGTGTGTCATAGAATTTTACTGGGCAGTGAAGAAAAAATAATTTACATTTTTACCACCAAGACTGTGTGTTAGCCCTAAGTTTTACATTTTGACACTGAGAAATGGGGAAAAATGGCACCAATCTTTATTACTCAATTTCTGCCGAATGTAGAAATACCCTATATGTGAATGTACAGTACTGCTTAGCCACACAGTGAGACTCGAGAGGGACGAAGTGCTATTTGCCTCCTGGAGCATAGATTTTCCTAGAATAGTTTGCAGACTCCATATAAAGAGTCCCTAAGTTCTAGAAAAGTAGAATCCCTCCTCAAGTGAACCCATTTTGGAAATTATACTCCTTTGGGAATTTATCTACAGGTGTAGCGACAGTTTTGACTTCATGGGTGTTTTCCAGAAACTAGCAATATTGGATGTTGCTGAGGGAAAATTTCAAACTGCCATTGTAGTGACCAGTATATTAAGCCCAGCTCATGCTTCTGGAGGCACGCATCTGTAAATTAGGCAGGCTCTCATCACTACATAAATGCCTAACATGTGGGCGCTAAATGTGGAAGAGGAAAAGGAAGAGGACTACAACTCTAGTGCCACCTATTGGAAGTAGAAATCCTAAAAGTCAATGTCGACATGCCAAGATGAGGAGACTTAAAGTCGCAATGCTCCTCTGGGAAATATGAGTTCTAGTCCTCTTTCTCTCTGAAGAGACAATTTGCATATTTCCCAAAGGAGCATTGCGGTTTTAAGTCTCCTCATCTCAGCATGCTTAGCATGTCATTCTCTGCAAGGAGAAACGATACTTCTTGGATAGAGATATTCATGGAAACCCCAGTGTAAGCGCTCAGTGCAGAGTGCAGGATAAATGTGCACTAAGCCTTACTGCGATCTTAGGGAGACAGAATGAAAAAATCAACAGCAGGTGACAAATTGGTTTTATTTATTTTTTATGTTGTTCCTCGTGCGGTGTAAATGATTAGACTACTTTATCTTTTGGGTTAGTGCGATTAAAGCGATACCAGATTTAAATCGTGTTTTTATGTTTGGCTGCTGTCACACACTAAAGCAGGGTTCCCCAACTCCAGTCCTCAAGGCCCACCAACAGGTCATGTTTTCAGGATTTCCCTTTTATTGTACAGGTGATGCAATTATCACCTGGGCAATACTAAGGAAATCCTGAAAACATGACCTGTTCGTGGGCCTTGAGGACTGGAGTTGGGTAACCCTGCACTAAAGGACGCTTTTTATTGCTAAAACTAGTTTTTGCATCCCCATATTTAGACAGCTATAATTTCTCCATATTTCAGCTGACAGGTATGGCTTGCTTTTTGCTGGACAAGTTGACATTTTTATTGGTACCATTGTTGGGCACTTGACAGTTTTTGATCGCTTTCTGTTCCGATTTTTTGGAGATATAATGAACAAAAACCAGCAATTTAGGAGTTGGTATTTTTTTTGCTTTTTTATATCGGTCCTCGTGTGGTACTATTGATAAGGAAGCTTTATTCTGTGGGTCAGTATGATTACAGCGATACCCCACTTAAATCTTTTTTTTATGTTTGGCACTTTTACACAATAAAAACTATTTTACAGAAAAAAAAAAATTTTTTGCACCGTTTTACTCTGAGAGCTATAACTTTTTTTATTTTTACGCTGATGGAGCCATTGGATAGCTCGTTTTTTTAGCGGGAAAATGACATTTCCAGCAGCACCAAATTTATTTGCAGTTGTCTTTTTTATTGTGTTATATTGTGCTTTTTATTCGGCAGTATGTTGATAAAGCATTGTTTTTTTGCCTGATTTTGTATTTATTTATTTTACATTGTTCACTAATGGGAAATTTTTATAGAGCGGGTCGTTCCAGACACAGCAATACCAAATATGTGTATTTTTTTGTTAATTTGTTTTTACATAAATAAATGTTTTTATTGGAATAATATTTTTTCTTTTTTTCTTGTTCTTTATTTGAGGTTTTTTTATATACATTTTTACATGTTTTAATGATTTTTATTTTACTGTTTTACATTGTCCCAGGGATGGGACGTCAATGTATTGTGACAGATCGCTGATCTGATTCTCTGCAATGTTTATGCACTGCAGAGCATCGGAGTGACGTCTGACAGGCAGGGAAGGAGGCATGTCAACTCTTGCTTTTTGCAGGCACTCACAGGCTACCTTCCATGAAGGACCCCGCGGCCATCTTGTGGCCGGGGGTTACCATGGAGACCATCAGCATCGCATTGTGCTGATGGAATCAGACAAAGCGCTCCCTTCCTGTGCAATCTCCTCAATGTCGTTGTCACTATTGCCAGTGGCATCAGAGCGTTTAAACGCCCACGACTGGTGCTAGCGCCAACTGTGGGTGTTGCTGCAGAGTGTCAGCACTCACACAGAGGTGACACCTGCACCCGATCATGGTGGTACTCAGCGTGAGCCCCCATGATCATGGCGCCATGCATGTACTGTGCTTTGTGGGATCGCAGTTCCACCAATGCCATACATGTATGGCGCATGTCGGGAAAGGGTTAAACTGTTATAATTTCATAATATTCAATTTTACCAATTCCTGGCAACTGGGAACCCTTTTGCAGCCCGTCATTTTAATTTTTTTTTGTGGGGAAATCCACAATTTCAACAACTACTGTTCTGTCAACATGTGACTTCATCTGGGCACAACTGAAGAATGCCCTTGAAATAGAGCCAACCGAACAGCAATGGATGGAGACTGATGGAGTTTTCTGTGCAAATTGCAAGTTTCCCAAATGCATTGTTGCCATTCTGGTTCTCGATAATGCAAAAATATTTTTTTTTCAGTGCTGTTAGCTTTGGTGGACAACAATCAGCGTTTTATACTTGTAGATATTGGGGTCTATGGAAGCTCTGCTGATTCAAGAATCTTCAGGTGTTCCATAATTGGCCAGAGGTTTCTTAACAACCAACTGGCCATCCCTAAATATCATTAACTGCCTGGGATCTCAGACCATCTGCTCCCTTTGTTAAAGTAGGTTATGAGACCTTTGGCTTGGTTTTGACTGTGCTTTGACCTTTCACACAGAGACACTTGGAATATTTTAAGGGCATTTTTAACTATAGGCTCATAATAGCCTGGAGATTTTTGGAGTGTGCCTTTGGCTGGGTTTTTTAAGTTCTAACCAGATGGAAGAACAAGTTGTCAACTCTGTCATCCAAGCCTATGGGATTTTACACAACTTTATCCAGGTGTATGATACATCATTTGTTAAATAAATTAAGGTCCACAAAGCTACTACAGTAAGATATCTACAGTCTGTAAACAACGCTAGACTTGGAACATTGGGTTTAAGGGTTCAAAACTTGTATGGCAATTACTTTAGTACAACTGAAGACACTGCTCCATGGCAGGGTGCCATAATTTCAGATCAAGAATAAGTTGTGATTCATTTTTTTTAAAGTAAATATTTCTGCTGGGTTTGGGTTTTATTTGTGGAGTTTGTTGAGCATTGAGCATTATATAGCAATCTAAAAAATTTTTTTTTGATACAAATATATAAAAAAAACATTTTGGACAATATATTTAAAAAATATCAGACTCTTGCAGCATTAACAATAAATAAACTAAAAGCATAACAATGCATAATACCTAAAATTAAAAATCTAGATGGGGATGACGGAGACATTTTTATTCTGTTGGGTGAGCCAGAATGTTCCAAAGTCTCATGTTAAGGGAAATTTGAATGTCCACCATACGTTAATGGCAGATTGGTTGGAGGATGAAGGATTAAGGGTGGCATAATAGGGATCAGAGCTGTACATGAAAGAAAGAGGAACATTCATGGCTAGGGCCATATATTGTGACGTCAATGTTCTAAAGCGGTGAAGCAATTGTGTAGACCAGTGTTTCCAAAACTCCATTCCTCCAGTCCTCAACAGATCATGTTTTCAGGATTTCCTTAGTATTGCACAGGTGGTAGAAGGATCATAAAGGCATCAGGAATTCTCTTACTTGGGCAATACTATGGAAATCCTGAAAACATGACATTTGGGGGGCAGTGAGGACTGGTGTTGGAATATGTTTGGTGTAACAACTCCATTCCTGTCTATAAGTGTTTAGTTGCTAAAACTGTATGCTGTTCATAAAAGTTAGAACAAAAAAAACTACTAGAGGCTCACACAGGGATAGCATGATGTCACTGTATTTCTTGTTTTCCTGTGTTTGTGTATGAGAGAAGCAGCCTGCTGTAGATGATGCACAGATAGATACACACAAATAATTTATTCCTGATCTATTAATCTTATCATATATTGTTCCTGAATAAAGAAGCTCTGTTGTCACACGATTGGAGAGTATCCTGAATAATCCGCTGCCAACAGGTTATGGGCCCAGAGTGGCACAGCACCCCAGAGTAACACAGCAAGAGAAGCCCAAAGCAAAAGCAGAACAGAGCAACAGAGAAGATGTCAACTAGCAGCAATCGTGTCAAGTTTTTAGTGCCAAATCTCACTAAACCAGAACTACCAGTTCACCAGGAAATTCAAGGTGAAGGTGCTGCTCATAAGAGAAGGTACATAGAAATATACTCAGGAACAAGTGCCTCATCCATTACCAGATTATTGGCACGATCTCCCTCAGTGTAGATGATAATCAGATCATGCATATATGCAAGTGTACAACTGCAAAGGAGATGTGGGATGAGTTACAGAAAGTGCATGAAAAATCAAATCTCAGCAATAAGCTTTATCTCATGAGAAAGATGTATCAGTCTAAGCTAAATGATGGACAGAATATGCAGGACTATATAAGAAACAACCTAGAGATTGTGGAACATCTCAAGACTATTGGAGTAAAAATTAAAGATTTTCATGTTGCTGCACTTCTAGTAAGTGGTCTTCCAGAAAGTTATGACACACTCGTGACTGCACTAGATGCACGGCCAGATAATGAGCCAGCACTAGAGTATGTTAAAGGCAAACTTGTGGATGAATTCAAGAGAAAAACACAGTAAGCAAGCAGCAGTAATGAATCCAGAGCAGAAACAGCATTAAAGACTGTTGTGAGTTCATTTTCCCCTTCACCGTCGATGTCTGATGAACTCCCTCTTCTGGTGAAGGAAGGTAGTGAGGCTGATTACCAAACACCTGATCTGGTAGATGATGACTGGGTAACAGGAAATTCTGACTGGATATAAGGCAGCCGACGCCCTTCTGAGTCGCTGGTGATTTCTCTGCTGGATTCTTGGAGACCAGTCTGATTCCTGATTCCCAATGATAAGTTTTTGCTCTGCTATTGAACTCATTAGTTTTGTTTGGTTTACCTTGTTTTATGGAGTTCAGCCATCCCCGGTCGGGGGTGTGCTGAGTTCCATTTTTGTCTCTGATCAGTTTGTCTCTTTGCTCTGTCTTCAGAATTTACCTGAGTGCTGATATAGTGTTTTTGAAGTCCTAGCGACTTCAGGGCCTGTTTTTCCTATCAGACGGTTGGGACATTTTTTGGTAGGGTTTTTTACGGACCGCAGACAGCAGCTTTTCTATCCTGTCCTTTTTAGTTAGCTTGGGACCCATCGTTTGCTCAACCTATCTTTCTATCTGTGTTTGTGTTTTCATCTTGCTTCACCGTCATTATATGTTGGGGGCTGCCTATTGCTTTGGGGTCTGCTCTGGGGCAGTTTAGATTTCCCCTTTCTTTCTTTAGGCCTATTTAGTTCTCTGGCTGTGTTCGAGGGGTCTAGGGCATCGTAGGAACCCCCCACGGCTACTGTTAGTTGTTGTGGATAGGATCAGGGGTCTGCAATCCGATAGCTACCAACCTCTCCGGTTTTCTGGACTTAGCTTGTATTTTTGTTTTTTCCTCCTTCAGTGACTCATTCATAACAGAATCACCAGCCATACCGCAGATCCTAGGGTACTCAATAGCAGGAAAGAATTGTAAAAAAAAAAAAAGAGTTTGTCAGAATTTTTTTTTTTTGTGTGTGTATATTTTTTCCTCTATGTCTCTGAGGCCGTAGGGGGAATTTTTTTTTTTCCCTTTCTCAATGGAGATGAAGCAATTGTCTGATCGTGTGGAGCAGCTCACTGCTGAAGTGCGGGGAATTTCCACCTATCTTGCTCAATCACATGCTGCTGAACCAAAGATCCCTACTCCTGATGTGTTTTTGGGGGATCGATCTAAATTTTTGAATTTTAAGAATAATTGTAAATTATTTTTTGCCTTGAAGCCTAACTTGTCGGGGAGCTCTGCGCAGCAGGTTAAAATTGTCATCTATGAAAAAAATATTTTTTAACAACCAACGGCGCTGAGTGAGGGTATGACAGCTGCAAATTAACAGACTATGCCACCTATTTGTCTGAATATTAAAGCAATTAGAAATAAAACAGAAATTTGCGCTAGTGATACCCACATAAAACCACTCTCTCTAAAGAAAGTAAAATAAATGCCCCCCAAATTATTATTTTTTTTTTTGTACACATCTATATGCAATAATAATAATACCCCTTAATAGCAGTAGGGGTATATTATAAATATATATCTCGCTATAAAAACTGTATAACAATTTAAAAAATACAATCAATCTCAATGTACCTTATACCGCTGCATGTCCCACTACTAACGGGTAGCGCAACTACGGGGGAATTAGGCGATTGCTACCGGCCGGAGCATCTCCTGGTATTATAATAGAGGTGACCCTCTTTGGATTTTACCCAGCACTAGCCTGCATTCTTTCGGATCGTGCATTTTTTGGACTGAGAAATATACCACCACTGGATTTCATCAAAACTTATCAGGAGAGGAGTTGCTATGTTTTGAATCCAAGACCACCATTATCGCCCATGGTATGAACAGTAACCTGGATGGTCAGTATGATGTCTTTTCCTTGGTGATAGACGCATTTATGTATATTGGACATTGAGATTGATTGTATTTTTTAAATTGTTATACAGTTTTTATAGCGAGATATATATTTATAATATACCCCTACAGCTATTAAGGGGTATTATTATTATTGCATATAGACGTGTACAAAAAAAAAAAAAAAAAATTTTTTTGGCATTTATTTTACTTTCTTTAGAGAGAGTGGTTTTATGTGGGTATCACTAGCGCAAATTTCTGTTTTAGATTTAAAATTGTCATCTCTTTGCTGCGCAGCGATCCCCAGGATTGGGCGTTTTCTTTGAAACCTGATGATCCTATTCTGACTAATGTGAACGCATTTTTTCAAGCCTTGGGGTTGTTGTATGATGAACCTAATGCTACTGATCAGGCTGAAAAGGCCCTGTTGGCATTGAGCCAGGGTCGGGATTCTGCAGAGTTGTACTGTCAAAAATTCCGAAAGTGGGCGGTCCTTACTACCTGGAATGATGGTGCCTTGGCAGCTCTCTTTCGGAAGGGTTTGTCAGAAACCGTAAAAGATACTATGGTGGGATTTCCTGTTCCCTCTGGTCTTGACGATTCTATGTCATTAGCCATTCAGGTTGATCGGCGTTTGCGTGAATGCAAAACCGCACGAGAGGTGTTGCCACCTGTTGAACAAATGTCTGAACCTATGCAATGTGATAGAGTTTTGTCTAGGGCGCAACGTCAGGAGTTCAGAAGGCGTAATAAGCTGTGTTTCTTCTGTGGTGATGCCTCGCATATTATTTCTGTCTGCCCTAAACGAGAGAAACGTTTTGCACACACATTTGCTGTGGGTGGTGTTCAACCTAGGTTTCTTCTGGCAATTACTCTGATCTGCTCCCTGTCCACATTTTCCGCTAAGGCTTTTGTGGATTCAGGAGCAGCTCTGAACCTGATGGACTTGGATTTTGCTAAACGTTGTGGATTTCCTATGACACCTCTGCGGACGCCTATCCCTTTGAGGGGTATTGATGCTACTCCTTTGGCGAAGAATAAACCTCAGTTTTGGACCCAGGTGGTAATGCGGGTCGCCCCAGACCATCAAGAGAATTGCAGATTTTTGGTGTTGCACAATTTGCATGACACCATTGTTCTGGGGTTTCCCTGGTTGCAAATCCATAATCCAGTTTTGGATTGGAAATCTGTGTCTGTGGTGAGTTGGGGTTGTCGGTGTGCCCTTAGTGATGCTCCTGTTTTCTCCACCTCTCCCCAGTCGCATGATGTTCCTGACTATTTGGCTGATTATTATGATGTATTTAGTGAGAATGAGTCTGCGTCTTTGCCTCCTCATAGGAGTTATGACTGTGCAATTGAGCTGAGCCCTGGGTGTAAATTTCCCAAGGGTCGATGTTGTGAGTTCATTTTTCCCTTCACCGTTGAGGCCTGATGAACTCCCTCCTCTGGTGAAGGAAGGTAGTGAGGCTGATTACCAAACACCTGGGCAGCTAGATGATGACTGGGTGGCTGGAATTGAGGACTGGATATAAGGCAGCCGACGCCCTTCTGTCTTGCTGGTGATCCTGCTGGATTCTTGGAGACAAGTCTGATTCCTGCGTCTCAAAGCTAAGTTTTTCTGCTCTGCTTTGTACACTTCAGTTTTGTTTTTGTTTTGCCTTGTTTTTTGGGAGTTCTGCCATCCCCGGCCGGGGGTGAGCTGAATTCCATTTTTGTCTCTGATGTGTTGATCTTTTGCTCTGTCTTCAGAATATACCTGAGTGCTGATTTAGTCTTTTGAAGCCTAGCGACTTCAGGGCCTGTTTTTCCTATCAGTCGGTTGGCACATTTTGGATAGGGTTTTTGCGGATGGCAGACAGCAGCTTTCTTATCCTGTCCTATTTTAGTTAGCTTGGGCCCCATCATTTGCTCAACTTATCTTTCTATCTGTGTTAGTGTTTTCATCTTTCTTCACCGTCATTATATGTTGGGGGCTGCCCATTGCTTTGGGGTCTGCTCTGGGGCAGTTTAGTTTTTTCCCTTTCTGTCTTTAGGCTATGTAGTTCTCCGGCTGTGATCGAGGGGTCTAGGGCACCGTAGGAACCCCCCACGGCTACTGCTAGTTGTTGTGGATAGGTTCAGGGGTCTGCAATCCGATAGCTGCCAACCTCTCTGGTTTTTCTGGACTTAGCTAGTATTTTGTTTTTTCCTCCTTCGGTGACTCATCATAACAGGTCGATTTTTCAAGTTATCTGTACCCGAGCACAAGGCTATGCGGTCCTATATTAAGGAGTCGTTGGAGAAGGGTCATATTAGACCATCCTCTTCACCCTTAGGTGCTGGGTTTTTTTCGTGGCTAAGAAAGATGGGTCATTAAGGCCTTGTATTGACTATCGTTCCCTCAACAAAATTACTGTTAAATATCAGTATCCGTTACCCCTGATTTCTGATCTATTCTCCAGAGTTAAAGGTGCTTCCTGGTTTACAAAGCTTGACCTCAGGGGGGCGTATAATCTTATTCGCATTAAGCATGGGGATGAATGGAAGACGGCGTTTAATACTCCGGAGGGACATTTTGAGTACCTGGTGATGCCTTTTGGGCTCACTAATGCCCCTTCTGTCTTCCAATCCTTCATGAATGATATTTTCCGAGATTTGGTGGATAAATTTTTGATCATCTATCTGGATGATATTTTGATCTTTTCCAAGGATAGGGACTCTCATGTGGAACATGTTCGGACTGTGTTCCGGATTTTGAGGGAGAATTCCCTGTATGTCAAGGGATCGAAATGCCTTTTTGGTGTACAGAGGATTTCATTTTTGGGATTTATTTTGTCTCCGTCAGCTATTGAAATGGACCCGGCCAAGGTACAGGCCATTTATGATTGGGTTCAGCCCACTTCTTTGAAGGCCCTCCAGAAGTTTTTGGGTTTTGCTAACTTTTATCGGAAATTTATAGCTAATTTTTCTGGTATTGCTAAACCATTGACTGATTTGACTAAGAAGGGTGCTGATGTGCTGAATTGGTCTCCGGAGGCTGTTTCTTCCTTTCAGGAGCTGAAGCGAAGGTTCACTTCTGCTCTGGTTTTGCGGCAACCTGATGTCTCACTCCCGTTTCAGGTAGAGGTGGACGCTTCTGAGATAGGTGCAGGAGCTATTTTGTCCCAAAAAGATCCTGTAACATCTAAAATGAATCCCTGTGCTTTCTTTTCCCGAAAGTTCTCCCCATCCGAACGTAACTATGATGTGGGAAATCGGGAACTGTTAGCCATGAAATGGGCATTTGAGGAGTGGAGACATTGGTTGGAGGGAGCTAAACATCAAGTCGTGGTCCTTACTGACCACAAGAATTTGATTTACCAGGAGTCGGCCAAACGCTTGAATCCTAGACAGGCTAGGTGGGCCTTGTTTTTCACATGTTTTGATTTTGTGGTCTCTTTTCTTCCGGGCACTAAGAATGTCAAGGCAGACGCCCTCTCTAGGAGTTTCTTTGCTGATTCTCCTGTTGTGACCAAGCCTGCTACCATCTTAGGTGAGGGGGTAGTTCTTTCTGCCATCTCGCCCAATTTGAGACGTGCTCTGGAAGAGTTTCAGGAGGACAAACCTGAGCATTGTCCCATTGGAAAATTGTATGTTCCTGACCAGTGGAGGAAGAGAGTGATGTCTGAAGTTCATTGCTCTGCATTGGCTGGTCATCCAGGTATTTTTGGTACTAGAGATTTGGTGAGTCAGTCTTTTTGGTGGCCCGCCTTGTCTCGTGATGTCAGGAATTTTGTGCAGTCCTGTGGGTCTCGCTCTAGTGGGTTGTTGATGCCTTTGCCGGTGCCCAGGAGGCCATGGACCCATATTTCAATGGATGTTATCTCTGATATGCCTGTCTCTCAGAGAATGACTGTTATTTGGGTGATTTTTGATAGAGTTCAGTTTGTGTCTAGATTTTGGAGGACTTTCTGTTCCAAGCTGGGAATTCAGTTGTCCTTCTCCTCTGTGTTTCACCCTCAGACCAATGGGCAGACGGAGAGAACAAACCAGACTTTGGAGTCGTATTTGAGATGTTTTATTTCTGCTGATCAGGATGATTGGGTTTCATTTTTGCCCTTGGCCGAATTTGCTTTAATTAATAGAGCTAGTTCTGCCACTTTGATGTCACCTTTTTTTTGTAACTTTGGGTTTCATCCTCGATTCCCTTCAGGGCATGTGGAGCCTTCTGCCTGCCCAGGTGTTGACACTGTGGTGGAGAGAATGCACCAGATCTGGGACCAAGTGGTGGATAAGTTGTCTCTCTCCCAGGAAAAGGCCCAGCGGTTTTCCAACCGGTATAGGACCATTGGTACCCAGTTTAAGGTGGGTGATGTGGTTTGGTTGTCATCAAAGAATATCGCTATGAAGGTGGCTTCTCCTAAGTTTAAACCTAGATTTATTGGACCTTACAAGATTTTGGAGATTCTTAATCCAGTCTCTTTTCGATTGGCTCTTCCTGTTACATTTAAGATCCATAACGTGTTTTATAAGTCTCTGTTAAAGAGGTTTGTTGAGCCAGTAGTTCCTGTGGTGGCACCTCCTGACCCGGTATTGGTTGAAGGTAATGTGGAATATGAGGTTGAGAAGATACTGGATTCTCGCCTGGCTAGACGGAGACTCCAGTATTTGGTTAAATGGAAGGGTTATGGCCAGGAGGATAATTCTTGGGTCCCTGCATCCGATATTCATGCCGAAAGATTGGTTCGTGCCTTTCATTGGGCCCATCCTGATCGCCCTGGTGGCATGGATGAGGGTTCGGTGACCCCTCCTGAACGGGGAGGTACTGTTGTGAGTTCATTTTCCCCTTCACCGTCGATGTCTGATGAACTCCCTCTTCTGGTGAAGGAAGGCAGTGAGGCTGATTACCAAACACCTCATCTGGTAGATGATGACTGGGTAACAGGAAATTCTGACTGGATATAAGGCAGCCGACGCCCTTCTGAGTCGCTGGTGATTTCTCTGCTGGATTCTTGGAGACCAGTCTGATTCCTGCTTCCCAAAGATAAGTTTTTGCTCTGCTATTGAACTTATTAGTTTTGTTTAGTTTACCTTGTTTTTCGGAGTTCAGCCATCCCCTGTCTGTTGTGTGCTGAGTTCCATTTTTGTCTCTGATCAGTTTGTCTCTTTGCTCTGTCTTCAGAATTTACCTGAGTGCTGATATAGTCTTTTTGAAGTCCTAGCGACTTCAGGGCCTGTTTTTCCTATCAGACGGTTGGGACATTTTTTGGTAGGGTTTTTTACGGATTGCAGACAGCAGCTTTTCTATCCTGTCCTTTTTAGTTAGCTTGGGCCCCATCATTTGCTCAACCTATCTTTCTATCTGTGTTTGTGTTTTCATCTTGCTTCACCGTCATTATATGTTGGGGGCTGCCTATTGCTTTGGGGTCTGCTCTGGGGCAGTTTAGATTTCCCCTTTCTTTCTTTAGGCCTATTTAGTTCTCCGACTGTGTTCGAGGGGTCTAGGGCATCGTAGGAACCCCCCACGGCTACTGTTAGTTGTTGTGGATAGGATCAGGGGTCTGCAATCCGATAGCTACCAACCTCTCCGGTTTTCTGGACTTAGCTTGTATTTTAGTTTTTTCCTCCTTCAGTGACTCATTCATAACAAAAGACACAGGATTTCCCAAAATATAAGAGCAATCTAAGAGAAACTCGTGAATGTTTTGTCTGTAAAAAACCTGCCCACCTTAAAGCAGACTGCAGAATTTGGAAAGCAATAATGAGTCATCTTAAAAAGCAGAACAGTCATCAAAGGGTTAAAACAGCTCTAAAAGAAGATTCTGCATGTGTTGAAGCTGCATTTAATGCCAGTACAGTCCCATCTGCAAAGCATATATGATGTATAGATTCTGGTGCAAGCAGTCATATGATAAATAACAAGGATTTCTTCACTGACCTTAATGAAAGCAAGTCAGAAAAGGTCATCTTAGCTTATGGTCACTATATGACATCAGAAGGAGTAGGAGACGGTACCTACACTGTTCAGTTTCCTCAGCTCAAAGTAGAAAGATTCCAATAAAGGATGCTCTCTATGTTCCCAGCCTTGAAAGCAATCTTCTGTCATTAAAGAAGCTCACACAAAAGGGGAATGTAGTCACTTTTAAAAATAACAGCTGCATGATCTCAAAGAAGGGTCACACTCTTGCAGAAGGAAAAATCCAAGATGAACTTTATCAGCTAAAATGCAAAGAAAGAGTGTACAGTGCTAGACAAGATCTGCATAAGAACTGTATCCATGTATGGCACAGATGTCTTGGGCACAGAGTCCCAGAATCAGTAAGGAAGTTAGCTCAACTTGCAAATAGAATTGTAATCAACCAGTGTAGTCAAATGATGAAGTGCACAAGCTGTCTTAAAGGGAAAATGTCCAGAAAATACTTTCCTAAAATAAGCACCACTAGATCTGCACAGCCGCTGGATCTGATACATACAGATGTATGTGGTTCAATGAGTGTTCAAATTCCTAGCAAGACGAGATATTTTCTCACATTTATTGATGACTACTCCAGATATACAGTCGCCTACCTGCTTCACAGTAAAGATGAAGTTCCACAGAAACTTGAAGAATATCCTGCTGTAGTGTTTAACAAATTTGGAAGAATGCCCAAAGCTCTGCATGCAGATAATGGAATATACAAGTGGGAAGGTGCAAACCATTTTGAAAAAGGATGGAATCATGTTCCAGACTACCATTCCATACAACGTAACTTTTACTGGTATAAAATATAAAATAACACAATGTGTGTCACCAAAGTACATAAAATTGATCGGTCAAATAAGGAACCTGATAATATAACATTTAGATCAGGCCCAAACTGACCATTAAGGAGATTAAAGTTAACTAAATACAATTAGACAACAAGGAAAATATGGAAAAGACGAATTATTAATTCAAATTTAGACGCCTTAACCAAAACTTTGCATATAAATACAGATGTTCAAAAGCCCATAATGTCGGCTACACAAATATACATCATGCGAGTGAGATCATAAGTATAATAAAAAATGGAGTGATCTCACCCAAAGTTGAAAGCAGGATGGGAGTCTTCAATGATCAAATCAAGACCATGTTTCCTAAATCAAAGAAGTTGGGAGGACAATACCCTGTCAGTCCCTAGGGGGCTAGCAATCGTCTAATCCCCAAACCTCCCGCCCTGACAAGGGCAGTCCACAACTAACCCTATTAACATGCCCTGCACTTTCCCTAAAACGGGGGGTATCCTTGTCCCAACGCGTTTCATCCAAGCGAACTCCTCAGGGGACTAGCTTGTCCTAAAGTGCCACAGTGCTAAAGCTGGAGAGACATTATAACCTACTACTCTCAATGCTGTCTGCAGAGAGTGAAGGAAAACGGGCATATTAATAAAGAATATACTTTCTATATAATCACCAAGATGGATAACATGTGTTTCTATAATCCTATCAGCTGTGGTACCCATTAATAATAAGGTGGTCTCGCAGTATCATACCTGATTGTAATCACCTTCAAATGTTTTTTCACAAACAAGATCTACGTATCAGTTCAGATTTGGGTATTCCAGAAGATATGTTATCTGATGTCAGATTGCTAAATTCCATTTCTGAGGTAAATCCCAATATTATGAGCCTTGGCCCTTTCACTGAGTTAAAGGGGAAAAGTACCAGAATG
The DNA here is from genome assembly GCF_039654945.1 of Dendrobates tinctorius. NCBI lineage: Eukaryota > Metazoa > Chordata > Amphibia > Anura > Dendrobatidae > Dendrobates > Dendrobates tinctorius. The sequence goes on along the minus strand of NW_027361713.1, from coordinate 10,076,314 downwards.
CCACCATTTACTGGCGACCTGTCAGCAATTGATATCTTTTCAAATCTGGTTACCCAGGATCTGATTGAGCTCTCAAATAAACAGATTCATTGTCAATTTAACTGTTCTAGAGATGAAATGGCAGCCATTAGCAGGTTAGAACGGGACAAGAGCATTGTGATTAAACCCTCTGACAAGGGGGGCAATGTTGTTGTCCTGGGTGTGGATCAATATCAACACATGTGTGATACAATGCAGACAGCATTGAGAGTAGTAGGTTATAATGTCTCTCCAGCTTTAGCACTGTGGCACTTTAGGACAAGCTAGTCCCCTGAGGAGTTCACTTGGATGAAACGCGTTGGGACAAGGATACCCCCCGTTTTAGGGAAAGTGCAGGGCATGTTAATAGGGTTAGTTGTGGACTGCCCTTGTCAGGGCGGGAGTTTTGGGGATTAGACGATTGCTAGCCCCCTAGGGACTGACAGGGTATTGTCCTCCCAACTTCTTTGATTTAGGAAACATGGTCTTGATTTGATCATTGAAGACTCCCATCCTGCTTTCAACTTTGGGTGAGATCACTCCATTTTTTATTATACTTATGATCTCACTCGCATGATGTATATTTGTGTAGCCGACATTATGGGCTTTTGAACATCTGTATTTATATGCAAAGTTTTGGTTAAGGCGTCTAAATTTGAATTAATAATTCGTCTTTTTAATATTTTTCCTTGTTGTCTAATTGTATTTAGGTAACTTTAATCTCCTTAATGGTCAGTTTGGGCCTGATCTAAATGTTATATTATCAGGTTCCTTATTTGACCGATCAATTTTATGTACTTTGGTGACACACATTGTGTTATTTTATATTTTATACCAGTAAAAGTTACGTTTTAAATTCACTGATTGCTTTATATTATGTAATTTTCTTTGGTGAATTCAGCACATGTCAATTATTGACTGAGTGCTTATTGCTTTATAGTACCATTCCATACAACCCAGAAAAAAATGGCATTGCAGAGAGAAAGAACAGTACTCCCTGTGAAAGTGGAAGAAATATGTTGTTTGATGCTAATCTACCTACAACATATTGGGGAGAAGCCATCATGACAGCTTGTTATCTTCAAAACAGAGTGCCAGGTAAAGCCACAAATACAACTCCATATGAGCTATGGAACTGCGAGAAGCCTAACCTGAAGCACCTCAGGATATTTGGGAGCAAAACGTTTATGTATGTTCCCAAAGAAAAGCGTTCTAAGTGGGAATCACACACAAAGCAAGGAGTCCTGATGGGCTATAGCGAAACTCAAAAGGGATACAGAATCCTGCACCCAGAGACAAACAGAGTAACAATCAGCAAAGATGTATTGATTGATGAAAACTCTGTATCGCTCAAATTCCAAGAAGTTACACCAGTTATTCAACCTAAGAAGCAAGAACAAGAATCTCAATCACCAAACTCAAATGCCAAAAAAGAAAACACTGAAGTGTGGATAAGCTCTGAAGCCACCAAGGAAGACACAGAAGAACCAAGTCAACCTCCAGTCAGGAGATCAGAAAGGCCAAACAAAGGTATCCCAGCTAGATACCTTTCTTATATGGTTAAAACACTTCCTGAACCAGAGCCATAGTCATGGCAAGAGATGCAAAAACTGTTCACGAGAAGCAGAAGTGGATAAATGCTGCTAATGAGGAGATAAGGTCCCTTCACCATCTCCAGACATGGGAGCTTACTGAGCTATCACAAGGAAAAAGAGCTATCGGATATAAAGGCCCTTTTACATTTAGCGATGCACCAGCGATCCGACCAGCGATACGACCCGGTCAGGATCGCTGGTGCATCGCTAAATGATCACTAGTGAGCTTTCACACAGAAAGATCTCACAGCGATGCAGCAGCGATGCAGCGCACGATACTCACCTTTCACACACAGCGATGAAGGCGTCCTCCCGCCCGCGTCCAGCGTCGCTCGTCTCACACAGCAGAAAGCCCAGCAGGAAGTGCCCGACGAGCAATGGAGCCGCCCGATCTCGCGCGATCAGCGATGGACAGCGGGGGAGCTGGTCGGAGGTAAGTATCACACACCGGTGATGTTTTAGCGATATTGCTAGCGATATCGCATATTGCTAGCGATATCGCTTAGTGTAAAACCCCCTTAAGTGGGTCTTCAACAACAAATATGACTCAGAAGGTAAAGTTCACCGGTTTACGGCAAGATTGGTTGCAAAAGGGTACTCGCAACAGTATGGTGAAGATTATGATGCAACATTTTCTCTAGTTGATACAACATTTTCTCCAGTTGCATCATATGTCCGTAGCTGCAGTTCGAAAATATAATTCACCACACACTCTAGTTGATACTTTGCACAAAATTCTAAATTTATTTAAAGACATCCAGTCCAAAAGAAATGTGCTATAACAGAAAAATATATACTGCTTAGACACCCAATCAACTAGAGTGTGCGGTGAATTATATTTTCTACTTGTATTTGGGGCCTTTGCGGTCCAATTCACCAACACCTTGCCTCTTGAGAGACCTGAGTGCACACCATTCCACTATTATTCGTAGCTGCAGTTCAACAGATGACAGTGAGACATTTTTACATCAAAACAGCCTTCCTACATGGTGACATGGAAGAAGTGTTGAGCCAACCCGAGGGATAAATTAAAAAGGGTGAAGATCACCTTGTTTGCAAAATGCAAAAATCTCTCTTTGGACGTAAGCAGTTGGCAATGTGGCGCACCTGAGGGTTCAGTCACCACAGAGGTACTGCACTTCACCCAGAGGTGTGGTATCTAAGATGGGGACACCTGACCACACTTCACACCCACATCCCACACACTTTGAACAGCAGAACACCCTCTATGGCCCCTGCTTCGCTCATAAAGAGTGCTGGGAGGTGGGCAGAGCTTAGGAAAAGAGCGTGAGATTTATAGTCAGTTGGAAAGCTCCCTCAGAGGGAGGGGAAGTGAAAAGATGTGTTTGGGAGCAGCTCCTGTTAGGAGGAGCTGCTGGACGGATTGGCTTTGAATGAAAGCTCCCTGAAGGAGCCATTACTCAGGGGTGAAGCACAGCGCCTCCCAGTGACCGAGGCAGGAACAGCAGGCCGTGAGTCAGCCGGTGATGGGACAGTCCGTTGCCTCCTAGTGACCGAGGCCGGGATAGCAGACCCTGAGTCAAACCGTGATGTGACAGTCCGGCGCCTCCTAGTTGCCAAGGCCGAGACAGCAGGTCCTGAGTCTGATGGCGATGTGACAGATATGATGTAGGAATAGTATAGACAAAGGTAATATAACTAAAGTTAGTTTGTAACATTAAAAGTAAAGGTACCTCTTGCAGGAGAAGAAGTTTTTATAGCATTGTCTATATTGTTATCTACCTGTAGTAATGCTTTAAAAAGAAATAAAAAATGTTTTTGTATGTTCCTTTGTAACATCTTGTGCTTTATTTTCAGCCCGCAGACGTGCTGGGTTCAACAGGGGGGCTGACGCCCCTGAGAGTTCAGTCGCCACAGAGGTACTGCACCTCATCCAGAGGTGTGGTATCTCACGACCAGTTAAGATGGGGACACCTGAACACACTCCACACCCGCATCCCACACACTTTAAACACCCTCTATGGCCCCTGCTTGGTTCATAAAGAGTTTTGGGAGGTGGGCGGAGCTTAGGAAAAGAGTGTGAGATTTGTAGTCAGAAGTGAAAGGACGTGTTTGGGAGCTGCTGAACGGATTGGCTTTGAAGTAAAGCTCCCTGAAGGAAAGTGTGGTTCTTCTAGAGGCACGGGTGGAGATTGCTCCCTGTGAGGCTCGTCCCACGCTGATAGCCGTCAGGTGGGGGAAGAATCCAGGTCGCAGAAGGGTCTCAGCCCCTAGCCTAGTGGAGCAGACATCATGACTTAACTAGCAAGCCGACAGCTGTGGCTACTTTATGGGCCACAGCGAATTGCCGCAGTTATCTTTGTTAGAAAAGCAGTTACATAGGATCAAAGAAACGGGACACTGGCCTGGGACACTGACTGTGAGATGCTGAAAGGAAGGAAAGTGGAAAGCAGCATTGTGGAGATGGCCTTGGAAGGTACATACTGACAGGGAGTGTTGGAAGGATGTACTCATTTGTCTGGGAGTTGACTGGACCCCTCACCTAAAGGACACAGCACTGAGGTGGGCATCTGTACTTCAGAACAGAACTGTGAGTAAAGTCTTGGAAGTACATTCAACTGCATCATCTGTTTCCTTCCTGCGTCATCAACGCGGCACTGCTTCCATTTTCACTCCACATTACATCACCGCCTCTAAAACTACTCTCAACGGCCCTGGGACTACTGCTTTACCTGTGGAGAGCCATTTTCACCTCAGCTGCGTCATACCAACAGTCCCAATGGAACGGCATTGCAGCGCTGGTCGCCTCTGACCAGAATACCACAGGTGGCATCACGAATCACATATAAACTTTATTCTCATTTAATTACACACCAAATTTACATGACCGCCTGGGGCCATGGACCGGGTCACTGCCACTGTGACATTTCCCATTGAAGTTAACGGGCCCGGTACCGAGTATCCCACAGCCCCTTGGGCGCGTCAGCAAGAGCTTGGAACTCGAAAATTAACAAAGTTTTGACGGATGAAGGATTTAAAATATCTCAAGCTGATCCATGTTCGTATACGAAAAATGTAGCAAAGGAGTGGATGTATCTTCTCTTATATGTAGACAATGTCATCATGTGTCATCAACATGAAAAAGAAATTACAAAGCTAGGTGAAATTCTCAACCAGTACTTTGAGACTAAGGACCTTGGAAATGTGACATATTATTTGGAATCCAAATCCAGAGAGAGGAAGATGGGAGTTTTTTTCTCAACCAAAGTTCTGAAATTTCTGCAATCCTAAACCAATTTGGAATATCAGAAGCCAAAGGTGCATCAAGACCAATGGATCGATTCTACTTAAAGTTGGAAGAAGAAGATCTGCTACTCAGCAATGAGAGTAACAGACAAGCAGTGGGGGTTCTTCTGTACATAGCAACCACAACTCATCCGGATATCACAGCCACAGTTGGAATTCTCTGCCGACGTATAAGCAAGCCACGCCAAAGAGGCTGGGATGCAATTAAGAGAATTCTTCAATATCTTAAAGAAACTCAAAGGCTAAATCTCAAGATATCTGCAATAGGAGATCTCACTTTCAAAGGTAATGTGGATGCAGATTGGGCTGGAGATTCAAGTGATCGGAAATCAACAAGTGGTTACTAGAGTTGAGCGAAACAGGTCGGTCAGATTCAAAAGTCGCCGACTTTTGCCAAAGTCGGGTTTCGTGAAACGAAACCCGACCACAGTGTGAAGTTGGCCATGCGGTCGGCGACCCAAGCGTCAAAGTCGGGTTTCGCCGAATGCTTGCACGTTACTTTTTTCAGCCAATGAGAGAAGTGGAGCGTAGCGGGAGTGTAGCTGGAGTGGGGGAGAGAGAGAGAGGGAGAGAGAGAAGAGAGAGAGATTTTGCCGTCTCTAGGGTTAAAACTCATGCCAGGTGTGTTTACAGTCCTCCACTCACTGCCGACTTTTCTCCCCTTTGACTTGCATTGGGTTTCGTGTTTCCCGACTTTTCCCGACTTTTCCCTATAGTCAGCCGATTTCGTTCGACTCGACTTTTGAGAAAGTCAGGTTTCATGAAACCAGACTCGACCCTAAAAAAGGCAAAGTCACTCATCTCTAGTGGATACTTGTTCAAGTTTGGAGAAATTTCAATTTCTTTTTCCAGCAGAAAACAAGTGTCAGTAGCATTAGCTTCTACAGAAGCAGAATATATGTCTGTTGCTTATGCAAGTCAAGAAGTAATTTGGTTGAAACAACTTTTGGAAGATTTTGGCAAGCCATTAGCTCATCCAACAATTATCTATGAGGACAACCAAGGATGCGCTAAACTTGCCAGCAGTGAGAAGATTAGTGCAAGGACTAAGCACATTGTACATTGTAAAACATCACCACTTACGTGACTTAGTGGAACGTGGTGTACTCGAGTTTGTTTATTGCGAATCTGACAAGATAATAGCTGATGGTATGACAAAGCCATTATCAAGAGCCAAGTTTGTGGACTTCAGAACCGCAATGGGACTAACAGGATAGGTAGTTATTGAGTGGGGGTGTTGGAATACGTTTAGTGCTACAACTTCATTCCCGTCTATGAGTGTTTACGTGCTAAATTTGTATGCTGTTCATAAAGTTAGAGCAATAAAACTCCTAGAGGGTCACACAGGGATAGCATGTGACTGTATTTCCTGTTTTTCCTGTGTCTGTGTTTAGGTACAGCAGGTACGCGGGATGCAGTGACGAGACACGAAACGGAGGTAACTTTTGGTGGTGGCTTTTATATACTTTATATGGAAGCCAATGGGGCTATCCTGAGCAACCGAACAAGATAACAGCTGCGGGCTGAAGAGGGGTGATGGCGGCTGTGGGCGGCCTGAGATGAGGCGGCCGCGGGCGACAGCGGACAGGCCGCAGTCGTGGGCTGGAGTGAAGCAGCAATGGCCACCTGCTGCAGCACAAGGGTTGCTGTGACGTGGCGGGATGGCTTGTACATTATTTTGATCAAAATTATGTTTACTAAATACCCTTATTTTTATTACTACCTTATGCATTATTTGCAGTATATTTTTTACTTTTTAGTTCAGGATATTTGTGTTTTTTGCTTTTTGCTTGAGCTGTAGTGGAGTGGCAACGGCCGCAGGCGGCAGCGGACAGGCCGCAGCCGCGGACTGGAGTGAAGCGGTGTTCTTTGGTCGGGCGGCTCAGTGCTATCTCCCTGCGGTCCACAGTGAGTTTCCCTCTCGTCTTTCCTGCCACTTTCTTCCTCTCTGGTGGCTGCCGGAGGCTCTTGCTCTCTGGCACGCTTGAGGTCTCCTGCTCCTCGTCTGCCGATTTGCTGACTCACTCTCGCTAGCGTCCTCCACCCCTTTTTTATTAGCTCCTGCCCAACCGTTCTGGAAGTCTCTGCCATCGTCCTCTAATTCTGTCCCCTGGAAACAGACCCCCTAGGAACCTTGGTGACGGTCCCCTTGGTTCTGGCCCAGACACATGGTGGGGGCACTTCATCCTACATTCCCCATCCTGTATGCTCGCCAGTCCTCGGCTGAGACCTTGAGCGGGCCTTGGTTGGCTTTTTGAGATGAAAGTTTTCATTGCCATACGAACTGATATTTCTTGTAACGTTCGGGGGGTTTACCGGCTGTTGACCACTCGGAGTGTCTTGTTTCGACTGTGGTGGAGCTTTCTGGAGTGGTGGAAGGTGGTGGGCTGGTTGATCCTGGAGGTTCGACGGGGCCTGCGGAGATATCAGTCCTTGGAGGACCCGTTTGTACTGCTGGGAAGTCTTCCTCATCGTCCAGGTCCCAAACTGTTGGCAGGGGTTCGGGGGCCGGGGTCTCAGGTCGTATGGGGTCAGTGGACATGCAGGGCCGTAACATATTACGGTGCACAGTGCCAGTAGGGAGAGCTCTGTCTTTTTCAGGTTATATCTCATACATGGGCACGTCGGGGCTTATTCGGAGCAATACTGGATAGGGACCCTCTTCCCACCGGGGTCCGAAATTGTTCTGAGGGCGTTGGTCCAGCACGAGTACTCGATCTCCAGCTTGGAGGTTGATGGGTGGAGGCAGAATCCCCCCTGAATGCTCTAGGTTCTGGAGCTTGGTATGGACGATTCGGTGGAGGATTTGTAGTCGGTGCCCGTGGTTCCGCACCCAGGACGAAACCCCTGTCCAGGGTTGTGGTTCTTCTGGGTTCAGTTATACCTCCATAATCCCTTTGCCTGCTCGTCCAAATAGCAGCGAGTAGGGGGTATAGCCGGTGACTCTGTGAACCCGGTTGTTATAAACCCACACAAGTTCAGGAACGTACTCAGGCTAGCGTGCCTTCTGGTCGCTCTCCAGGGTGCACAACATTTGGATGAGCGTTCAATTAAATCGTTCGCAGGCCCCATTTCCCTGTGGGTGGTACGGTGATGCAATAGAGATGGTGTAATTCCTCCATGACTTTCCCTAGGAAACATGCTCCTTGATCGGATTGTATCCATTGGGGCAGCCGTACACTTGGATGAAGTTTTTGCAAATCGCATAGGCAGCGGACTCCACAGTTTGATCTTGGGTGGGGGTTACCACGGCGAATTTGGTGAAATAATCCACCATGACGAGACAATGTTCATACCCCTGGTGTGCGGGGCCAATGGTTAAATAGTCCACCATCAAGAGTTCGAGGGGAGCCGATGTTACTATTGTCTGTACCGGGGCCCGTTGTGCGGGTGGTTTGACCAGCTCGCACAGGCGGCACACCCGGCAGGCTTCTTCCACTGCCGTTTGTAGGCGAGGGTGGTAGACCACTTCCTGCAACCACTGGAACGTCTTTTGAGCTCCAAAATGGGCCCCCTTTTCATGGGCTTCCCGAGCCAGTTCACTGAGTTGGGTTCCGGGCACGCCTACCTGCCAATTGGTTGTCGATGTTGTCCGTGATACCGCCTTGTGATATAATAGTCCTTTCTTGATGACTAACTTTTCCCACTGGCATAGCATTAGCAACATGTCCTGAGTCAAGGTTTGCCTCTGGATGTCGGTAGGTAGTTTGCAGGTGAATACCCATCGGCGTAGGGCCCCAATTTCCCTGTCTTCTTGCTGCTGCTGAATCCATGTGTCACGAGACTGTTCTAGCAAACCCCTGGGAGGTCCTAGATGAGTTTGCTCTTGGGTGGTAGCTGTGAGTATGACGGGGGCCAGAGTGAACGGCGTTTCTTCTCCTAGTTAGTCATCTCTGTTCTGCCCTGGAGTTGCTTGCCGGATCCTGGAGAGGGCGTCAGCGTGTACATTCTCTGCTCCTCTCTTGTAAATGATCTTGCAATTGAACTTGGCCATCCGGGCACCCATTGCTGCTCCAGGGCCCCTAGTTTGGCATTCTCAAGGTGGGCCAGCTGTTGTCAGTTCGTATCACCACCTTGGAGCCCGCAAGGTACTCTGCGAACAGCTCCGTCATGGCCCACACGACCACGAGGAGCTCAAGCTTAAAGGAGCTGTAATTGTCAGGATTACATTCGGAGTCATGAAGTGATTGGCTGCCCTAGGCGATCATTCTCTCCCGACCATCTTGAACTTGTGACAATACAGCTCCCAGCCTGTGAAGGCTCCCGTCAGTGTGCAGTATGAATGGCTGCGAGAAATCCGCATAAGCTAACACCAGGGCACCCGAGAGTGCGGCCTTAAGGTCTTGGAATGCTGCTTCTTGCAGTTCTTGCCACTGAATCTTCCACCCATTTGCCCCATCAGGAGCCCCCTTCAGCAGGTCTTGCAGGGCCCGGGCACGACATGCAAAATTCTTTATGTAACAACGGTAGTATCCGGCCAACCCCAGGAAGGCCCGCACGTCTTTTACCGTCTCGGGGGTAGGCCACCCCTGGATTGCGGCAACCTTTTCCTGGGACGGTCTATCGCCTTCAGCAGAGACGGTGTTCCCCAGATATTAGATCTGGGGGCAAAACAGGTGGCATTTCTGGGGTTTTACCTTCAACCCGTACTTCTGCAGCCGGCCGAGCACCTGTCCCAACTGCCGCGGGTGGTCCTCGAATGTGGCGGCGTAGATGATGATGTCATCCAGATATATCAGCATGGCCTCAAAGTTGAGATCTCCAAAGCACCGCTCCATCAGCCATTGGAAAGTTACCGGGGCGTTGGCCAGCCTGAACGGCATCCGATTGAACTCGAACAGTCCCATGGGGAGGATTAACGCAGACTTGGCCCTGTCTTCCTCCGACATTGGCACTTGCCAGTATCCGATGGCCAGATCCAAAGTTGAGAAGTACGTTGCTTTCCCCAATGTGGACAGGGACTCTTCTATACGGGGCAGTGGGTACGAGTCTTTGATGGTGCAGGTGTTCAATTTCTGATAGTCCACACAGAACCGTAGGGTGCCGTCCTTTTTTCAAACCAACACGATAGGGGCCGCCCAGGGGCTCTGGCTTTCTCGGATGACTCCCTTCCGCAGCATTTAGCCCAGTAATGTTTTCACCTCCTGGTATAGTTGAGGAGGGATCTGCCGATATCACTCCCTGATGGAAGCCGTCCTTGCTGTGGGAATACCGTGCGTGATGGCGGTGGTACATCCAAAATCGTCGTCATGGCTGGCGAATACCTCCTGGTACTGCCCGAGTAGCATTTACACCTGGAGGAATGGGCTGGAGTCAGTCCAGAGAGTTCGGCCCGTATTCTCTCCAGGATGGTTCTGCCCTTTTCTTGGGCCGAGGACCCGGCAGTCTGCAGAGAACGAATAGTTACCGCCCACGGGTCCTCGGGCTGTGCCTTTATTTGGATCCCAGAGGCTGGCAGCACCTCTTCCAAAGGCCTCACAAGCTTTGCCATTTCGGCCCGGGGCTTTAGGACGATGTCTTGGTCTTCAAGGTTGACGCAGCGCACCAGGACTGTCCCCCTCCGTACGGTGGCCAGGGTGCGGTTCACCAATATGCCAGGGTGCAGGCGTTCTGAGAAGCATGGCTCCATCTGCATCTCCACGCCCTCCAGAGGCACTGGAGCCCGTATAGGTAGGTCCACTACCGTCTGCCCAGGCGGCAGCATGAGTGGAGGAGCTGCCGGCGTGATCACTTTTCCCAGTACCTCACCCTCCTGGCACTCCTGGAGAACATGCGCCCCCCCGCACCAACTGCTGGAAGACCTGCCCTTGGGGTGTGTGGGAGCCCCACTGGTTCAGGATCTCTTGCGTGGGGTCATTAAGGAGTAGATTGCCGAATTCCCGCAGTATATTCATACCCAGGGTGACTGGGTGTTTGTTGTTGGTTTCCCCCTGGGTTAGGATCACTCCCCGGCGGCTGAGGAATTTGCCGCACAGCGTCATCTGCATCCAAACCACTCCAGCGACAGGAACCGGCAGTTGGTTGGCGGCTACCAGTCTTATCATGGCCCCCACTAGGGTCTCACTGCATCGGGAAAATGCTGGCAAAAATAAGCTGCAGGAATGGTTGTCACTTGCGAGCCCATGTCTACTAGGCACCATACGGCACGGCCCTCAACCTCCGCTCATACCACCGGATACCTTGCGACCAGGTCTTCGGGACTTCCACCACTCCATGTCGTGGCTTCTGGCTCCGAGCGTTGCCCCACAGCCCGGAGCCCTCTAGTTTAATTGCCGCTGGGGTGGGCATCTCCCACGCCGCGGACACTCTTGTGTGAAGTGGCCCAGCTCCCCGCACTCTTAACACCGGGGTTGCGGGAGCCGGCCACTCCGGGCATTGCGAGGCCCCCAGGGCCCTGGGTTCATCTCAGCCCTTCTCTTTACTTCGGCCTACTCGCCCCTGATGCTCTTCAACTCTTTCTTCATCTCTTCTATCCACTGGGGCTCCCTGATAGCATTCACGGAGGCCTCCACGTTCTGGACCTTCCCCGTGGGGACTGTTAACCCCTGTTCCTGCTCTCGAGCGCGCGCATGACGTCCCACCTCGGAGAAAGCCATACGCGGGTTCACCCGGCTTGCTCTCATAACGCCTGCTTCGTCACGGGGTCTCACAGTCCAGTCACTAGAAGGTCGCGTAGGGTAATGCCGCTGGGTCCTACACCTACGCCGTCCTTCCGCTCGATGGCGGTGTATAGCTCCTGAAGGACATTCATATACTGGGTTATGGTTTCCCCCTTCCCCCCCTGCATGCGACTGAACAACCTGGTCCTCAACTCCCCCACATTCTTCGGATCTCCATGGGTCTCCTCCAGGATCCGCAGGACCCTACCAAAGGTGTTGCGGTGTCCCTGGGCCTCAACATTACTGAATCCCGGGCCTCCCCACCCAATGCCATGAGAGCTACCTTGGCCTCCAGGTCAGGGGTCATCGGATGCATACGAAAGAGCCCTCGCATCCCCTCTGTCCAGCTCCACAGCATGGTGTTAGTGCCGGAGAACCTGGGCAGGTTGCTCAGCATAGTCCCCAAGGAAATACTAGACCAGGGGCCCTTGTTGCTTGCTGGGTTTGCGGCCCCGCTCTGTTCTGCGGCACTGTCGTCTGTGCTTGGAGACTGCATCCTGCTGACTACGCCAAATGTAGGTACAGCAGGTACGCGGGATGCAGTGACGAGACACGAGATGGGGGTAACTTTTGGTGGTGGCTTTTATATATATGGAAGCCGATGGGGCTATCCTGAGCAACCAAACACGATAACAACAATTGTCCTCGCAGGGACCAAACACAAAGAAACACGAGTAATGACCTGGCGAAGGTCGGTCACTATAGGGCCGCGGTATGGCCAACTACGGGTCCTTAGTTACTATGAGTCACTTAGCCATCCTGACGTCCCATGGCGTGCTGTCCGATGATGCTTCAGCGTCGCAGCCGCTGGGCCCAGCCTCTGAGGATCTGGCGGAGGCTTCGGGCGTTCCTACGCCCAGGCGAGGCAGGGCACAACAGGCCCTAGGAAAGTCCTTTGGCGGGGTAACACCCTGCAGAGGCAGCAGGATACCGCCTGTTAGCGGGAGGATGGAGGCTGCAGCCCCCGGGCAGGGACGAGCCGCAGTGAAGAGGAGTGGCGACTGGTAGGCTGCTGGCACAGCCTGGGGCTGTGCTGAGAGTCCCATGGATAGCAAGGGGCAGGCCCCAGCTGCAGGCTGAAGTGGGGCGGTGGTGGCTGCGGGCGGCAACGGGCAGGCCGCAGCCGTGAGCTGAGATGAGGCAGCCGCGGGCGGCAAAGGACAAGCCGCAGCCGCGGGCTGGAATGAAGCAGCAACGGCCGCAGGTGGCAGCAGGCAGGCCGCAGCCGCGAGCTGGAGTAGAGCGGCAACAGCCGCGGGCGGCAGCGGGCAGGCCGCAGCCGCGGACTGGAGTGAAGCGGTGTTCTTTGTTGGACGGCTCGGTGCCGTCTCCCTGTGGTCCACAGCGAGTCTCCCTCTCGTCTCTCCTGCCGCTGTCTTCCTCTGAGGTGGCTGCCGGAGGCTCTTGCTCTCTGGCACGCTTGAGGTCTCCTGCTCCTCCTCTGTTGACTCACACTCGCTAGCGTCCTCCGCCCCCTTTTATTAGCTCCTCCCCCAACCGTTCTGGAAGTCTCTGCCTTCCGTCCTTTAATTCTGTCCTCCGGAAACAGACCCCCTAGGAACCTTGGTGACGGTCCGTACACGTGGCGGGGGCCCTTCCTCCTACATGTGTATGAGAGAAGCAGCCTGCTGTAGCTGCTGCACAGATAGAGACACACAAATGATTTATTCCTGATCTATTAATCTTATCATATATTGTTCCTGATTGTTCCTGAATAAAGAAGCTTTGTTGTCACACACTTAGAGAGTATCGTGAGTAATCCACTGCCAACAAGTGAAGTTTGGAAACACTGGTATAGACCACTGAGTGGGGTAGCTGATTCGAGTATATGAGTGTTGCCCTTTGTGTGTGGAGTATTTTCTGGAACCTTGCATACATATATCCCCAAACTATGTGCAAGTATGTCTTCACCTTCTTCAGCAATTTTTCTGAGATATTGTAACACGTCCATACCAGGTGCTGGATTATTCACCTCCTTTCAGCATTCTTTTTGGCATGATAGAGGTGGCAAATGTGACTTTGTAAAGACTCAGGAATCAGATGCAGTACTAGGCCCAGCAATGACACACTAATCACTTAAAACTGGTGTCTATTTTCATTCACAGGGATTTCAGTAAGGTTCGAAATATCTGTGTCTGTTGTGGCCAGCTCTGATGGCAGATTTGTCTCAGTTCTAAAATACATAAACTACTTAGAATGCAATCCTTTATTTACACCGTCCTGTACTGTAATCTTCAATGTACAGCAATAGTATAAACTCAATATACTGTGCATCCTTTTGGCTGTCACCTTGGCTGCTAATAATACAGCTGTGTGCAAGACTTGTAGCGTGTTGACAAACAAATGTGAAAATGTTATTTATTTTTATTTATTTTACTCACATAGTATCATTAATTCCACAGTGCTTTACAAACACCATCAAATAACATGAAAATAACACATTTGGTCATAATTCAATAATTGAAAGGCAGAATCAAAAACCTGAGCAACTGAATCAAAATAATCTGTAATAAATCTTTTTCACACAACAATGAAAAGATAATTGCTGTGGGTCTAATCTCACTTGTGCAGTACACCTACAGAAAATGTCAGGAAAATGCTACTAGAACAGCTACAAGTGTTTACACATTAGTTTTGTTTTGTTATTTTTATTTTTCCAACAAAATGATTTGCTTGTTTCTCAATGAATTTGTTATGGGTGACATTAAAGATGTAAAATGTTCTGAAGTTATTCTTCCTAGTATGATTTTTTTACATGACAAAACCTGGCATTTTAATACAAATATAAGATCAACACAAAATAAATATGTGCATAAGGAAACACTTTGGTGACCATAACAAGTAGGAGCAACCCCGAGTTGGTTTGAACTTTGAAACTTACAAATCCAGGTCCATAAATTGAGAGTGAAAACTAAGCTGCTGCATGTAAATGTAAGACCTCTTTTTGTCGCGCTCTTGCTTTGCTGTTGCTTCTCTCTTCGATACTGATCATGGCAGCTGCTATAATCATAGTCCTTTAAATGAGGAAATGTAAAAATAAAAAATTAGTAGACATCTAGAATCTAAACATTTTTCCTTGAGATGCAGGGCAAAAAAAAGGATCATTTGCAATACAAAATGTATGGGATGTAAAGGTTGACACAGCTTGATAGGTTACATTTCAAGTTTTTTTTTGTCAGAATTGCTGCTGCCATGATCAGGGTAGAGGTGGTGGCAAATTTTGCCCCAAGCAGCTTCCTTTTTGTGCTTGTTGGCGTAGAAGGGTTCATGGACATTCCATCAAACACACCAGTCGCTCGACATCAAATGACTTTGGTATGACTACTGCATACTTTTGAAGTTCTCTTCTCTCTTTTTTTCACGTAACATCTTCCTGGGACAATACCAAGCTTCCTGCGTTATTTATGTATAGATCCATAAAAATAGGAATCAATACAAATGATCCTTATAGGATCAATTATTTTTTTGCGCACCCATAGAATTAAAAGGGTGAGTCTCATCCAAAATATGGAAGAGAATAGCACATGCTGTGATTTTTTCACACACGCACGGTCTGTGAAAGAGAAAACTGTCATCTGAACAGCTCTATTGAATTAGATTGGTCAGTGCGCTATCCGTGTGCTAGCCGATTTAGGCTTTACTCACACATCAGTATTTTTTATCAGAATTTCATTAGAATGACAAAACCAGGAGTTTCTCCAAACCACAGAACAGGTGTTAGTGTTTCAATTATAGCTTTCCTAAGTTTCACTCCTGATTTTGCTTTGGCGTACAAACACTGATGCAAAATGATATGGCGCCATATCGAATTCTAGGGTGCCAACCTCCGCTGGTAGGTAGGATAACAGCAAAAAGGACCTATTAGGGTTAGTATAGGATTGATACTAATCCCTGCTTGATAATTGCCTCTTGACATTTCCCCCTGTAAAAAAGGCTTGGGAGGTGTTTTTTCTAGATTTTTTATCTTATAATTGTATTATTACTCTTAACTGAATAATTAAAAGTTAAATTTTATAGGGTTTTTGTTTTTTTTGTTTGGTTTTATGTCCTGCCTCCTCTGACCCCGCTCCACTGCCACCCCCACTTTCCACCAAAATTTTGGGGAAAAAAGTGTGTCTTATAGTCTGCAAAATACAGCACTTTTATATACCAAACACATTTTTTTCAACGTTGCAGTGCCAACCGCGATGATTTGGTTTGTAACTACTTTTTATTTATTTTACACACTGTGTACCTCATAAAATTATATAAGACCTTTTTGGTATGTATAAGATTATCTAAGCCCAGGAACATTTTTTTAACACATCCAATTGTGGAACTATATAACTCTATTGATTAAAATCTACAATGTTTATGGGAAAACCCGTGTAACTCTTTTCTGTATTTTCCACTGGCAATGTGTTTAGCTCAGTTTAAAATCCAGCTTGGATAATCCCTTCTCTGTAATCTCTGGCATATCTGCTCCTACATAATAAGATCTGTTAGAAAGACAGTTGGATTTTGCTCCAGTTTGTTCAGTTTAGGGGATACATTTGATGGTATATATAGGAACACCAAGACATGCCAGCAGTGAAAAAATAATGATGATTTTTACTATTCATTCCGCAGATATAGGTATGTCTTTTGTGCCGATTAATATTGATTGAAATCTCAGAATACATTTAAAAAAAAATTACTGCACATTTTTACATTTTGTGGACAAAATACAGACATATGTCAACATTGCCATTAATTGTACTCCTTCAGCTATAGACAAAAGGGAAAAGCCAGCTCACCAGCAAGCACCGCAGAACCTCGGAACTCCGTGTAGACAGACGTGGAATCGACCATAGAAAAAAAAGCTGTGTAGTTCCAGCTGTGTAAAAAACCTTTTCTTCTTTATTGAGTCATATTAAAATGGACATATGTCAAATGTCAAAATGCTTTCCAGAGAAGCTGCCTGACACACAGGATTGGCTACGCGTTTCGATCTGAATGATCTCTGTCAAAGCCATACTAATACCTCCATATGCCTCTCTATATAGGCAAAATTCACCAATGAAAAGGCATTTTAAAGTCACATGACATACTGCAGAGAGAGAGAAAAAATATGGGTTGAAAAGGAGGAGAAAAGAAAAATCTACCAGAAATCCTGTGAAATAAAAACATTACACATAAGGGCCACATAAAAAAGGCAATCATTTTAACAGTAATGTAACATTAAATCATTGCGCTTATTGAGACCACTCGAGAATCTAGTATTGAGATGGTATATCCAATAAGCTTCTCTAGTGAGAAGACGCCGCCTAGCATCACCTCCACGAAAAGGTATAGCAACATGTTCTATGCCCTGCACCTGAAAATGTGTTGTGCCTCTGGCATGATGGACAATAAAATGTTTAGAAGCTGCTGATACATTTCTATCCAAATTATTTGTATTAGTAATGTCATACAAGTGCTCTCTAATACGAGCTTTTAATTTTCTGGACGTACATCTAACATATGAGAGTTTGCAGATTTTACAATTTATCTTGTATACAATATTAGTGAAATTTCAATTAATATAGCTTTTACTTTTGAAATTAGTCTCGTTATTGGTACTGGAAAAATCTTTTGTAACAATCGCATGTCTGCAGGTTTTTCAGCTATTAGAGCTGCACTTGAAAAATCCTGTACAATTGAGCCAATTCTTTTGCGGTTTTTTTATTATTTAAGAAAAACATACTAGGTGATAGTTTATTTCCGAGAGCAGGCGCCCGTCTGGATACTACATTGATACCTGGATCCAAAACTTTGGCTAATTTTTCATCCTCGTACAATATCTGTAAATATTTATTCACAATTCCCTTAATTTGTGTAAATTGTGGGCTATATTGGAAACAAATATATGGTTTGTTGCTCAAGTTTTGACTTTGATTTTTGTTCCTAGCACAGAGCATAATTAATTCAGCGCGACTTTTTTCTGCACAATATTTTGCGCTCTATTTAGTGTCCAATGTGGATACTTGTGATTTTTTCATTTATCTGAGCCATGTTTAAATTCATTTATTAAGTCTGAATCTTGGCTACAATTGCACTTAATTCTGATGTGTTCACCCAGCGGAATTGACTTAATGGTATGTATATTATAGCTGCTGGTAGCATGTAGGATGGTATTACCACTAAGTGGTTTATGGTGGGTCTTGGTAGACATGATTTGATTAGAAATCCAGAAATGATATTTTTTCACCATCATATTTATGTGTAAATTTGATGTTGTAATCATTGGAATTTAAATAATGGACAAAGTCTGGCAGCTTGTGTGTCAGGCAGCTTCTCTGGAGAGCATTTTGACATTTGACATATGTCCACTTTAATATGACTCAATAAAGAAGAAAAAGTTTTTTACGCAGCTGGAACCACACAGTTTTTTTTTCTATGGTTGACTCCTTCTGCTATACATGAAAAAAAAATGTGAGGTACTTTTATGATTTATGATTTTTTTATCAAAAAGTATAAATATGTAATAATATCAAAAGGAAATTGATTATTATTACATCGAAAACTCAGCATCTCATTCACTTAATAAGCTGCTTGATAATCAATTTGTTCTTTAACCCCTTAAAGACTGGTTGAATTTTAATTTTTGTTCATTCGTTTTTTTTATTCCCCTTTTTCCAAGAGCAATAAATTTCTTATTTTTTAATCAACATAGCTTTATGAAAGTTTTATTATTTTGTGGGAAAAGTTGTAGTTTTGAATAATACAACTCAATTTAACAAACAATGAACTACAAGATGGGAAAAAAATGTCCACATGCGGTGATATTGTGAAAAAGAATTTGACCCTTCCATGGTTTTTACAGGTTTGTTTTTACTGTGTTCATTTTGTGGTAAAAATGACATGGTCCGCATGCGGCCCACGGGCTTGCACAACATATGGACCATGGGCAGGATGCTGATTGCCAAATGGTTTCCTGCGGCCCGCAGAGAACTGGGAGACGCCTGCTCCCTTCTTCCTATATTCAAATCTATTTGCATAATTCTAATAATTCTAATGATTTGATACAATGTAGCATTAGTATACTTCAATATCTATTATTGCACAAAAGTCTAAACAGGTACACTAATAAACCAAAGTATTCCTCCCTAATAAGAATAATACAGAAATATATCTATTTGGTGAAACAAGACATTTGTAGAATAGATAACAAATAATCAAACTGCCTGTTTGTTAACCCTTAGAGATGAGTGGATTGAAATTCAAATTGAATTTCCTGAAATCTGCTGTTCCATGCAGATTCAAACAATCTCGAAGTTTGAAAAAAAAAAAAAAAAGACCCACATCTTTTCACACATTCCGCCCACTCAGTGAGCAAGCTAATGGCTTTAGGCGCAGCAGCGCAGGCTTCTCCATACTGCTGTACAGCACTCTGATCCCATGGTCTAGCATAGGCAATCAGGGGGTTATTACATAGCGGGCAGGCAAAGAAGGCCATTTTATGCCTGTACTGCATAGGGATATGAGTGCACAGAACATACAATATAGGGATAGAAAAAAGGCCAAATGCGATTTTGGTGTGCAACTTAAGTGCTGATGTACCACATTGAAAATGGGAGTGATAGTCTCAGTCTGTGAATACAAATCCAAGATACAAGCGATATGCAGTGAAGTGTTGTAGCGCCTCATCATCATTACTCAGTGTGAGACCGTGAATTAATATGTCTGTGACATACAGCAGCAAGCGCACCTTAATAGCTGCTTGTCTATTCACAGTGCCAGAAAGTAAGGGACCATATTGTAGATTTTCCAACTAGATCCAAATTCTGAATTCAAGGCTTGTTTCTATTTGTAAATGAAAGTACGTTCTCTGTATTTTTAGATCCACTATTTTTTTTAAAGCGATATCTCCATTATCCAGATAGTTAAAACATAACTGTTTACCTACCAAAGTGTGTGCACTGTTTAGAAAAATGTTTGGTAATTGCATACATATTCTATAAGTAAAGATCAAAGTCATTTTTATGGAACAATGTGGTGGTGTTTGGTTGGACGTTTGAGTATGGCTGCCAACACTGAGTTTAAAAAAAAATGTTAACTGAAAATCCTATTAAAAAGTGAATATCAGCAGTTTTATAACATGACCTTTCATTGTGCAGTTTTACTGAATATGCGTCTCCTGTAAAAGCTGGACAATAAAAACACACCATGGCATATTGATTAATGCTGTCTCATTTTAGACCAGTGGTCCCCAACCTTTCTGACCTTGAGAGACACATTCAGCTTAGAGAGAGGGTCGCGAGCCACATCCAGCTCCCACCCCCTTAAAAGTAGTGTCAACCAAAGCCCCCATTACAGGTATAATGATAACCAAAGCTTTTCCACAGAAATCATTCCAAAGCAGTACAATGAGATCCAGGGGTTCCCACAATGCCCCAATTCAGTATTCTCCCATCAAGGACTCCCAACACACTGTAACATCCAGCTTTGAGCACCTCCTCTAACAAGTAGTATCATCCTCCAGCGTACCATATCTAAATCATCTCGAAACCCCTTAGACCAGTAAATGTGCATCCAGATCTGCTCTTCTGTGCAGGGCTACTCAAAAAATTCACCATTTTGAGATGTACTCTTACCTGTTTACTAGACCTGGACCTAATGCCCCAAGCTGGCAGACCACCGCGAGCCACAATTTATGAACCCCCGAGCCACATGTGTCTCCCGAGCTACAGGTTGGGGACCCCTGTACTAGACAGTAAAACTTTGAACCAGACATTGTTAAAAGGATTTATAATAGTGGTTCATGCAGACTAGTCTAAGTTTATACAACCTGTTAGTTGACTCAAAATGTAGTCACATTTTTTGTTAGACATTATTAAAGGGGTCTTTCACACCAAGTCATGCAGAATTTCAATCACAACATTACTGTTGCTGATCAAGAAATATATAATAAATATGGTGCAAGTCATAAGAATTTTGGACAAATATTTAGCTTGATGAATATCACCCATTGTGTGATTATGGCCGCCCTTTGTACTGCTATATGTGACCTCACTAGAAGTTGGGGGGTATGGGTTATCTTTATGTACTATATAAAAATGACGCCATTTATCGTATGTTATATTTCTTTCAACATTATCTTTTTGGAGACTGTGAAGATAGTTTGATAAATTATAAAATTACCATATATTCTCATTCTAAAATAGTGTGTGCATTCTGAAGAAATCTTTGCAACACATTTGCAAAATACAGAGTCACAAGTCACTAATAATTGACATCTGATGCTCCTTCCAGTCTCCTTAAGTTCCAGGATAGAAGTGCTGAACTTTGTTATTTATTCAGGCATAACAAGAATTTATTTTATTGTCGTTATTCATTACTTCAATCCTTACAGGCAGCAAAGATTCATTTGCATAGTTAAGACCATGAAACTCTAAATTAGTAAAAAAAACAAATATTTGAAAAATAAAGTATAATACTCAATGAAATATTATTTCAGGGTTTCAGTTAAATACAGTACACAAAAAACTTTCACTGAGTTAAATAGCACAGCAGTATTCGTTAAGCACAAGAAATTTCCAATATTACACCACATATACATATCTGTTTTTCTCATGTGTTGTCACGCTGCTGCTATGCAGGTAGATGCAAGCTCCACTAGATGGCAATAAAGTGGAGGGAGGACTGCGCACAGCATGAGCAGACCTGCAGCGCAGCATTGAGGTTACCACCAGGTGGCAGCAGAATAGTAAAACAAGCCGGGTCGACATAGTCTGTAGCGCAGTACCAAAGGAATAAACAAGCACAGAGTCAGAAACAAGCCAAATGGGTCAATAGGAGCAGATATGCCAAAGACAAGAGATTAGCAGCCAAGTCAAATACCAGGAAGTCCAAACACAAAAAGGGGAACACCGAGTCAGGACGGGAGGAGGGGAATAAACAAACATGGGTACAGTCAGCAAAAGCAGCAGGACAAATCAGGGCAAGCAAAGTCAGCTATACACGCCATAGGCAGAAACCATAACTGACACCGCCTGCAGGGTGCAGTGGAGAGAAATAGCGGCCTGAAGCCAGAATAAGGAAGAGGAAAGTTAACCCTTGCCATAATCAGACCGGGAAAGAGAGACAGGATACAAAACCCGGCCTGGATCATGACATGTGTCCTGTGTTTTATGCATGGAAAAAAAATGGAAAGAGAGGCGCAATGAGTGTACCAGTGTTAACATTGGCTTCCCTAACTAAATAAACAGGGTGCTCACCTTGGAGGGTAGTGCCACCCTTGCACAACTCCGGTGTAAACGTTAGTGGTGGGTGGGAAACGTCTCCTCTCACCTAGGGAGGGCACTGCACGTGGCTGTCAGCAAACTTCGTTCTCCTGTTCGGTCCGTCTCTCGCCGGCTTCCGGACGTGATCCTGTAGCCGGCCCCAGCCGTAGGTACAATACCAGAGATCCTGGAGATTTAAATGTCGCCCAGCAACCGCAAGTCCTCTCACTCACAACTGCCCTCCAAGCTGCTCCTGCCACTAGTCCTCAGAAAGAGGAAATTTAGCAAAGTGCTGCAAAAAAGCAGTCTATAGGAGCGCTAAAGGAGAGGCAAAGACCAAAAAAAAAGTTTAAAACTCAGCTTTTAATCTTCCTCCAATACCCACAACGCGTTTCCACGGTCACAGCCGTCTTCCTCAGGTGAAATGAAGGAAGTATCCATTGTTACCGCCTTTAAAGGTAGCCCCAAACGCGTTGTGGGTGCTTTTTTTGCAGCACTCTGTTTTATACAGATAGAACATGCAACCATCATAGTTTATTGAACTGTTTACATGTCCATTTTTGTACAGGCCAAGTGACCACAAATAAATGTCCATTTTTATCTGAATCAAAGATCAAACTTGCCCATTTAAGTCAAGTGGTGCATGAAAAAAATGATAGCAAACAGATTGCAATGGAAGTGGTGGATCCACTGTGCCATCGTCTGAGGAGAGTCTGAAGGGGCGTGACTAGGTGAGCATCTGACTCTTCACTAGAGCCCCTAATGGTGAGGTTAGACTTGGCTCCCAACTGACACCAGGTGCTACACTAGGACAGACCTTGGACACATAGCAGCTCAGTAGGAGAGTACAGCTGATACAAACAGGCACATCAGGAAAACAGGAATCACAGATGTTGGTACGGCTGGTATGCAGATAGGCACTGGCAAGTGCAGGCTGATACGGTTGGTATACAGATAAGCACTGGCAGGTGCAGGCTGGTACAGCTGGTATGCAGATAGGCACAGGCACATGCAGGTTCATATCTAGTATTTAGATTCAGGAATGTGGCCTGGTGTCTGGCCCACAATATTAGGACAAAAAAATTAGATTCTGAAATGTGGCCTGGTCTCTGGCCCACACTATTAGCACAAACGATTTAGGTTATGAAATGTTGCCTGGTCTCTGGTCTCCACTATTAACACAAACAATTTAGATTCTGAAATGTGGCCTGGTCTCTTGCCCACTATTAGCACAAACGACTTAGATTCTGAAACGTAGCCTGAAGTATGGCCTACACTCTTAGCACAAACAATTTAGATTATGAAAGGTGGCCTGGTGTCTGGTCTACACTATTAACTCAAACAATTTAGATTATGAAATGTGGCCGGGTGTATGGCCCACACAATTAGCAGAAATTATTTAGATTCTGAAACGTGGCCTTGTGTCTTATCAATATCACAATTTGGTCTTCGTAATGTAAGTACATTCTGTCCACCAAAGACTTGTCATGCCACTGAGGCATGCATAGATCTTAGCCACAAAGAGACTGATAACATACTGAGAGAACATGACAGACGAGCTTACCCCACTCACAATAACCTACCTAAAATTGAAAGGCAAGCCATTGAGTCTCTTAAAACCAATAAAAACATTACAATAAAACCTGCAAATAAAAGAGGGACTGTCGTTGTTATGGATCGTATCCAATACCTTAACGAAATTTCACACCAGCTCTCAGACAGTTCAACTTATAAATAGTGATGAGCGAGCACTAAAATGCTCTGGTGCTCGTTGTTCGGGTCGAGCAAATTGGAATACTCGGGTACTCGGACAGAACACGAGCCCAATGTAAGTCTATGGGAGACCCGAGCATTTGTACCGTGATTCCCCACTGGGGTCCTTTAACACCTTAATGTCTATGGACGTGCACAGTCCGTCATGGCAGGAGGTAACTTCCCGCACCAGGACGGACTGTGCACGTGCTGCTTTTAAACTGTCACTGCGTGTAAACATGCAGTGACAGTTCAGTGCTGACAGCTGTCTATGACAGCTTACAGGCACGGCAAGGGGGTGCAGGGACCCTTGCAGTCGGTCCCTGCACCCCAAGCGCTGTGATTGGTCAGTCAATCTGACCGACCAAACACAGCAGCGATAGGGCAGGAGAGGCTGAAATTTCAGCTTCTCCTGCCCGATCTCAGTGCAGGAGCTCAGCATTGCAGTGGTTGAGCTTCTGCACTGACAGCTGGGAGCGGCGTGCCCACCGCCCCCTGGAGTTAACCCCCTGAGTGCTGCGATCAAGCACGGTTGCAGCGTTCAGATTGGGAGGCAGAGGGTAGGGGGCTCCCTCTCCCTCAGGTCGGCATCCCCACGATGTAATCGCAGGGCCCGACCTGTGCCATGATGACCCGGAGGTGTCATGACAACCTCCGGGTCATCCACCTACGGAAAGCTGTTGATACCATGCTCACAGCTCAATGCTGGAGCATTGTAATGTATTATACCTAAAGCGAAAGTGAAAGTCCCATGATAAGGTAAAAAAAAATTTAAAAAAATATTAAAAAATAAAAAAATCCCCTAAAAATTCCCCTAACACTTCACATTTTTATGTAAAAAAAAAAAATAAAATAAACAAAAAAATCCACATGTTTGGTATCGCCGCGTCCGTAAAAATCCCATCTATAAAAGTGTCACCCTAGTTAACTCCTTCAGTGAACGCTGTAAAAAAACCCACAAAAAAGTAGCACATTATACTTTTTTCAAGCAGTATCATCATACCGCTTGCAAAAAGTGCAATAACAAGCGATCAAAAAGATGGATATAAATAAACATGGTACCACTGAAAATGTCATCTTGTCCTGCAAAAAATGAGCTGCCATACAGCTCCATCACCGGAAAAATAAAAAAGTTATAGCTCGCAGAATAAAGTGATGCAAAAATAATTATTTTTTCTATAAAAGTTTTTATTGTGTAAAAAACACCAATACATAAAAAACAATATAAATGAACGGAGGGAAAAAAAAACAATTCCTGAATTTTTTAGTTTTTGTTCATTCTGCCACCACAAAAATTGGAATAGAAAGCGATTAAAAAAGTTATGTGTCCGTAAATGGTACCAATAAAAACGTCAACTTGTCCCACAAAAAACAAGCACGCACATGATTCTGTCAGCCGGAATACAGAAAAATTATAGCTCTCAAAATACGGCAATGCAAAAATTTCTTGCAAAAAATTCTTCCAAGAAAAGCGTCTTTTAGTGTGTGACAGAAGCTAAACATGAAAAAAGGATATAAATCTGGTATCACTGTAATTGTACTGACCTGAGAAATAAAGTTGCCATATCACTAATACCGCATGAGGAACAGTGTAAGGCCGGGGTCACACTAGAGAGGAATATGGACGAGTGAGAGGTGTAAAAAGCACGCATTAGACACGGACAAATGATTCTCTATGGGGTACCTCGCACCAGTCGTATATTTCTCATCCGTATTCTACGGTCCGTGCCAATCGCAGCATGCTGCGATTGTCAGCGTACTATGGCCGTAGTACGCCAATGCAAGTCTATGGGTGCGCAAAAAATACGGGTTACACACGGAGCACACGTGTGACCAGCGAGAAATGCGCAGGTCTTTTGGCTGCTGCCAGGAAATGGCCCAATCCATCATCAGGAAGCTGAGACATGCAAATGAGCTCAAAAAACGCTCCAGACATCCAGGAAGTACGCCTCCACGGAGTACAGCAGCATCATGGTGTCCACTTATCTTAATGTGGAAATGCTAATTGTCCTGGTGCAGGAGCGGCTCGAACTATGGGACCAACGTGATGCCCATTATGCCAACCGGGCATGAAAGGAGGCGTCATGGAGGCGCATATGTAGGCAGATGTTCCATGATTTTTGTGATCGGCCATGTGAGGAGCAGCAGAAAATTAGTAAGTACAAGCCAAAAAATGAGTAAAATTAGCGCAGAACAAAAAATGAATATAGATTCAGCACCCCCCTTCCTGTGCTTGAACTTTTTTCCTCATGAGGCCGTTAGATTTTGATGTGACACGTGGTTTGACACTGCCATAATTTGGGCCAGGCCACAAGCTCCTCATCCTCCTAGCCAAACAAGTTATTTTAAGTGTAGTTACTTGATACATAAACTAATGTGACCCTGTGTATCTGGCCTGTATGCCCCAATTACATATGCCACCATAGGTAGAAAGCACACCCCAGAAGGCCCCATGCCTAGACTACTGGGAGCAAATGTGACCTATCAAATATGTGAAATTGACAATATTTCCTGTCACATTGCAGTGGAAGATGTCATGAGACGCTGGCGAAGCATCCGGGACCAATACCGCCGGGAACGTCAGCAGCGGTCCAGGAGTGGGGATGCGGGCTATGTGAAGAGAAAGTACATCTACTACTCTCCTTCCTCACCCCAATTCTGGATCTCAGACCGTAAGTAGATACCTCACACCACATTACACAGATACGTTACAGGGCCAAAAATATGTAGTTATTTTTGGCTCTGTTCTATTTCATAACAGAACTCAGTCCAACCTTACGGACAGAGGAACTGGCTCAGAAACAGACCCCATCATCGATCCTGGGTCTGCAGGGGAAGAGGTGGCTGGCCCATCTTCTCCCCCTACTAGGAGCAGCGGTGAAGATTCGAGTCAGGATGTGCCATTGCCTGCACCCCAAAGCCCACCACCAGGACCATCTGGTGCTGCTGCAGCATCAGCAAGAGCAGAGGAGCAGGGCAACATCAGCAGCAGCCCAACTGGCCACATCCGGGGCTCCCCACAGCCTGCTGCCACATCCCGGTGAGGAAGAAGCTGAAGGCGGCAAATACCTGCCACTTATGCCCGCACTAATGTGGACACTGGGGTCCTAAATTATTTAGCCAGATTAAATAGTGATGATGGGGAGGAGGCATACTCACGCAGCTTGGCCAATTATCTCCGTGCCCTTTCCCGTGAGGTCAGGCTCCGTATTAGAGGATGTTTTCAGATCCTGCTTGATGCGTGCACATACCCCAATACGCACTACGAATTATTTGAATATATTGAGAGGTGGCAGCTTTCCCCAAGAAATCTCATGCGCCTTAGGCACTCCCCACAAATGCATGCTCAAGCAGGATCTGAGGATCCTCAAATACATGGACCTACACCTCACCCCCTTCCTCCCACTACCCAACCTTCAATACAGCAGCCACAAATGTCTGCCTCTTGCCTCTAGCCAACCCCACCAATATGGCCACTTGTTACCACCAAGTGTTGGAGGCTGGTCCCAATCTGGTTGGGGACGATATAGCTATGTTGGGGGGTATGAGACACGTGCCTACCACAGCCAACAAGATGCCCCTCCCCATTATTACTCTGGCCAGTACCCCCAACATTCACAGGAGGCTGGACACTTCCCACATCATGGGCATCAGTATGGCCCCACACAGGGCGATGTTGGGCAGAGTAGCCAGCAGCAACCATAGGGTGCTCTTCCGCATTCTCCTTCCCCAACGTATGAGAATTTATAATTCTCTGTCCACAATCAGTCTGATGCCAGGAGATGTCCAGTGCGGTTTCACTGATGCTACAAATACCAATCAAAAGGAAAAAACAGGTGGTCTCCATCACCAAAGTTTGTTAAAAATGTGAAAAGTCACATATTTGCAGAATGTTTTCTAATCAGATTAATAATCCACCATGACAGGCATGGCTACCTTACGCCTTTCAGACAGATATTACATGTGTGTAGAAAAGAGAATATTTAACCATGCTATACTGGTCAAGTGAAAGGATCAAAATACACTACTCACTTGTTAAGACATAGAGAGAGCGTGATGTTATTAAGGCTGGTCGCCTTGATTTCTTACTATACATAGCTGGCTAAAAAGGTGACTACTTCACTAAGGCCAGCACGCATTTCCTAGGCATTAGCAAGTGAGTAGTGTACAGTATTGTCATCCTTTCACTTTACAGTATAGCGCCGTGAAATATTCTCTTTTGTACAGACATGTAATATCTGTCTGAAAGGCGTAAGGTAGCCTTGCCTGTCATGGTGGAATATTAATATGATTGGAAAACATTCTGAAGAAATGTGAGTGTTATGTTTTAGTAATAATTTTGGAGCTGGAGACTACCTCTTTTTTCCTTTGTAGGGAAATTTTCTCATGTAGCAATGTTGATATTGCATATTGGTTTGTTTGAAAATTTTACTTTTCAAAAAAGTTTTACTTTGCAAAAAGGGCAATTTGGCCCATTGCCATAGTTTGCATATGGCAATATTATGTTTGCCTTTAAAAAAAAAAAAAAAAAAAAGGCAAAAGTAAAAATTTGTCTACTACACTTTACGTATCTGTGTGATTTCTCTAAAACAGTGTCAGCATACTAACATACGCTTACCAATGCAATGAAACAGTCATAGTATCCGAAGGGGTATAAATATATATATTTAGACACACAGAAAAAACAAAATTATAACATTGACACAGCATGCTCTTGCCAAGAAGTTTCCCCCTCAGGTGAGATAAAGTAATTTGTGAAAATATCACGCACTTTCAGCCCAGAAAGCGGTCTACGTTGAGGGTAGATAGGTGGTCTCACCCTACGCACATTGTCCGGCCTACGCACAACACCAGCAGAGGAGGAACAATCATGTATCCTGGTGAAGTTATGAAGAACCACACACGCTTTAACAACTTAATTAACATTTTGCTCACTCAGCTGAATGGCTGACTGGAGTACCCGCCATTTGGCACAAAGAATGCCAATGGAAGACTCCACCAGTCGCCTAGCACGTGATAGGCGCAAGTTAAAAATTCTGTGCCTGTGGTCAAGGTTGCGGCAGGGATATGGCCTCATGACATTGCGCGTCAACTGAAACGCCTCATCTGCCACAATGACATAAGGGACAGATTCTTCAGTGGAACCTGGTAGCTGGCGTGGTGTTGGTAGATCCAACTGGTTGGTGCGTAGCCGCAGAGCCATTATGGAAGTATTGAAGACTCTAGAGTCTCCCCTCCTTCCATAGGCCCCAATGTCAACAATTATAAACTTGTATTGAGGGTCTGCCAGAGCCAACAATACAACAGAAAAGTATTGTTTATAATTGAAGAATTGGGAGCCAGAGTTCGGCGGCTTACGCACCCGGATATGTTTTCCATCAAGGGCCCCAATACAATTTGGAAACTGGCATTCCTCCTCAAAGTCCCTTGATATCCTCAACCAGTCTTCCATCCTGGACTCGGGCATGACGACTTGATGGAGTCTTGTCCATATTTCTATACATGTTGACCTGACTATGCCAGAAATGGTAGTTCTTCCAATGAGAAACTCATGGTGGAGGGCGGCATAAGACAGGCCAGTGGACAGGAATCTGAAGAACGACAGAAATGGATAATTTTAGAATGCAGAAAGAAAAAAAAAATCATTTACATGCCTACCAAACTTGGTAGGAATTGAGATAGACTAGCACACACATATTTGGTTGCACAATGAGAATGTGATATTCAGTACATATTAGACGTAACATTCTGGTCTGTAAGTTTAAACATATGTGGAATAAAATGAGGGCATTAAACTTAGTCCAATAAGCCAAAAATACATACTTTGCCCCACACATTATGAACATAGAGAATATGGGTTTGTAGTACATACCGTAATGTGAGTAGAAGTCACTCCTCTGCAGATATAGCTTTGCGCATCCTTGTGTCCTGAAAGGTTATCCCAGGGCGCAATGTCTCCAAGAGTAGATCAAATGTGGCAATGCTCATGCGACAGTATTGATAAAATTTAACAGGATGCTCCCGCATAGAAGAATAGAGGCGGTGAAAATGACCTCTTGTGAGTCGTTGCCTCAAAAGTGGATGTACCCACATGCGTCTCCTCCGCGGATCCACTATCACTGGGTATGGTTGCCCAAAGTGCCGTGACAAAAGCCAGTTGAAGAGAACCTGCTCAGTTGTATTGAAACTCAGACCCTCTGCCATGTTGGACATACAACAGCAACACACCTAGTGAAGGCAAGGTCACAAATGGACAGAATGGAGGCAGCCACCTGTTCCTGAGGCAATAAATAGGGTGCAGGCTAATGATTTAAATAGTTTGCAGGCCTCAAAACTGTTAAATGTCCATTTTGCAAGGCTGCAAGAAAATGTTGCCATACGGATTGCATACGGATGCCATATGGATTACATACGGATGCTCACATGCGCAAATTACGCGACCGCACCTTGCTTACGGATGACCTACGGAGCACTATTTAGAGGTCATTCATCCATATTACGCCTGTAAACTACAGACCGTATTTTGCGCTGGTTAGTGTGACCCCGGCCTAAAAAATAAAACCAATTCTTCACCTTTTGTGGATTTGTGCATTCTGCCTCCCAAGGATCGCAGTAAGGCCCACATATGGGGTATCAGCGTACTCAAGACAAATTGCACAACAACTTTTGGGGTCTAATTTCTCCTGTTACTCTTGTGAAAATAAAAATTTTGGGGCAAAAATATAATTTTTGTGGAAAAAAATATGATTTTTTTATTTTCACGGCTCTACATTATAAATTTCTGTGAAGCACTTGGGGGTTCAAAGTGCTCACCACACATCTAGATAAGCTCCTTGGGGGGTCTAGTTTCCAAAATGGGGTCACTTGTGGGTGGTTTCCACTGTTTAGGCATATTAGGGTCTCTGCAAACGCAACATGACACCCACAGACCATTCCATCAAAGTCTGCATTCCAAAACGGTGCTCCTTCCCTTCTGAGCTTTGACATGCACCCAAACAGTAGTTCCACCCAACATATGGGGTATCATCGTACTCAGGACAAATTGCACAACACCGTTAGGGGTCCTATTTCTCCTTTTACCCTTGTGAAAATAAAAATTTGTGGGCAAAAATATTGTTTTTGTGGAAAAAAACATGATTATTTTATTTTCACTGCTCTACGTTATAAACTTCTGTGAAGCACTTGGGAGTTCAACGTGCTCACCACACATCTAGGTAAGCTCCATGGGGGGTCTATTTTCCAAAATGGTGTCCCTCATGGGGGGTTTTCACTGTTTAGGCACATCATGGTCTCCCCAAATGTGACATGGCGTCCGATCTCAATTCTTTTGAGCTCTGCCATGCACCCACACAGTGGTTTACCCCCACATATGGGGTATCTGCGTACGCAGGACAAATTGCACAACAACTTTTGGGGTCCTTTTACACTTGGGAAAATAAAAATTGGGGATGAAAAGATAATTTTTGTGGAAAAAATATAATTTTTTTAATTTTACGGCTCTATGTTATAAACTTCTGTGAAGCCCTTGGGGGTTCAAAGTGCTCACCACACATTTAGATAAATTCCTTGGGGGGGTCTAGTTTCCAAAATGGGATCACTTATGGGGGTGTCCACTGTTTAGGTACATCAGGGCCTCTCCAAACGCGACATGGCGTCCACTCTCGATTCCAGCCAATTTGACATTCAAAATTTCAAATGATGCTCCTTCCTTTCTGACCACTGCAGTGCGCCTAAAGATTGGTCTTCCTCCACACATGGGGTATTGATTTACTCAGGAGAAATTGCACAACAAATATTGTGATTCATTTTCTCCTGAAACCCTTGATAAAATAAAAAAAATTGTGTCCAAAGAAACATTTTGGGGAAAAAAAGTTAAATGTTAATTTTTTCTTGTGAAGTACCTAAAGGGTTAATAAACATCTTGAATGTGGTTTTGAACACCATGAGGGGTGCAGTTTTTAGAATGGTGTCACTTTTGGATATTTTCTGTCATATTGACCCCTCAAAGTGACTTCAAATATGAGGTGGTCAACTTTTAACCCTTATAACTTCCTAACAAAAAAAATTTTGGTTCCAAAATTGTGCTGATGTAAAGTAGACATGTGGGAAATGTTATTTATTAACTATTTTTTTTACATATCTCTCTGATTTAAGGGTCTAAAAATTAAAAGTTTGAAAATTGCAAAATTTTAAAAATTTTCACCATATTTCCATTTTTTTCATAAATAAATGCATGCTATATCGAATAAATTTTACCACTAACATGACGTACAGTATGTCACGAAAAAACAATGTCAGAATCAGCGGGATCCGTCGAAGCGTTCCAGAGTTATAAGCACATAAAGTGACAGTGGTCTGATTTCAAAATTGAGGCCTGGTCATTAACCTACAAAATGGCTTGGTCGCTGGAGGGTTAAAGATCTAAACATGTCAGAAAATGATGGAAACACTGCTAAAATGACACGGAAACATCATGGCAACTGCCCGTGGAAGCATTTCTCACTCCTAGGTCACAGCTCTAAACAATGTTGTCAGGGTTTCACGACCTTTTTACAGGCGCACCAAAAAACCTACAAAAACTAAACCAAAATGAATTTTGCTGGGAAATATGTTAACGTACATCCTTTCCAGGTTAATGACTTGCATATAGGTTAAAATAAGTAAACTCTCACCAAAATGTTCCTCCCACACTTGGGCTATGTTCAGATGCAGTGTTTTTGAAGAAGTGTTTTTCAACTTTAACATTGCTTTCAACCAATACAAATGCATTCACTGGGAAATGTCATTGTAACATTTAACAACCCTAGCTGGCCATGTGGTGTGTGACACATAAGCAGACATATGTTGTTTCATTTATGAAGGAGGGACTCTTAAAGTCACAGAGCCTATTTTATAGGGGCATCAGGCAGCATCAATCTTCTTAAAGGGCCATTATTAACCCCTTTCTAACATCTGACGTACTATCCCATCTACGGTACCCAGACCTCTATGACCGGGGAATGGGATAGTATGTCATCGCGATCAGCAGCACCCCAAGGGCATGAGGAAGCCTGCTGCAGCTTCTTAAAGGGCCATTATTAACCCCTTTCTAACATCTGACGTACTATCCCATCTACGGTACCCAGACCTCTATGACCGGGGAATGGGATAGTATGTCATCGCGATCAGCAGCACCCCAAGGGCATGAGGAAGCCTGCTGCAGCGCCTGTCAGATCGCTGATCTGACACAGAGCTGTGTGTTGTGTCAGATCAGCGATCTGAGACAAGACAGTGATGTCTCCCCCCTCCCCCGGGACAAAGTAATAAAGTTAAAAAAAAAAAAAAGTGTAAAAATAATTTATAAAAAAATCACTAAATAAATAAAAAAAAAAATAATCCCTAATAAATTCATGTTTTGGAAATTAAAAAAAAACAATAAAAATACACATATTTAGTATCGCTGCGTCCGTAACAACCCGCCCTATAAAACTGTCCCACTAGTTAATCTCTTTAGTGAACCCCTTAAAAAATAAAAATTAAAATCAAAGCAAAAAATAATGCTTTATCATCATACCACCGAACAAAAAGTGCAATAACCCGCAATCAAAAAGACAGATATAAATAACCATAATACTGCTGAAAACGTCATCTTGTCCCACAAAAAGCGAGCTGCCACACAGCGCCATCAGTGAAAAAATAAAAAAGTTATAGCTCGCAGAATAAAGCAATGCAAAATTAATTCCCAGTGCCTTCTGGGATAAGTGAAGAGTCTCCGCGAGCTCAACGATCACTGGATTGTGGTCGTTGCAGCTGAAAAGAGGAAATCGGTAAACTGCGCGCCGATATTTTGGCTCATTTTTTATTGCTTTGAAATCTCTTTAATAATAGCAACATGGAAGAGGCCAGGAGCCATTTGGTGAGTTGCATTTCTTGCTACATATTCACAGACTTACCATTGGAAAAGCCAAACTTCACATGCCACAAATGCAAGCTTGTGTCCCTGTTGGAGGAAAAGTTGCAAAATCTCGAAGAGAGGTTAGCTACATTGAAAATCATTAAGGAAGGTGAGGAGTTCTTAGACAGAGCAGAATTATCTCTTCATGTTACAGAAAGAGAAGAAATTCAAAGTGCACCTGAAGAAACAGAGGAATGGAAACATGTAACACAGAGAAGCAAGAGGATCGGGAGGCAGTCAGCACCCATATGGCACAGAAACCAGTACCAGGCTCTTACGCAGGAGAACAATGAAGAAATACATCAGGATAAGACTTTGCCCACAAACAGCAACCTTGCACGCCATCAGAGTCGTTCTGGATGGAGAAAGAAAAATATTGTGAAGAAGAAACGGAGAGTGGTGGTCATGGGGGATTCCTTGTTGAGAGGAACAGAGACCGCTATCTGCAGACCGGATATAACCTCAAGAGAAATGTGCTGTCTTCCAGGTGCAAAAATTAAAGATGTGTCTGACACGATATCAGAACTCTTCAGACCTACAGATGATTACCCATTCCTGCTAACACATGTGGGGACAAATGACACGGCAAGAAACGACCTGGAAACCATCTGCAGTGACTTTGAAAACTTAGGTAAGAAAGTGAAAGAACTGGGAGCGCAGGTGGTCTTCTCTTCCATCCTCCCAGTGGATGGCCATGGAACAAGGAGGTGGAATAAGATTCTGCAGGTGAACAACTGGCTACGTCGATGGTGCCATTGGGTCGCCCTCGCTCGCCCAGGGCAGCAGGTTACTCGGTACCGGGCAGGTGTCAGGAGGGGAAAGCTTCACGGCAGCTGTGACCCGGTCCGTGGCCCTGGGCGCCCAATATCAATGGCGGTGATGTTAATCGTGTTAAAGTTTATAGGAATAGTTCGTGACGCCACCCGTGGTCCGGGGCCCCCTGAGGAAGCGACATCCTGTGTACACGAAACGCGCGTCGGGGTACATGACCTGGGTCCAGACGGGACGTCACATACACCACTATGGGTAACTATTCTTTACCAATCTCTCACTAATCCCTCCTTTACCATGCACTGGATTATGTATATGTAAAGGCGCTATGTTGTGTCAATGGGAGGTATTCATAGTATTGGTATGTTTATTTACCCTTACTATATAATGTTCACCTAGCGGTATAGTGATTGATATATATTAGGGAACTTAGTACTATGTAATTTTATTCATTTACTCTCTCCTTATCGCTAAAAACACGTGTCTTGAAATAACTACTAACCTTCTATGTGACCTTTTTTTGAATGGTTCATGTGTTGTTATACATTTGGGTCCCGCTTTTCCTGGTCATTATATTGACCCATGGAGCTAGTCACATGACATTGATATATGCCCATGCATGTTTGTTATTACATAATGTTTGTACCATATATATTTATTAAAACATAATTTTTGATAGATACAATTTTTCTCTGTATTTTTGGCTACATATACTCTTTGTTCCTCCTTGATTGAAGTATGATATTGAGTCGCCTTAAAGCATGGACATTTGAGATTTTTGCTGGTGTTTCTATTTGCAATTTTTCGAAAAGTGTCCATTCGAAAACATCATCTTCGCAAAGAGTCTTTATATGTAAAACCAAGAAAGAGCACCCAAAGGGGTGCAAACTATTTACAAGAAAGTTTTTGGACCATACAGCGTTCATGATCTCCACAGTTCCATTTGTAGAAAAACACTGCCAATCAAAAGCAGGCAACAAAAGTGCTACCGTAAAAACATGATAGCAAAATAAGGCACAACTGGTGCAAACAAAACCTTCCTGGGTAACGAGATTATGTAAATTATTTTAACTGTGGTCCCCTCCTGGGGTTCTGGTAGCTGAACTGGAACTGTTACCAGATGTAGCGGCTTCTCCGGCTTGTTCGAGTACTAATGGGTCTGTTGTTGGTTGTTCTGCGGGGGCGGCAGCCGGTATCTCCGCAGTCAGGGGTTCAGCCAGAGCGGCAGCAGGTACCAATAGATGGTGTTCTGCAATTGCAGAGGGTATCACCATGAAGGAGACTACAGTCGGCGGTGGCGGGTACAAGGCTAATCGGTGGCCACCCTCAGAAGTCAGGCCGCTTCTGCCTACGGGTGTAGTTCCCAACATTAGAATCATAGCAGGGGCAGTCATCATACCAGCTACCTCCCGGGGCTGCTCCGGCTCCTGCGGCGGCACCAGATGGCGAATGATGGCAGTCACAACCCCCGGGGTCATCTGCGGTACAGCCGGTAACTGCATCCGTCCCGGTTCAAGGCCCGGACAAGCCGGTAGGAGTCTGCGCGGCTGCGCTGGATCCGGACTAGGACTCCGCTCCCGCCCCCCAACCTCTGGGGCTCTCATGTACCTTCGTCTAGCAGGACGCGTCCAATGACAGCACCGGCCTGGATGCAGCGATGGTCGTTGTGAAGGATACTGAAGCGGTGGTACGCTCTGCGAGCGCTGCCTGGGGGAGGGTGGTTTTCCCCCGTCATCTTCTTCTGGCCTCCGCGTTCCTTCCATCATGGCGTTCTGGCGTTCTTCTTCTTGCTCCACCCTTCTGCTCGCCACTGGCTTCCTCTGCCCTTCCTTCTGGGGGGCGGCGTCTTCTTCCCACGCCTCCATACCAAGCCAGTATACGAACTCCTCGGGGGGGTGGGCCATGCATCGGTCACATAGTAATTCAGGCAGGGACGGCCCAATTCTCTTTGCGGTCTTTTCTAGGACCTCCCATCTCTTCACGACCTTCTTCTCCGCACCAGCGGCCATTTCTAATGTCCATTTTACAGTCTATTAAATTTGGTCTTTTGCACATTTTCAAAAGTTGTAAATCCAAGGCACACAGAACCCGATGGCATCGGGTCTCGTCATCCTGTTCGTGACGCCAAAATTGGGTCGCCCTCGCTCGCCCAGGGCAGCGGGTTACTTGGTACTGGGCCGGTGTCAGGAAGGGAAAGCTTCAAAGCAGCTGTGACCCGGTCCGTGGCCCTGTGCGCCCAATATCAATGGCGGTGATGTTAATGGTGTTAAAGTTTATAGGAATAGTTCGTGACGCCACCCATGATGTTTGGCAAGGGAGATGGTAAGCCAACGCTGCATACAGATCCGCTGGGACTGATGGTGTGGTGCAGCAGAGATGGTATAGCTCCCCACAGGTGGAGCTGTAGTCCCAGGGCAGTGTAGGTGCAATGGATGAGGAGAGGCGCAGAATGGTATGGATGCTGGTACTCAGGTGTAACGGTGCGGGAATAACTGGAGTATGCGGTTCCAAAGCTTTACTCACTGTTTGCAGTTCACACAACTGCCTGCCTCCATACTGTGTTCTCCAGGTCAGGGCTCCAGCCAACCTCCAGGCAGGATAGGATTCTCCCTTCCACACTCCGCCAACATGTACCTTACTGAACGACTCCTCCAATGCACCTTAAGATGTGAAGAACTCCAGTACTTAGTTACCCTGGAATGCCTCTCTCTAGGTGTTCCTAGTCTTTACTTGTATGACAGACAGCTGTAGCCTGCTTCGGGGACTCCACTCTGCGTCCCGGCTCTCTATTCGGTTGCTGTTGTGTCCCAAGTCTATGATGGGAGCAAGGCGTTAGTGGCTCACTACTCCTCCGATGTCTGTTGCCAGACATAAAGATCCAATCAACCTCGGGGACCGGGCCCTGGCCTTTGCGCTCTCTGGACTGGAAGGGTTCTCTATCTTTCTTCAACTAGCTTCCCACCGTCCTTCTATGCTCCTTCGTTCCAATCTGTTCTATCACTCTCTTATGGAAGGTTAGGTTATCAATCTTATCAGTCTCTTTCTCTGTCTTTCTCGTGCCAGCAGCCCAGATCACTGGGACTTGCTGCAGCACGTCCCTCAGACATCCATCTTCTCTCTTCTCTCTCCTCTAACCAACTAACCAACTAACTCTCACTCTTCCCACTCTTTTGTATCAGCTCACTCCACCCGCCTCCCAGCACATCTCGTGTTACAAAGCAGGGTTCCACGAGGGGTGCTCTGCTAACCCCCAGCCTAAAGCTGTTAGGTGGCCCCACTGAACTATCTTGTGTGTGGAATGCAGGTGTGGAGTGTGGTCAGGAGTTCCCACCTTACCTGGATGGTGGGGCACTACACCTTAGGAGAAGGTGCAGTACCTCTGTGGCGACTGAAGCCTCAGGGGCGCCACACCATCAGCAAGGATTTGGATTTCTGGATCACGGAGTGAATTACCTATACGATGGACTACTTGCTAGAGATGGGGTGCACCTTACGAAGACTGGAAAACATGTATTTGGAAGTCGCCTTGCTACACTCATCAGGAGAGCTTTAAACTAGAACAATGCGGGAAGGGAAGCAAAAGGCCAGAAAAAGCCATACACCTGACAAATGCTGTTGATAACTCTGCTATTAGAAGTGGAAAGGAAGAGCAAAGACAAAAGAATCTAAATAATAAAAATATTGGAGAAAGAGAAACCAATCACAAACTAAAATGTTTTTTTACTAATGCACAAAGCATGGGCAACAAACAAGGAGAATTGGAACTACTAACGCAGGAAAAGAACTATGATGTCATTGGAATCACTAAGACTTGGTGGGACAATACACATGATTGGAATACAAGCTAGAAGGATACAACATATTTGCAAGAAACAGACTTGATAAACGAGGAGGAGGTGTCGCATTGTAAGTTAGAAATGCGTATATCTGCACAGAGATTGAAGCTTCAGAGACTGGGAATTCTGTGGAAACTGTTTGGGTAAGAATACAAGGACAGAACAATGGAAAGGACACCATTGTAGGCATTTACTACAGGCCGCCTGTGCAAGCTGAAGATATGGATGAACTTTTATGCATCAAATGGCCGAGTTCTCCAAAAAATATGAGATAGTTGTCATGGGAGATTTCAACTATTCAGACATTTGTTGGGAATCTCTCTCAGGCAAAACTAACAGGTCAAGGAAATTCTTATCCTCTCTTGCTGACAACTTTATCTTCCAAAAGGTAGAGGAGAAAACAAGAGGAACTGCTACCTTGGATCTAATCCTTATAAACAGGGAGGAAATGGTTGAGGAGGAAAAAGTGGCAGGGACTAGTGCTGAGCTTTTCGATACCACAAGTATCGGGTATCGGCCGATATTAGCTGTATCGGAATTCCGATACTGACTTCCGATACTTTTTTCATATCGGATACCGGAATCGGAAGTTCCCATAATGCTATCAGCCCGCTCGCTTTGATTCAGCCAATGGGAATCCTCAGAAGTGTGGGCACATCCTGTTAGGCATGTAGGCATGTTAACTATTGGCATGGCTGTGATTGGCTGCTGAAATGATGTCATGATGCACTATAAAAGCCACTGCCGCCGCCATTTCTGGTCACTCTGCTGTGAATTCAGTTAGGGACAGGCTGCTGTTGAAAACTGTGAGGGACAGTTAGAAACAGCGATTCTCAAAACAATATTGTGCTTTACCCAGGCTACATAAACCACCACTGTAGCTTGCTTTTCCCTAGCAGCAGTGTTCACAGCTGTCTGCAAGGGCTGTGTGAGTGCAGCTCACGCTGTGGAGTGGGTCCTGCAGCCACGTCTGGTTGTAGGCCGCCCAGTGTGTCTCACTGCTGCCTCATACATATTTTTCTTTTTGAGCTGCTTATTTTTAAAACATTCTATCTAGTGTGCTTCTATCCGTATCCATATACGTTGGTTGCAAACACTAGTAGTAGACAGCGGAGCCTTTCTGCAGCCTTTCAGTGCTAGTGCCCACTTAGCTGCACTGTTCACGGCTGTCTGAGAGGTCTCTGACTGTGTGTGAGTGTAGCTCACGCTGAGTAGTGTGTCCTGAAGCTACGTCTGGTTGTAGGCCGCTCAGCGTGTCACTGCCTCACACATTTTTCTTTTATTGCAGCTCATTTTTTCTCCTATTAGTGTGCATCCATCCGTATTCATATACGGTGGTTGCAAACACTCTAGGAGTACACAGCGGAGCCTTTCTGCAGCCTGTCAGTGCTAGTGCCCACTTAGCTGCACTGTTCACGGCTGTCTAAGAGGTCTCTGACTGTGTGTGAGTGCAGCTCACGCTGAGTAGTGTGTCCTGCAGCTACGTCTGGTTGTAGGCTGCTCAGCATGCGTCAATGCCTCACACATATTTTTCTTTAATTGCAGCTCATTTTTTCTTCTCCTATTAGTGTGCATCCATCCATATCCATCTACATTGGTTGGTTACAAACACTATATAGGAGTAGATAGAGGAGCCTTTTTTCTGGCTTGTGCCCTTCAGCTGCAGCCAGATTAGTATTACCCAATTTTTTTGGAGCCTCATCTTTTGCATTGTAGGTTACCTGCCTGCATTGTAATAGCTCCAGAAAGTTGGTGGTACTCTGACTTTCAAATCTTTGGTCACATCCTTTTAGTTTTTTTTCCCCCCAAAAAAAACAACAAAGTTCACCAAACACTACATTTGAAAGTTGTGTAGGCCACATTAGCTCCCATTAAAGTGTAGTCAACACACACACTTCATAAAATCTGTGTTTCTTATACCTGTAACCAGCTGTTCAGGAATAAGCACACTAAGGCCCCCTTTGTACTTTTCTGCATATCTTTCTCAGTCTAGCAAGATGAAGAAGACAGGGAGTAAGGCACGTGGCCGTGGGCATGGAGTTTCAGCAGGGAGAGGACGTGGGGATTCTGCAGGGAGAGGACGTGGGGATTCTGCAGGGAGAGGACGTGGGGATTCTGTGCCTGCTGTAGGCACCAGTGAGTCAGCATACCCCAGTTTTAGCAGGCAACAGTCCCTTATGCGCAGCTTTGTAGGACCTCACCGTACCCCACTGCTGCGGGAGGAACAAATTGAAGCCGTTGTCGGATGGATGGCAGCTAACGAATCAACTTCAATTACTTCCACATCCTCTCAGGGCCAGAGCACCGAAGAGCAACCATCTGTCTCTTCACCACCTGCCAAAGTGCCCAGGCAGTCAGAGAGCCCTGGACAGGAGCCATCACAGTCTCTACTTCTGTTCTCGGAATCTGTTGGTTTGGAAAGAGTGGGCCAGCCAAGCAGCATTCCAGAATGTGAAGAAGAGGGAGTATGCAGTGATGCGCAACTTCTTTGTCCCTCTGAATCTGAAGAGGCGGGTGGGCCAGTGCCTATGGTCAGCACACCTCAGTACGCATCAGATGATGACGAGACTCAGTTACCACTTTCTGGTGCGTACGGTGCTGGTGAGACAACCCAGGAGAAGCAGGTGTTTGAAGAGGGGAGTGTAGATGATGAGGTCCTTGACCCATCATGGCATGAGGAACAGGAAGGTGGTGGGAGCAGCTCTGAGGAAGAGATTCCCCGAACAGCCAAAACTGGAGGGAGAGGGAGGGGGCAGACTTGGTTGCCTGTAGCCTCCACTTCGGCACCCGTTAGGAGCATTCCACTTTCAAAAGGCAAAACGGGCGCTCCCAAGACTTGCAGTGCGTGGTCCTTTTTTGACACAGTTGCAGATGACATTTGCTTTGTCAAATGCAAGCTGTGTCATCAGAGAGTCAAAAGATGGAAAAATGTCAGCAACCTCAATACCACTAATATGTGGAAACATGTGCGGACCAAGCACAAGCTGGAGTTATACAGACACACTGAAGACGTAGACCAACGTACAGCACCACCTACCACCTCTTCAGCTCGTGTTGGGGCCTCTTCCTCCAGCTCACAAACAGCTGGTTCGGCTTCCTCACAGGATCGCAAAGGAAGAACCTCTGGCACTGTTGTCCGGAGACCCTGTGACATTCCACCCACAGCACCACGTTCCAAGTCATCCTCACACTCCCAGGCCACTCGGCAGCCATCGGTAGCACAGGCATGGGAGAAAACGCGGCCATACTCGGCACCCATCCCCGAGCACAGGCTCTGAATGCTGGCATTGCCAAACTACTGGCCCTTGAAATGCTGTCATTCAGGCTGATGGAGACTGACACCTTCCGGGACTTCATGGCATTGGCAGTCCCACAATACACCGTGCCCAGCCGCTTTTATTTCAGCAGGCGAGCCGTCCCTGCCCTGCAGAAACATGTGGAGGCAACCATAAAACATGCGCTACTAAACGCCGTCAGTAGCAAGGTCCACCTGACCACTGATGCGTGGACCAGTAACCATGGACAGGGACGATACCTTTCCCTCACTGCCCATTGGGTCAATGTTGTGGAACCGGGTACAGATCTGGAGAGTGGCGCTCTATGTGTTCTGCCAACTCCACGGATTGCAGGAATCCAGTCTGTACATATTGAGTCCTCCTCCTACTCCAGTTCCTCTGAAACAGCGCAGCTAGAGCCTGTTATGACCGATATGAGCACAGCCGTGGCCAAACGTCAACAGGCCGTACTGAAATTAATTTCATTGGGGAATCGAAGCCACACAGCGCAGGAGCTCTGGAATGCCATCAAGCAGGAGAGCGACGTGTGGTTTGTGCCAGAGAATCTCCAGCCGGGCTTGGTAGTGTGTGACAATGGCCGAAATCTGGTGGCAGCTCTTGGCCTAGGCAACCTCACTCACATCCCATGTCTGGCACATGTGCTCAACTTGGTCGTGCAGAGCTTTCTGAGGGACTATTCGGATCTTGATGCACTGCTGCACAAGGTCCGCATAGAGTGCGCTCACTTGCGTCGTTCCAGCACGGCAAGATCACGCCTTGCTGCTCTGCAGCGCCGATTACGCCTTCTGGAACAACGCATCATATGTGACCTACCCACCAGGTGGAATTCAACGTTACATATGTTGGAGCGGTTGTGTGAGCAGCAGGCAGCAGTCATGGAGTACCAGCTGCATCAGGCGCAAACAAGCCGCAATGTGCGCCGGTCACACTTCAGCACCACTGAGTGGGCCTCTATGAAGGACATCTGCTTCGTTTTGCGTGCTTCGATGATTCCACGTGGATGGCGAGTGCAGATGATGCACTAGTCAGCATGACTGTCCCCCTTATCTGCATGCTTCAAAAAACACTGCAAGCACTAAGGGATGAGGTTTTGGAAGAGGTAGAGGATGAGGAGTCCCAAATGCCATCTGCTTCTGGACTGTCTGCGCTACGGGCTTCCTCACAAAGGCCTAGGCAGGGGACACTTTGTGAGGAGGATGAGGAGGAGTCGATGGAGGAGGAAGACATCTCTCCACAGGAGGGAGGTACACAAAGCTCTAGTCAGTATGTGGGGTGGGGTGATGCAGAGCAGGCAGAGATCACGCCTCAAGCAGGGGACAGCGGTTCTTTGGCAGTTGGGAGTCTGCAGCACATGGTTGACTTCATGCTGCAGTGCCTGAGAAACGACCGCCGCATCGCCCACATTCTCTACACGGCTGAGTATTGGGTGTACACCCTCCTAGATCCTCGCTACAGGGACAACTTGCAAACCCTCATACCAACGTTGAACCGGGAGCGTAAACTGCGGGAGTACCAAGACACACTGGTGCAGTCCATCATGTTTTCCATTCTACCCGACAGCAGTGGTGCTAGTGCTTTACAAAGCACCTCTGTGCGTCGAGCCAGTGGAGGAAACTCGGCACAAAGAGGGAGCAGAGGCAGCGCCTCAGCACAAGGCAAGACCACTATGGCCCAAATGTGGCTAAGTTTTGTGTCCGCCACAATTGTCTACACCATCACTGACGGCTCCAGTCAGCAGGAGGCAACGTTTCTGTCAGATGGTGACAGACTACATGTCTTGCCCTGTGAGTGTACTCCCAGATGGCTCTTCCCCCTTCAAGTTTTGGGTCTCTAAGCTGGATACATGGCCAGAGCTTAGCCAGTATGCATTGGAGGTGCTGGCTTGCCCTGCTGCCAGTGTATTATCGGAACGCGTCTTTAGTGCCGCAGGTGGTGTACTAACAGACCGTCGCACGCGACTTTCTTCCGATAACGTCGACCGGCTTACTTTTCTGAAAATGAACAAGGTCTGATCTCCCCAGAATTTGCCAGTCCTCTTCCCGACTAAATAATTGGTTGGCAACTGTATCCAGGTCTCCTGTTGTGTTCATGTTTCTACCACCTGAACTATAATCCCTGGGCTTCAACACAGCCAGTTGTCGCTCAGATGTGTCATCTGCACAGAGAAAAACACTAGCTCCTGTGTTAGTGGGGTTCAGTATCGCCAGCTGCTCCCCTGCTGTGTGGAAGGCAAAGTCTCCTGCTCCATCCACATTGAAACTACTACTGATTTTTAACCGTGCTCCACTTAGGCCTCTGGCTCCACTGTCTCTAGTATTTCCCCTGGCCTCCAACCCCACCAGTGACAGCTCTTAAGTGGCGTCTGCATAATCCACACTTGTTCCAGTGTTACTTGGCCTCAGACATGTCAGTTGACCCCCTGATGTGTGTCCGGCAAGGTCTCCTGCTCTGTCCACATTCCCATTACTAGTAGTGTGAATGAGGACAGAGCAGGAGACCTTGCCGGACACACATCAGGGGATCAACAGACGGGACTGAGCCCAAGTAACACAGGAACAAGTGTGGATTGTGCTGACGCCACTTCAGAGCTGTCACTGGCGGGGTTGGAGGCCAGGGGATATACTAGAGACAGTGGAGCCGGAGGCCATAGTGGAGCACGGTTACAATCAGTTGTAATCTACTACCTCTATAAAACGTGCTGCAACTTGGCCTCAGCCAGCTCCATGCCTCATCCTGGGCTCCAACAACGTCAGTTGGTGTTCAGAAGTGCCGTCTTCACAGAGAAAAACACACTCGCTACTGTGTCTGTGGGGTTCAGTAATGCCAGCTGTTCCCCTGCTGTG
The DNA here is from genome assembly GCF_039654945.1 of Dendrobates tinctorius. Taxonomy (NCBI): domain Eukaryota; kingdom Metazoa; phylum Chordata; class Amphibia; order Anura; family Dendrobatidae; genus Dendrobates; species Dendrobates tinctorius. The sequence continues at coordinate 10,032,120 of NW_027361713.1, read as the reverse complement.
TAGACAGCAAAGTCTCCTGCTGCCTCCACATGCCAACACCATCAGGCCTCAGCCTGCTCCATGCCTCATCCTGGGCTCCAACAACGCCAGTTGATGTTCAGAAGTGCCGTCTTCACAGAGAAAAACACACTCGCTAGTGTGTCTGTGGGGTTCAGTAATGCCAGCTGTTCCCCTGCTGTGTAGATGGCAAAGTCTCCTGCTGCCTCCACATGCCAACACCAGCAGGCCTCAGCCTGCTCCATGCCTCATCCTGGGCTCCAACAACGCCAGTTGGTGTTCAGAAGTGCTGTCTTCACAGAGAAAAACACACTCGCTACTGTGTCTGTGGGGTTCAGTAATGCCAGCTGTTCCCCTGCTGTGTAGACGGCAAAGTCTAGTGCTGCCTCCACATGCCAACACCATCAGGCCTCAGCCTGCTCCATGCCTCATCCTGGGCTCGAACAATGCCAGTTGGTGTTCAGAAGTGCCGTCTTCACAGAGAAAAACACTCGCTACTGTGTCTGTGGGGTTCAGTAATGCCAGCTGTTCCCCTGCTGTGTAGACGGCAAAGTCTCCTGCTGCCTCCACATGCCAACACCATCAGGCCTCAGCCTGCTCCATGCCTCATCCTGGGCTCCAACAACGCCAGTTGGTGTTCAGAAGTGCCGTCTTCACAGAGAAAAACACACTCGCTACTGTGTTTGTGGGGTTCAGTAATGCCAGCTGTTCCCCTGCTGTGTAGACGGCAAAGTCTCCTGCTGCCTCCACATGCCAGCACCATCAGGCCTCAGCCTGCTCCATGCCTCATCCTGGGCTCCAACAACGCCAGTTGGTGTCCAGAATTGCTGTCTTCACAGAGAAAAACACACTCGCTACTGTGTCTGTGGGGTTCAGTAATGCCAACTGTTCCCCTGCTGTGTAGACGGCAAAGTCTAGTGCTGCCTCCACATGCCAACACCATCAGGCCTCAGCCTGCTCCATGCCTCATCCTGGGCTCCAGCAACGCCAGTTGGTGTTCAGAAGTGCCATCTTCACAGAGAAAAACACACTCGGTACTGTGTCTGTGGGGTTCAGTAATGCCAGCTGTTCCCCTGCTGTGTAGATGGCAAAGTCTAGTGCTGCCTCCACATGCCAACACCATCAGGCCTCAGCCTGCTCCATGCCTCATCCTGGGCTCCAACAACGCCAGTTGGTGTTCAGAAGTGCTGTCTTCACATAGAAAAACACACTCGCTACTGTGTCTGTGGGGTTCAGTAATGCCAGCTGTTCCCCTACTGTGTAGACGGCAAAGTCTCCTGCTGCCTCCACATGCCAACACCATCAGGCCTCAGCCTGCTCCATGCCTCATCCTGGGCTCCAACAAGACTAGTTGGTGTTCAGAAGTGCCATCTTCACAGAGAAAAACACACTCGCTACTGTGTCTGTGGGGTTCAGTAATGCCAGCTGTTCCCCTGCTGTGTAGATGGCAAAGTCTAGTGCTGCCTCCACATGCCAACACCATCAGGCCTCAGCCTGCTCCATGCCTCATCCTGGGCTCCAACAACGCCAGTTGGTGTTCAGAAGTGCTGTCTTCACATAGAAAAACACACTCGCTACTGTGTCTGTGGGGTTCAGTAATGCCAGCTGTTCCCCTACTGTGTAGACGGCAAAGTCTCCTGCTGCCTCCACATGCCAACACCATCAGGCCTCAGCCTGCTCCATGCCTCATCCTGGGCTCCAACAAGACTAGTTGGTGTTCAGAAGTGCTGTCTTCACAGAGAAAAACACACTCGCTACTGTGTCTGTGGGGTTCAGTAATGCCAGCTGTTCCCCTGCTGTGTAGACGGCAAAGTCTAGTGCTGCCTCCACATGCCAACACCATCAGGCCTCAGCCTGCTCCATGTCTCATCCTGGGCTCCAACAACACCAGTTGGTGTTCAGAAGTGCCGTCTTCACAGAGAAAAACACACTCGCTACTGTGTCTGTGGGTTTCAGTAATGCCAGCTGTTCCCCTGCTGTATAGACGGCAATGTCTCCTGCTCCATCCACATGCAAACTACTACAGATTTGTAACTTTGGTCAACTTAGGCCTCTGGCTCCACTGTCTCTAGTATTTCCCCTGGCCAACAACCATGCCAGTTACAGCTGTGAAGTGGTGTCTGCACAATCCACACTTGTTCCTGAGTTACTGTGGCTCAGTCCCGTCAGTTGATCCCCTGATGTGTGTCCGGCAAGGTCTCCTGCTCTGTCCACATTCACATTCCCTGCTGGGTGAGCTGAATTCCTTTTTGCTCTGTCTTCAGAAAATACCTGAGTACTGATAAAGTCTTTTTGAAGCCTAGCGTCTTCAGGGCTTTTTTCCCTATCAGTCTGTTGGCTCTTGTTTTGATAGGGTTTTGGCGGATTGCAGACAGCAGCTTTTCTATCCTGTCCTATTTAGTTAGCTTGGGCCCCATCATTTGCTCAGCCTATCTTTCTATCTGTGTGAGTGTTTTTTCATCTTGCTTTACCGTCATTATATGTTGGGGACTGCCTATTGCTTTGGGGTCTGCTCTGGGGCAGTTTAGATTTCCCTTTCTGTCTTTAGGCTATTTAGTTCTCCGGCTGTGATTGAGGGGTCTAGGGCACCGTAGGAACCCCCCACGGCTACTGCTAGTTGTTGTTGATAGGTTCAGGGGTCTGCAATCCGATAGCTGCCAACTTCTCTGGTTTTCTGGACTGTGCTAGTATTTCTGTTTTTGCCTCCTACGGTGACTCATTCATAACAGGGACCTCGATCACTAACAATTTTGTCCGGCATGATGTAAACGGAATACGTGCTTTATGAACAGAGTGGCAAGACCACGAGCGGAAGGCAACAGTGCGAATGGCACCAGATGCACCATTTTGGAAAAATGGTCGGTGACCACCCAGATGACCGTACTGCCACCAGACTTGGGCAGGCCAACCACGAAGTCCATGCCAACCATCTCCCAAGGTCTATCTGCCACTGGCAGAGGATACAAAAGCCCCGCCAGCCTCTGTCTAGAGGGTCTGTTCCGTGCATACGAGACGCATGCTTGTACGTATTCCTTAACATCTCGAGCCATATGTGGCCACCAATATGACCTTGCCAGGAGTTCAGTGGTCCGCTTATTGCCAAAGTGACCACCTACCCTGGAGGCATGTGCTCAAGCAAGAACTTCTGGCCGTAGCTGGGGAGGCACCAAGGTCTTGCCCGGTGGCACTGACTCGAAAGCAACTGGAGCTACGGTCGTAAAACTCTCCGGCGGGAAAATTAGCCGAGGCTCAGCCTCTCCTTCTTCCGTGGAAACTACCGAGTGTGAGAGAGCATCCGCATGGACGTTCTTTTCCCCTGAGAGATAATGCAGGGTGAAGCGGAAGCGGGAAAAGAAGAGCGACCACCTAGCCTGACGAGACTTCAGGCGCTGGGCCGTCTGTAAATAGACCAGATTTTTATGGTCCGTATATACCTGGAAGGGAAACCGAGCTCCCTCCAGGAGGTGTCTCCACTCGGAAAAGGCCAACTTCATGGCTAGCAACTCCCTGTCACCGATGGAGTAATTCTTCTCCGCCGGTGAGAAGGTCTTTGAGAAAAAGAAGCATGGATGCTTCCAACCTTGAGCATCCTTCTGGAAAAGGACTGCTCCTGCACCGACGGAAGAGGCATCAACCTCCAGAATAAATGGCTTATCTACATCGGGATGATGTAAGATGAGAGCGCCAGCAAAATGAGATTTTATAGATGTGAAGGCCTTGGAAACTTGCTCAGACCAAGCATTGGGGTTAGCTCCTTTTTTAGTGAGAGCAACCAAAGGAGCCACCAGTGTGGAAAAGTGTGGAAAAGTGCGGTATAAACTGGCGGTAATAATTCACGAACCCCAAAAAGCGCTGCACGCGCTTTGAGTGAATGGGGTTCCTGCCAATCCATCACCGCCTGCAGTTTGGCAGGATCCTGGGCCGAGATGATATAGCCCAGGAACGGCAAGGTCTCCTGCTCAAACTGGCACTTCTCCAGCTTGGCAAAGAGAGAGTTCGCCCGCAGACGTCTCTCCGGTGGGTGGTCAAATCTGGCGAGAAGATGAGTATGTCATCCAGATAGACCACCACCGAGGTAGAGAGTATGTCGCGGAAGACGTCATTAACGAAATCCTGGAAGACAGCAGGCGCATTACAAAGGCCAAAGGGCATGACCAGATATTCGTAATGGCCATCCCTAGTATTAAAAGCTGTCTTCCACTCGTCTCCTTCGCGAATGTGGATCAGGTTGTACGCCCCCCGTAGATCTAATTTTGTAAAGATCCGGGCCCCTCGCAACCTGTCAAATAACTCAGAGATCAACGGGAGGGGGTATTTGTTTTTGACCGTGATAGCATTGAGACCTCTGTAGTCAATGCAGGGACGTAACTCTCCGTTCTTCTTCTGTACGAAGAAGAACCCTGCACCTGCCGGCGACACGATTTTCTGATAAAACCTCTAGCCAGGTTCTCCCGGATATATTGCGACATAGCCTCTGTCTCAGGGAGTGATAAAGGATACACACAGCCTCTAGGAGGTTCTGTGCCTGGCAGGAGATCTATCGGGCAATCGTAAGGATGGTGCGGCGGGAGCGTCTCCACAGACTTCATAGAGAAGACGTCCGCGTACTGGTGGTAGGGCTTCGGAAGTGCGGAAAGATCCGCAGGCACTTCCGTGGAAGCTACCTGAACACTGCCCCCCAGGCACCTTCCCTCACAGTCCTTGCTCCAACCCAGTATACTCCCTGAAGCCCAATCAATATGAGGGGAGTGGCAACGGAGCCAGTGAACCCCGTGAAGCACCTGATCGATGCCATAAGGCAAAATGAGCAAGGACAGGACCTCACGATGAGAGGGTGAGATAGAGAGCCCGAGTGGAGCTGTCTGGTGGGTCACCTGAGATGGTAAAGGTGCACCGTTAACCACCCTAATGGTCAGAGGTTGAGGCAATAACACCAGTGGAATAGCATATTTCTGGGCGAAGGTCGAGGACATAAAGTTCCCTTCGGCCCCGGAGTCCACGGTAACCTCTGCCTCCCAGGTGGACGCCCCACTATCTAAAGTGCCCTGGAATACCGGTTTAGGGGAAAAGGGTTGCCTATTGGACTGACCACCACCTACGGCCACTGGACATGGTCGTTTTTTCGAGCGCTGTGGACACGTGCTAGCCGAATGACCAAACTGTCGGCATTGATAGCAACTTATGGAGCTTCGCATCGGACGTGGCTTGGGACCGGTGTGAGGCACCTCCATAGGTTCGGAGGATGAGAGCTCCTGTGCGGGATCTCTTAGCGGCTCGGTGAAGGTGGGAGCCAAATTAACCCTACGTCTGGATTGTGCACGTTCCAGCCCACGCTACGTAAATCGGAGGTCAATGCGAGTGGAGACGGCAATCAGTTCCTCCAGACTTGTGGGAACCTCTCTGGTAGCTAGAGCATCTTTGACGTGCTCAGCCAACCCACTCAAAAATACCGGGACTAATGCTTTGTCCGGCCACTCTAATTCGGAAGCCAATGTCCGGAACCGGACGGCATAATGGCTAACCGAGAGCGACCCCTGTGTTAGGGATAATAATTGGAGTGAGGTATCGTGCGTGATCCGTGGTCCCAAAAAGACCTGCTTCAGGGCCGCGAGGAACTGAGCAGCACCCTGAACCACGGGATCATTACGTTCCCACAATGGTGTAGCCCACTGTAATGCCCTGCCAGACAGCAATGAGACGATACACCCCACCTTAGCCCACTCTGTAGGGAACCGCGCAGCCAGTAACTTAAGCTGAATAGAGCACTGGCTCACGAATCCCCTACAGGTGGCGCTGTCACCTGACAACTTGTCGGGAAGCGGGAGGCGAGAGATTGTCGGCGTGGGCAAAAGTGCGGGAACACGTGAGACAGCCTCAGCGACTGTCTGGGCAGCAGCTAGCGCAGCATTCGCAGCTGAGTTGGCGCTCTCAATAGCCGCCAACCTGCTCTCCAGCTGCCGAATGTAGCGCTGCAGCTGCTGCAGGTCTGCCATTACCAGCCAGACCCTGGCAGTAGTGTAATGTTATGGACGGCGGAACGCACCAAATATAAATAATAGGAGGTGCGTTCGCCGCCCGGGGTCCACCGTGCGGTAGGTGATAAGACCGCTGCTGGACAATGGCAGACTAGCTAGGAGGTGGAGCACTACACTCGGGTTAGCGTCACCCGAGGTGCTAGGCGCGGCTCTGTTACAGGCACAGAGACGCCCTAGAGGAAATAAGGCATAAGCGCCGGACCTGTTAACCTCACAGGCTGCCGGCGTGTGGCGTCGCAGCCGTGAACGCCAAGAGATGCTGCTGAATGCAGCGCGACGTAAACTGAGGCTGCTTAACGTCAGTGCCGGAGAAGCGGTCACTGATGGACGCTAGTGTATGGTATGGTAGCTCAGTGGCACATAGCTAGCCACTACCTGGCGCTGACTAAACCAACACTCTGTCACCATTCGCAATATCCGAGGGTAGGGGTTTCAAATAAGTCAGTCACCAGACACGTGCATCCATCACCATTCACACATAGCATAATAAGTTTACACTTGCGCATGGCCGAGCCGCCATGCAGGCTTTTTATAGCCATGCGCTTCCGGGACCTTCCAATACTCTGGGAAGGACCCATCAGATCCGACACAGGACCTAAGCATGTGACCCCTGCTCTCCACTAAGAGGTCATCTTGCGGGCATGCCAAGCAGCATAGCGAGAGGACTTAGCCTCTGGAGCAGTTCCCTGCAGACCAGGTTGCGCTACCATTGCTGCACCAGAGGTGGCAGCAACATCCAGGCTCACAGAGCGAGTCTGAGCAGGACGCCTGGATCGCCGGGATTGCTGAGCAGGTCCCTGAGCAGTCGGAGGGGAATGGGAGACCGCTGGATGTACGGCTCTGGATTCCTGTTGTGCAGACCCAGGAATCTGACGCCTAACACTAACACTGCAACTTATATACTCCAGAGTTAGTCCTTAGAAGGACTGTGGGTTTAGCTGGATTTGAGTAGTTTAGGATGGTAGACCCCACACTGACTAATAAATCCCCAAATCTGACCATATCTCGGCAGCAGCTCTCCCTACACTATCTCAATCCGGAGCTGAATGTGCCAAGCAGGGCGGCGTCTGGTCTCTTATACCCCTGATGATACTGTGCGGCCAGCCTATCACTGCAAGACCACAACAAAGATGGCTGCGACGTTACAGTGTCTGGCAGACAATCCCTGCATGGTGATTGGGTCTCTAAAGACCGCCAAAAATGCTGTGTGGAGACCCGAGTTACCGGCAAGTAATCTCGGAAATGTTCGGTGCTTGCTGAGTACACCGAGTACAGTGATACTCGGGCAAGTAACTAGTAGTGGTGAGCACGTTCGCTCATCACTACTTAAGCCTATCCCTAGTGATCCATCTTTTTCCATCAGAAATAAAATTAACATGATAACTACTAAACCTATCATTGGATACTATTGACAAGAAAACCGCTTCATTCCTCACCAATCTGAACCCCATAACCCCAGTTTTTTATATTTTACCCAAGTTTCATAAATCCTTCAACAATCCTCCAGGTTGTCCCATTGTTGCCTCAACAGATTACATCTTATCCCCTCTGTCCCTATTTTTGGAAACATTTCTGACCCCATTAGCCAAGACCTTGTGCTCTTTCATTTTAGACACTAGCCATGTACTTAACATCATTAAACAAATACCCAAGGTTCCTACCAACACTTTACTTGTCACACTAGATGTCAATAGTTTATATAGTACATGCATAGAACACAATCTATGCCTTACAGCTGTGGGGGACTTGTTGACCACCTCTGACCTTTCCCACAACTCAAAAGAACTCTGCATAGAACTTCTGACACTAGTCCTACAAGAAAACTACTTCTTGTTTGGTAACCAATTCTTTATGCAGATTTGCGGGACTACAATGGGATCAAACGTGGCTCCGGCATACACCACTTGTATGGATGCCTTCAAAGGGGACTTTGTCTACACCAACCCATTATTCTAAGATATTCCAAATGTTGGTTGAGATATATACACAAAATATTGTGCATCTGGGATGGGACACCTTAAACTCGACACACTTTTTTCAATAACCTGAATTCCATCTATCAAGACCTGAAATTCCAGCTCCACTCTAACACTACTCAAGTGTCTTTCCTCGGCAAACTAATATACAAGAACAGTGAAGGTTCCCTCATCACCGATATCTATACAAAACCAACAGATTGGAAAAACCTTCTTCACTATTCCAGCTGCCACCCAAAAGGCACAAAAAACAGTATACCTCGTTACATCATTCCCAATTCCAACGGGTCTATAGGACAATGTCAGACAAAAGCCTATTAAACCACATGACTGAATAAAATGACACAAAAATTAATTGAAAAACATTACCCACCACAAATCCTCAAACATGAGAAACACAGAACTCTCAGTGTATAGATATATTCCTCACTGACCCCCCAAAAAGAATGCATTGTGTTCGTACACACGCATAATCCAATTATGCCTAAGATCTACAACTGCATCAGAAGACACTGGTCACTTTTAACAAAGGCATACCCACAGATAGACACCTTCACAAATCCAGCATTGATGTGTACTAGAAGACCCTGGAACATTAGAGATCACTTCATAAAAGCCAACGTGGGAAGCTTTCTAAGGGAACCTGTACAAACATTTTTGGACTCCAAAGGAATGGGTACTTTCCCATGTCTAAACTGTGCCGCCTGTTTCTACATTGTGAAATCCAGTGAAGTCACCCATACACATTCAGGTAAAAAATACCCCATTCGAGGTTTCTTCACCTGTGATACCAAGTTTTCAATCTATGTCATTAAATGCCCATGTGGGCTCTTATGCTTCGGTGAGACTACACAACATGTCAGGGACAGGATTGCCTGTCATAAAGTAAGTCTACCATCAAATGTAAAAATACCTGACTCCCCCTACCTCACCACTTCGTGGCAGCAAAACGCATGATAGCACAACTTAGGTACCAGATACTTGAGCAGCTTCCCAGACCCAGACACGGAGGAAACTCTATCAGACTATTAAATGAGAGAGAATCTTATTGGACACATACACTACAGACTTTCGCACCTAAAGGTTTGAATAGGGAATTGGACTTTTCAACCCATTGACATTTTTCTCCTCTTTCTAGCGCAGCTCGTAGTTCTTTGTTTGTTACATACTATGTATTTAACTATATTTTTCCCTTTTTCTACCCCCTTCCCCTTCTTACAGACCCAGACTTTTGTATACTTCTTTGGGGGTAAGCATAAATAGGATTACAATCACCACTTCCCTTTTTTATCTCCCTATTTTTGCATTTTTTCCATCATTTTTATTACTCACCCTTTTTTTCTCCCTACTACATTTTAATTTTCAGTTGTATCTTTTATTTTTATTTTCATTTATAGTTTTATTTATTTTTCCCCTGCTTAGTCTTAATATCATTTCCTTCCTTTTGGCTCACCATCTATTTTATTCCTACGATGTTACATTTATTTTCCAAAACACTATTATATCTATCCATATTTCATTTTTACTTTTATTTTTATTTTCATTTTTTCCAGTTTCCTAGGTTACGTATTCATGTGCATTTTGAGTGTTACTCTGATTATAATATTATTACTGACTGATATCAACCCTTTTTTAATACCAGTCTTATTTTCAATTTATCAATTTCCCCTTATATTTAGTGTTGAGCATGCCGATACTGCAAATATTGGGTATCGGCTGATATTTTTATTTTCATTTGTAGTTTTATTTATTTTTCCCCTGCTTAGTCTTAATATCATTTCCTTCCTTTTGGCTCACCATCTATTTTATTCCTGCGATGTTAAATTTATTTTCCAAAACACTATTATTATCTATCCATATTTCATTTTTACTTTTATTTTTATTTTCATTTTTTCCAGTTTCCTAGGTTACGTATTCATGTGCATTTTGAGTGTTACTCTGATTATAATATTATTACTGACTGATATCAACCCTTTTTTAATACCAGTCTTATTTTCAATTTATCAATTTCCCCTTATATTTAGTGTTGAGCATTCCGATACTGCAAATATTGGGTATCGGCTGATATTTTCGCTGTATCGGAATTCCGATACCGAGTACCGATATTTTTACAATATCGATACCGGAATCGGAAGTTCCCATAATGCAATGAGCCACTGTTGTGGCTGTGATTGGCTGCTGAAATGATGTCATCATGATGCGCGGTCTGTGCGCATCATGATGCGCGGTCTGTGCGGGCCTGCCGGGGGTCTGTACAGGCCTGCCGGGGGTCTGTGCGGACTGCTGGGGGTCTGTACGGGCCTGCCGGGGGTCTGTATGGGCCTGCTGGGGGTCTGTGCTGGATGCTGGGGGTCTGTGCGGACTGCCGGGGGTCTGAACGGGCCTGCCGGGGGTCTGTTCCGGCTGCCGGGGGTCTGTGCGGACTGCCGGTGGTCTGTGTGGGCCTGCCGGGGGTCTGTACGGGCCTGTCGGGGTCTGTGTCGGCTGCCGGGGGTCTGTGCGGACTGCCGGGGGTCTGTACGGGCTTGCCGGGGGTCTGTGCTGACTGCTGGGGGTCTGTGCGGGCCTGTCGGGGGTTGTGTGTGTGTGCAGGCATCGTCCAATGGGACTACAAGTCCCATAGGGCTATGCCTGCTACAATGACAGTGATTGACACATTAGCCAATGATGGGACAGTAGTAGTCCCATCATCCGCCTAATGTGTTGAATGTAAAAATATATATATATATATATATATATATATATATACATACTACATATATACAACATTCATACAACATACATACATACTACATACATACTTCATATTGTGATAAAACACTCTGGGATCGGCTTTGCTGGGGTCAAAGGTCACGTGCGTTCAGCATGAAACTCAGGTGCAGAGCTGGGATTCGGGTGTAACTGACACTGGGTCAGGTTTATTAACGGTGAAAGCAATGCATAAAGAAATAAAACATAAAACAAATCCTTGCCTGTCCGGCACTAACTAAACAATGGACAACCTAACTACCAACTGGCGGGCTTCTCCCGTCCAGCCAAACCACAGTTGCAGTGGGCACTGCTTCCACTCACGTGTGTCTCTCACACAGACAGGCTCTCTGTGTTCCCAGGCTGAGACACTCACACAACCACCTGACATCCTTTTATATCCACCTCCCATTATTCATTAGCAAGCAGGTGCGATACTGACCAGACTAGGCCACATAGGAAAGGAATCTGGGCGAGATATACCTGCCCTCATCCACTATTCCCACATTATTCTCACATATCCCCCCCCTCTGCTCAGACCACTTCGGTCGAGCAATGACACCCGCCAAACAGTGCACTCGGGACAGGGCATCTGCATTTCCCATCTGTACCCCTGGGCGGTGCTCCACCGTAAAAGTGTAGGCCTGCAGGGCAAGGAACCACCGGGTCACCCGGCTATTCCGTTCTTTGTTCAAGTGCATCCACTTGAGAGGGGCATGGTCAGTGATCAGCCTGAACTTTCGGCCCACCAGGTAATATTTGAGGGCCTCTAGAGCCCACTTAATGGCAAGGCACTCTTTTTCTACGACTGCATACCTTTGCTCGTGTTTATTCAGCTTCCTGCTGAGATAGAGGACTGGGTGTTCCACTCCGTTCCTCACTTGTGAGAGTACGGCCCCGATACCGGTATCAGAGGCATCCGTTTGTACCACAAACTCGCTGCGGAAGTCCGGAGTCACCAGTACGGGCTGAGAGCAAAGTGCCCGTTTTAGGCTATGGAAGGCTTCTTCAGCCACTAAACTCCATTTAATCATGATGGAGTCTTTCCCTTTTGTAAGATCCGTCAGGGGGGTAGCGATGGCTGCAAAATTGGGTATGAACCGGCGATAATAGCCGGCGATCCCCAGGAAGGCTTGCACCTGCTTCTTGTTGACAGGTTGTGGCCAGTCCTGAACCGCCTGAATCTTATCAACCTGGGGTTTAACAACACCCCTCCCAATTACATACCCCAAATACTTCTTCTTCTAGCTTCTTCTAGCCCGGTGACATTTCTTGGGGTTCGCGGTTAGACCTGCCTCCCACAGGTCATCAATCACAGCTTGTACTTTCTGGAGATGAGTCTCCCAGTTCAAGCTGTAAATGACAATGTCATCCAAATAGGCCGAAGCGTACCGCCTATGTGGCCTCAGGACTCGATCCATCAGTCTCTGGAAGGTCGCCGGTGCCCCGTGCAGTCCAAACGGCATATACACATACTGAAATAAACCTTCCGGCGTAGCAAATGCCGTCTTTTCTCTGGCAGCCTCAGCCAGAGGGATCTGCCAATACCCCTTTGTTAGATCTAGGGTCGTAATATACCGGGCTTTTCCTAACCGATCTATTAACTCGTCGACCCGGGGCATAGGATAGGCATCAAATTTTGAGACCGCATTCAGTTTCCTGAAGTCATTGCAGAACCGGATGGTGCCGTCCGGTTTAGGAATTAGCACAATCGGGCTGGACCACGCACTGTGCGATTCCTCAATGACTCCTAACTCTAACATTGCCTTCACTTCTCGGGAAACGGCTTCACGGCGCGCTTCCGGGATTCGGTAGGGCTTTACGTGAACTGTGACACCAGGTTCCGTTACGATGTCATGTTTCATTAGCATAGTCTGCCCGGGTTTTTCTGAGAAAAACTCTTGGTTGTGAAGTAGAAACTGCCTGACCTCAGTCTTTTGCCGCTCCGAGAGAGTCTCTGCAACCCGTACCTCCGGTACGGTATGCGAGAAGACAGGACGGGCCAGCTCCGCTGACAAGGCAGACCGATCCTTACAGGGCTTTATCAGATTTACATGATAAATCTGTTCAGGTTTCCGTTTACCTGCCTGATATACTTTGTAGTTTACTTCACCAACTCTTTCCTTGATCTCAAAGGGGCCCTGCCACTTTGCCAGGAACTTACTGTCCACCGTGGGGACCAGGATCAACACCCTATCTCCGGGTGCAAACGTACGGATCTTGGCGCCCCTATCATAGATTCTTTTTTGGGCTCCTTGAGCCTGTATCATGTGTTCTTTGACGATAGGCATAACAGCCGCAATACGGTCCTGCATTTGTGTGACGTGATCTATCACTGTTTTAAACGGAGTGACCTGACCCTCCCAGGTTTCTTTTGCAACGTCTAACAGTCCGCGAGGACGTCGGGCGTACAATAACTCGAAAGGCGAGAATCCCGTGGAAGACTGGGGTACTTCCCTGATGGCAAAAAGCAAATACGGAAGTAAATAGTCCCAGTTCTTCCCATCCTTGTCTATCACCTTTCTCAGCATCTGCTTCAGAGTTTTATTGAACCGTTCGACCAACCCGTCTGTTTGAGGGTGATACACGGATGTGCGTAACGGTTCGATTTGTAACAATCGGCAGAGCTCCTTCATTACCCTGGACATAAAGGGGGTCCCCTGGTCGGTGAATATCTGTTTTGGTATACCGACCCGACTAAACACATGCACCAGTTCCTTGGCAATCGTCTTGGTGGCCGTGTTACGCAAAGGGATGGCCTCCGGGTAACGAGTGGCATAATCCAAGATGACCAGGATATGTTGGTGTCCACGTGCAGACCGTGGAAGGGGCCCAACTAAATCCATCCCAATCCTCTCAAACGGGACTTCAATAATAGGTAGGGGTACCAAAGGGCTACAGAACCGGGGCTTAGGTGCAGAGGCTTGGCAGTCAGGACAAGACTCACAATATACTCGAATATCGTGATGCATGCCTGGCCAAACAAAACAGTATAATATCCTTTCGGTGGTTTTCTGGACTCCCAGGTGACCTCCCATCACATGTCCGTGGGCCAGGTCCAGCACCTGCCGCCGGTAGGGTTTTGGCACGACTAATAGTTGCACCGTATCTTCCCCCTTTTTCTCTATCTGATAGAGTAAATCATTCTCCAGAGCCATGTAAGGATATGCCAGCCTAGAGCCAGGTTCTACGGGTACCCCATTTATCACTTTTACATTTGTCCTAGCCTGAGAAGGGGTAGGATCCTTTATTTGTTCGCTTTGGAAGTCATCTTTCTGAACTTCTAAATCCGGCAAACGGGGAGGTGGACGGCGGTCGGCCTCCTCCTCTTCCCCGGTCTCCTCTGTATCACCCGCCATGACTGAAAACGGGAACTGCAGGTCATTTCCCGCAGACTCTTCCCCAGAGTCTTCCGGGGAGACCTCTTCCAGGGGTTCGGGACCCACACGCGCCCTGGGAGAAGAATCATGTACACTATTACCCTGGGGTATCAACTGATTCTCCCACAATTGCCAGAAGTGGGGAAAATCCCGGCCCAGGATAACATCATGCAATAACGCCGGGACGAGTCCCACTTTATGTTGCACAGACCCATAGGAAGTAGTAATGCATATGACCGTGGTGAGGTACGAACAGGTGTCTCCATGCACACACGTTACAGAAAATTTGTCTGATGGTCCAGTCGGGGCTGACACCAGACTGGCCTTCACCAGAGTCACCACACTTCCCGAGTCTAACAATGCCACCACCTTTTTGCCATCAACAGTTAAATCACACAAGTGTTTTTCCACATCCTTTTGACCGGCATTCACACTCACTACCCATGCAACCATAGACATGCGGTTTTTAGAGTCTGTGAGGTCGCACTGCATGGGTTCAGTAGTGACCGGACAGTTCGCAGCAATATGTCCCATCTCTTGGCAGCGGAAACACCTAACGGGCCCCTTGCTTAGACCATAGTTCGTTACTCTCGGCCTCGCAGTGCAGGCTGTCCCGTTTTCCTCCCCCACTGTCTTAGGGATTTTTCCTTCTCCCCTACTCCCTGGAACAGTCTTACCGGTTCCACGTGGAGATGATGAAGAACGAGGTGGGGTAGCGTCGTCTCGGAGTCCTTCCGCCACGGAGTAACGTTCAACCAGATCCACCAGTTGATCTGCCGTCGTAGGATTTCCATGGCTTACCCACTTCCTCAGGGCTGGCGGTAGAGCTCTCAGGTACTTGTCCATGACGACTCTCTGGATTATCTCTGGCGCTGTCAGGACCTCGGGTTGTAGCCACTTCTTCGTCACGTGGATCAGGTCGAACATCTGTGACCGCGGTGGTTTATCCGGCTGATAAGTCCATTGATGCACTCTCTGTGCACGGACAGCGGTCGTCACTCCCAGCCGGGCCAAGATCTCGGCTTTCAATTTGTCAAAGTCCTGCGCGGCTTCAGGCTCTAAGTCATAATAAGCCTTTTGGGCCTCACCGGAAAGAAACGGGGCAATCAGGCCGGCCCATCGTGCCTTCAGCCATTTTTCTCGCACCGCCGTCCGTTCAAACGTGGTCAGGTATGCCTCGACGTCATCTTCGGTCGTCATTTTCTGCCAGTACCGACTCACGTGAATCACTCTCGACTCGGCTTCCAGGTTAAGCTCAGGTAAGCCTGCCAAGCGCTGCGCCACCTGCTGGAGAAGCGAACGATCGGTAACTGTCATGTCCAGCAACTCCTTCAGCTGGGCCATCATCACCCGATTAGCTTCTTGCTGGACGGCGGTGGACTGTACCAGCGCTTTCACCACGTCCTCCATGCTCATGCTTGCAACGTGATGCCCGCGTTCTCCACCACAATGTGATAAAACACTCTGGGATCGGCTTTGCTGGGGTCAAAGGTCACGTGCGTTCAGCATGAAACTCAGGCGCAGAGCTGGGATTCGGGTGTAACTGACACTGGGTCAGGTTTATTAACGGTGAAAGCAATGCATAAAGAAATAAAACATAAAACAAATCCTTGCCTGTCCGGCACTAACTAAACAATGGACAACCTAACTACCAACTGGCGGGCTTCTCCCGTCCAGCCAAACCACAGTTGCAGTGGGCACTGCTTCCACTCACGTGTGTCTCTCACACAGACAGGCTCTCTGTGTTCCCAGGCTGAGACACTCACACAACCACCTGACATCCTTTTATATCCACCTCCCATTATTCATTAGCAAGCAGGTGCGATACTGACCAGACTAGGCCACATAGGAAAGGAATCTGGGCGAGATATACCTGCCCTCATCCACTATTCCCACATTATTCTCACAATATATACTACATTCATACAACATACATACATACTACATACATACTACATATATACTACATTCATACAGCATACATACATACTACATATATACAACATTCATACAACATACATACATACTACATACATACTACATATATACAACATTCATACAACATACATACATACTACATACATACTACATATATACAACATTCATACAACATACTTATATACATAGTACATACTACATATATACTACATTCATACAACATACATACATACATACTACATATATACTACATTCATACAACATACATACATACTACATACATACTTCATATATACTACATTCATGCAACATACATGCATACTACATACATACTACATATATACTACATTCATACAACATACATACATGCATACTACATACTACATACATACTACATTCATACAACATACATACATACATAGTACATACTACATACATACAACATGCTACAGACATACAAAATACATACTACATACATACTACATACATACTGCATACAATACATTCATACATTCATACAATACATACATATAGACATACAGTACATATAACATAGAGTACATACTCACCATCACTTGTCACTTTGTTCCCCGAAGCCAGTGTCATCTATAAAGAATATGAAAAAACCAAACAAGCAATATACTCCCTGATCTGCAGAAATCCACGAGTGTCCCACGACGATCAGCAGCATCAGCTCATGCGACCGCTCTCTAGGGGCCCCAGGAATACAATGACGGGAGGTAGGTATACTTCCGCACTGTATTCCTCTGCCAACATACATACATACATACTACATACATACTACATATATACTACATTCATACAATATACATACATACATACTACATACATACTTCATAAATACTACATTCATACAACATACATACATACTATATACATACTACATATATACTACATTCATACAACATACATACATACTACATATATACTACATTCATACAACATACATACATACTACATATATACTACATTCATACAACATACATACATACTACATACATACTACATATATACTACATTCATACAACATACATACATAGTACATACTACATACATACTACAGACATACAACATACATAAAACATGCTACAGACATACAACATATATACTACATACATACTACATACTACATACAATACATTCATACATTCATACAATACATACATATAGACATACAGTACATACAACATAGAGTACATACTCACCATCACTTGTCACTTTGATCCCCGAAGCCAGTGTCATCTGTAAAAAATATTAAAATAGCAAACAAGTGATATACTCCCTGATCTGCATAAATCCACGTGTGCCCCACGATGATCTCCCGTGGAGAACAGCAACATCAGCTGATGTGACCGCTCTCTCAGGAATACAATGACTGGAGGTTGGTATCCTTCCGCATTGTATTTCTCCGCCACTGTAAAAAAATAGTCCCTAGTCTCACTTTTGGCATTGCTGTGTGAAAAAGTTCCCACGCAGCTTTGGCCATAAAGTGAGACCAGTGAACTATAGTAACCTCTCAGTGATGCACTGCAGAAGATTGTCGTGGAACACTCGTGGATTTCTGCGGGTCAGGGAGTATATTGGTTGTTTGTTATTTTAATATTTTTTACAGTGAGCTGACACTGGCTTCGGGGATCAAAGTGACAAGTGATGGTGAGTATGTACTCTATGTTATATGTACTGTATGTCTATATGTATGTATTGTATGAATGTATGAATGTATTGCATGTAGTATGTATATAGTATGTATGTTGTATGTATGTTGTATGTATGTAGCATGTTGTATGTATGTTGTATGTATGTAGTAAGTATGTAGTATGTATGTATGTATGTTGTATGAATCTAGTATATATGTAGTATGTATGTAGTATGTATGTATGTTGTATGAATGTAGTATATATGAAGTATGTATGTAGTATGTATGTATGTTGTATGAATGTAGTATATATGTAGTAGGTATGTATTATGTAGTATGTATGTATGTTGTATGAATGTAGTATATATGTAGTATGTAGTATGTATATATGTAGTATGTATGTATGTTGTATGAATGCAGTATATATGAAGTATGTATGTAGTATGTAGTATGTATGTATGTTGTATGAATGTAGTATATATGTAGTATGTATGTATTATGTAGTATGTATGTATGTTGTATGAATGTAGCATATATGAAGTACTAGCTGAAGAGCCCGCGATGCCCGGGCATAGTAACTAACTGTGGTTAGTTATAACAAATTATAATTATCCTCCATCCCATAGTCCCATGCCCATATACCCATCATACATATCCGCCATCCCATAGTCCCGTTCCCATATACCCATCAAACATATCCTCCATATCATAGTCCCATGCCCATATACCCATCATACATATTCTTCATCCCATAGTCCCATGCCCATATACCCATCATACATATCCTTCATCTCATAGTCCCATGCCCATATACCTATCACACATCCTCCATCCCATAGTCCCATGCCCATAAACCCATCATACATATCCTCCATCCCATAGTCCCGTACCTATATACCCATCATACATATCCTCCATCCCATAGTCCCATGCCCATATACCCATCATACATATCCTCCATCCCATAGTCTTGTGCCCATATACCCATCATACATATCCGCCATCCCATAGTCCCGTGCCCATATACCCGTCATACATATCCTCCATCCTATAGTCCAGTGACCGTATACCCATCACACATCCTCCATCCCATAGTCCCATGACCATATACATATCCGCCATCCCATAGTCCCGTGCCCATATACCCATCAAACATATCCTCCATCCCATAGTCCAATGCCCATATACCCATCACACATCCTCCATCCCATAGTCCCGTGCCCATATACATATCCGCCATCCCATAGTCCCGTGCCCATATACCTGTCATACATATCCTCCATCCCATAGTCCAGTGCAAAAATATACCCATCACACATCCTCCATCCCATAGTCCCGTTCCCATATACCCATCATGCATATCCTCCATCCCATAGTCCGGTGCCCATATACCCATCACACATCCTCCAATCCATAATCAACCATTATGACATTGTAATGAGCGGCGGCGGGGCTTGCAACCTTTGATGACATCAGCGTCGCCATGGCAACCATTGTGACATCATAATGAGGGGCGGGGCTTGACACGCACACACTGCTTCCCCAGTATGCAAATAGGGGCATTATGACATCATAGTGAGGGGCGGGGCTTGACGCGCACACACTTTTCCCCCCAGTATGTAGATAGGGGCAAAATTGTTTGGTGAATTGGAACGTGCGGGGTTAAAATTTCGCCTCACAACATAGCTTAGGACGCTCTCGGGGTCCAGACGTGTGACTGTGCCAAATTTTGTGGCTGTAGCTGCGACGGTGCGGATGCCTATCCCGGACATACAAACATACACACACACACACATACATACATACATACATACACACATACACACTTTGAGCTTTATATATTAGATGTATGTAGTATGTAGTATGTATGTATGTTGTATGAATGTAGTATATATGTAGTATGTAGTATGTATATATGTAGTATGTATGTTTTTGGTTTTTTTTACTTTCAACACATCAGCCAGATGATGGGACTACTACTGTCCCATCATTGGCTAATGTGTCAATCACTGTCATTGTAGCAGGCATAGCCCAATGGGACTTGTAGTCCCATCGGACGACGCCTGCACACACACACAACCCCCGGCAGGCCCGTACAGACCCCCGGCAGGCTCGCACAGACCCCCGGCAGCCCGCACAGACCCCCGGCAGGCCCGCACAGACCCCCGGCAGGCCCGAACAGACCCCCGGCAGGCCCGAACAGACCCCCGGCAGGCCCGCACAGACTCCCGGCAGCCCGTACAGACCCCGGCAGGCCCATACAGACCCCTGGCAGGCCCGTACAGACCCTCGGCAGCCCACACAGACCCCCGGCAGGCCCGTACAGACCCCCGGCAGGCCCACACAGACTCCCGGCAGCCCGTACAGACCCCCAGCAAGCCCGTACAGACCCCCGGCAGGCCCACACAGACCCCCGGCAGCCCCGCACAGACCCCCGGCAGCCCCGCACAGACCCCCGGCAGGCCCGTACAGACCCCCCGGCAGCCCGCACAGCCCCCTGGCAGGCCCGCACAGACCCCTGGCAGCCCGTACAGACCCCCGGCAGGCCCGTACAGACCCCCGGCAGGCCCACACAGACTCCCGGCAGCCCGTACAGACCCCCGGCAAGCCCGTACAGACCCCCGGCAGGCCCACACAGACCCCCGGCAGCCCCGCACAGACCCCCGGCAGGCCCGCACAGACCCCCGGCTGGCCCGTACTGACCCCCGGCAGCCCGCACAAACCCCCAGCAGGCCCGCACAGACCCCCGGCAGCCCGCACAGACCCCCGGCAGGCCCGTACAGACCCCCGGCAGGCCTGCACAGACAACCGGCAGGCCCGCACAGACCGCGCATCATGATGACATCATTTCAGCAGCCAATCACAGACATGCCATTAGTTAACATGGCTAACACAACTGGCTCATTGCATTATGGGAACTTCCGATTCCAGTATTCGATATTGTAAAAATATCTGTACTCGGTATCGGAACTCCGATACAGCGAATATCGGCCGATACCCGATATTTGCAGTATCGGAATGCTCAACACTACTTACAACGTATCGAAGCCTCGGTTTGCTTTCTTGTAGCAATGCTTAATTAAGACTCAGGATTGGGTTGAGACATTGCTTACTGCTATCTTACGAATCATCAATCTCTGTTATATATATTTTTTTTTCAACAGCAAACTTTTTATTGAATTAAATCTTATAACAGTAATAACTTGTTTACACAATTACATCAATATAGCAGTCATGTCCAAATAATCACCACTAGTATAAACCAATTCCAAATTGGATATTATAGGAGAGGGAAGGAAAAGAAAGGATCATACAGAAGGAAAGGGCGCCAAGATTGGACACAGAAGGTAAATTAATGGATAGTAGGGAGGGGGGGAATGAGCTTTAGGAGCTTTATTTTAAACATTTTTGAATACCAATCTGGCCAATCTGATTATGAGAAGACCAGATAAAACAGGGAAAATATTAACCCCTTAAGCCCCAAGGGTGGTTTGCACGTTCATGACCAGGCCAATTTTTACAATTCTGACCACTGTCCCTTTATGAGGTAATAACTCTGAAACGCTTCCATGGATCCCGGTGATTCTGACATAGTTTTCTCGTGACATATTGTACTTCATGTTAGTGGTAAAATTTCATTCAAATAACTTGCGTTTATTTGTGAAAAAAACGGAAATTTGGCGAAAATTTCGCAATTTTCCAACTTTGAAATTTTATGCCCTTAAATCACAGAGATACGGCACACAAAAAACTTTATAAGTAACATTTCCCACATGTTTACTTTACATCAGCACAATTTTGGAACCAAAATTTTTTTTTGTTAGGAAGTTATAAGGGTTAAAAATTGACCAACGATTTCTCATTTTTGTAACACCATTTTATTTTTACGGACAACATCACATTTGAAGCCACTTTGAGGGGTCTATATGATAGAAAATACCCAAAAGTGACACCATTCTAAAAACTGCACCCCTTAGGCTGGTTTCACATTAGCGCATTTTCAGCGCGCGCACGGCCGGGGGTAGCTCCGCCCCCGAGCCGGCTCTCTGCCCGGCGTGCCCGCCCCTTGCTTGTAGCGCCGCCTACTAGCGGACAGCGGCGCCTGCGATCGGCGCACCCTATCTTTAGCATAGGGTGCGCAGATCGTGCGCAGGCCGTGCGCTAGTTGCGCTTTGACCTGCGCTGCGCACTTTCGACGGTGCGCCGTGCGCGCCAAAATCAAACTTTTCGGATTTTGGCGCGCACGGCGCACCGTCAAAAGTGCGCAGCGCAGGTCAAAGCGCAACTAGCGCACGGCCTGCGCACGATCTGCGCACCCTATGCTAAAGATAGGGTGCGCCGATCGCAGGCGCCGCTGTCCGCTAGTAGGCGGCGCTACAAGCAAGGGGCGGGCACGCCGGGCAGAGAGCCGGCTCGGGGGCGGAGCTACCCCCGGCCGTGCGTGCGCTGAAAAAGCGCTAATGTGAAACCGGCCTTAAGGTGCTCAAAACCACATTCAAGAAGTTTATTAACCCTTTAGGTGCGTCACATGAATTTTTGAATATTTATAAAAAATGAACATTTAACTTTTTTTCACAAAAAAAATAATTCAGGTTCAATTTTTTTATTTTACCAAGGGTAACAGGAGAAATTGGACTGCAAAATTTATTGTGCAATTTGTCCTGAGTACACTGATACCTGATATGTGGGGGGAACCACTGTTTTGGTGCATGGCTGAGCTCAGAAGGGAAGGAGCGCCGTTTTTTAATTTTTTTCAATGCAAAATTGGCTGGAATTCAGATCGGACGCCATGTCACGTTTGGAGAGCCCCTGATGTACCTAAACAGTGGAAACCCCCCACAAGTGACCCCATTTTGGAAACTAGACCCCCCAAGGAATTTATCTAGATATGTGGTGAGAACTTTGAACCCACAAGGGCTTCACAGAAGTTTATAACGTACAGCGGTACAATTAAAAAATCATATTTTTTCCACAAAAATGATCTTTTCACCCTCAATTCTTATTTTTTCAAGGGTAACAGGACCCTAAAAGTTATTGTGCAATTTGTCCTGAGTACGCTGATACCCCATATGTGGGGGTAGACCACTATATGGGCGCATGGCAGAGCTCGAAAGGAAAGCAGCGCCATTTGACGTTTTTGGCTGGAATTGAGATCGGACACCATGTCGCGTTTGGAGAGCCCCTGATGTACCAAAACAGTGGAAACCCCCACAAGTTACACCATTTTGTAAACTAGACCCCCCCAAGGAACTTATCTAGATGTGTGGTGATCTCTTTGAACCCCCCAGTGCTTCACAGAAGTTTATAACGCCCGGGCGTGAAAATAACAAAATCGTATTTTCTCCACAAACATGATCTTTTAGTCACCAATTTTTTTATTTTCCCAAGGGTACCAGGAGAAATTGGACCCCAAAAATTGTTGTCCAATTTGTCCTGAGTACGCTGATACCCCATATGTGGGAGAAAACTACTGTATGGGCACACGTCGGGGCTCGGAAGGGAAGTAGTGACATTTTGGAATGCAGACTTTGATGGCATGGTCTGCTGGTGTCATGTTGCTTTTGGGGAGCCCCTGATGTACCTAAACAGTGGAAACCCCCCACAAGTGACCCCATTTTGGAAACTAGACCCCCTAAGGAACTTATCTAGTTGTGTGGTGAGCACTTTGAACCCCCCAGTGCTTCACAGTAGTTTATAACGACCGGGCGTGAAAATAAAAAACTGTATTTTTTCCACAAACATGATCTTTTAGTCCCCATTTTTTTTATTTTCCCAAGGGTAACAGGAGAAATTGGACCCCAAAAGTTATTGTCCAATTTGTCCTGAGTACGCTGACACCCCATATGTGGGAGAAAACTACTGTATGGGCACACGTCGGGGCTCGGAAGGGAAGTAGTGACGTTTTGGAATACAGACTTTGATGGAATAGTCTGCGGGTGTCATGTGCATTTGGAGAGCCCCTGATGTACCTAAACTATTGAAACTCCTCACAAGTGACCCCATTTTGGAAACTAGACCCCCCCCCGGAACTTATCTAGATGTGTGGTGAGCACTTTGAACCCCCAAGTGCTTCACAGAAGTTTATAACGCCTGGGCGTGAAAATAAAAAAATCATTTTTTTCCACAAAAATTATATTTTTGCTCCCTATTTTTTTTTTTCCTAAGGGTAACAGGAGAAATTGGACCCAAAAGTTGTTTTGCAATTTGTCCTGAGTAGGCTGATACTCCATATGTGGGGGTAAAACACTGTTTGGGCGCATGGCAGAGCTTGGAAGGGAAGGACCACCGTTTGACTTTTTCAACTCAGAATTGGCTGGAATTGAGATCAGACGCCATGTTGCATTTGGAGAGCACCTGATGTGCCCAAACAGTGGAAACCCCCAATTCTAACTCCAACCCTAACCCCAACACACCCCTAACCCTAATCTCAGCCCTAACCCTAGCCCTAACCCTAGCCCTAACCCTAACCCTAGCCCTAACCCTAGCCCTGACCCTAGCCCTAACCCTAATGGGAAAATGGACATAAATACATTTTCTTTTAATTTTATTATTTTTCCCTAACTAAGGGAGTGATGACGGGGGGTTTGATTTACTATTTATAGCAGGTTTTTTTATTTGGCAGCTGTCACACGCTAAAAGGCGCTTTTTCTTGAAAAATAGTTTTTGCATCACCACATATTGAGATCTATAATTTTTCCGTATTTTGACCCACCGAGTCATGTGAGGTCTTATTTTTTGGCAGGACGAGTTGACGTTTTTATTGGTACCATTTTTGGGTCATGTGACATTCTTTGATCGCTTTTTATTCCAATTTTTGGGACGCAGAATGAACAAAAACCAGCGTTTCATGAATTTCTTTTGGGGGGTGCGTTTACACCGTTCCGCGTGCGGTAATATTGATAAAGCCCTTTTGTTCTTTGGGTCAGTACGGTTACAGCGATACCTCATTCATGTCTTTTTTTATGTTTTGTCGGTTTTATGCAATGAAAACTATTTTATATAAAAAATAATTATTTTTGCATCGCTTTAGTCTGCGAGCTATAACTTTTTTATTTTTTCGCTGATGATGCTGTATGGCACCTCGTTTTTGCGGGACAAGATGACGTTTTCAGCGGTACCATGGATATTTATATGCGTCTTTTTGATCGCGCGTTATTGCACTTTTTGCTCGGCGGTATGATAATAAATCATTATTTTTTGCTTCGTTTTTTATTTTTTAAGGTGTTCGCTAAAAGGGTTAACTAATGGGACAGTTTTATAGGACACCAAATATGTGTACTTTTATTGTTTTGGGGTTTTTTTATTTCCAAAAAATGAATTTATTGGGGGAATTTTTTTTTTTTCTAATTTATTTGGCGATTTTTTTAAACTTATGTAAACACTTTTTTTTTTAACTTTATTACATTGTCCCTGGTGGGACATCACTGTCTTGTGACAGAACGCTGATCTGTCACATCACAGATCACTGTGACAGATCAGCGATCTGTCACAGGCAGTGCAGCAGGCTTCCTCGTGCCTGTGCTTTGCTGGCACTGAGGAAGCCGGCTCCCTGCAGGCCCCTGAAGGTCCCGGTCGCCATCTTATAAACAGGGAGGAAATGGTTGAGGAGGTAAAAGTGGCTGGGACCCTAGGAGGTAGCGACCATGCTATATTAGAATTTTGGATAACTAGAGGAGGAAGACCTGTGAAGACTCAGACGTCAAGGTTAGATTTCAGAAAGGCAGATTTTAAGGGATTCAGAAAGAGAATTGGAGGGATCCAATGGCTGGATATCCTTAAAGACAAAAATGTCCAGGAAGGATGGGAAATCTTGAAAAATGAAATTCTCAAAGCACAATTGTTAACAATTCCGAAAAGAGGGAAGAATAGGAAGCATTTAAGGAAACCAGGATGGATAAACAAGGAACTTAAGCACATGCTAAAAAGGAAGAAAAAATGTTTATAAAATGGAAAGAGGGAGGCATATCTAAAGAAGAATATAATGCTGTCTGCAGAAACTGCAGGGCACAAATCAGATTATCTAAAGCTGAAAATGAATTGAGGCTTGCAAGAGATGTCAAAAGCAATAATAAAGGATTTTGGGGATATGTCAAAAGTAAAAGAAAAGTCAAAGATGCTATAGGATTTTTACAGGATGAAAATGATGAAATGGTAAGACAGGATGTTGAGAAGGCTGAACTTTTAAATTCCTATTTTGCATCTGTTTTCTCTCAGAAAGGAAATGTAACATCAACTGTTCTTCACTGTCCTTCACTGTCCAGTGACGTTATAGCGATATTGCTAGCGATATCGCTTAGTGTGACAGGCCCTTAAGTCTGCCACTTGATTCCAGAATCCTCTTATCTTGGGGCACCACACCACACATGACCCAGATCCCCTTCTTTTCCACATACCTTCCAGCATAATGAGGAATATGATTTGCTACATTTGGAAATTTTATAAGGGGTCAGATACCAGTTCATATGTAGCTTCTTTAGTTGTTCAAGATGACTAATGCAGGAGTACCTTTGAGTGAAAGTGGCAGCAGTCCACCAGTGTTCAGGGGTGGATGAGAAAGTGAGTGCTTTCTCCCAGACATTCATATAGGGGAGTTTGACCGACTACACTGGCAAATTAAGAGTGCTATAAAACAGAGACAATCCATGTTTATTTGGATATTCTACTTTAAAGTATTTCTGCATCGTGTTTGATAGATCAGGGCTTCACCAAGGTGGAAATGTACATTAATGGATAAAATGACGAATTTGGAGGTACTGATAAAAGCACTTTTTGGGAATCTTATAAAGTTGGGACAAATCTGGAAAGGAGGGGGAGACACCAAAGAGTTTGTCCAGGGTACTTAAACCTGACTGTACCCACAGGTCTAGCGACAACCCAGAGATGTGTGCCTCCATTGCTTTTACAGAAATGAATGTACATAGGGATTTTGTCAATGTTCTATCAAGGTTACTCCAATAAGAAATCAATGAGGACGTCATATGTAAGGGAAAATTCTAATTCAGGGCTTAGTAGTTCAATCTCTAGCAAAAGTCTAGACCTGTGGGGAGCAAACTGTCTTTCTATTTGGAGCCATCTATAATTAAGATCCCCAGCCCACCAATCATTTGCAGCCTTGAGTATGGCTGCCTTATGGTACAAAGATAGATTTGGTAGACAAGTGCCACCACGGGAATATTGGAAATGCGGAGCCCCGACCGCCACCCTTGTTTTTTTGTTTTTCCAAATAAAATTACCCAGTAGGGATTGTAGGCGCCCTATCATTCTAGATGGGAGTTTGAGGGGGAGACTTCTAAACAAGTAGGTAATCTTAGGCAGCAACATCATTTTTACCATTTGTATTTTCCAAACGTGTAATATATATGGGGAATATAATAGACTTTGTGGCATTTAATTTATAATATGAGATTCTGGAGAATTCAGTTAGGGTGTCCATGCCCACCAGTGACCCCTCCACGCCGGTGAGAGATAATATCACATAATCTGCATACAATCCCACTACATGGTCCATATCTCCCACACGGACACCATGTATGCTTGGATTAGTTCTAAGAGCCTCTGCCAGTGCCTCCATTAGCAAAGCAAAGATAACCGATGAAAGAGGTCAGTCCTGCCGGGTGCCATTAGACACCACAAAGGTGAAGCCAGACACACTCACCACCACATTCAGATTAGAATATAGGGCCAATATAGCTTTTTTAATACCTCCCACAAATCCAAACTTATCAAGAACCTCTCCCATATAACCTCAGTGCATTCTATCAAACACCTTCTCGGCGTCAAGTGACAACAGTATACCAGAGAGTTTACTAGTCTCCATTATCTCCAACAGATCTATTACTCTTCTAGTGCCATCCTTGGCCTGTCTTCCAGGGACAAACCCAACCTGGTCAGGTACTATCAGAGAGGGAAGAACTGACATTCTGGCCACCAGGATTTTAGAGAATATTTTTAGATCACAGTTTATTAAGGAGATAGGCTGCAAATTCAACGCGCCGACCTGGGTCATCCTCGTTGAGATACTACAGCAGCTGGATTTTGTAAGGGTGCCATTTGTGAGTAGCTAACATCCGCCGAAGGGTTATTCGACTGATGCCAGATCGGCGTGCTGAATTTGCACAATGGACAAAACAAAAATTGGAACAGGACCCTCAGTTTACACAGAACATTATTTTCAGTGACTAGGCAAACTTTTTTGGGTGGGCCATTTATATGGATACACCTAAATAAAATGGGAATGGTGACCGTTTTCTTGCGTAGGGTGTCTTGCATTGAAATCTGCTGCAATGACCCGGGTACTACGTTCACCAGACGTCAACACAATTTCTATCCGCTTCTCATGTGTTAACCTCTGTGACATGTCAATGACTGTAAACAAAGATAAACTTGTAAATAACTCATGAAAATATAAAGTTATGTTAAAACCAAGCACATCATTGTTTTCCTTGTGAAATTCTTAATAAGTTTGATGTGTCACATGACCCTCTTTTCCATTAGAAAAAATAAAGTTGGATCAAAAGTGGCCGACTTCAAAATGGCCACCATGGTCACCACCCATCTTGAAAAATTTTTCCCCTTCCTTATGCTAATGTGCCACAAACAGGAATTTGATATCACCAGCCATTCCCATTTTATTTAGGCCTATCCATATACATGGCCCACCCTGTAGTATGGCG
Source organism: Dendrobates tinctorius (assembly GCF_039654945.1). Taxonomy (NCBI): domain Eukaryota; kingdom Metazoa; phylum Chordata; class Amphibia; order Anura; family Dendrobatidae; genus Dendrobates; species Dendrobates tinctorius. The sequence goes on along the minus strand of NW_027361713.1, from coordinate 10,003,716 downwards.
CCGTCTGTGGTGGTGGGACTATGCATTGGTGGTAGTGTGGTTTAAATATCCTGGGACCAGGAAGTGTGTGGACAAAATGATGAGAGAGAGACTTGGGTTAGAAGCGCTGTGGGGGCATGCACAGAAACTGTCCCAGGGTGATGAGAGAAAGGCTTGAATATGAGAATCGCCGGGACCACGTGCGCATGCGCAGTAGTGTTAGTAGTGTGCCCAGACTGAGGCTTGGAACGCACACAGTCTAAATCGTATGTTCTGTGGGTAGTTGGTTGTACGAGGCATGCATGGAGTAATAGACACCAAGAAAGGCCAGACGGATAGTTATAAATGTAACGGAGCTTGTTTTAAGCACAGAGGAAGCCATGGGTTGTTGAGAATATGAGGTAAAGGAGGAAATTGGATATAAAATTAACATGGAAACTAGCTTGGCCCATGCAAAATTTTCGCACATTGGACATCGGGGGCGCAGGCAATTTCAGAAGAAGCAAGCTGGTCAAATGTAAATGTATTTCATGAGATGATGAACACAGACAGGTATTTATATATCATACACCAAAAGACATGAGTCTAAATTGCCAAATGTATAAATTTTATTAAATGCCATAGCATGATATACATCACTCACTAAAGAACATGAATAAAAAAGGAACACTGCTATCCAAATAGGGAGCCTATATTGCACAATTGCCCAAGACAATATATACTTGATGAAATAAGTACATGAGGACTTCATACATATACTAAACAGAGGTTACAACCATGGAAAATACATCTGAACTGAAAAAGACTTTCCACAGTGGAAACAGGCATAACCAATCAACAGATTCATATGGATTCCAGGTATACATATTCTACAACTCAGCTATCACTAAGTACCTCGACCATATAGCATAATGATATGAGCCAAAATTTAGTAGATGAAAGGTATATAAACCAAGGGACTTACATAGTTAAAGTGAATGGCACTGGCTTCCCTGTCGCCCCAACGCGCGTTTCGCTTCTTCGTCAGGAGAAGCAGCTTTGTGGTAGTGTGGTTTGGGGTACTGTGGTGCCACCTGCAGGTCATTTTTCCATACTACAGGTGGCACCACAGTACTTTTTACTGAGGACTTTCCGTTCTTTGATCCATTGTTTCTACCAACTTCTAATTAAATTACACTCTATTTCCACAGCCCCAGTTGGGACTTCTATTCTTCCATTTGCTTCTATTTAGTCTCATGGTGGTTCTCTAACTTTCAAGGTCAGTATTTTCTCCTCCATCATGTCTCCACCACACCCACCAATGTTCTGTGTATCATCATATATTGACTATAATTTCCCAAACTTCTCTTTTATGTAAATTTTTTTTGTAATTCTTTGAATTCTTATTACTATGGTATTATATGTACAAACAGTCATGTCCTAAGGGATTGTTATTTCTATTATTATTTGATGGTACTATGCCCACATATGCTTATATGTATGTACATAGGTATTTACAGTATATTAACTGTCGCACAACAACTTTGTTCTATATTAATTTTTATTTATTCATTCCATATATTTTCTGTGTGTTATTTTGGTTATGCTTAATCTTGTATGCTAATTTTCGTATGTTTACCTTACAGTGAGGTCTGACAAAGACCCAAGACAGGGTCGAAACATTACCTTGTTAACTTGACAACATGCTTTTCATTTTTATGAGTGCAGCTTTTTTTCTCTTGGTTATGCTTTTTTGGACCCAGTCCAAGTCCAACTAGCACCTGAGACATCTACAGAGTGCACGTCATTCACCCTCTTATTATTAATGACTGGATTATGACATTGCAGCCAAGGAAACCCCAAAACCAAACCAGTAGGGAGGTTGTCCAGAACAAAAGAAGCTATATGCTCCAGATGAACAGACCCCACCTTAAGGACGAATTCTTTAGTAACAAAGCGGATCCCATCCTTGGTGAATGGGGTTGAGTCAATAGCCACCAGTCACATGGGTTTGTCCAACCCGACTGTCCTTATCTCACAGTGGGCCACCAACCTCGAGTCAATCAAGTTTACTGAAGACCCACAGTCCACAAAAGCAGAAGAGGGAAAAAAACAATCCACTTTTAACAATAGTTTGAAGACTGACGAAAAAAGTACCTGTGGGTCTAGGTAACCTCCTCGGCGGTTACCCAGACCTAGTCATTCCCGAGACCTTGGAATTCGGGGGACAGGATGGACAGTCTTTTATCCAATGACCCGGCTCTCTACAATAGCAGAGTTTTTTCTCTCTGCGACATCTTCTTTCATTTCCTTCATGGAGACAGCCCCCACCTCCATGGGCTCAACTGACGATGAAGGCTCCAGTTTCACTGGTAACAGAGGAGCATCTCTTTGCACAACACCTCTCTCTCTCTCAGCCTACAGTCCATATGGACGGCCAGGGTCATGGCCTTCTCCAGAAAGTCGGGAGATGGGTGCAGGGCCAAGGCATCCTTTAAATGCTCGGAGAGTCCCCATTGGAATTTTCTACTGAGTGCCGAGTCGTTCCAGGAAACCTGGGGTGCCCATCGCCTGTACTCGGAACATTACCACTCAGCAGAGTGCTTTCTCTGGGTAAGACTAAAAGCTGTTTGATTATTTTCATTTAATTTCCATGTATTTTGGTGTGCTGAAAAAGAAAAAAATTTTGAAAAAAATCCTGGACATCAGGATTTGCCACAAGATGCAAAATTCTCTTCAAATTTAGTAAATTTTTCTCAATTTTTGTTTTTTTTTTATCTTAGGGTTTTGAAAGTCAAAATTACTATTAATTAAAAGACATCAATGCATTGAAGATATACAATGCCAAAAAAATATAACTTTCAAAGAAAAGAACTTGCAGAGTGAGCTAATGAAACCAGCATCAACATGTTGCAAGCTGAACGAGTGAGCTCTGACATGCCCTGGCTTGTTTCAATTGTTTTATCTTGGTTCTCACCTGTTCACACTTTTTAATCTCAGTTCGTGTTAGCTCGTCATATTCAACCGTGTTTCCCAAAATTAGCATTATGGCTCAGCGTAATTCGCCTCACAGTTTCTGTTACATTTTTGGTGAATATACAGTGTTGAAGCAACAGCTGAATATTACAGACTTTGTGAAAAAAGTATACTTCGCATATTTCGGACTAAAGCTTGGAAATCAAGATAAAGCTTGGGCCCCTCATAAAGTGTGCAAACGGTGTGTTGAAGACCTCCGAAATTGGTTCAAGGGTAAGAAAAAAGCTTTCCGTTATGGGATTACTATGGTATGGCGAGAGCAAAAGAACCATAGTGACGATTGTTACTTTTGTTCATGCGATGTGAAAGGGTATAATTCAAAATGGAAGCATTCCATTTCATACCCCAATATTCACTCAGCAATTCGTCCCATCCCCCATGGCACAGATATACCAGTACCAAAGGCCCCTGCTACCTTGGAAAAGATAACTAGCTCCGATGAAGGTGGAGTCATACCTGAACCAGATGATGAATCAAGTTCTGACTTTGAAGATGATACAAGACCAAAATTGTTTTCCCAGGAGGAGATGAATGATTTGGTAAGAGACTTGAATCTTCCCAAAGATGCTGCAGAGTTACTCAGATCAAGGCTCAAAAGCAAGAATTTATTGTTGCCAGGAGTGTCTTTTTCATGGTTCAGACATCGTGAAGACGAGTTCGTTCCTTACTTTGCCCAGGAAGATAAGTTGGTTTATTGCATCGATGTCGAAGGTTTGATGGGTCAATTCAAAATCCAATATGATTCAGCGCAATGGTGTCTTTTTATAGATTCTTCTAAAAGAAGTCTCAAAGCAGTTTTACTCCACAACGGCGGTTTTTATGCTTCCATCCCTGTAGGTCATTCCGTACACCTCAAGGAAACCTATGAAAACTTGGAATTGGTTCTTCGTAAACTTAAATATGAAGACCACACGGTTGGCAAGTGTGCGGGGATTTGAAAGTCTTGTGCATGCTGCTCGGGCAACAAGCTGGGTATACCAAATACCCTTGTTTACTGTGTCTATGGGACAGTCGAGACCGACAAAATCACTGGACCAAGAAGAATTGGCAGCCGAGGGTGCTCACAGTTGGTGAAAAAAAATGTCCTCCGAGAAACTTTGGTTCCTCCCCATTAAGTTCTTCTACCACCTCTCCACATCAAATTGGGATTGATGAAGCAATTCGTAAAATCACTTCCAAAAGATGGAGAATGCTTCACCAAGTTTCCAGGCCTCTCGGAGGCAAAATTGAAGGAAGGTGTGTTCGTCGGACCAGACATTAGAAGGCTTATAGCTGATCAAGAGTTTATCAATACCATGTTGCATCCTCAAAAAGAAGGGTGGATTGCATTTAAAGAGGTCGTAGAGAAATTTTTAGGCAATAACAAAGACCCTGACTACAAAAAAATCGTCGGACGAATGCTGAAAGCATTTCAAGCTTTAGGTTGCCTGATGAGTTTGAAAGTGCATTTCCTCCATTCCCACCTTGACAACTTTCCTGAAAATTTGGGAGCTGTGAGTGAAGAGCAAGGTGAACGATTCCACCAGGACATTAAAGAGATGGAAAGAAGATACCAGGGAAGATGGAGCATTACAATGATGGCAGACTACTGTTGGATGCTTCAGAGAGACATTACAGATGCTACTGTGGCGCCCCTGAGGCTTCAGTCACCACAGAGGTACTGCACCTTCTCCTAAGGTGTAGTGCCCCACCATCCAGGTAGGCTGGGAACTCCTTTCCGCATTCCAACACCTGCACCTCACACACTGGATAGTTCAGCAGGGACCCATCCATGCTTTATGCTGGAAAGGTCAGAGGGTGCCTTTTGTGGTCCCTGGCTTCGTAACACAAGAGGTGCTGGGGAGGTGGGTGGAGTTAAATATAAAAGAGAGGGAAGGTGTAGGATTTCAGGTCAGTCTGGGGTGAGTCCCAGAGAAGGAGGTCAGTCAGACGAGGGTCTGAGAGAGAGAGAGCAGGCTGACAGCAAGTCAGCCTGAGAGGAGCTCAAGGCGGAGGAAGGCAGTCAGTCAGGAGAGGCTGAGGACTGGTCTTAGTGGAACGAGCTCCCTAGGGAAGGAAGAGAAGGAGAAAGAGATGTAGACTGGAGACTACAGATTCCATAAGAGAGATAGAACAGATCGGAACGAAGGAGAATAGAAGGACGGTGGGAAGCAGGTTGAGAAAGAGAGATGACCCTTCCAGTCCAGAGTGCAAAGGCCGGGGCCCGGTCCCCGAGGTTGATTGGATCTTGATGTCCGGCAACAGACACCGGAGGAGTAGTGAGCTGCTAACGCCTTACTCCCATCATAGACTTGGGACACAACAGCACTTGGATAGAGAGCCAGGACGCAGAGAGGAGTCCCCGAAGCAAGCTACAGCTGTCTGTCATACAAGTAGAGACTAGGAACACCTATAGAGAGGCATTCCAGGGTAACTAAGTACTGGAGTGCTTCGCACCTAAAGGCGCATTGGAGGAGTCGTTCAGTAAGGTACATATTGTCGGAGTGTGGAGGGGAGAATCCTATCCTGCCTGGAGGTTGGCTGGGGCCCAGACCCAAAGAACACAGTGCGGAGGCAGGCAGTTGTGTGAACTGCAAACAGTGAGTAAAGCTTTGGAACCGCATACTCTGGTGTCCTCCAGTTATTCCAGCACCACTACACCTGGGTACCTGCACCTACACCTGCGCCTCCCCGCCATTACTTCATCTACAATGCCCTGGGACTACAGCTCCACCTGTGGGGAGCTTTACCATCTAAGCTGCGCATACCATCAGTCCCAGAGGATTTGCCCGCAGCGTCGGCCTAACATCACACTTGCCGAGCACCACAGGTGGCGTCACAAACTTTCCATATAAACTATATTACAAACATCACCGCCATTGATATTGGGCGCCCAGGGCCACGGACCGGGTCACCGCTACTGTGACACATTCATCCCCCTGACACCGGCCCGGTTCTGAGTACCCCGCTGCCCTGGGTGTGAGGGGCGACCCAATTTTGGCGTCATGAACAGGATGACGAGACCCGATGCCATCGGGTTCTGTGTGCCTTGGATTTACAACTTTTGAAAATGTGCAGAAGACCAAATTTAATAGACTGTAAAATGGACATTAGAAATGGCCGCTGGCGCGGAGAAGAAGGGCGTGAGGAGATGGGAGGTCCTAAGAAAAGACCGCGAAGAGTCTTGGGCCTTCCCTGCCTGAAATACTATGTGACAGATGCATGGCCCACCCACCGAGGGGTTCGTATACTGGCTTGGTATGGAGGCGCTGAAAGAAGACGCCGCCCCCGGAAGGAGGGGCAGAGGAAGCCAGTGGCGAGCAGAAGGGTGGAGCAAGTAGAACGCCAGAACGCCATTTTAGAGAGTGAAGGAAGGACACCTGCAGAGCGCGGGGAAACGGATCCCCCTGGCGCCATGGCTGACGGCTCCAACCCGAACTCCGGAATGAACCGCCAGCAGCTAGAAGATGAATTGCTGAGCTGACCACCCGACTGCGGCTGAGGCAGGAGGCCTTGGAGAGACTGAGCCGGCAGCGCGCCCAGGAGGAGCCTACATCTGCGGTGACTGCCGCCGCTGCACCGGAGCAGAGACCACACCGCCAGGAGGCCCCAGGTACATCTGATGTCCGACAACTGGGAAGGCCCTGGGGTGCACCACGGTTGCAGCGGCTGGCCAGGTCATGCTAGATCTGGTCTGGGACCCGGATACCAGTCCCTGGGGGGGAACACCGGAACCCCTGAAGGTGGCGCCGCAGTACCATACCAGGCGGGAGGAAGAGGAGTACTTAAAGATTGCCAATGACTACTTTGAATCTGAGAACAGTTCCAGTTCAGCTTCCAGAACCCCAGGAGGGACCACCAGTAGAAGAAAAATACTTTTCCAAATCTCGTTATCCAGGAGGGTTTGTTGTAACAGTTGTGCCTGTGCCTTTTTGTTCATCATGTTGCCCAGTTTTTGATTGGCAGCGTTGTTTTTTTAAATGGAACTGTAGAGATCTTAGGCGCTGATTGATCCAAAACTTTTATTGCAAATAGTTTTGCACCTCTTTAGGTGCCCTTTCTTGGTTTTACATATAAAGAGACTTTTTGCGAAGATAATGTTTTGCATGGAAACTTTTCGAAGAAAGATGTCTACCTCAAGGGACACTGCAAGAAATCCCGGCTGGGAGCAGTGTTCAGCACTTTGCAAGAATCTTTGAATGTTTTATGATAACGTATTTGATAATGTTGTGTCTTATGAAAAGTAAATGTCTTTTATAGCATGTTTGATACAGAAAATTAGAAAAGTTTTGAGATAGAACGTGAGAATTGAATAAAGAATAAAGAATTGAAAGTGACAGGTGACAGGCCAAGGACAGATGGTCAGTGTCTTGCATCCAGTAGAAAGAGAGAGAAAGAATAATTGCACTTTGAACTGGGAATTGCACTTAAAGAAAATTTTTGATACTAAGATAGGAAGTTAGCCTGTTTGTAACGTTTAAGAAATGTGCCTCCTACATTAGGAAGATTAGATAAGTATTGTTAAACAGCATTTAAAATTTTTGTGTGTTCCTGTATTGTAGTTTTGTTGTCTTGCAGCCCGTGGGCATGCTGTGTTTAACGGGGGGTATGTGGTGCCCCTGAGGCTTCAGTCGCCACAGAGGTACTGCACCTTCTCCTAAGGTGTGGTACCCCACCATCCAGGTAGGGTGGGAGCTCCCTTTCCACATTCCAACACCTGCACCCCACACACAGGATAGTTCAGCAGGTACCCATCCATACTTTATGCTGGAAAGGTCATAGGGTGCCTTTTGTGGTCCCTGGCTTCGTAACACGAGAGGTGCTGGGGAGGCGGGTGGAGTTAGATATAAAAGAGAGGGAAGGTGTAGGATTTGAGGTCAGTCTGACAGAAGGTCAGAGGAGTAGGAAGTCACTCAGACAGGAGTGAGGATCCCTGGAAGAAGGGATGGAGGAAGGAGTGCTGCAGCTGCCCCAGTGAACTGGGCCAGCTGGCACAGGAAGGAAGAGAAGGAGAAAGAGACGTAGACTGGAGACTGCAGATTCCATCAGAGAGACAGAACAGATCGGAACGAAGGAGAATAGAAGGACGGTGGGAAGCAGGTTGAGAAAGAGAGATAACCCTTCCAGTCCAGAGCGCAAAGGCCGGGGCCCGGTCCCCGAGGTTGATTGGATCTTTATGTCTGGCAACAGACACCGGAGGAGTAGTGAGCCGTTAACGCCTTACTCTGTTATGAATGAGTCACCGGAGGAGGAGAAAACAAAAATACAAGCTAAGTCCAGAAAACCGGAGAGGTTGGTGGCTGTCGGATTGCAGACCCCTGATCCTATACACCACAACTAACAGTAGCCGTGGGGGGTTCCTACAGTGCCCTGACCCCTCGTCACAGCTGGAGAACTACATAAGCCTAAAGAAGGAAAGGGGAAATCTAAACTGCCCCAGAGCAGACCCCAAAGCAATAGACAGCCCCCAACATGTATTGTCGGTGAAAAACAGATGAAAACACAAACACAGACAGAAAGACAGGCTGAGCAAACGATGGGGCCCAACTAACTAGATAGGACAGGACAGAAAGAAATGCTGGCTGCAATCCACAAAAAACCCTACCAAAAATGTCCCAACCGTCTGATAGGGAAAAAGGCCCTGAAGTCGCTAGACTTCAAAATCACTATATCAGCAGTCAGGTACAGTGGGGAAAAAAAGTATTTAGTCAGTCAGCAATAGTGCAAGTTCCACCACTTAAAAAGATGAGAGGCGTCTGTAATTTACATCATAGGTAGACCTCAACTATGGGAGACAAACTGAGAAAAAAAAATCCAGAAAATCACATTGTCTGTTTTTTTTTTCATTTTATTTGCATATTATGGTGGAAAATAAGTATTTGGTCAGAAACAAAATTTCATCTCAATACTTTGTGATATATCCTTTGTTGGCAATGACAGAGGTCAAACGTTTTCTGTAAGTCTTCACAAGGTTGCCACACACTGTTGTTGGTATGTTGGCCCATTCCTCCATGCAGATCTCCTCTAGAGCAGTGATGTTTTTGGCTTTTCGCTTGGCAACACGGACTTTCAACTCCCTCCAAAGGTTTTCTATAGGGTTGAGATCTGGAGACTGGCTAGGCCACTCCAGGACCTTGAAATGCTTCTTACGAAGCCACTCCTTCGTTGCCCTGGCGGTGTGCTTTGGATCATTGTCATGTTGAAAGACCCAGCCACGTTTCATCTTCAATGCCCTTGCTGATGGAAGGAGGTTTGCACTCAAAATCTCACGATACATGGCCCCATTCATTCTTTCATGTACCCGGATCAGTCGTCCTGGCCCCTTTGCAGAGAAACAGCCCCAAAGCATGATGTTTCCACCACCATGCTTTACAGTAGGTATGGTGTTTGATGGATGCAACTCAGTATTCTTTTTCCTCCAAACACGACAAGTTGGGTTTCTACCAAACAGTTCCAGTTTGGTTTCATCAGACCATAGGACATTCTCCCAAAACTCCTCTGGATCATCCAAATGCTCTCTAGCAAACTTCAGACGGGCCCGGACATGTACAGGCTTAAGCAGTGGGACACGTCTGGCACAGCAGGATCTGAGTCCATGGTGGCGTAGTGTGTTACTTATGGTAGGCCTTGTTACATTGGTCCCAGCTCTCTGCAGTTCATTCACTAGGTCCCCCCGCGTGGTTCTGGGATTTTTGCTCACCGTTCTTGTGATCATTCTGACCCCACGGGGTGGAATTTTGCGTGGAGCACCAGATCGAGGGAGATTATCAGTGGTCTTGTATGTCTTCCATTTTCTAATTATTGCTCCCACAGTTGATTTCTTCACTCCAAGCTGGTTGGCTATTGCAGATTCAGTCTTCCCAGCCTGGTGCAGGGCTACAATTTTGTTTCTGGTGTCCATTGACAGCTCTTTGGTCTTCACCATAGTGGAGTTTGGAGTCAGACTGTTTGAGGGTGTGCACAGGTGTCTTTTTATACTGATAACAAGTTTAAACAGGTGCCATTACTACAGGTAATGAGTGGAGGAAAGAGGAGACTCTTAAAGAAGAAGTTACAGGTCTGTGAGAGCCAGAAATCTTGATTGCTTGTTTCTGACCAAATACTTATTTTCCACCATAATATGCAAATAAAATGAAAAAAAAACAGACAATGTGATTTTCTGGATTTTTTTTTCTCAGTTTGTCTCCCATAGTTGAGGTCTACCTATGATGTAAATTACAGACGCCTCTCATCTTTTTAAGTGGTGGAACTTGCACTATTGCTGACTGACTAAATACTTTTTTTCCCCACTGTATATTCTGAAAACAGAGCAAAGAGATCAACTGATCTGAGACAAAAATGGAATTCAGCCAGTCCCAACCAGGACTGGCTGAATACAAACACTAAGGAAACCAGACAAAATCTCATGGAATAATAGCTGGGCAAAAACTTAGCTTTTAGTAGACAGGAACTAAGCTGGATGCAAGAGCTCAGAGCAGAAAGGATCACCAGCAGCCCTGCAGGGCGTCGGCTGCCTTATATCCACTCAGAAATTCCAGATGTCCAATCACACTCCGCCTGTTCAGATGACAGGTTCTTCCCATCCCAATCAATTTCACTACCTCTCTTCACCAGCAGAGGGAGTTCATCAGACATCAAAGGTGAAGGGGAGAATGAACTCACAACATTACTCCCATCATAGACTTGGGACACAACAGCACTTGGATAGAGAGCCGGGACGCAGAGAGGAGTCCCCGAAGCAGGCTACTGCTGTCTGTCATACAAGTAGAGACTAGGAACACCTAGAGAGAGGTATTCCAGGGTAACTAAGTACTGGAGTGCTTCGCACCTAAAGGCGCAATGGAGGAGTCGTTCAGAAAGGTACATATTGGCGGAGTGTGGAGGGGAGAATCCTATCCTGCCTGGAGGTTGGCTGGGGCCCAGACCCGAAGAACACAGTGCGGAGGCAGGCAGTTGTGTGAACTGCAAACAGTAAGTAAAGCTTTGGAACCGCATACTCTGGTGTCCTCCAGATATTCCAGCACCGCTACACCTGGGTACCTGCATCTACACCACTGCGCCTTCCCGCCATTACTTCATCTACACTGCCCTGGGACTACAGCTCCGCCTGTGGGGAGCTTTACCATCTAAGCTGCGCATACCATCAGTCCCAGAGGATCTGCTCGCAGCGTCGGCCTAACATCACACTTGCCGAGCACCACTGGTGGCGTCACAAACTTTCCACATAAACTATATTACAAACATCACCGCCATTGATATTGGGCGCCCAGGGCCACGGACCGGGTCACCGCTGCTGTGACACATTCATCCCCCTGACACCGGTCCGGTTCCAAGTACCCCGCTGCCCTGGGTGTGAGGGGCGACCCAATTTTGGCATCACGAACAGGATGACGAGACCCGATGCCATCGGGTTCTGTGTGCCTTGGATTTACAACTTTTGAAAATGTGCAGAAGACCAAATTTAATAGACTGTAAAATGGACATTAGAAATGGCCGCTGGTGCGGAGAAGAAGGGCGTGAGGAGATGGGAGGTCCTAAGAAAAGACCGCGAAGAGTCTTGGGTCTTCCCTGCCTGAAATACTATGTGACAGATGCATGGCCCACCCCCCGAGGGGTTCGTATACTGGCTTGGTATGGAGGCGCTGAAAGAAGACGCCGCCCCCGGAAGGAGGGGCAGAGGAAGCCAGTGGCGAGCAGAAGGGTGGAGCAAGTAGAACACCAGAACGCCATTTTAGAGAGTGAGGGAAGGAGGCCTGCAGAGCGCGGGGAAACGGATCCCCCTGGTGCTGCCCTGGGTGTGAGGGGCGACCCATATGCAGTCCAGAGTCCTGATTACAGATGGTATTGGAGCAGGTTAGCCTGGAAGCAGATCAGGATTCTCTTTCAGCAGAAGGGCTGTGCAGTCTCCTTCCTAGCGCTTTGTAGTGTGAAGCACTACAGTACTTAGTTACTCTGAAATGCCTCTCCTCAGATATTCCTAGAACTTTACTTGTATGACATACAGCTGTAGCATCTATCGGGGACTCCTCTCAGAGTCCGGGCTCTCTATTCAATTGCTGTTGTGTCCCAAGTCTTTGGTGAGAGCAGGGCATTTACAGCCTCCTACTCCTCTGGTATCTGTGGCAGGACCGTTAGTATCCATACCACCGTGGAGACCAGGCTCCAGTCTTTGCGCTCTAGCGGTGAGGGAGCTCTCCTCCCGGAGCTCAATCTCCACCCCGTTCCACACATCTGCACACGTGGACCTCCTCACACTATCTGCCCACGCCTGTCTCCTGACCCTCAGAGCTTACTCTGCTCCTCAATCCTGGTTCAGAGTTCGCCCTGGTGGCCCGGAGTGGAACTGTGTTGCATGCATTAGGTTAACTGCTGGAGAGACCCATCACTGCTTCCAAGCCTGGCATTACCCTCCCCTGGCGGAAGGCAAAGCCAGTGTGGCGACCATACCCTTGGGGGCGCCACATTCCCCCCTAGTGCAAGTCAGCACTCCTGGGCTGAACAAAAAACATGAAAAACAACATATAAACATTTAAACAACAATAATTGTACAAGATTTGAAAAAGAGAAAAATGTACAAAAACCAAGAGCTCAAAAATGGTCCTATGATGATAAGTCCAGCAGCAATGTCCATGGTCCATTCCTGGGCAAATGGTGAAAGTTTTTGACCACACGCAAGACCTTTGGTTCAGTGTCCATAAAGAAAACAAGAAAACGCCAAGGAACTCTTACAGGTTACCTGTAGGTACAAAACTTAGAAAACAGTTACATATTTACATTCAATTTCAATATTTACATTTACTTTAGATACGGAACCTAACTGGTAGTACACCCTGTGTGGTATGAGTGGATCTGCGTAACACTGGTACTGTAGTGGGCCTTACTGTTTGTCTGGTTCTAACTACCGGTGTGGTGTGAAATGTTCTAGATATGCTCCTAGTAGTTCTACATGGCACTGGGACACTAACTGGTCTGTGAACTCTTGGACTCACCACGGGCTCTACAGGTTCACCACTGGCAGGGCGAGGGTTCTCTGACTCCACTGCTGGTGTGGCCTCTGTTGCCTGATTTTCTCGATCTTCAAGGTCTTCTTGAGTCCTATTCTCCTGTGCTTCTACTTGGGGAAATAACAACACCGGCACCACGATTGCATCATTAACTCTAGTCCAATTCGCAGGGAACTCTCCCAGCATGGTACTGACTGTCTTTTCTTCCTCTGTAGGTGGGATGTTATCTGATCCTCCCACTTTTTCTTTCAACTGGTCAGGGCATAACTTCAAGTGATCCCTGGATACCGCTGCTGAGGTCTCTCCTCCATCTTTGCTAACAAGGCATACTTTGGCATTATCAAAGTTCGAGGGCAGAATTGTATAGGGCTCCTCTTCCCATTGATCATCCAGCTTATGCACTCTTCTTTTTCTCTTGAGAACTTGTTCTCCCAGCAAAAAAGGAACAGCAGGTGCATTTTGGTTATAAAGTCTCTCCTGCTTCTGCCTTGCCTGAGCCAGACTCTTCTCTACACACTCCTGTACCCTTCTGTACTGCTGCTGCCTCTCCTTGTCCCAGTCAGCATCTGGTGACGTAACTTCAGGCGTCAGGACTCCCATGTCCAAGTCAATAGGCAGCTTACCAGGCCTTGCTCTCATCAGGTACGCTGGAGTACAGTTGCTAGAGTTCACTGGGATATGGTTGTAGAGGTCCACCAGATCGGGCAACTTTTCTGGCCACAGATTTCTCTCCTCCAAGGGCAATGTCTTCAGTAAATCAATCACTACCTGGTTCATCTTCTCGCACATGCCGTTGGTCTGTGGGTGATAAGGTGTTGTCCGGATCTTCTTACACCCATATAAGTTGCAAAATTCATGGAACACTTCTGCCTCGAAAGCTGGACCTTGGTCTGTCAGCACCCTCTCAGGATAACCATGTGGTCAACAGAAGTGCTGTTGGAATGCTCTGGCCGCTGTCCTGGCCGTTAGATCTTTGACGGGCACAACCACCAGAAATCTTGAATAGTGGTCCACAATGGTAAGGGCATAGAGGTAGCCTGACCGGTTTAGAACCAGCTTCACATGGTCCAGGGATACTGTTTGGTGATGATTGGCCGTAAGGGAGCTCTTTGGCTGTCTCGATCCTTTCTGCGTAGGTTACACTGTCCACACTCCCAGCACCACCTCTCAATGGCCCTCCGCATGCCAGTCCAGTAGAACCTCTCTCGGAGCAATGTTTCCAACTTTTTCCATCCAAAGTGTCCAGCTCCATTGTGGTATGCTCCTAGGACCATTGATGCATCTCTCTTTGGGACCACCACCTGCCAGACCAGCTCATGTGTGCGGGCATTGATACTCCTCCGACACAGCTTCCCTTCATAAATGAACAGCCGACCTCTTTCCTTCCACAACTGATGAGTTTCTTCAGGAGCATTCAACTCTGGGCGTGAGTCACCTTGTGTCAGCAGCTCTTTCACCAGGCGGACTGCAGGGTCATTATCTTGCGCTTCTCCCAATCATGATGGGGCAACGGATTCAGAGTGACTTCCTTCAAGCCAGGGGGCCTGTTTCTCACTCCTTGAGCACGTTGGGCCGCCAGTGGCCGGTGGAAGGGAGGTAATTCTACCTCTTCCAGAGCCTCAGGGTCTTCCCCTGCATCTGGCAGATTAGGCATCCAGGATAGCACATCAGCATTGGCATTCTTGTGCCCTGCTCGGTACTTGATGGTAAACTCATAATTGGATAACCGAGCCATCAATCGCTGCTCCAGTGCTCCTAGCTTGGCAGTGTCCAAGTGGGACAATGGGTTGTTGTCCGTGAAGATTGTAAATTTGGCCGAAGCTAGGTAATGCTTGAACCTTTCGGTGACAGCCCAGACTATGGCAAGGAACTCCAGCTTGAAAGAACTGTAATTATCAGTGTTCCTCTCAGTGGGACGCAGCTTCCTGCTGGTGTAGGAGATCACTCTCTCTTTTCCATTCTGTACCTGCGACAGTACTGCTCCTAATCCCACGTTGCTGGCATCCGTGTACAGCACAAAGGGTTTGTCATAATCTGGGTAGGCCAGAACTTCGTCACCTTAGAGAGCCATCTTCAATCTGGTGAAAGACCTCTCCAACTCTTCAGTCCATTCAAATGTGGAAATCTTCTGCTGGCCTTTCTTGGACTGCCCCGCCAGAAGGTTTTGCATCGGGGTGGCTATTTCATTAAAGCCTTTGATGAATCTCCGGTAGTAGCCTACCAGTCCAAGGAATTGGCGTACCTTATGGAGGTTGCTGGGCTTCGTCCAGTCCCGGATGACAGTGACCTTGTCAGGATCTGGTGCCACACCTTCTGCACTGACCACATGACCGAGGTACTGTACCTTAGGCTTCAGGAGGTGGCATTTTGAAGGCTTCACTTTCAGGCCAAAATTGGACAAAGCTTCAAACACTTTGGCCAGGTGTTCCAGATGCTCTTCATAGGTCTTGGAGAAAACGATGACATCATCCAGGTATAACAGGACTGTCTCAAAGTTCATGTGTCCCAGGCAACACTCCATCAGCTGTTGAAATGTTCCTGGAGCAGTGCAGAGTCCAAATGGCATATAATTGAACTCACAGAGACCCATTGGAGTGGTAAATGCGGTTTTCTCCTTGTCTGCCTCTGCCACGGGAACCTGCCAATATCCACTGGTGAGATCCAAGGTGGAAAAGTAGTTAGCAGTTTTAAGTGCAGCTAATGACTCTTCAATTCTAGGCAATGGGTAGGCATCTTTATGTGTGATACTGTTAATTTTCCTGTAATCAACACACATTCTCATAGTACCATCCTTTTTCTTTACAAACACTATTGGAGCTGCCCATGGGCTACAACTGTCCCTAATGACCCCAGCTTCCATCATCTCTTTCAACATACTCTTAGCACATTGGTACTGTGTTGGGGGTATAGGTCTGTACCTCTTCTTTATGGGTGGATGGTCTCCAGTGATGTTGCACCCCTTTTGCCTGCCCAAAATCTAGTGAGTGTTTGCTGAATACCCGCTCACACTCTTGTGTCACTCTGTAAACCCCATTTCTCTGGTATGAAGGTGTAGAGTCAGTTCCCACCTGCAGTTGCTGGCACCACTCTTCTAGCTGCTTCACAGGGCCATTGTCCTCCACCGGATCGGATGAGACCAAAGGCTCTGCTGCCTGCAATGAGTTGTTATTAACAGTGAGCAGTTTAGCAACTGTGGCGTACCGAGGTATTGTGGCTTCCTCCTCCCCACAATTCAGAAGGCGTACAGGTACTCTCCCCTTTCGTACATCAACCACCCCTCTGGCTGTCAGGACAGTGGGCCTGCTATCTGAATATACTTGGTCTACCAATGCCTGGTAATCCTGCCCTCTGAGCCCTATGGCTGCCCGACACCAAACCAACATTTCACATCTGGGGGGTATTACAATGGGAAAAGCATCACTCACTCTGACGCTGCCAATCTCTCTGCCAGAGAGTTCTACCTGTTGCCTTTGCATCAGGGCTCGGATCTCCTTCTGCAGGACTCGTTGTTCACCGGAACCAGCAGTCTCAGCCACCTGTTGTAACAAGACAATAACCTCGGACTGACAGTTTTCAATTACATTTGTACCAAGAGTCATTATGGGATTACATTCACTTCGGTCAATATCAACAACTATCAGACCTTGTGATTTTAGCTCCACCCGCCCCACTTTAACAGAAATTTCCTTGCATCCAATCTGCGGCAAGGTATGACCATTACTAGCAACTACAGTTAGTTCATCAGTGGGGCCACGGGTGAGTTCAGAATCAGCCCAGTACCTCTTGAACAAAATATACGGCATAGTGGTCACCTGGGAGCCAGTGTCCAGCAAAGCATTCATGGGGATGCCGTCAATCACCACAGGAAGGATCGGTCTCCCTCCCACATACTTGGCTCTCCAGTTCCTTGGGTCTGGTGATCCTACTCCTGGGGGTTGGCCCTCTGCCCCAGGGGTTGCTCGTTTAACCCTCCGTCAGGCGCAATATAGATTCTCCTCAGTTCATGCGCAATGTGCCTGACAAGCACAGGTCAGAAAACCACCTATAGTAGCTACATATTTCAATTTCAGGACTATAGAAGTAGTCAGTGACCTTCATAGGAATGTATTAAAAGAGATTACACCAAATCAGATGCAAAAAAAAACATTTATTAACCATAAACTTATTAAAACTAAAAGTACCACTTTTCGGTAGTACCGCCAAATAGGCTCCAGTTATCTTTACTTAACTATTGCTTAAATATAAAATTATGGAAAAAAACTTAAAGGATATTGCACTTAGATGTTACTTAATTATTTTCTACTCATCTTCAGTGGTTTCAATTGCAGCAGAAGCAGCACAGGTACACTTAGAAAAGCAAGGCTGGCAGACGAAAGTTGCATGGGAAAGGCAGATTGATTCTTTACATATTTTGCAGTCATATTTAGAAAGCCTTCTGAAACCAGATACAAATGAGCAGGTAGTACAACTGCGTCTTTTAGAAGGTGGTAGAGTCGGTGTTTGTTCTGGAACGTCCTTGGGACGTCCTTTGTATTTTTATCTTTGCCCAAATAATAAGCTAGATCTGTGTCTGTTTCCTCTGTATCAGTGTCATCACCATCCTGCTCTGTTCCAGAATCAGTGTTACATTCTGCTACCTCATCTTCAGATGAAATGTCACTAGATTCCTCTAAATCCTCAGTTACTGCTGGTTCTTCCTCATCATCTTCTAACAAAAAAATCTTCATTTCTTCTAAATGAAGGGGTTTAGATGAATCATACTGTTTTCTGGCCATTGCAGCAGAAAATCTGAAGCAAGAGAGAAAGAGTATGTGTTAGGGCGCAATGTGCCTTAGAAGCCACCCTCCTTTTGTCTAAGAAAACAGTACTTATGTACACTAACTTAGCATTAATCCTTCATAAAACAAGCTAAATACACAATCGTGATGAATAAAAAAAGAAAATACTAACCTTTCAATTTGTGTTGAAATCAGGCGCAATGTGCCTGAGAAGCCAAAGTGTTGATATCTGCTCACTAGAAGGTCTGCTGAGTCACTGTGATATCAGGTTTCACAGAGCCTGTAGAGTCAGGAGATTACTAGGAGGGGTGGGGTTTTCTGATAAGTGGGCAAGGAGAGAGAAGTGAAACTAATTACTGTGTGCCTGTCAGATCTATTTCGCCTTAAAGGACAGTACCTTGCAAGATGACCTGCCTTGTAACAGCGGTGACAGATGGGACATCCGTCCTGGTCATAGCGATCGTTGTTCCTTCCTCGAAGTGGCGGGGTTCTCATCCTCCGGAGCCACGGGACATTCTATGGACTGGAAGCAAGCTGGACCTTGTCTTTGGAGGAATCCTGCAGGGACTGCACGGTTCTGGTGAGTGCAGCCATTCCTTTGGTAAGCTCCTGGACCTGAAGACGCAGCTCCTCTGTTGGATCTTTATCCAGGGTCTGGGCATCAGCCTCCACAGGGATGGAAGGAAAGGATGTAGCTTCCTGATGGTAGGTGATCGCTGGGCGCCTAGGGGGTGCTGGATGGCTGTCAGAGGATTCCTGCAGTACCCGGATAGCCCTGTCCTTAAACTCAGCAAAGTTCAAATCAAGGTTTTGCAGGGTAATGATGCGTAACTGTCCTCTGTGGGTACTGGACAGGAGTCCTTCGATGAACTGCTTCTTCTTTCACACTATCAGAGTTAACTTGCTTAACTGCTCTCAGCGCCTCCTGCAGATTGAGGGCATAGTCCCTGATACTGTCCAGTGCCCTCTGTTTACAGCCAAAGAACCGCATCTTAATTTCAGCTGCAGTGCAGGTGTCAAAAGTGCTTCTCAATTTGGCCAGGATCTTTGCTTCAGTGTCTTTATCGGTGTCCTGCCAGGCTTTCACTTCTCTCTGCGCTGCACCCGTTACCTGTCCAATCAGGATATTCACTTTCTGGTCTTCAGACAGAGGGGAAACTTTAAACAAGCTGCACAGTCTTTCCTTATATTCACTCAGGGTATGTGACTCACCCGAGTACTGCGGTAGCCAGGCCGCTCCCGGTATGTAGGGCATAGACAGCGGCATTATGGCAACCGCTGCGGGGTTAGCGGGAGCGCCCCCGTTCCATCGGCGTTATCATCAGACATCTTCTTTCCCCCCTAGTTAACGTTAGCTAGGCTGGGGAATTGGGGTGAGCTCTCCGGCGGCCGCTTCACAGGCCCGATGCTCCAGGCTGTAGGCCTCAGCTCCTCCCCCTCTCACGCGCTGTCCTCTCTTCCAGCGCGGCACTTCTCTTCTTCGCGCTCAGCGGCAGGCTTCGCCCACAAAGGCCCGCCTCTTTCTTCCCACGCTCGCCAAGCAGCGCAGCAATGGCGGCAAATGGCACCAAATTCACACAGTTCACAAACAGAGTCTATGGCACACAGGACCCGGGGATACCGGGCTCTGTTATCCTGTTCGTCATGCCATAATTGGGTCGCCCTAACACCCAGGACAGCGGGGTACTCGGTACTGGGCCGGTGTCAGGGGGATGTGTCACAGCAGCAGTGACCCGGTCCGTGGCCCTGGGCCCCCAATATCAATGGCGGTGATGTTAATAATGTTAAAGTTTATTAGAGTAGTTCGTGATGCCACCCGTGGTGTTTGGCAAATATGGTGTTAGGCCAACGCTGCATACAGATCCGCTGGGACAGATGGTATGTGCATCTTAGATGGTAAAGCTCCCCACAGGTGGAGCTGTAGTCCCAGGGCAGTGTAGATGTAGCTGGCACGGGGATGTAGCAGTGCCGAAAGCGTAGGGAACAGACAGGACACAGCGGTTGTAGTTTCTGTACCTTTACTGAGTATATGCAGTCCAGAGTCCTGATTACAGATGGTATTGGAGCAGGTTAGCCTGGAAGCAGATCAGGATTCTCTCTCAGCAGAAGGGCTGTGCAGTCTCCTTCCTAGCGCTTTGTAGTGTGAAGCACTACAGTACTTAGTTACTCTGAAATGCCTCTCCTCAGATGTTCCTAGAACTTTACTTGTATGACAGACAGCTGTAGCCTCTATCGGGGACTCCTCTCAGAGTCCTGGCTCTCTATTCAATTGCTGTTGTGTCCCAAGTCTTTGGTGAGTGCACGGCATTTACAGCCTCCTACTCCTCTGGTATCTGTGGCAGGACCGTTAGTATCCGTACCACCGTGGAGACCAGGCTCCAGTCTTTGCGCTCTAGCGGTGAGGGAGCTCTCCTCCCGGAGCCCCACCTCCACCCCGCTCCACATGTCTGCACACGTGGACCTCCTCACACTATCTGCCCACTCCTGTCTCCTGACCCTCAGAGAGTACTCTGCTCCTCAATCCTGGTTCAGAGTTCCCCATGGTGGCCCGGAGTGGAGCTGTGTTGCATGCATTAGGTTAACTGCTGGAGAGACCCATCACTGCTTCCAAGCCTGACATTACCCTCCCCTGGAGGAAGGCAAAGCCAGTGTGGCGACCATACCCCTGGGGGCGCCACAGATGTTCGCAAAGGGAGAGTACCTGTACACCTCTTGAATTGTGGGGAGGAGGAGGCCGCAATACCTCGGTATGCCACAGTTGCTAAGCTGCTTACTGTCAGTAACAATGCAATGCAGGCAGCAGAGCCCTTGGTCTCATAAGACCAGATGGAGGACAATGGCTCTGCAAAGCAGCTGGAGGAATGGTGCCAACAACTGCAGGTGGGAGCTGACTCTACCCCTTCATACTAAAAGAGTGGGGTTTACAGAGTGACTCAGGAATATGAGCCGGTATTCAGTAAACACCCCCTAGACTTTGGGAAGGCAAAAGGGGTTCAACACCATATCCCCACTGGAGATCATCCACCCATAAAAGAAAGGTACCGGCCTATACCCCCAACACAATATCAATGTGCCAAAGGTATGTTGCGGGAAATGAAGGAGGCTGGGGTGATCAGAGACAGTTGTAGCCCGTGGGCAGCCCCAATAGTCTTTGTGAAAAAGAAGGATGGTACCATGAGAATGTGTGTTGATTACAGAAAAATTAACAGCATTTCACATAAAGATGCCTACCCATTACCCAGAATTGAGGAGTCTTTAGCTGCACTTAAAACTGCTAACTATTTTTCCACCTTAGATCTCACTAGTGGATATTGGCAGGTTCCCGTGGCAGAGGCAGACAAGGAGAAAACAGTGTTTACCATCCCAATGGGTCTCTGTGAGTTCAACTACATGCCATTCGGGCTCTGCACCGCTCCAGGGACATTCCAACAGCTAATGGAATGCTATCTTGGGCACAAGAACTTTGAGACAGTCCTGTTGTACCTTAATGATGTCATTGTTTTCTCCAAGACTTATGAAGACCATCTGAAGCACCTAGCTGAGCTGTTTGAAGCATTGTCCAACTTTGGCCTGAAGGTGAAGCCTTCCAAATGCCACCTCCTGAAGCCCAAGGTTCAGTACCTCGGTCATGTAGTGAGTGCAAAAGGTGTGGCACCAGATCCTGACAAAGTCACAGTCATCCGGGACTGGCAGAAGCCCAGCAATCTCCATGAGGTACGCCAATTCCTCGGGCTGGTAGGCTACTACCGAAGGTTCATCAAAGGCTTCACTGAGATAGCCACTCCTATGCAAAATCTTCTGGTGGGTCAGCCCAAGAAGGCCAGAAAGCAGAGTCCTACATTCGAATGGAATGAGGAGCTGGAGAGGTCCTTCACTCGACTGAAGATGGCTCTCACAGGAGATGAAGTTCTGGCCTACCCAGATTATGACCAACCCTTTGTGCTGTATACTGATGCCAGCAACGTGGGACTTGGAGCAGTACTGTCACAGGTACAGAATGGCAAAGAAAGAGTGATCTCCTACGCCAGCAGGAAGCTTCGTCCTACTGAAAGGAACCCTGACAACTACAGTTCCTTCAAGCTGGAGTTCCTCACCATAGTCTGGGCTGTGACTGAACGATTCAAGGATTACCTAGCTTCGGCCAAGTTTACCATCTTCACGGACAACAACCCGTTGACTCACTTGGAAACTGCCAAGCTAGGTGCACTGGAGCAGCGATGGATGGCTCGGGTGTCTAACTATGAATTCACCATCAAGTACCGAGCAGGGCACAAGAATGCCAATGCTGATGCACTGTCCAGAATGCCTAATCTGCCAGATGCAGGAGAAGACCCTGAGGCACTTGAAGAAATCAAATTACCTGCCTTCCACCGGCCAATTGCGGTCCAACGTGTCCAAGGAGTGAGAAACAGACGGACTGGCTTGAAAGAAGCCACCCTACATCCATTGCCTCACCATGACTGGGCAGAAACGCAGGATAGCGACCCCGCAGTCCGCCTGGTGAAGGAACTACTGTCACAAGCTGACTCCCGCCAAGAGCCGGATGCTCCTGAAGAAACCCAGCAGTTGTGGAAGGAAAGAGGCCAGCTGTTCATCTATGAAGGAAAGCTGTGTTGGAGGAGTATCAATGCCCGCACTCATGAGTTGGTTTGGCAAATGGTAGTCCCAAAGAGGGAAGCATCAATGGTCTTGGAAGCATACCACAATGGAGCTGAACACTTCGGATGGAAGAAGTTGGAGGCCTTCCTCCAAGAGAGATTCTACTGGGCTGGTATGAGGAAAGCCATTGAAAATTGGTGTCGGGAGTGTGGACAATGTAACCTGGCAAGAAAGGACCGTAACAGCCAGTGAGCTCCTTTGCAGCCAATCATAACCAAACAGCCACTTGAGTTGGTAGCCCTGGACCATGTGAAGCTGGTCCCAAGCCGTTCAGGCTACATTTATGCTCTTACCATCGTTGACCACTACTCAAGATTCTTGGTAGTTGTGCCTGTCAAGGATGAAACAGCCAGGACAGCAGCCAGAGCCATGCAGCAGCACTTTTGTCGACCACACGGATATCCCGAGCAAGTGCTTACAGATCAAGGTCCAGCTTTTGAG
The DNA here is from genome assembly GCF_039654945.1 of Dendrobates tinctorius. NCBI lineage: Eukaryota > Metazoa > Chordata > Amphibia > Anura > Dendrobatidae > Dendrobates > Dendrobates tinctorius. The sequence goes on along the minus strand of NW_027361713.1, from coordinate 9,980,861 downwards.
GCAGAAGTGTTCCTGGAATTCTGTAACTTGTACGGTTGCAAGAAGATCAGGACAACACCGTACTTTTGTGAGTTCATTTTCCCCTTCGTCACTGGGGTCTGGTGAACTCCCTATTCTGGTAAAGGAAGGTAATGAGCCTGATTATCAGGCACCTGAGTCTAATGAGGATGACTGGCTGAGTGGAGTCACGGACTGGATATAAGGCTGCCGACGCCCTTTTTCCCCTGCGGGTGATTTCTCTGTGGACTTCTAGGACACCAGTCTGATTCCTGCTCCTCTAAAGCTAAGTTTCTGTTTTGCCTGTTAGCTTCTTTTTTTTTTTTTTGTTTTCCTTGCTTTTCAGTATTCTGCCCTTCCCTGCTGGGGTTAGCTGAATCTTCTTTTGCCTGTAGCTCTGTCTTCAGTATATTCCTGAGTACTGACATAGCTTTTTTGAAGCCTAGCGTCTTCAGGGCCTTTTTCACTGTCAGTCTGTTGGCTCTTATTTTCATAGGGTTTTTCACGGATTGCAGACAGCAGCCTTCCTGTCCTTTTCTTAGCTTGGGCCCCTCTTTGCTCAGTCTATCTTTCTGTCTGTGTTAGTATTTTCACCTTGCTTCACCGTCATTATATGTTGGGGGCTGCCTATTGCTTTGGGGTCTGCTCTGGGGCAGTTTAGATTTCCCCTTTCTTTCTTTAGGCCTATTTAATTCTCCGACTGTGATCGAGGGGTCTAGGGCATCGTAGGAACCCCCCACGGCTACTGTTAGTTGTGTTGATAGGTTCAGGGGTCTGCAATCCGATAGCTGCCAACTTCTCTGGTTTTCTGGACTTAGCTAGCATTTCTGTTTTTGCCTCCTACGGTGACTCAATCATAACAGAATCACCCGCCTTACCGCAGATCCTAGGGTACTCAATAGCAGGAAAGAATTGTGTTTAAAAAAAAAAAAATGTGTATATTTTTTCCTCTATATCTCTGAGGCCGTAGGGGGAATTTTTTTTTTTCTCTCTCAATGGAGATAAAGCAATTGTCTGATCGTGTGGAGCAGCTCGCTGCGGAAGTGCGGGGAATTTCCTCCTACCTTGCTCGTTCGCATGCTGTTGAACCAAAGATCCCTACACCTGATGTATTTTTTGGGGATCGATCTAAATTTTTGAGTTTCAAAAATAATTGTAAATTATTTTTTGCCTTGAAGCCTAACTCGTCAGGGAGCTCCACGCAGCAGGTTAAAATTGTCATCTCTTTGCTGCGTGGCAATCCCCAGGATTGTGCGTTTTCTTTGAAACCAGATGATCCTATTCTGACTAATGTGAACGCATTCTTTCAAGCTTTGGGGTTGTTGTATGACGAACCTATGCTATTGATCAGGCTGAAAAGACCCTGTTGGCATTGAACCAGGGTCGAGATTCTGCAGAGTTGTACTGTCAAAAGTTCCGAAAGTGGGCGGTCCTTCCTACCTGGAATGATAATGCCTTGGCTGCTCTCTTTCGGAAGGGTTTGTCAGAAGCCGTAAAAGATACTATGGTGGGATTTCCTGTTCCCTCTGGTCTGGACGATTCTATGTCATTAGCCATTCAGGTTGATCGGCGTTTACGTGAACGCAGGATTGCACGAGAGGTGTTGCCACCGGTTGAACAGACGTCTGAACCTATGCAATGTGATAGAGTTTTGTCTAGGGCGCAACATCAGGAGTTCAGAAGGCGTAATAAGCTGTGTTTTTTCTGTGGAGATGCCTCGCATATTATTTCTGTTTGTCCTAAACGAGAGAAACGCTTTGCACACACGTTTTCTGTTGGTGGTGTTCAACCTAAGTTTCTTCTGGCAATTACTCTGATCTGCTCCCTGTCCACATTTTCCGCCAAGGCTTTTGTGGATTCGGGAGCAGCGCTAAACCTAATGGACTTGGATTTTGCTAAACGTTGTGGATTTCCGATGACACCTCTGCAGACGCCTATCCCTTTGAGGGGGATGAATGGAAGACGGCGTTTAATACTCCGGAGGGACATTTTGAGTACCTGGTGATGCCTTTTGGGCTCACTAATGCCCCTTCTGTCTTCCAGTGCTTCATGAACGATATTTTCCGAGACTTTGTCGATAAATTTTTGATTATCTATCTGGATGATATTTTGATCTTCGCCAAGGATTGGGATTCTCATGTGGAACATATTCGGACTGTGTTCCGGATCTTGAGGGAGAATTCCCTGTATGTCAAAGGATCGAAATGCCTTTTTGGAGTACAGAGGATTTCATTTTTGGGATTTATTTTGTCTCCGTCGACTATTGAAATGGACCCGGCCAAGGTATAGGCCATTTATGATTGGGTTCAGCCCACTTCTTTGAAGGCCCTCCAGAAGTTTTTGGGTTTTGCTAATTTTTATCTGAAATTTATAGCAAAATTTTCTAGTATTGCCAAGCCATTGACTGATCTGACTAAGAAGGGTGCTGATGTGTTGAATTGGTCTCCTGAGGCTGTTGCTTCCTTTCAGGAGCTGAAGCGAAAATTTACCTCCGCCCCGGTTTTGCGGCAACCTGATGTCTCACTCCCGTTCCAGGTAGAGGTGAATGCTTCTGAGATTGGTGCAGGAGCTGTTTTGTCCCAAAAGGATCCTGTAACATCTAAAAAGAATCCCTGTGCTTTCTTTTCCCGAAAGTTCTCTCCATCTGAACGTAACTATGATGTGGGGAATCGGGAACTGTTGGCCATGAAATGGGCATTTGAGGAGTGGAGACATTGGTTGGAGGGAGCTAAACATCAAGTTGTGGTCCTCACTGACCACAAGAATTTGATTTACCTAGAGTCGGCTAAACGCTTGAACCCTAGACAGGCTAGGTGGGCCTTGTTTTTTACACATTTTGATTTTGTGGTCTCTTTTCTTCCTGGAACTAAGAATGTCAAGGCAGACGCCCTCTCTAGGAGTTTCTTTGCTGATTCTCCTGTGGTGACCAAGCCTGCTACCATCTTAAGCGAAGGGGTAGTTCTTTCTGCCATTTCGCCCGATTTGAGACTTGCTCTGCAAGAGTTCCAGGAGGACAAACCTGAGCGTTGTCCCAGTGGAAAGTTGTATGTTCCTGACCTGTGGAAGAAGAGAGTGATGTCTGAAGTTCATTGCTCTGCATTGGCTGGTCATCCAGGTATTTTTGGTACTAGAGATCTGGTGAGTCGCTCTTTTTGGTGGCCCACCTTGTCTCATGATGTCAGGAATTTTGTGCAGTCCTATGGGACTTGCTCCCGGTCTAAATCTTGTTCTCGCTCTAGTGGGTTGTTGATGCCTTTGCCGGTCCCCAGGAGGCCATGGACCCATATTTCAATGGATTTCATCTCTGATATGCCGGTCTCTCAAAGAATGACTGTTATTTGGGTGATTTGTGATAGGTTCTCTAAGATGGTTCATCTTGTACCACTCCCTAAGTTGCCATCTTCCGCTGAGTTGGTGCCCCTGTTTTTGCAACAGGTGGTTCGCTTACACGGGATTCCTGAGAACATTGTGTCTGACAGAGGAGTTCAGTTTGTGTCTAGATTTTGGAGGACTTTCTTTTCCAAGCTGGGAATTCAGTTGTCCTTCTCCTCTGCTTTTCACCCTCAGACCAATGGGCAGACAGAGAGAACAAACCAGACCTTGGAGTCGTATTTGAGATGTTTTATTTCCGCTGATCAGGATGATTGGGTTTCGTTTTTGCCCTTGGCCGAATTTGCTTTAAATAATAGAGCTAGTTCTGCCACTTTGATGTCACCTTTTTTTTGTAACTTTGGGTTTCATCCTCGATTTTCTTCAGGGCAGGTGGAGCCTTCTGCCTGCCCAGGTGTTGACACTGTGGTGGAGAGAATGCACCAGATCTGGGACCAAGTGGTGGATAAGTTATCTCTCTCCCAGGAAAAGGCCCAGCGGTTTTCCAATCGACATAGGACCATTGGTCCCCAGTTTAAGATTGGTGATATGGTGTGGTTATCATCAAAAAATATTGCTATGAAGGTGGCTTCTCCTAAGTTTAAGCCTAGATTTATTGGACCTTACAAGATTTTGGAGATTATTAATCCGGTCCCTTTTCGTTTGGCTCTTCCTGTCACATTTAAAATCCATAATGTGTTCCATAAGGCCTTGTTGAAGAGGTTTGTTGAACCAGTTGTTCCTGGGGTGGCACCTCCAGACCCTGTATTGGTTGAAGGTAACATGGAATATGAGGTAGAGAAAATACTGGATTCCCGTCTGGCTAGACGGAGACTCCAGTATTTGGTTAAGTGGAAGGGTTATGGTCAGGAGGATAATTCCTGGGTCTCTGCCTCTGATATTCATGCCAAAAGATTGGTGCGTGCATTTCATCGGGCTCACCCTGATCACCCTGGTGGCGTGGTTGAGGGTTCGGTGACCCCTCCTCAAGGGGGAGGTACTGTTGTGAGTTCATTTTCCCCTTCGTCACTGGGGTCTGGTGAACTCCCTATTCTGGTAAAGGAAGGTAATGAGCCTGATTATCAGGCACCTGAGTCTAATGAGGATGACTGGCTGAGTGGAGTCACGGACTGGATATAAGGCTGCCGACGCCCTTCTGCCCTGCGGGTGATTTCTCTGTGGACTTCTAGGACACCAGTCTGATTCCTGCTCCTCTAAAGCTAAGTTTCTGTTTTGCCTGTTAGCTTTTTGTTTTGTTTTTTGTTTTCCTTGCTTTTCAGTATTCTGCCCTTCCCTACTGGGGTGAGCTGTATCTCCTTTTGCCTGTAGCTCTGTCTTCAGTATATTCCTGAGTACTGACATAGCTTTTTTGAAGCCTAGCGTCTTCAGGGCCTTTTTCACTGTCAGTCTGTTGGCTCTTATTTTCATAGGGTTTTTCACAGATTGCAGACAGCAGCCTTCCTGTCCTTTTCTATTTAGTTAGCTTGGGCCCCTCTTTGCTCAGTCTATCTTTCTGTCTGTGTTAGTATTTTCATCTTGCTTCTCCGTCATTATATGTTGGGGGCTGCCTATTGCTTTGGGGTCTGCTCTGAGGCAGTTTAGATTTCCCCTTTCTTTCTTTAGGCCTATTTAATTCTCCGGCTGTGATCAAGGGGTCTAGGGCATCGTAGGAACCCCCCACGGCTACTGTTAGTTGTGTTGATAGGTTCAGGGGTCTGCAATCCGATAGCTGCCAACTTCTCTGGTTTTCTGGACTTAGCTAGCATTTCTTTTTTTGCCTCCTACGGTGACTCAATCATAACACCGTACCATCCACAGACCAATGGCATGTGTGAAAAGATGAACCAGGTGGTGATCGACCTACTGAAGACCTTGCCTTTGGAAGAGAGGAATCTGTGGCCAGAAAAGATGCCAGATCGGGTAGACCTCTACAACCACATTCCTGTGAATTCCACCAACTGCACTCCAGCCTACCTAATGAGAGTGAGGCCTGGTAAGCTGCCTATTGATTTGGATATGGGAGTCCTTACACCTGAGGTAACATCACCAGATGCTGACTGGGATACAGAACGGCAGCAACAGTATCAAAGAGTACAAGAGTGTGTAGAAAAGAGTCTAGCTCAGGCAAGACAAAAGCAAGAAAGGCACTACAATCACCATGCACCTGCAGTTCCCTTGTCACCAGGAGAACAAGTCCTAAAAAGGAAGAGGAGGATGCATAAATTAGATGACCTATGGGAAGCTGAACACTACACCATCTTACCATCAAACTTCGATAACACCAAGGTGTGCCTTATCAGTAAGGATGGGGGAGAAACCTCAGCAGCAGTATCAAGGGATCATTTGAAATTGTGCCCTGACCAGTTAAAAGAAAGAATCAAAGAGAAAAACAACATCCAACCCATAGAGGAAGAAGAAAAGGATAGCACTGTACTTGGAGAATTCCCTGCAAATTGGACTCGAGCAAATAATGCCATAGTGGTGCCAGTTTTGACCTTTCCCCAACTGGTAGTACAAGAAGTGACTCAAGAGAACTCTGAAAATCAGGAAGTTCAGGTAGCAGATGCCACACCAGCAGTGGAGCCAGAGAATCCTCGCCTTGCCAGTGGTGATTCTGTCATACCCATGGTGAGTCTAAGAGTCCGTAGATGGCTACTACCCAGTTTACCCACACCAGAGCTACGTAGGTCTGTCCATAGTACCCAAGGTATTCCACCCCTCAGATATCGTGTATAAATCCGTTAATGTAAATGATAAATTATATGTATATATGTAACGTTTAAGTTTTGTGCCTACAGAGACTCTGTATGAAATCCCCTTTTTGAATTTTCCATTTAGTTTTGATGGACAATTGGGACTAGGTGTGGTCAAAAACTTCTTTTGTACATAGTTCACCATTTGCCCAGGAATGGACCATGGACATTGACGCATGGACTAATCGTCACAGGACTATTTTTGGAGCTTTTGGTTTTTGTATTTAGTGTTAATGTGTTAATGTGTTAATATCTTAATGTGTTAATGTGTTAATATGTTCAGTGTTAATGTGTTAATATGTTCAGATGTTTTTTTTTATCAGTCCAGGAGTACTGAATTGCACTAGGGGGAATTTGGCGCCCCCAGGAGTATGGTCGCCACCGTGGCATTGCCTTCCTCCACGGAGGGTGATGTCAGTCTTGGAAGCAATGAAGGGTCTCTCTAGCAGTTAACCATAACATGCAACACAGTTCCCACTCCGAGCCAGCAGAGGGAGCTCTGAACCAGAATTGGGGGAGGAGTGCTCTCTGAGGGCCAGGAAGGGAAATGAGGAGTTAGTGTGAGGAGGCCGAAGTGTGTAGATGTGGAGAGAGAAGCTTGGAGACTGAGCAGAGTTGAGAGCTCGTTCCCAGCTGGAGCGCATGATCTGGAGCCTGGTCTCCACGGTTGTATGGATACTAATGGTCCTGCAACAGAAACCAGAGGAATAGGAAGCTGTAAATGCTCTATTCCCACATAAGACTCGGAGGCACAACAGCAACGGGTGAGCCAAGAGAAGAGATAGAAGGCTACAGCTGTCTGCCATATGAGGTAGATCTGAGAGGGAACAAGAAGGAGGAACTTCAGTGTAACACAGTACTGGATGTACCTCAAGTAAGCGCTAGGAAGGAGACTACACAACCTATCTGCATAGAGAGATTCCTGAGTTGCTTCTAGGCTAATCAGCTCCTGTGCCATCTGTAATCTGGACCCTGGACTGCACTTGCAAAGTAAAGGTAAAGAAACTACATTCCGCTGTGTCCTTGCCTTCTTTCTGCAACTTCTCCAGCACTGCTACATCTCTGTGCCAGACACTGCACCCTCTTCCCCAACACCGATCTACACTGCCCTGGGACTACAGCCCTGCCTGTGGAGGGCTGCATCATCATTGCTGCACGACACCATCTGTCCCAGAGAATCTGTCTGCAGCATCGGCTTAACATCTTCATTGCCGAATACCACAGGTGGCGTCACGAATCACTCATAAACTTTATTCCTCCACTCTTCCCCTTTTACATGGGCACCCAAGGCCATGGACTGGGTCACCGCTGCTGTGACTTTCCCCTCTGAGAGACCAGCCCGGTACCGAGTACCCCACAGGCCTGGGAGGGCGACCCACATGCAAAAGAAAAATTTACATTGTCGACATGACCCAGTTGACGCGTTTTGACTGCACTAAGCAGTCTTACTCACGATGGTCATCATCATGGTATGTGACATGAACTCTTAAATCATTGGTATTGAGGCAAGCCATAAATTCATCCAATGACTCTAATGTTCCATGCCAAATGAAGAAAATATAATTGAATAGGACGCGTTGCATCCATTGACACTGGTCAGAAAGAAAAAGGTCCCTCTCCCACAGCTCCAGGAATGAATTGGCGTACAATGGTAAAAACAACTTGCCCATGGCGGTACCCTGGAGCCGCAGGTAGAAGGACCTTTTAAAGATTAAAAAAATTGTGAGTCAGACTAGATTCCAAAATTTACATGATAAAGTCGATAATTACAGGAGGGGAATCAGATATTATCAGTAAGGCTTTAGACGTATGAATTCCGCCTGTGTTTAATGAGCATATATAGTGATTCAACGTTGCACAGGACTAAAGTCCCCATCGCACACAGCGATCTCGCTAGCGAGATTGCTGCTGAGTCATAAGTTTTGTGACGCACCAGCGATTTCACCAGCGAGATCGCTGTGTGTGACACTTACCAGCGACCGCCCCCCCTGCCGGGTATCGATGATCGTCCTGGAATGGCCAGAACATTTTTTGATCGCTGGTCTCCCGCTTGCCAACACGCATCGCTGCGTGTGGCAGGCGGGAGACCAGCAATCAGCGAGCTGGAGCTGGTAACCAAGGTAAACATCGGGTGTCTAAGCACCGCGCGATGCTTAGAAACCCGATGTGTAACTTGTTTACCAGCACCCTGCACCAGCACGCTGGTAACTAAGGTACACAGTGGGTAACTAAGCGACGTGCCTCGCTTGTTACCTGCGTGTCGCTGTCCTGATCGCTGGTGAAGCTGCCTGTTTGACAGCTCACCAGCGATCATGTAGCGACACACCAGCGATCCTGACAAGTTCATATCGTTGTCGGGATCGCTGGTGAGTCGCTATGTGACGGGGCCCTAAAGATGCATTATTGCCTAGATGTAGTCAGTCAATTATCTTCAGGAAGTCACCTGTGTCAAGGATAAATGAGGGGAGGTATTCAACTAAAGGCCCCGTCTCACTAAGCGACTTACCAGCGAAACAATAAAGATACCGACACCAGAAAACAAAATAACAAATAATATTTTAAATTTATCATCTATCATATTAAATACAGCAGAAATTTCTGCGTTGCAAAAAGGATTATCCTTTTGTCCTGTCACGAATTCATAGGAACTGGATCTTTTTATTGATTTGCAAACTTTTATCAGAAAATTAACGGTATAAAGACACTTCCTGATACAGGATAGCAAAAAAGTGACTTTAGATGAGGAAGTTTCATTACAGCAGACTGAAAATGGAATATTACACACTACATTGAGGAATAAATCTAATTTTTACCCGATACAGAACCAGGGACACCATTTAAAAACATTTTCTGATTTAGTACTGAAGGATTTTGAGAATATAAATCCTGCAGATTATAAAAATGAAAGAAATATGACTAAAGCAGAAAGGGAGGCTGTTAAAAGTCTGAAAGAGAACACAGAGGTGGTTATTAGACCAGCTGATAAGGGGGGGGAGTTGTAATCCAAGATAGGAAGGAATATTTGAAAGAGGCATATAGAATATTAAATGATGAGAATACATATAAAGTGGTCACAATGGATATTTATAAGAGTGCGGTAACTGAATATAATAAATTAATTGCAACTGGGAAAAAGGAGGGGATTTTAAATAAAAATGAATATAATTTTCTGACTATGAAAAATCCCCCTAGGGCTTTTTTTTATCATCTTCCTAAGATTCATAAGGATCAAAACAACCCCCCAGGGAGGCCCATCATTTCTGGCATAGGTTCTCTCACGTCAGGATTGGCAGCGTATGTAGATAATATAATGTATTTCCATGTGATGTCTGTGAAAAGTTTTCTTAGGGATTCTGCCCAGCTGATTCATTTGATGAAGGATATAGTGTGGAAAGATTCATACATGTTTCTGACTATAGATGTTGCATCCCTCTATTCAAATATTAGACATGATCTAGGATTGTATTGTTTTGGGAGATATGTGAAAGAAGATGCCCGTTTACCATTGAATCAGAAAGCCTTTTTAATGGATAGCATGAAGTTTATACTGCACAATAATTTTTTTGACTTTCAGGGAAAACTATATCACCAACAAGTCGGAACCGCAATGGGTTCGAAAGTAGCGCCAACTTTCGCTAACCTATTTATGGCCATTTTTGAATTCATTTATATAGAAAATTCCATTTTTTCAGAGCATATTATATTTTTTAAACGGTACATAGATGACCTAATGATAGTCTTTGATAATAAATGTAATAACATAGAATAATTTCTGGAGAGCATTCAGAGGAATGATTGGGGTCTCACCTTTTCATGGGTATATGATATGGAGAGTATAGATTATTTGGATCTGACCATTTTCCATTCAGAAGGGAAGATTTTTACTAAAACTTTTTTTAAGAAGTGTGATGCAAATAGTTTGTTAGATTTTAATAGTGGCCATTATCATAAATGGTTAATCAATGTCCCGAAGAACCAGTATAAAAGGATTAAGAAAAATTGTAGTTTAGAGTCAGATTTTGTATCACAAGCCAAGGAATTGAAAAATAGGTTTATTGAGAAAAACTACCCAAAAAAACTGCTAGAAAAAGCATATAATGAGTGCGCAGGTTTGGAACAGATGGACCAAGTAAATCCTAAGAAAAAAGAAAAAGAGAATGATAGTTTCTCCTTAAACTTTTTAACTAATTTTACTAAACAAAATAACAAAATTAGGAATATTTTACAGGATCATTGGTCTGTTCTTCTTAATGATCCAGTGTTGGGGAGTATGCTACCAAATAAACCAGGACTAACCTTTAAAAGATCCTCTACTCTTAGAAATATACTGGCCCCCAGTTGCCTGAAAAAAGAAAAAATTAGGGATGAACAATGCAAAAAACCAGGAGTCTTTAAATGTAATACCGCTCGGTGTCTGTGTTGTGGCATGATTATGCATAATATGACCACATTCAGATCAATTCAGAATAATAAGGTGTTTGATATAAAGTTTTCCCTGAATTGTAAAAGTAGTTTTGTGATATATCTGATAGAATGCGAATGTGGTTTACAGTACTGTATGTGGGTAAAACCACACAAGAACTGCATAACCGCATGAATTCGCACAGACACAATATAATTGAAGGTTTTATGTTCCATGGAGTATCAAAACATTGCACTATAAAACATGGGAAGAAACCATGTATTAAAGTGGCCCCAATTGATTATGTTTCAGAAGACACTGTGAACAGGAGTGTCATTCTGATGAGAAAGGAAATTTACTGGATTCATAGGTTGCAGACTCTGCAACCATATGGTTTAAATGAAATATCTGACATCTTTAAATAATTTTGGTGCTCTGCATATTTGTCTGCTAAGGATTAGAGTAGTATTGGCATCTGATAATTGTGTGATGTCCATGCTATAACATTACAGCAAGGGAATGATCATATCGCTAACATATAAAGAGATACAATCGGCAGTATTTTACTATGATTGGACTAGTTGGCTGGTGCCTTGAAAAGGAACTGACAGCTCTGGAGATGTGGAGCCTTTGGCTGAGAGAACAGAAACGTTTCTTGAGTGCAGAGCATGGGTCTGCTGTGCAGGATCGAATCCGCATAGGAGTACATACATTATTTAGTATATGATCATCTGCCTGAAATATAAGTAAAGTAAAAGTATAATATGTTGAATGAAGGGTTAATACTGAAAGGAAAATATAAGTGCTGTTATATAAGAGATTTGTGTATGTTGTTCTGCTAATTGATATGATGTACCAAGAATTTTAGATTTTTATTGAGTATAATCATAATTTTATTATAATGTTTTACATTTTTTCTAGTGTGAAGTTTTACATATGTGTGTTTTTATAGAAGTGTGTTTTATAGATGAATTTTAGTGATTTTTGTGATTTTACATTATGTTGATAGTTATGTGTGAATTTTTTTAAGTGCAATGAGCACCTACCTCACTTCCTGGGGGAGTTAGTATATAAGGAGAATGGAATGTGATGCCAGTGTAACTTTGCTCCTGAGGAAGTGTACAGTGTGTACACGAAACGCGTAGAGTTTATGGAATAAAAAGAAAGTTATAATCACTCTTGGTCCTTGGATTAACTCCTTGTGAACTTTGGACTGGAACAGCGCGATCCTGAAAGCCGGACATCTCTCCTTCCTATATATGCAATTCTAGTGACCGGCTGATTGCTGCAGTTCATCGGATCCTACCCATTTGTGCTTATTGTTGTTGTGTTCCACACAACTGAACCAGGTGAGTGGATCCATATCTGTGAAACGTTTATATCATTGGATAAGACCCTATTGTGCGCTTCTGTCTCCCTTTTTTAATACTTTTTTGGGTTGACAGTTAGCCCTGCTTGTTGCAGAAAGTCTATCACTGCCTGTACTTTTGCTTAGTGGCTTTCCCAGTCGGTGCTGTACACAATGATATCTTCTAGATAGGCTGAGGCATAGCGGCAATGGGGACGGAGCACAATATCCATTAACCGCTGGAACGTTGCTGGAGCGCCATGCAACCCAAAGGGTAACACCTTATACTGGAACAGCCCCTCAGGTGTTACAAAAGCTGTTTTTTCCTTCGCCGCCTCTGTTAGGGGTACCTGCCAATAACCTTTTGTGAGGTCCAGAGTTGTAAAATACCGTGCTTGCCCAAAGCGCTCTATCAACTCGTCAACCCGGGGCATGGGGTAGGCATCAAACTTTGAAATGTCACTGAGTTTTCTAAAATCTTACAGAATATTAGAGACCCATCAGGCTTGGGTATTAGGACTATTGGGCTGGCCCACTCACTTTGAGACTCTTCGATGACCCCTGACTGTAGCATAGCTTTTACCTCTTCCGAGATGGCTTGTCGCCGGGCCTCAGGCACCCGATAAGGCTTTAGTTGGACCTTGGCCTGTAGCTCTGTGACAATGTCATGTTGGATTAGGGAGGTGCATCCAGGGAGCTCCAAAAAAACATCTGTATTTCGGCTAATGAACTCCCGGACCTCCTGAAACTGTCTAGGAGACAAAGTATCTGCAATTTTGACCGCGGGTTGGGCTTCTCCTGCCTCGCCCCGAGGTAACGGAGCCTTTTCAATCTGAAATGCTGGCAGCGGACTATCCCCACCAAGGTGGTCTCTATCTTTCCAGGGTTTAAGCAAATTAATATGGCAAACCTGTTCTGGCTTCCTCCGTCCTGGCTGGTGTACCTTGTAGTCTACTGGCCCCACCTTCTCCATGATCTCGTAGGGTCCCTGCCACCTTGCGAGAAATTTGCTATCTACGGTAGGCACAAGCACCAACACCCGATCCCCAGGGCTAAAGGTTCTTACCCGCGTCTGCCGGTTATAGACCCGACTCTGTGACCGTTGTGCTGCCTCCATATGTTCCCGGACCAAAGTTAGGACTGTCTCCATTCTTTCTTGCATTTTTGCAACATGTTCTATCACACTTTTGTGGGGTTCTCCCAGGCCTCTTTGGCTATATCGAGTAAGCTCCGTGGATGTCTGCCGTACAACAGTTCAAAGAGCGAGAACCCCATAGATGCCTGAGGCACCTCCCGTACTGCAAACAACAAATATGGCAATAAGAGATCCCAGTCCTTCCCATCTTTGGAAACTGCCTTTTTTAACATGCTCTTCAGCATCTTATTGAACCTTTCTACCAGACCGTCTGTTTGGGGATGATAGACCGATCTGCGCAACTGTTTAACATTTAACAACCGGCAGAGTTCCTTCATAATTTTTGACATAAAGGGGGTTCCCTGGTTTGTTAAAATCACTTGTGGAATTCCCACCCGTGAAAACATACCCATGAGTTCCTTTGCTATAAGCTTAGCTGATGTGTGGCGCAGAGGAATGGCCTCAGGATATCAGGTAGCATAATCTACAACTACAAGAATGTGTTGCTGTCCCCTTGCTGACTTATTGAAAGGCCCTACCAGGTCCATAGCCACTCTCTCGAAGGGCACCTCTATAATTGGCAAAGGCACCAAAGGGCTCCGAAAGTGAGGCTGGGGACTGGTTACCTGGCACACTGGACAGGAGCTACAGTACCGTTTAACTTCTTCATGGACCCCTGGCCAGTAAAATCGCTGCAGAATTCGGTCGAGGGTTTTCTTTTGGCCCAAATGCCCCCCAATACATGCGCATGCGCTAAAACCATTACCAGCCTCCGATACGTCTGAGGTACCAGTAATTGTTCTACCATTTCCCCGCGTATTTTCTCCACTCGGTACAACAAATCCTGGTTTAGCTCAAAGCATGGCAACACCGTACCTGTCCCTGGTTGTTGGGGTTCCCCATTGACAAACAGTACATTTTCTCTGGCCCGGGCTAAAGTAAGGTCTCGGAGTTGCGCTGTACCAAAATTGTCACCTGATACATTCAAGTCTGACAACTCAGGTCCCGGCGGCAAGTCTTCCACCTCTCCAGCCAATACTTCCCTGGGAGAATTTTCCCCCTCCTCCACCGAAGGGAAGGTTATTCCTACAGCCAGCACTTCTTCCTCCGGGCCACCAGGTTCATTCCCCACTTCTGGAGAATGTAACCTGGTTGCCTCTGGTGCCGGCAGTTGCTCAGTGGGTGGGATAACAGACAGCCACAGCACAGAAAACAATGGAAAGTCTCGTCCAATTATCACTCCATAATGTAAATTAGTCAGAACCCCCACCTCGTGGCACCGCCTCCCCGCTAGGGTGCTGATTACCACTAGTGCGGTGGGATAGTCTTTTAAGTCTCCATGTATACACAACACCCAAATTTTCTGACCCGTATACTCGCTGGTGTGTATCCAGCTGGCTCGTACCAGGGTTACAAGACTCCCTGAGTCCAATAGGGCCACAGCCGGGGTACCCTCCACTTCAACCCGACATAAATGTTCCATATTGGGACCTTTCGGGGTACCCATTGCACACATCGGTTCAGCATAGTGGGACTGGCGGTACCCAAAATTTGTGTCCATGCGCTCAGTCAGGTGGGAGCAATCAGCTCTCCTGTGACCTGGTTCCTGGCACTGCCAGCAGATTATGGGGCTCCTTACTTCCCCAGATAAGTCCTGAGCGGCCTTCCTGGGCTCCACTCGCTGAACCAGGGGTGGGGACAGGGAACCTTCCTGTTACCTTCCGGGGGGTCCCTCCTTGTAGCTCTTTGGTAGCCCCATACCTTTCTATGAGGTCTTGTTAGGAGTCAGATTTCTGCCCTGACTTTGCAGGAATCTAGACCCTCACATTCTGCAGTCTCCTGCTCTTTGTCCACTGCAGAAGAGATTGCAGAGGAGATTGCTTTGCAGCAACTCTCTCCGGAGGCTAAGTCCTTCATTCCGTTCTCTGAGCATGCTCCTGGGACGATCTCCCATTGCAGTTCAGGAGTCAGGTGCTCAGGTCCTGCTCCTGATTCCATTGGTTCTGCTCAGGGTTCTGGGGACTTCTGGAAGGTCCCGTTCGCTATAAAAAGTGCGCATGGCTGTTCCGCCATGCGCTAGTATGGTCTTACTTGCTGCTGGGTGTTTGTTGATGGATGCATGATCTGGTGAATGATTCATTGGAAACCGCTATCCTCTGATAATACGCATGTGTGAGGGAATGTGCTTTAGCCAGTATTTGTGCCAGCGCGCCTTGCTCCACAGCAACACCTGCTAGCACCTGTCACCGCGTCTGCGTTGTTAGCGGTGCCTCTCTGCGGCATCTTCTTCGCCGTGCTGCAGTTGCAGCCTATTAGTGCGTCCGCGGCAGCGATGCTTCGCACACAAGTACTATGGTAGGTCCTTCGGAGATAGTGCCTGTATATTTAACTACTCCGGTGACCAACTACCGTGTGTGTGTCGCTGAGTCTCTGTGCTGCTAACAGGCTCAGCGTTACTTTATTCATTTTTGGTTTTAGCAGCTCTGTGCCTACAACAGAGACTGCGTGTTGCACCTAGGTGATATTGAACCCTGTGCACATTTCCGCCATAGTGCTCTGCTACCCTCTAGCAGCGGTTCTACACCTACCAAGTGATTGGCTTGCTTTGGTGGGCGTCACAGTGGGGTATAAAAGGGCGTGCACGCCGACCGCCATGTTACTCATGCTGATCTCAGAATAGGGAGAGCTGCTGCTGCTGATGATTTTGTAGGGAGAGCGTTAGGCAGGGAAGAAGACACCAACTGCTTCTGCTGCTAGCGATTTTGCCTGTACAACACACCAGTCACTGTGTGTGCAGTGCAAGTGGAGGCTATATTTTGCTGGATCAGCGGTGTTGGTTGTTAGGCTGCCTTCTAAGGCTTCCTGACGGCTGCATTGCTGTTTACCCACTGCTCTGCAAACTGCTTTTTTAAAAGCAATCACAATTATTTTTTTTGTCCTGGTGAGGTACTGAGCGTGCATTTTTTCACACCATACAGCGGTGCACACTTCTCACACAGTACCGTTTAACGGCTGTTATCACAGACACAGTGAAGCTATCTGTGTGTCACTCTGTAAGGATAAGTCGAGGACATGTTCTGCTCTTACAGACCTGCACGTTCTAGTTTTGTCTAGCTTTCAAACAGTTAAATATATTTGCTGTTTGATCACATTCAAAACTATAGAGAGACAGCGTGTCAGACCATATACTTAAAAAACACGGAGCTTGACAATTTTACGTACACCGGACAGCCGTGTACATGCACGCTCCTCTCTCAGTACCGTGTAACGGCTGTTATCACGGCCACAGTGAAGCTATCTGTGTGTCGCTCTGTAAGGATAAGTCGAGGACATGTTCCGTTCTTACAGACCTGCACCTTCTAGTTTTGTCTAGTTTTCAAACAGTTAAATATATTTGCTGTTTGATCACATTCAAAACTATAGAGAGACAGCGTGTGTCAGTCCGTATACTTAAAAAACACGGAGCTTGACAATTTTACGTACACCGGACAGCCGTGTACATGCACGCTCCTCTCTCAGTACCGTGTAACGGCTGTTATCACGGCCACAGTGAAGCTATCTGTGTGTCGCTCTGTAAGGATAAGTCGAGGACATGTTCCGTTCTTACAGACCTGCACCTTCTAGTTTTGTCTAGTTTTCAAACAGTTAAATATATTTGCTGTTTGATCACATTCAAAACTATAGAGAGACAGCGTGTCAGTCCGTATACTTAAAAAACACGGAGCTTGACAATTTTACGTACACCGGACAGCCGTGTACGTGCACGCTCCTCTCTCAGTACCATGTAACAGCTGTTATCACGGCCACAGTGAAGCTATCTGTGTGTCGCTCTGTAAGGGTAAGTCAAGGACATGTTCCATTCTTACAGACCTGCACCTTCTAGTTTTGTCTAGTTTTCAAACAGTTAAATATATTTGCTGTTTGATCACATTCAAAACTATAGAGAGACAGCGTGTGTCAGTCCGTATACTTAAAAAACACGGAGCTTGACAATTTTACATACACCGGACAGACGTGTACGTGCACGCTCCTCTTTCAGTACCATGTAACGGCTGTTATCACGGCCACAGTGAAGCTATCTGTGTGTCGCTCTGTAAGGATAAGTCGAGGACATGTTCCGTTCTTACAGACCTGCACCTTCTAGTTTTGTCTAGTTTTCAAACAGTTAAATATATTTGCTGTTTGATCACATTCAAAACTATAGAGAGACAGCGTGTGTCAGTCCGTATATTTAAAAAACACGGAGCTTGACAATTTTACGTACACCGGACAGCCGTGTACGTGCACGCTCCTCTCTCAGTACCATGTAACGGCTGTTATCACGGCCACAGTGAAGCTATCTGTGTGTCGCTCTGTAAGGATAAGTCGAGGACATTTTCCATTCTTACAGACCTGCACCTTCTAGTTTTGTCTAGTTTTCAAACAGTTAAATATATTTGCTGTTTGATCACATTCAAAACTATAGAGAGACAGCGTGTGTCAGTCCGTATACTTAAAAAACACGGAGCTTGACAATTTTACGTACACCAGACAGCCGTGTACGTGCATGCTCCTCTCTCAGTACCATGTAACGGCTGTTATCACGGCCACAGTGAAGCTATCTGTGTGTCGCTCTGTAAGGATAAGTCGAGGACATGTTCCGTTCTTACAGACCTGCACCTTCTAGTTTTGTCTAGTTTTCAAACAGTTAAATATATTTGCTGTTTGATCACATTCAAAACTATAGAGAGACAGCGTGTGTCAGTCCGTATACTTAAAAAACATGGAGCTTGACAATTTTACGTACACCGGACAGCCGTGTACGTGCACGCTCCTCTCTCAGTACCATGTAACGGCTGTTATCACGGCCACAGTGAAGTTATCTGTGTGTCGCTCTGTAAGGATAAGTCGAGGACTTGTTCCGTTCTTACAGACCTACACTCTAGGGAGATTCCTATTCTGCCCAATTCTATATACACCTTGTAGTTTGTCATACACTAGCCAATTTCTGCCTGTGAGATAGCGCTGTGATATTCACTGGGCCTCACACAATCCCAAAGTGTCCAGTGTCCACAAGTGTGTGCTGAAATTCAAAATCTCCTTTATCCTCTAGTCACATTTTTCACACCTGCGACATCAAGCCTGTGACATAGCGCTGTGATATTCAGTGGGCCTCACACAATCCAAAAGTGTCCAGTGTCCACAAGTGTGTGCAGAAATTCAAAATCTCCGTTATCCTCTAGTGACATTTTTCACACCTGCGACATCGAGCCTGTTACATAGCGCTGTGATATTCAGTGGGCCTCACACAATCCAAAAGTGTCCAGTGTCCACAAGTGTGTGCAGAAATTCAAAATCTCCGTTATCCTCTAGTGACATTTTTCACACCTGCGACATCGAGCCTGTGACATAGCGCTGTGATATTCAGTGGGCCTCACACAATCCAAAAGTGTCCAGTGTCCACAAGTGTGTGCAGAAATTCAAAATCTCCATTATCCTCTAGTGACATTTTTCCCACCTGCGACATCGAGCCTGTGACATAGCGCTGTGATATTCAGTGGGCCTCACACAATCCAAAAGTGTCCAGTGTCCACAAGTGTGTGCAGAAATTCAAAATCTCCGTTATCCTCTAGTGACATTTTTCACACCTGCAACATCGAGCCTGTGACATAGCACTGTGATATTCAGTGGGCCTCACACAATCCAAAAGTGTCCAGTGTCCACAAGTGTGTGCAGAAATTCAAAATCTCCGTTATCCTCTAGTGACATTTTTCACACCTGCGACATCGAGCCTGTGACATAGCGCTGTGATATTCAGTGGGCCTCACACAATCCAAAAGTGTCCAGTGTCCACAAGTGTGTGCAGAAATTCAAAATCTCCGTTATCCTCTAGTGACATTTTTCACACCTGCGACATCGAGCCTGTGACATAGCGCTGTGATAT
This sequence comes from Dendrobates tinctorius, assembly GCF_039654945.1. NCBI lineage: Eukaryota > Metazoa > Chordata > Amphibia > Anura > Dendrobatidae > Dendrobates > Dendrobates tinctorius. The sequence continues at coordinate 9,961,934 of NW_027361713.1, read as the reverse complement.
TCAGTGGGCCTCACACAATCCAAAAGTGTCCAGTGTCCACAAGTGTGTGCAGAAATTCAAAATCTCCATTATCCTCTAGTGACATTTTTCCCACCTGCGACATCGAGCCTGTGACATAGCGCTGTGATATTCAGTGGGCCTCACACAATCCAAAAGTGTCCAGTGTCCACAAGTGTGTGCAGAAATTCAAAATCTCCCCTGTCCTATAGACACCTTGTACCTTGTTTTACATTACTATATAGTTTGTTGGATTTTGTCTACATTTCTACCAAAAATGAGGAAGGCTGGTGGAAGAGGCCATGGAATTGGGCGGGGGTTGGCAGCTGGTAATGATGGTGCTGGTGGTGGATCTGATGGTAGTGGCAAAAGCAAAATAGGACCGAATGCAGGAGGTTTGAGCCTGCGTCATCGTCTGGCTCCACAAGGCCTCGAAGGCTTAGTTTTCTAGGAGTTGGCAAACCGCTTTTAAAGCCAGAGCTTCAGGAAAAAGTTTTGTCTTACATTGCTGACTCAGCCTCCAGCTCTATCGCCTCCTCTTCTTAAGTTGTAAAAAATAAAAGCACTGAGTCGTCATTGGAGGCTCATGTTCATGAACCACACCTTTCCTTGTGTCCTTCACCCCAACCAAGATTGAAGGATGACGCAGGCCACACTAATGATTACTCCATGGAGCTGTTTTCACATACCATGCCTGGATTATCAAGTGAAATGGTGAATTACCCAGGGCAAGATGAATCTGGCATGGAGTGCACTGATGCACAGCCACTGATAGATGATTCTGCTGGTACATTCACTCAGAGCACTACATTGTCCTCGCAGTGTACAGAGCCAGATTCTGACCCTGATGAGACTCAGGTGCCCCTTCCTGCACACTATACCACCATACACGGTGACACAGAGGAAGGTGCACATGACATTGAAGAGGAGGTGATGGATGACCCAGTTGTTGACCCAGATTGGCATCCATTGGAGGAAGAGGGTGCTGCTTCCAATAGCTCAGATGAGGAGGAGGAGCATCCACAGCAGACATCGACATCGCAACAGCTGTTATCTGGCAGGCCCGGAGCACTCCAAAGACAGGTTCCAAACATCAAAAGAGTTGCTGGACAGCTTGTCCAGAGGGTCAAAATATCACAGCGTGCTAGGCCGCAAAATGTCTGCCAAAGTAGGAAGAGTGCAGTGTGGCACTTTTTTGAACAAAATCCTCATGATCAGGCCAAGGTTATCTGTAAGAAGTGCGCAAAGACCTTTAGCCGAGGGAAAAATCTGAAAAATTTGAATACCAGTTGCATGCTTAGACATTTAACCAGCATGCACTTGCAAGCGTGGACACAACACCAAACCTCAAGTACCACAAGTGCAACTGATCACAAAGAAGGTAGTCAGCAACGCTACATTGTTTCCCCCACTGTAAGCCCACCGGTTAGCACAGCAGCGAATGTTGAGGTGTCGTTGCAAGGCCACAGCAGTCAGGGAATCCCACTGTTATATCAACGAAAGACTGAATCTAGGCCATCAGAAAGAACACCAACTCCATCACCATCATCAACCCTCTCTCAGTCCGCCCTGTCCACCGCTACTTCCACCATATGCAACTCTCAAGTCCAGCTCACCCTCCCAGACACTATGAGTAGGTCAAGAAAGTACTCAGTCTCTCATCCGCGTACACTGGGTTTGAACGCCCACATTGCCAAACTAATCGCGTTAGAGATGATGCCCTATCGGTTGGTGGAAAGCACAGCTTTCCGCGAACTGATGGCCTATGCAGTACCACGCTATGACCTACCCAGTCGCCACTTCTCTCGTAAAGCCATCCCAGCCCTCCACCATCATGTGAAAGACCGCATTGTCCATGCACTCAAGCAGTCAGTGAGTGGAAAGGTGCACCTCACAACTGATGCATGGTCCAGTCGGCATGACCAGGGCCGTTACGTGTCCATCACTGCACACTGGGTTAATGTGGTGGATGCAGGGTCCACAGGGGACAGCAGTGGTGGGACAGTGCTGCCTAGCCCACGGTATAGGAAACAGTTGGCTGTAGGCATTCGACCCTCCTCCTCCTCCTCCTCCAGAAGCGAAAGCTCGTCCACAGAGCGCAGTCGTACGAGCACTTCATCTGCAGCTGCCACTGTTGCACACGAGGTGTCCCCCTATCGAGCAGCTAGTGGAAAGCGTCAGCAGGCTGTGTTGCAGATGATGTGTTTGGGCGACAGACACACCGCCGAGGTGCTGGCCGAGTACTTTCAGCGACAAACTGAGTCATGGCTGGGCAGTGTACATCTTGAGGCAGGCAAGGTAGTTACTGATAACGGCCGTAATTTTGTGGCAGCCATAGCCCTTTCAAAACTCAGCCACATACCTTGCTTGGCTCACACCTTGAACCTGGTGGTGCAGTGCTTCCTCAATAATTATCCGGAGTTAACAGCCCTGCTCCAGAAGGTGCGAAGACTGTGCGCGCACATCCGCCGATCGCCTGTACACTCCATTCGTATGCAGAAGCTGCAGCGATTGCTCCACCTTCCCAACCACCGCCTCATTATCGACATTGCAACAAGGTGGAACTCCACCCTGCACATGGTTGAGCAGCTGTGCGAGCAGAGGCAGGCCATAATGCATTTGTGGGAGGATACACGGCCAGGCACTTTGAGAGCAGACATGGAGTTGACAGGTGTGCAGTGGTCGAAGCTGAAAGACCTCTGTAAAGTCCTTCAGTGTTTTGAGGAATGCACACGGCTGGTAAGCGCAGACGACGCCATCCTAAGCATGAGCATCCCACTTATGCATCTGCTCATGCAAACTTTGACGCACCTTAAGGAGCAGGCGTCTGCAGCCAATGTTGACGAGGAGGAAGAGGTGGAGGGAATCCTTGATGACATTCAGCCATTGTCTGCTCAGGGACCTCTCCTGGACGAGGTGGAGGAAGAAGAGGAGGAGGATGATGATGAGGATGATTACTTAGGGGAGGAGGATGCATCTCATAGGGCAAGTGAAAATGTTGGCGTGGCAAGGTCTGGTACAGGGTTTGTGTGTGACTGGAGGGATGTGGATTTGCCAGAAAGTGCTCCTCCACCCAGCACTCGCAGTGCATCATTGACACCGGGAACATTGGCCCACATGTCAGATTATGTCTTGCAGATCCTAAAAAGGGACCCACGCATTGCCAAAATGATGAACGATGATGACTACTGGTTGGCCAGCATCCTGGATCCACGCTATAAAGGCAAATTACAAAACATCATGCCACAGGAGAACCTTGACCTAATATTGGCTACTAAACAAGCAACTCTGGTTAACCGGTTGGTTGAGGCATTCCCAGCACACAGCAGCGGTGATGGTTCTCACACGAGCCGTACGGGCCGGGGGCAGCTTGGCAGAGGTGTTCGTGGTGCACACAGCAGAAGTGGCGTTGGAGACAGGGGTTTCATGACAATGTTGTGGACTGATTTTTCACGGACGGCTCACACAACTGGTAATACTGCATCGATGGAAAGTGACAGGAGACAGCAGTTGTCAACTATGGTTAACAACTACTTTTCCTCCCATATCGATGTTCTCCTGCACAGGTCATTCCCCTTTGACTATTGGGCCGCTAAACTGGACACCTGGCCTGAATTGGCACAATATGCCTTACAGGAGCTCGCTTGCCCAGCTGCAAGTGTGCTATCGGAAAGAGTCTTCAGTGTAGCTGGATCAATCCTGACAGAAAAAAGGACCCGTCTGTCAACCCAAAATGTGGATGATCTAACCTTCATTAAAATGAACAATGCATGGGTTTCCAAGGATTTTGTCCCACCTTCCCTTGATGACACATAGGTTGCCAGAAAAATGGCTTGCTTTGGTCCTCCTCCTATTCCGCGAACTTGACCTATTTCGCCTTTTGCAGCAGCTGAATGACCCACATCTACATATGCCACTTTGTAAATCTCCCTAAGTGGGCGCCCCACCCCATGGCCGGGGTCACCACCTAGCGCACAAAACCGTGCGAGTGCCGTTGCCCTGGACAGGTGGGTAGGCCGACTCTTGGGCGCGGGCACTGGCATAGGGTCCCTCATAGTGCAATCAAGTGTCTCTGACAGTGGTGGTGCACACCCGCCGTCAGACACACCGCCGTACTATGAGGGGCCCAGTGCCAGTACGACGCCCACGAGTGTGCCCCCCTTGCTTGGGCAGGGCCTCAGCATTTGCAATGTTTACCTCTCCCTGCTCCTCCGCTGTGTAGTCTGGGCTGTCAAATCCGTCACTGGGACTGCCACTACAAATTGATTGAACTAAAAGATGATGGTTAAAATGTAGCTATGCCCTGTCCTGCTGGCCGGGCTCTAGCTCCAGATGATAAGTGGCTTCCATTTCTTATGGACGTCACAATTACATGCAGTGGTGGTTTATCATCAGCTTTCACAGTTTTCCTACTCACAAATGTGTGACATTCCGGCGCACATTTCAAAATGTGCCCTCTCATGCCAATCAAATAGAATCGCCTACGGCCTGTGGCTTCTGTCTTTTGCACTCCAAAGTTACGTGACAGATCATGATAGCCAGTGAGCACCATGTTTACATCGCTCCCTGTGATAAAAATTGGATTGAGATGAGTAACAGTGATGGAATCAACGGAAGTGCGATACAGCAAGACTTTATTCACAAAAAAATGTTTTCACTGTCTCAACACACAAATTAATTGAGGGTCAGCATCGCCTATGAGAATTGTGACGGAAGTTTTTCCCGTGAATAATAATTCCTAGATTTCTGCAATCAATAGTCTTTATGTCACTAATTGTATGCATCTCATTTCCTATTGCGGAGAGGCTGGACTGTATTACTGAGACAGAAATATATATGAAGATTTAAAAATAACACCAAAAGTATATAGTTGTGTACGCCTCAAATGCATTTCCTTTTTTCCACTTTTTAGATTGCTGTGTAATCCATACTGAGAACACGGAGATTTTACATGTTTAAACTATGCTATATATACCTGCTATCCAGTGATAAAGTACCCTTTCTCAACTTTGTACAATCTGGTCAAATCCATACTGGGCCTGAGAACATCTGAGTCTGCCTCCTGATCTATAGACATATATTTTTAATGTGTAAACTAGGCTACATATATACGTGTTATCCGGTGAAACTGTACCCTTTATCAACTTTCTACAATGTTGTTGAATCCATACTGGGCCTGAGAACGGCTGCCGAGCTGTTAAGCAAGCTACAGCACCTGTGGCTTGGACACGTAATATTTTCAGGAATGACGGTTCGGCCTAACTCCGCAATTGCGGTTGACCTGAACTTACTGGGAAATCATCGTTCACGGGGAATAATCTGAATCCCAGATCCCCATCACTAACAGAGTTCAGCAGGTTATCTGCACCTGTAAGCGACAAAAGCTGGTCCTTTCAGTGTAGCGTGCATGCAGCCCCGGACATGTACTGGAATGCTAGACCTGTTATTGCTCGATCCCACGTGCCACAGCCTCGTGTATCCCTCTAGTAAGCTTGTCGCGTACCGCGGGGCCATGCCGGAGTCTCGGTCGTTAACGGAATAAAGCTGAGAAATCGCTAGCACAACTACAAACGGACATACCACACCACACACAGAATCAACAAAGCTTGCAATCTGTCCATCTTTTCTGTAGCTTGTATGGTAGTGGTTTCCCGGGTGCAGTCCAATTAAGCCACAGGCTCCACTCCTGGTGGTGCCCTTTTGGACATTCCTTTAAGGTTCAGCTTTGCAATCATACTGCCCCCGGAAACCAAAAACTTTGCCTTCAGGGACGCTGTTTGGAGGTTCGTGGGAATAACGCCGCCCGATCAGCAGTCGGCATATGGGTCGCCCTCCTAGGGCTGTGGGGTACTCGGTACCGGGTCGGTGTCAGTGGGATGTGTCACAGCAGCGGTGACCCGGACGGTGGCCCTGGGTGCCCATGTAAATGGCGTGGTATAATGGTAAAGAGTTTATATAGATATTTTGACGCCACCTGTGGTGTTCGGCAACATAGATGTTAGGCCGACGCTGCATGCAGATCCTCTGAGACTGATGGTGTTGTGCAGCAAAGATGGTGAAGCTCCCCACAGGTGGAGCTGGAGTCCCAGGGAAATGTAGATGTAGTGATGGGGGAAAGGCACAGGCGGTGTAGGTGCTGGTACCCAGATGTAGCGGTGCTGGAATAACTGTAGGACACCAGAGCGTGCAGTTCCAAAGCTTTACTCACAGTCTGCAGGTTACACAGATGCCTGCCTCCGTGCTGTGTCCTCCGGGTCAGGACCTCTGCCAACCTCCGGGACCAGAATGGAAAGCTCCCTTCCAACACTCCGCCAACATGTACCTTCCTGAACGTCTCCTTTCTAGCGCTTGTGGGGGAAGCACTCACAGGACCGTGGTTCACTGAAACGCCTCCTGTCTAACAGATGTTCCTCAGACTTTACTTGTATGGCAGACAGCTGTTGCCTTTTCCTTCTGCCTCGCACACGTCGATGCTGGGGCCTCCGAGCCTTAGTTGGGTACAGAGCATTTATAGCTGCTACTTCCCCCGGTTTCTGCTGCAGGAACGTCAGTGTCCCTACATACTCGGAGACCGGAATCCGGACCATGCGCTCCAGCTAGGAGTGAGCCTTAACTCTGCTCATCCTCCAGCTCCCCTTCTCATATCCACACACTTCCCCTTCCCTGCACAGAGTGCCCTAACTTACCTCCTCCCGACCACAGAGAGCAGCTCCTCAGCAGTCAGGTTCAGAGGTCTCCCTGCTGGCCTGGAGTGGGAAATGTGTTGTGTGTTGGTTTCACTGCTAGAGAGATCCTTCGTTGCTCCCAAGCTTGACAACACACTCCCTAGGAGGAAGGCAATGCCACAGTGGCGACCGTACTCTTGGGGACACCACAAGTGCACTGAGGCCCAGCCACTGCTGGATGATGCTGCTGGTACATTGACCCAGACCACTACATTCCCCTCGCACTCTACACAGCCAGAATCTGACCCAGAGGAAACTCAGGTTCCCCTTCCCGCATACTATACCACCTTACACGGTGACAAAGAGGAAGGTGCAGATGAAAGTGCAGGTTTCTTGAGCAGGTGGGGGGGCATACTCATGGGTGATGGCACTGGCACAGGGCACCGCATAGTACGAAAAAGTGTCTCTGCCGGTGGGAGGGCCTAAACAGCCAAGTGCAGTGAGATGGAAGATGGGGACGACAAGGAGTTCAGAGTAGTGCAGGGATTCCCTAGCAAGGAGACTTATGTAATTGTTTTCAATGTTGGGACAGCAATTTTTGGGGAGCACTATACTCTGGAGAATGATATATGGGGCCCACCATACACTGGAGCATTCCAAAGGTGGACATCAGACACTGGAGCAGCATTTACAGGGCCCATTATACACTAGAGCAGTAGAAATGGGGCCCATTATATATGGAGCATTATTTGGGCCCATAAGACAGTGGAGCTTCATCCATTGGGACCAACATATACTGTAGCATTATGTGGAGCTCATCATATACGGTATGAAACATTATATGGGAATAATGATTCCGTATGGAGAAATATATGGGCCTCATTACTCTGTATAGCGCACTAAGCGCTGGCCATAATACTGTATGGAGTTATATACTGTCCGTTTTTGGAGGTATTGGAGAATTTAAAATGGATATCAGTCATGAGATGTAAGAAGTCAAGTATTTTTCATTGTACTATACTGCTATTTCTCTGCCATATCGGAGCATCATGAGTTGTGGTATGTGTTAAAGGGGCGCTCTTTGGCCCTGGGCCCACGAAAACCTGGAGCCTGCCCTCCCCCCACAACTGTAGCCAAATAACCCCCATTTTTCAGTGCGTAACTAGTATTATGAAGTCAATTAAGGTTGACAAGCTTCTGTAACAAGAATTTATGCTTTTGGCATTCAAATGGGCACTGTTGGTGTTTCCTGTCCTCCTCTCACTGCCGACTTTAATTCTCCATTGACTTACATTGGGTTTCGTGTTTCGGGACGACACCGACTTTTCCCTATAGTCGGCCGATTTTGCTCGACCCGACTTTTGGAAAAGTTGGGTTTCATGAAACGAAACTCGACCCTAAAAAACCAAAAGTCGCTCAGCACTAGTTTTAATGTCACTTAGTAACCAGCCGGTTAACAGAACATAAGGAAAAAAAACATACACATACTCCAGCTTGGAGAACCACTGGTCCCAGACTCACCCCTTGCACAGGACAGGCTTAACTAAGCGGCTGCCAGGTCCTGCGGCATCCGCCAGGTGCCATTCCCGGGGTCCTGTATACAAGTTTCAGGATGAGTCAGACAAGTTCCTGTAGCTTCCAGAAACACACTCTCCTTGTGGCAATTACCAACCTCCATTACATAGGTCCCAACCCCTCCCACCAGTGAGATAGACATCACATGGGCTGATCACGTGACCCTGACATCATCGCAGGTCCTGTCTTTAGGGAAAAACACGGCCAAACATTAATCTGCTGGGAGAAACATATCTCCCATCCAGTAAAACACCCTTTACTGTACCACAATATATATATATTCCTGAAGTCCTGGTATTTGATCATTCTGTCTCACAAAAATCAGAATAGAAAGCGATCAAAAAATGTCATGTCCCCGAAAATGGTACCAATAAAAAAGTCAGGTCAACCTGCAAATACCAAGCCTTCACATGACTCTGTCGGCCAAAATAAGGAAACATTATAGCTCTCCGTCCCGGTTCCACCCCTCAGGGTGTCTGGGATGCAGTTACTGACAGCTCAGCAGTCCAATCCCGTACAAGGGTGTGCTGAAGCTGTCAGTACATTGATTGACAGCATGGCCATCCAGTCTGCTTCAGGTGCATGCTGAGCTGTCAGTGTGTTTGTAGACGGTTCGACTAGCCAATCTGTGATTGGGAGGCATCGGCTGTCTCAGGTGTTCATTATCCCGGGTAATGGCGATGCCTACTTAACCGAACAGCTTCTCCCAGACCACTGCAAGACATACATTCATCTTGTGAGGTTTGTGCTGAGTGCTACCTGTGCCTTGAGTTCTATATGCTTGATCTGTTGCCTGACCTTGGACTTTGTACTGACAATCTGCCTGTTTAATCCTTTCAGCTCTGATCTGTTATTCTCCCGGTAGCCTGACCTTAGAATGTTACCCGACTATGCTTTTGTCTCTCCCTTCTATTTATGACAAACCCTCCTGGCTTCTGCCCTTGGACTCCTTGACCACTCTGACTTACGACTTGGCCGTGACAAGTGACTAGCGTCACACTCTCAAAATATAGTGATGCAAAAAGCGTCTTTTAGTGTGTGGCAGCTGCCAAACATAAAAACCCGATATAAATCTGCTATCGCTGTAATCGCATCGACCCAAAGAATAAAGTCATCTAGTCACTTATACTGCATGATGAACGGCGTAAAAAATAAATAAAACCAATTCTTCACATGCTGTTGATTTTTCCATTCTGCCTCCCAAAGATTTCAGAAAGGCTTGGCGCACATTTATCCTGCGCACTGCGCTGAGCGCTTACACCAGGGTTTCCATGTAAATCTCTGAAATAGGTGACTTAGATGGAACCCCAGGTGTAATATTCCCCAAAATGAGCCAGATGGAGGCACTGTGGATGCCATAAGACCTGTGATCTGACGGTGTCCGTCTTTTTAGTCATACATAAAAGTGCAGTCAGCCGGTTTTGTGCACCTCTGAAAAGAAGGACACTGCTGAACAGAGGCCAGATGAAGTTCAGAGTAACTCTGCTGCCTGGTTAGTGATGGTTAGTGATTGGTTGAAGCCATTTATTGTCAAATTACTGTGTTTTCTCTTTTTAAATCATGATGACAGTCCCAACATCCACATGACCCTGATCAAAAGTTCACATACCTCATTTCTTAATACCGTGCATTGCCCCATCTAACATCAATGACAGCTTTAAATCTTTTGTGGTAGTTGTGGATGAAGTTCTTTATTTTCTTAGATGGTAAAGCTGCCCACTCTTGGCAAAAAGCATCCAGTTCCTGTAAATTCCTGGGCTGTCTAGCATGAACTGCACACTTGAGATCTCCCCAGAGTGGCTCAATGATATTGAGGTCAGGAGACTGAGATGGCCACTCCAGAACCTTCACTTTGTTCTCAAGAGCCAACAAAAAGAGCAAAGTTCATCCGCATCACTGCAGCCACCAGGTACCCGGTCAGACGCCTCTCTCACAGCCAAACCAGACCTCACACTTTGCACTGACAAGGGGCAGTACCCTGAAACACAGTGTCTGTAAATTGAGATTCTGGCTTGGCTTTTATCCTAAGTCATGTAACAAGGATTGCTACTTCCAATAGGTGGCACTAGAGTTCTAGTCCTCTTCCTCTCTGAAGAGACAATTTTCATATTAAACAACATTTAGCACCCTCATGTTTGGCATTTCTGTAGTGATGAGAGTCAGCATAGTTTACAGGTGCATGTCTCCAGAAGCACGGGCTGGGCATAATGTAGTGGTGACTGCAATGTACTGGTTCCTACAGTGTATTGCCCACTACAACGTCAGTTTGCAATTTTCACTCAGCAACATCCACTGCTGTTTGTTTCTCGAAAACACCCATGGAGTCAAACTCGTCACTACAACTGTAGATAAATTCCCAAAGGGTTATAATTTCCAAAATGGGGTTACTCGAGGTTGGATTCTGCTTTTCTACCACTTAGGGGCTCTTTATATGGAATCTACAAACTAGTCTAGGAAAATCTGCGCTCCAGAAGGCAAAAAGTGCTCCTTCCCTCCAGAGTCTCTCCGTATGGCAAAGTAGTACTGTGCAGCCACATATGGGGTATTTCTACATTCAGCAGAAATTGTGGGGCAAGTTTTGGTGTCATTTATACCCATTTCCCAGTATTAAAATGTAAAATTTGGAGCTAACACACAATCTTGGTAGTAAAAATGTAATTTTTTTTTCCTCACTGCCCAATTGTATAAAGTCTGTAACACACCTGTGGCGTCAATATAATCACTGTGGCGTCAATATAACCACCCCTAGATGAATTCATTGAGGTTTAGTTCGTAAAATCGGGTCACTTATGGGGGACGCTGCTGTTCTGGCACCTCAGTGGCTCTGTCAATGTAACATGGCCCCCTCAAACAAGTGCAGCAAAATCTGCACTGTAAGGGCTCATCCTCACTTGCGAGAGACTCGCACGATTCTCATGTGAGTCTCTCGCATGAAAATCTGGCACTGCCATCGGCACTCGGACCGGAGTGTGCAGCTACATGTATTTCTATGCAGCCGCACACTCTGGTCCCAGTGCCGGCGGCAGTGCCAGGTTTTCATGCGAGAGACTCGCATAAGAATCGTGCGAGTTTCTCGCAAGTGAGTATGAGCCCTAACATAGAGTTTCTTCCCTTCTGAGCTTTGCACTGTCTCAAAAGTAGTTTTCGACCACATATGGGGTATATGTGAACTCAGGAGAAATTGCACAACAAACTTTGGGGTCCATTTTCCTTTTGCCCTTATGAAAATACAAAATTTTTAGCTAAAAAAGATTTTTGTGGGAAAAAGTGTGATTTTTTTTATTTTCATGACTTAACGTTATAAACTTCTGTGAGGCACCTGGGGGTTCAAGGTGCTCAATACACTTCTAGATAAGGTCTCAAAGGGATCTAATATCCAAAATGGTGTCTCTTGTGGGGTGTTTCCTAGGCACATAAGGGACTCTGCAAAGACGACATGGTATCTGCTGATTATTACATTCAAAAAGTCAAATGGCGCTCTTTCTAAGCCCTGCCATGTGCCCATACAGTAGTATTCCTCCACATATGTGGTATCGGTGTACTCAGGATAAATTGTATAACAAATACTATGAAGCAATTTCTCCTGTTACCCTTATGAAAATGCAAAATATGGAGCTAAAAAAAAAATTATTTTGGAAAATAAGATTTTTTTTATTTCCACGGCCCTATGTTATCAACTTCTGTGAAGCATCTATGGGTTCAAGGTGCTCAATACACATCTAGATAAATTCCCTGAGGGGTCTAGTTTCCAAATTGGTGTAACTTTTACGGGGTTTCCACTGTTTAGGCACATCAGGGGCGCTTCAAATGCGACATGGCAACCACTAATTATTCCAGCATATTTTACATTCAAAAAGTCAAATGGCGCTCCTTTCTTGCCAAGCCCTTCCGTGCACCCAAACAGTTGTTCTCCTCCACATATTGGGTATCTTTGCACTCAAGAGAAATTGCACAACAAATTATATAGAGCAATTTACAAAATTTGTAGCTAAAAAATATTTTTGTGGAAAATTATTTTCATGGCTTAATGTTATAAACTTCTGTGAAGCACCTGGGGGTTCAATGTGCTCAGTACACATCAAGATAAGTTCCCTAAGGGGTCTAGTTTCCAAAATGTTGTCACTTGTTGGGAGTTTCCACTGTTTAGGCACATTAAGGGTTCTCCAAATGCGACATGGTGACTGCTAATTATGCCAGCAAATTTTACATTCAAAAAGTGAAGTGGAGCTCCTTCCCTTTTGAGCCCTGCCATGCGCCCAAACAGTAGATTTAACCCACATATGGAGTATTAGCATGTTCAGGAGAAATTGCACAACAACATCTATGGTCCATTTTCTCCCGTTACCCTTGCAAAAATAAAAAAAATTTGGTCTAAAGGAAAATTTTTGTGAAAGAAAAGTCCAAAAATTCCTGTGACGCACCTGAAGGGTTAATAAACTTCTTGAATGTGGTTTTGAGTTCCTTGAGGGGTGCAGTTTTTAGTATTTTCTTTCATATAGGCCCCTCAAAGTCAGTTTAAATGTGAGGTGGTCCCTAAAAAAAGGTTTTGAAAATTTTGTTGTAAAAGTGAGAAATCGTTGGTCAACTTTTAACCCGTAAAACTTTCTAACAAAAAAAATATTTTTCCAAAATTGTGCTGATGTAAAGTAGACATGTGGGAAATGTTATTTATTAACTATTTTGTGCTATATGACTCTCTGATTTAAGGGCATAAAATTTAAAAGTTTGAAAATTGCGACATTTTCAAAATTTTTGCCAAATTTCCATTTTTTTAACAAATAAACGTAAGCCATATCAAATAAATTTTTACCAATATCATAAAGTACAATATGTCACGAGAAAACAGTCTCAGAATCACCAGGATCCGTTGAAGCATTCTAGAGTTATGACCTCATAAAATGACACTGGTCAGAATTGTAAAAATTGACCTGGTCAGGAAGGAGAAAACAGGTTTTGGGGTGAAGGAGTTAAAAAGTGAAAACACAGTAGCTTGACAATAAGGGTATGTGCACACGTTGCAGATTTTGATGCGTTTCTGCAACGTTTTTGGAAGCGTGGAATTGCATCAAATCCGCAGTGTAGAGTGCACACAATTTTAATCAATGGGAAATCCAAAAATGCTGTGCACATGCTGCGGAAAAATCTGTGTTTATTTTCCGCAGTATGTCAATTTTTTGTGCGGATCTGCAGTGTTTCTGCACCCATTGACTTGCATTGAGTCAGACACATCCGCAGCAAAACTGCAGATGTAAAAAAGATCTGCGGTTTTGCTGCGGATGTGAGAAATGCTGCGGATCGGAAGGAGTGAAGTGTGTGGGCGGAGAATGTGTGCGTGTTTGTGTTCAGGCGGGGTCAGCGTGTATGTGTGTGTCGGTGTCTGCGTGAATCTGTGTGTGGGTCTGCGGGGCTGTGTGACGGGTCGGCGGGACTGTGTGCGGTGTCGGCAGGGCTGTGTGCGGGGTCTGTGGGGATCTGGGGGCTGTGTGTGTGTATATGCAGGCATTGTCCGATGGGACTACAAGTCCCATCCGGCTATGCCTGCTACAGTGACAATGAGTGACACATTAGCCAATGATGGGACAGGAGTAGTAGTCGTTGTGGGACAATCCTTATTAAAGAGGGACTGCTTCGGACGAGTAGTATACTGTTGGTTTGTTTTTTTATTTTATTTTCCAGGACACGATGGCTTCAAATGGATTTAGGCGTGTAATAAAAATAATGAAAGATTAATAATGGATAGGTGTCTTATTGACGCCTCTCCATTATTAACCGGGCTAAATGTCACCATACAATAGCAAGGTGACATTAACCCCTTATTACCCCATATGCTACCGCTACACGGCAGTGGGATGAGAGAGGCTAAGTGCCAGAATTGGCGCATCGTACAGATGTGCCATTTCTGGGGTGGCTGTGGGCTGGTATTTGTAGCCAGGGGAGCCAATAACCATGGCCCCTTCCTAAGCTATGAATATCAGCCCGCAGATGTCTGCGTAGCCTTTCTGCGTAGCTATTTTAATAGCTAGTAAAGGCTAGGCAGACAGCTGCGGGCTGATATTCATAGCCTGGGAAGGGGCCATGGGTATTTCCTCCTTCCCAGGCTACAAATATTGGCCCCCGGCATCTTTAATTTTGAAAAAAAAAGGGAAAAAAAATGGCGTGGGCTCACGTGCAATTTTCTGCGCGAGAGAGGGAAAGCCGATGGCCGGGGGCCAATATTTGGACAAAGCATTTCAAAGCGAAACGCGCGTCGGGTGTGGTGGGTTCCCCGGGTGTCACCTCTAGGTAACTATACCTTCTTATATGTATGTATATTTGACCGGTGAATGCATTTTCTTCTGTTTGGCATTAGTATTTGAACCACCATTGTGTATTCCTTGATATTTCTATTTGCTCCTTGCAACTGGGAGCACTTTTTTTTCATATACTGTCATTTATGTTAGTTTAGCATCTTGTGCTTTTATACTTAACTATTTTACTCACTATGTGCCCCTTGTTGCATGTAACAGGTGAATTATTATGTATATTATCTTGATGGATAGTGCCAAAATCTGATGTGCATAATAGTAAAAAAAAACAATCTTGTTGATATATTTTTTGTACATTCTATTTTGAGGGTCGTCTCCTGGGTATACCCACCTTCTTTTTTACTGTATGTGGTATCTACATTTTGCTTTTATTGCTTTATTGTTTTTCTAATAAAGATCATGTTGTGTATTATGATATGGCCCTGTGTGAAGCTTTTTTGTCAGTTTTCTGATATATTCTTGCTTTATGGCCTTATATGAGGGATATGCTTAGGTGTTTCTTGCTATTGTAAGGTAACATTAAGCCCAGTTAATAATGGAGAGGCGTCAATAAGACACCTATCCATTATTAATCTTATATTAATAAAGGGTTAAAAAAACACATAAGAATAAAGTATTTTAATTAAATAAAACACGACACATTTTTTCAAAATTTTTACTGTCGAAGCCATCGATCACTTGCAAAAAAAATAAAAAAACAAGCCAACTCCCTATCCAATGTAATCCCATTAATAACGATTGTCCCACGACGATCTCCCCTATAGAGCTGTCACATCAGCAGATGTGACCTCTCTATAGGCCTCCGATGACACACTGACTGGAGATAACCCTCCCTCAGTGTGTCATCGGAGATAAGCCGCTCGCTTTACGGCACTACAGCGTGAGAAAATTCTCATGCTGTTGTGCTGCAAAGTGACAGGTTATCTATCGGCAGCGGAGTGATACAATGTGGAGGATTATCTGTCGTCATTGTATCACTGGAGCCCCTGTAGAGCAGTCGCATCAGCTGACGTGACAGCTCTCCACAGGAGATCATCGTGGGACAATCGTATTAATTGGATTATGTCGGACACAGGGAGTATATTGTTGGTTTATTATTTTAATTTTTTTACAGGTGATCGAGGGTTTCTGGGATTAGGTGTAGATGGTGAGTATGGGCTATATATGTGTATTTTTTTTTTACATTCAACTCATTAGCCTACTACAACATTAGACTTCTACTGTCCCATCATTGGCTAATGTGTCAATCAATCACTGTCACTGTAGCAGGCATAGCCCGATGGGACTGCATACACACACACAAACACACACAGGCCCCCACACAGACCCCCGCACAGCCCCGCATACCCTCGCACAGCCCCACAGACCCCTGCATACTCCCGCACAGACCTCCGCACAGCCCCACGCAGACCCCTGCACAGACCCACATACCCCCACACAGACCGGCGCACAGCCCCGCATACCCCCGCACAGCCCCGCAGACCCCCACACAGCCCCACATACCCCCACACAGACCGGCGCACAGCCTCGCAGACCCATGCACAGTCCCGCAGACCCTCCCACACACACGCACACACGCATAGCTCGTACACACCATACATGCACACAGTGTTGGAGAATACGGTTAAAAAAAATGGTATCCGTCGCCGTATTCCGTCATTTGTCGGACAGTGATGGATCCATCGCCCATAGGCTTCCATTCTAGCAAAAATCGGACAGCGGCGTATTTTTCGACGTAGGCAAAAAATGGTCCTATGTCCGTTGTTTCCATCCGACGGACAAAGAATTTCTGACGGATCCGTCGAACGATGGATAAAATGTGCAGCCATCCGTCGCAATCTGTCGCTAATACAAGTCTATGAGAAAAAAACGGATCCAGCGGCATCAGTCGCCAGATCCGTTTTTTTCAAAATTTGACGGATTGTGACTGATGGCAAAAAACTGATGTGTGAAAGAGGCCTTAAAGGGAACGTGCCAGCAGGATTGTGCTGAGTAACCTAGAGATTGTGTCAGATCAGCATTATACTCATTAAAATCATACCTTGGTTGATGAAATCCAGTGGCGGTTGTTTAATCTTTATTTTCACTTTTCAGTTAATGATTTTCTGGTGCTTCTGGATGGCTTGTGGGGTGGTCTTCATGTGGTGCTCTGCTTAGGTATTCACCAATATGGCTTCTGACAGGTCACTGATCCCTCAGTGACCTGCCCCCTAGTTTACATAATAAATATTAAATATATTTACGCTCTATTAATTGGCCTCCCCATTACTTGACTTTCCCCTCTCCAGTCCATACTTAATGCAGCAGCCAGGGTCATCCATCTGGCTAATCGGTACTCGGACGCGTCCGCTCTTCGCCAATCGTTACACTGGCTGCCCATTCATTATAGGATCCAATTCAAAGTACTTGTTCTCACCCACAAAGCTCTCCACAGTGCGGCACCCCCCTACATCTCCTCCCTCATTTCTATCGGCCTAGCCGCCAGCTGCGCTCTGCAAAAGACTTTCGACTAACCTCTGCACTAATCCGCACCTCCTACTCCCGACTCCAAGGGTACCGTCACATTTAACGATGCACCAGTGATCCCGACAACGATATGACGTGGTGAGGATCGCTGGTGCATCGCTAAATGGTCGCTAGTGAGCTGCCAAACAGGCAGATCTCAACAGCGATGCAGCAGCGGTCGCCGGTAGTTACTTATCTGTCAGACGCGGCGATGAAGACGTCCTCCCGCCTGCGTCCACGCGTCGCTTGTCGGCGCCAGCAGGAAGCACAGCAGGAAGCAGCCGATGAGAAACGGCCCAGGACATTCTCGTGCGATCAGCGATAGACAACGGGGGAGCCAGTCGGAGGTATCACACATAGCGATATCGCTAGCAATATCGCTGCCGCGTCACAAAATCGGTGACGCTTAAGCAATATCTCTAGCGATCTCGCTTAGTGCGACGGGGCCTCAAGACTTCTCCCGCGCTGCGCCAATCCTCTGGAAAGCTCTACCCCAAGAAATTAGGACTATCCACAGTTTGCACAGTTTGAGGCTGAGTGCAGATGTACTTTTTGGCCCTGCGGAATGTAAGAAATCCGCAGGTCAAATGACCTGCATTTTCCTGCGGATTTCTTCCATTTTTCATGCGGTTTTCATGCGTTTTTTGTGCGGTTTTCCATCGCGGTTTTCCCCCTGCGGATTTGGTGACAGGGGAGATGGAAAACCGCACAAAAGAAGCAACATGCTGCTGATTTTGTACCTCGGGAAAACCGCACGGAAAAATCCGCAGCGTCAGCACAGCGGTTTTTTTTTTCCATTGATTTTAAGGCTACTGTACATCACAATGCAGATATGCAACGTTTCTGCGCGGTAAAATCCACTGCGGAACCGCAGCAAATCTGCATCGTGTGCACACAGCCTTAGGCGCGTGCACACAGCCTTAGGCGCTCCCTCAAAACACATCTGTTCAGAGCAGCCTATCACGTTCACTAATCAAAGTCATTTTATGTGTAAGTGTGTGTGTGTAGCCCATTCACTATCTCTATCCCCTACCTTCTCAAGATGGCTGGACCATCATTGTAAATACATCATTGTAAATACACACCTGTACTTTGTATCTCCCCCACTTTTGTAGACTGTAAGCTCTCACGAGCAGGGTCATCTTATTTTACTTTAATTATTGTATTTTTAACGTTGTTTTGAAACTGTTAAACTGTAAAGCGCTGCGGAATATTTTGGCGCTATATAAATAGAGATTATTATTATTATTATATTGCTTTGAAAAATAAAAACCTTCTGCGGGCAGGCGCCAGTGGTGGTGCCTGTGTTGCACCATGATCAACCATGTAAGATGTATATAATTAATTTGTTTGATGTATTCCTAATATTCATTTAAAAAAATTCTGTTTGAAAATGGCGCTGGCCGTGTCTGCGCAGTAGCAGTTATTGGTGCGCCGATAGCTGCTACTGCGCAGACGCCGGCGGCGCTATCTTGCTAAAGAAAAAAAAATTCCTCCTCCAAGAATGCGCCACAATTGATAGCTGTATTTACGGTGATTAATTGGCCCCGATCCAAAACCAGTCAGGGACAATGATGCAGGGTGTCAGCTGTCATATATAGTTGTCTCCTGTGGGATTTTTGTCCACAGGGGGCACTATTTACTTATTTTTTATCACCATTTTAAAACAGTGATGATGAATAAAGGGGGTTTTACACATAGCGATATCGCTAGTGATATCGCTATGTGTGATACTTACCTCCGACCGGCTCCCCCGCTGTCCATAGCTGATCGCGCGAGAATGTCCGGCTCCATTTCTCGTCGTCAGCTTCCTGCTGGGCTTCCTGCTGGGCTTCCTGCTGTGATGACGAGCGACGCGTGGAGACGGGCGGGAGGACGTCAGGATCGCTGTGTGTGAAAGGTGAGTATCGTGCGCTGCGTCGCTGCTGCATCGCTGTGAGGTCTGCCTGTGTGACAGCTCACTAGCGATCATTTAGCGATGCACCAGTGATCCTGACCGGGGCAGATTGCTGGTGCATTGCTAAATGTAAAGGGGCCTCCACTTTAATGCATATCAGCGGAGTTTAAGGGGTTGAAGGGAAAATAAAATTATTGGCAACATTTATTTTTCATGTTATGGTCTGTATTATAAAGACAAAATTAGTAATCTTGCAGTTTTTCACACTGATTCCTGGAGCTTTTTACATTCATACTTATTGTCTTTTTAAGAAGTTTTCAGCAGGCTCCTTATCATTACCTGCAGGATTGCAATGACAGTTAACTCCTGTATATACATGTAAGGCCTCTTTCAAACATCCTCGTCTCTGGTACGTGTGGTGACAGTTTTAACACGTACCGGAGACACATACTTATGTAGACCCATTCAAATGAATTGATCTGTGCACATTTCAGTGTGTTTCCATGGACCATGTGTCCGTGGGCAAAACACGCTGACATGTCCGATTTTTGCCGTCAGCACGGATGGCAAAACATCTCGCACACGTGCACACGGAGAACACACATTGATGTCCTCCATGTTTCACGCATCGACACCGGGAAAGAAGCACTACAGTAAGCGCTCTTCCCCGGCCGCAGGTGCTGAAGATGGCTCTCATTTTCCCCTGCTCTGCCAGCGAGCAGAGGAGAATGATGAGCCTTACATTAAAGTCCGAATGACAGCAGGTGGGGACTTTTGAGACTCTTACCCCCATCATCCGACACCTGCTGTCACTAATAACAGTAACAGCATATGCGGATGATCGGGGTATTCCACAGCCCCCACCTGCTGTTTTTAAGACTTTAATATAACTCTCATCATTCTCCTCTGCTCGCTGGCTGAGCAGGGGAGAATGATGAAAGCCAGCTTCAGCACCTGCCGCCGGGGAACAGCGCTTAATGTAGCGCTTCTTCCCCGGCGGCTGTGCGTGTGGTACTGATGCGGCACACGGTTGCCACATGTGAGCCACACGTAGTACACACACGGACACGGATATCTCCAGTACCAGTTTCTTCCGGTACCGGAAATAAAGGGACGTGTGAAAGAGGCCTAACACAGGATTGACAATGAGTGATATCGCAGTTGACCCTGTTTCCCCTCCTTTCACAATGACTTTTAGGCCACTTACATACTTGAGTATTTGGTGAGTTTTTACATCAGTATTTGTTAGCAAAAACTAGGAGTAAGTAAATAATGCAGAAGTGTTACATGTTTCTATTATACTTTCACTCTGATTGTTCCACTTCTGGTACTTCTGGTTTTGGCTTACAAATACTGAGATAAAAAACTCACCAAATACTCAAAGTGTGCATATGGCCTTACACACACTTATTAGGCTCTTCAATACCAAAAATAAAGTCAGAATATATTCATTGTTGCTAATGTACAAGAGTTGCATCCTGAAACAACTGGAAGTCAGAATATAAAAAAGCCCCAGTGCAGTGGCCAGTGTGAAAATTTGCAAAATTTCTATTTGATTATTGTTAATATAGATTGTAAAGTGGAAAAAAAATCACAAATAAAAAAATAAATTTCACAAAAAAGCCTGATTTCCCTTAAAATTGGATTTGATGCCAATTGACATAATTTACCACAATCAGAATCAGATATGAAAATATAAGTTAGGTGTCACAATAATAGGAGACAAGTTTCTTCTCCAATCCACATTTTTTATTTCTTTTCAGTAGACATGATAACCATAAACTTTGGCCCATTTTCTTCAGCTGTCTTAATGAATGGAAAACTGTAGTAAAATATGCCTAAATTATTAATAACTGCCTCTTAATAAATTAGGAGGATTTACAACTGACAAGAACCTCTGCCAAAAATTATGCTCAAGCCATTTCTGGTATAATTTCAGCCACCAAGGTGGTATAAATTGTGATGAATTTGCTAGGTGTAGTTTTTCACACCCCATTCCAGTACCTCTCTCCTCTCACTGGGACTGGAATAAAAACACCAAAAGCCACAAAAATGCTGTGATAGTTATAAATTACATCCTTGTCTAGATGACCACATATGCATAATAACTGAGATATATAACAAAAGCATTTTGTTGGGTCCTTTTATAAAATGTCAGATCTAGATATCACAATGTCTCTTCAGAGAGGAAGAGAACTAGAACTCTAGTGCCACCTATTGGAGGTAGCAATCCTAAAAGTCAATGTTGACCCTTTAACGAGCATAGTTACATGACTTAGGATAAAAGCCAAGCCAGAATCTCCATTTGCAGACACTGTGTTTCGGGGTACTGCCCCTCATCAGTACAAAGTGGGAGAAGATCTGGTTTGGCTGTGAGAGAGGCGTCTGACCGACATCCAAGAAGTATCATTTCTCCTTGCGGAGAATGACATGCTAAGCATGTCGAGGTGAGGAGACTTAAAGCCGCAATGCTCCTCTGGGAAATATGCTAATTATGCAAATTGTCTCTTCAGAGAGGAAGAGAACTAGAACTCTAGTGCCACCTATTGGAGGTAGCAATCCTAAAAGTCAATGTTGACCCTTTAACGAGCCTAGTTCCATGACTTAGGATAAAAGCCAAGCCAGAATCTCCATTTGCAGACACTGTGTTTCGGGGTACTGCCCCTCATCAGTGCAAAGTGGAAGAAGAGGGCAGTACCCCGAAACACAGTGTCTGCAAATGGAGATTCTGGCTTGGCTTTTATCCTAAGTCATGGAACTAGGCTCGTTAAAGGGTCAACATTGACTTTTAGGATTGCTACCTCCAATAGGTGGCACTAGAGTTCTAGTTCTCTTCCTCTCTGAAGAAACAATTTGCATAATTAGCATATTTCCCAGAGGAGCATTGCGGCTTTAAGTCTCCTCACCTCGACATGCTTAGCATGTCATTCTCCGCAAGGAGAAATGATACTTCTTGGATCTAGATATCAGACACACACATCATGCTTTGATCAGGTAAAAATGGGATCTAGTTGCCATCTATGTTTTTGGCAGGACAAAAACATAGATTTCCTTCCCCATTTAAATGAATGGATCCTGAACTGGATGTACCACTATTGCCATCCCAAAATAGATGCAAATGAAAATAACTAGTGAAAATGTGAATATAGCCTTAGAAAAGTGAAAATCTATACAATTTGCAGTTTTATGCAGGTAACTACAATGCAGGTGAAAATATACCATTACCTATAGGAACCCTAATTTAGATAATAACATTGCCACTCTCTTCAAGTTATCAGTTGTTTGCAAGGAACAAAAATCAATGTACACTGTTGCAGATGATTCTACGAACACATGTGGGCTCTGCAGAGGTCACTAACATTAGCCCATGCACTGGTACACTCTATGAACACTTAGAATTGATGTCCTGGGGGCTATTGTCTTTGCACTTTGTTTGAACATGGTGTATATGAGATAACAACATTACACCTAACCTGATCAAACCAGCGTGAATGATTGAGAAGACAATGTTGGAGTGTCTTCCGTCCTAGGATATCCTATGAAAGGAGCAGAATGTTTTTATTTTTATTAATTGACCAGTTCACTTAAAATATGTTATTTTTCATATAATGTAGTATATTAAAATGACATTGTTGGTTCAATATGTGGCATGGCAGTACAAGTAGCAGTTTGTACACTACATCTGCCTTGTACACACCGACCTCCTACAAGGACTATCTGTTGGTTGCTGAAACCAATGAAGTTTTTATCTTCCATTCTTTTTTGCACTTGGTGGCTTCTTGCTTAACAAGTCCAAAGTTCACCCAGTGTTTGAGCGATAAACAGAGCCAATAAATGAGTGTGTTGTCACTAGCAGAAAAAAAAGGGAAAATGAGCCCAGCCTCCATTCCCCTCCTCTCCTGGCACCCTTGGATAATGGTGCAGCCTTCCCACTCATTTGCATGTGTTATGAGGTCCCATGGAGGAGAGCATGTCTGCTTAGAAGAAGAAGCTGGCCCTGTGTAGGAGTTTCCTGAGAGTTTTCTGCAGGCACCAGGAGAACAGGTGCTCAGTGCCAGGGGATTGAAGCATTTTTTCTTCGCTTTCTCCGTCTCTCCCCTGTAAAATGGTCTCCAAATTATCGTCTTTGCAGCAGGAACTACTCAATGCTCTCCTGAACTCCGGAATAACCAAAGACTTGCTCATTCAAGCCCTTGAGGACCTCATCCCCACACCCAGCTTTGGAGTGAAGCTGGAGAACTTACACATGTCTCCTGGGCAAGACCCTGACACCAAGCCTGTCTTCCACACTCTCACTAATGGGCACCACAAGGGCAAACTTTCTGGAGATGAGGGCTCAGAGGATGGGGAGGACTTTGACACCCCGCCAATCCTCAAAGAGCTGCAGTCCCTCAACACAGAAGAAGCGGCAGAGCAGAGAGCCGAGGTGGACAGAATGCTGAGGTGAGACCTGGGGCTACATGCTTCATACCGACATGGTAACTCAGCCACTGCTTCATGATCTCTAGACAGTGGCCAGAGAGATGGATTAATGCACCCAGTGTATGTGGCTGTATATATATGTGTATTTATAGGTGTATGTGTGTGTGTATATAGATATAGATTTATGTGTGTATGTATACACATAACTACATATGTGTGGATGTGTATATATAAATACACGTGTGTATCTGTATAAATAAGTATATACATATTTGTGTGTACATATAGATTTATATATATATATATATACACTGCTCAAAAAAATAAAGGGAACACTTAAACAACAAATTGTAATTCCAAGTCAATCACACTTCATGGAATATTAATTTTAATTTACAATAATCATTTTTATGTTTTATTGCTCTCAATACATTACATGTGTAATGAAATGAAAGATTTGCAACTGGAATTTGTCATTCAGTGATATCTAGGATGTGTTCCCTTTGTTTTTTGAGCAGTATATTTATGTGTACATACATGTTTGTGCACATATAATATATATTTATATGTGTGTGTATATATATTATGTGTGTATTTATGTATATATATAAATACATATACGTGCGTATATATATGTGTATATATATATAAAGTGTATATATATTTGTGTGCATATATATTATATATATATAATGTGTGTATTTATGTATGTATATATATATATGAATACATATACGTGTGTATATATATGTGTGTGTGTATATATATATATATAAAGTATACATATTTGTCTGCATATATATTATATATATAATGTGTGTATTTATGTGTGTATATATATATATATATGAATACATATACGTGTGTGTATATATGTGTGTATATATATATAAAGTATACATATTTGTGTGCATATATATTATATATATTTATATGTGTATATATTATATATATAATGTGTGTATTTATGTATATATATATATATGAATACATATACGTGTGTATATATATGTGTGTATATATATATAAAGTATACATATTTGTGTGCATATATATTATATATATTTATATGTGTATATATTATATATATAATGTGTATATTTATGTATATATATATGAATACATATACGTGTGTGTATATATATAATTGCATACACATGCTCATATATTGTATGCTTACAAGTGTATGATTAATCATCATTTGTCTTATGATTGTGAAGGTGTAACCCTCCCCACGTTTTCCCCCCTGTGTGACTCTATTACATACTGTACATACATCCAGTGCTAGTTGTTCTAGATTTACAGAGAAACTGATCATTTGGCAGACACTACATATAGCGAGACAGGTAAAAATAGACGTGTTATAATAAGAATCGGTAGAAATATAAAAAGGACTAATACGAAAATAATAGAAAGAAGAAAAATAGACAGAAATACTGCGAAAACAAATCATTCTAGAATAATAAATAATAGAATGCATTTACTTATAAATACATACACGTGATACACGTATATAATTATACAGCATATATCACACGTACATGGCGGTATGTAGTGTGTATTATCGTGACACACACCTCTCTGGCGATACTCCCCGCTTGTGCCAGGTGACACCGGCCATGTCACGGAGTTTCTCTCCTGGACTCGAGATCAGTGGAATCGTGATTGAACTGCATAACATCGTGACTTTGAAAGGGAATAAGACTATGTCGCCGGCTCAGAGCACACAGGGCAGTAGGTGGGCGTTTGCCGGTATCACTTGGAAGAAGTATTGGCGGCATTTGCCGCACTCACACACCGGGCAGACTGAGGAAAGTAAATCATTGGGCGCTAAATAAACCACATTCTGGTCACAGCTCTGTAAATTCTCTATTCCTACATTAACGGGTTAAGAGAAAAATTTCGGAAGCTACAAGATGCCTGGAGGAACTAATCACCTCACCAGAGCGCGGTGAGGGAGCAGGCGCCATGTTGTGCCGAGTTACCTGACGTGTTGCTGAAGGTGCCCCGTACCTGTGGGAGACATCGGGTGACCCCGACACCGCTCTGCTGGGCACATTCCAGCGAGGCACGGGGTCTACACAGGAGGGGCGGCTGAGGTGGAGCTCACCCTACTGGGGTCAGCCAGCGATCAGGTCCTGGGAGGAATACGAGGGCTGTGCGATGTTAGCCAGTGTGCCGGTGCAGAAGCTATCATCCAGCCATCTATCTATCATCGGTCTATTCTCTAGCTCTCTCCTATTATCCATCTCTTGTATTATAGCTCTCTCTATTATTTCAGGTCTCATATTCTCTAGCTCTCTCCTATTATCCATCTCTTGTATTATAGCTCTCTCTATTATTTCAGGTCTCATATTCTCTAGCTCTCTCCTATTATCCATCTCTTGTATTATAGCTCTCTCTATTATTTCTGGTCTCATATTCTCTAGCTCTCTCCTATTATCCATCTCTTGTATTATAGCTCTCTCTATTATTTCAGGTCTCATATTCTCTAGCTCTCTCCTATTATCCATCTCTTGTATTATAGCTCTCTCTATTATTTCTGGTCTCATATTCTCTAGCTCTCTCCTATTATCCATCTCTTGTATTATAGCTCTCTCTATTATTTCAGGTCTCATATTCTCTAGCTCTCTCCTATTATCCATCTCTTGTATTATAGCTCTCTCTATTATTTCAGGTCTCATATTCTCTAGCTCTCTCCTATTATCCATCTCTTGTATTATAGCTCTCTCTATTATTTCAGGTCTCATATTCTCTAGCTCTCTCCTATTATCCATCTCTTGTATTATAGCTCTCTCTATTATTTCAGGTCTCATATTCTCTAGCTCTCTCCTATTATCCATCTCTTGTATTATAGCTCTCTCTATTATTTCAGGTCTCATATTCTCTAGCTCTCTCCTATTATCCATCTCTTGTATTATAGCTCTCTCTATTATTTCAGGTCTCATATTCTCTAGCTCTCTCCTATTATCCATCTCTTGTATTATAGCTCTCTCTATTATTTCAGTTCTCATATTCTCTAGCTCTCTCCTATTATCCATCTCTTGTATTATAGCTCTCTCTATTATTTCAGGTCTCATATTCTCTAGCTCTCTCCTATTATCCATCTCTTGTATTATAGCTCTCTCTATTATTTCAGGTCTCATATTCTCTAGCTCTCTCCTATTATCCATCTCTTGTATTATAGCTCTCTCTATTATTTCAGGTCTCATATTCTCTAGCTCTCTCCTATTATCCATCTCTTGTATTATAGCTCTCTCTATTATTTCAGGTCTCATATTCTCTAGCTCTCTCCTATTATCCATCTCTTGTATTATAGCTCTCTCTATTATTTCAGGTCTCATATTCTCTAGCTCTCTCCTATTATCCATCTCTTGTATTATAGCTCTCTCTATTATTTCAGGTCTCATATTCTCTAGCTCTCTCCTATTATCCATCTCTTGTATTATAGCTCTCTCTATTATTTCAGGTCTCATATTCTCTAGCTCTCTCCTATTATCCATCTCTTGTATTATAGCTCTCTCTATTATTTCAGGTCTCATATTCTCCAGCTCTCTCCTATTATCCATCTCTTGTATTATAGCTCTCTCTATTATTTCAGGTCTCATATTCTCCAGCTCTCTCCTATTATCCATCTCTTGTATTATAGCTCTCTCTATTATTTCTGGTCTCATATTCTCTAGCTCTCTCCTATTATCCATCTCTTGTATTATAGCTCTCTCTATTATTTCAGGTCTCATATTCTCTAGCTCTCTCCTATTATCCATCTCTTGTATTATAGCTCTCTCTATTATTTCTGGTCTCATATTCTCTAGCTCTCTCCTATTATCCATCTCTTGTATTATAGCTCTCTCTATTATTTCAGGTCTCATATTCTCTAGCTGTCTCCTATTATCCATCTCTTGTATTATAGCTCTCTCTATTATTTCAGGTCTCATATTCTCTAGCTGTCTCCTATTATCCATCTCTTGTATTATAGCTCTCTCTATTATTTCAGGTCTCATATTCTCTAGCTGTCTCCTATTATCCATCTCTTGTATTATAGCTCTCTCTATTATTTCAGGTCTCATATTCTCTAGCTCTCTCCTATTATCCATCTCTTGTATTATAGCTCTCTCTATTATTTCTGGTCTCATATTCTCTAGCTCTCTCCTATTATCCATCTCTTGTATTATAGCTCTCTCTATTATTTCAGGTCTCATATTCTCTAGCTCTCTCCTATTATCCATCTCTTGTATTATAGCTCTCTCTATTATTTCAGGTCTCATATTCTCTAGCTCTCTCCTATTATCCATCTCTTGTATTATAGCTCTCTCTATTATTTCAGGTCTCATATTCTCCAGCTCTCTCCTATTATCCATCTCTTGTATTATAGCTCTCTCTATTATTTCAGGTCTCATATTCTCTTGCTCTCTCCTATTATCCATCTCTTGTATTATAGCTCTCTCTATTATTTCTGGTCTCATATTCTCTAGCTCTCTCCTATTATCCATCTCTTGTATTATAGCTCTCTCTATTATTTCAGGTCTCATATTCTCTAGCTCTCTCCTATTATCCATCTCTTGTATTATAGCTCTCTCTATTATTTCTGGTCTCATATTCTCTAGCTCTCTCCTATTATCCATCTCTTGTATTATAGCTCTCTCTATTATTTCAGGTCTCATATTCTCTAGCTGTCTCCTATTATCCATCTCTTGTATTATAGCTCTCTCTATTATTTCAGGTCTCATATTCTCTAGCTCTCTCCTATTATCCATCTCTTGTATTATAGCTCTCTCTATTATTTCTGGTCTCATAGTCTCTAGCTCTCTCCTATTATCCATCTCTTCTATTATAGCTCTCTCTATTATTTCAGGTCTCATATTCTCTAGCTCTCTCCTATTATCCATCTCTTGTATTATAGCTCTCTCTATTATTTCAGGTCTCATATTCTCTAGCTGTCTCCTATTATCCATCTCTTGTATTATAGCTCTCTCTATTATTTCAGGTCTCATATTCTCTAGCTGTCTCCTATTATCCATCTCTTGTATTATAGCTCTCTCTATTATTTCAGGTCTCATATTCTCTAGCTCTCTCCTATTATCCATCTCTTGTATTATAGCTCTCTCTATTATTTCTGGTCTCATATTCTCTAGCTCTCTCCTATTATCCATCTCTTGTATTATAGCTCTCTCTATTATTTCAGGTCTCATATTCTCTAGCTCTCTCCTATTATCCATCTCTTGTATTATAGCTCTCTCTATTATTTCTGGTCTCATATTCTCTAGCTGTCTCCTATTATCCATCTCTTGTATTATAGCTCTCTATTATTTCAGGTCTCATATTCTCTAGCTCTCTCCTATTATCCATCTCTTGTATTATAGCTCTCTCTATTATTTCTGGTCTCATATTCTCTAGCTCTCTCCTATTATCCATCTCTTGTATTATAGCTCTCTCTATTATTTCAGGTCTCATATTCTCTAGCTCTCTCCTATTATCCATCTCTTGTATTATAGCTCTCTCTATTATTTCTGGTCTCATATTCTCTAGCTCTCTCCTATTATCCATCTCTTGTATTATAGCTCTCTCTATTATTTCAGGTCTCATATTCTCTAGCTGTCTCCTATTATCCATCTCTTGTATTATAGCTCTCTCTATTATTTCAGGTCTCCTATTCTCTAGCTCTCTCCCTAATCTCTGCTATGTGTCCTGCCATACTCACTGCTGCCCCATAGATAGGGCACATGCCTTCCACAATTCCTCCATGGCCGGTCGTCCTGTTCTCGCTCTCCTTCCTCCGCACCCCAGAGTTTAGCACTCTCCGTGCGCCCTAATACTAGGTCATGTGGGCAGAATGGGTGTCCCACCCTGTAAGGGGCCATTGTACACATGAAGCCCTTTTGTCTTCCCGGCCTCCCCTGTTCCTGGGTTGGAAGCAGCACTTTCACTACTCGGAATCATCAGTTGTTCTGGCTTGCACCTTTGTAAAATGTCATGTTTATCACAAATCATATTATTGCTAGTGCTATTACTAGTATTATTTCTATGACTATTATTATTCACTATTGTTAAAGTGGTAAATCTGCTTTGCACATCTGTAACCTTTATACCACATAGCTGAGATAACAAATATATATTTCAACACTTTGAACTACTTGATGTAGAGCACAGTAGTGAAAAAAATATTCACTGAATTATAGGTACATGAAGAAGTAATTAAGTCCATATATATATACACACACCTGTATACAGTATATGTAAATAAATTTAGCCTAAATGCTGTATAAATATAGTATATATGGTACACGTATATATGTGTGTGTGTGTTTGGAAGGAGTTTGTATGTTGTCCCCATGTTTGTGGACAAGCAGTCCTGCTACATAGTTTCCCAAATTACACCTTACAGGGAATTCTTTAGCTATAGATATATTTTATTTCTCCCTTTCTTTGCTTTTTCTCTCCTCACTTGCTCTAAAAATATAGAGATAATTGTATTTTTTTGGTTATTGCCACTTTACTCAAGTTGAAGCTAGAGCACCGTCTAATACCATCTGCTGTCTATTTTTATACCTGTGCAATGTGCATTAGTAAAATAGATCACAGGATGACTTTTTAAACTAATGAATTTCACAATGGAAAAGTTAAACTTCGATATAACTTTTCTAATGTACTGTAATTCATTTTTCTTACCATCTAAAATGTCACACTGCTGTAATATATTGTTCAGATGCATAGTAGATGTGAAGAAAGGAGGCGGCAGAACATATTACAACAATGCAGTGCACACCTTAATCACCCAACAATGCTCCATTAATAGTCCTGGTTTTTATTTTCTGTGCTCTACTGTGCATTCTACCTGAGCCAAAAATCCCATGTAAACCCCATGAGTGTGTACATGTCCTAAATTAGGTATTTCACATTTTCAGAAAATAACAATGCCATAAGAGAATTAAAAATTTGGGACAGAGTTACTTCTTACTCTAGTAAGTTGTTTACATAAATCTTTTTTTGCTTGCCACAGTATTCTAATAAGCTATAAAGCAAAGATTTAATGTAAGATTTTCATTCATTTTATTAAGACAGCTGATGGAACTATATTAATGTGATGACATCTTCTTGTCCAATTAAACATGCTAAACAATTAACTATATTATTGTGCATAAAATAGATTTTTAAGTAATGTAACTAATGTATAAATAATAATAATTATATATTATTTATGACAGTTAAAAGAACATTTCATAAATATTAATCTGGACTTTTTTTTATTATCACTTAGTTCATGCTGTATTAAGTCCACACATGCTCGCAATATGTTTGTTCATTTAATTGACTGCTTATATTTAAAAAAAAAAAAAAAAAAAGTAAAACAAATAAAAAGTTGTATTTCGTCTACAACAATATATTGCAGTTTGGTTTAATGTCCTTTGCAAAGACTAGTATATAATTTGCTCTTAAATACAATATTGTACAGGTGCATTTTGAGTCTATTTTAAAAGCCTAACCAAATGTTTGCCATGCTATCGCTAAATTTGGTGTATAGCAGCCTAAAGACATAAATGGCATGATATGAATATACCTTAACCAAAGTAACAACATGTCACATTTCAGCACAAAAGATTTTGATGTTTAATATGTTTAAATATTTATTTTTTTCCAATGGTCTTTCCTTACATTACATCTCAAAGTGCTGAGTTTAGGCTGAGTATCAATGCTAGCTCTGGATTTACCTTACTATTATTAGTGGGAGGCTTTAGCAAATAACTACTTCAATTGGAGATGTGGCTATAAATACATGTGTATATTTATTTAAATGGCATAAAAGAAGCTGTATATGTTTTATACTAAGCAGACCTTGACGGTTAACGTTTACACTGAGCTTTCATCTAATCACCATTATAATTTGCTAAGTTTTTACTAACTGAGGTGCAGAAATACAGTGCAAAAATAAACATGGAATATTACTGTAGGTTACATCTTTTATACAATTGTATTAATAGTAAATGTACAATAGTGGTTTTGTAAGATATTTTTTACGTACAATATTAGTTTTAAGAATAGCACATTATATGAAGACTAAACTTTCATGGAGTTAGAGAAAATGTATTGTTTTTTCATTTGTAATTTTCAAGATTATTCCCTGTTTCAGCATGGATTTTATTTACATCCATATAATTTGTAGATATAGATCTATATTACTGGGCATGTATATTATCTCATGACAGAGGAATGTTTGCATGTGGAGCATGGATGACCGCTCACATATGCAGGACGTCATAAAATACACAACTAGACTGGCATTAGGTTTCTAGCAGTAACCTGTCTGTGCGGGATGCTGTGGCTATCAGTTTTAATGCACTAATGACTCATTTGGAAGTGGATTTGCGTGGCTACACAGCTCATCTAAATTGCTTGATTAAATTATTATTTACTGTGAATTGCGCCAGTTCTATAATTGTGCTTCCTTATTGCGCCAGGGTGAATCAGGCTTTAGGTGGTGACAATTCTTGAGGGATGCTGATTATTTTCTAAAAGGTTTCTGTTCTTAATTCTGTAAAGAAGTTTTTTTTATTTTTGTTCATTGAAATGTCAGCTTATGGGGTAATACCTGGACCTGTCTTTCTCATTTGTTCTTAGACACTTCACTTACTTTCATATGCAACTAATGATGATTGTATTTACCGGTTATTTTTAAAATGAATTTTGTAGAAGAATTTGTTGCAAGAAAAATATTGTATCATGTTAACCAGTGGCTGATGAGATTACTCTCCTTAGGTTGAATGTATGCTATCATTTGCATGAACCTGAAGATTATCGCTATAAAAAGTAAAGTAATAAATATCTATTTTACACACTTATTATAGTGTAATTAGTGTCCACAGTGCTTTGCAGACCTCACCAATATGGTTCCGTTGGAGCTTCCAGTCTACATCCCCTATTAGTATGTCTTTGGAAAGTGGAGTACCTAGGTAAAATCCACATAAACATAGGGATCATAAAATATTCTTGCAGATATCCTTCTTGTGGGAATTGTACCTGGACCCTAGTGCTGTGAGGTTACAGAGCTATACACTGAGCCACCATATATACATCTGATAAAGGGAAGTTTTGTGCTCACCCTGTTAACAAAATATTTATTCATCTGATATCAATGGAATGTCTAAGGAAACAGCCTGTATTAACTGGTGCTTTCAGCACTTATGTTCTTAAATTGCTACGCCTGTAACCTGCATTCCTACTTCATGAAGGATGCAGCGGCATACATACACTTTATAAAAGCCTTGAAATAATTCACTTCTAATATTAAAGTGGTATCATTTAGAATACAGAATCTCTTCTCTATTTGAAGATTATACGGTGTAATTAAATTAATTGTTCCTTTAGTATACTTTAAATAGTCTGTGGTTTGTATGATTTCATTCATCTACAGTTGGGAAAATAAGCATTTGATAGCCTGCCAATTTTGAAAGTTTTTCTACCTACAAGGAATAGAGTAGTCTGTAATTTTTATCATAGGTTCACTTCAACTGTGAGAGACATTGTATGATTTTTAAATAACTAAATTGCATTTTATTGCATGAAATAAGTATTTGATCACCTACCAACCAGCAAGAATTCTGTAACTCACAGAGCTGTTAGTTTTTCTTTAAGATGCTCTCATACTCTGCACTCATTACTGTATTAATTGCACCTGTTTGACCTTGTTACCTGTATAAAAGGCACCTGTCCACACACTCTATCAAACACACTCCAACCTCTCCACCATGGCCAAAACCAAAGAGCTTTCTTGTGACACTAAGGACAAAATTGTAGACCTATACAAGGCAGGAGTGGGGTACAGAACAATAGGCCAGCAGCTTGGTGAGAAGGCAACAACGGTTGGTACAATTATTAGAAAGTGGAAGAAACACAAGGTGACTGTCAAACTTCCTCTCAAAATCTAGCCTCGTGAGGTAAGGATGATTCCGAGAAAGGTCAGGAGACAGCATAGAAGTACATTGGAGGACCTGGTTGATGACCTGAAGAGAGCTGGTACAATAGTTTAAAACATTACCTTAAGTAGCACACTAAAGGTAGGAACACAAGGTCCTCCTGCTCATGACAGCACATGTCCTGGCCCATTTGAAGATGGCCAGTGACCATCTGGATGATCGCGAGGAGGTATGGGAGAAGGTTCATGTGGTCAGATGTGAAAAAATAGAACTTTTTGGTATCAACTCTATTCACCATATTTGGAAGAAAAATAAGGATGAGTACAACCCCAAGAACATCATCCCAACTGTGAAGCATGGTGAGTTAAACATCATACTTTGGGGGTGCTTTTCTGCAAAGGGAACAGTACGACTGCACCGTATTGAAGCTCCCTTCTATACGGTGCAGTCGTACTGTTCCCTTTGCAGAAAAGCACCCCCAAAGGATGGATGGATGGATGGATGGGGTCAGGTATCGCAAGATTTTTGCCAACAACCTCCTTCCCTATTAAAGTGAACCTATCACCCCCCAGGCATTTTTAAACTAAAAGAGCCACCTTGTGCAGCACTAATGTTGCATTCTGTCAAGGTGGCTCTTTTATTTGGGGTCCCTTCCACCGCTGAAAAAATTGTTTTTATAATTTGTCACTCATACCTCTAGTTTGTCCGGGGGCAGGTCTTTCCCCCCGGACACAGACGCCTCACAGCCATCAGTCATTTCCTCCGTTCTTCTGGGCGCCGCCTCCTCAGTGTTCAGTTATTTACCCGGTGCCTGCCCTGTAATCTTGTTTCTTGGGCATGCGCAGTTAGCGCTGCCTGTCCACTGACATCACATGATGTCTTCCTTCTTGCGCCTGCGTGGATGTGTGGCCCAAGATCCCGCCCCGCAGTGTGAATAAATCAGAAGAGACTGCGGGACGGGATCTCTGGCCGCGCATCCATGCAGGCGTGAGAAGAAAGACATCATGTGATGTCAGTGGACGGACAGTGCTAACTGCGCATGCCCAAGAAACAAGATTACAGCGCAGTTGGCAGGTAAATAACTGAACGCTGAGGAGGCGGCACCCAGAAGAATGGAGGAAATGACTGATGGCTGTGAGGCGACTTGTGTCCGGGGGGAAAGACCTGCCCCCCGGACAAACTATAGGTATGAGTGACAAATTCTAAAAAAGATTCTTTCAGCGGTGGAAGGGACCCCAACTAAAAGAGCCACCTTGACAGAATGCAGCATTAGTTCTGCACAAGGTAGCTCTTTTAGTTAAAAACACCTGGGGGGGGGGTGACAGGTTCCCTTTAAGAGCATTGAAGATGAGTCATGGCTGGGTCTTCCAGCTTGACAATAACCTGAAACATTGAGCCAGGGCAACTAAGGAGTGGCACCGTAAGAAGCATGTCAAGATCCTAGCCACAGCCGCCAGACTTGAACCCAATAGAAAAACCTTTGAAGGGAGCTGAAACTCAATGTTGACCATGACAGCCCTGGGTCAAAATTCTGCTGCAGTGTGTGAAAACTTTGGTCAAGAATTACAGGAAACATCTGACTTCTGTAATTGCAAACAAAGGTTTCTGGACTAAATATTAAGTTCTGTTTTTTTATTGTATCAAATATTTATTTCTTGCAAAAAAAATGCAAATTTATTATGTAAAAATCATAAAATGTGATTTTCTGGATTTTTTTTCAGATTTAGTTTCTCACAGTTGAAGTGTACCTACGCAAAAAAAATTACAGACCTCTCCATTCTATGTAGATGGGAAAACTTGCAAAATCAGCAGTGTATCAAATACGTATTTTTCCCACTGTACTTAACACACGCAAGCATGTCAAGGCAAGACTGCTGGCCACTTAGTTAAGCCTTATGAAATGGAAAGGATGATAACATTTATATAAAAAACTTGAATCAAAATACAAAAACAAATCAAGTTTGCCATCTTGATCAGTTTTGAGGACAACTGACTTCCACTTCCGTGTGCATAATATTAAATACATTATAATGATTACAGTAGAATTAATGTGATGTGCATGTTTTTTTACAGTGAAGATCCGTGGAGAGCTGCAAAGATGATTAAAGGATACATGCAGCAACATAACATTCCCCAAAGAGAAGTCGTTGATATTACTGGACTAAACCAATCACATCTTTCTCAGCATCTTAACAAAGGGACTCCCATGAAAACCCAAAAACGCGCTGCTCTATATACCTGGTATGTCAGGAAACAAAGAGAGATTCTAAGACGTAAGTATTAAAGTTCAAAGCCCACACTCTTCAAGATTTATTAGATATGGATCCAAATATTTCCAAGCTATTGTTATGGCTTAACACACCTAATTATCTTATCAGAGTGTTTTCCTGTTGGTATCTCTTGTAGTGATGAGCGAATGTGCTCTGATAAAGTGTTATTGCCTGTTTGTTAGGCAATCCCAGCATGTGTTTAAGGGACTTGAACATATTATTCCAGGACACCCAAGATACTCGGATAGCACCCCAGCATTCTCGGATAACACGTTAGCCGAGCACATTCGCTCATCACTAATTCCTAGTAATCAGCTGTAAGTTAGGGAAACCCATTCCCATGTGTTAAATTTTCTTGAAACTTTGTCCTAAAGAAACCAAAACATTACTTTGCTCCTAAGAAAAATCTATGAGCTGTATATGTAATGCACTGACACACCAGGCCTTCCAGAGTTAGTAGCTAATATGGGTAATAGATTTGGCTTTTAAAGAGAGAATCTTGGCTGTTTCTGAAAATGAACTTTCAAAGTCACACTGTGTAATTGGGATTATTGACACATGAATGATGATCCATGCTGCCCGTGGTTTGGGCAGTGTTAATTGATTGACATATTCTATTGAAGGAGTCTTGAAAGTTATTATAAGGCCCCCACAGAGCCCTGATTTCAAAATTAGTATGTCTGTCTGTGATTACATGAAGAAACAGATGGATTTGAGTAAAGGACCCCATACACATTAGAGAGCTCTCGGCCAAATGATGCTTTGGCCATTCTGACAGTTATTTAAGCCAAATTTACCATACACAGGAGCGTTTGTTCGGCTAAGTACTCCTGTGATCTCCATGTCAAAGCTGTGGGAGGGTTATCTCAATACAAACGGCAGACTGAAATGCCCAATAGATATCTGCCCCGGCCATTGACAGACTGGAACTGGAATTCAGCCCTGGCATTTGAAAGCACAAAGGTCCATGCTGTGTCTGCCACAGAGCCCCAGATTGGACTTTGTATTACCAATCTAACCCTGCCTGGAGAAAACAAGATTTTCAAGGCCAATATATATTGTTATTGGTACAGCATAACCATAAGATTTAATACTACTACTACTACTAATGCTAATAATAATACAAACTAATAATACATAATACCATAATGATAATGTTGCAATATAACAGAAATATATTAATAACCCAGAACCAAATATTACCAGCATATACAGCAATGATAATAACACCTTCTCCAGGCTTGAGGTAAAAGTGTGCAGATACTCTATGTGACTGCAGACTTGTGTACCCTCCCAACATGAGTATCGTGCACTGTCAGGATTCTCCATCACTGGAAGCGAGCAGACGTGATCTCAAATATGCAATTTACATAGAGGCGATCACATGCCAAATAGACAAGCGTGACCTCACTTAATACAAGTGAATTAAGCAAGGTAGGGCATGTCTAGTTGAAGGTGGTCTGAAGTAAGCAAATCAAATGCTTGCAGTCAGAAGACGACCTGCTCCTGCCGCTGTAGAATCCAGACAGTTGCATGTACTGAGTAGATTTACATAGAGTGAAGGCCGACTTTGATCTCAAGCCTACACAATCCCTTTAACCAAACCCACTCCACTACAATGATATAATCAACATACAGTTGCCATATTTATATTAACCCCTCAACGACCGCAGATACGCCTTTAATCGGCGGCAGTTAAGGGTACTTAAACCACAGTGCCGTTAATTTACGGCGCTGAGGAATAAGGATATAGCGCCCCCCCAGAGGTGAAATTTATCTGGGGTCTCGGCTACTGGGGGTAGCCGAGACCCCAGAGAACATGATTCGGGTCGTTTATTACCGACCACGGTGTTGTGATTGCCGTTACTAACAGTATAACGGTGACCTAAAAAAAAAAAGAGTCTGATTTTTCATTTAATTTCTCTCTCCTCTAATGTGATCGCACATTAGAGTAGAGAAAAATAGGGTCCCTTGATACCCCCCTCAGTATCTCTTGGTGTCCCTGGACCCTCCTGCTTCCCCCCACGGCCACTGGCATCTTCTTCCGGGAAGAAAATGGCGGGCGCATGGGCAGTGCGCTCGCCAAGATTTGCCGGTTGGCACCCAGCAGCAATAGGAGATTTTTCCTATTGGTTAATTTTGGTCACTGTGATAGACCCTATCACAGTGATCAAAATAAAAAAAAGTAGTAATTCAACCCCCCTTTATCACCCCCTTAGTTAGGGAAAAATAATAAAAAATAAATTAGGGTTAGAGTTGGGCTAAAGTGAGCTGGGCTAAAGCTAGGGTTGGGGATAAAGTTAGGGTAAAGGGTGAGGCTAAAGTTAGGGTTAGGGTTGGGGCTAATGTTAGGGTTACCGTTGGGGCTAGGGTTGGGATTACGGTTAGGCTATGTGCCCACGCTGCAGAAATGCGGTGGAATTGTCCGCATTTCCGCAACTCCCCGCCGCAGGTAAAACGCATGCGGAATTCGCCTGCATTTTCCCGCAAAACACAAGTGTTTTGCAAGCATTTTTAGCCTGCAGAATGCTAGCGCTTTTACAAGTGATTTGAAGCATCGCTTGGAAAAGTGATTGACAGGTTGGTCACACTTGTCAAGCATAGTGCTTGACAAGTGTGACCAACTTTTTACTATTCATGCTGCCTATGCAGCATCTATAGTAAAAGATAGAATGTTAAAAATAATAAAAAAATATGGATATACTCACCTCCTGGAGGCCCCCGATCTCCTCAGTGGTGATCCCGGTCTTCAACGGCGCTGCCGGCTAGTTACGTTCTCAGGCGTGCTTTGCGAGAATGACCTTTGTGACGTCACGGTCGCGTGACCGCTACGTCATCAGAGGTCATTCTCGCAAAGCACGCTTGGGAACGGAACTTGCCTGCAGAGCTGCTGAGGACTCCGGTGGCCGACAGAGGGTAAGTATATCCCTATTTTTTATTTTAATCCTATTTTTTTACAGGAATATGGTACCCAGGGCCTGGAGGAGAGTCTCCTCTCCTCCAGACCCTGGGTACCATCTGCATATGAAGCGCTCACTTTACGCATGGTGGGCATAGCCACATGCGTAAAGTGAGCATTTCAATGCAATTCTATGGTGGCAGAATCGCCGCAATTCCGCAAAAGTAATCGACATCCTGCAGATTTTTCCGCTATGCGATTCTGCAGCGGAAAAATCTGCAGCATTGGCACAGCAACTGCGGAATCCCATAGGATTGCATAGGATGCGTTTTGTTAGCTTTTTTTAGTGTTTCCGCAGCGGCAAAATCGCAGTGGAAATGCTTAAAAAAATGCAACGTGGGCACACAGCCTTAGGGTTGGGATTAGGGTTAGAGTTGAGATTAGGGTTAGGGGTGTGTTGGGGTTAGGGTTGGAGTTAGAATTGGGGAGTTTCCACTGTTTAGGCACTGTTCAGGGGCTCTCCAAATGCGACATGGCGTCCGATTTCAATTCCAGCCAATTCTGCGTTGAAAAAGTCAAATGGCGCTCCTTCCCTTCCGAGCTCTGCCATGCGCCCAAACAGTGGTTTACTCCGACATATGGGGTATCGGCGTACTCAGGACAAATTGCACAACAACTTTTGGTGTCTAATTTCTCCAGGTACCCTTGGGAAAATAAAAATCTTGGGGCAAAAAGATAATTTTTGTGGAAAAAATATGATTTTTTATTTTCACGGCTCTACAGGAAGTACGGCGGCATCTAAAAATCAATAAAATTGACAAATCCCCGGGCCCGGATGGGATACACCCCCGAGTACTGCAGGAATTAAGTACAGTCATAGATAGACCATTATTTTTAATCTTTAAAGATTCCATAATAACAGGGTCTGTACCACAGGACTGACGTATAGCAAATGTGGTGCCAATATTCAAAAAGGGGACAAAAACGGAACTTGGAAATTATAGGCCAGTAAGTTTAACCTCAACTGTGGGTAAAATCCTGGAGGGTTTTCTAAGAGACACTCTACTGGAGTATCTGGAGACGAATAACCTCATGACCCAATATCAACATGGGTTTACGAGGAACCGTTCCTGTCAGACTAATCTGATAAGCTTTAATGAAGACGTAAGTTCCGGACTGGACCAAGGGAATGCAGTGGACAAGGTGTACATGGACTTTTCAAAAGCTTTTGATACGGTGCCATACAAAAGGTTAATACATAAAATGAGAACAATGGGGATAGGGGAAAATATGTGTAAGTGGGTTAAGAGCTGGCTCAGGGATAGGAAACAAAGGGAGGTTATTAATGGAGCACACTGGGACTGGGTCACGGTTAGCAGTGGGGTACCACAGGGGTCAGTTTTGGGCCCGCTTCTTTTTAACATATTTATTAATGACCTTGAAGGAGGCATAGAGAGTAGAATTTCAATATTTGCAGATGACACTAAACTCTGCAGGGTAATCAATACAGAGGAGGACAATTTTATATTACAGGAGGATTTATGTAAACTAGAAGCTTGGGCTGATAAATGGCAAATGAGCTTTAAGTGATAATTGTAAGGTCATGCACTTGGGTAGAACAAACAAGATGCTTAATTATGTGCTTAATTGTAAAACACTGGGAAAAACTGTCACTGAAAAAGACTTGGGTGTATGGGTGGACGACAAACTCACATTTAGTGGCCAGTGTCAGGCAGCTGCTGCAAAGGCAAATAAAATAATGGGATGCATTAAAAGAGGCATAGATGCTCACGAGGAGAACATAATTTTACCTCTATATAAGTCACTAGTACGATCACACTTAGAATACTGCGTACAGTTCTGGTCTCCGGTGTATAAGAAAGACATAGCTGAACTGGAGCGGGTGCAGAGGAGAATGACCAAGGTTATTAGGGAACTGGGAGGTCTGCAATACCAAGACAGGTTATTACACTTGGGGTTATTTAGTTTGGGAAATCGAAGGCTTAGGGGTGATCTTATTACAATGTATAAATATATGCAGGGACAATACAAAGACGTTTCTAATGATCTTTTTACTCTTAGACCTGTGACGGGGACAAGGGGGCATCCTCTGCGTCTGGAGGAAAGAAGGTTTAAGCATACTCACAGACGTGGATTCTTTACTGTAAGAGCAGTGAGACTATGGAACTCTCTGCCATATGATGTTGTAATGAGTGATTCCCTACTAAAATTTAAGAAGGGCCTGGATGCCTTTCTTGAAAAGTATAATATTACAGGGTATATACACTAGTTTCCTTAATATTGTGTTGATCCAGGGAGCTAGTCTGATTGCCGTATGTGGAGTCGGGAAGGATTTTTTTTCCCCAATGTGAAGCTCACTGTTTGCTAGATGGGTTTTTTTTGCCTTCCTCTGGATCAACATGTTAGGGCAAGTTAGGGTAGGATATGTGTTGAACTAGATGGACTTAAAGTCTTTCTTCAACCTTAATAACAATGTTACTATGTTACATTATAAACTTCTGCGAAGTACTTAGGGGTTCAAGGTGCTCACCACACATCTAGATAAGTTCCTTGGGGTCCAGTTTCCAAAATGGTGTCACTTGGTCACTTGTGGGGGGTCCACTGTTTAGGCACATCAGGGACTCTCCAAACGCGATACGATGTCCGATTTCAATTCCAGCCAATTCTGCATTGAAAAAGTCAAATGACGCTCCTCTCGTTCCAAGCCCTGCCGTGCACCCAAACAGTGGTTTACCCCCACATATGGGGTAATGACGTATTCAGGAGAAATTGCAAAACAAATTTTGTGGTTCAATTTCTCTTTTTACACTTGTGAAAATAAAAAAATTGGTTCTGAAGTAAATGTTTGTGAAAAAAAGTAAAATGTTCATTTTTTTCTTCCACATTGCATCAGTTCCTGTGAAGTATGTAAAAGGTTAATAAACTTCTTGAATGTGGTTTTGAGCACCTTGGGGGGGTGCAGTTTTTAGAGAGGTGTCACTTTGGGGTATTTTCTGTCATGTACATCTCTAAAAGTGACTTTAAATATGATGTGGTCCCTAAAAAAATGGTTTTGTAAATTTTGTTGTAAAATGAGAAATCGCTGGTCAACTTTTTACCTTTATAACTTCCTAACAAAAAAATTTTGTTTCTAAAATTGTGCTGATGTAAAGTAGACATGTGAGAAATGTTTTTTATTAAGTATTTTGTGTGACATGTCAGGGCATAAAAATTAAACGTTTGAAAATTGCAAAATTGTAAAAATTTTCGCCATATTTCTGTTTTTTTTTTTCATAAATAAATGCAAGTCATAGTGAAGAAATTTTACCACTAACATGAAGTACAATATGTCACGACAAAACAATACAGAATCAGCAGGATCCATTAAAGGGTTCCAGAGTTATAACCTCATAAAGTGACAGTGGCCAAAATTGTAAAAATTGGTTTGGTTATTAAGTAGCAAATTGGCTCTGTCACTAAGGGGATAATACATCAGTGCTCTCCAGACCATATATGTGTGTACTGTACAGGTTCTTAGCAATGATATTCTCGATTGATTGTTGTCATTCATTTTCCCGATTCTTTTCCATTCAGCCTAGACCACCATGACCTCTCCTCCTATCTATATCTCGTACACGCAAAATGTAGCACACAGACATCTTTGGTTTATTGCTTTCTGCCATCTGCTCAAATTCCACCATCTCTACAGAAATCATATAGTGTTATGATCACTGCCAAAAAACAGTAATAATGACCCTTCTGTGCCATGGAGAGCAATACTATACTACCCTTGTACCCCTTAAAAGTAATAGTGCTCCCCTATGCCTCGTTACAGCTGTACAGCACCATACAGTAATAAGATCTCCCTGTTAATAATAATGCTTTCTGTGCTTCCACTATAGTGGTAATGATCCTCCAGTGTGCCTCCATATAATACTACTTCACTAGTGATGAGTGAGCATGCTCGCCACTACTCGGTGCTCGGCCAAGCATCTCACTGGTCGAGATGCTCGGAGCTCGCAGAGTATTTCTGGGGTTGCTCGGTGGGAGCTCGAGTCCCTGCCCTGCATATTTGGTGCTCTTTAGAGAGCCAATTAACATGCAGGTATTGTCTGCCACTGTAATGCCGCAGCCATGTTGGTTGTGGCATTACAGTGACTGGCTGGCCGCACAGCGTCATCAGGTCTATATCAGACCTAGCACCGCCTTGCTTGTCACAGTCTACTACGGAATCAGGCAGTGTAGGGAAAGTTGATGCTGAGCTAGGGAGAGATTTGCTTGTCCACCAAGAAGAAAACAGATAGCACTCACCGATCTTATGAAGAAGATGCGCTCTTTATTGGCAAATGTTTAAAACATCATGGCCAGGAAAGTGAGGACAGGAGTGAGGAAAAACTGACGAAGGCCGTTTCGCGCCGAATAGCGCTTTTACGGGTCAATTGAAATGACCCGTAGAAGCGCTTTTCAGTGCGAAACAATTGTGAGGTAGCACTGTCATTTAAGTAGGGGATCACTCGCTTGGCAGCCACAAAATGTGAGAGCCCCTAATGTACCTAAACAGTGGAAACCCCCCACAAATGACACCATTTTGGAAGCTAGACTCCCTAAGGAACTTATCTAGATATTTGGTGAGCACTTTGAACCCCCAAGGGCTTCACAGAAGTTTATAACACCCGGGCGTGAACATAAATAAATCGTATTTTTTCCACAAACATGATCATTTAGTCCCCAATTTTTTTATTTTCTCAAGGGTAACAAGAGAAATTGGACCCCAAAAGTTGTTTTCCAATTTGTCCTGAGTACGCTGATACCTCATATGTATGGGCACACGTCGGGGCTCGGAAGGGAAGTAGTGACGTTTTGGAATGCAGACTTTGATGGAATGGTCTGCGGGTGTCATGTGCGTTTGGAGAGCCCCTGATGTACCTAAACTATTGAAACTCCCCACAAGTGACCCCATTTTGGAAACTAGACCCCCCACGGAACTTATCTAGATGTGTGGTGAGCACTTTGAACCCCCAAGTGCTTCAAAGAAGTTTATAACGCCCGGGCGTGAAAATAAAAAAATCATTTTTTTCCACAAAAATGATATTTTTGCCCCCAATTTTTTATTTTCCTAATGGTAACAGGAGAAATTGGATCCCAAAATTTGTTTTGCAATTTGTCCTGAGTAGGCTGATACCCCATATGTGGGGGTAAAACACTGTTTGGGTGTATGGCAGAGCACCATTTGACTTTTTCAACGCAGAATTGGCTGGAATTGAGATCAGATGCCATGTTGCTTTTGGAGAGCACCTGATGTGCCCAAACAGTGGAAACCCCCCAATTATAACTCCAACCCTAACCCCAACACACCACTAACCCTAATCTCAGCCCTAACTCTAGCCCTAACCCTAGCGGGAAAACAGAAATAAATACATTTTCTTTTAATTTTATTATTTTTCCCTAACTAAGGGGGTGATAAAGTGGGGTTTGATTTACTATTTATAGCAGGTTTTTATTTTTGGCAGCTGTCACACGCTAAAAGACGCTTTTTAGTGTAAAAATAGTTTTTGCATCACCACATATTGAGAGCTATAATTTTTCCATATTTTGACCCACCGAGTCATGTGAGGTCTTATTTTTTGCGGGATGAGTTGATGTTTTTATTGGTAGAATTTTCG
Source organism: Dendrobates tinctorius (assembly GCF_039654945.1). Classification (NCBI taxonomy): domain Eukaryota; kingdom Metazoa; phylum Chordata; class Amphibia; order Anura; family Dendrobatidae; genus Dendrobates; species Dendrobates tinctorius. The sequence continues at coordinate 9,917,825 of NW_027361713.1, read as the reverse complement.
GACACGTAACATCTTTTGATCGCTTTTTATTCTGATTTTTGGGACGCAGAATGAACAAAAATAAGCGTTTCATGAATTTCTTTTGGAGGGTGCGTTTACACCGTTCCGCCTGCGGTAAAATTGATAAAGCGGTTTTATTCTTCGGGTCAGTACAGTTACAGCGATACCTCATTTAGGTCTTTTTTTTATGTTTTGGCGCTTTTATGCAATGAAAACAATTTTATATAAAAAATAATTATTTTTGCATCGCTTTATTCTGCGAGCTATAACTTTTTTATTTTTTGCTGATGATACTGTGTGGTGGCTCGTTTTTTGCGGGACAAGATGACGTTTTCAGCGGTACCATGGATATTTATATGCGTCTTTTTGATCGCGCGTTATTACACTTTTTGTTTGGCAGTATGATTTTTTTTTATTTCCAAAAAATGAATTTATTAGGGAATATTTTTTTTTTTAAATTTATTTAGCGATTTTTAAAAAAATATTTTTACACCTTTTTTTTTTTTAAACTTTATTACATTGTCCCGGGGGGACATACCTGTCATGTGACAGATCGCTGATCTGTCACATCACAGATCACTGTGACAGATCAGCGATCTGTTACAGGCACTGCATAGGCTTTCCTCATGCCTGCGCTTTGCAGGCACTGAGGAAGCCAGCTCCCTGCAGGCCCCCGAAGGTCCCCGTTGCCATCTTGGATTCGGAAACCTACAGGGATGGAGCCCCCCGCAGCAGCGCTGCACATTGCGCTGCTGTGGGGGACTCAGGGAAGCACAGAGGGAGCCCCTTCCCTGTCGATGCTTCCCTTTAACCCCCAGTACACCGCAATCGTGTTTGATCGCGGTGTGCGAGGGGTTAACGTGTTGGGGGCGGTCCGTGACCGCCCCTGACACATTGTGCCGGGTGTCAGCTGTGATAATCAGCTGACACCCGGCCACGATCAGCTGCGCTCACCACGTGGGTGCCGCTGATCGCTGTGATGTACTATCCCGTCCCTGGGAATTAAGTCCCAGGGCACATGGACGGGATAGTACGTCACATGACAGAAAGGGGTTAAAGCACTAAAAATCCAGTTATTTAAAACTGTGGTTTGTCCGTCACACAGATCACATCTAAAAAGTGCGCTCAAAATTCTGGCCTCTAATTAAATTTTGTTGCAGTGTGTTAGCGAAGTTATTGACACTAGTTTGCTGGTAAAAATAGTTACATAGTTACCTACAGGCCAGCTATTTTAAATTGTGGTTTGTCCATCACACGGATCACATCTTAAAAGTGCGCTCAAAATTCTGCCATTTCTGGCCTCCTTTTAAATTTTGTTGCAGTGAGTTAGCGAAGTTATTGACACCAGTTTGCTGGTAAAAATAGTTACCTACAGGCCAGCTATTAAAACTGTGGTTTGTCACATATAAATTCGCTCCAAATTCAGCATTTGTAGTGAACATGGAAAATGTTCTCCATTTAAAATGGGCAAGACACGTGGCAAGGGACGGGGAACTGGACATGATGGTGATGGTGCATGCAGAGGCCGAGGCCATGAGCAAGCTGAAATTGTGCCACAACAAACAACTCACATCTTCTCGCCTGACCTTCCTGTCCCAATTACTAGGGGACTGCAGCACACCACTATTTAACCCAGAGCAGTGTCAAAAGGTTGTTGGTTGGATAGCGGATAATGCTTCCAGTGACTTTGCCACCACCACCCTATCTTCCACACGGTCAAGTCTCAGTATCTGTGAGTTTGGACCGCATATTCCCCACTTTGATCCTCCTTCCTCCCACCATGCCGAGTGACCGGAGACAACTGATTCCACACTTGGACACTCTGAAGAGCTGTTCACTTTTCCATTTATAGATTTGGGTCTCTCGCCTGGTCCACTTGAAGCGGGGCAAGAGGAGATGGCACGTAGCGATTCCTAAATAATTGAGTAGCCACGGTCACACAAAGGCGAAAGTAGGAAAGTGTCACAAGAGGTGGACGATGATGAGACACAATTGCCATAAAGTCAGAAGGAGAACCAGGGTGCGGAAGTGGAAAACGAGGTGATGGATGACATAGTAACTGACTCAAGCTGGACGGAGGACATGCAGCATGAGAAAAGCAGCACATATGGGGAGGGAGGCGTAGCACCCCAACAGACAGGAAGAAGCAGTGTGGTGGCCGCAGACAGAAGGCGGGCAAACATTCCCCGTAACACCAACATGACAGAAGTTGCCAATCCCATTGTTAGCCTTCCCGAGTCTGGTTGTTTTTAAAAACTCTGCCGATTACCCCAAAAAGGCCATTTACACCACCTGCCAGGCCAGCATCAGCAGGGGTAGCAAAACTACCAGCCTGACCACCACCAGCATGATCAGGCACATGGCAGCAAAGCACCCGACTTTGTGGGTCGAACCAAGTGCTCCAGGAATAGTTAGAAAATTAGGAAGGGGAAAGGGAAATTTGTGCTCACCAAAATAGTCCTGTAAGCCGGTCGTGCCTAGGGATCAAATGGCTGACCACCATGTGTTGCAAACATGAAGAGAGAAGGAAGATCCGGCACTGGAGACTTGATAAAATCCACGATAAGTTTTATTCACATAATAATGATAAAACCATAAAGGGGAAAACAGACCCCCACGCCTGACGCGTTTCGAACCTTACACCAGGTTCTTCCTCAGAGACATGAAACAAAACAGTTCACAAAATGATTATAAACATTCCTAATCAGCAGAGGGACTCCACACATGTGTACAATCAAAGAGGCAGACAACTAAGCCCTCAAATCACTGGTGGAGTCACTCCCTTGCAAGAAGAAAGAAAAAAAAAGGAAAAGACCTAAACAACAATGGACAAGACATAGAATATATAAAAACATGTGCAATACACACGTATAAATGCATAAATACATAGCAACTATCAAATGACAAAACCCCCCCCAAAAAAAAAAAAAAAAAAAAACCCCAAAAAAACAAAAAAACCCTGATTAGGAATGTTTATAATCATTTTGTGAACTGTTTTGTTTCATGTCTCTGAGGAAGAACCTGGTGTAAGGTTCGAAACGCGTCAGGCGTGGGGGTCTGTTTTCCCCTTTATGGTTTTATTATTATTATGTGAATAAAACTTATCGTGGATTTTATCAAGTCTCCAGTGCCGGATCTTCCTTCTCTCTTCATGTCTCCAGGAATAGTGTCTGCGGGTGACACCTCTGCTTCTTCCACTGTTGTGTGTGCAAGCCAAATCCCTGTCCATGGTGCATGCAAAGATGCCTCCTGCCCTGCACCTGTCATTGCACACACTCAACTAGCACCATCAGCAAGCACGTCCACGTCCTTGTCCTAGCACAGCTTTCAGTTGTCCATTCCCCATTCCTTGGAATGCAAGCGCAAATACACAGCCAAAGACCCACAGGCCACACTACTAAATTCACACATTTCGCGACTGCTTGATCTCGAAATCTTGCCTTTTAGGCTCGTGGAGACAGAAGCTTTCCGCAACCTGATGGCGGCGGCCTTCCCTCGGTACTCGGTCCCTAGCTGACACTATTTCTCCCCATTTGCCACCCCAGCATTACACAAGCGCTCGTCCCACAACATTAGCCGTGCCCTCAACAATAGTTACTGGGAAAGTCCACCTAACCACGGACACATGGACAAGTGCTTGTGGGCAGGGACGGTACATCTTGATGATGGTAGACTGGGTTAAGATAGTTTAAGCCGGGACCCCGTCAGACCTTGGCATGGAACATGTCCTCCTGACGCCGAGGATTGCGGGCCCAAGGTCAATCAGGGTTGCCCCCACAGTCTACAGATCCTGCACCTCATCCTCCTCCTCCTCCTCATCCTCCATCTCCAAAATGACCACATCAGTCACAAGCTGGAAGCACCGCAGCACTGCCTCTGACAAGCAGCAACAGGATGTCATGAAGCTAATATGTTTAAGTGACGAACCGCACAATGCTGAAGAGTTGTGGACAGCTCTGAAAGAGCAGGCAGATCTGTGGCTGACACCGCTCATGTGTGACAATGGCCAGAACCTGGTGGCGGCTCTGAGGAGAAGCGAGCTCACACATGTACCATGACTGGCCCATGTGCTTAACCTCATGGTTCAGCAGTTTCTCACAACCTACCCGGAGCTGCTGGATCTGCTTGTCAAAGTATACTGCCTATGTGCCCCTTTTAGAAAGACAACTACCGCTTCCGCCACCCTTGCAGTGCTTCAACAGCGTTCGTAGCTTCCGGCTCATCGACTGGTGTGTAATGCCCACACGCATTGGAACTCTACACTGCAAATTTTGGAAAAGATTTGTGAGCAAAAGAGGGAAGTTGACTACCAGCATCAACAAGGCCGTCGGTATTCATTTTAGACTCCACACATAAGACCTCAGGAGTGGACATGGATGTCAGACATATGTACCATCCTCCAAAACTTTGAGGACTCCACCAAGATAATGAGGCGTGATGACGCCATAATTAGCATCACCATCTCACTTGTCTGTGTTCTGAAATGCTCTCTGCTCACATTCAAAGAGGATGCATTGCAGGCAGAGCACAATGAGATGGAGCAAGGAACCATACAGGGTTATTACACACAGCCCGGCCTCATCTAATCCCAATGTGGATTGGGTGACAATAAGGAGGAGGAGGAAGAACAGGAGCTAGTTTCATGCGCTATTGACGGTAATACCTGCACAACTGTCATACTGTCTGTTCAGCGTGGATGGCCTGAGGACAGGGAGGAGGAGGAGAGCATGGTCAGTCATCCTCTTGGTGAGGACATGGAAGTTTTGCCTGTTAGCAGTCTGGCACGCATGGCAGAGTTTATGTTACGCTGCCTTTCCCATGACCCTCACCTTCTGAAAATTTTGGGGAACATTCATTACCGGTTGGTGACACTTCTAGAACCACGCTACAAGGAGAACTTTCTATCTCTTATTCCTGAGGCAGACAGGTCTATTAAAATGGGGCAGTACCAGAAGGCCCTTGTTGCGGAATTATTAAAAAATTCCCATCTGAAAACGCTGGCGGCAGAGGTCACAGTTTGTTGGACAAACAGCGAGTACAGGTGAGAGAGACACAACTCAAATTCAGCAGAGGCAGGGGAACACTGGCAAAGTTCTGGGAGAGTTTTCTCAGACCCTCCCATCGCACAGGCCCCGAGGACCGGGGTACTCTCACAAGGAGTGCAAAGTTTGGGAAGATGCTGAGGGAGTACCTTCCTGACCATACCAATGTCTTTTGTGATTCCTCTGTACCTTATAATTATTGGGTATCCAAACTGGACATGTGGCATGAACTGTCTCTCTACACCTTGGAGGTCTTGGCCTGCCCTACCGCTAGCGTTTTGTCAGAGTGGGTTTTTAGTGCCGCTGGTGGAATTATAACTGATAAACGCATCTGCATGTCAACTGAAAATGCAGACAGGCTGACTCTTATAAAAATGAACAAGGGCTGAATTGGGCCAGACTTCTCTACACCACCGAACGATAGCAGCGTAACATAAACTGAAATCCAGTGTTTTTTTTGAGGAGGTTTATTCCCATGCACCTCTTCACACCCACACATGGGTATACGCTACCTGATTTTGGCTACTTGCTGTTGTCCTCCTCCTTCTCCTCATCCTACACCATCAGATCACCAGGGTGACCGTGGTTAGTGATGCAACACCCACATTATTTTTTTAAAGGGTGTTTATGATGCCTGTACCAAAAAAAATGGTTATTCAGTATGTTCATGTATACCCCCCAGGGGTAAATGTTTGTCAAGCCCATACACTTAATGTATGGGCATTACAAGTATAGGAGACCTTCACCTTTCTAATGGGAACATTTTTTATGAGGCCCTCCCCCACGTCTCATCTAAGGGGTATTGAGGTGCGCCCAAATTTTTACCAGCCCTTGCATTCACTGCATAGGCAAACAGTATGGGAGACCCACTTTTTAATAATGGGAAAATTGTTTTATGAGGCCCTCCTCCATGTCTCTTGCAAGGGGTATTGTGGTGTCCCCAAATTTGTGCCAGCTCAAGCATTCACTGCATAGGCAAACAGTATGGGAGACCCACACCCTTTTGGGCCTCCGCCCTCTGTTGGGATCCCCAGTATAAAGTGGGCTGCTTTCCCATGGAACCTTCCATCCCCTGGTATCTCGACCAGTCCGACCAGTTCATCGGTATTCCGGGGATCACTCTGGGCAACCCAGGTCTGTACGGGCCTCGGCAAGGAGTGCACAAACCAGTCCAACACCACCCATTCTACCATCTGTGCAGGCGTAGAGGACTCTGGTGGCAGCCACTTCTGGACCAGGTGCAACAGGTCAAACATTTGGGAGCGCAGTGGTTTGTCCCGGTGATATGCCCAACGGTGAACCCCGCTAGGCCCTGAGAGTCATTGTTACCCCCATGCATGCAAGAATCTCCATCTTTAGCTTGCCATATTCTTTAGCGTCCTGCAATGCTAAATCATTGTATGCTTCCTGGGGTTCCCCTGTCAAGTATGGCACCCAGTACCTGTGCCCACTGCTCTGGCAGGAGTTTCTCCCTCTCGGTAACCCTTTCAAACACCGTCAGGAAAGCATCAACATTGCAATTCTCCATTGTAGATTCTTCAGCCTCAACAATGCAGTTCTCCACTGCACGTTCTTCAGCTTCAACAATGCAATTCTCCACTGCAGATTCTTCAGCATAAACACTGCTATTCTCCACTGCTGGTTCTTCAGCCTCAACACTGCAATTGACTGCAGGTCCTTCAGCTTCAATATTGCAATTCTCCACTGCCGGTTCTTCAGCATCAACACTGCAATCCATTACAGGTTCTTTAGCTTCAATATTGCAATTCTCCACTGTAGGTTATTCAGTCTCAAAACTGCAATTCTCAACGGCTGATTCTTCAGCCTTAAAATTGCAATTCACTGCATAGGCAAACAGTGTGGGAGTACCAACTTCCTAATAATGGGAACATTGCTTTCAGGGGACTCTCCTGTATGTGTTTTCAAAGGGTTATTGGGGTGCGTCCAAATATGGGGCAGGTGTTGCATTCACTTCATAGGCAAACAGATGGGAGTAGCAACTTCCTAATAATTGGACCATTGCTTTCAGGTGGCCCTCCTTTACGTGTCTTCAAAGGGTTATTTGGGTGCATCTAAATTTGGTGCAGGGCAGGCCTTGCATTCAATGCATAGGCAAACAGTATGGGAGTACCAACTTCTTAATAATTGAAATATTGCTTTCATATGCCTCTCCTGTAGGTGTCTTCAAAGGGTTATTGGGGTGAGTACAAATTGTTGGCAGCCCTGCCACTCACTGTATAGGCAATAACAGTATAGGAGACCCACTGTTTAATAATGGGAACAACAAAGCATAGCCGGCTGATGGATGAATTGTAAAGGCCGCCTGGTGGCCCTATAAAAATAGGCTTTGTGTCTTTCAGAGTCCCACCTTCATAAATGAAACAGGATGTGTCTGATGATGTGTCACATACCACATGGCCAGAAGCAGATAAGGTTGTAAAATGTTAAAATTATATTTCCCAGTGAATGTATTTGTCTTGGTTGAAAGCAATGCTAGAGTTGAAAAAGGAATCAAAAACGTTCTCCGCAATTTATAGTCCCTCTAATGTATGCCGGGGGGAGGGGGGCCGTGGTAAAGATGCTCGAGTTTCCCATAGACATACATTGGGTTTGTTGCTCGACCACCAGAGCATTCCAATATGCTTGACCCGAGCAACGAGCACCTTAGCATTTCGGTGCTCGCCCTTCAATAGTCCGCATAGAGCACAAGATAAATGTGATCCCAAATGTTCCCAATAAAAGCTTCAACTCAATCCACAAAAAAAAGCAAGTCCCCACTCAGGTCCATCACCTGCTAACGGAAATATAGGGGCTTACATGTTACTGTTAGTAAAAAGGCTCTGGAAAAGCGAAATGACCCTTGTCCCCAAAAGAAATTCAGCAAATCCTGTGCTTCCCAATCCAAATGCCCCCTCCCTTCTGAGCCCCAGTGTGCCTAATTCAAATTTAGCATCCATATGTTTGGGATTTCTGTATCATGTCTCCAGAAGCTTGAGCTGGACACTACAACATACTAGTCTCTACAAAGTACGGGTCACTACACCATAATGGGCACTACAATATAGTGGTCACTGCAATGGTCACTTTAAGGGCCGTTTGCAATCTTCACTCAGCATCATCCACTGCTACTTGTTTCTGGAAAACATTCACAAGTCAAATTCGTTACTACTTGTAGGGGGATTCTGCTCTTCTAGCTCTTAGGGGCTCTTTACATGGAGTCAAACTTTTCAAGGAAAATCTGTACTCCAGGAGGTAAATAGAGCTCAGTCCCTACCAAGTCTCCCCGTCTGGGTAAGCAGTACTGTACAGCCATATATACTGTATTTCTACATTCAGCAGAAATTCTGGGACACATTTTGCTGCCATTTTTACCTATTTTTCAGTGTAAAAATGTAAAATCTGTGGCTAAAAAAATCTGGGTGGTAAAAATTTAATTTTTTTCTTCACTGCTCAATGGTATAAAATACTGTGAACCACCTGTGGTGTCAATATGATCACCGAACCCCTAGATTAATTTATTTAGAGGTGTAGTTTGTAAAATGGGTTCCCTTATGAGGGGTTCTGCTGTTCTGGCACCACAGGTGCACCCTTAAACCAGTCCAGCAAAATCTAAACTCCAATATGGCATCTCTTCCCCTCTGAGCTTTGTATTGTACCTCAGAAGTAGTGTCCAACCACATATGATGTGTCGGTGTACTCAGGAGAAATTGCACAACAAATTTTGGGGTCCATTTTCTCCTGCTATCTTTGTGAAAATGAAAAAATTCCGTTGCTAAAACAACATTTTTGCTGGAAAAATTAGATTTTTCTTATTTTTACTGCTCTACATTATAAACTTTGAGGGTTCAAGGTGCTCAGCACATATCTAGATAAGTTTCCTGAGGGGTCTAGTTTTCAAAAAGGTGTCACTTGTTGGGGGGTTCCATTTTTTAGGAACATCAGTGGCACTTCAAACATGACATGGCGTCCGCTAATTATTACAGCAAATTTTGCATTCCTAAAGTAAAATTATGCTCCTTCCCTTCCAAGTCCTATTCTGTGCCCAAACAGTAGTTTACCCCCACATATTAGGTATTGGCATATTTAGGAGAAACTGCACAACAAATTGTATGGTCTAATTTCTCCTGTTACCCTTGGGAAAATTCAAAATTAGGGTCTAAAAAAAACCAGTTTAGTGGCAAAAATGTTATTGTTTTTTTTAATTTTCACAGCTCAATGTTAGGAACTTCTGTGACGCACCTGGGGGAACAAGGTGCTCACCACACATTTAAGTAAGTTCCCTGAGGGATATAGTTTAAAAAATGGTGCCACTTGTCCCCAGTTTCCTCTTATTAGGCACATCAAGGTCTCTCCAAATGGGACATAACCTCCACTAATTATTCCAGCAAATATTACATTCAAAATGTCGAATGGCACTCTTTCTCTTCTGAGCCCTGGCGTGCACCCAAACAGTGGTTTTCCTCAAAATATTGATTATCAACATGCTCAAGAAAAATTGTGTAACAAATTTTCAGGTCCATTTTTTCCTGTTAGGCTGGTTTCACACTAGCGTTTTCTAGCGCTGCGCTTCGTGCGCGTCCATGCGCATGCGTCCTGCGCCCCTATCTTTAACATGGGGGCGCATGGTCTAGCGTTTGCACGCGTTCGTATGTGTTTTCGTGCGCTATAGTGCGCGCCTAGGCGCGCTGGACGCAACCTGTTGCATTTTTGGTCCGTCAGACCTGTGTCAAAAAAATGCATGCGCACACTTGCGCTCGGAATGCGCAAAAAAAATCACATTACAGTCTATGGGAACGCAGGCGTGCGCATAGACATGTGCACGCCTGCATTTAAAATCGCATGCGTTGTAAGAGTTAACATGGCTAGAAACTGGTTAAAACGCATGCAAAGCGCATGATGCATTTTTTGCATGCGTTTCTATTGTGCACAAAGCGCAGAGCTAAAAAACACTAGTGTGAAACTAGCCTTGCTCTTGCAAAAATAAAAAAATTTGGGATCTAAATTAACATTTTTGTGAAAAAAAGTTAATATTCAGTTTTTCCTTACATATTCCAAAAATTCCTGTGAAGCACCTAAAGGGTTAATACACTTTTTGAATGTGATTTTGAGTACCTTGAGGGGTGCAGTTTGTAGAATTGTGTCACTTTTGGGTATTTTCTGTCATATAGTCCCCTCAATGTCACTTCAAATGTAATGTCCCTTAAAAAATTAGTTTTGTAAATTTTGTTGGAAAAAACAGAAATCTCTGTTCAAATTTTAACCCTTATAACTTCCTAACAAAAAAGAAGTTTCAAAATTTGTGCTGATGTAAAGTAGAAATGTGGTAAATTTTATTTAGGCTACTTTCACACTTGCATTTTTTGTGCTGCCCTGCGTGCGCAGGGCAAACGCGCATAATAAAACGCATGATGCGCTTTTATGCGTTTAATTGTTTTTTGCGCATGTTTTTTTTTACAAAAAAGCATGCTTTTATTGCGCTGACATGCGCATGACCATGCGCACGTCAGCGCACCCATAGACTATAATGTGTTTTTGGGTGAATTTCATGTGCATTGCGTGCGCATATGTTTTTTTGAGACAGGTCGGGCACACAAAAAATGCAACAGGATGCATTTTGTGCGCCCGGGCGCACACTACAAAAAAACGCATGCGCGTACAAACGCATGACTATGCGCACCCATGTTAAGTATAGGGGAAAAACCGCATGCGCATTTATGCGCAAAAACGCAGAGCAAAAAAACGCAAGTGTGAAACCAGCCTTATTAACTATTTTGCGTGCGACAACTCTCTGATTTAAGGGCATATAAATTAAAATGTGATAATTACAACATTTTAAATTTTTTTGACAAATTTCCATTTTTTTCAATGTTCGATGCAGATTACGTTCGCCGAATTTGCAATATTCACCAATTAATTTGTTGAATATTCGCCGAACATTACCGAACACCTTTCACGTCAATGGAAGGCAAAAACAAACGCATGCACAACACCTTAGAATGGCCCCAAATGCTGCCAAAACACATCAAATGAGATACAGACACCAGGGAAGTGGCCTCAATTCATCCACAGTACAAATTACAGCATGAATCTGCAGCAATCAGCCATGCATGAGGTATCAGGGTTTGGGACAGCATTTAAAGCTTTCCAATGAACGTCACAGTAAGACGAGGTGGGTGATGCATCGTTGTAGGACCCCTTTGCTGGGAGCCCTGACATCACATGCAACACCTCTACCTGCTTTCATGCTGAGCCACACTCAAGTCACACAAATCAGTTTTCTAGACTACAATTGAAAGAAAATTTTAAGGATAGTAACATGGGTAGTTGAGTACAAGGAAGTGGAGGCCTGACGGTCTCAGAGACCTACTGCAACAGGCAACATGCATGAAGGAGACCTAACCAGGAGTGTTCACATTGCCCAAAATTATTGGCAAATACCACCAAAGTGGCATAAATTTCACCACAGTAGAAATAGTAGGATAGGGACCACACTACACAAAATCCAGCAGATGAACATCCTACAAGGAGTGTCCACATTTAAAGAAATGAGGGCCTTACACCACAGAAGTGGTCAATTTCACCACAGTACAAATAGTCATATAGGGACCGATAGGTCTTTTACTACACCCAATCCAGCAGATGGACATCCAACCAGGAGTGTTCACATTTTAAAAAATGAGTGCCTGACACCACCGAAGTGGAATAACTTTCACGAGAATAGAAATAGTATAATTGGGACTGACACATCTTCCACTACAGCTAACACAGCAGAAGTAGACTAACTATGACTGTTCACATTTCCACAAATTTGTGTTAGCAGCAGCCACAGAACGGACACTAAAGATATCACAGAGTGCAGTTACGTGACATTAATGTATCACACTAAAAAATGCAATATCACCTAGTCTGTACAGTCTGCAATTGGGGTGTTAAAGTCCTTGGAGATACATGACTTTTTCATCTTAATGAAAGTTAGGCAGTGTCTTACCGAGTCAATATGATGGACTTATGGTCCTTACATACGTAGCGCTCACTAATATACTAATTAGGCAAGAGACAAGAAGTCTGTGCTCAGTAAAACAATAGTATTTTATTCTATTAAAATCAGAGATATTAATGAATTAACATATAAATTTGCACATGAATTTTAGCAGCACTAGTCTAACATTACATGATCAATACATCATCTATTCATAGAGAAAGTAAGAATCAATATACTACCAGATATTGTAGCATCACTCCTCTATCGGGGGACTCGATTGGCGAGGAGGAAATATCCCGTAAAACTCCATCACAGAAGATATGCGTCCATAAGTCTCCTGGAACGTCGCTACTCGCCAGTGGATATTCCCTCGGTTATATACAAACTGTTTCTAGATATGAATCTAGTCCTGCGCACTACAACTTCTACAAGTAATGTTTACACAAGCTGTACAGCTGCGCAGTGAACATTTCAACTCGTGCTCTGCTCGTGTTACGCAAGCACTGTATGGTTGTTTTTCACATTCCTTATGCATGTTCTCATCATGTACTCAAAGAGGTCATTTAGCGGTCAAATCCCCAGTCTCTGGTAATGTTGTACTGAATACTTTTGAAAAGGAATAATAAGACCCGTGATCACCTACCTACCATCTGGATACCTTTTCTAATATCAATCATACATCATTCATATCACATAAGTATCACAATCGGCCCTTGAGCACGGGAATTATTTTCCACTTCCATAGGACACCATCAGTACTTTTGGTTTCCTACAGAATATTTTGTATGTCATATAGCAATTCCACATTGAAAGGAGCATTACTATTATGGCAAGTACCAACACAGGGTGAATGATCCAATTTAGCATCTTTTGAGCTGAGGGAGAATGACCCATGAATATATCATACCAATGATGAGAAGTAGCATCAGCTATTATAGACCCCATTTTTACAATTTTTCCTACAACTATGGTAGTTCTAATTATATGCTGTTGTATTGTTTTATTTAAAGCAGAAAGCATCTTCATACCCTCTTCTGAATGCGTAATAACATCTCTTAATTTAGTCATATTTAATTCCCAATTGTTTTCTTCTAAAAGTTTAGGGTTCCACTGAACCGTTTCTTGTATAACTTGATCAGGAGTTAGTAAGAATGTCTGATTTTCCCATCGTATTGTGGATACATCCTTCAAACATCCCACAAAGGGAGTTTGCATATCTGGTATTATAGGGGTATCTGTTACCACACAAACTTCTTGTGAAGCTATTTCTACTAACAATTTGAATGTTAAAGGTAAAACTGTGAATTCACAGATATTAACGGTATTTTGCAATAGACAAGGTTCATATACTGTAGAATGTAAGGCCTCTTTCACACTTCCGTTTTTGACCATCAGTCAAAATCCCCCAGTTTTTGAAAAAAACGGATCCGCCATTTTTTTTGGCGGATCCGTTTTTTTCCCCATTGAGTTGCTTTACTGGCGGATCTTGACGGATGGCCATCCGTTGGGTCCGTTTTTTCTCTCTCTCTCTCCTTCCCGGGCAGCGGTTCCTTTAAAATTCTGCATTCGGCGGATCCGTCAAAAAACGGATCCAGTGGCATCAGTTCACATGAGTTAGGAATGGATCCACTTTTCCGCTTTTTTGGCGGATTTTAACTGACACAAAAAACTGAAGTGTGAAAGAGGTCTAATCTGTAAATCTTTCCGTCCAAAGTATCCTCACATAAACTTAAATCATGTGTTCTATTGTTAACATCAATATACATACCATACATGGTAGGCATCCAAAACCATTGTGACCCTGGGGGCCCCAATAATAATGGTAATACAACATACCTACACATTATTTGTTGATTTGTTACATTGTATATATATAATATACCTTGACAACTTGTATCACTGCAAATCATTTTAGGGACTTCAATTTTTAACCATGAAGTTTTTGAAATTGTATTATTAAATACGGTCCTCCAAACTTTTTCATTCCCTGTCATTAATTGAGTTTGCATTGTAGTTTTCTGCTGCATTTGATATATGGTCTGCAATGTACAAGTGGTCCAATTCAAAGCTTTACTTATATTAGACCCTGCTTCAAAGTTAAAATTATTTGAAGCATTCTGCATAGCTAATAAAAACTGATCTACTCCGGTGGCTTGAGTCCATGGCTGCCATATAGTAGGCATCCATTTTCCTTGTAAAGTCAAAGCATTCTGTATATCCTTCCCTGCATTACTCATTCGATTGGCCAGAGCCTCTATATCAAAACCATTTAAAGTTCCAGTTACTGTACCATATGCTCCCATTAATGTATCATACCATGCTCGCTTCTTTCGAATGGGGCATGGGTGTGTGGGAGGAAAGGTAACTACAACTGAAACAACGGTTTTCCGAGATTGGGTACCAGTTTTTATACAGGATGTTGGGATTCTTTTCATATGTTCCGGATCAATCTTTGAAGCATTTGTTTGAATTATTCTTAAGTACCGTCTTAAGCTAGATACTCCTCCCCATACACCACCATCCGTCCTATTTGGCTTAGGGTTAATAGCTATTACCCTATTTGTCATATTGGCACATACTATTAGTTTAGTTCTATTTAGCTGAAAACTAAAATTCGTAGCATTTAGTCCTTTATCAGAATAATTAGCAAATACTGTCCAATTTATTCCAACATTTGGAGGTTTCATTAACAGTTTGTCTATGTCTTCCTCCCAGCAAGCAATATTTTCTTCTGCTGCAACTTGTACGGTTCCAGTGCCATTCGTTAGCACTGTAAAAGGCCATGGTCGTCGTCCTGGATAGTCATAGGGTGGGGGTTCTTCATATAGCGGCCCATACATCCACGATGCTGTTGTGTTTATTAGCGTCAAGTTCACGTTGAATACCAATGACCAATGTTCCATTATTTGATACATTATAAACATTCCAATCTCCAGGCCTTGGCAAGGGAGGCACCTGTTCTATAGTCAACTTAACTCCGGGGGTCCATGTATCAACGACCCAACACAGCCCTCCAAGTATTCCAAGGCACCACTGTACAAGCATCTAAAATTTAAATAAAGAGAGTTATTCTCGCAAGTAACATTTTTCTTGTGGGATGTATTCCCACTTTTCCTGCCCTGGTCTCATGATCAATAGGGTACGGTCTTTCCCAATGGCAATAACCTCCGCCGCAGATGGCGGTCCTTGCCTATTTTGTACCCAAATTTTTGCTCCAACATTGGTCACATCAGATGACCCAAATCCTTTATCCCCCCTCATAGACAGTTCTAGAGAAGCTTGTCCTTCAATTGATTGAGCAAGATCAATTGGAATCACCAACATTTGAGCCATTTTCTAGCAATAACCAATGGCTCTATTCCCAAATTTATTATGAGGACTTTAATTTCCCCTTGATAGTCAGCATCAATGACTCCTCCTACCACTACTGCCCCTTTTAGAGCAAAACTAGAGCGAGTGGCCAACTTACCATAATGTCCCTTGGGTATCTGACACCCTAATCCCATTGAGATTGGAACAGTCTTACCTGGAGGTACAACAATCGCTTCTATTGCACTGAGATCTAATCCCGCAGACAAAGAAGTTGCCCTCTCAGGGATTTTGGCGTCTTGTGTTATCTTCCACCAGGTAATTGTATGTACCACATGTGCCTCATGTACTGTAAGGTTTGGTGTCAGCGTCCTCATTAGTGGTGTCATGGAATCAGTAATAGGCCTGTTGTTAATGATTTGTAATGCCTCACTTAAATTGTCTCTCCACTGGCCATATTCTCCTTCTACACCGTGCATTTTCTTTAATGTGGATTTCAAGATCCCATTCATTCTCTCCACTAACCCTGCAGCTTGTGGATAGTATGGCATGTGATATACCCATTGAATATTATGCTCATTAGCATAATCTTTTACTTGTTGGCCAGTGAAGTGTGACCCATTGTCAGTTTGTATTTGTAATGGAACACCATAATATTGGGTAATAATCTCTAAAGTCCTAAGTGTACTCCATTGTGTAGCTGCTTTGCAGGGGAAACCAATCAGTAGTCCTGAATATGTATCTACAGCAGTACAAATGTATTTACATCCCCTGCTTTCACTGAGTGGACCAATAAAATCCATCTGCCAAATTTGTACAGGTTATTGACCCCTTGCTATGTGTCCCATAACTGTGTGTGGTACTTCTCGTTTCTGTGAATGTTGGCATATTGGACATTGTATAATGACTTGCTTAATTATGTCCATGGTTAAGGGGACACCTCTTTCTTGGGCCCACCTGTAAGTGGCCTTTTCTCCCAGGTGTCCACCTTTGTTGTGCGCCCAAACAGCTGTACCGTGCAGCCATTTTTCTTTATCTTGATCAACTTCCGAAGTTTGCCTAATGGCGGCGGCTTTATCTGCTTCAGAATTAAACAAACGGTCAAGTGAGTCAGCAGGCATATGTGCATCAACATGAAAAACAGTAGAAGGTGTGGCTTGTACCATTTCTTCTATAAACTCCCACACTTCCTTACCATGGATGAGCCAATTATACTTTTTCCATCCCATCATCCAAGTTGCAAGTCCATTAGCTACAGACCATGAGTCTGTGAAGAGATGTCATTCCCTTCCTTGCTCAAAACTTAATGCCAAGAAGATAGCATACAATTCTGCATATTAACTACTTTTACCATGACCTTCCATGACCAGATGTTTTTCCAATCTGGGGTTATAAGCCACACTTTTCCAATGTCGTTTTCCATTGACATATCGGGCTGATCTGTCTGTAAACCAAGCATGTTGCTGTTGCTGCTCAGTTAGATCTTCATACGATTTTCCCCATTTGACAGGAGATTCCTCTAACATAGTAGATTGTAAAGGGGACTTCACTCCCTCCCCTATCTCAGCTATTTTCTCATGAAGGGAGGCGATCCCGCCTTCACCTTTCTTTGCTCTTTCAGAAATATACCATTTCCATTTTATGATACTTTGTTTTTGTGCGTGTCCTACCCTATTTGTTTTAGGGTTAGATAATACCCATTGCATGATGGGTATTGCTGGTCTTAAAAGAACCTCATGTCCTAAAGTCAATTGTTCAGTTTCCACTAATGACCAATAGCAGGCCAACAATTGTTGTTCAAATGGAGTATATTTTTCTCCAGCATCGGGGAGTTTTCGATTCCAAAACCCTAAGGCTGAGTTCACACGTGGCGTTTTTTTCGCGTTTCCGCCGCGGTTTTAACCGCGCGATTTTGCCGCTAAAAATAAGCATCCCATGCATTCCTATGGGTTTCCGCAATGCTGTGCTAATGCTGCGGTTTTTACCGCGGCGGAATCGCTTTGCGGTAAAAAACGCAGCATGCTCATTAATTTGCGGAATTGCGGCGATCCCGCACCCATAGGAATGCATTGTTCCGCTTACTTCCCGCATGTGGCTGTGCACACCATGCGGAAAGTAAGCAGAACAATTGCGGATGGTACCCACGGTCCGGAGGAGAGGAGACTGTCCTCCGGGCTTTGGGTACCATATCCCTGTAAAAAATAGAATATAAAATAAAAAAATATTGTTATTCTTACCTTCCGGCGTCCCGCACAGCATTCCCGCCTCTCTCCGCGCTCCCGATCCCAGTAAGCCTTTGCGAAAATGCCCGCGATGGCGTCCGTTCTCGCGGGATCGCGAAGTCATTGCGGGCATTTTCGCAAAGGATTACTGGGAACGGATGCGCGAGACGTCGGAAGGTGAGAATAACACTATTTTTTATTTTTTTTTACATTCTATCTTTTACTACTGATGCCGCATAGGCGGCCTCAGTAGTAAAAAAGTTGGTCACACTCGTCAAACACTATGTTTGACGAGTGTGACCAACCTGTCAATCAGTTCTCCAAGCGATGCTACAGATCGCTTGGAAAACGCTAGCATTTTGCAAGCTAATTACGCTTGCAAAATGCTAGTTTTTCCGTGGGAAAATCGCAGGAATTTAAAATGCGATTTTCCCGCGGAATGGAATTCCGGAATTCTCGCGGTAATTTCCTCAAGAGTTCCGGTACGTGTGCACTTATCCTAAGGGGACTCTTTTTCCCCCTTGTTTCTGCCAAAGTGACCAATTGGCATACAAATTCTGCACTGATACATGTAATTCTACACTCCCCGTCATCATTGGCCACAAATCCACAGCCTGTTGTATGGCTTCTTTTACCATTTCAAATGCAGTTTGTTGTTCCTCTCCCCAATGAAATTGAGGTATATGTTGTCTCCAAAATCCAAACAATCCAATATATGATTGAGTTTCATGCTTAGATTTAGGAGTAGGGAAATTGATGATTTTCTGTTTAGCTTTTGGCAAGATTTCCCTATGTCCTTTGTTCCACTGAATTCCTAAAAATTTTACAACTTGAGACGGTCCTTGGACCTTAGCATCATTAATCTCCCATCCCTTGTTTCGCATGTGAGATATCAATTTATACAACTGTTCCTTCACTGACTGTTCATCATTACCCTGTATCATTATATCATTGATATACTGTAATGTGAAAATTGCATTTCAGAGGGTAAAGGAAACTCATCCAGGTGTTCTGCCACCGTCCGGTGACAAATAGTAGGACTGTGTAGCCATCCTTGTGGCAACCTGGTAAAAGTGTATTGTCTTCCCAACCAGGTAAATGTGAATTCATCTTGAGGTTTTTCCTCTATGGGAATTGTAAAGAACGCATTAGCCAAATCAATCACTGCATACCACGTACCGCTATGACTTTGCACATTTTCTACTATAGTAATAGTGTCCGGTACTGCAGCTGTTAGTGGGGGAGTATATTTGTTCAATTCTCTATAATCCACAGTCATACGCCAGGAGCCATCACTCTTTTTCACTGGCCAGACAGGATTGTTCCAAGCAGTGGTGGTTGTACGCATTATTCCAGCATCAACCAAATTTTTGATTGTTTCAGTAATTTCCTTATGTCCTCCCGGAATTCGGTATTGTTTCATAGCTACCATTTTTGTAGCCGGGGGAACATGTATAGGTGGCATTTTCACTTTTCCAACTACCACAGGTCTCATTTGGATTTCACCTGTTCTGACTCCGAAGGAAAATTTTCCCTCAGCCAAATTTAGCGTCATCCCTTTCAAAACATCTATTCCCAAAATATATTCTGGTATAGGTACTACTAAAACTCGATAATTCCTTATTGGTAAATTACCTATTTTCAGGGCAACTTGTGTTTGGACCCCAGTGATAACTTGTCCTCCTAATCCTGCAATTTTAATTTTCAGACCTTTGAATTTGTTTGGATTTCCATAAATTAAGGTAGCCTCCGCCCCAGTATCAATTAATGCGGGAACCCTTTGTACATTGCCCCCTTTCCAATGGATACTTAAATTTACGTATGGACGTTGATCACTTTTTATCCATACGGGGGCTCGGCTGGCTACCTATGATATCTCTTCATCAGAATTTTTTCCCGTGGCTGCCTCATAGGCATTCCTGTCCCAGCCATCAGTTACCCGAGTAGCTACTGCTGCAGCCAGTTCCTCCCAAGGATAGACTGTTTTAAAGTCTTCCCATGACACTTTGTCAGGTACTGTTGGAATTTTAACAGCTTTCTCCTTCTCTTGACCAACTTCTTTTTTAGCATCCACCTTTTTAGCAGACAACACTTTCTGCTTATATAATCTCCACAATTCACCTGTCTGTTTTCCATCTATAGATTCTTTACTCATTCCAGCTTTCAATAATGCCTGGAACATTTCCCTCCGGGATACCCGATCCGGATTAGAGGGGTTCCCTTCTTTCTTCCATTCTGAATTATAGGGTTTACTATTACCTGGGTGTGTTTGGGAGGGATTTTGAGGAGAGGATGCCTGGGCTGCAGCTTTCCAGTCACCCATATCCTGCAACTCCCTCATTCGAGTAATCACTCTACTCACTGGTTCTCCTGTCATTGCCACTGTTAAGGTCAATATCACAGCTTTATATGCAGGAGGAGCAGTCTTTACCAACCGACTCCTCATGCTTGTAGTCATTGGATACTCTGTATATTCTTCTACAGCTAACACTGAAACTGCACTCCGCATAGCTTCTTTCAATCTTTCAATACCATCACGGAGAGTATACCATGGTTTATCATTGACTGGTATGTCAGCCTCCGTAGGATATTTATCCATTATAGCTCTGGCTACAATAATTACAATATTTTGCAATTGTCCTTGATTCTCCTTGAAATAGTTTTTGAAATATCTCTGGATCACAGGATCCCGGGAAAGAGTAACAAATTTAGTGATGTCCTGAAAATCTAGTTTTATCCCTGTTCCTCCAAAATCATGCATCCTAACTAACCAAGCAATTTCTGACTCTCCTGGCCTTTGTTTAAACTGAGTTAGAATACTGTCTACCTCATTTTGAGTATAATCTTCGGTGGAGACTCTGGTTCGGGTATGGGGAACACTTCGGTCTACCATAAGGGGTTGTCCGTCAGCCTCAAATTGAAGCTGGCCAGCTGCATCACGGGCTTGTTCCTGGATTATTTCATTTTCCGTGCGTTCCATACGCCTTTGAATTGGATTAGCTTTTACTTTTGATGAACCTTTTGGGGGATCAATAACAGGGGCTGGTGGGTTCTCCCAGTCATCTGAAGAAGAGGTATCCCACACATCCCCATCCCATTTATCCGTGTCCCAATTTACAGATGCAGTGGCTATGCTTTTATAAACTTTTTCTTTGTTGATTTTTCCTTTCCGCTTATGATATTTATTTTGAGCAACCTTTATAGCAGCTTTTTCTGCTACATTCTGATAGTGTTCCAACTTATCTTTAAGCAGACGGGTATTACAATCCAGCACCACTTTCTGCCCACCTAACTCTATCACTTTTTGTTCCAACTGAGAACATTTTCTCTGCATCTGTTGATTCCTCTCATGCATCGCGCGATATGCACTGAGCAGGATCCAGGTTCGTCGCCCAAGCGACACTACATCACCCACCTTTGCGGGCACCCCCTGAGTACTTCAACAACATCAGTGGGTTCACTACCTTTGAGCTTACTCGACCATTGTTCTGCTAGCCCAGAGCTACTCAATTCATGTGCCAGTGTATCATAGGGTGCTGTGGTCCAGCCAGGCACCTCTACAACATCATCTTGTTTTTCTTTTCGTTTCCTAAACATTGTCACTATTATTGGCAAAAAAAAAAAGTGCCAACTATATATTTGTGATAACAAAACTGTGTTTAAAGAAAAATCCTGCCGACTACGCCAATTTATGTCTTACCGAGTCAATATGATGGACTTATGGTCCTTACATATGTAGCGCTCACTAATATACTAATTAGGCAAGAGACAAGAAGTCTGTGCTCAGTAAAACAATAGTATTTTATTAAAATCAGAGATATTAATGAATTAACATATAAATTTGCACATGAATTTTAGCAGCACTAGTCTAACATTACATGATCAATACATCATCTATTCATAGAGAAAGTAAGCATCAATATATTACCGGATATTGTAGCATTACTCCTCTATCAGGGGACTCGATTGGCGAGGAGGAAATATCCCGAAAAACTCCATCACAGAAGATATGCGTCCATAAGTCTCCTGGAACATCCCTACTCGCCAGTGGAAATTCCCTCGGTTATATACAAACTGTTCCTAGATATGAATCTAGTCCTGCACACTACAACTTCTACAAGTAATGTTTACACAAGCTGTACAGCTGTGCAGTGAACATTTCAACTCGTGCTCTGCTCGTGTTACGCAAGCGCTGTATGGTTGTTTTTCACATTCCTTATGCATGTTCTCATCATGTACTCAAAGAGGTCATTCAGCGGTCAAATCCCCAGTCTCTGGTAATGTTGTACTGAATACTTTTGAAAAGGAATAATAAGACCCGTGATCACCTACCTACCATCTGGATACCTTTTCTAATATCAATCATACATCATTCATATCACATAAGTATCACAGGCAGTCAACACTTTCAGGAGACAGATGTATGAGTTTATCCATCAGGAAAGATATATATCTTTGTACCGTGTTAGCCAGTAGATAGATGAATATTTAGAATGTAGAGTCCTCAGTGGTTGATACCTTTTAATGGCTAACTGAAAAGATGGTAACAAATTGCAAGCTTTCGAGACTATGCAGATCTCTTCATCAGGCTAGACTAATACAAAATCTGAAGAATCACATATTTATCCACAAGACAGCACAGAAATAATGCAATAGCTAAGACAAGTGATGTGAAGCGGAATAGTCATTATGGGAGAGGGATAAGCATAAATATTGGAGTAGTTCATAGATAAGCAGTGTAAAGGTTTTATTGCCCTCTGATTGCGGTTTGGTTCTGTGTTGTGATGACTCCAGAAGGTCTGAGGAGCAAATTCCTTAATTGATGTAAAAAGACATAAATCCATGCGACACATTCATTCCTGCACTGAATGTGTCGAAAGTTTTCATAAATTTGTTCTCCGAGATTCTTCTCTCTCTCTGAGACTTGAAGTTACTTTTTAATACAAGTAATTTAATGTCCATCATGCTATGACCAGGGATACAAAAATGTTTTGCCATAGGTAGATCCATTCTTTTTTCTCTTATTGTGTGACAATGAGAATTCATCCTTGTTCTCAGTTTTTGCCCTATCTCACCCACATACAGACCCCCAGTTGGACATTTAGTACAAAAAATGAAGCACACCACAATAGATGTGATGCAGCTGAAAGTACCTGGGATCTTGTAGTCCTGATGTGAGTTGGGGATCTTTATCTTGTCCGTGGTCATTATAAATGGACAGGTTTTACATTTTTTCTGGTTACAAGGAAAGGTTCCTGCAGCTGTTGGAGAGGACAGGGAGCTTCTGACAATTATGCTTCTTAAATTTGGGGGCTGCCTAAAACACAGCAGTGGGGGGTCTGGAAATATGGATTAAAATCGGGCATCTTTTTGCAGTAAAGGTTGTAATTTCCATGCAGCTCCCTTAGCACCTCCAGATTTGGATTGTAGGTGACTACTAGAGGCACCCAGTTATTTTCTTGAGCTTCATAATGTAGCAGGTGATTCCTTGATATTCTGGTGGCCCTTGTAATTTGGTTTTCAATTGTTCTTGGATGGTAGCCCTGATTCAAAAAGGTTTTTCTGAGGCGACCAAGGTGCTAGATGCTACAAACTATTTTTAAACTCAGGTCCCTTACTGTAGGACGTTATTAACAGAAGAATTATTTTTTGGACCAAGGATCAGGCCTCTATAACACACTACATGCTTCAAACTATTTTTCAAGTCAGGTCCCTTACTGTATGATGTTAATAACACAAGAATTTGTTTGTGGCCTCTGGATCAGGCTTCTACAGTTTAATATCAGCCCAAACAAAAGACAAAGTGTGATACAGCAGGTTGTCTAACTTTTTGCAACTGAAAAATTATATATTTTTTTAATATATCTTAGGTCTGCAGACAGGTTCATTTCACCGCCACAAAATGACTGTGGGATACAGCAGGCTGTTTCACAATTAGAACAGAAAAAATTATAACTTTTTTTTAATGTGCCTTAGGTCTGCAGACAGTTTCATATCACCACAGCACTAAATTACAAGGTGGGATACATCAGGCTGTTTAATATTTTGTCACAAGCTACACGTGAATTAGAAAGCTATACTCATGCATGGATCACAATAGAAGCAGCATGTGCCCTGCTGGATTTGTTTGTGTACCTCAGTATGGCCAAAAAAAGGACTGGAAGGTAAATTTCACAGCCACACTGGACACTAGCTACCTACAGTATCTGACTGATAAACAACTACCTATCTAACTAGCTAAAATGTGGGATACAGCAGCCTTTTTCACATTTACCTACTGAAATAATATTATTTAGAATGCTATACTCATGCATGGAGCAGAGCAGAAGCAGTGCACAACACACTTGTAGGACATGTGCCCTGCCGGCTTTGTTTGAGATCCCCAGTAATGCCCCCCCCCCCCCAAAAAAAAAAAAAATTCCGGAAGGTAAATTTTACAGCCACAAAGGACACTATCTAGCTACACTATCTGACTGATATACAATCGCCTAACTAAATAGCTGAAATCTTGCTAGTAACAGTGGCAGCCTCAGGAGCAGTCTCTCTGCGCTGTATCAGTGTCAAAATGGTGCTAAAACAAGATGTCTGCTATTTATATGCAGAGGGACATGTGATTTCAGCAGCCAATGAGGCAAGCCCTTGAGTCACGACTTTTTGGGTGTTTCCTGTGCCCTACTTGGCTAGCCGCAATGTGCACACATAAAGTTAGGAAAAAAAAACCTGCTGTGCTGTGCTTACAAAAACGCCGCGCCTCTGAGCTCTGCAATCCCCCTCCCCTCATCAAATGCTCATGATACACCACCATTATCATTGCTAAAGTGCTGAAAATATTTTTGTGGCAACGCAAATATTTTCCCGCACTTTTACCGAATGTTACCAATTTTATAAAATTTTTGCTCGGGTTTGCGATCACGAATTTGAATGTGCTATATTCGTGCTGAATTTATGTTTGGTGATCATTTTCTGAACAAATTCGCTCATCTCTACTCATATCGAATAAATTTTACCACCTTCATGAAGTACAATATGTCACAGAGATTGCAGTCTTAGAATCAGTTTGATACATTGAAACATTCCAGAGTTATTACCTCATAAAGTGATAGTGGTCAGAAATGTCAAATTTGGCCTGGTCCTGGAGATGAAAACACTCTTGGGGTATAAAGGGGTTTACCAAAGAGAAACCAGTTACATATTCTCATTTTGTGTTGCATTATAGTTGTTTTCCATGGCTAGATTTATTTTCCCCTTTTTCTTTACAGAATTCAGTCAAACAGTCCAGGGTTCTGGAAATATCACAGACAAAAGCAGTCAGGAACAGCTGCTGTTTCTCTTTCCAGAGTTTAACCAACAAACCCAAATCACAGGGCAATCTGACGATTCTTGCTCAGAACCGGCCAACAAGAAAATGAGACGAAATCGCTTCAAATGGGGACCAGCTTCCCAGCATATTCTTTACCAAGCATATGAAAGACAAAAGAACCCCAGCAAAGAAGAAAGAGAGGCATTAGTTGAAGAGTGTAACAGGTAATAGTGGAGAAAAGTCATTTGCCTATAAAACGCTTAAAGGGAAGGTGCCATCCAAAAAAAAAAAAAATTTCCAGCAATTGAAAAAATGTAAAGAATTAAAGTTTAAGTTTTTTTAAAAAAATATTATCATTTGTTAATAATTTAGTAAAATATGAAAAATAATTTTAAAAGTTTTGGTATTTCCACTTTTAAACACTAGGGAGAGCAGTTACTGAAATTTGACAAAAATCAAGTGTACAACTAGCTCACATTACTGCCCTGCAGTAAATATGTGCTGAGTCTGCTGACATGGGTGTGATGTCACGCCTCTCCTCACCTCCTGGGTGTTTGCTAAGGGATAAGAGAGGATGAGATTAGGAATACAGTGAGCAGCGATTTTGTTGGTGACTGCAAAGTTATACTGACAAGTAGACAGTCACCGAGGATGGCAGGCAGCAAGGAATCTGGGAGAAATATGGTGGAGGGAGCAGGGTGACAGCAGCACAGAGTATTTCAGGAGAGGAGTGTGCTGGTCCATGGGGGTTCACAGAGGGAGATGTATGATAGAAGGAGCAGGTGACAGCAGCACAGAGTATTTCAGGAGAGCAGTGTGCTGGTCTATGGGGGGGCACCCTGTTCGGTGCGTGGAGCAGCCAGGGATTGTACATAGAGCGCTGTCTTTTATACATATGGATGGACCGCCTGCTCCACAGAAATCCAGGAAACATTTCTGCTGATTGATGGCCTGTTCTTTTCCAGACTTTGCATGCAATGACCACAGTCAGGTTGACGCTGGGAACCAGGCTGGGGGGAAATGTAGCCATATAGTAACGATAAAAAATGAGACCCCTTTCTTCAGCTGCCTCACCAGCCCTCCCCTGACTGCACCTAACTGGAGGTTATGCTGCCCCCAGACCCTTGTAGGTGCTCAGCCAGAACAGACCTATAATGGGTCCCCTTTCTACAGATAATACTGCCATAGTGTTCTCACATAGTACCGCCATATAGAACACACCTAATAACACCATATAGATCCCACCTAATACCGCCATATAGTTCACACCTAATACCGCCATATAGATCACCCCAAATTCTGCCATATAGTTCACACCTAATACCGCCATATAGATCACACCTAATACCGCCAAATAGAACCCACCTAACACCGCCACATAGATCACACCTAATACCGCCATATAGTTAACACCTAATGCCGCCATATAGATCACATTTAATGCCGCCATATAGATCACACCTAATGCCGCCATATAGATCACACCTAATGCCACCATATAGATCACACCTAATGCCACCATTTAGATCACACCTAATGTCGCCATATAGTTCACATCTAATTCCGCCATACAGATCACACATAATGCCGCCATAAAGACCACACCTAATGCCGCCATATAGATCACACCTAATGCCGCCATATAGATCTCACCTAATGCTGCCATATAGATCACACCTAATGCTGCCATATAGATCACACCTAATGCCGCCATATAGTTCACACCTAATGCCACCATATAGTTCACACCTAATACCGCCATATAGATTACACCTAATGTCGCCATATAGCTTACACCTAATGCCTCCATATAAATCACACATAATGCTGCCATATAGATCACACATAATGCCGCCATATAGATCACACCTAATGCTGCCATATACATCACACCTAATGCCACCATATAGATCACACATAAGGCCGCCATATAGTTCACAC
Organism: Dendrobates tinctorius; assembly: GCF_039654945.1. NCBI lineage: Eukaryota > Metazoa > Chordata > Amphibia > Anura > Dendrobatidae > Dendrobates > Dendrobates tinctorius. The sequence continues at coordinate 9,891,029 of NW_027361713.1, read as the reverse complement.
CTAATTCTGCCATATAGATCACACCTAATACCGCCATATAAATCACATCTAATACCGTCATATAGATCACACATAATACCGTCATATAGATCACACCTAATGCCGCCATATAGATCACACCTAATGCCGCCATGTAGATCACACATAATACCTCCATATAGATCACACCTAATGCCGACATATAGATCACACCCAATACCACCATATAGATCACACCTAATACCTCTATATAGATCACACATAATATCGCCATATAGTTCACACATAATACCGCCATATAGTTCGCACATAATTAGATACGTGGCTCAGAAGACAGTATCACACAGGAGAGGATTAGATACACGGCTCAGATACACGGCTCAGCAGACAATATCACACAGGAGAGGATTGGATACACAGCTCATCAGACAGTCTCTCATTGGCAAGGATTGGATACACGGCTCATTAGGGCAGTCTCACACGTCCAGATAATTCCGGTACCGGAGCTATCCATGTCTGTGTGGATACGTGGTTCATCCGTGTGGCAACCGTGTGCCACATCAGGACCACACGACGGCTGACGGGGAAGAAGCGCTACAGTAAGCGTTGTTCCCTGGCGGCTGGTGCTGAACGCGGCTGTCATTCTTCTCTCCTGCTCTGCCGGCATCAGTGAGCAGGAGAGAAAGAATGAATGAAAACCCGACGTGGGGTCCCCCTTTGTTTGTTAACCAACCCGGCAAAACTCACAGCTGGGGGCTGCTACTCTCAGGCTGGTAAGGGGCCATTGATCTTGGCCCACCACAGCCCGCAACTGAACAGAAAAGGCGCATCTATTAGATGCGCCTATTCTGGAGATTTGTCGGGTTCTTCCCACTTGCCCTGTAGTGGTGGCAAGTGGGGTTGATAAGGGGTTAATGTCACATTGATATTGTAAAATAATAACATCGCTTCTTCCCCGGCGGCTGTCCGTGAACATGGAGGACAGTGTGAACTGTTGTCCGTGTGCCGTGTTCAGCACATTTTGCGGACCGTGCGCTCCCACAAACACTGACATGTCAGCGTGTTTTGCACACGGACTGTGTGTCCGTGAAAACACGCTGACATGTGCATAGACCCATTCTTTTGAATGAGTCTACGTGTGTCAGTGTCTCCGGTTTGTGAGATAACTGTTACTACACATACCGGAGCCACTGATGTGTGAAACCGGCCTAAGACAGTATCACACAGGAGAGGATTAGATACACGGCTCAGCAGACAGTCTCACATTGGCAAGGATTAGATACACGGCTCAGCAGACAGTGTCACACAGGAGAGGATTAGATACACAGCTCAGCAAACAATAACACACAGGAAAGGATTAGATACACCACTCAGCAATTACACACAGGAGAGGATTAGATACACCGCTCAGCAGACTGTATCACACAGGAGAGGATTAGATACACGGCCTGGCAGACAATAACACACAGGATAGGATTGGATACACGGCTCAGCAGACAGTCTCTCATTGGCAAGGATTTGATACATGGCTCAGCAGACAGTATGACACAAGAGAGGATTGGATACACAGTTCAGCAGACGGTATCACACAGGAGAGGATTAGATACACAGCTCAGCAGACAGTAACACACAGGATAGGGTTAGATACACGGCTCCGCAGACAGTATCACACAGGAGAGGATTAGATACAGGGTTCAGCAGACAGTATCACACAAGAGAGGATTAGATACACGGCTCAGCAAACAGTATCACACAGGAGAGGATTAGATACATGGCTCAGCAAACCGTATCACACAGGAGAGGATTAGATACACGGCTCATTAGACAGTGTTAGACAGGAAAGGATTAGATACACAGCTCAGCAGACAGTATCACACAGGAGAGGACTGGATACATGGCTCAGCAGAGAATCTCTCATTGGCAAGGATTGGATACATGGCTCAGCAGACAGTATGCCACAGGAAAGGATTGGATACACAGATCAATCTGTATGTCACTGTCCTCCCCAGACGGCCATAAAAGCCAAATAAAGGTGCCAGCTTACCGGATATCACTGAGACTGTGTGTGAGTGGGGAGGCGGAGACAGAGCAGGAGAAAGACACAGTGGAGCAGGGCAGTGTGTGAGGAGCAGAGGATGTCTGCTCAGAACGCACAGTGCAGTGCCTGGAGTAGCAGGACACAGGAGCATGGAGGTAAGTCACCCGCACTCAATCGCAAGTCACCTGCATCTACAGCCTGTCCTCAGTCTTCACAACACAAGACCTATTATGCTAGAAGTGAACAGTACAGCTTCTCAGGTACTGTGATAGAGGATAAGTGGAGCTCAGCGGATAGCACTTGGCTAAAGTAAAATGGCGCCCAGCCACACCTACAGCAGTAAATTGTGCAGCCCACAGGGGCGTGTCCAGTTCACTGCTAATGCGGCTGCAATGTTAGGGTGTGTGTGTGGTGCCCCTGAGGATTCAGTTGCCACAGAGGTACTGCACCTCCTCCTGAGTGAGTTGGAGGCTCCTAACCACGCTCCAACACTCGCATCCCACACAACATGGTAGTTCAGCAAAGCCACATTGCGGCTCCCTGCTTGGAGTGTAGCAGAGCACCTTTGGTGGCTCCCTGCTTGGAACACGAAACGTGTTGAGTTTAGAATACATAAGGAGCGGGAAGGTTTAGGTAGTCAGTCAGTCAGTGAGTGAGAGATAGTCACTCAGAGAGGAGTGAGGATCCCTGGAAGAGGGATAGAGGAAGGAGTGCTGCAGCTGCCTCAGTGATCTGAGCCAGCTGGCACAGGAAAGGAAAGAAGGAGAAAGACATTGGACTGAAACCTGATCTTCTATGAGACAGAGGGATTAGTATGGAACAAAGGAGTAAAAGGGAACAGAGAGGATGTGGGTTAGAGGAGAACCCTGCCTAGAAGTTCTAAGCGCAAGGCCGGGGCCCGGTCCCCGAGGTTGTATGGATACTGAAGGTCCTGCAGCAGACACCGGTGGAGTAGTGGGCTGTAAATGCACTACTCCCATATAAGACTTGGGGGCACAACAGCAACGTGAATAGTGAGCTGGGACTCAGGAGAGAGGAGTCCCCGCAGCAGGGTACAACTGTCTGCCGTACAAGTAGAGTTCTTGGGAACATCTGTCAGGAGGCGCTCCAGTGTAACTCAGTACTAGGAGTACTTCACACTTAAAGGCGCTATAAGAGGAGACGTTCAGAAAGGCACATGTTGGTGGAGTGTTGGAAGGGAGCATACCATCTGATCTGGAGGTTGACTGAGTCCCTGACCCGGAGGACACAGCACGGAGGCAGTCATCTGTGTGTGCTACAGACTGAGTAAAGCTTTGGAACTGCACGCCCTGGTGTCCTCCAATTATTCTTGCGCTAACACACCCTGTACCACTACATCTGGGTATCAGCTTCTACACCGCTTGCACCTCTCCTCTGCCCCTACATCTACACTGCCCTGGGGCTACAGCTCCACCTGTGGGGAGCTTCACCATCTTGGCTGCAACACACCACCAGCCCCAGAGGATCGGCATGCAGCGTCGGCCCATCACCCCACTTGCCGAACACCACAGGTGGCGTCACGAACTATTCCATTAACTACAAACCACCATTCAACACCCCTGATTACTTGGGCTCCCAGGGCCATGGACCGGGTCACTGCTGCTGTGACACATCCCCCTGACACCGGTCCAGTACCGAGTACCCCACGGCCCTGGGAGGGCGACCCATGTGCACACTCTGCGGGTTCTGCTGCGGTTCCGCAGCGGATTTGGCCGCTGCGGGTCCGCAACAGTTTTTGCTGCGGTGTACAGTACCATTATTCCCTATGGGAATACAAAAACACAGTGCAGACGGTGCAGATTTTTCCGCGCGGTTTTCCTGCGGTTTTGAAACCGCAGAAAGAATTGATATGTCAATTCTTTCTGCGGATTCCGCTGTGGTTTGCCATCTCCTCCATTGTGGAGATGAAAAACCGCAGAGCAATCTGCAGGTAAAACCGCAGGTCTTTTGACCTGCAGATTTACCTGCGGATTTTACAAAATCCGCGCGGCAAATCCGCACCCCATTCCGCAGCGTGTGCACGTAGCCTTACAGATAGGGTCGGTGTCCGACCACTGTCTGCTCTGCCCAGGGCAGCCATATTTGCAGACTGTATGTGCCGTGCAGTGACCATTACAGACCTGCAAAGCAAAATGGCAGCGCCCAGTGGCTACATTAAAACATTATTCCAAAAAAATATATAAATCCAGGTTAGTAAAACATTTGCTGAACAACATGTTTTGTTATATAATTTGCAAAAAAAAGTAAGTAACGTTGCGGCACCTTCCCTTTAAAGCAGTATGAATTTTACGGAGACTATCAGACCAAAGCATTTTGACCCATTGTTATTTCAAACCTAACTTAATTACCAGAAGAAGTTGAGTTACCGGTCATTTAATATAATATAAATAATGATCCATCATCTTTTTTTAATCTAAAACATGCTAAAAAGATAACTAGAGAAAAAAAACAGCCAACAGTAGTATGTTTTACTATGTATTTGTGCTATCTTGCAACTATTTGTTACTCTTATATTCTTGCCTACTCATAACCCAGCAAGGAGTTTAAGGTCTTGTTCACATCTTGTGTTTTTGACTGGGAGTTTTAGCTCATTTTTGCAGCTGAAAAAGTGAAGTGTTTTGCAGTACCAGCAAGGTGAATGAGATTAGTGATATCTCATGCACATGCTTCTTATTGTTTCCTTCCAGATTTGAACCTTCCAAGCTTTCCATGAACCTTCCAAGCTGCACCATGTCGTTTCTGTCATTGTTTTTGTAGTGTTTGTCACCCATTGAAATGAATGAGAAAAAAACGCATGTAAGACCACATAATAAACACACACAAAAAACATCCATATTTTAAGCAGCGTTTTTTCTGCCAACACTGGTTATTGCAGCTGAAAAATCTGCTGCATATACTAAATGTGTGCATGTGCCGTATATATATGGAGGTTTAATTAATTAATTTAGGTCCATAGTTCCATGAAATACAGTAATGACCAAGAATCAAGCTTATGAAGCACACAGACTGCTGCAGTCTCTGAACCTCCATATTCAAATGTGTGTATGGACAAATCGCTTATAACCCAGGGAATTCACATGTGGCTGGTGTACTGTAACCACTGATCACATACCTCAATCCTACTATGTATAGCTTCTTCCCTGCATCTGTGTCATTATTCCCTGACAATTTCAGGAAAAATTGTTTAATTCCTTCCCGACATTTACAGTTTATATACGTCATGGTTGTAAGTACTGCCCGACCAATGCAGTATACATACGTCATGGTGATCACCCGGAAACAGGCGATCGTCGCCGGGTGTTCGACATTGTTTGCTGCATTAGTAAGGCAGAGAGAGGGAGCCCTCTCTGCTCTCCGATCACCACCCCCGCGATATCATCGTGTGGGGTCAATCGTTGCAATGGTGACCTGATGTCGTCATGACAACATCCAGGTCACCAGAGCTAGCAAACTTGTTACGCCATGCTCAGAGCATGGTGCATGAAGCTTGTATGTCAGTGTATCACTGACAATTTATAAAGCATAGAAATGCTCCTTCGCTTTGCTTTAAAAGCAGTCAGAAGCGATCAGTGTGAAAAAAGTGAAAGTCCCACAGAGGGATTAAAGGGGGTTTTACACATAGCAATATCGCTAACAATATCGCTAAAGCATCATCGATTTGGTGATGCAGCAGCTATATCGCTATGTGTGATACTTACCTCCGACCGGCTCCCCCGCTGTCCATCGCTGATCGCGTGAGATCGCGCAGCTCCATTTCTCGTCAGGCGCTTCCTGCTGGCGCCGACGAGCGACGCGTGGACGCGGACGGAGGACGTCCGGATCGCCGCGTCTGAAAGGTAAGTATCGTCCATTGTATCGCTGCTGCGTCGCTGTGAGATCTTCCTGTGTGGTAGCTCACTAGCGATCATTTAGCGATGCACCAGCGATCCTGACCGGGTCATATCGCTGGTCGGGATCGCTGGTGCATCGCTAAATGTAAAGGGGCCCTAAGTTAAAAAGTAAAAAAAAAAAAAAGTAAAACTTTTAGCACCCCCACAAAATAATAATGATAAAAATATTGTATCCATAAAAATGAACTTATAAAACTGTCTCACTAGTTAACTCCCTTCAGTGAACACCGTAAAAAAACGAGGAAAAAAACGATTCTTTATCATCATACCACCGAAGAAAATGTGGACTAGCATGCGATAAAAAAAAAAATCAAATTTAAATAAAAATGGTATCGATGAAAACATTATCTTGTCCTGCAAAAGCAAGCTGCCATCAGCTCCCTCAGGGGAAAAATAAAAAGTTATAGCTCTCAAAATAAAGCGATGCAAAAATAATTATTTTTTCTATAAAATAGTTTTTATTGTTTTTAAGTGCCAAAACATAAAAAACTTTTGTCCTGCTACCCTTGTGAAAATAAAAAATGTGGGTCTAAAGTAAAATTTCATTAATTCCTGTGAAGCACCTGAAGGGTTAATAAGCTTCATGTGGTTTCAAACACACAGAGGGGGGTGCACTTTTTAGAATGATGTCACTTTTGGGTATTTTCTGTCATATAGACCTCTCAAAGTCACTTCAAATGTAATGTAGTCTCTAAAAAAATGTTTTTTTTACATTTTGTCTTAAAAATGAGAAATTGCTGGTGAAATTTTAAATCTAACTTTCTAACAAAAAAAGTTATGTTACAAAAATTGTGCTGATGTAAAGTAGACATATGGGAAATATTATTTATTAACTATTTTCTGTGACATAACTCTCTGATTTAACTGTATAATAATAAAAAATTTGAAAATTGCTACATTTTTACCAAATTTCCCATTTTTCACTGATAAACGCAAGTCATATCAAAGAAAATTTAGAACTATTATGAAGTACAATATGTCATGAAAAAAGTCACAGAATCAGTGGGATCAATAGAAACATTCCAGAGTAAATTGACAGAATTGTAAAATATGGCCTCGTCATGAAGGTGAAAAAAGGCTTGAGGGTGAAGGAGTTAAAATGGCTTTGATTTTTCTTATGTTTTAATTCTAATTGAAACCAGCAAATAAATATATAGTTTTTTTTATAAATATGAATAATAACACATATCTAACACTTAACACACTTTTAATTTGCGTTTGTACAAATGGTTGGCTAGTACCACAAAAGATCCAAAGAAGTACCATAGAGGAAAACATTTCTTCTTATCTTTTTTTTTTCTTACAATACTTGTGATTTATGTTTTACAGAGCAGAATGTCTACAACGAGGAGTATCTCCATCAAAGGCTCATGGCTTGGGATCAAATTTAGTGACAGAAGTTCGTGTTTACAATTGGTTTGCGAACAGGCGGAAAGAAGAAGCTTTTCGACAGAAATTAGCCATGGATGCCTACAGCACAGGGTCATCTCATCCACACAACATTAATCCACTTATGTCACATGGGTCTCCACATCATACACAGTCAAGTTCTTCTCCACCGAGCAAATTGCAAGGTAAGAAAATACAGTAAGTTCTGTGCAAATTTATATTAAGGATTATAGAGCTGATGGACATGATTGCTTGGACCCATAACATTCATCCAAACTTGGTAAACCTCAAGAGGGTCTACATTCATTTATGCCTTCCACTTTTATGTTTTTTAAAATATGCAAGTTACAGAACGGAACATATATGCAGTTTGTTTTGTCTCTTGTCAAATATGTAATTTGTTTAACGGTGTTTAACCTTTTAAGTGCTGCTACATATAAATTCTGTTATGGCATGCTGCCTCTACCAGGGGGCCTTAGTGATCCCATACTGCATACTTTGCAATGGAATGTGAATGATGTCATGGATTGGACTAGGAAGTCTGAATGTTTAAACAACTTTGTTTTCTGCACTAGTAAATGGGAATTATTTTTACCAGTTAAGAGAACCTGCAGTGTGCAAAAATGCTATTTACATGCATATTTAAGGTTAATCTGCAGGTAAATAGTGTTAAAATTCTGCCTGGCTGTCTAAGGCCGGTTTCACACGTCCTGATATTTCCAGTACCGGAAAAAACGGTACCGAAGATATCCATGTCCGTGTGTCTACTTACGGAACATGTGTGGCAACCGTGTGCCGCCCGTGTGCCACATTAGTACCACACAGACGGCCGCCAGGGAAGAAGCCCTACATTAAGTGCTGTTCTTTGGCGGCGGGTGCTGAAGATAGCTTTCATCATTCTGCTATGCCGGTGATCGGCGCGAGCAGAAGAGAATGATGAGAGTTAAATTAAAGTCAGAATGATAACAGCAGGTGGGGGCTTTTAGGACTGTTACTTCCATCATCCAAGACCTGCTACCGCTAATAACAGTGACAGCAGGAGTGGATGATTGGAGGTATTCCTCCCCTGCCGCCTGTGATCTAACTAAATAAATGAATGGAAAACCCGACTTAGGTTCCCCACTATTTTCTTTAACCAACCAGGCAAAACTCACAGCTAGGGGCTGCAACCCTCAGCTGTCAGCTTCAGCAAGGTTGGTTATCAAGAACCGAGGGATCCCAGTGCTGTTTTCTCTTAATTATTTAAATAATAATTTTTAAAAAAACGGTGTGGGGTCCCCCCCCCCATTTTTGACAACCAGCGTTGCTAAAGCTCACAGCTGGGGGCTGGTATTCTCAGGCTGGTAAGGGCCCATTGATATAGGCCCTTCATGCTCGCCGGCAGAGCAGGGGAGAATGATAAGAACCGTCTTCAGCACCTGGCGCCGGGGAACAGCGCTTACTGTAGCGCTTCTTCCCCGGTGGCTGTCCGTCTGGCACTGATGTGGCACACGGATGGCATCCGTGTGCGGTACGTGTTTACACAGACTCATTGACTTGTATGGGTCCGTGTGATGCGTGCAGCTGCACAAAGACAGACGTATCGATATATGGGTCACTCGGACATACGGTCCATGAGACAACACAGATATGTGCACAGACCCATTCATTTGAATGGGTCTACATGTGTCAGTGTCTCCGGTACGTGTGAAAACTGTCAACACACCTAATGGAGACACTGACATGTCAAAGAGGCCCTAATGATAGTATGCCTGCTGGGAGGAAATGAGGTTATATCTTCCTGTGAGCCTTTTGCTTTCAGTCATAGTGGCAAGCACAGAGCGATTACAGTCACTGCTCACAATACTATGAGAGGCGGCATTAATTACTCCCTAGTACTTTTTTATCACAGCATGTTCTGAAGCATGTATGTGCACAGTGAGATGTCATTTAAACTGAACCTGTCAGCATGATTTTGCAAGTTAACTCTAACTTGCATAATCGTACTGACAGGTTCTCTTTAACCATTCTGTCTAAAGATGGGTAATTTCTTATTTAAAGTAGAATGACCATATATTTTGCCAAAACATCAGTGCAGATTCTTGTGTTGATACCATGGAAATGCTTATTAATTTTTCAACCATTTTTGTATGGTCATTAATTTGCTTAGTTAGATATATGAGAAACATCACACTTCAAACGAGTATGTAAAAATGTCTGTAGCCAGTCAACAAAGAATTCAAATTGAATTTAATCTTTACTTCATTCATTAAAGTAAACAATTTGTTCATCAATGTCAAATAATCTTGTGTTCTGTGAAGAGAAATCTTGAATGAATGGAAATTGGGAGTAGATTACATGATTCTGGGTACCATAATTTGTACCTCTTTCTACACATATGCACATTGTTGTTCTCATTAAATAACTATTCTAAAAGTCCATGCACTTGAGCCTATCTCCTAGAGATTTGTGTCTATAAAACAAATGCTCAGACATTTCCTCTAGGCTCTTTAGAAGTGCTAATGAGAACCTACCTTAACCCTTTCTTGTGAATTGACTTGGCCATTGGCTAGATCTAGATCTTCATACTTCCTCTTTCTGAGTCCACAATTGAGACTGAGAATCTCATAATAATGTGCATTCTTCTCAGAAAACAGTGTTAAAATAGGTAGCATGTTTTTATATACTGTATATATATTTATCTGTTTTTAGAGGGACTTTTATCACACCCAACTGCATCTGTTAGCACATAGTTAGGTTACAAAGTATTAATGAGACAGTACGGACATGAAGACACATTGATTTATCAGCTACAATTCTGCATGTACACTTTTTATAATTTCTATAAAGGAGCATTATCCTGATGCTGTGTGGCATTCTGATATATAAAATTTGAGGAAGGAATAGTTTGTAATATTATTGATTCTCGCTGAGGTTTCTGTTGCATTCACTGTGTGAAGAATTATTAGGCAATATATATTTTTGATTATGAATTTTATGATTGACCAACTACACGTACATTGCTGTCTGTCAATCTAACAGGTTAATAAACCGGAAACAGGAATATTTGAGAAAGTGAGGTTTTGTCTTAGGAGACTATCTATGTGTGCATAATTATCGGGCAAGTATTAGGCTGCAGCATTATTATTCAACTATATGAAAAATGTAAATGTTCCCATCTCAATGGTTTATTTTTATTTGTTAAAGTGAGGATAACTAAGCAACTCAAAATGTCCAAAAATACTCTTCTTTCATTTAAAAAAAATCCGTGAGCAATATGTGTATATAAGAGTGTCTACTCTTCTTTTCACTACCAGCCTTCCATCCTTGGAGTTTGTCAGTTTCTTAAACTGTTGAAGATTTATTTATTTTACACAGTTATATAGTGACATCATATTTAGCAGCTATTGACAGATATTATCAGCACTATCCCCATCAGGGCTCACAATCTAGATTCCATGTATTTGGAGTGTGGGAAGAAATCAGAGTACCTGGAGGAAACCCAAATACAGGGAGAACATACAATCTCCTTGCAGATGTCCTTGGTGGGATTTGAACCCAGGACCCAATAGCTGTAAGGCTAGAGTGCTAACCTCTGAGCCATTGTGATGTTCATCAAATTTGTGGTAGCACCAACCACAGCCTCACGGATCTTGTTCAAAGAGGTGTACTGTTTTCCTTTTCTGTAAATTTCCCCTTTAAGAAGGGCCCAAAATTTCTCAATAGGATTTAAGTCAGGTGAGGAAGTGAGGAATGTCATTATTCTTTCATCCTTATGGCCTTTACAGGCTAGCCAAGCAGTGGAGTACTTTGATACATGCGATGGAGCATTCTCCTACAAAAAAATCATGGTTTTCTTGAAAGATGCAGACTTTCCTTTGCTTACAGAAAGTGTTTTCTAATAACTGGCAGTAAGTTTTGGAGTTTATTTTTAGTAATACCAACCCATAGCAGTACCCCACGTCCATATGTGGCACCCCTGAGGGTTCAGTCGCCACAGAGGTACTGCACCTCCTCCTGAGGTGTGGTATCCCACCATTCAGGTAAGGTGGAGACACCTGACCACACTCCAACACCTGCATCCCACATGACACAGTAGTGTAGCAAAGCACCCTTTGGTGGCTCCCTGCTTGGAACAAGAAGAGTGCTGGGAGGCGGGTGGAGTTTAGTTGCACAAAAAGAGCAGAAAAGTTTAGGATTTGGTCAGTCAGGCAGTCAGTCTGACGAGGAGTCAGAGAGAGGATCCCCTGAGTGGGATGGATGAAGGAAGTGCTGCAGCAGACCTCGGTGACCTGGGTCTACTGGCACAGGAAAGAGATATTGATGGAAAGCCTAACTCTTCATAGGAAAGATAGATTTGAACGGAACGTAAGGAGAGGAGGACTAAGGATTAGGGTTAGAGCAGAACCCTTCCCAAGTTTACAGCGCATGGCCGGGGTCCGGTCCCCGAGGTTGTATGGATACTAATGGTCCTGCGACAGACACCGGAGGAATAGAAGTTGTCACCACTTTATTCCCACACAAGACTTGGGGGCACAACAGCAACGTGAGTGAGCCGGGACTTGGTAGCAAGGAGTCCCTGAAGCAGGCTACAGCTGTCTGCCGTACAAGTAAAGTTCATAGGAACATCTGACAGGAGGAACTCCAGTGTAACTCAGTACTGTGAGTACTTCACGATAGGCGCAAAAGGGAGACGTTCAGAAAAGGCACATATGTTAGCGGAGTGTTGGAACGGAGTACTTCATCTTCCCTGGAAGTTGGCTGAGCTCCTGACCCGGAGGACACGGCACGGATACGGGCACCTGTATGCTCAACAGACTGTGAGTAAAGCTTTGGAACTACATGCCCTGGTGTCCTCCGCTTATTCCTGCGCCAACCCACCCGGCACTGCTACATCTTGGTGCTAACACGGCACTATCTACGTCTCCTCACTCTCTCCCCATCTACACTGCCCTGGGACTACAGCCCTGCCTGTGGAGGGCTACACCATCATTGCTGCACCACACCATCTGTCCCAGAGGATCTGTCTGCAGCATCGGCTTAACACCTTCATTGCCGAACACCACAGGTGGCGTCACGAATCATTCATCTCAATGACTTTATCCCCATCACTCTACCCCTTTTACATGGGCGCCCAGGGCCATGGACCAGGTCACCGCTGCTGTGACATTCCCCTCTGAGAAACCGGTCAGGTACCGAGTACCCCACAGCCCTGGGAGGGCGTCCCACATATTGCTGGCATGAGTTGTAGTTGAGATTTCTGGCTATTGCTGATTCAGTCACGGGCCCATCTATCTGGTCAGACAAGAGTAAAGCCCCTGTCATACATAGCGACGCACCAGCGATCCCGACAACGATTTGACCTTGTCAGGATCGCTGGTTTGTCGCTACATGATCTCTGGTGAGCTGCCAAACAGGCAGATCTGACCAGCGATGAGGACCAGCGACGACGCAGGTAACAAGTGAGGGCGTTGCTTAGAAACCCGCTGTGTACCTTAGATACCAGCGTGCTGGTGCAGGGTGCTGGTAACCAAGGTAAGCAGCGGGATTCTAAGCAACGCGCGTCGCTTAGAAACCCGCTGTTTACCTTGGTTACCAGCTCCCTGCATCAGCGCGCTGGTATCTAAGGTACACAGTGGGTTTCTAAGCGACGCGCGGTGCTTAGAATCCTGCTGTTTACCTTGGATACCAGCTCCAGCTCGCTGATCGCTTGTCTCGATCAAAAAAATGTCCAGGGCTTTCCAGAACGATCAGCGATACCCGGCGGGGGGGTCGGTCGCTGATACCTGTCACACACAGCGATATCGCTGGTAAAATCACTGTTGCGTCACAAAACTTGTGACTGAGCAGCGATCTCGCTGTGTGTGACGGGCGCTTTACTCCCATCTCAATAATCCATTTACCTTCAGATATTTCTTGACCTAGTCATAATGTTTTGACTCCTTTGTCTTGTTCAGAGGTGGTCCTTTTTCAGCCTTCTTTACCTTGGGTATGTCTGTGCTCTGAACACGTTATGCTACGAGGCACACCATGGAGGTTGTAGTTTTGGAATATCACAGCACTGGAGAATAATGGGTTCCTGGAAAATAGATGAACGATAATGGGTTCCTAGTTGCTTCAACTTTGATTGGTCTCAAATCTTTGTCAGTGAATAAGCATTCAGGTTTATACAGCTTGAAGTTGCAAAATGTTAATAAAAGTGATGGTATGGTCAAAATACGTTACTCAGTTGCCTAATAAATGTGCACAGTGTATTTTTCATAGACACAAAATCATCAAATAGTTTTGGAATTGCTTGACATTGCAATACATTAAAATTTAAATGTCAGATGCTGTCTGTAATTTCAAGCAACCATCACAGAAATTTAAAGAACACATTTGTATCAACATTTTTGTTAGTCACTGGCGGAATTCAAACATAATTCAATGTTAGTTTCAAATTTTTGTCAGATTTTGAGAATTATTTTTTTTTAGTTAATGATGAGGACATTATGGCCATTTATACCTAGCTATATATTTATATATCATCTTTAGTACAATTATCATTTGCGGTTTACCAATAACTTCCATGATACATTTGCTGTATATTGTTTCCATACAATTAGTTATTTTTCTAGGTAGAATATATCTCTGTCCCATTGTTGTGTGTCTAGCAGATAAGATTCCAGACTTTGAGACCACAAGAAGTAAAATGAAAACTCTGGGCAGGAGGTATAGTATGATAGCATCCATTGTTGTCTACCTGTAATCTTAACACAAACCAACTCAAAAGTCAAACAAAAGAAAGCTGACTTTGACAAGCACAAAGGTTAACAACGGGTCAGGGTAGGGTTAAAACTCACATCTCTTTCTATAGAGCGCCCCCATTTATTCAAACATTTGTGTGCTAATTTAACTTCTCTGCTCCTAGGTGGGCTTTCAATGAAATGCAAATGAGGATGACAAATGAGGTGAACAAATGTAGACTGTTAGTATAATGCAGTAGATTCATGAACCTTGTAATTGATATCAAATTGAATTTTACAGTATCATTTCTACATTGTGCTCCTGTCTATAATCAGAAATACTTGCAAATGTAACATTTTGATTCAAGGGGTGGGTGTGCACAAACCTTAGATATCTATTGGCTGAATGCATTGTTTCACCATCAGCTATCTCTCACTGAGCATTTGTGTTTTCAATGTGAACCTGATACTGAGCCACAATTAAGGCCCTTTTACATTTAGCGATGCACCAGCGATCCGACGAGCGATACGACCCGGTCAGGATCGCTGGTGCATCGCTAAATGATCGCTAGTGAGCTTCCACACAGAAAGATCTCACAGCGATGCAGCGCATGATACTCACCTTTCACACTCAGCGATCCAGACGTCCTCCCGCCTGCCTCCACGCTTCGCTCGTCGTCACAGCAGGAAGCCCAGCAGGAAGCAGACGACGAGAAATGGAGCCGGACATTCTCGCGCGATCAGCGATGGACAGCGGGGGAGCCGGTCGGAGGTAAGTATCACACATAACGATATCGCTAGCGACATCGCTATAACGTCACAAAATCGGTGACGTTATAGCGATATCGCTAGCGATAGCGCTATGTGTAAAACCCCCTTTAGACACATTGGTGTGGTGGCTTATCTCCAGGAAGAAAGAAAAAATCTGGTGTCAAAATTCAATATACCAGATTCTTCTCTCTCCCAATATATTTCCTCATGGGAGAATTTTGAGTCACCCTTCATAATAAGGAGAAGTGAATAATAAAGCTTCTATATACCATACATCAGATTTCTTTATACAAATTCAGTGTAACAGGGATATCGCAACAGAGAAGGGCCAGAAGATCGCGGCATATCGTTTCACAAACTCCTGCACTGGTTAGAAGTACTTCACCATCTTATTAAACAGTCCAATTTTTTTCCTTTCAAAGGTTAGTCTGTTTAGTTGAAGATCCTGGAGCTTTCCTACCTGGATTGCCTCATTTGTTCAATGTTGGCCACTCCTCCCTGCTTTATATGCCTGCCTCTGGCACTTAGTGGCACTTAGGAATTGCCAATGTTAGGTCTTACTGCCTGTTCAGGAGTTGGAGGTGTAATTCCCGGTTAGAGTTGGTGTTTGGAGATTTTTTCAGGGGATTGTTGCTTGAAGTTTTGTTTATGTGCATATCCTCATCCAATTCTATTTGTTTTCTCCTTCCTTTAACTCCCCTGTTTAACTCTGTTTGGTGAGTGTATTTTGCATGATTGTTATTTTGGTGAGTGTATTTTGCATGATTGTTATTTTCATTTATCCCTGTCTGTCTTCCCTTGTTTGTCTGGATAGTGTAGTCCTGTACACTTCAACTTCCCTCCTCCCTGGGTGGGGGAAGCGACAGATAAGGGTTGATATAGGAACATAGCAAGGCAAGTGAACCCGGCGTCTACACCTTCCAGAGTAATCCGGCGCACAGGGATAGACTGGGGCGCCCCTAGTTCTAGTGACCAGGTTAGTACCCACAGTCCCAAGGCACTGCTTGACTTTCAGTTATTTTCAGTAGCATCTAAATACAATCTTGTAAGTGAAGACATTTATTTGTTTAAATATTTGTATATGTGCTCCATTTAGCACTCAATATCCCATGCATGGACTAAAGATTTATGGCTTGTTAAAACGTTCATGTACATTTATGCCTCTTTTGATGGAGCTTAAACTGAGCCTGTCATGTCTCCAAATTCAATTAATCTGCAGGTGTAGGGTTAATCCTCAGGTTAATAACTATAATGCAATACGGATGTTACGCCGCCTGTTATGCTGCGCTCACCTGGGGACGGGACCCTGCACCCGACATCACCACTTCCGGTGTCGCGGTTGCTCCGGGGGTACTGACGGACACGCACGCGCACCTCCAGCACTTAGCTCCATGGCTGCTATATGTTGCTAGTGCGCAGGCACGCTCTTTCCTGCTCTAGCTGCAGCCATGTCTTCTCTATGGTCCTGGAGGGCCTGACCCGGAAGTCCTAGTGATCATGTGCTATATCATGCTACCTCTTCCTATGGGAGGCACCTGATTATTGTTGTGCTTCCTGGCTTGGTCTGCCTTGTCCTTGCCTGGCTGTGTGCTGTATTTGGGTCCTCTGCCTTGTGCTCTGTTGTGCCTTCTGGCACATGCTCCATTCCTATATTCTGCCTTGTGCTCTATCATGCCTCCTGGCACACGCTCTGTTCCTGTACTCCGCCTAGTGCTCTGCTCCTGCACTGTGACTCATTTGTGCCTTCCGGCACATGCTCTGTTCTATGCCCTGTTGTGCCTCCTGGCACACCTTCTGCCTAGCCTTGGACTCTGATGTGCTTCTCTGCGCACGCCCTGTCTGACTCTGTACTCTGGCGTGCTCCTTCGCATGTGCCCTGTTTTGCTTGCACCCAGGCGTGCTTGTCTGTGCCCGCCATACGTGCTCTCATGTACCCGTTTTGCACTATCCTGTATCTAGCGCACACCCGTGTACATGCCTTGTACTGTCCGGTACTCTCTGTGCCTCTGTACACTCGCTCAGTACCGTCCTGTACCCTGCGAGTCCCTGTGTCCATGCTTTGCACGTTCCTGCAGACACACTAACTCGTGTCTCCTGTCACTCACTCGTGTCACCGGGTGCCAGCAGTTGTAGTACCTCACCCCCTTGGGCTTGCCCCTAATACTCCCTGTATAGGGAGTGGTCCTCACTAAGTCAGCTCGCCCTGGGAGGGTTGGTACCATGACCCAGAGGGTCCACTCCAGGAGTTGTCACAGTATTATCAGGCCATGGACTCCGCTGGTACTACGGCTTCCGCCCAAAAGGAGCTGCTGTTCCTACGGGCAAACCAGACTAGGATTATGTCCTTTTTTAAATCCATGGAGTCCCGTCTGTCAGCCTTAAGGGGGTTTTACACTAAGCGATATCGCTAGCAATATCGCTAAAACGTCACTGGTTTTGTGACGTTATAGCGATATCGCTATGTGTGATACTTACCTCCGACCGGCTCCCCCGCTGTCCATCGCTGATCGCGCGAGAATGTCCGGCTCCATTTCTCGTCGGGCGCTTCCTGCTGAGACTTCCTGCTGTGTGAGACGAGCGACGCTGGACGCGGGCGGGAGGACGCCAGGATCGCTGCGTGTGAATGGTAAGTATCGTGCGCTGCGTCGCTGCTGAATCGCTGTGAGGTCTTTCTGTATGAAAGCTCACTAGCGATCATTTAGCGATGCACCAGCGATCCTGACCGGTTGGGATCGCTGGTCGGATCGCTGGTGCATCGCTAAATGTAAAAGGGCCTTTACAGTCCCCTGACCCTGGGAATGCTTCCCAGTTGGCCAGTCTCCAACAAGAGCTCATTCAGCATCGCGACACCCAGGCTTATATTCTCAATTAAATGGCATCGGTAGATAACCGTCTCCTTTCCCTACAATCTGTTGCCTCGTACTCGTTGCCCTGCTTATGCAAACCACCCCGATATAGTGGAGATCCCAAGTTGTGTCGGGGGGATTTTGAACCAATGTCGGTTACATTTTGAGTTTCTGCCGCAGCACTATCCCACTGATCGCGCTAAAATTGCCTTTATAGCTTCTCACTTAGAGGGGAAGGCGTTAGCATGGGTGAATCCCCTCTGGGGGCGTGATGATCCACTCGTCTCTCAGCTTTCCATCTTTTTGGACACCTTCCGCAAGGTGTTCGACGAGCTGGGTCCCTGGATTCCACCAACAAGTCCCTCTTCAATCTCCAACAAGGTACTCTATCGGTTGGACAATATGCCATCTGTTTTCGTACCTTGTCCTCCGAACTTGGTTGGAGCAATGAGGCCCTCATAGGGGCCTTTTGGCATGGCCTGTCCGGTCGGATCAAAGCTGAACTGGTGGTCCGGGATACCCCTACCACTTTAGAGGACCTCATCTCTCTCACGACACGCATTTATTTGCGCTTCCAGGAGCGCACCCGTGAGTCAGCCAGAGAGAGAGGACCCTCTGATCTCTCCTCATTGACTCACCGTCCTTATCACCCGTTACCCGAGTTTTCTTCTGTCGACCCTGTACCTGAGCCTATGCAGGTGGATCGTCTCAAGATGGCTCAACAGCGCCATGAGAAGAGGCTTGCACAAGGACTCAATATTTACTGTGGGAATGCCTCCCATTTTCTTCGTGCTTGCCCCTAGAGGCCGGGGAATCGCTTCCGCTTGGGTCTGGTAGGAGACGCCACCCCAGGTGTATGTGATTCCTCTTCTCCTCTGACCATGTCTGTTTTGCTGAATTTTGGTTCCAAGAGTTTTTCTGAGGAGGCTGTTATGGACTCAGGCGCGGCAAGGAACTTTATTAGTCTCGAGGCAGTTAAAAATTTTGGATTCCTGTCAGATCCCTGGAGACTCCTAGGCTGATAGTTTTGGTCGACGGTAGGTCCTTGCAGGAGACTGTTACCCAGGTCACTGAAGAAGTAGAGCTGCAGATTGGAACCTGTCATCATGAGATCTCCTTCCACGTCTTGCCGACTATGTCTCACACGCTTCTTTTTGGTCTCCCTTGGTTATGGACTCATGAGCCGACTCTGGACTGGCGATCCGGCGATGTACTCTGTTGGGACCCATCCTGTCTGAAGAAGTGCTTACTGTCCATCCATCCACATCAACCAAGCAACTCGTCCAAGATAATCACCGTGGCCCCCGTCAACTTGACGTCTCGGCCCCCGGGAGAGACCTTTGTGGCTGAGAATAACCAAAACTGAGTGCTATGCTGGGGACAATCATCCCAGGTTGCCGGCCATGTTGGTGTCAAGAAGACTCTCTCCTGGCTATCCCGTTACTATTGGTGGCCATCTTTTTCTCAGGATGTCAAAGACTAGACTTTGTGGCTTCTTGTCCATTCTGTGCCAAGATTAAAGTACCCAAGCAACTATCCTCTGGCAGCTTGCTTCCTTGGGCTGAGTTTGTATATAGTAACCACACCAGCGAATCGCCCTTCAAGTCTTCCTTCTTCATTGTCTCCGGAGAGCATCCCAGTGTGTCTCTCTCTGCTGGTACTTCCTGTCTCAGGCGTACCTGTCCCTGACTCTCTGTCCATGGAGTTTTCCAGGGTATGGCAGGAGACCAAATATTCGCTGGAAAAATCTCTGGATCAAATGAAACCATATGCAGATAAAAGGCACCTGGTCCTTTTTCCCTAATGATAAGGTGTGGTTTTCCAGCCCTAGAAAGAGGAGGCATAAAGGGGGGGTACTGGCACACCTCTTGTTATGCTGCGCTCACCTGGGGGCGGGACCCTGTGCCCGATGTCACCACTTCCGGGGCAGCGGTTGCTCCGGGGGTCCCGTCGGGTCACCTCCAGCACTTAGTTCCATGGTTGCTCTATGTTGCTAGTGCGCATACACGCTCTTTCCTGCTCTAGCTGTAGCCATGTCCTCTCTATGGTCCTGGAGGACCTGACCCAGAAGTCCTAGTGATCATGTGCTATATCAGGCTGCCTCTTCCAATGGGAGGCGCTTGATTATTGTTGTGCTTCCTGGCTTGGTCTGCCTTGTCCTTGCCTGGCTGTGTGCTGTATTCGGGTCCTCTGCCTTGTGCTCTGTTGTGCCTACTGGCACATGCTCCGTTCCTATATTCTGCCTTGTGCTCTGTTGTGCCTCCTGGCACATGCTCCATTCCTATATTCTGCCTTGTGCTCTATCGTGCCTCCTGGCACACGCTCTGCTCCTTTACTCCGCCTAGTGCTCTGCTCCTGCACTGTGACTCATTCGTGCCTCCCGGCACACACTCTGTTCTATACTCTGTTGTGCCTCCTGGCACACCTTCTGCCTAGCCTTGCACTCTGACGTGCTTCTCTGCGCATGCCCTATCTGACTCTGTACTCTGGCGTGCTCCTTCACACGCGCCCTGTTTTGCTCGCACCCGGGCGTGCTTGATTGTGCACGCCATACGTGCTCTCGTGTACCCGCCTTGCACTATCCTGTATCTGGCGCACTCCCGTGTACACGCCTTGTACTGTCCGGTACTCTCTGTGACTCCGTACACTCGCTCAGTACCGTCCTCTACCCTCCGAGTCCCTGTGTACACGCTTTGCACGTTCCTGCAGACACACTCACTCGTTTCTCCTGTGAGCTGGCCGCCTGGTGCCAGCCGACGTGGTACCTCACCTCCTTGGGCTTGCCCCTGACACTCCCTGCATAGGGGGTGGTCCTCACTAGGTCAGCTCGCCCTGGGAGGGTTGGTGCCATGACCCAGAGGGTCCACTCCAGGAGTTGTCACAATGGATACCTTACTCAAAGTGCAGCTACCAGGAGAAAATGAAGGTTATTCTTTACAGAAGCCACGAGCTCTCAGTTATAGATGCATGATGTTATAGTGTCTGTGGTCACCACTCAGTAAACAGTGATTGGCAAATGCAAGCATGCTCACTCTACAAAGAATCTGTGCAATCAAAGTGATGGGGCTTGCAAACAAACGCCGCTTACAATACTGTAAGCGGTGACTGTAGCTGCTCCATGAATGTCCCTATGACTGAAAGTTTGTGGCTTACAGGAGGAATAAAGTTAATTTTATCTCAGTAGCCTCAGTTTTAGTTTCATCCCGACAGTTTTCTAAGGCTGCGTTCACACGTTGCGGTTTTTTGTCGCGTTTTTTTCACTGTTTTACCAAATAAAACACTTAAAAGAATCTTCCCATTCATTTTAATGAATTCCGCACTTTCTGTGCATATTGATGTTTTTTTTCCGCGAAAAAAACGCATTGCGGAAAAAAACGCAGCATGCTCATTAATTTTGCAGAAAATTCCGCATTTCTAGCTATTTTCTATGTGGCTGGGACCGCTCCGGAAAAAAGCGCATAAAAAATGTGCGTTTTTTGCGCAAAAAACGCACGGAAAAAAACGCTCGATTTCTGGGAAGGAATTCGGTTTTCATGCAGAAATTTTCTTCATACGTGTGCACATAGCCTAACACCATTAACCTGCAGATTAACCCATGGGGAAATGATACACGGGGAAATGATAATTTCCTTTAAGTTCTACCATTGCCTTGGTAAATACTGCCTGACATTGATTGCTACTGTACATTTATAGCATATCTGTATCACAACAAGGATAACATCAGCAAGGCGTTTGTATGTTCTCCCTGTGTTTGCCTGGGTTTACTCCAGGTACTCTGGTTTCCTCCCACACTCCAAAGACATACTGATAGGGAATTTAGATTGTGAGCCCCATTGGTGACAGTGATGACAATGTTTGTAAAGTGCTATGGAATTAATGGCGCTATATAAGTGAGTAAAATAAATAAATAGGAAATCAGTGCATAGTAAAAGCGGATCCCACCAATGGGACCTGCATAAATCGGGGAAAAAATGGGCCCTGATGCATACATAAGTGGTGTAATTGTTGCAATCCCATACAAATGACAAGAATTTCCAACCACCTCTCCACTGACAGAGATAAAGTAGATTGAAATCCTATTTGTGATATCTTCACTTTCTATACATTTACGGCATATCATGTACGCACCATGGAATCAATGGTGCTATATCAATAAATGATAATAATAATAAAATGTGCAAGATTACAATAATCCTCAAAGTGTACAGCATCATTAGTGTCTTTATATAACACACTAGCTGAACAGCCCGGCGCTGCCTGGGCATAGTAACCAACTGTGGATAGTTATAACAAATTATAATTATCCTCCATCCCATAGTCCCGTGCCCATATACCCAACATAGCTATCCTCCATCCCATTGTCCCGTGCCTATATACCCATCACACATCCTCCATCCAATAGTCCCATGCCCATATACCCATCATACATATTCTCTATCCCATAGTCCCATGCCCGTATACCCATCATACATATTCGCCATCCCATAGTCGAGTGCTTATATACCCATCACACATCCTTCATCTCATAGTCCCATGCACATATACCCATCATACATATCCTCCATCCCATAGTCCCGTGCCCATATACCCATCATACATATCCTCCATCCCATAGTCGAGTGCCCATATACCCATCATACATCCTCCATCCCATAGTCGAGTGCCCATATACCCATCACACATCCTCCATCCCATAGTCCCATGCCCATATACCCATCATACATATCCTCCATCCCATAGTCCCGTGCCCATATACTCATCATACATATTTGCCATCCCATAGTCGAGTGCCCATATACCCATCACACATCCTTCATCTCATAGTCCCATATCCATATACCCATCATACATATCCTCCATCCCATAGTCCCATGCCCATATACCCATCATACATATTCGCCATCCCATAGTCGAGTGCCCATATACCCATCATACATCCTCCATCCCATAGTCGAGTGCCCATATACCCATCACACATCCTTCATCTCATAGTCCCATGCCCATATACCCATCATACATATCCTCCATCCCATAGTCCCGTGCCCATATACCCATCATACATATCCTCCATCCCATAGTCGAGTGCCCATATACCCATCATACATCCTCCATCCCATAGTCGAGTGCCCATATACCCATCATACATCCTCCATCCCATAGTCCCATGCCTATATACCCATCATACATATCCTCCATCCCATAGTCCTGTCCCCATATACCCATCATACATATTCGCCATCCCATAGTTGAGTGCCCATATACCCATCACACATCCTTCATCTCATAGTCCCATACCCATATACCCATCATACATATCCTCCATCCCATAGTCCCATGCCCATATACCCATCATACATATTCGCCATCCCATAGTTGAGTGCCCATTTACCCATCACACATCCTTCATCTCATAGTCCCATGCCCATATACCCATCATACATATCCTCCATCCCATAGTCCTGTGCCCATATACCCATCATACATATCCTCCATCCCATAGTCCAGTGCCCATATACCCATCACACATCCTCCATCCCATAGTCAACCATTATGACATCATAAAGAGCGGCGGGGCTTGCAACCTATGATGACATCAGCGTCGCGATGGCAACCATTGTGACATCATAATGAGGGGCGGGGCTTGATACACACACTTTTTCCCCATTATGTAGATAGGGGCAAAATTGTTTGGTGAATTGGAACGCGCGGGGCTAAAATTTCGCCTCACAACATAGCCTAGGACGCTCTTGGGGTCCAGACGTGTGACTGTGCCAAATTTTGTGGCTGTAGCTGCGACGGTGCGGATACATACATACATACATACACACACTTGAGCGTTACAGTCATGGCCAAAAGTTTTGAGAATGACACAAATATTATATTTTCACATGATCTGCTGCCCTCTGGTTTTTATGTGTGTTTGTCAGATGTTTTTATCACATACAGAAATATAATTGCAATCATATTATGAGTAACAAAAGGTTATATTGACAGTTAGAATGAGTTAATGCAGCAAGTCAATATTTGCAGTGTTGACCCTTCTTCTTCAGGACCTCAGCAATTCTCCCTGGCATGCTCTCAATCAACTTCTGGATCAAATCCTGACTGATAGCAGTCCATTCTTGCAAAATCAATGCTTTTATTTTGTCTGAATTTGAAGGTTTTTGTTTGTCCACCCGTCTCTTGATGATTGACCACAAGTTCTCAATGGGATTAAGATCTGGGGAGTTTCCAGGCCATGGTCCCAAAATCTCTATGTTTTGTTCCCTGAGCCATTTAGTTATCACCTTTGCTTTATGGCAAGGTGCTCCATCATGTTGAAAAAGGCATTGTTGATCGCCAAACTGCTCTTGGACGGTTGGGAGAAGTTGCTATTGGAGGACATTCTGGTACCATTCTTTATTCATGGCTGTGTTTTTAGGCAAGACTGAGAGAGAGCCCATTCCCTTGGCTGAGAAGCCACCCCACACATGAATGGTTTCAGGATGCTTGACAGTTGGCATGAGACAAGACTGGGGGTAGCGCTCACCTGGTCTTCTCCGAATAAGCCGTTTTCCAGATGTCCCAAACAATCGAAAAGGGGATTCATCAGAGAAAATGACTTTACCCCAGTCCTCAGCAGTCCACTCCCTGTACCTCTTGCAGAATATCAGTCTGTCCATGATGTTTTTTCTGGAGAGAAGTGGCTTCTTTGCTGCCCTCCTTGAGACCAGGCCTTGCTCTAAGAGTCTCCGCCTCACAGTGCGTGCAGATACACTCACACCTGCCTGCTGCCATTCCTGAGCAAGCTCTGCACTGCTGGTAGCCCGATCCCGCAGCTGAAACACTTTTAAGAGACGGTCCTGGCGCTTGCTGGTCTTTCTTGGGCGCCCTGGAGCCTTTTTGGCATCAAGGGAACCTCTCTCCTTGAAGTTCTTGATGATGCGATAGATTGTTGACTGAGGTGCAATCTTTCTAGCTGCGATACTCTTCCCTGTTAGGCCATTTTTGTGCAGTGCAATGATGACTGCACGTATTTCTTTAGAGATAACCATGGTTAACAGAAGAGAAACAATGATGCCAAGCACCAGCCTCCTTTTAAAGTGTCCAGTGGTGTCATTCTTACTTAATCATGACAGATTGATCTCCAGCCCTGTCCTCATCAACACCCACACCTGTGTTAATGGAGCAATCACTGAAACGATGTTAGCTGGTCCTTTTAAGGCAGGGCTGCAATGATGTTGAAATGTGTTTTGGGGGATAAGGTTAATTTTCTAGGCAAATATTGACTTTGCAAGTAATTGCTGTTAAGCTGATCACTCTTTATTATATTCTGGAGTATATGCAAATTGCCATTAGAAAAAATGAAGCAGTAGACTTTGTAAAAATTAATATTTGTGTCATTCTCAAAACTTTTGGCCTTGACTATATATAATAGATATAATAGGTAACTGGGGGTCACCAGATTTTGCCCCAAAGCAGATATCAAAACCAAGCATAGTCGATCCTTTATTTCCATCTCTTACAATGTACTTTAGTCCCTTTTTCCTATTAAAACATTCAGCGTTGTGGTTCCTTTATTTTCATGAACAGTGCAGGTTCCTGAAACTGATCAGACCACTGCAAACATAAAATGATGGCATAGCCCAGTGATGGCTTATCCTAAAACTGTTAGAATATGCTTCAAATGTTTATTCTCAGTTTAGGCATTAGTGACATATCCCCAGTAGAGTGACTACACCACAACATAAAACTATATTGTGGATCCAGGGAAATTTCCCTTATTGTCAGAAGGGACATGTATTGGCATATGTAAAGAAAGTGCTATAAAATGTGCTCTTGGTTTTATTTAGGTAACATCAGTTTCATAGACACAAACAGATCTGTAAGGACTTGCCTTATTATACTACATAAAACACAATATATTTATGTCTTACATCAGTGGTGAACAATTATTTTTCCCAAGGGGCCACACGAAAGACTGTATCTGTGGTGGAGGGCCATACCAATAGGTTGAAATTAATGCTACTCAATCTTAATATTAACATTAATTATAATTATTTTATATTAATCTCACTTAATATTGAGTAGAATTAAGTATGCTGACATCCCCTATATACCGTATGAACCCACACACCGCCCCCTATAAACCGTATGAGCTTGTACACAGTCCCCTATATACCATATGAGCCCCCACACAGCTCCCTATATACTGTAAGGGCCCACACAAAGCCCCTATATACTGTATGAGCCCCATATAGCCTAATAAATACAGCATGAACCTGCACACAGCTCCCTATATACCCTATGAGCCCACACACAGCCCCTATATACAGTAAGAGCAGTATGATCCCCCACATAGCCTCCTATATGTAGTATGAGCCCCCACATAGCCTCCTATATACAGCAGGAGCCCCCTCATAGCCTCTTATATATAGCATAAGCACCCACATATTCTCCAATATACAGCATGAGCCCACTCATAGCTTCTTATATACAGTATGAGTTCCACATAGCCTCTCATATGCAGCATGCACACGACATATCCCCTATATACAGCATTAGACCCTACATCACCTCCCATTCACAGTATGAGCCCCTGCATACTGTGACGACTCCTGGAGTGGACCCTCTGGGTCGTGGCACCAACCCTCCCAGGGTGAGCTGACCTAGTGGAGATCACCCCTATACAGGGAGTGCCAGGGGCAAGCCCCAGGGGGTGAGGTGCCACGACTGCTGGCACCAGGCGGCCGGCTCACAGGAGACACAAGTGGGTGAGTGTGTCTGCAGGAACGTTTAAACGTGGACACGGGAACACATGGCATACAGAGACTTTGTACGTCCGGGTGTGAGTGAAGCAGGATGCGTGCAAGGAGCACGTCAGAGCACTGAGTAAGGCAGCAGGTGTGCCAGGAGGTGTAACAGAGTACAGGAGCAGGGTGTGTGTCAGAGGGCACAACTGAGCATACCACAGAGTGCAGGATTGGAACGTGTGCCAGGAGGCACAACTGAGTAAGAGACAGAGTACAGGATCAGAGCTTGTGCCAGGAGGCACAACTGAGTATGAGACAAGGCACAGGGTCCGAGTGTGTGCCAGGAAGCACAATTGAGTATAAGACAGAGCACAGGATCAGAGTGTGTGCCAGGAGGCACAACTAAGTACAACACAGAGCACAGGATCAGAGTGTGTGCCAGGAGGCACAACTGAGTACAAGGCAGAGCACAGGATCAGAATGTGTGCCAGGAGGCACAACTGAGTACAAGACAGAGCACAGGATCAGAGTATGTGCCAGGAGGCACAGCTGAATGTAAGACGGAGCACAGGATCAGAGTGTGTGCCAGGAGGCACAACTGAGTATGAGATAGAGTACAGGGTCAGAGCGTGTGCCAGGAGGCACAACCGAGTACAAGGCAGAGTGCAGGTTCAGAGCGTGGGCCAAGAGGCACAACAGAGTGCAAGGTAGAGGACCCGAATATAGTGCACAGCCAGGCAGGGACACGGCAGACCAAGCCAGGAAGCACAACAATAATCAGGCACCTCCCCTAGGAAGAGGTAGCCTGATATAGCACATGATCACGAGAGCTTCCGGGTCAAGTCCTCCAGTACCATAGAGAGGACTGACCTGGAGACTGAACTGAGAAAAGTGCGCAAGCGCAGACATAACATGGAGGAGACAGGGACCTAGGTACGAGAGGTGCGCGTGCGCACCCGGCGGGACCCCCGGAGTGACCGTGGCTCCGGAAGAGATGACGTCGGGACCGAGGTCCCGCCCCCAGATGAGCGCAGCGTGACACATAGCCTTCCATATATAGCATGAGCCCCCACATAGCATTCCATATATAGCATGAGACCTCACATAGCCTCCCATATATAGCATGAGACCTCACATAGTCTCCTATACAGTGTGAGCCCCACATAGCCTCTTATATTCTTATACAGTGGGTATGAAAAGTATTCAAACCCCTTTAAATTTTTTACTCTGTTTCATTGCAGCCATTTGATACATTCAAAAAAGTTATTTGTGAAAAAAACAGAAATCTGGCGAAAATTTAGAAAATTTTGCAATTTTCCAACTTTGAATTTTTATGCCCTTAAATCACAAAGATATGGCACACAAAAAAACTTAATAAACAACATTCCACATATGTTTACTTTACATCAGCACAATTTTGGAACCAAAACTTTTTTTGTTAGGAAGTTCTAAGGGTTAAAAGTTGACCAGCGAATTCTCATTTTATTTTTACGGACCACATCACATTTGAAGTCACTTTGAGGGGTCTATATGATAGAAAATACCCAAAAGTGACACCATTCTAAAAACTGCACCCCTCAAGGTGCTCAAAACCATAATCAAAAAGTTTATTAACCCTTCACTTTTTTTCACAAACAAATTACTTCAGGTCCAATTTTTTTTATTTTACCAAGGGTAACAGGAGAAATTGGACTGCAAAAGTTATTGTGCAATTTGTCCTGAGTACGCTGATACTTGATATGTGGGTGGGAACCACTGTTTCGGCGCATGGAAGGGCTCAGAAGGGAAGGAGCGCCGTTTGACTTTTTCAATGCAAAATTGGCTGGAATTGAGGTCGGACACCATGTCGCGTTTGGAAAGCCCCTGATGTACTAAAACAGTGGAAACCCCTCACAAATGACACCATTTTGGAAACTAGACCCCCCAAGGAACTTATCTAGATGTGTGGTGAGAACTTTGAACCCCCCAAGGGCTACACAAAAGTTTATAACATACAGCCGTACAATTAAAACATCATATTTTTTTCCACAAAAATGATCTTTTCACCCTCTATTTTTATTTTTCCAAGGTTAACAAGACCCCAAAAGTTATTGTGAAATTTGTCCTGAGTATGCTGATACCCCATTTGTGGGGGTAAACCACTATTTGGGCGCATGGCAGAGCTCGGAAGGGAAGCAGCGCCATTTGACTTTCATGGCTGGAATTGAGATCGGACGCCATGTCGCGTTTGGAAAGCCCCCTGATGTGACAAAACAGTGGAAACCCCCCACAAATGACACCAATTTGGAAACTAGACCCCCCAAGGAACTCATCTAGATGTGTGGTGAGAACTTTGAACCTCCCAGGGCTTCACAGAAGTTTATAACATACAGTCTGCAGTTGTAAAATTAAAAAAAATCACATTTTTTTCCACAAAAAAGATCTTTTCACCCCAAATTTTTATTTTCCCAAGGGTAAAAGGACCCCAAAATTTATTGTGCAATGTGTCCTGAGTACGCTGATACCCCACATGTGGGGGTAAACCACTATTTGGGCGCATGGCAGAGCTCGGAAGGGAAGCAGCGCCATTTGACTTTTTTGGCTGGAATTGGGATTGGACGCCATGCCGTGTTTGGAAAGCCCCTGATGTGCCTAAACAGTGGAAGCCCCCACAAATGACACCATTTTGGAAACTAGACCCCCAAAGGAACTTATCTAGATGTGTGGTGAGCATTTTGAACCCCCAAGGGCTTCACAGAAGATTATAACGCCAGGGCGTGAAAATAAAAAAATCATATTTTTTCCACATACATGATCTTTAGTCCCCAATTTTTTTATTTTCCCAAGGGTAACAGGAGAAAATGGACCCCAAAAGTTGTTGTCCAATTTGTCCTGAGTACGCTGATAACCCATATGTGGGAGAAAACTACTGTATGGGCACACGTTGGGGCTCGAAAGGGAAGTAGTGACGTTTTGGAATGCAAACTTTGATGGAATGGTCTGCTGGTGTCATGTTGCCTTTGGAGAGCCCCTGATGTACCTAAACAGTGGAAACCCCCCAGAAGTGACCCCATTTTGGAAACTAGACCCCCTAAGGAACTTATCTAGATGTGTGGTAAGCACTTTGAACCCCCCCAGTGCTTCACAGAAGTTTATAACGCCCGGGCGTGAAAATAAAAAAATCATATTTTTTACACAAAAATGATATTTTTGCCCCAATTTTTTTATTTTCCTAAGGGTAACAGGAGAAATTGGACCCCAAAAGTTGTTTTGTAATTTGTCCTGAGTAGTCTGATACCCCATATGTGGGGGTAAAACACTGTTTGGGCGCATGGCAGAGCTTGGAAGGGAAGGAGCACCATTTGATATTTTCAACTCAGGATTGGCTGGAATTGAGATCAGACGCCATGTTGCGTTTGGAGAGCACCTGATGTGCCAAAACAGTGGAAACCCCCCAATTCTATCTCCCATCCTAACCCCAACACACCCCTAACCCTAGCCCTAACCCTAATGGGAAAATGGAAGTAAATACATATTTTTTAAATTTTATTATTTTTCCCTAACTAAGGGGGTGATAAAGGGGGGTTTGATTTAGTATTTGTAGCAGGTTTTTATGTTTGCCAGCTGTCGCACGCTAAAAGACGCTTTTTATTGTAAAAATAGTTTTTGCATCACCACATTTTGAGAGCTATAATTTTTCCATATTTTGACCCTCCGAGTCATGTGAGGTCTTATTTTTTGCGGGACGAGTTGACATTTCTATTGGTACCATTTTCAGGCACGTGACATTTTTTGATTGCTTTTATTCCGATTTTTGGGACGCAGAATGACCAAAAACCAGCATTTCAAGAACTTCTTTTGGGGGGTGCGTTTACACCTTTCTGCGTGCAGTAAAATTGATAAGGTAGTTTTATTCTTCGGGTCAGTATGATTACAGCGATACCTCATTTATGTCGTTTTTTTATGTTTTGGTGCTTTTATACAATGAAAACAATTTTATATAAAAAATAATTATTTTTGCATCGCATTATTCTGCGAGCTATAACTTTTTTACTTTTTGGTGATGATGCTGTGTGGTGGCTCGTTTTTTGCGTGACGAGATGAAGTTTTCAACGGTACCATAGATATTTATATCCGTCTTTTTGATCGCACGTTATTGCACTTTTTGTTCGGCGGTATGATAATAAAGCATTATTTTTTTGCTTTGTTTTTTATTTTTATTTTTTAAGGGGTTCGCTAAAGGGGTTAACTAATGGGACAGTTTTATAGGGCGGGTCGTTACAGATGCAGCGATAGTAAATATGTGTACTTTTATTGTTTTTTGTTTTTTTTTATTTCCAAAAAATGAATTTATTAGGGAATATTTTTTTTTTTTTAATTTATTTTGCGATTTTTTTTTTATAAATTATTTTTACACTTTTTTTTTAACTTTATTATACTGTCCCAGGGGGGACATCACTGTCATGTGACTATCCTGTTCTTGGGAATTAAGTCCCAGGGCACATGAACCGGATAGTACATCATATGGCAGAAAGGGGTTAATGTACACTCTGCATCCCATCTTGACTGAAAAAAAAATGAGAAATGTAGAAATTTTTGCAAATTTATTAAAAAAGAAAAACTGAAATATCACATGGTCATAAGTATTCAAACCCTTTGCTCAGTATTGAGTAGAAGCACCCTTTTGAGCTAGTACAGCCATGAGTCTTCTTGGGAATGATGCTGCAAGTTTTTCACACCTGGATATGGGGATCCTCTGCCATTCTTCCTTGCAGATCCTCTCCAGTTCCTTCAGGTTGGATGGTGAACTTTGGGGGTCAGCCATTTTCAGGTCTCTCCAGAGATGCTCAATTGGGTTTAGGTAAGGGCCAGTCAAGAATGATCAAAGTATTGTTTCGAAGCCACTCTTTTGTTATTTTAGCTGTGTGCTTGTTGGAACGTGAACCTTCGGCCAAGTCTGAGATCCAGAGGACTCAAGAAGAGGTTTTCATCCAGGATATCTCTGTACTTGGCCGCATTCTTGTTTCCTTCAATGGCAACCAGTTGTACTGTCCATGCAGCTGTAAAACACCCCCATAGCATGATGCTGCCACTACCATGCTTCACTGTTGAGATTGTATTGGGCAGGTGATGAGCAGTGCCTGGTTTTCTGCACATATACCGCTTAGAATTATCACCAAAAAGGTCTATTTTCATCTCATCAGACCAGAGAATCTTATTTCTCATAGTGTGGGAGTCCTTCATGTGTTTTTTTGCAAACTCTATGAGGGCTTTCATATGTCTTGCACTGAGGAGAGCCTTCCGTCTGGCCACTCTGCCATAAATGCCCGACTGGTGGAGGGCTGCAGTGACTTTGTGGAACTTTCTCCCTGCTGCATCTGTGGAGCTCATCCACAGTGATCTTGGGGTTCTTCTTTACCTCTCTCAACAAGGCTCTTCTCCCACGATTGCTCAGCTTGGCTGGACAGCCAGGCCTAGGAAGACTTCTGGTGGTCCCAAACTTCTTCCATTTAAGGATTATGGAGGCCACTGTGCTCTTAGGAACCTTGAGTACTGCAGAAATTTTTTTGTAACCTTGGCCAAATCTGTGTCTTGCCACAATTCTGCTTCTGAGTTCCTTGGCCAGTTCCTTTGACCTCATGATTCTCAATGGTCTGACATGCTCTGTGAGCTAAGAGAAGGCTGGTAGTGCTCTGTGAGCTGTGAGGTCTTATATAGACAGGTGTGTGTGACGCGTCCCAGAGGCCATGGTATACTCGGTACCGGGCCGGTCATCTTAAAGGGATGTGTCACAGTGGCAGTGATCCATGGCCCCAGGTGGTCATGTAAAAAGGAAGTATTGATTAGGGATAAAGTTTATGTAGTGACTCGTGACGCCAGTTGGAGTGTTCGACTGTAGTATAGCCGACACTGCAAATGATCCCTGGGGGAGTAGATGGTGATGGCAGTGCAGATGTTTAACCCTCTCCAACCAGGGCACAGAGTAATCAGGCAGGAGACAAGGAAAGTCACATTATCATTTACTGTAGTTCAGGTGCAGTTCAGAGGAGATATTACAACTCTCACCAGGTTACAGTCTGCTCTGCAGAATGGGAGTTATCCTTCACTCTGCTGTGACTCAGTGTAAGCTTCCTGCTATTCTAATCCCTTCTGGGACCAAGGCTTCCCGGAGTCTAGAACTTCCAGTATAACCCTTACTGTATATTCCTCCTCTGATAACTTGCAGCTTGGATCCTGTGTGAAGCTCGAGTTCCTTCTTGCACAATCCTTCACTGATCCAAGTTTGCTGCAGTCTTCCAGGGGAAAACACTCTGCTGTTGGTTGTATAAACTCACACAGTCTCTCAGCTTACCACCCTGCTCTGAAAGCATGGATGGCCTAGGAGCTGACTCCCTGATGCTTCTTAGCTTTTCTCCTGGAGGGAGCACATGGCATGGCTTCCAAGAGCGTTCTCCATCTTTCCTCCACCTTCTTCTCCACTGAAAACAAAAACTCAACTCCTCCCCCTCCCAGTTGTCTGCAAAGCTCTAAGCTTCAGACAAGTAAGGGAGTGAGGTAAATTGTGTGTTGTGGTCTCTAGCAGAGAAAGCATAACTCCCATTGCTCACAAAACACATACAAAACAGTACATATTTAACTGTCATGAACTCATTTTCTGCTCCACCAGTTGAGAGTTCCCCTTCCGTTCTCCCTCTGGTGGTGACAGATGGTAGTGCGGTTGGTTTAAGTGGTAGTGATCTGCCACCTGATGAGGAAGATAACGATTGGATCTCTGGAGTATCAGACTGGATATAAGACAGCCGACGCCCTATCCGGGTGCTGGTGATTCAGTCTGCTTCTCAGGTCCTGGACTTCAGCTCTCTTCTAGTCTTCTCAAGTTAAGTTTGTTTTTTGCTAATGTTCACACTTGCGCTTGTTGGTCAATTCAGTTTGTTGTGTAATCAGCCTGCCCCCTGGGGCTATGCTGAAATTCCACTCCTATTAATCAGTATTTGCCAATCTGCTTTTTGTCCCTCTTTAGATTGGCCTCTTTTTTTTGCTCTGTCTCAGAATATTTCAGAGTGCTGATATAGGTTTAGAAGTCTAGTGACTTCAGGGTTAATTTTGCTATCAGAAGTGTTGGACAATATTTTTGTAGGTTGTTTTTGGGCAGATTGCAGACAGTGTCTTTCCTTTTCTGTCTTTTTTAGTTAGCCGGGCCCCATTGTTTGCTCAGCCTATTTTCCTGCCTTTGCTTGTATTTTCATCTTGCTTCACCGTCAATACATGTGGGGGGCTGTCTTTCCTTTGGGGTCTGCTCTGGGGCAGTTAGTTTTCCTCTTTTCCTGCTTTAGGCTTATGTAGTTCTCCGGTTGTGACGAGGCGTCTAGGACCAACGTAGGAACGCTCCACGACTGCTGCTAGTTGTGCGGTTAAGATCAGGGATCTGCAATATGCATAGTTACCAACTTCTCTGGTTTTCTGAGACTTAGCTTGTTGTCTTGTTTTTCCTCCTCGGTTACCCATTCATAACATTTAACCCTTTTGTGGCGGTAAAGACGCAGGGCACCACATGTGCCTTTCCAAATCAAGTTCTATCAGTTTAATTAAACACCGCTGGAATCCAATGAAGGAGTAGAACCATCTCAAGGAGGATCACAAGGAAATGGACAGCATGTGACTTAAATATGAGTGTCTGAATACTTATGACCATGTGATATTTCGTTTTTTCTTTTTTAATAAATTAGTAAAAATTTCTACATTTTTTTTTCAGTCAAGATGGGGTGCATTAATGAGAAAAAAAAGAACTTTTTTGAATTTACCAAATGGTTGCAATGAAACAAAGAGTGAAAATTTTAAAGGGGTCTGAATACTTTCCCTACCCACTGTATATAGTGTGATACTCACATAACCTTCTATATACAGTATGAGCCCAACATAACCTCCTATATACAGTACTAGCTGAAGAGCCTGGCGCTGCCCGGGCATAGTAACTAACTGTGGTTAGATATAGCAAATTATAATTATCCTCCGTCCCATAGTCCCGTGCCCATATACCCATCATACATATCCACAATCCCATAGGCCCGTGCCCATATACCCATCATACATATCCTCCATCCCATAGTCGAGTGCCCATATACCCATCACACATCCTTCATCTCATAGTCCCATGCCCATATACCCATCATACATATCCTCCATCCCATAGTCCCATGCCCATATATCCATCACACATCCTCCATCCCATAGTTCCGTGCCCATATACCCATCTTACATATCCTCCATCCCATAGTCCCGTGCCCATATACCCATCACACATCCTCCATCCCATAGTCCTGTGCCCATATACCCATCACACGTCCTCCATCCCATAGGCCCATGCCCATATACCCATCATACATATCCTCCATCCCATAGTCCCGTGCCCATATACCCATCATACATATCCGCCATCCCATAATCCCGTGCCCATATACCCATCATACATATCCGCCATCCCATAGTCCCGTGCCCATATACCTGTCATACATATCCTCCATCCCATAGTCCAGTGCCAATATACCCATCACACATCCTCCATCCCATAGTTCCGTGCCCATATACCCATCATTCATATCCGCCATCCCATAATCCCATGCCCATATACCCATCATACATATCCCCCATCCCATAGTCCCGTGCCCATATACCCGTCATACATATCCTCCAGCCCATAGTCCAGTGCCCTTATACCCATCACACATCCTCCATTCCATAGTCAACCATTATGACATCATAATGAGCGGCGGGTGTTGTGAGCTCATTTTCGGGTTTGCCTCTGGCTTCTGGTGAGGGTTATGGAGCTGGCTGCGCTCACAGAGGAGTAGTGAGTTCTCTATCTGGACTTCTTCTGTTGGTGAAGGGAGGTAATGAAGCTGATCTAAATGGCAGAGACCGGCCACCTGAGGAAGAGGACTGCGATTGGACATCAGGAGTTTCTGATTGGATTTAAGGCAGCCGACTCCCTAGTTTCTTGCTGGTGATTTTTCCTGACTGTGGCTTCTGGTTTTCAGTTTGGTTCCTGCCTTCCTAAAGCTAAGTTTTCTCTGCTATTGTTCATATGAGTTTTTGTCTGGTTTACTGGTTTTTGTGTTCAGCCAGCCCTGGCTGGGTCTGGGCTGAATTCCCATTTTTGTCTCTGATCAGTTGATCTCTTTTGCTCTGTCTTCAGAATATACCTGAGTGCTGATATAGGGATTTGAGGGCCTTTTCCTATCAGACGTGTTGGTCATTTTTGGCAGGGTTTTTTGCGTGATTGCAGACAGCAGCTTTTCTTTTCTGTCCTTTCTAGTTAGTGAGGGCCCCATCGTTTGCTGAGCCTATCTTTCTATCTGCGTTTGTGTTTTCATCTTGTTTCACCGTCAATACATGTTGGCGGCTGTCTATTGCTTTGGGGTCTGCTCTGGGGCAGTTTAGATTTTCCCTTTCCTTCTTTAGGCTTATTTAGTTCTCCGGCCGTGACGAGGCGTCTAGGACTACCATTGGCATGCTCCACGGCTACTGCTAGTTGTTGTGGATAGGATCAGGGGTCTGCAATCCGCTCGTTACCAACCTCTCCGTTTTTCTGGGCTTAGCTTGCTTTTTGTTTTTTCCTCCTCGGTGACTCATTCATAACAGGTGGGGTGTTGTGAGTTCATTTTCCCCTTCGTCACTGAGGTCTGGTGAACTCCCTATTCTGGTAAAGGAAGGTAATGAGCCTGATTACCAGGCACCTGAGCCTAATGAGGATGACTGGCTGAGTGGAGTCACAGACTGGATATAAGGCTGCCGACGCCCTTCTGCCCTGCGGGTGATTTCTCTGTGGACTTCTAGGACACCAGTCTGATTCCTGCTCCTCTAAAGCTAAGTTTTCTGCTTTGCCTGTTAGCATTTTTGTTTTTGTTTTTGTTTTCCTTGCTTTTCTGGATTCTGCCATTCCCTGCTGGGGTGAGCTGAATCTCCTTTTGCCGGGTGCTCTGTCTTCAGAATATTCCTGAGTACTGACATAGCTTTTTTGAAGCCTAGCGTCTTCAGGGCCTTTTTCACTGTCAGTCTGTTGGCTCTTATTTTCATAGGGTTTTTCACGGATTGCAGACAGCAGCCTTCCTGTCCTTTCCTATCTAGTTAGCTTGGCCCTGTCTTTGCTCAGTCTATCTTTCTGTCTGTGTTTGTGTTTTCATCTTGCTTCACCGTCATTATATGTTGGGGGCTGCCTATTGCTTTGGGGTCTGCTCTGGGGCAGTTTAGATTTCCCCTTTCTTTCTTTAGGCCTATTTAATTCTCCGGCTGTGATCGAGGGGTCTAGGGCATCGTAGGAACCCCCTACGGCTACTGTTAGTTGTTGTGGATAGGATCAGGGGTCTGCAATCCGATAGCTGCCAACCTCTCTGGTTTTCTGGACTTAGCTAGCATTTCTGTTTTTGCCTCCTATGGTGACTCAATCATAACAGAATCACCCGCCATACCGCAGATCCTAGGGTACTCAATAGCAGGAAAGAATTGTGTTTAAAAAAAAAAAGTGTGTGTATATTCTTTCCTCTATATCTCTGAGGCCGTAGGGGGAATTTTTTTTCTCTCAATGGAGATAAAGCAATTGTCTGATCGTGTGGAGCAGCTCGCTGCAGAAGTGCGGGGAATTTCCGCCTACCTTGCTCGTTCGCATGCTGTTGAACCAAAGATCCCTACACCTGATGTATTTTTTGGGGATCGATCTAAATTTTTGAGTTTCAAAAATAATTGTAAATTATTTTTTGCCTTGAAGCCTAACTCGTCAGGGAGCTCCGCGCAGCAGGTTAAAATTGTCATCTCTTTACTGCGTGGCGACCCCCAGGATTGGGCGTTTTCTTTGAAACCAGATGATCTTATTCTGACTAAAGTGAACACATTCTTTCAAGCTTTGGGGTTGTTGTACGACGAACCTAATGCTATTGATCAGGCTGAAAAGACCCTGTTGGCATTGAACCAGGGTCGAGATTCTGCAGAGTTGTACTGTCAAAAGTTCAGAAAGTGGGCGGTCCTTACTACCTGGAATGATAATGCCTTGGCTGCTCTCTTTCAGAAGGGTTTGTCAGAAGCCGTAAAAGATACTATGGTGGGATTTCCTGTTCCCTCTGGTCTGGACGATTCTATGTCATTAGCCATTCAGGTTGATCGGCGTTTACGTGAACGCACGAGAGGTGTTGCCACCGGTTGAACAGACGTCTGAACCTATGCAATGTGATAGAGTTTTGTCTAAGGCGCAACGTCAGGAGTTCAGAAGGCGTAATAGGCTGTGTTTTTTCTGTGGGGATGCCTCGCATATTATTTCTGTTTGTCCTAAACGAGAGAAACGCTTTGCACACACGTTTTCTGTTGGTGGTGTTCAACCTAAGTTTCTTCTGGCAATTACTCTGATCTGCTCCCTGTCCACATTTTCCGCCAAGGCTTTTGTGGATTCGGGAGCAGCGCTAAACCTAATGGACTTGGATTTTGCTAAACGTTGTGGATTTCCGATGACACCTCTGCAGACGCCTATCCCTTTGAGGGGGATTGAGGCTACTCCTTTGGCTAAAAATAAACCTCAGTTTTGGACCCAGGTGGTCATGCGGGTCGCCCCAGACCATCAAGAAAATTGCAGATTTTTGGTGTTGCATGGTCTGCATGATGCCGTTGTTCTGGGGTTTCCCTGGTTGCAAATTCATAATCCAGTTTTGGATTGGAAATCTATGTCTGTGGTGAGTTGGGGTTGTCGGTGTGCCTTTAGTGAGGCTCCGGTTTTTTCCACCTCTCCTCAGTCGCATGATGTTCCTGACTATTTGGCAGACTTTTATGATGTATTTAGTGAGAATGAGTCTGCGTCCTTGCCTCCTCATAGGAGTTATGACTGTGCAATTGAACTAAGCCCGGGGTGTAAATTTCCCAAGGGTCGGCTCTTCAATTTATCTGTACCCGAGCACGAGGCTATGCGGTCCTATGTTAAGGAGGCGTTGGAGAAGGGTCATATTAGACCATCCTCTTCACCCTTAGGTGCCGTTTTTTTTGTGGCCAAAAAGGATGGTTCTTTAAGGCCTTGTATTGATTATCGTGCCCTCAATAAAATTACTATTAAATATCAGTATCCGTTACCCCTGATTTCGGATCTATTCTCTAGAGTTAGAGGTGCTTGCTGGTTTACCAAGCTTGACCTCAGGGGGCGTATAATCTTATCCGCATTAAGCAGGGGGATGAATGGAAGACGGCGTTTAATACTCCGGAGGGACATTTTGAGTACCTGGTGATGCCTTTTGGGCTCACTAATGCTCCTTCTGTCTTCCAGTGCTTCATGAACGATATTTTCCGAGACTGTCGATAAATTTTTGATTATCTATCTGGATGATATTTTGATCTTCTCCAAGGATTGGGATTCTCATGTGGAACATATTCGGACTGTGTTCCGGATCTTGAGGGAGAATTCCCTGTATGTCAAAGGATCGAAATGCCTTTTTGGAGTACAGAGGATTTTATTTTTGGGATTTATTTTGTCTCCGTCAACTATTGAAATGGACCCGGCCAAGGTACAGGCCATTTATGATTGGGTTCAGCCCACTTCTTTGAAGGCCCTCCAGAAGTTTTTGGGTTTTGCTAATTTTTATCGGAAATTTATAGCAAAATTTTCTAGTATTGCCAAGCCATTGACTGATCTGACTAAGAAGGGTGCTGATGTGTTGAATTGGTCTCCAGAGGCTGTTGCTTCCTTTCAGGAGCTGAAGCGAAGATTTACCTCCGCCCCGGTTTTGCGGCAACCTGATGTCTCACTCCCGTTCCAGGTAGAGGTGGATGCTTCTGAGATTGGTGCAGGAGCTGTTTTGTCCCAAAAGGATCCTGTAACATCTAAAATGAATCCCTGTGCTTTCTTTTCCCGAAAGTTCTCTCCATCTGAACGTAACTATGATGTGGGGAATCGGGAACTGTTGGCCATGAAATGGGCATTTGAGGAGTGGAGACATTGGTTGGAGGGAGCTAAACATCAAGTTGTGGTCCTCACTGACCACAAGAATTTGATTTACCTAGAATCGGCTAAACGCTTGAACCCTAGACAGGCTAGGTGGGCCTTGTTTTTTACATGTTTTGATTTTGTGGTCTCCTTTCTTCCTGGAACTAAGAATGTCAAGGCAGACGCCCTCTCTAGGAGTTTCTTTGCTGATTCTCCTGTGGTGACCAAGCCTGCTACCATCTTAGGCGAAGGGGTAGTTCTTTCTGCCATCTCGCCCGATTTGAGACTTGCTCTGCAAGAGTTCCAGGAGGACAAACCTGAGCGTTGTCCCAGTGGAAAGTTGTATGTTCCTGACCAGTGGAAGAAGAGAGTGATGTCTGAAGTTCATTGCTCTGCATTGGCTGGTCATCCAGGTATTTTTGGTACTAGAGATCTGGTGAGTCGCTCTTTTTGGTGGCCCACCTTGTCTCATGATGTCAGGAATTTTGTGCAGTCCTGTGGGACTTGCTCCCGGTCTAAATCTTGTTCTCGCTCTAGTGGGTTGTTGATGCCCTTGCCGGTCCCCAGGAGGCCATGGACCCATATTTCAATGGATTTCATCTCTGATATGCCGGTCTCTCAAAGATTGACTGTTATTTGGGTGATTTGTGATAGGTTCTCTAAGATGGTTCATCTTGTACCACTCCCGAAGTTGCTATCTTCCTCTGAGTTGGTGCCCCTGTTTTTGCAACAGGTGGTTCGCTTACACGGGATTCCTGAGAACATTGTATCTGACAGAGGAGTTCAGTTTGTGTCTAGTTTTTGGAGGACTTTCTGTTCCAAGCTGGGAATTCAGTTGTCCTTCTCCTCTGCTTTTCACCCCCAGACCAATGGGCAGACAGAGAGAACAAGCCAGACCTTGGAGTCGTATTTGAGATGTTTTATTTCCGCTGATCAGGATGATTGGGTTTCATTTTTGCCCTTGGCCGAATTTGCTTTAAATAATAGAGCTAGTTCTGCCACTTTGATGTCACCTTTTTTTTGTAACTTTGGGTTTCATCCTCGATTTTCTTCAGGGCAGGTGGAGCCTTCTGCCTGCCCAGGTGTTGACACTGTGGTGGAGAGAATGCACCAGATCTGGGACCAAGTGGTGGATAAGTTATCTCTCTCCCAGGAAAAGGCCCAGCGGTTTTCCAATCGACATAGGACCATTGGTCCCCAGTTTAAGATTGGTGATATGGTGTTGTTATCATCAAAAAATATTGCTATGAAGGTGGCTTCTCCTAAGTTTAAGCCTAGATTTATTGGACCTTACAAGATTTTGGAGATTATTAATCCGGTCTCTTTTCGCTTGGCTCTTCCTGTCACATTTAAAATCCATAATGTGTTCCATAAGTCCTTGTTGAAGAGGTTTGTTGAACCAGTTGTTCCTGGGGTGGCACCTCCAGACCCTGTATTGGTTGAAGGTAACATGGAATATGAGGTAGAGAAAATACTGGATTCCCGTCTGGCTAGACGGAGACTCCAGTATTTGGTTAAGTGGAAGGGTTATGGTCAGGAGGATAATTCCTGGGTCTCTGCCTCTGATATTCATGCCAAAAGATTGGTGCGTGCCTTTCATCGGGCTCACCCTGATCGTCCTGGTGGCGTGGTTGAGGGTTCGGTGACCCCTCCTCAAGGGGGAGGTACTGTTGTGAGTTCATTTTCCCCTTCGTCACTGAGGTCTGGTGAACTCCCTATTCTGGTAAAGGAAGGTAATGAGCCTGATTATCAGGCACCTGAGCCTAATGAGGATGACTGGCTGAGTGGAGTCACGGACTGGATATAAGGCTGCCGACGCCCTTCTGCCCTGCAGGTGATTTCTCTGTGGACTTCTAGGACACCAGT
Source organism: Dendrobates tinctorius (assembly GCF_039654945.1). Classification (NCBI taxonomy): domain Eukaryota; kingdom Metazoa; phylum Chordata; class Amphibia; order Anura; family Dendrobatidae; genus Dendrobates; species Dendrobates tinctorius. The sequence goes on along the minus strand of NW_027361713.1, from coordinate 9,849,862 downwards.
CTGATTCCTGCTCCTCTAAAGCTAAGTTTTCTGCTTTGCCTGTTAGCATTTTTGTTTTTGTTTTCCTTGCTTTTCTGGATTCTGCCATTCCCTGCTGGGGTGAGCTGAATCTCCTTTTGCCGGTTGCTCTGTCTTCAGATTATTCCTGAGTACTGACATAGCTTTTTTGAAGCCTAGCGTCTTCAGGGCCTTTTTCACTGTCAGTCTGTTGGCTCTTATTTTCATAGGGTTTTTCACGAATTGCAGACAGCAGCCTTCCTGTCCTTTCCTATCTAGTTAGCTTTGCCCCGTCTTTGCTCAGTCTATCTTTCTGTCTGTGTTAGTGTTTTCATCTTGCTTCACCGTCATTATATGTTGGGGGCTGCCTATTGCTTTGGGGTCTGCTCTGGGGCAGTTTAGATTTCCCCTTTCTTTCTTTAGGCCTATTTAATTCTCCGGCTGTGATCGAGGGGTCTAGGGCATCGTAGGAACCCCCCACGGCTACTGTTAGTTGTTGTGGATAGGATCAGGGGTCTGCAATCCGATAGCTGCCAACCTCTCTGGTTTTCTGGACTTAGCTAGCATTTCTGTTTTTGCCTCCTACGGTGACTCAATCATAACAGTGGGGCTTGCAACCTATGATAAAATCAGCGTCGCCATGGCAACCATTGTGACATCATAATGAGGGGAGGGGCTTGACATGCACACACTGTTTCCCCAGTATGTAGATAGGGGTATTATGACATCATAATGAGGGGCGGGGCTTGACACGCACACACTTTTTCCCCAGTATGTAGACAGGGGCAAAATTGTTTGGTGAATTGGAACGTGCGGGGTTAAAATTTCACCTCACAACATAGCCTAGGACGCTCTCGGGGTCCAGACGTGTGACTGTGCCAAATTTTGTGGCTCTAGCTGCGACGGTGCGGATGCCTATCCCAGACATACACACACACACACACACACACATACATGCACACACACATACATACATACACACACTTGAGCTTTATATATTAGATGAGTGCAACATAACCTACTATATACAGCATGAGCCACACATAGCTTCTCTATATACATACAAACATCCCATACCCTTGAAAAAAACCACCACATACTCACCTCTCTCCCATCCCACCTGCACTCTGCCTCTGCTCTTGTCTCCGGAGCACTGATTCTCCACAGTGCACAGCTGACGCAATGAAATTGTCATCTTGTCAGCTGTCTCACATGCTGATAGATGGAAGAAGCAGTCAGCGGCACCTCCTCCACCAGTGTATTCCTTCTGTCTGCATCCCTAGGATGCTTATAGTGGTGAAGGCAGCGGCGGATGGACTGTGGGCGAAGGAGAGCACAGTGCAGCCTTTTGGCCACTTTTTCAGACCTTCGTCTGTCTCAGTCCGCAGGCCGGACTGGAACAACCTGAGGGCTTTAAGTGGCCTGTGGAACGCAGTTTGCCCACCCCTGCCCCACATCATTGTTTGCAGAGATATATTGTCTAAGGATGATGATTTTCACTTTTCTGTTCCATTAATCTGTTCGTACGTTTTGAACACTCGCAGAACAAAAATATAATTATTAAGAGGACTTAGCTTTCTTTGGGTTCAAATTATCCTGGTTATCTTACAATTTAACTTGCATATGGAGAGATGTCCAGGGAATAGGGTGTAAAAGCGCAGCGTGCGTATGCCACCATGACTTTAGTGCTTGCTGCGCGTTTAATTATTTGATCCCAGAAATTTAATTTATGCTTATATTTTTCTCATTTCACTTCACAAATGTAGACTATTTACTGCTGAGGCATTACACACAAATCATCACAAAAATATTTAAACACAGGTTGTAATGTAAAAAGATAGATAAAAAGACAAGGGGGTGAATACCTTTGCAAGCCACTGTATATCATAATTATATATCGGAGCGCGATAGATGCTGCTGGCACCATTTTGATTAAGAATTTTTTTATTTTTTACAACCAAACTGTTTGTCTAAATAACATGAAAACAAGCATATTATTCACCTTATAATTCTACAGCACAGGCGCCGCCACCGCCTGCCTAATGAATTTGAATTTTTCAAACCATAATTCTATGCAGTATGTAAAATAGAGGGCGGGCCATTGAGGGATCAGTGACCTGTCATAAGCCCATAAGGATACGTATATAAGCAGAACACCACATAAAGTCATGACTACAGGCCGCCCCAGAGCATGAGCATATCACTAAAGGCCCTTTTACATTTAGCGATGCACCAGCAATCCCGACCACGATACGACCCGGTCAGGATCGCTGGTGCATTGCTAAATGATCGCTATTGAGCTGCCACACAGGCAGATCTCACAGCGATGCACCAGCGATACAGCGGACGATACTTACCTTTCAGACGCGGCGATCCTGACGTCCTCCCGCCCGCCTCCACACGTCGCTCGTCGGCGCCACAAGAAGCCTAGCAGGAAGTGCCCGACAAGAAATGGAGCTGCGTGATCAACGACAGTCAGCGGGTGAGCCGGTCGGAGGTAAGTATCACACATAGCGATATCACTAGCGATATCGCTGCTGCGTCACCAAATCGGTGATGCTTTAGCGATATTGCTAGCGATATCGATATGTGTAAAACCCCCTTAACTGAAAACTACAAATAAAGATTAAATAACATTGACAAGATGGATTTCATCAACGAAGGTATCATTTTAATTAGTATAACAGTGCCAGCCTGACACTGAATGCATGTTGCTTAACACAATAAGGTTCACTTTAATGTACTAATAGTCCGATTATAAAAATATGTCTGTAACCATGACCACAAAATGAGGACAACATATTTGTGATATTATAAAAAACACAAAATGTATTGAAAAGCGGAAAGCATATGTGCTACACTATCACCATCATAGGATGACCAAAATATGACCCTAAATCAGGAATGTCCTAAATAAAAGAATGACAGAAGTTCTGCTCACTGAGACAGATAGCTCAGAGGATGCCCCAAAACTTAACACTGTCAGCAGAGTCAGCTGTTTTCAGTGTTGTTCACTGGCTGTGCTATAATACAACAGCATGTTGCCTACTGTTGTCATGGTATTGTAGCCTTTATGCATACTTAAGACATTTAAATTGTGGCTTTGTACAAGTCTTGTAGTCTTTGATGTGCCCTCATCCTTCCATTTCATACTCAGTCACACCATGACACCCTTTGGTTTTTTTTCTCTTAAAGGGTTTGCAATTACTGTACTAGTGTTCATTTATCTTTACCCAGAAGGCCTCTATAAGTCATAGTTTATTTTACTGGCACTAGACTGAGACAACAGGAGCTGTCCCAGGGTACAGGAGATATAGTGGCAGCCTATTCTGTGACTCTTTTTCACCAGATAGGACTGATGGTTACCTTTATAATGTGCTTATAGAAGCAAAGGTCACATAAGGTCGGTGTGAAAATTGATTGAATAAGCTGGAGACTGGTGCGTACATTGATTAGATTCCATAAAGAAAGGAAATTTGCACAGGACATTTACTTTAGGTGACATTAGTACATACCTGTATAAATGAGGATTTTAATCAGAATAGGGCATAAAAATCATTCCTGACAACAAACCATGCAGAATAGCAAAATGCAGGCAATTTGAAAGTTAAAAAACAATGTCTAAATAGATAAGTTATAATGAAAAATAACATAAAAATGTTGGCATCACAGATGCATACAAAAATTGTGCCATCATATTCTTTTTTATGTGCACTAGAGAGAATGGAGAAAGACTCCTGTGGTTTTTCCTGATGAAAAAGCAGGTGTGCTTCAAAACGCGTTGATAGACAAATAAAAAAACAAATTTATACCTTCATGTTTGTTCTACTGCATCTTTTACTGTTGGCATTGAGGGTTTATCTCCACTTTCTCCAGTTGCACATGGTATCTCTTTCTGGATTTGCAGCAGCTAATTTCTCCAGTGATTACAAGGGTTGTGCCTTTCACAACCTTTGAAGGTGAGCATATTCTTTGCTGAACTTTTTTGTTTTTATCCAGGATATGACGTTATTGCGCGCGTTATCTTTCCAGTTGTCATCATAATCATCATGTGATTTTTAGGGTACATGAACTTGTCCATATTTTTGTAGTATATTTTTATTTAACAAAACTTTATTAATAGACAAAAAAGAAAAGCGTATAAATGGACTACATTACTGAATATTAGCATATTGTACTAGATAGTATTTGGGGATACAAATTAAAATTTGTTCTATACACAGCAGGCTTCATGTTCATATGAACAAACCAGCCAATGCACTAAAGGTTATTGAAATGCACCATAGGAGTTCATTCACAGGTGACTCTAGAGAAGTTCAGAAGTCAATTACCTACTGTCAGTTGGCCAACAAGACACATTGTAAAATGTCTAAATTTTAGATACTTTTTTCAATACTTAAAATCCATTTAGCACAGGCAGTAAGACAATGGTGTGGTATCATGGCTTCATTATAAGACCCTGTGTTCTTCCCTAGAGGCTGTGCTTCTCAGGGAGATAACTTAATGAGAAGATGATTAAGCACATTGCAATTTTTTTCTTTTTTGAGAAAGCAACTTTTTGTGTTATGGGTAATATAACACTTGACATGTGTCTTTAACCCCTTAGTGACAGCCAAATTTTAAAAATCTGTCCAGTGTCACTTTATGTGGTAATAACTCTGGAACGCTTTGACAAATTCCAGTGATTTTGAAATTTGTTTTTTCGTGACACATTATACGTTATGATAATGGTAAATTTAGGTTGATATGTTTTGTATTTATTTATAAAAAATATCAGAAATTTGATAAAAATATTAAAAAAATAGCAATTTTCAAACTTTGAATGATTATCCCTTTAATCCACATATTTATACCATAGAAAAACCTTAATAAATAATATTTTCCACATGTCTGCTTTACATCAGCACCATTTGTAAAAAGTTTTTTAATTTTGTTAGCATTTTAGGAGGTTTAAAAATGTAGCAGTAATTTTTCATGGAAATTTACAAAATTATTTTTTTTAGGGACCTGTCCAGTTTTGAAGTGCCTTTGGGGGTCGTATGTATTGGAAAACCCCCAAAGGTGATGCCATTTTAAAAACAGCACCCCTGACATATTGAAAACTGCTGTCAGGTAGTTTATTAACCCTTTAGATGCGTTTCAGGAATTAATACAAAGTGACATGACATGAATGAAAAAGTTGATTTTTACCACCTAAGTGTCGCTAACTTCTGAAAATGCCACTATAGCCGGCAGACATTAAGGCCGCTATTTGGTTGTGAATTGCCATGGCAGACATCAGGACCACACAATCATGATCTCAGGGTGCTGATGGGGATAAAGAGGGAGCCCTCACACTCTTTTAAACATTTATATGATATAGTCACTATTGAGAGCAGCATCTAAGGGGTTAAACAGATTTGGACGGTGACAACACTGATCTTGGCTGATACAGTAAGTTGTCAGCCATAGTGTACAGCTGACATCTGCTGGATTGTCACCTGTATGCGGATGCTATTGTCTTATATCTCAGGTCAGTTAAAAGACATATTGACGGTCATTAAGGGGTTTTTAAATGATCGCCAAGGAGCAACTTGTTTGCTGATTGGTGATCACTTAATAGAATGATTATACAGTTTCCAATGCACACAGATTTGTGCCCATAGGCTGCCAGGTCTGTGCGCATAGACTACCAGTATTCACAAAAGACTGCCAAGAAGATGATTTTTAAGCCTGCTTAAAAATAATTTCACCTGACCAGTGGTTTGCTAGTTTGTCAGGTGATAATATAAACATAACCTGGGTATGTATATAGCCTCAGGATAAAAAAGAGAAATATGCTTAATGTTAAAATATATTATTTTATTAAAGAATACTAAAAAAATTAAAAAACAGGGATAACCCTGTATAATGATAAAAAAGGGAAAATATATGAATGAATGGAGCTGAAGAATATTTTATAGATGATGAGTCATTATTAATGACCACTAATGATTATAAATAGTCAGAGAATACACATCCATTACATGATAATAATGAATCAAAAAAGGTGACGTTTTTGGCAAAGTTAAGCCCCCGTCACACATAGCGATCTCGCTAGCGAGATCGCTGCTGAGTCACAAGTTTTGTGACGCAACAGCGATCTCACCAGCGAGATCGCCGTGTGTGACACTGACCAGTGACCGGCCCCCCTGCCGGTTATCGCTGATCGTCCTGGAATAGCCAGGACATTTTTTTGAACGCTGGTCTCCCGCTGGCCAGCATGCATCGCTGCGTGTGACAGGCGGGAGATCAGCGCGCTGGTAACTAAGGTAAACGCAGGGTTTCTAAGCACCGGGCGGTGCTTAGAAACCCGATGTGTACCTTAGTTACCAGGGCGCTGATGCAGGGAGCTGGTAACCAAGGTACACATCAGGTTTCTAAGTGACGCACACCCCTTAGAAACCCGATGTGTAGCTTAGTTACCAGCTCCCTGCATCAGCGCGCTGATAACTAAAGTACACAGCGACGCCGCACTCTCGGCGTCGCTGGTGTTGATCGCTGGTGAAGCTGTCTGTTTGACAGCTCACCAGCGATCATGTAGCGACTCACCAGCGATCCTGACAAGATGATATCGTTGTCAGGATCGCTGGTGAGTCGCTATGTGTGACGGGGCCCTAAGGCTTAAAGGGAATCTTGTCACCTCATTTTTCACATATAAGCTGCGGCCACCGCCATTATGTGCTTATCAACAGCATTCTGTAATGCTGTAGATAAGCCCCTGATGTAACCTGAAAGATAAGAAAAACAAGTTAGATTATACTCACCCGGGGGGCTGTCTGATCCGTTGGGCGTTGCAGGTCCGGGTCCGGTGCCTCCCATCTTCATGCGATGATGCCTCTTACTTGCTTCTGTTGCGGCTCCTGCGCAGGTGTACTGATTTGCCCTGTTGAGGGCAGAGTAAAGTACTGCAGTGCGCAGGAGCTGGGCCTCTCTGACCTTTCCCGGCACCAGCGCACTGCAGTACTTTGCTCTGCTCTCACCTGGGCAGAGAATTACGCCTGCACAGGAGCCGCGACAGAAGCAAGGAAGAGGACGTCATTGCATAAAGATGGGAGGCGCCAGACCCGGACCTGTGATACCCATTGGGCCGGACCGCCCCTCCAGGTGAGTATAATCAAACTTGTTTTTCTTATCTTTCAGGTTACATCGGGGGCTTATCTACAGCATTACAGAATGCTGTAGATAAGCCCCTAATGGAGGTGGCCGCAGCTTATATGCAAAAAATAAGGTGACAGATTCCTTTTAAGAGAACAACATCTCACTGCTAGAAAATACAAAACAATAAAGTGCAAGTGCAAAGTTTTCACATTGAAAATATCTGATAATTTGAGCAAATAGTAAAAAAACCCTCCATCAATATGGTTTTATGCTCCAGTGGACATGAATCTCCCACACCCTAACACCGTTTCTTCTGGCGGTGTAATTAGTTAAAGTATCAGGTGATAAGCCTGTTCACATTGCCTGATTATCAGGAAATGAGCATGAAAAGAACTCCCAGATGTGCCCAGTGTATATCCAGCACTGACAGTTTTATGTTTAGGGGGCTCTTAGACTCCCTTTTATTGCTGGCCCTTGGTGAAAAATATTGCGCTGGTTGTATTTGACTGTTTTTGGTTTGGCTGGAACAAATGTATTGATAAATTGATTAGGAAGTCAAGTTTGCTGTTGACCAGATGATGATTCTGCTATTTTTCTGCAGCAAAATATCTATATGAGAAATATCTTTTAGATAGATATTACATCTATCTTTATAGCAATGCTGTCATGATCCAGGCCGGATTTTGAATTCTGTCTCCCTTTCCCCATCTGATCATGTCAAGGGTTAACGTTTCTCTGCCTCGTTCTGGCACTAGGTTGGCTATTTCTCTTCACTGCATCCTGCAGGCGGTGTCATGTTATGGACTCCCTGGTATTTGACTTGGCTTGGACCCTGACCTGCTGTTTGTCTCTTGTCTTTGGCATATCTGCTCCTGACCGGTACTGACCCATTTGGCTTGTTTCTGACTCTCTGTTTGTTTATTCCTTTGGCACTGCACTACAGACTAATTTCGACCCGGCTTGGTGACGATTCGGCTGCCTCCCGCTGGTAGCCTCATTGCTGCGCTGCAGGTCTGCTCTTGCTGTGTGTAGTCCTCCCTTCACTCTATTGCCATATAGTGAAGTGTGCATCTACCTGCATTGCAGCAGCGTGACATTATAACTGACCGCAGACAGTTTTTTTTTTTGCTCCCCTTTCTATGGCTCTGCTTTGTACGGATCAGATGTCTAGTTTATCGCAAATGATGCAGGACTTGTCTGTAGAACATAGGGCTCTGGCCACATCTCATAACCAACTGCAGAGGAAGCTTTTTGAGATGGTTAAATCTTTTCAGGGTTCTATTTCCCAACCTGTCTGTAAGCACTTTGACACTCTGACACTGTTGATGTTTCGCTGGCACTCTCCTGAACCTACTGTCAGGCTCCTAGATACCTTCTCCGGAGAAATTCTGTAGGTTCATGGAGAGTTGTAAGCTGCTGTTCTCTCATAGACCCCGATCCTCTGGAGATGAGAGTCAGCTGGTGTGGATAATTATTTCCTTACTGCGAGAGGGTCCTCAATCGTGGGCTTTCATTTTACCTGCAACTGCCCCTGAACATGTGTCTGTGGATAGGTTCTTTGAGGCCTTAGGACTTATTTTTGATGAACCAGACCGGGTCAGGGTGGCAGAGGACACAATCATGGGTCTCTTCCAGGGTAAGCTCTCTGCTGAATGGTATTGCTCCGAGTTCAGACGATGGTCCACTGAGGTGTCCGGGAACGACTCTGCTCTTAGATGTAATTTCAGGACGGGACTGTCGGATCATCTGAAGGACGTTCTGGCCCTCCATCCACCACACAGCTCCTTGGAGGAGGCTGTGACTCTGGCCATCCGTATGGATCAGAGGCTGCGGACAGAGATATAATGCAGCAAGAGGTTCCTTTGCTTCCTACTAGTCCTGATGTTATGCCACATTCTGAACCTATGGAGGTGGGGGCCACCAACCTCAAGGAGAAGGAGAGAAGATGGTGACGTGAAGGAAGGTTATGCTTTTACTGTGGATATCCCGGACATTGGAAAAAGGACTGCCCCTCTTGCCCACCGACTAACAAGCTACTGAGTCTGGGTGATAGTCGAGGAGGTCACGCAGACTCTCGGGTACCTTTTTCCTCATTTCATAAGATATTGCTGGAAGTGGAACTTTGTTGTGGGAATTGCTACACACCCACTTCAGCTTTGGTGGACTGTGGGTCGTCCATGAACTTTGACTCTAACTTGGTTACCAAGTGTAAGTTAGGGACAGTTAGGCTTGAGATTCCAATTCATATTGTGGCCATTGACAAAACACCGCTGGCTAAGAATGTTATTAAATTTGTCTCGGAGGAGTTTCTCCTCAAGGTGGGTTCCTTGCATCAGGAACGTATTTCATGTTTAGTTCTGGACAATCTTCCTGCAGGACTGGTGTTGGAATTTCCATGGTTACAGTTACATAATCCTGTTACAGACCGGGAATCTCAGGATATTGTTAAATGGTGTCCTAATTGTTCTAAGGGTTGTCTTGCTACTGTACTTGTGTCATCTGTTAATCTGGAGGGTATTCCGGAGTACTTGAAGGATTTTGAGGATGTCTTTTCCGAAAAGGAGGTCGATGTATTACCACCACACCACCCTTAGGATTGTACTATCAATCTGATTCCGGGTGCTAAATTCCCTGAGGCCCGTCTGTACAACCTTTCCGGCCCGAAGTGAATTGCGATGAAGGAGTATATGTCAGAAAGCCTACATAAAGGTCACATTCTTCCCTCCTGTGGTGGCTGGATTCTTTTTTGTAAAAAAAAGATGGTGGTTTGCACTCATGCCACGATTTTCGGGAATTAAATAAGATTACGGTGAGAAATACTTATCCCCTCCCGCTCATCCCTGATCTGTCCAACTATCATCTGGGGCCAAGTGGTACTCTAAATTGGCCCTCAGGGGAGCATATAACCTTATCCATATTTGGGGGGGGGATGAGTGGAAAATGGCATTTCTCACCTCTGAAGGTTTGTTTGAGAATTTGGTCATGCCCGTTGTTCTCACTAATGTGCCAGCAGTTTTTCAGAATTTTATTAACCATGTATTTTCTGATTTCATTGGGTGCTTTATCATGGTTTATTTAGATGAAATCCTTGTATTTTCATCTGACAAACAAGATCACATGGGTCATCTACGTGCAGTTCTCCAGAGGTTACGGGAGAACTCTCTTTTTGCTAAGCCTGAAACCTGCTCATTTTTCACCAAGTGCTGTCCTTTCTGGGGTTCATCTTGTCAGCCAATAGGTTTTGTATGGACCCTGGGAAGGTACGGGCCATTGTGGATTGGGTGCAACCCAGAGACCTTAAGGATCTTCAGCATTTTTTGGGGTTTGCCAATTATTACAGGAAATTCATTAAGGGGTTTTCGCAGGTGGTCAAGCCCCTCACGGATCTTACGCGTAAGGGTACTGAACTTAAAAACTGGTCAGCTCCAGCAGTGGCGGCGTTTTCTTCATTAAAGGAATGTTTTATGTCTGCCCCTGTTTTGGTCCAACCCGATCTGTCTGAACTGTTCATTGTTGAGGTGGATGCATCAGAGGTGGGTGTGGGGGCAGTGTTGTCCCAAGGACCCATCACTTTAACTAACTTAAAACCTTGTGGCTTCTCTAAGACATTTTCTCCTGCTGAGAGAAATTATGATGTTGGAAATCGAGAGTTATTAGCCATCAAGTTGGCTTTTGAAGAATGGAGGCACTTTTTGGAGGGGGCTGTTCATCGGATCACGATGATTACGGACCACAAGAACCTGTCCTACATTGAGTCTGCCAAATGTTTGACTCCTAGACAGGTGAGGTGGATGCTTTTTTTTTCATGCTTTCATTTTTACATCTCCTTTCAACCTGGTTTCAAGAATGTCAAGGCTGATGCCTTATCTCGTAGCTTGGGTCCGATATCACCTCCCGAACTGCCTTCCTCCATTCTTCAGCACCGGGTGGTCATGGCAGGGGTGTCCACAGAATTGGAGCGGGAGATTTGTCAGGCTCAGACTCTTGCTCCTCCGTCATTGCCTGATAGCCAGCTCTTTGTTCCTGTTCAGCACCGGTTGAGGGTGCTCCGGGAGTTCTACGATTCTGCTCTTACTGGGCATCCTGGAATCTCGGCTACTCGAAGAGCTATTGCTAGGCTGTTTTTGTGGTCCTCTATGGCCTCTGATGTCGCCATGTTTGTATCCTCTTGTGATACGTGTGCCCATGCTAAAGCTTCCCATAACCGGCCAGCCGGGGAATTGGTGCCATTGTCAATTCCGGATAGACCTTGGACTCATTTTTCCATGGACTTTATCACTGATCTCTCTCCTTCCAATGGCAAAGCTGTGGTCTGGGTGGTGGTTGACAGATTCAGTAAACAGGTGCATTTTGTAGCTTTGGCAGGTCTGCCTAATGCAGAAACACTATCTAAGTTGTTTGTTGAGCACATGGTGCAGTTACATGGCATGCCTCTGAGCATGGTTTCTGATAGAGGGGTACAATTTGTGTCCAAATTTTGAAGGGCTTTTTGTAAAAGGTTGGGTATTAGCTTGACTTTCTACTCGTCCTTCCATCCCGAGACCAACGTTCAGACAGAGAGGACCAATCAGTCACTTGATCAAATTTTGCGGTGTCTTGCCATGTCTCAGCAGGATGATTGGTGCTCTTTGTCGCCTGTGGCTGAGTTTGCATTTACTAATCGGATTAATCAGTCAACTGGCAACTCTCTATTCTTTTTAACTACGGTTTTCACCTCCATTTTGAATTTTCCAGGCTGGATTCCGGGTGTCCAGGGGCTGATTTGGCAATTCGTTTGGGGAAGGTGTGGAGGGAGGTCCAGAGGAACATTGGGGAGGCTCAGGGCAAGCATAAACATTTTGCTGACAAGCGACGGTCTTTAGGGCCAGTATTTCTAGTAGGAGATAAGGTATGGTAGACTACCAAAAACATATGGTTGAAGGTTCCTTTTGTTAAGCTGTGTCCCAAGTTTATTATCACTTACGAGATCATGGAGGTATTCAACCCAGTTGCCTTTCGCTTGCGCCTTCTTCTGTCACTTTGGATCCCCAATGTGTTCCATAAGTCCCTCCTGAAGTCATTTGTACCTTCCTCTGTTGGGTCACTATCCCTTCCGCCACCTGTCTCTATGGATGGTCAGACTGAGTATGAAGAGGAAAGGATTGTGGATTTTCGCATGGACCGCTGTTCATTTCAGTATTTGGTTCATTGGAGGGGTTACGGTCCTGAGGATTGATCATGGGTCCCGACGCGATCTGTCCATGCTGATCGCTTGGTTTGGGCCTTTCATGCTCATTATCTTGGGAAGCCTGGGGGTCCGTGGCCCCCACTTGAGAGGAGGGTACTGTCATGATCCAGGCTGGGTTTTGTGTCCTGTCTCTCTTTTCCGATCTGATCATGTCAAGGGTTAACTTTTCTCTGCCTCGTTCTGGTGCCAGGCTGGCTATTTCTCTTCACTGCAGGCAGTGTCAGTCATAGGTTCTTCTTACGGCATGAGTAGCTGACTCAGTGTATACCTTGATTTGTCCTTCTGCTGTTCCTGACTTTGCCCGTGTCTGTTTGTTCCCCTCTTCCCATCCCGACTCTGTGTTCCCCCTTTCATGTATTTGACTTGGCTTGGACCGTGACCTGCTGTTTGTCTCTTGTCTTTGGCATATCTTCTCCTGACCGGTACTGACCCATTTGGCTTGTTTCTGACTCTCTGTTTGTTTATTCCTTTGGTACTGTACTACAGACTAATATCGACCCGGTTTGTTTGACTATTCTGCTGCCACCTGGTGGTGGCCTTGCTGCTGCGCTGCAGGTCTGCTCTTGCTGTGTGTAGTCCTCCCTCCACTCTATTGCATTCTAGTGGAGCTTGCATCTACCTGCATAGCAGCAGCGTGACAAATGCTTTTAATGTTGTATATCAAAAGCAAATTACTACATTTAAGTATAAAATAAATGTAGGGTTAAATATAATTCATTGTAAGTTACTTTCATAGTCTTATTGAGTCAAAAATTGAATTGAAATTTCTTTCATTTTAATACTCTGTTAGCAAAAGTATCAATAGTGTGTAGATTACTAATTAATATGTCCTTTTCTTTTATTATTGATTAGAAAATGAAAATGTTCAAATTTGGTTCTGGGCCACATAACAGTCACAGACGTTATAGTGGTTATTGTTATACCTTGATAATGGATAAAGATTGTAAAACGGGAAAGCTGGAGGCTATTGCAGTAAATCAGAAATACAGTGTGATTGGAATTACTTAGACATGACTGAATGATTCACATAATAACTGGTCAGAATATACTAAGGGTATGTACAACAAATAAAAAATAAATAAATACAAAATGATACTTGCAGTTCACTTGAATGTGACTAGCCAGAACTAGTTGGGGGTGCTATAGAAGGAAAAATGTGTAAAAACAAATTAGATAAAAGATTTCTATACTTTAATGAATAAAAAGACTGCAGCTGCTCAATATCAATGTTGGAGTAAAAGCAAAAGAGAAAATAAAAGGAAAAGCTGCCTCTAGCAATAAAGTTGCTGCTATATTTTACATACCAGTAAGTGCTGAGATCTGCAACTGATAGTTGTTCAGGGCAAAATTAATCATTGCACTACATTTTTGTAGATTTCTGCATTGTTTTTGAGTTAGCAATAGAGTATAGTGCAGGGCTAATCAATGTTTATGACAACCTGTCAAATACCCGTTTCCCTGTACAAAGAAATGTATATCAGACATAAATTGGTGATGCCTCTCAGAGAAAGTGACAGCTTTACTATAAATTTCTAGTTATTGTGATTAGTATTATTTAATATTTTACAAATTGGTGAAATTTTTATTATCGTTTTAGGATTTTAATTTTAATGCCTCAGTGATTGTGTTCTAAACTGGTCAATTTTGCTTACAGGGCTTTATTTGTGACTTACCATATATACTCGTGTATAAGCTGAGATTTTCAGCCCATTTTTTGGGGCTGAAAGTCCCCCTCTCGGCTTATACACTAGTCATATACCGGGGGGTCGGTGGGGGAGGGGGATCGGGTGTTTCAGAGATCATACTCACCCCCTCCTGGCTCTTCTCTGCAGCCCCCCTGCTTGCTCCATGTTCTCAGCGCCCCTGCTCTTCCTGCTTCAGCGGTCACATGGTACCGCTCATTAAACTCATGAATATGTGCATATTTATGACTTTAATGAGTGGTACCACGTGACCACTGAAGCAGGAAGAGCAGCAGCACCGAGAACATGGAACAAGCAGGGGCTGCGCTGCAGAGACGAGCGCCAGGAGGGGATGAGCATGAATGGGGGGAGCCATATTCAGCTGTTCCAGAGCCGGCAGTGCTGATGAGCAGTGGGCAGCAGGAGGTAAGTATACAGTTTTTTTTTGTATTGTAATGGAGGCAGCAGCAGCAACATGATGGGGCCACTCACTGTCCTCATTATCTGGGGCCACACACTGTGCAGCAAAACTGGGGCCACTCACTGTGCAGCATTATCTGGGGCCACTCACTATCCTCATTATCTAGGGCCACACACTGTGCAGCAAAACTGGAGGCACTCACTGTGCAGCATTATCTAGGGCCACTCACTGTGCAGCGAAACTGGGGCCACTCACTGTGCAGCAAAACTGGGGCCACTCACTGTGCATCCTAGACTTATATGCGAGTCAATACGTTTTTCCAGTTTTTTGCGACAAAATTAGGGGGGTCGGCTTATACACGAATCAGCTTACGTATACACAAGTATATACGGTAATTACTTTTGAGGCACTATTTCTAGTTAAAAGTGTATTCACACACACACACACACAATGCCTAGGGCAAAACCAAGTGTGAATAGTCTCCGTAAAATCCCTGGTAATGAAATGCTTCTCTATTTACGGGCTGCACAATTTAGTTGTTAAAGTGGCAATCTAGTAGAATTGAATTAATGAATAGCAAGAAAACTCAATGTCCATGGCATACACCACACAGTAAAAAAGATACACTAGTTGAGGAAATTATGGTAACTCACATACATATGTAAAGGGTAGTAAGGCCACGTTCACTCGTTTAGTATTTGGTCCGTATTTTACATCAGAATTCGTAAACACAAGAGAGTGGGAGAAAAATGCGCTGGTGTTTCTATTATACTTTTCCGCTTAGGCCGGGATCACTAATGCGAGGAATACGGCCGAGTCTTGCATCTTAATACTCGCCACTGCCGCCAGCACTCGGATCGGAGCATGCGGCTGCATAGTAATACGTGGAGGCGCACACTCCACTCCCGAGTGCCGGCGGCAGTGCCTGGTATTAACATGCGAGACTCGGCCATATTCCTCGCTTGTGTAGTCCTGGCCTTAGGCTACGTCCCCATGATCAGGATGTAGCAGTGTTTTGGATGCAGCGTATTTTCACTGCGTCTAAAATGCTGCATTTTATTCACGCAGGTAAATCTGTATGTGTTCACTGAACAATGCGGATTTACCACATCCAATATATTGTATTGTGGAAATTTCTGTTGCATAGACTAGCGTCTTCAGAACAGAAATTGACAAACTGTGGCTCGTAATCCTGCACTGTGGGTGAGTTTACACAGCATCAAATAGAAGCACAGTGGGCATGGGATTTATGCAAACCCCATCCACTGTGCTTCTAATGCAGAACACATTGTTTTCGACGTAGCGCAGGTGAGCCAAGTCCAAAACGCTGCTATTCAGGATTATGAGCACATACCCTATTTGTTCCACTCTTGATTTTGGCTTATAAATACTGATGTAAAATAATGACCACATAATGAACATGTGAACGTGACCTAAAAGATTTTGCTAGAGGTGTTTTTCCCATGCCTACATTGATGACCCACTAGTATCTGAAAAGATGTTTAAATGTTTTAGAACATAATGGCAATAAATCTATAGTGTGCCCCTAAAATCTGGACGTATCGGCATAATACATATTTTCAGGAAATGAAATGTATTATTTTATTAACAACATTTTGTTAAATTGGAATATTAAATAACTTTTTCAATATAATTTCCATCATTTTGTGATGCAACGGTTACTACGCTTTGCAAAATTCTATTATAGTTTATCAAATTAATTAAAATTATAGTTCATGAGAATTCTTATTCCTCCAGACATTAGGGACACCCTAATCCACAGAGAATTGACTTTGGGTTAAATTTTTCAAGGATCACAAAAGGAAAATGTTCAGCATCATTTCACACACTGCTGAAGACTCAGAGAGCGAGCTAATGATATCAGGGCTACCACCTAGGTTTCACCATAATGCCCTGCAGCTTTCACATCACAGGGTCTATCAGCCAATCAAAGAGGCTATGGCTAGGTTCACATTTGCATTTGATTCCGCAGCGTATCATCCGCATTCCCAAAACGCATGCAAGCAAATGCATGTTTACACAGCGTTTTTTATTCACATCATCTTACGCATGACGCAAAAAAAACTGCGTTTACAAGCATGTGTATGCATTTTTGCATGCATTTGCATTTTTTATGCTCGTGCATTAAAAATTTCCAATTTTTTCCATTAGCTTTTCCTTGACATGAGACACCCAGTAGGCGTATCTCATGGGATTTATATATATATATATATATATATATATAGACACACTGCACTGAGGAAATCCTCGTCTTTGGCTGCTGTATCTAGCTGCAAGATGGATCTTGACCTGGACAGCTTCCTAGAAGATCTGGATTTACAATTGAAGTTGGCTGCTGCCTTTGCTTTTGCTTGTCAAGAACACAGAAGAGAAAGACTGAGAAGACGTTGTCATCGCTATTGGCAACACCCCATTCTTGAACTCCGATAAAGCCATAGAGCCTACCACTCTTTGTACAGCGAGCTGCAGCAAAACCCAGAGAAGTTTTTTAACTTCACGAGGATGTCGCAATAGAGCTTCCATGACTTGCTGCTACGTGTCCAAAGATCCATCGCCAGGCAGGACACACAGCTCCGTCGAGCAATTCCTGCTGAGGAACGTCTCTTGGTCACCCTGAAGTACTTAGTGTTGAAAAAGAAACTCCTTTCACAAATAACCATATAACCTTATCTCTACCCTCTCTGTAACCCTATCCCTAACCGTATACCTAATTCTATCCCTAACCCTGAGCAGTGTACTGATTTTTGTTTTTCATTTTCTTTTCTGCAGACTCCTGTCTACTGGAGAGACATTGTCATCGTTACATTTCCATTTCCAGATTGGGGTATCCACCCTTTCTGGGATTATTGTAGACACTTCTCATGCTTTAGTTGGCATTCTGTAGGAAGAATTCCTCCCCCAACCCACAAGTGAACTCTGGATTGAAAATGCTTCCAAATTTCAGGAAATTTGCAATTTTCCTAACTGTGTGGGGGCTGTGGCAAACACATTAGGATTATGAATCCAGCTGGAAGTGGAACAGAGTACTTCAAATCTAAAAAATATTTTTCCATTGTCCTAATGACTATTGCAGATGCCGATTGTAGATTTGTTGCCATGGACGTTGGCTCATTTGGATGAGGCAATGACTCGCAGACGTTGAAAAATTCAGACATGGGCCAACGTCTGTATGGGAATGATTTTAATTTTCCACCATCATGAACATTGCCCAACACTAATGGACCGCCAATGCCATTTGTTGTTGGTGATGAGGCTTTCAAATGTGTGCCAACCTCATTAAACCATACTCTAGTCGAAACTTAAATCACACAAAAAAAATTTTCAACTACAGACTGACAAGGGCACGAAGAACCGTGGAGTGTGCATTTGGATTGCTGGTATTGAAATGGCGCATTTTGTGCACATCCATTAATCTAATAATTGACAGTATTGATGAGGTTGTGAAAGCATGTGTTGTTCTGCACAACTACATCATTGTAAAAGAGCGACCAAGCTTACAACCTGAGGAACCTGTTACATTGCATGATTACCAATTTCACTTTCTGGGAACCACAGTGGAAGTTGCCCAAATGAGGGATAAGTTTGTTGCTTACTTTGTTTCAGATAATGGACATGTGGTATGGCAAGACGAAATGATTTAAGACGCTAAGTTAAATGTACCTGTTATGTTTAAAACATACCTGTAATGTCAAATATTAAATACCTGTTTTGGTTAAATGTACCTGTGATGTTAACATGTACATGTAATGTAAATTTTACCCCTAATGTTTGCTGAGTTTAATATAAACTACCTTCCCTAAAAAAAAAGTGTGTTTGTGTCGTACCTTACCTCAAAAATCAAGTGTGTTTGTGTCATCGTCGGCGCATAAAGATAAAAAAACCCACAAGATATAGTGCTAACAAAATACAACTTTTATTTTCAACAATTTTTCAACTTTTAATTTCAGCACTTTTTAAAAAAAAAATGGTTAAGGTTCAGATGATTTGTTTTTCTTTGGGGTTTACGTGAGGGTGAAATGGGGAGGACCTTGGGGGTGTGGAGCTGTGAGGATTGGGTAGTAGTTGATGAGGAAGGGGTTAAGGGCCTGTCACACTAAGCGATATCGCTAGCAATATCACTATAACGTCACTGGTTTTTGTGACGTTATAGCGATATTGCTAGCGATATCGCTATGTCTGATACTTACCTCCGACCGCTCCCCCGCTGGTTATCGCTGATCGCGCGAGAACGTCCTGGGCCGTTTCTCGTCATCAGCTTCCTGCTTGGCTTCCTGCTGTGGAGACGAGCGACGCGTGGACGCGGGCGGGAGGACGTCAGGATCACCTCGTCTGACAGGTAAGTAGCGACCCCCGACTCCTGCGATGTCGCTGGTGAGATCTGCCTGTGTGGCAGCTCACTAGCGACCACTTAGCGATGCACCAGCGATCCTGACCGTGTTATATCGCTGGTCGGGATCGCTGGTGCATCGCTAAGTGTGACAGTACCTTTACAGGGGAAGGGTCTACAGAGGAAGGGGCAACAAATTGAAGGATTGGATCAGGGATGGCAGTGGAGACATTGGGGACAGATGACAAAGTGGAATCATGGGAATTTTTAGACAAACTGGAAGGAACAGACAGAGACACAAGGGAAGGTAGTGACAAACTGGTAGGTGAGGGTGGAGGTGGTGGGCTCAAGGTGGGAATATTTTTTTGGCTCCTGGTTTTAGTCCTGATGTCACGATTTTTTTTTTTGGACCTCGCTTTTTTTTGGCCGAGTGGGAGTGCTGGGCTCTGTAGCAGTCATCTGGCATGGTGCTGGACTGGGCCACATTGTGCATACTGCTGACTGCAGGGGTGCTGTAGTGGGCAGGGGTGCTGGAATGGGCAGGGATGCTGTAGCGGGCAGGGGTGGTGGATTGGGCAGCATCGTTGATCCTGCTGGCTGCATGGGTGCTGAACTCTGGAGCATGGTGGATGCTGCCGGCTGCAGGATTGAAGCATTTGGCAGCGTGGTCGCTCAGTGAACTGGAGGCGGTGGTGGTGGCGGATGTTTCGGTGCTGTGGGAGCTGGATAGTAGATTGTCTGCTGGTAGTATCCTCTGGTCTGTTGATTGTAGGATTGTGACTGCTGCTGCTGTAATGTGTGGCTGTAAGCAACCTGGCTGGCCTGCATGACGTTCAGCTGGAGTTGAGGCGTAAGGTTTTCCGACACGCTCCCCTCAAATGCAGAAAAAAAAATGTTGCGCCGGTCTATTAAGGTCGGCTTCCAGGCGGTCAAGGCGATTGTTGACTTCCTTGAACCCACTGTTGACTCTGTCAGCAATCAACCTAATCCCATCCTGGAAGTTTGAGCTTAATTGCAGAAACTCGGGCATGCCTGACCTCTCCCAGGCCCTCTACCGCTGACGAGAAGACCCAGCAAAAGCAGAGGCAGAGGGCTGGGAGAGAGGAAAACCTGATGGACCAGATGCCTCTTCCCCAGCCTGGGAAGCCTGCAAGGTTGCTCCATCGCTGTTGGATGACTGGGACTGCATCTCTTCAGTGGCTGGTAGATATGGGGCCGCTTCAACCGAGGATGATCCGGGTTGTGTGGTGCTGCACCAGGTTCTGTCTGGAAAAGAGAAAAACATTAGTGCAAAAGTCAAGGTTGTGTTGTGCTGCTCTTGGTTCTGTATGTGGAAAAAAAACAAACATTAGTAAAAAGAAAAAAAAAAAATATATATATATACTTACGTTCGCTGAGCAAGAGCAGGCCTCAGAAAGGCAACCTCCCGGTGGTACTTGTATTTGCTGAACCTTGCAGCAGAACCACTTCGAAACCGAAGCTCCTCTCTCATGTCCTTGTTGAGGTGGTCTACCATTGAGCACCAACGGATTTTGATTCGCTTCACTGTGAAGGGGAGAAAAAAAATATTAGAAAACAATGCACATCCATACACAGGTTAACTGCCGGTTCAGACCACATTGCAATACTTACCAAAATCAGTTCTGGCTCGCGGCGTGGTATAGTCCCAACCAGGGAGCAGCGATGTTGCCACTTCTCCCCAGAGCCGTCAAATCATCACATTGTCGGAGTGCTGATGGTCTCGGGTGTCCCACAATGGTACTCACTCTTGCACAAGATGAATAAGTTGCTCATTGTCCATGTCAAGTGTGGCTTCTTCCCGTTGTGAAACCTATAGATGAAATAGAAAAAAAGAATTTTAGGTAAAACTGAAAAAAAATTGTATTACAACTCTGATGAAAGGAATACTTACACCCCATCTTTCCTCCTGAGACACATGAGCCCGACGACCCTGGGAAGAATCCTCTCCACTGGACTGCTCCTGCTCTTCATCACTGCCAGGTACCTGTAAAGAAATTAAATGATTTAACACATGTGTAGTATTGCCAGTCAATACATACCAAGCAGTATAGCAAATGTGATTACATAATCTTTGTCCGGTCCACCCTGGGAAGAAGTCTGTTCTTCAATTGAGGACATTTTGAAAAGCAGGCAGCAGTCAAGTGAAACACTACAGAAAAGAACAGAAGAAAAATTAAACTTGTAAAGATCCAAAAACAATGTAGACCAAAAAAAAAGGACATCAACACTTACATTACAGGCAGTAGTCCAACACCACAGCAGTTAGCACAGGCCAGGGACAGACGGCAGCAACAGGAGACGAAATGGAGAAAATCGCTGCACCAGAAGACACCCACTGCGCCAGAGTGAATCGGCCATTCTACAAGGAACAGAAAAAGCATTCAGAGAGACAGACATTTCCAAAGTTTCTATACTTACATAGGCAGTGTTGTCCTCACCACGACAGAAAGCAGCACCAGGGGACGAAATGGAGAAAACCGCTGCACCAGGAGATACCCCCTGCGCCAGAGAGAATCAGCCAGTCTACAAGGAACAGAAAAAGCATTCAGAGAGACAGACATTTCCAAAGTTTATATACTTACATAGACAGTGTTGTCCTCACCACGACTGAAAGCAGCACCAGGAGACGAACTGGAGAAACCCGCTGCACCAGGAGCCAACCAGAAGCCAACCACTGTACCAGGCCACTCGACATGTCTAAAAGTAAACAGAAAAAAAATTTAGTACAAACAGCAGTGAGAGAGGATGACATTTTCTTAGGTTCTATACTTACATAGCCAATGTTGTGGTACCGTCCAGAGTCCAGAGATTTATGGCCTTACTGTGTCCACACTTCCTTTTATAGAGCTCCCATTTATCAGGTGGTTGAATCACTTCCTGGACCAACTCATTTAAAAAACGCATGCATATAGAACGCATGTGCATACGCATGTCCTTGCATATGCATGCGTTCCCATAGACAGTAATGCGTTTATTTGATGCACTCATCTGCATGTGCATGAATGCGCAAAATTTACAGATTTTTGCCGCTTCCAAAAATCCAACATGATGCGTTCACCGGACCCTGCCGCACACCGAAAAACAACGCATGCGTATGCTGACGCATGCAAACTGATGCAAATGCATGCCCCTGCACACCATGTTAAAGATAGGGAAACATGACCCATACGGATTGCTGTGGATGAAACGCTGCACAAACAGACGCAAATGTGAAACCAGACTATCACAGCCAGTATAACAGATGATGGCCACACAGCTTCATTTTAGTAATTTAAAGGTTCGGGTATGTGCACATGGTGCAGATTTTACTGCGGATCTGCAGCAGATTTGCCTCTGCAGATCCGCTGCAGATCCACAGGCATTGTACAGTACAATGCAATTCAATGGGTTATCCAAACCGGAGTGCACATGTTGCGGATTTTTCCGCGCGGATTTGCTGCGGTTTTAAATCCGCAGCATGTCAATTCTTTCTGCGGATTCCACTGCGGTTTGACACCTGTTCCATTGTCCAGGTGTCAAACCGCAGGGGAAAACTGCTGGCAAATCCGCAGGAAAACCGCAGGTCACTTTACCTGTGGTTTTACCTGCAAATCAGCACGGAAAAATCCGCAGGTGAATCCTCACTGTGTGCACTCACCCTAAGGGTCCCGTCACAAACAGCGATCTCGCTAGTGAGATCGCTGATTTTGTGATGCCACAGCGATATCGCCAGCGAGATCGGTGTGTGTGACGGGCGGCCTGGGCCGTTTTTCCATCGCTGGTCTCCCACTGCCCAGCACGCATCGCTGCATGTGGCAGTGAGAGACCAGCGATCATCGATGCTGGACGCTGGTTTCTAATGTAAACGTCGAGTATCCAGGAGCCGGGACTCCTGGATACCCACTGTTTACCTTGGAAACCGGCGTACACGCTGGTTTTCAAGGTAAACAGCGGGTATCCAGGAGTCGCGTGGGTCCTAGGCGTATAGTGAACATCTCTATATATAAAAGTTAATGTATGTATGTATGTGTTTGTGTGTGTGTATCACCAACCAATCACGAAGCATCTTTCATTTTACCAGAGCTGTTCAAAAGAAGCTGAGCTGTGATTGGTTGCTATGAGCACCAGTTTTCCTTGCAACCAATCACTAAGGCTGGGTACAGACTAGTGCATTTTACATGCAGCGCATGGCGCCGCTAAGCCCCGCCCCCTGCCTGCCCCGTCCGGTCATTTCCTCCTACTATCGCACACTGCTGCATGCCATCTGCGCACCCTATCTTTAGCATAGGTTGCGCAGAACTGCGCTAGTAGGAGTTTTACGTGCGCTGTGCACTTTTGAAGGTGCGCTGGTGTGCGCTGAATGCACCATGTTGCATTTTGGCATGCTCGGCGCACCTTTAAAAAAGTGCGCAGTGCACGCAAAAATCCTATTAGCGCATGGCCAGTGCACGGTCTGCGCACCCTATGCTAAAGATAGGGTGCGCAGATCGCATGCAGCCGTGCACGATAGTAGGAGGAAAGGACCAGACGGGGCGGGCAGGGGGCGGGGCTTAGCGGTGCCGTGCGCTGCCTGACAGAAATGAATCCCCACCTCCCTGCCCATATCCCCATCACACATCCTCCATCCCATAGGCACATGTCCTTCTTAAAGGGATCATTGATATGGAGCAAATCCATCCAGGGCTTTGGTTTTGACCCGAGGCCTCTCTTAAGGGGATCCCTGGTATGGAAGTTAGGACCGTTCCACTCAGCTCTGTGGTTCTGACCCCAGGGTCTCTTAAAGGGATCATTGGTATGGAAGTTAGGGCAAATCCTCTCTGCGCTTTGGTACTGACCCCAGGCTTTCTTAAAGGGATCTCCATTATGGAAGTCAGGGCAAATCCATCCAGTGCTTTGGTTCTGACCCCAGGGTTCTATTAAAGGGATCATTGGTATGCAAGTCACGGCAAATCCACTTAGCGCTCTGGTTCTGATCCCAGTCTCTCATAAATGGATCCCTGGTATGGAAGTGAGGGCAAATCCACTCTGCGCTTTGGTACTGACCCCAGGCCTCTCTTAAAGGGATCTTCGGTATGGAAGTTAGGGTAAATCCCTCAGCGCTCTGATTCTCACCTCAGGCTTCTAATAAAAGGATCATTGGTATGGAAGTCAGGACAAATCCACTCAGCGCTCTGGTTCTGGATCCCCGGTATGGAAGTTAGGACCGTTCCAATCAGCGCTCTGGTTCTGACCCCAGGCTGACGGGATGATGTGGGATATTAGGGGTAGTAGTCCGGTGGCTCTGGCTGATGGGATGATGTGGGATTTTAGGGGGAGTAGTCCGGTGGCTCTGGCTGACGGGATGATGTGGGATATTAGTGGTAGTAGTCCGGTGGCTCTGGCTGACGGGATGATGTGGGGTATTAGTGGTAGTAGTCCGATGGCTCTGGCTGATGGGATGATGTGGGATATTAGGGGGAGTAGTCCGGCGTCTGTGACGGGATGATGTGGGATATTAGTGGTAGTTGTCTGGTGGCCCTGGCTGACGAGATGATGTGGGATATTAGGGGTAGTAGTCCAGTGGCTCTGACGGGATGATGTGCAATATTAGGGGTAGTAGTCCGGTGGCTCTGGGTGATGGGATAATGTGGGATATTAGGGGTAGTAGTCCGGGGGCTCTGGCTGACGGGATGATGTGGGATATTATAGTGAATGTGGCTATGCAGAATGGGCGGGGCTCTACACTCAGCTATATATGTATATAGATATAATCATTATAATTTGTTATAACTAACCGTAGTTACTATGCCCGGGCAGCGCCGGGCTCTTCAGCTAGTTGTAAATAAAAAAAACAATTATGAAATTGCACTTTTCTGCACACTTGGAATTTTTTCCCACTTTGTAGTGCATTAAATGATAAAATGAATGGTGTCATTCAAAGTACAACTCATCCTGCAAAAAAAACCAAGCCCTCACATGGCTACGTAGATGGAGAAATGAAAAAGTTATGGCTCTTGGAAAAACAGGAGGAAAAAATGAAAGCGAAAAAATGGAAAATCGCCTGGTTTTGAATGGGTTAAAGACATAAGTAAAATCACCATGATCTAGAAATTTAAACACAACTATCTATCTCACAAAATGGGCTGTAGCCATTTTTGCACCAGATGCAGTAGGTCAAACATTTGGGATCGAGGCGGTTTATCCCCATATTATGCCCAGTGGTGAACCCTTTGTGCTCTCACTGGCAGTCATTCCTGCACATGCCAGAATTTCATTTTTAACTTTGCATACTCCTGCACATCCTGTAATGCCAAATTATAATAGGCCTTCTGGGGCTTACCAATCAAATAGGGGGCCAGCACAGTCAAAAATGCCTCCACATTATCACCCGGGATCATTTTCTGCGTTGCTCGTCTTACCCTCTTCTGGACGTACGTGTGATCACCTGGACTTGGGGGAGGGATTGTCAGCCTTCCACGAACCGCCTCTGTAAGCAAGTCAATCTGCTGCTGGTGTTGCTGCTGCTGCTTGACTTTGTTGTATAAGCAACCTACTGGTCTCTTGTGCCATCTGTTGCTGGTGTTGTAGTTGATGTTGCTGCTGTAATTGCTGCTGGTGTTGTAGTTGCTGTTGCTGCTGTGCTTGTAGCAGATATTTGAGCAGGTCCTCCATCTTGCCTGACATCTATGCTGGCTTGTGGCCATCACACGTGTTCACTGGGAATGCTGCCCGCACTTCTAACACCACCTGTAGTAGAGCAGCTCAATCGACTGGACACAGAGGTATAACCAGAACACTGTCTCTTTAAGAAAAAGTATGATTTATTGAAAACAGCATAAACCAAGCTGGGAAAATAAACACTGCCCTCTGGGAAAAATAGCAAAACAAAAAGAAACAGTCCTTTTCCTAGTGGGGATCAGCCTGCTCACCAGTAGCAATGTCCACGGTTCACGTTTAGCACACACCTTCCTAGAGTGCTACCTCTCCAGGCACACACTGAACACTGAAAGCTCAGCCCATCAACCATTTAAGCCCGGACCATGTGACTTATCCATCATGTGACTGATCCCATGATCCTGATATCACACAGGTCCTGTTACGACTCTGCAGGTGCAGATACGATGGACATCCTCCCACCCGCTTTATGAATGTCCACTAAAACCAGCCCATAACATAACTTTCATTTAATCCTCCCAACACGTAGTGTGTTGGAGGAACCTACTCTGGTTTTACATCACTGACGTCATCATGCATCCCCTCCATCACTTCACCAGTGTCTTTGTAACGATATATGTTAGAAAATTAGGGCCTCATACACATCCTGTAATAATTATGAAGGAGGGCATCATACACACCCCGAAAAATGAAGTCCAAGGGTGACATGATGACCTTCTTAAAATTCTGAATGGGGCCTCCTGATCACCCTATGAATTTTTTTTAGTTTTTGCACGTCAAAGAGGTATCACGGAGGTTACTGGTACAGCTGGCTAGGTACACGTTCGTCTTCTTCAAATACTTTTCCCTCCTTGTCAGACTATTGCGCACATCAGGGTCTGGGCGCTAGAATGGTCTAATGAACCTGTCCCAGACCTTTGATAGTTTTTTCCTGCCTCTGTTGGACCTGGTGTGTATCTCCCTCATCTATCTTCCTTTGTTTCATAAGGATATATGACCTCTGCCTCCAGAGTTATCAGATGGGAATTTTTTTTGCCAATTGTTCGACTAGGACCTTCTGGTTTTGTAACATTTTGCTAGTCCTCTCCACTGCAGGAAGGAGAGAAAAGTTGAGAAGGGTGAACAACCAGTAATCAGTGTTGGCCAAAAAGGTAGCAGGCCATAAAGTCAGAAATATCTGCCAGACTCCCAACACACAAAACATCCCTGTCCTCAACAGGAGGATGACTCTCCATCTCCTCCTCTTCAGCCCATACATGCTGAACAGACAGAATGAAGCTGGTGTGGTAGTACCCTCTGTAGTGCAGGCAACCATCTCCTGTTCCTCTTCCTAAGCTTCCTCCTCAGTATCACCCAACCCATGCTGAGAGGTTGAGATTAGGCTGGGCACAGTGGTATCACCCTGTGTACTTTCTTCCTCCTTCTCCACCTGATCCTCTTTAATTCTGAGCAAAAGTGGGATGGTTATGTTGATTATGGCATCATCGCTACTCACCATCTTTGCTGATTCCTCAAAGTTTTGTAGAACCTCACAGATGTCATACATCCATACCTTCCTCGTCGGTTGTTATTAATGACGAGCGAGTATACTCGTTGCTCGGGTTTTTTCCGAGCATGCTCGGGTGTCGTCCGAGTATTTTGGCGTGCTGGGAGATTTAGTTTGTGTCAACGCAGCTGCATGATTTGCAGCTTGCTGGACAGGCTGAATACATGTGAAGAATGCCTGTTTGTTAGGGAAAACCTGAGCAATGACTATACTCGCTCATCAATAGTTATGTATGGAAGCTGAACGGAATACAAACAGGCATATTGTAGCTGGTATTCAACTACTGCCATCTGCTTCTCACAAAGCCTTGCCAACACTTATAATGTGTAGTTCCAGTGCATGGTCATGTTGCACATCAGTCAGTAATCTGGCACTTTCAAGTGTTGCTGCAGCACTACCACACTGGCGGCAGCTGTGGCTGACTTGGGAAATTGGTGCAAATCTGGGTAGACTTTCAGGAACCACTGAACCACTAAGTTGAGCACGTGGGCAAGGTATGGTACGTGTACGAGCTTGACAAGCTTCGGAGCTGCCACAAGTTTATGGCCGTATCACACACGACCAATTCTGGTTCAAGGTTCAGCAGCAAGAGCCACAGTTCTGTCTGGTCTCATACCTTTTAACAACTCTGCAGTGGTATGCTGTTTGTCACTTAAACAAATTTGTTGCAGCAGAGCCTGTTTCTGCTTCACAGAGGCAGTGCTGCAGTGGTCCCAGCTTGCGACCGATATGGACGATTTGGAGTTGGAGGAGTTGGGGGTGATGGCACTGGTGTGGGAGGTGGTGGAAACCCTGATGAAATTAGGGCCCGCAATCCTTTGTGTTGGTAGCATGTGCGCCATCTCAGCATAAGACCAGGGTTCATTCTTTGTGCTGTCAAGGCAATATAGCTTGCCTGGTTGTTAAGTGGACCTTGCCAGTAACTACTTTGATCATGACACAGGTGATGTAATTGGACACGTGCTGGTGTAATGCGGGGAAGGCACATCAGGAAAAATAGTGGCGGCTGGGGACCGAGTACCGAAGGATGGCCCCTCCATGAAGTTGCGGCAAGCCTCAGCATCCACAAGCCTAAACATCAACATTTCCAGGGCAAGCTGGGTGGGTGGGCATTTTCTTTTGCATTCCAAGGCCTGGGGCAGAGACAGATTAATGCTGTGCAGGGACTAGGAATTTCACTTGATTGCTGATGGTGCTTGTGAATGTGCAATGACAGGAGCGGGGCTGGAGGCATCCACGCCTGTGTCCTGGACAGGAGATTAGCAAGCCCATAGCACGGGGGAAGAGGCAGTGGTGTCACCACAGACATTGATTGTGGACTTAGGCATTCGACCCACCTAGTCGGGTGCTTTCTTTGATGACATGTGCTTGAGCATGCTGGTGGTAGTCAGGCTGGTAAAGTCGGGCCCCTTCTGATTTTGGTATGGTGCAGGTTGCAAATGACCATTCTTTTATTGTACACATTTTCTTTAAAAAAGTTCCATAATGGGGAACAAATAACATTTAGCCTGGGAACTTGCTGCGTGTGGATGCTCTGGGGAACAGTTGCCCACTTTGTCCCTCTGGCCACCCCACTGTCTATTTCTGCCGGTTGTGGTGTTGTGGATCCCTTCTCCTCTGTGCTGCTGGCTTTGCTCTGCATGGCACCTTCTCAGGTTACGTCAGTGAATTCATCGTCCACCACCTTGTCTTCCACTTCCACACTCTGGTCCTCCTGACTTGTTGACTTAACAGCATCATTTGTTGGCAACTGTGTCTCATTATCATCTACCTCTTGAGACACTAATTGCTGTTCACCACCATCATCTTCTTCTGACGGTGGCTTCTCAAATATTTGGGCATCACTGGAGACAAGCTCCTCATGTCTCTCTTGAAACGTGCAGGGAGAGAGGTCAGAATCAATAGATAGAAATTTAAAGAATTCCTTGGAGTATCTGAGTGTGGGATCACTTGTTTCCTGGGACTTCCCATGGTGTGAAGAAGGAGCATCAGTTTGAAGATTAAGTGGTCAAAACCTCTTGGCTAGTGAGACTGGACCATGTGGAAGACAGTGTGGTGCTGGGAAACATATTGGAAACATTATCTGCCATCCAACCGAGCACTATTTTGGTTTCAAGAATGGTGTCATGCAGCCCCTTCAAAGTGGGACATGAATCTAGGTTTCGTGGATGAGCATGCTTGTTTGTGCTCCCATAGCAGGCACAATTTCACTAGGCCCATGGCCTCGGCCTCTGTACACCATCAGCGGCGCATCCACTTCTCAGTTCCTTACCCCATGCCTTGTTCATTTTAAATTAGATATATATGTCTGCAAACTTTCTGGCATTAATAGGGAAAAGTAGGGCAGCACAGTGGCTCAGTGGTTAGCACTGCAGCCTTGCAGCGCTGGAGTCCTCAGTTCAAATCCCACCAAGGACAACATCTGCAAATAGTTTGTATGTATGTTCTTCCCGTGTTTGCGTGGGTTTCCTCTGGGTTCTCTGGTTTCCTCTCACATTCCAAAGTCATATTGATAGGGAATTTAGATTGTGCGCCTCACTGGGGAGAGCAGTGATAATATGTGCAAACTGTAAAGCGCTGCGGAATATGTTGGCACTATATAAATGAAAGATTATTATTTTTATAAAAGAAAATATTTAGCTTTGACAAGGACTGGAGTATTAATGGTTCAGCAACAGCCATACACAAGTACTACAATAGCAATATTAAATCCTACTGGATCACCCCCAGGGCAGTGGGATACTTAGTACCGGGCCGGTGTCTTAAAGGGATAGGTCGCGGTGGCAGTGACCCGGTCCATGGCCCTGGGTGTCCATGTAAAATAGGTGGAATGGAATAAAGTTTATTTGTAGATAATTCGTGACGCCACCTGTGGTACTCGGCAAGGAAGGTGTTAAGCCGATGCTGCGGTGCAGATCCTCTGGGACAGATTTTGGGGGACAGCAAAGATGTAATAGCTCTCCACATGTAGACATGTAGTCCCAGGGCAGTAGTAATAGGTGTTGAGGTAGATGGTGTAGTGTTAGGCACAGAGATGTAGCAGTGCTGAAGGGGTTGCAGGAAGGATTCAAAGAACAGTTTCTTTTACCTTTACTGAAGGTACAGTCCAAGATTCAGATCACAGATGGTACAGGAATTGGTCGGCCTGGAAGCAACTTGGGAATCTCTCTATTCAGATGGGTTGTGTAGTCTTCTTTCTAGCGCTTATCTGAAGTACTTGCAGTTCTGAATTACACTCAAGTTTCTCCTTCTTGCTCTCACTTAGAACTCCACTCGTATGGCAGGCAGCTGTAGCCGTCTCTTTCTGGCTCACACGCGTTGCTGCTGTGACTCCGAGTCTTAGGTGGGAACAGAGCATTTACAGCCTCTTGTTCCTCCAGTTTCTGCTGTGGGACCTTTAGTATCCGCACAACCTCAGATGCCGGGGTCCGGTCAATGCGCTTCAGCTGGGAGAGAGCTGGACTGCAGCTCAATCCATCCCAGCTCGTCTCTCCATGTCTACACTTCCCCCTCTTTGCACGATCTGACTAACTTCCCTTTCCTGGCCACAGAGAGCAGCTCTTCAGCAGTTTGGTTCAGAGCTCCCTCTGCTGGCCTGGAGCAGGAACTGTGCTGTGTGCTGGATTTACCTGATAGAGAGATGTTTCATTGCTTCCAAGCATGACATCACACTCCCTAGGAGGGAGGTAATGCGTGTGGCGACCGTACTCCTGGGGGCGCCACACTACCTAGATGGCTCTAATCTTAAACTTTCCCTCCATTTAATTCAGGTAACAGCGGTTTTACTACAAAAAGGAGAATGTTAAGTCCTTACAAGGACTGTTGTTTTAATGGTGCAGCTGCGGCAGTATACAATAGAAATGAGCGAACATGCTCTGTGATACTCGGTTATAATGGTGCTCAGATATACTCGTTACTCGGTGAGCAATTGGCCGTGCTCAATGTTAAACTTGAATCCTCGCCCTGTATCTTTGCAAGCAGGGATTGCCTGTGAGTCACGGTAATGTTGTAGCCATCTTTCTTATGGCAGTACTGTGATTGGCTGGCCATCTGACATTATCAGGGATTATAAAAAGACAGGTTCCACCTGCCTCGGCACACTGATTCCATTGCACAGCTCTGTTACACTTCGCATTTGAAGGAGAGAATACTGGTCTAGGCCTGTGTGCACAGTATAACGAATCAGCCATCCATTATAAGTTTATGCTTCGAACATACAACACTGCCCTTCACCTCTCAAAACAAACCGATTTCAACACCCTCATCACCTCACTGTCCAATAACCCTAAACGTCTCTTTGACACTTTTCATTCTCTACTCAACCCAAGAGTACAGGCCCCAACCAGGGAGCTTCGAGCTGACGATCTGGCCAATTACTTCAAAGAAAAAATTGACCAGATCCGACAGGAAATTATCTCCCAATCACCTCATACCATGCACTGCCCTCCCTCCTCCACTGCATCTAGCTCACTCTCTGATTTTGAACCAGTCACAGAAGAAGTAAGCAGGCTCATTGCATCTTTTCGCCCAACCACTTGCACCAATGACCCATTTCCGTCACATCTCCAGTCCCTTTCCCCTGCTGTCACCCCTCACCTAACTAAAATATTTAACCTCTCTCTCTCTTCTGGTATCTTTCCCTCCTCATTTAAGCATGCCATCATACATCCACTACTTAAAAAACCATCCCTCGACCAAAACTGTGCCGCTAACTATAGACCTGTCTCTAATCTTCCCTTTATCTCTAAACTCAGGGAACGCCTGGTCCACTCCCGTCTTATCCGCTATCTCTTTGATAACTCTCTTCTCGACCCTCTCCAATCCGGTTTCCGCTCTTTACACTCTACTGAAACTGCCCTCACTAAAGTCTCTATTGATCTACTAACAGCTAAATCTAATGGTCATTACTCCATGCTAATCCTCTTGGATCTCTCTGCAGCATTCAACACTGGATCATCAGCTCCTCCTCACTATGCTCCATTCCATTGGCCTCAAGGACACCGTTCTCTCCTGGTTCTCCTCCTATCTCTCTGACCGCTCCTTTAAGGCCCCGTCACACATAGCGATCTCACTAGCAAGATCGCTGCTGAGTCACAAGTTTTGTGACACAACAGCGATCTCACCAGCGAGACCGCTGTGTGTGACAGCGATCAGCGACCGGCCCCCCTGCCGGTATCGCTGATCGCTGTAGGAAGCCGCTGGACATTTATTTTGTCGCTGGTCTCCCGCTGGCCAGCACGCATCGCTGCGTGTGACAGGTGGGAGACCAGCAATCTGCTGGTAACTAATGTACACATCGGGTATCCAAGGGACGTGCGTCCCTTAGATACCCAATGTGTACGTTAGTTACGCTGATGCAAGGAGCTGGTAACTAACATACACATTGGGTATCTAAGGGACGCACGTCCCTTGGATGCCCGATGTGTACGTTAGTTACCAGCTCCCTGCATCAGCGCGCTGGTAACTAACGAACACAGCGACGCCGCGTGCTCGGCATCGCTGTGCTGATCGCTGGTGAAGCTGTCTGTGTGACAGCTCACCAGTGATCACATAGCGACTTACCAGCGATCCTGACACGTTGATATTGTTGTCGGAATCGCTGGTGAGTCGCTATGTGTGACTCCAGCTTAACTTTATCTTTTGCTGGCTCCTCCTCCTCTTATCTTCCCCTTACTGTTGGGGTTCCTCAAGGATCAGTCCTACGCCCCCTCCTCTTCTCTTTGTACACTGCCCCTATTGGTCAAACAATCAGTAGATTTGGTTTCCAGTACCATCTCTATACTGATGACACCCAATTATATGCTTCTTCTCCTGACATCACGCCTGCCTTTCTAGAAAACACCAGCGATTGTCTAAATGCTGTGTCTAACATCATGTCCTCACTATATCTGAAACTGAACCTGTCAAACACTGAACTCCTTGTGTTTCCTCCCGCTACCAATGTACCTATACCCGACATTGCCATTTCTGTGTGTGTTTCCACTATTGCTCTTCAGCAACATGACCGTTATCTTGGGGTCATACTTGATTCCGAGCTTTCCTTTGTCCCCCACATACAATCATTGGCTCGCTCTTGTTATCTGCACCTCAAAAGCATTTCTAGAATTTGACCTTTTCTTACTTTTGACTCCGCAAAAACTCTTATTCATTCTCGTCTCTACTATTGTAACTCTCTTCTAATCGGTCTCCCTCTTACCAAACTCCCCAATCTGTCTTGAATGCTGCTGCCAGGATCATATTCCTCGCCAATCGTTACACCGATGCCTCTACCTTGTGCCAGCCATTACACTGGCTACCCATCTACTCCAGAATCCAGTACAAACTTATTACCCTCACCCACAAAGCTCTCCATGGCTCAGCACCACCCTACATCTCCTCCCTTGTTTCAGTATACCATCCTACCCGTGCCCTCCGTTCTGCTGATGACCTGAGGTTAGCATCCACAATAATCAGAACCTCCCACTCCCGTCTCCAAGACTATACACGTGCTGCGCCAATTCTTTGGAATGCACTTCCCAGGTCAATACGATTAGTCCCCAATCCCCACAATTTTAAGCGTGCCCTGAAAACTCAGTTATTCAGACTGGCCTACCACCTCAACACAATAACCTAATCTATCCCTGTGTGGCACAGCCAAAAGTTTTTACCATAACCAGGTTCCCCGAATCATGTTCCCACATGCTTTATACATCCATTAGCCCTCTGTGTCTGTACTGTTACACACTTAACATTATGGCTGGTCCACACAATCATGGCAACTGTTACCACCCACCTTTCGTGTCTCCTTTTTTTTCCTCATAGATTGTAAGCTTGCGAGCAGGGCCCTCATTCTTCTTGGTATCTGTTATGATCTATGTGATTATTGTTATGCTGTAATGTCTATTGTCTGTACAAGTCCCCTCTGAAATGTAAAGTGCTGCAGAATATATCGGCGCTATAGAAATAAATTTAATATTATTATCAGCCCTTCTAAGGGCTATTAGTTTGCTTTGCCAATTGTATCACACATAATCTGCTTTTAGTCTAGGGAAAGAGAGAAAGTAGCAGGAGCAGGGAGATTGACAGAATCCAGTCTGTAAACAGGGATTAGGCCTGTGCAGTCCATTGGCAAATATATAACTAGTACAATGACCCCATGAGAGGGGGCGAATTACCTTGAATAAACTTTAGTTGGCAAGGGAGGAATTATACCGAGGAAGAGAATCTTCAGGAGTGAATCCAAGGAAAAAGGTCCTTTCCACTGATAATCAGTCGCTCTGAGATAACAGAGAAAACCAAAAACAAAACACAAAACAAATATCCTGGAATAAAAAAGTAAAAAATATATTGCAAAAAATGCATGGAGGTAGTAATAATAGAAATAATAAGGGTATTGAGTTAACATAATTTTGATCAAAATAATGTAGAAGCCATCCCGCCACGTCAAGGCAACCCTTGTAGGACAGTCCTAACTCTTGTATTTAAAACCTTTCCACTTGTCAAGTGACGTAAATGTGAACAAGGACAGAGGGACTGAACCACCAATAGTATAGGCCAGACAGGATGGATTTTCCAACTCAGAAACAGGGCAATCACACCCTTATATGCACAGAATGCACAATGAAACAAATGAGAAACTGGGTCTGAGCAGAAAAAGTAAATTAATGTGCATACAAATAGTAATTGCATATGAACACATGACCTTTACACAGAGAAAACCAAAAACAAAACACACAACAAATATCCTGGAATAAAATATCTTGGAAAATCCATCCTGTCTGGCCTATACTATTACTGGTGGTTCAGTCCCTCTGTCCTTGTTCACATTTACGTCACTTGACAAGTGGAAAGGTTTTAAATACAAGAGTTAGGACTGTCCCACAAGGGTTGCCTTGACGTGGCGGGATGACTTCTATATTATTTTGATCAAAATTATGTTAACTAAATACCCTTATTAATACTATTATTACTACCTTCATGCAATTTTTGCAATATATTTTTTACTTTTTTATTCCAGGATATTTGTTTGCGTTTTGTTTTTGGTTTTCTCTGTGTAAAGGTCATGTGTTCATATGCAATTACAATTTGCATGCACATTAATTTACTTTTTCTGCTCAGACCCAGTTTCTCATTTTTTTCGCTCTGAGATAACAGTTGTCTCTGTTGCAAACAAGGGGGTCTAATCTCCCTGCATGAACAATTATATTTCACTAGAAAGTTGTCACCTTCCGAGTTGGCTTCTGAACATTCCGAAGAGCCAATTTGTACGGGCTCACAGAAATTGTTCCAGGCCACAAGACTATATTACTGAGGCTGATACCCTTATTAATAAATTTGGTCAAGAAGGGTACGATATCCAATCTTTGCGAGAAACTAGAGAATGTATTGGGAATATACCACGGGGACAACTCCTCAGACATAAAATAAAAAATAAGGAAAATTCTATTATGGAGGAAGTTCCCATTGTGACAGTATAATCCTAATAGTCAAATCCTCAAAAAGATTGTGAATATATACTGGAGAATTCTGAGGAATGACAAGGTTATTGGTACGGTTTTGCCAGCACGCCCAAGATTTGTTTTTAGAAGGGCAAATAACTTGGGGAATTTAATAGCCCCCTCCATCTCCAGACCAATGACAGGGGATAACTTTCAGTCACAGCAGCAGTTAAAGGGTTTCTTTCCTTGCAGAAAATGTGCACCTTGTAGGAAATTAAGCAGTAGGAAACAATTTACAATCATGAATAAATCTACAGAGATTCAAATTCATGATTTTATTACGTGTGACACGAAGGGTGTGGTATATAGCATCACGTGTCCCTGCGGCAAATTATATATAGGACGAACAATACGTCCATTAAATGTCCGGATTAGTGAACACCTACGTAATATCTGCAAAAAATTTACAGGTCATCCCCTCTCTAATCATTATTTGATACATCATGGGGGTTCTATAAAGAACACTATAATTACCGGCATTCAAGTAGTTAAAAGGAGTTGGAGGAAGGGAAATTTTATTCATCAATTGTCCAGGACCGAAAGTAAATGGATTTTTGAATTAGACACTCTGATTCCAAATGGTCTCAATAGTGAGATTGAATTGTTCGCTTTTAATGTGTGATGATATGTCTCTGTTGGCTATATAAGGGGCACTTTCACTCTCTGGAGCCAACCCTGAAGAAGGAATCCGAGAATTCCGTAACGCGTAGGATTTCTGCCTGTTTTTGGCTCACACAGCGCTCCTTAGCTATTCTCCGCCTGTCACGTGACACATCAATCACGTGACTGTGACGTCACGCAAGGTCCTGCAGTGTTTTTGGACCTTGCAGGCTTGCCCCTTATGCAGTGTCTGTAAGCTGCATAGGTCGGCGCTTCATATCTCAAGCCGCACGCTAGTTTCTGGCCGGGACAGCGGCGTGCAGGGAGATTAGACCCCCTTGTTTGCAACAGAGACAACTGTTATCTCAGAGCGACTGATTATCAGTGGATAGGACCTTTTTCCTTGGATTCACTCCTGAAGATTCTCTTCCTCGGTATAATTCCTCCCTTGCCAACTAAAGTTTATTCAAGGTAATTCGCCCTCTCATGGGGTCATTGTACTTGTTTTAGCTGGATATTTTGCATATAACCTGTGCACACTTTAGCGCAAGTTAACCCTATATATTTTTATTTTATGTTTCTGGACAAATTGAGTGGTTTTTTGTCCTATTACTTGCTGCTGTGCACTCTAAGGTCTTGCGCTTAGCGCCGTTAGGTATTTTATATTTATTGATTGCAAATATATAACTGCAGCTTTTCTGTGGGGGCTTAAACAATTTAGTATATTTTGATCCATCAAATATTACGTGCTTTGAGGTCCTTTTTTGTGTTATAGAGCATACCCAAAAATCAACAAAACATTTTCCTGAGCTACATTTCTCACCCATACACTTATTCTGTAGAGTGGAGTACATTTCTGTGATCTCTAAAACTGAAAAAAGCTTTAATGAATGTTGTAGGCTTTCTTTTGTCAGCCATACAGTGCTAAGTGGTCTTTGAACATTTCTGTGATCTTGTGATCTCTAAAAATTTAAAAAAGCTTTCGAAATTTTGTAGGCTTCTATTTCTCAGCCATAGGGTGTTACGTGGTCTGTGAACACTTCTGTGATCCCTAAAACTGAAAAAAAGCTTTTAAAAATTATGTGGGCTTCCATTTCTCAGCCTTACAGTGTTACATGGTCTGTGAACATTTCTGTGATCTTGTGATCTCTAAAAATGAAAACAAGCTGTTAAAAATTTTTTAGGCTTCCATTTGTTAGCCATAAAGTGTTACGTGGTCTATTATCATTTCTGTGATCTCTAAAACTTAAAGTTTTTATAAATTATGCAGACTTCCATTTCTTAAACAAATAGTGTAATAAAATCTCTGAATATTTCTGAGATCTCTAAAACGTAAAAAAAATATTTTTAAAAATTTTATAGGCTTCCATTTCTCAACCCTACAGTGTTACGTGATCTGTGAACATTTCTGTGATCTTGTGATCTCTAAAACTGAAATCAAGCTGTTAAAAATTTTGTAGGCTTCCATTTGTTAGCCATACAGTGTTACCTGGTCTGTGAACATTTTTGTGATCTCTACAACTGAAAAACAAAGCTTTTAAGAATGTTGTAGGCTTTCATTTGTCAGCCATACAGTGTCACTTGGTCTGTGAACATTTCTGTGTTCTTGTGATGTCTATAAAGCTATGTGCTCAGGTTGCGGAATTTGATCCGTCTCCACAGCGTTTTTGAACGTACAGAATTGCATCAAATCCGCAGTGTAGTGCATCACCAATGTCAGTCAATAGGAAATTTAGAATTGGTGTGCACAATTCTTTTTGCGTATCTGCAGCATTTCTGCACCCATTGACTACCATTGAGACAGGCAAATCTGCTGCAACACCACAGATTTAGAAAGATCTGCGGTTTTGCTTCAGAGTTGCATGCGAGAAACGCTGCAGATCGGGAGGAGGAAGAGTGTGTGGGTGGAGACTGTGTGTGTGGTGAATATGTGCAGGTCTGTGTGCGGTGTCTGTGTGTGTCTGTGTGTGTGCGGGGGTCAGCGGGGGTCTGCGAGTCTGTGTGTGTGCGAGTCTGTGTGTAGGCAGGCATCATTCAATGGGACTACTAGTCTGCTACAGTGACAGCATTAGCCAATGATGGGACAGTAGTAGTCCCATCATCTGGCTACTGTATTAAAGTGTAAAAAAAACACACACATATACAGTACCTACAAAGCATACAGCTAATCCCCGACGCCCTCGATCACCTGTAAAAAAATAAAATAATAAACCAATAGTATACGCCCTGTTTCCCACATAATCCATTTAATAGCGAGTGTCCCACGATGATCTCCAGTGGAGAGCTGTCACATCAGCAGATGTGACCGCTCTCCAGGGGCCTCAGATCATACAATGACGTCAGAGGTCACTGGAGTTCATGCTGTCACTTGCTGCAACGCTGTGTGGGAAAATTTTCATGCAGCAGTGCCGTAAAATGAGAGCATGAACTCCTTTGAACCCTCAGTGATAACACTGCAGGAGCCATTATCTCCTGTCAGTGTGTCACTGGAGGCCCTGTGGAGTGGTCACACCTCCTGATGTGACAGCGCAATAGGGGAGATCATCATGGGTCACTCATTATTAAATGGATTACATCAGAACAGGGAGTATACTGTTGGTTTATTAAATTTTTTACAGGTGATCGAGGTTGTCGCAGGAATTAGGAGTACAATAAAGATGGGAAACTGTTTAGTATTTTATTTAATTAAAATACTTTATTCTGGCTGTGCGTTTATTTAACCACTTAACAACTATAGGATTATTAATGGATAGGTATCTTATTGACACCTCTCCATTACTAAGCCGGGCTTGATGTCACCTTACACTACAAAAGTGACATCAACCCCACAAGTAATACCCTATATGCCACCGCTACAGAGCAGTGGGAAGAGAGAGGCTAAGTGCCAGAATTGGGGCATTTTAGAGATATGCCATTTCTGGGCCGGCTGTGAGCTGGTGTTTGTACCGGGGGGGCAATATCCATGGCCTCTTCCTAGCCTATTAATATCAGCCCGCAGCTGTCTGCATAGCCTTTTCTGGCTATTAATTATAGGGGGACCCCACGTCATTTTTTTTTAGGGGGGACCCCCATTTTAATAGCCAGTAAAGGCTAAATATACAGCTGCGTTATGATATTCATAGCCTAGGAAGAATCATGGGTATTAACTCCTTCATAGGCTATAAACATCAGCCCCCAGTCGCTGGCTTTCCCTCTCTGGTGCAGAAAATTGCACGTGAGCCCACACCATTTTTTTAAATTTTTTTTTAATTAAACGGATATTGCGCTTAAGGCCAATATCTGTTTAAGTCACTTGCCACCTGATGAAGATGGAGGTTATCCGTTGAAACGCGTGGTGGTACTTAATAAAGAAGAAAACCTTTCAAGATTCTCCCTTTCCTTTGCGCTGCCCTGCGATCAGGTTACCCTGCTTCCCAATATCTGTTTAAGGTCATACATGCAGCCACACGCTCCGGTGCCAAGTGCCAGCGGCAGTGCCGGGCATTGAGGTGCGAGACTCGTGTGAGTTTCTCGCAAGTGTGACCCCCGGCCTAAAGCAGATTTTGTGTTTGTGTGTGTGTGTCTTTATCTAACTCTTTATGTACCATTTTATTATGTTTATTACTAAACGTCGGGCTTGGTATTATCTATCTATCTATACATCTATCTATAGATATATCTATTTATCTATCTATAGATATATCTATCTATATATCTATAGATATATCCAGCTATATATCTATCTATAGATAGATACAGTATATCTATCTATACAGTTATCTATCTATATATAAATCCAGCTATAGATCTATCTATCTATCTATAGATTTATCTAATCTATCTATCTGTGTGTAAACATTATTCTTCAATGGAGTATGTAAAAGAAGAGGTTGGACAAGGAAATGACATCACAATTATTTTTTTGGTTAAATAATATATCTTTATTTATCTTACAAAAATGCATGTGAATCCGCATAAAAAAACGCATGAAAATCCGTATAAAAATTACACAGGCAAATCTGCAATGTGTGCACATACCCTAAAACTGAAAAAAAAGCTTTTAAGAATGTTGTAGGATTCCAATTTTCAGCCGTAAGGTGTTATGTCGTCTGTGAATGTTTCTGTGATCCCTAAAACTGGAAAAAAAAGCTTTTAACACTTTTGTGGACTTCCATTTCTCAGCCTTACAGTGTTAAGTGGTCTGTGAACATTTCTGTGATCTACAAAACTGAAAAAAACTTTTACAATTTTGTAGGTTTTCATTTGGCAGCCATACAGTGTTATGTGGTCTGTGAGCTATTCTGTAATTTCTAAAACTAAAAAAAAAGCTTTTAAAAATGGTGTATGCTTCCATTTCTTATCCATACAGTTTTATATGGTCTGTGAACATTTCTGTGA
The DNA here is from genome assembly GCF_039654945.1 of Dendrobates tinctorius. NCBI lineage: Eukaryota > Metazoa > Chordata > Amphibia > Anura > Dendrobatidae > Dendrobates > Dendrobates tinctorius. Next base: position 9,809,414 of record NW_027361713.1, on the reverse strand, counting down.
TCTCTAGAAGTGAAAAGCTTTTAAAAATTGTGTAGGCTTCAATTTGTCAGCCAAAGAGTGTTATGTGGACTGTGAACATTTCTGTAATCTCTAAAAGTGGAAAAAAAACTTTAAAAAATGTAGGGTTTTTTACGGCATTTTTCTGGATTGAATTTGATTGTCATCCATACAGTTTTGTGTTCTTTCTGTTACATTACAGTCGAGTAAACTCCCGAAAACCACTCTAATTGCTGCAGGTGAGCAATTGTTGTCTTTTTTTAAAAATAAACTTTGTTTGAAGAAATCTAGCAATTACAAAATGTGTAAAGGGCATGTCACACTAAGAGATATCGCTAGCAATATCGCTATAACTAGTGACGTTATAGCGATATTGCTAGCGATATCTCTGTGTCTGATACTTACCTACGACCGGCTCCCCCGCTGGTAATCGCTGATCGCGCGAGAGCGTTCAGGACTGTTTCTCGTCGTCTGCTTCCTGTGGCGCTTCCTGCTGTGAGGACGAGCGACGCGTGGAGCCGGGCGGGAGGACGCAGGATCGCCTGGTGTGACAGGTAAGTAGCGATCCCCGTCCCCAGCGATGTCGCTAGTGAGATCTGCCTATGTGGCAGCTCACTAGCGACCACTTAGCGATGTACCAGCGATCCTGACCGCGTCATATCGCTGGTCGGGATCGCTGGTACATCGCTAAGTGTGACAGTACCTTAAGGCGTGCGTTAAGGGACAGGGAAGTAAAAGACCTGATTATGTTGCACGCAGATGCCGCGGAAGTAGGGCAGGTGCAACTACGCCTGTTGCTGGAGCACAAGAAACACCACAATCCATGACACATAGGTTCCTATCCCACTTTGCAGGGAGGCATGGTACACCACTTCTGAAGCCAGAGCAGTGCAAATAGGTGGCCGGTTTGATAGCAGATAATGCTTCCAGCAGGCTTGGCAGCACTACATAGTGTTCCACATGATCCTTCCTCACCAGCCTAAAGTCTGGATCACTTAATCCTCACCCTGATCCTCCTTCCTCCCACCAATTTGTGTCCAGAAGAATAGTGATTCCCCCACTGGGACAGCTCTTTACCACATTTCTTGATTGTGGCCTCTCAACCTGCATGCTCCTGGATGGACAGGGGGACATGCTGTTTAGTGATGCAGCCACGGCTGCAAAATCATGATTGTGGGGAACACCAAATTTGAGATGAGGAGGAAAATGATGATGAGACGCAGTTGCCGCTGAGTTTTGCTGTTGTTAAGTCACAAAGTTAGGAGGACCAGGGTGTGGTGGTTGAAAATGAGTTGGTGGATGACTGACTCATTCCTGAATTTCTCCGCCAAGAGTTAGGTGTTCCCCGGTCTGGGACTTTTTTAAAGTGAGTTTTGATATAAACAAAATGGCCATTTGCAATCTTTGCCATGTCAAAATCAGTAGGGGCTTGACCACTAAGAACCTAACCAGCACCAGCATGATTAGGTACATATCATCTAAGCACCTGACTTGGTGGGTCGTATGCCTGCGTCCATGATTGTTGCCATCAGGTGACACCACTGCCTCTTCCACTGTGCTAGGTGCTTCCCAATCCCCTGTCCAAAACACTGTCACAGATGCCTCCTGCCCTCTGTCCTTGCACATTCTGACTTATCATTAGACACTTCCAAATCCTTGTCCCAGCACAGCGTTCAGCTGTCCTTAAGACAGGTCTTGGAGCAAAAAAGAAAGTTTCCAGCCTCCCACCCACATGCCCAGATGCTAAACAGGCACATTTACAGGCAGCTTGCCATAGAAATGTTGCCATTTAGGCTGATAGACACGGAGGACTTCCGCTGACTCATTGCAGCAGCCGTCGCTCGGTACTCGGTTTCCGGCCACCCCTTTTGCTCTTAAGGCATACCTGCCTTGTATCAGCACATGTCCAGGAATATCACCCATGCCCTTACTAACACACTTACTGGCATTATCCACTTGACACACGACACGTGGACAAGTGCTTGTGGCCAGGGATCCATTTCCCTGACGACACACTGGGTGAACATTGTGGAAGCTGGGGCAGTCACACCCTGGCAGAGTGTATGTGCGCTAGATGCCGAGGATTAAAAGCCCTACTTTTACCATGGTTTCCTCCACCTCCTACAGCAGTTCCTGCACTCCTCTTGCTCCTCCTCATCCTCTATCTCCGATGTGGTATCTCAGAGCATTTCGTCCACATCAGCCGGAAGCTGGAAGCTCTGCAGCACTGCCTCAGCAAAGCGACAATAGGCTCTGCTGAAGCTAATTTGTCTAGGAGACAAACCGCACACCACAGTAGAGTTACTTTAAGAAAATAACAGCCCAGACATGTGGTTTTTGTTGCTCAACCTCCAACCACACATGGTTGTGTGTGATAATGGGCATAACCTGGTGGTGGTTGTGAAGCTTGGCAAGCTCACACATGTACCATGCTTGACACATCTGCTGAGCTTTGTAGTTCTGTGGTTTCTAAAAACATACCCAGATTTGCCAGAGCTTTTGGTCAAGGTGCGATAGTCAGTGCCCATTTCTGCAAGTTGGCTACAGCTGCTGCCAAACTGGCAGTGCAGCAGCAACGTATGCAAGTGCCAACTCACCAACTGGTGTGCAATGTCACAACATGCTGGAACTCCACCTTGTACATGCTGGCAAGGATTTGTGAGCAGAAGAGGCCAGTGTTTGAGAACCAGCTCCAACACACCAGTTGATATTATGGTCAGCCTCCACACATGACAACTGAAGAGTGGGAATGGATGTCTGACAATTGTGTGGTTCTCCAAGACTTTGAGTCCACAAAAATGGTGAGCGGCGATGATGTCATAGTCAGCGCAATTATTCTGCTTTTGTGCCTATTTATACAGTCACTGCTCACAATTAAACATAAAGCTTTGCATGTGGACCAGGTAGGGATGGAGGATGACATAACACAGAGAGATTGTAGCCAGCCCAGTCTAATCTCATCTACTCAGTACAAATTGGGAATCATTGAGGAGGTGGACACTGAAGAGGATGAGTTGGAACAGGAGTTGGTGGCTAGAGCAATAGGAGGAAGAGAGGGTGGAGGAAATGGAGAGTTGTCATGTTGAAGACAGAGAAGTGTTGGCTGTATGAAGCTTGGCACATATGGCTGACTTTATGTACCATTGCATTTCCCGGGATCCTAATGGTACATTAATCTTGGCCAAAGAAAGAGTACTGGTTGTTCAACCTGCTAGATCCATGCTACAAGGAGAACTTTGCATGTCTTCTTCCTGAGGTGGATAGGTCTTCTAAAATGGTGCTATATCAGAAAGCCATTGTGAAAAATATGTTGAAAAAATTCCCATCAGACAGCGCTAGCTGCAAGGGGCAAGCTTTCGCCGGTCAACATAGAATGCAGACAGGCTCACTCTCATAAAAATGGACAAAGCCTGGACTAGCCCACACTTTCCACAAAACCAGATTACAGCAGCACATAAAGTGTTTGTAATATTTATTATTTTAATGAGGCCCACCAGTTGTTGCCTTTCAGGGGTCTATGGATGACCCTCCTAATAATTTCTGTCTGAATTTACACTTTTTGCAAAACCTTTATGACTGTAGAAGTACATCAACTACACTTTCAAAATATTTTTGTTCAAAATTCTTTCTATAGATTCAATGACTCATCCATACAGTTTATCACGGTTATTGTTGCATTACGGTGGCATTTAAAACTTACAAAAAGTGTAGAAAAACATTTCGGGATTAGATTGCTCATCCAAAGAGTATTATGTGCTTTCTGTCACATTTTGGTGGTACATGTCAGTGAAAAATAGCGTTTATCCATACACTATTCCATTCTGAGTATATTTTTGTGCTTTATAATACTCAAACGTTTACAAATTTTGCTGGGCTATATTTCTCAGCCATACAGTATTACATATCTTTGGGTACCTTTTGTTGGTATATATCCCTTAAAAAACTTGTTCAAAATTTATCAGTATTATATTTTTCACCCATAGGGTATTACATCTTCTTGGCTACATTTCGATGCTATATAAGCCTGAAAAAACTTGTTCAAAATTTAGCGGTATTATATTGCTCACCCATACGATATTGCATCTTCTTGGGTACATTTTGTTGTTATAGAAGCTTAAAAAACTTGCTCAAAATTTAACAGTATTATGTTGCTCACCCATGGGGTATTACATCTTCTTGGGTACATTTTGTTGGTATATAACCCTCAAAAAATGTTTAAAAATATTTCTCTGTATTATATTGCTCATCCATAGGCTATTATATCTTCTTGGGTACATTTCATTGCTATATAACCCTCAAAAAACTTGTTAAAAAATGTACTGGCATTATGCTGCTCATCCATAGACTATTCCATGGTCTGGAGTCCATTTCGTTGGTATAAAAGCCTAAAAAAACTTGTTCAAAATTTTATCGGTATTATATTGCTCAGCCATAGACTATTTTGTGGTTTGGATTACATTTAGTTGGTATATAACCCTCAAAAAACATCAAATTTTGGCTGGGGGCGTGTCCAGATGCTGGCGTGAGTGGTTGTGCAGCTACAGGGCTCCCACCGGGTTTAACCGATTACGGCATAAGCAACCTGCACTGGCGCTTTAATCCACCCCCAGATGGGTCCTAGAAAAAACAGAAATCAGGCGCTACCTGGAGCGGCATCTGCCGGTCCCGAGATGGCCCTGGACGCCTTTCTCCTCAGGAGAATGGCGGAGGACACTGCTACACACTTAGGGGATCGGCGAGAGGCCTTTGGGCTGTGCAGAATCTGAGCCCCTGGGGGATATAGGGGATGCACCGCATCTGATTGATCCCTCTGAGTTGCGCTCTCCTGCTGGATTATCTCAATAGTCGGCTTCTCATGGTCAACATGCTCCTGAGTTGGGTGGCCTGAAGCAGGCTGTAGGGAGTAGCTTCCTTCCCCCCAAACATGATCTGGCTTTAGCTAAGGAGTCTTTGCCGCAGATAACTCACACAGCATTCCCTATTGAGGAGATAGATACCCAAGGGAAAAAGGGGTCTTTGTCCTCCATAAAAACCCTCCTAAATTTACCCCTAGTAACCCTGGTACTGAGGATGGGAGCAACTATTTAGAGGGGTCCTCTGAGGTGACCCCCTGGATGATTATCTTCCCCCACAATGGCTGAAGTTTTTCTCCTGTTTCCTATCAAAAGAGGACTTCAAAGCATTAATAACAGAGGTCAAAGACACATGCAGGTCAGAAATTGCATGTGTGCAACAGGATCTGCAGTTTTTGGTGGGCAGGATTGACTCTTTGGAGGGGGAGCATGATGAAACCAGATCACATGTGGCTGACTTGCACCAGTCATCTATGATGCAGCAGAAAGTGATCAGAGATCTGCAGGTTCATTTAGAGGACTTGGACAACAGGGGCAGGAGATCTAACATCAGAGTGAGGGGGGTCCCAGAATCAGATGGCCAGGAAAACGTTAAGCTTATTCTGCAAGAAATCTTCTCCTCCATCTTGGACGATCCAGTCTCCCCCTAAACTTGATCGGGCACACCGGACCCTACAGCCCAAAGGATCCTTCACCTTTCCCAAGAGACATTATTTGCTGTCTACATGACTTTGAAACTAAGGAGAGGATTATGGTGAAGGCCAGGTCCCTGAAGGAGATTATGTACCAGGACACTGCTATTCAGTTATTCCCGGACTTATCTCGTATAACTTTGCAAAAGAGGAGATCCTGAGACCCTTGTTGTCCATCTTAAAAGATCTCAAAATTCCCTATAGGTGAGGGTGTCCCTTTGCTTTAACGGCCCGTAGAGAAAGTGTTTCGGCGACTCTAGGCTGCTTGGAAGATCTGCCAGCCTTCTGCGAGAAACTAGAGATCCAGGTACCCATGATTGTAGATTGGGACATCCCTACCCCTGTGGGTCCACCCCCACCTCTGGTCTGGACTCAGAAAAGAAAAAATGATCATCTGAGTAGCAGGGGAGGTGAACATCGGGCCTTTGCTGATTTTTTGGACTGAACGTTTTATATTTTTCTCACTTTCTCTTCTTGAGAGCACAAAACTTGGCCTCGAAAACTGTTTATGTTCCTTTAAAAATATTAACTGGTGCAGGCTCATCTTTATTGTTTTTCATAAAAGTTTAATGGCCGTACTTCTTTTTACTCTCTCTAAATGGGTAATCCACTAATTAATAATGATGTGCGCCTGGGGAGCCCTGGTTTGCCCTTTGACAGGGGATTGTTTTTCATGGTTTGGGTGTTCGGCTGCATCTCCCTGAGAATTTTTTTTCTGCGGCTGCTGTTGTTTTTAACCTTGTGGGTTTGATATTCTTTACAAGGTCAGCCATGAACAGTCCCATGGACCTCAATTTTCTGAATAATATGTGCAACTGTAGTCACAGGAACATCAAGCTCCCCGGCTCAAGGGGTTTGGCGGATCCCCGCCTGAGCCTACGTATATCCCCCATGATGGCATCTCAGTGCAGAGACGTATCTAGGCTTTCTGGCACCCGGGGCAAGAATTTGGTTCGGCGTGCCCCCACCCCCAAGTACATATGCGACTTGCACAGTTAGTCATGTACCAACGAGCTGCTCTCCCTATTCCTCTCAATGTTCAGTAAAAAACTGAAAGCAGGAAGAGAAGCTCGTTGTCACAGGACCATAACTATGAAAATCGTATATGAGTGAAGTGTCTATGTGATGGCACTGGAACCTGCAGAGCTGAATCCTGATATTGCAGCTTCTGAATTCTCACAACTAATGCACTGCACACTTTTAGGATTCTCCCTTGCCGATATACAGTCATATCAGCACAAGTATGTGATTTGTATACTTCTGGCCACATTCCAACTAGACGTGCCCGGCCTCGCTCTGTTCATTTTCATTGAGTGAGGCCACACACGTCTAGTCAGCATGTGACCGCATGTATGTAAATTACCGGCACGAGAGAATCCTGACAGCGTTCAGTGAGCACTGTGAGAATTCAGAAGTCTGCAGTCACATAGAATGACTGCAGACTCATCACAAACCTGGACAACCCCTTTAATGTTCCTAACAAATAAAAACATGAGAATTAGTCAGTATCACAAATAATATTTACATCCAGGTACCTTATAGATGACGTTGTCTCTGCAGTCGGTCTCCTTTTCTTCTTCTTGCCCAGACCCCATGATGAGTTTTCTCATCCACAGCTATCTCTGTAGACGTCCATCTTCTCCGGTCTTCTGCAGCAAATCTCCACTTGATCCCCTTAAAGATAGAAGTGTCATTATAATGCTCCTAAATAAAAATGTCTGCAATATACTGTCGCCTCACACTATTCCCCTCCTTCCTCATACTGTCTCCTCTAACATCCCCTCTGTTCACCATACTGTCTCCTCATATATTTACCCCCTCACTCTCTATACTGTCTGCTCACACATACCCCCGACTCCCCATACTGTGTCTGCACAGATCCCATCACCCTCACTCTCCATACTATGTCCACCTACATTAACCCGTTCGCTCCCCATACTGTCTACACCCATCCCCCATACTGTTTCCTCATACATACTCTTCATTTTGTGTCCTCAAATCTCCCCACACACATTAAATCCCCATCCCTCACACACATTAAATGACCCCCCATCCCCACTCCAAATCCCCCACACACATTAAATCCCCCATCCCCACTCCAAATCCCTCACACACATTAAATAACCCCCCATCCCCACTCCAAATCCCCCCACACATTAAATAACCCCCATCCCCACTCCAAATCCCTCACACACATTAAATAACCCCCATCCCCACTCCAAATCCCCCCACAATAAATAACCCCCCATCCCCACTCCAAATCCCTCACACGCATTAAATAACCCCCCAACCCCACTCCAAATCCCCCTACACATTAAATAACCCCCATCGCACTCCAAATCCCTCACACACATTAAATAACCCCCCATCCCCACTCCAAATCCCCCCATCCCCACTCCAAATCCCCCACAAACATAAAATAACCCCCCATCCCCACTCCAAATCCCCCCACACATAAAATAACCCCCTATCCCAACTCCAAATCCCCCCCACACATTAAATAACCCCCCAACCCCACTCCAAATCCCCCCAACATATTAAATAACCCCCATCCCCACTCAATAACCCCCATCCCTACTCCCAAATCCCCCACACATTATGTACCCCCACTCCAAATCCCCACACATTAACCCCATCCCCACTCCAAATCCCCCCACACATTAAGTATCCCCCATCCCCACTCATTAACCCCCAACACATTAACCCCATCCCCACTCATTAACCCCCCACACATTAACCCCCATCCCCACATTAATCCCATCCCCACTCATTAACCCCCTTCCCCACATTAATACCCCCATCTTCGGTCTCTTCAGCTCCACAGTGAAGCACTTACCACTAGCGTTCGCTCTGGGCGCCGGGGAGTGACGTCAGCCGCGTGATCACATGACCTGATCACGCTGCTGACGTTGCTCTGGCCCGGCGGTCAGAGCTTCAATTGTACTGGCGTCTGTATAGACGCCAGCACAATTGTTCTCTGGGAGCCGGCAGATGTACCTTCTTTGCGCCACCTGTCAGCTTGACAGCTGACACAGAGAACCGCCAACTCTCAGGCCAGGGGGGCGGCAGAATGCAGCCGCCAGGAAGGACACTGTGGACCGCTGCATTAGGCCTCCCGACTGTGCCCCCTGCCGGCTGCGCCTGGGGCAACTGCCCCGGCTGCCCCCCTAGATACGCCCCTGTCTCAGTGTATTCTACCCGCAAGGTTAATAATCAGGGGTCAGGAGGTTTCTATTGAGGTTTTCTTGGATAGTGTTTCTGCGGCGAATATTATTGACAAACATTTCGCCCTCACATGTGGGATAAGAGTCAACAAACTTCCTAGTCCTATACGGATTGTGCCCATTGATGCATCTCCACTCTTTCAAGTGGTTTTTATGGAGTGTGTACCGGATTTGAAATTCCGCATCTTACATTCGGAGCTTCCTAGTATCCATGAACCTTTACTGGAGTATTCTGATGTATTCTCTAAAAAGGGATGTCAGGAGTTGCCGCCGCACCAGCCCTATGACTGCACTATAAGGTTGAAACCGGGGGCCAAACTTCCTAAGTGCAGAAGGTACAGTTGTGGCCAAAAGTATTGACACCCCTGCAATTCTGACAGATAATACTCAGTTTCTTCCTGAAAATGATTGCAAACACAAATTCTTTGGTACTATTATCTTCATTTAATTTGTCTTAAATGAAAAAACACAAAAGAGAATGAAGCAAAAAGCAAAACATTGATCATTTCACACAAAACTCCAAAAATGCGCCAGACAAAAGTATTGGCACCCTCAGCCTAATACTTGGTTGCACAACCTTTAGCCAAAATAACTGCGACCAACCGCTTCCGGTAACCATCAATGAGTTTCTTACAATGCTCTGCTGGAATTTTAGACCATTCTTCTTTGGCAAACCGCTCCAGGTCCCTGATATTTGAAGGGTGCCTTCTCCAAACTGCCATTTTTAGATCTCTCCACAGGTGTTCTATGGGATTCAGGTCTGGACTCATTGCTGGCCACCTTAGAAGTCTCCAGTGCTTTCTCTCAAACCATTTTCTATTGCTAAGTTGCAGGCTGTGTTAAATTGGGGTTACAGCGGCTCTCAAATTATTACAGGAAGTCCATCAAAAATATTTCTGTGGTTGCTAAATCTTTAACTGACATGACTAAAAAAGGTACAAATATACTAATTGGTCTGAGAATGCTGTTTGATTGTATGAAGAGAAGCTTCACTTCAGTGCCCATCCTTGTTCAGCCGAATGTGTCCTTTCCCTTCACTGTGGAGGTGGATGCTTCTGAGGTAGGAGTGGGGGCAATGTTGTCTCAAGGCCCGTTTCTTGGTAAATTGCGCCCTTGTGACTTTTTTATGACATAGGTAACTGGGAATTGCTAGTCATTAAGCTGCCTTTTGAGGAATGGCATCATTTCTTGGAGGGAGCCGCTCATCCTGTTATGGTGATTACTGACCACAAGAATCTCTTGTTTCTGGAGTCAGCCACTTAGACAGGCTCGCTGGTCACTATTCTTTAACAGGTTCAATTTCTTTGTTACTTACCCATCGGGTTCGAAAAACACAAAGGCTGATGCATTGTCCAGAAGTTTTCCTGGGGGAGAACCACGTGAGGAGCTGGTTCCTATCCTCCAGAAGGGTGTGGTAGTGCCTTCTCTAAGTACTGAGGTAGAAGATGAGATAGCTGGGCTCAGGAGGAGGTGCCGCCAGATCTTCCGATTAACAGGTCTTTTGTTCCTTTGCACCTTCGTCTTAAGGTGTTGGGGGAGCATCATGATTCGGTCCTGGCTGGTCATCCAGGGTTTAAGAGCACGTTGGAGCTTCTGTTGCGTCAATTTTGGTGGCCCAAAATTTGGAGGGATGTTGCCTCCTATGTATCAGCCTGTTCCACTTGTGCACATTCCAAGTCTTTGCACTCTCGTTCTTCTGGTACATTGTTTCCGCTTAGTGTGCCTAGCAAACCATGGACAGATATTTCCATGGATTTTATTACAGATCTACCTTCCTCTGCTGGTAACACTGTTATTTTGGTGGAGGTCGACCGTTTTTCTAAAATGACACATTTTGTTGTACTACCATCCTTACCCAATGCCAAGACACAGGCTCAGATATTCATACGTGAAGTGGTCAGACTCCATGGGGTTCCGTCTGACATTGTGTTTGATAGGGGTACCCAGTTTGTTGCTAATTTCTGGAAAGCTTTCTGTTCTAGCTTGGGGATTAAGTTGTCTCCCTTGCCGGCTTCCATCCTCAGTCGAATGGACAAACAGAGCGCATGATTCAAAATCTAGAATAGTGTTTGCGCTATTTTGTCTCTGTCAATCAGGAGAAGTGGTTGACTTTCCTTCTTCTTGCGGAGTTCGTCATTAAATTGTCATGAGTCCTCTGGGAAGTTCCCCTTTTCTGTGTTTATGGCCAGCATCCTCAGTTCAGCATTCTTTGTTAAGGGTATTCTTCCGGGGTCCCTGAGGAGGATCGGGTAGGTGCGTCATTATCCTCTACATGAAAGTTAAGCAGAGTTTACTTAGTATGGGTTCTAGGTATAAGAGTATGGCTGTCTGTAGACCTGTGCCTGGTCTGGACCTGAATGTGGGTGATTTGGTGTGGTTATCCATTAGGAACATCAAACTCAAGTTACCATCACTTAAGTTTGGTCCCCGCTTTATTGGTCCGCTCAGAATCTCGTCAGTCATCAACCCACTGGCCTTCCGATCGGACTTACCTGCCGTGTACAGGATTTATAATGTTTTTCATAAGTCTCTTCTGAAGCACTTTAAGGGTTTGAGGTACTTGACTCCCGTTCCTCCGCCGCCAGTCTTAGTGGACAGCGCTTTAGAGTTTGAGGTGTCTAGGATTGTTAACTCTCGTATCGTTCATCGTTCTCTACAATATCTGGTGAATTGGCGTGGTTATGGTCCGGAGGAGAGGACTTCGGTGCCTGCGACAGATATCCATCTTGCTTGACTAGTCGCTGTTTTTCATCATTGTCACCCTGATAAACCAGGTCCGCGGTGCCCTGTGGACCCTGGGGTCCCTTGTAGAGGGCTTCAGACTCTGTTCACAATGGGGAGTCTGTTGTGTAGTTGTAGGTACGTGCGCCGACTAGGGGTGGTCCTTTTTCGCTGTGAACAGACTGGAGACAGAAACCAATGTGCGATCAAACAGGTCCTCTTTATTGGCCATCCTCCCGACGACCACAGCACTACGACAGCTTCTACGCACAGGTACCTTTCACCTCCTGCTTTTCCCTAAAGCGACGTCCCTTGCGTTTCTTTCACTGTGGCTGCCTTAGGCCCACCACCACAGCACTTCCCCTGGCTGAGTTCGTCCGTCTGGTACCCCGGGTGTCCTCTGTCTTGCGGCTATCCTTCCAGGGCCACCCCCTGACTGTCTCTCCTTCCAGTCCCTTCTGGAGCTCGTCCTTCAGTCTCCTCCTGAGCCGAACTCCTCCTCCTGGACTGGACCTCCCTGGGGCTCTCTCCCTCTCTTTTCATCCCCCTGCCTGGGAATTTCCCTCCCGAATCCCCGTAACTCCGCTCACCATGACTTTGCGGTTTCTTAAGCATTAGCTGCTGTTAGGTCCTTTCCCTGCTTTCTTTTGTCTTCCTCTAGTGGCCAAACCTCAGTACTACAACATCTCCTTTTCCTGCTATTCTTTGTCTCTCCCTAGTGGCTACAACCCAGTCCTACACCATCTCTTCCTAATGCCAGCTGTTTCCCCATACGTATATTCAAATTCACGTCAAGTATCTTTACTGCCCATCTTACATTCACTGTTCCTCTTCAAAAAGGTCCATAGGTCAGTCCACTTCCCTACATACCCCTTTCCTTTTAACATTGTCGTCCCTGACAATCTTGTCCCCTTCATTTTTCCCTTTTTGAACTTCGCCCCTCTCTTTTGTCCGTGTGACCGGTTATCGAGCAGAGCCCGGAGCCTTGTAGCTCTACGCGGGATGCTGAACAGAGCCGGGAGCAATCATGCTCTGAGTAGCTCATGGCTACTCGCAGGCAAGTACGCCTCTATGACAATTCCCTTTTATTGGGGTAGGACCATCTGGACTCTTCAACGGGTGCTTTCACCCACTTTTCTCACCTTCAGAATTGCATTCCATTCTAGGGTGACACGACTGAGGCTCCAGCCTACCAGGTCATCCTGTGCCCCCCTCCTTCACTTTTGGTATCTTTTCCACCTAGGACCTGACCTATGGACCACTGTCTGTTTCAATTCAAGAACCATCCTGTCTCATCAGTTATAATCAGGCATGGCAAGCATTTTTCTCTAGTTTTGCACCTTTGACCTTTTGAACTTTTTTTGGTATAACATTTTAAGCTAACAATACATAATTGCAACATGTACTACTTTTAATAATTATAACATTTAAACTATTTCCTTCAACATTCGGCATTGGTTATCATTTTTCAGAACAAAACATTAATGCTCCCCCTTCCTTTGCGGAAAGCACCCTGCCATGTCAAGAGTTGGGAGCATTTTACCCCGAGGGGATGCGGAACAGTCCCCATGCTGCGCAACAGCGCACAGCAGTCCTGGTAGTCCGTATTCAGTGGTGTTCCGGGCCATCTCCTGATGACCGATGTTCCGCCAACAGCAAGGAACTCCACAGCCGTGGGGCCCCGGGATGTCTTGACTGTTTCTAGGCCCCGAGTGTCCTTGGACCCAGGAGTCCACCCCTCTTCACAGGGTTCCGCATTCTTCAGGGTACACGATAACTGCCACGACATAGTAGCCACGGGGGCAGTATTCCTTGTAAAAGGATACCCTGTCTCCCATCCACAGGGCCCAACCATGCTTAACGAAGGCCGGGTTCAGGTACACTTTGCGGCCAGTCTCTCTTTCTCTGATGAAACCATTGCCCCGCTCGACATTAGTGTACACGAGCTGCCCGGTACTCCGAGGGACAGACATGGCTGCCTCCCTCTTCTCATGCAGCAGTGCCCAGACCTCCCGCTCTTTGGCCTTCTTCTGCGAGATGACATCAGCAATCCAGACAGAGGGCCCGGTATAGGCTGCGGAGCCTGGCAAGTGGGCTGCAGCCGGGGCCGAGAGTGGAGCAGAGGTGACCGCGGGTACCGGTGAGCTGGCCGCAACCGGAGCCGAGAGTGAGGTAGAGGCGGCCGCGGGTACCGGTGGGTGGGCCGCGGATCTACTCCACGCCAGGGACACAGGACAGGGCGACACCAGGCGGGGCGGCTCAGGTCGATAGCACGGACATCGATCGGCCCTGCATGGGTCACGGATCCATCGGGAGCCGGGGACGCTGGACAAGGGGAGGCTGAGCGAGGAGGCTGAGGGCCGGTGTCGGAGCCCTCGGGCCTGGCCCATGTATGGGGCGTGGGGTGGGGGGCGGGAACTGCCTGCGGTGCCGCCGGCTGGGCCAGGAGAATGCTCACCTTCCCTGGCACTGCGGTTCCCTTCAGGCTGTCCCGCAGCCCTTCCAGGAGTAGGTGCATCTGTGAGACTGGAGGGTCCGAAGTGTCGCTCCTCCGTTGCTCCCAGTCCCGTCGTCTGGAGTGCACCGCTGCTCTTCATCCTGCTGTCCGGCAGGACCAGCCTCCAGGCCCGATGGTTCCGCAGGGAGAGTCGGCAGTGGTTCCTCCAGCGGCTGCCCCAACACGGCCTGTGCCGCCGGTGAGCACACCATCACCTCCAACGCCGCAGGTCCAGCCATCAGCAGCTTCAGTGGGGTCCCGGGTCGGTCTTCCTCCACAGTGAGTGTCCGGTACACCGGCAGTGACTCCCAGGTGCAGGTAGTTCGGCGGCCCTCGATCTCCCGCCGCCATTGCCACTCTATCCATCCAAGGCCGCGTCAGCTGCAGCGTCTCATCATGTCCGATGTCCTGGAGCTCAATGGCGATAGACAGCCGCACTCAGCCTTTTCACCAGGGTCACTCCCCTTCCAGGGTGGGGCATAGGCCAGCCTATCCACCCATTTTCCATCATTCAGTGGAAAGGGTTGGCTGTCACTTGATGTACACCGTTCTCCTACCCCCTTCCTAGGCTATAAACATCGACCCTAAGCAGTCGACTTTCCCTCTGCTGGCTTGAAAAATTACATCATTTTTTGAGGGGTCCCCCATTTTAATAGCCAGTAAAGGCTAGTTATACAGTTGTGAGCTGATATTAATAGTCTGGGACTCTCCATGCATATTACCCCCTAACCAAGCTATAAACATCTGCCCCAACCGTCGCTTTCCCTCTGCTGGTTAACAAAATTACGTGGGAGCCCACAACAGAGCCCACAACATTTTTTTCAGAAAAATAATTTTTTATTCATTAAATACATGTACAGTAAGCTGCACATACACTGTACTAATTGCATATGTCACTGACATCTATATAACTATCTATTCTATGTGTATTTACTGTATGTAATCCATCCTGTTGGCTCCTACAGTGATTTTACAGTACATGACACATGAATTGCTGGCTTTTCAAAAAATAGTCCAAATGCTGTGTGACTTTTTTCACACCCATTGACTTCTATTGCAGGATGCGATCCGATTTCCTATTACAATTGCAGCATGCTGTGATTTTTTTCTAATCCGATCCTGATCCAAGCTGGAAAAAAACGCAGATGAACACACAATAATAGAATAACATTGGTCCGAATGCAATCCAATTTTCTTATCGGATTGCATTCGTCCAATATCATCGCAAGTAGGTATGAGCCCTAAGGAGACACACTAGAGATTTTAAAATTGTCCCAATTTTGTTCCTGAAAAGTTGGACGAATGTCATGGAAGTGTCATGCATTTTTCCACAGGAGTGTAATCCGATTTTTAACACCCTAGCATTCAATTTACATCCGATTGCAATGCGAATACGATCCAATTGCAATGCGATTTTAACATGAGCTTTAACATAGGGTAATAGTCTATGTAATTTACACATAGTCTTCCAGGGAAATATTCAAGGTTATATATATATATATATATATATATATATATATATATATATATACTGTATATATCAAAAAAAGGGCAGCACTACCAAAATTAAATAGTTGGTGCAAAACCTATTCAGCAGTGTCCCAACAGCCAAATTAACAAAAGTAAAAAAAATAGGCAGCACTCAAATTAAATGTGAAAAAAAAGTGGATACTTTACTGATCCTCAAGTGGCAACGTTTCAACGGTGACCCGTCTTTATCAAGCCAATTTTGCTTCTCACAAAATTAGAATATCATCAAAAAGTTAATTTATTTATTTCAGTTGTTCAATACAAAAAGTGAAACTCATATATTATATAGAGTCATTACAAACAGAGTGATCTATTTCAAGCTTTTATTTCTATTAATGTTAATGATTATGGCTTACAGTCAATAAAAACCCAAATGTTATTATCTCAGTAAATTAGAATAATTAAAAAAACACCAGCAAAGGCTTCCTATGCATTTAAAAAGGTCCCTTTGTCTGTTTCAGTAGGCTCCACAATCATGGGGAAGACTGCTGACTTAACAGATGTCCAGAAGGCGGTCATTGACACACTCCACAAGGAGTGTAAGCTACAAAAGGTCATGGCTAAAGAAGCAGGCTGTTTACAGAGTGTTTTATCCAAGCATATTAATGGAAAGTTGAGTAGAAGAAAAAAGTGTGGTAGAAAAAGGTACCCCACAAGTCAGGATAATCGCAGCCTTGAAAGGATTGTTAAGAAAAAGCTATTCAAAAATTTAGGGGAGATTCACAAGGAGTGGACTGCTGCTGGAGTCATTGCTTTAAGGGCCACCACACACGGACGTATCCAGGACATGGGCTACAACTGTTGCACTCCTTGTGTCAAGCCACTCATGGCCAATAGAAAAAGCCAGACGCATCTTACCTGGGCCAAGGAGAAAAAGAACTGGACTGTTGATCAGTGGTCCAAGGTGTTGTTTTCAGATGAAAGTAAATTTTGCTTTTCATTTGGATATCAAGGTCCCAGAGTCTGGAGGAAGAGTGGAGAGGCACACAATCCAAGCTGCTTGAGGTCTAGTGTTCAGTGATGGTTTGAGGAGCCATGCCATCTGCTGGTGTAGATCCACTGTGTTTCATCAAGACCAAAGACAGTGCTGTCGTCTACCAGAAAATTTTAGAGGAATTCATGCTTCCCTCTGCCGACAAGCTTTTTGGAGATGGAAATTCCATTCTCCAGCAGGACTTGGCACCTGTCCACACTGGCAAAAATAACAATACCTGGTTTAAAACCAACAGTATCGCCTGACCTTAACCCCTTAGAGAATCTATGGGGTATTGTCAAGAGGACGATGAGAGAGACACCAAACTAAATAATGCAGACGAGTGCATTTACTGAACATACATTTAAGTAGGTCAACATTTTGGATATTAAAATCATTTTTCAAGCTGGTGTTATAAAGTATTCTAGTTTACTGAGATAATTACTGTTGGGTTTTTTATTGGCTGTAAGCCGTAAACATCAACATTACCTGAAATAAACACTTGAAATAGATCAATCTGTTTGTAATGACTCTTTATAATATGTGACTTTCACTTTTTGTATTGAAGAACTGAAATAAATTAACTTTTTGATGATATTCTAATTTTGTGAAAAACACCTGTATACATACAGAGAGAGAGAGATTAGATAGATAGATAGATATGGAGAAAAAAAACCTGACCAGCAAATATACAGTATATGCAAACACTAAAGACATTGATTGTAAACTGTTATTACTCAGTTAAATGTACTTACAAAATTGAAGGTTCTTAGACCATAAATTGACCAATTAATGTATGCCCGTCAAACACGGCAAGGTGGCCTCCGTCTGATGGGGGTCCTATTCTACTGTACATACAGCTGAAACTAGAAGTTTAAATTGACTATATAAAAAAACACATGCATGTTTTCTTAATATCTGACATGAAAATCAGAATGAACATTTCCTGTTTTAGGTCAATTAGGATTACCATAATTATTAATATTTTCCAAATGCCAAATTAATGAGAGAGAATGTTTTAAGGCATTTTTATTATTACTGCACAGTCAAATGTTTACATACACTAAGATTACTATGCCTTTAAACAATTATGGAAAGCCCATATGTTGATGTCATGAGTTTGGAAGCATCTGAGTTAAGTAAAGACACACCAGTGGATGTATTTTAATGCACACTTGAACCACACTGCTTCTTTGTGTAGCATCATGGGAAAGTCTAAAGAAATCAACCAAGATATTAGGAAGAGAATTGTGGACTTGCAGAAGTTTGGCTCATCCTCGGGTACAATTTCAAGATACCTGAAGGCGCCTTGTTTATCTGTACAAACAACTACATGCAAGTACAAACAATATGGGAATGTCCAGCCATCATACCGCTCAGGAAGGAGATGGGTTCTGTGTCCCAGAGATGAATATACTTTGGTCTGACATGCAGGGCTGCCACTAGGAATTTCGGGGCCCCATACTGGCAACATTTTTGGGGCCCCCTTTAGACTACGCCCAGGCTCCACCCCTCAAATTGTTCACAGTCCCACCGCCCTCTCTTGAAAAAACTCCACTTCTCACCAATAACACATTAACAGTTCCCATCACCAGATCACACATATAGCCGGCAGCTTTTGTTGTGGTCAAAAGATTTTTTAAGCCGCCATCTCAACACTGTAGACACTTTTGGCTGAGCTCTACTCTACGCTAACTTATTAAATATTTGTTAAAATATGCAATACAATTTAGGTATATTTTTATTTTTCAATTTTAAAATGACCAATAATATCACATACAAGGGACAAATACCACCGTACCATGTCCAGACCACATATTACCACCACATAGTGACCTAGAATACCACATACAAGGAACAAATACTGCCACACCATGACCAGACCACATATTACTACCATAGTGACTGAATAATATCACATACAAGGAACAAATACCACCGCACCATGACCAGACTACATATTACCACCACAAAGTGACCAAATAACAGCACATAGAAGGGATAAATACCGCAACACCATGTCCTGACCACATATTACCACCACATAGTGACTGAATACTACAATACTTATCAGTAATAAAAATACACAATACTATCACCATAAGGGCCATTATACACAGGAGATCTGTACTTACTATGCAGTGTCTGTGTACAGGTAATACAGTGATCAATGACATTATACACAGGAGCTCTGTATATAATGTACAGGTAATACAGTGATCACTGGTGACTTTATACACAGGACCTCTGTATGTAGTATACAATGTATAGTGTTAGTGTATTGGTAACACACTAACTCACCAGTGACGTCTCTAGGTGAAGTCCTTCATCCTTGCTTTTCATCTTTCATCCAGCACAGATCTCCATCACTTCTTCTAGCCAGGAATCGTCTCTGCAGGAAATAACACAGTTATCTAGAGCTCCGCTTGCAGAACACATTACTTATTTTTTTTCCCAACTTCTATATTACATCACATGAAGAAAAACAGGCAACATAGTATCACTCTACACAGTAACAGGACCGCCCCCCATTTAAAACAGTATCCTCAAAAAATTAAATACATCACTGCAGTAATAATATCTCTTAATTATCCCCTATGGTAATAATATCCCCTATCCTGATCCCCGTGTGTCTCATTCCTGGCTTCAGCCATATGTTCTCCCATCTCACCCTCATGAGTATCCATTCTTCCCCATATGATCTCCATCGTATCCATCCTGCCCTATGATCCTGTGCGATCTGTCTCCAACCCTGCCCCATCTGTCTCCAATCATGCCCCGTATGTCCATTCTGCCCAGTTTCTCCAATCATGCCCTGTGTCTCGCATTCTGCCCCATGTCCAGCATTCTGCGCCATGTCCAGCATTCTGCCCCCAGCGTCAAGCATTCTGCCCCCAGTGTCCAGCATTCTGCCCCCAGAGTCCAGCATTCTGCCCCAGTCTCCAGCATTCTGCCCCAGTCTCCAGCATTCTGCATCATGTCCAGCATTCTTCCCCAGTCTCCAGCATTCTGCCCCATGTCCAGCATTCTGCCCCAGTGTCCAGCATTCCTCCCCAGTCTCCAGCATTCTGCCCCATGTCCAGAATTCTGACCCATGTCCAGCATTCTGCCCCAGTCTCCAGCATTCTGCCCCATGTCCAGCATTCTGCCCCAGTCCAGCATTCTGCCCCATGTCCAGCACTCTGCCCCCGACCCCCCAGATCGCCGCTGTAAAAAACAAACAAACAAAAAAGTTTTCCTTACCTGGCTGCGCTCCAGCGGCGGGTAAGGCTCCGTCCCTCCAAGCTGCTGAAGCGCGCTCTAGCCGGCGACTGACAGTGATGTCAGATGCTGGCGATGTGCGCACTGCAGCTGACGTCAGTTGCCAGCCTCCGATTGGCTGGCAGCTGTTAACTATTGACGTGTGGGCCAGCGAGCCCGCATGTCAATAGTATTTAGCTGTTGCCCACAGCGCCGCACTAAGGGCCCGGTTTATCTGCTGGTAGGGGCCCGGTGAGCAGACGAGACCTGGCCCAATGCGGGCCCCCTCTGCCCACCGGGCCCCATACGCCAGTCAGGGCAGTAATGCCCTGATGGCAGCCCTGAATCTGCCCCCATCATGTCCAGCATTCTGCCCCCATCATGTCCGGCATTCTGCCCCCATCATGTCCAGCAATCTGCCCCCATGTTCATCATTCTGCCCCCATGTCTGAATTCTGCCTCATGTCTGAATTCTGCCCCCATATCTGCCATCTACCTTCTGCCCCCATCATGTCCAGCACTCTGCCCCGGGCCCCCCGGATTGCCGCTTTCAATTAAAATAAAAAAAAAATGTTCTTACCTGGCCGCGCTCCAGCGGCAAGGCTCCGTTCCTCCATGCTGCTGAAGCGCACACTCGCCAGCAACTGACAGTGACGTCAGTCAGTCAGCGCACTGCGGCTGACATCAGCTGCCAGCCTCCAATTGGCTGGCAGCTGTTAAATATTGACGTGCGGGCCGTGTCAATAGCGTTCAGCTGCCGCAGCGCTGCTAAGGGCCTCGTTTAGCCTGCCGGTAGGAGCCCAGTGAGTAGATGAGACGGGACCCGATGCGGGCCCCCTCTGCCCACCGGGCCCCATACGCCAGTCAGGACAGTAATGCCCTGATGGCAGCTCTGCCAACATGTGCATATCAACCCAAGGACAAAAGCAAAAAACCTTGTAAAGATGATGATATAAGCTGGTAAGATTGTGTCAATATCCACAGTGAAAAGAATTTTGTATCAACATGGGCTGAAAGGCCACTCTGCCAGGAAGAAGCTATTACTCCAAAAGAAGCATAAAAAAATCCAGATTACTGTTTGCAAATGCACACAGGAACAAATACCTTAATTTTTGGAGACAAGCCCTGTGGTCTGATGAAACTAAAATTGAACTTTTTCTGCATAATGACCTTCGTTACATTTGGAGGAAAAAGGGAGAAGCTTGGAAGCACAAGAACACCATCCCAACTGTGAAACACAGGGGTGGCAGCATCATGTTGTGGGGTTGTTTTGCTGCAGGAGGGACAGGGGCACTAGACAAAATAGTTGGCATCATGAGAAAAGAAGATTATGTGGCAATACTGAAGCAATATCTAAAGACATCAGCCAGGAAGTTAAAGCTTGGTGGAAATGGGTCTTCCAAATGGACAATGACCTGAAGCATGCTGCAAAAATGGTAATAAAGTAGCTTAAGGATAACAAAGTCAAGGTTTTGTAGTTTCCATCACAAAAGCCCTGATCTCAATCTTATTGAAAATGTATGGGCAAAGCTGAAAAGTCAGGTGCAAGCAAGGCAACCTACAAACCTGGATCAGTTACACCACTTTTGTCTGGAGGAATGGGCCCAAATTCCAACCAAGTATTGTGAGAAGCTTGTGGAAGGATATCCCAAAATGTGTCCAAAGTCATTCAGTTTAAGTGTAATGGTAACAAATACTAATGAAATGTATGTAAGATTTTGACTTTGCAGTAAGTAATAAAAATGCCTTAAAACATTCTCTCTCTCTCTCTCTCTCTCTCTCGCTCTCTCTCATTATTCTTGCATTTGGCAAATATTAATAATTATTGTAATCCTAATCAACCTAAAACGAGAAATGTTTATTCTGATTTCATGTTAGTTATTAAGAAAAACATGCATATGTGTCTTTTTGTATAGTGTATGTAAACTTTTTTTTCCTCCATCTCCTGTATCTTCCCTACCCAATCTATCTAATTATGGTAAATGGCATCACGCTCTCTCCCGCACCTGAAATCCGCTGCCTCGGAGTAACTCTTGACTCTCCCCTGTCCTTCAAACCACACGTCCAATCTCTTGCCACCTAATGTCGCCTCCAACTCAAAAATATTTCCAGAATCTGTCCCTTCCTCAGTCCTCAATCTACTAAAACTCTTGTACATGCCCTCATCATCTCCCGCCTTGACTACTGCAACACTCTCCTCTGTGGCCTCCCTGCTCTCTTGCACTACTCCAGTCTGTCCTCAATTCTGCTGCCCAACTAATCCACCTCTCTCCTCGCTACTCCCCTGTCACCTCCCTCTGCAAATCCCTCCATTGGCTCCCAATACCCCAACAAATCCAGTTCAAACTACTAACACTGACCTACAAAGCCATCCACAACCTTTCCCCTCCCTATATCTATGAACTAATCTCCCAATATCTTCCCTCACGTAATATTCGATCCTCCCAAGACCTCCTACTCTCCTCCACACTTATTCGTTCCTCACACAACTGCCTCCAAGATTTCTCCTGAATATCCCCTATCCTCTGGAATGCCATGCCTCAACACTTCCGATTATCCACCACCCTTGGATCCTTCAAACGGAACCTGAAAACCCATCTTTTCAGGAAAGCTTTCAACCTGCAATGACTATTCTGCCGCCTCACCACCGCCTGAGCTGCCGCCTCATCACCACCAGAGCTGCTGCACCCCCGACCTTCTGTCTCCTTCCCCACTATCCCGTAGAATGTAAGTCCGCAAGGACAAGGTCCCCTCCCCTCTGTACCAGTCTGTCATTGTAAATTTGTTTACGGTCAACGATATCTATAGATTTGTATGTAACCCCCCCTTCTCATGTACAGCACCATGGAATTAATGGCGCTATATAAATAAATAATAATAACTTTTTGTTTCAACTGTACCTATTTTGAGCTATCAGCCTACTGTTAAATGAACAAACATGTCTCTCCTGGGCTATGAGCATTTCTCTATATTTTACTATTGGAGGTGTGACTGCCTCCAGCCTGATCATGCACTCCTCCTATTAACCAGCAGAGATTTTAATCTGTTCTACTTACCCATTTAAATTGTAGGCTCATAGCCCAGGAGACACATGTTTGACCATTTAACTGTAGGCAAATAGCTCAAAAGAGGTATGTACAGTAGAATAGGACCCATCAGATGGAGGTTACCTTGTCATGGTTAATGGGCATACATGAATTGGCCAATTTATGTGCTAAGAGCATTCATTTTTGTAAGTACATCTTACTGAGTAATAACACGGTTTAGATTCAATGCCTTCAGCATTTTCATATATCTTGGCTTACAAAGATTGCTGCTGTGTTTTCTTTTTCTAGGTAGATAGATAGATAGATAGAAAAATACATATATAAATATGTGAGTGAGATATATAATCAGTGCTTTATGTGTGCAGCTTGCATGTATTTTTCTAAAACAAAAAAAGAGCTCCCATGTAATTTCTCATCAGAGGGAAAGCCGACAGCTGAGGGCCGATGTTTATAGCCTAGGAAGGGGGTAATACCCATAGTGGTTCCCAGGCCATTAATATCAACTTACATCTGTTTACTCAGCATTTCCCGGTTATTAAAGTTGTGTACCCCCCAAAAAAATTATGTAGGGTTCCTCTATAATTAATTTCCAGCAAAGGCTAGTTGGATAGATGTGGGCTGATATTAATAGCCTAGGAAGGTCCATGGATATTGGCCCCCTCCCAGGCTAAAAGCATCATCTCTCAGCCACCCCAGAAAAGGCACATCTATGCCCCTTAGCCTCGCTCTTCCCACTTGCCTTGTAGCGGTGGCAAGTGGAGTGATAGTTGGGGGGTAGATGTCATCTTTGTATTGTCAGGTGACATTCAAGCACAGACACTCCCATTACTAATGTCAAAGTAATATTGTATAAACAACACAGAATGAAGTCTTAATTGAAATAATGACAGACACCTTTAATCAATCTTAATTAAACCATACTCACATTATTGCCCATTTTAATAAATTTCATGTCCCCGTAAGAGAATTAAAATAATAAACAACAATGTTTATCACCTGTCCGCTGAGATGATAATAATCCACTTGTCCAGCGACAGGTTTAGCTCTGCTACATCTAGATGGCAGGTTGCATTTTTGCATGATGCAACTATGCAGTCTGCCATCCAACACAGACACTGAGCACCGTGTTCTACCACTGCTCAATGTCTCGCGGTGAACTTATATGATGTCGCTTACATCATTGCAAGTGAAACAGAAAGTTCACACGCTCGTGGTGCCGTCAGAAAAGTCCTGGGAGCTCAAAGCCAATAAATTCACTTTTCCTAACTGACATAAGCGCGTGCACCATGGGGAAAGTTGTTTCACTCCCTGAGGAATCAGCATATGAAATGCGGTTGGTGTGTGGAGCCGCAGTGGCAGAATATATAGCATGAACTCTTCAGTTATGCTACCTACCTATTGTTTTTATGGAGGTATAGCTATTAATGTATTTAATCGTGTACCAAATGGATTGCCATGGCCTTTTATGACATTTATGGATGATTATTACTTATATCTATATATATAAAAACGAGCGTATGTGTGTGTGTATCAAGCCCTGCCCCTCACTATGATGTCATAGTGTTTGCCATAGCGACGCTGATGTCATAATAGGTTGCAATGGCGAAAATGATGTCATAATGGTTGCCATGGCGACAGTGATGTCATAATGGGTTGCAATGGTGACGGATATGTCATAACTAGCTGAAGAGCCCGGCGTTGCCCAGGCATAGTAGCTAACTGTGGTTAGTTATAACAAATTATTATAATGATTATCCTCCATCCCATAGTCCTGTGACCATATACCCATCCTACATATCCGCCATCCCATAGTCCCGTGCCCATATACCCATCATACATATCCACTATCCCATAATCCAGTGCCCATATACCCATCACACATCCTCCATCCCATAGTCCTGTGCCCATATACATTATGACATCATCATCACCATGGCAACCAGTAACTAATTGTGGTTAGTTATAACAAATTATGATTATACTCCATCCCATAGTCCCGTGTCCATATACCCATCATACATATCCTCCATCCCGTAGTCCCATGCCCATATACCCATCATACATATCTACCATCCCATAGTCCTGTGCACATATATCCATCATACATGTCCTCCATCCCATAGGCCAGTGCCCATATACCCATCACACATCCTCCATCCCATAGTCCCGTGTTCATATACCCATCATACATATCCTCCATCCCATAGTCCCGTGTTCATATACCCATCATACATATCCTCCATCCCATAGTCCCGTGCCCATATACCCATCATACATATCCACCATCCCACAGTCCTGTGCACATATATCCATCATACATGTCCTCCATCCCATAGGCCAGTGCCCATATACCCATCACTAGAGTTGAGCGACTTTTGGTTTTTTATGGTCGAGTTTCGTTTCGTGAAACCCGACTTTTCCAAAAGTCGGGTCGAGCAAGATCGGCCGATTATAGGGAAAAGTCGGGGTCGTCCCGAAACACGAAACCCAATGTAAGTCAATGGGGAATAAAAGTCGGCAGTGAGAGGAGGACAGGAAACACACCTACAGTGCTCCTTTGAATGCCAAAAGCATCAATTCTTCTTACTTAAGCTGGTCAACCTTAATTAACTTCATAATACAAGTTACGCACTGAAAAATGGGGGTTATTTGGCTAAAGTTGTGGGGGGGTAGTGCTGGCTCCAGGTTTTCATGTGCCCTGGGCGAAAGAGCGCCCCTTTAACACATAATACCACAACTCATCATGCTCCGATACGGCAGAGAAATAGCGGTATAGTACAATGAAAAATACTTCACTTTTTACATCTCATGACGAGGCCCATCTATTTCTCCATACAGAATCATTGGTCCCATATAATGTTTGAAACAGTATATGATGAGCTCCACATAATGCTACAGTATATGTTGGTCCCCATGGATGAAGCTCCACTGTCTTATGGGCCCAAATAATGCTCCAAACATAATGGGCCCCATTTCTAATGCTCTAGTGTATAATGGGCCCCTTTAAATGCTGCACCAGTGTCTGATGTCCACCTTTGGAATGTTCCAGTGTATGGTGGGCCCCATCTATCATTCTCCAGAGTATAGTGCTCCCCAAAAATTGCTGTCCCAACATTGAAAACATTGAAATAAGTCTCCTCGCTAGGGAATCCCTGTACTAGTCTGGACTCCTCGTCGTCCCCATCTTCCATCTCACTGCACAGTATTTCAACCTTGCAAGTGCTGTGATCCTGAGCAAGCAGGGGGGGCCCACTCGTTGGCGACGGCACTGGCACAGGGCCCCTGATAGTACGGTGGTGTGTCTGATGGCGGGTGGGTCGAACCTGCACTTTCATCTGCAGCTTCCTCTTTGTCACCGTGTAAGATGGAACTGTATATGGGAAGGGTAACCTGAGTTTCATCAGGGTCAGATTCAGGCCGGGTAGCGTGCGAGGGGAATGTAGTGGTCTGGGTCAATGTACCAGCAGATTCATCGAGCAGTGGCTGGGCATCAGTGCACTTGTGTCGCCCCCAGGAGTACGGTCGCCACAGTGGCATTACCTTCCTCCTAGGGAGTGTGATGTCATGCTTGGGAGCAACGAGGGATCTCTCTAGCAGGTTAAATGATTGGGCGGCGTTATTCCCACGAGTCATGACCCTCCAAACAGCGTTCATGAAGGCAAAGTGTTTGTTTTACGTGGGCAGTATGGTTGCAAAGCTGAACCTTAAAGGAATGTCCAGAAGGGCACCACCAGGAGTGGAGCCTACGGCGTAATTTGACTCAACACGGGCATCCTCAACCATGCCAGCTACAGAACAGATGCACACATTGCAAGCTTAATTCCGTTAACGAACGAGACTCCGTCATGCCCCGCGGTCCGAGTCTGGCTTACTAGAGGGACACGTGAGGCTCTGGCACATGAGATTGGCCAATAACTGGTGTGTCATGCCCTTACATGTCCGTGGCTGCAAGTGCGCTACACTGAAAAGGCCAGCGTTTGTCGCTTACAGGTGCAGATAACCCGCTGAACAACGTTAGTGATGGGGATCACTGATTACAATTATTACTCGCGTACGATGATTTCCCAGTAAGTGCAGGTCAACCGCAGTTCCGGAATTAGGCCTAACCGTCATTCCTGAAAAAAATGAAAAACTTACGTGTGCAAAACACAGGTGCTGTAGGTTGCTTAACAGCTCGCCAGCCGTTCTCACGCCCAGTATGGGTTACACGTGATTGCACAAAGGTGAGAAAGGGTACCGTATCCCCGGATAACATGTATGGATAGGGTACACATTCAAAAGATATGTCTATACATCAGGAGGCAGGCTCAGACGGTGTTAGGCCCAGTATGGCTTGCACGTGATTGCACAAAGGTGAGAAAGGGTACCGTATCCCTGGATAACATGTATGGATAGCGTACACATTCAAAAGATATGTCTATACATCAGGAGGCAGGCTCAGACGGTGTAAGGCCCAGTATGGCTTGCAAGTGATTGCACAAAGGTGAGAAAGGGTACCGTATCCCCGGATAACATATATGGATAGCGTACACATTCAAAAGATATGTCTATACATCAGGAGGCAGGCTCAGACGGTGTCAGGCACAGTATGGCTTGCAAGTGATTGCACAAAGGTGAGAAAGGGTACCGTATCCCCGGATAACATGTATGGATAGCGTACACATTCAAAAGATATGTCTATACATCAGGAGGCAGGCTCAGACGGTGTTAGGCCCAGTATGGCTTGCAAGTGATTGCACAAAGGTGGAAAGGGTACCGTATCCCCGGATAACATGTATGGATAGCGTACACATTCAAAAGATATGTCTATACATCAGGAGGCAGGCTCAGACAGTGTCAGGCACAATATGGATTTGACGGCCCAGACTACACAGCGGAGGAGCAGGGAGAGGTAAAGATTGCAAATGCTGGGGCCCTGCCCAAGCAAGGGGGGCCCACTCGTGGGCGTCGGTACTGGCACTGGGCCCCTCATAGTACGGCGGTGTGTCTGACGGCGGGTGTGCACCACCACCGTCAGAGACACTTGATTGCACTATGAGGGACCCTGTGCCAGTGCCCGCACCCAAGAGTCGGCCTACCCACCTGTCCAGGGCAACGGCACTCGCACGGTGTCGTGCGCTAGGTGGTGACCCCGGCCATGGGGGGGGAGGCAGCACAGTTAGGGAGTTTTAGAAAGTGGCATATGTTGATGTTGGACATTCAGCTGATGCAAAAGGCGAAATAGGTCAAGTCCCAGGAAGAGGTGGACCAAAGCAAGCCATTTTTCTGTCACCCTATGTGTCATCAGGGGAAGGTGGGACAAAATCCTTGGAAACCCATGCATGGTTCATTTTAATGAAGGTTAGATCATCCACATTTTGGGTTGACAGACGGGTCCTTTTTTCTGTCAGGATTAATCCAGCTGCACTGAAGACTCTTTCCGATAGCACACTTGCAGCTGGGCAAGCGAGCTCCTGTAAGGCATATTGTGCCAATTCAGGCCAGGTGTCCAGTTTAGCAGCCCAATAGTCAAAGGGGAATGACCTGTGTGGGAGAACATCGATATGGGAGGAAAAGTAGTTTGTAACCATAGTTGACAACTGCTGTCTCCTGTCACTTTCCATCGATGCTGTATTACCAGTTGTGTGAGCGGTACTTGAAAAATCAGTCCACAACATTGTCATGAAACCCCTGTCTCCAACGCCACTTCTGCTGTGTGCACCATGAACACCTCTGCCAAGCTGCCCCCGGCCCGTACGGCTCGTGTGAGAACCATCACCGCTGCTGTGTGCTGGGAATGCCTCAAGCAACCGATTTACCAGAGTTGCTTGTTTATTAGCCAATATTAGGTCAAGGTTCTCCTGTGGCATGATGTTTTGTAATTTGCCTTTATAGCGTGGATCCAGGATGCTGGCCAACCAGTAGTCGTCATCGTTCATCATTTTGGCAATGCGGGGGTCCCTTTTTAGGATCCGCAAGGCATAATCTGACATGTGGGCCAATGTTCCCGGTGTCAATGATGCACTACGAGTGCTGGTTGGAGGAGCACTTTCTGGCAAATCCACATCCCTCCAGTCACGCACAAACCCTGTACCAGACCTTGCCACGCCAACATTTTCACTTGCCCCACGAGATGCATCCTCCTCCCCTAAGTAATCATCCCCATCATCATCCTCCTCCTCCTCTTCTTCCTCCAACTCGTCCAGGAGAGGTCCCTGAGCAGACAATGGCTGAATGTCATTAAGGATTCCCTCCACCTCTTCCTCCTCGTCAACATTGGCTGCAGACGCCTGCTCCTTAAGGTGCGTCAAAGTTTGCATGAGCAGACGCATAAGTGGGATGCTCATGCTTAGGATGGCGTCGTCTGCGCTTACCAGCCGTGTGCATTCCTCAAAACACTGAAGGACTTTACAGAGGTCTTTCAGCTTCGACCACTGCACACCTGTCAACTCCATGTCTGCTCTCAAAGTGCCTGGCCGTGTATCCTCCCACAAATGCATTATGGCCTGCCTCTGCTCGCACAGCCGCTCCACCATGTGCAGGGTGGAGTTCCACCTTGTTGCAATGTCGATAATGAGGCGTGGTTGGGAAGGTGGAGCAATCGCTGCAGCTTCTGCATACGAACGGAGTGTACAGGCGACCGGCGGATGTGCGCGCACAGTCTTCGCACCTTATGGAGCAGGGCTGTTAACTCCGGATAATTTTTGAGGAAGCACTGCACCACCAGGTTCAAGGTGTGAGCCAAGCAAGGTATGTGGCTGAGTTTTGAAAGGGCTATGGCTGCCACAAAATTACGGCCGTTATCACTAACTACCTTGCCTGCCTCAAGATGTACACTGCCCAGCCATGACTCAGTTTGTCGCTTCAAGTACTCGGCCAGCACCTCGGCGGTGTGTCTGTCGCCCAAACACATCATCTGCAACACAGCCTGCTGACGCTTTCCACTAGCTGCTCGATAGGGGGACACCTCGTGTGCAACAGTGGCAGCTGCAGATGGAGTGCTCGTACGACTACGCTCTGTGGACGAGCTTTCGCTTCTGGAGGAGGAGGAAGAGGAGGGTGGAACGCCTACAGCCAACTGTTTCCTATACCGTGGGCTAGGCAGCACTGTCCCACCACCGCTGTCCCCTGTGGACCCTGCATCCACCACATTAACCCAGTGCGCAGTGATGGACACGTAACGGCCCTGGCCATGCCGACTGGACCATGCATCAGTTGTGAGGTGCACCTTTCCACTCACTGACTGCTTGAGTGCATGGACAAAGCGGTCTTTCACATGATGGTGGAGGGCTGGGATGGCTTTGCGAGAGAAGAAGTGGCGACTGGGTAGGTCATAGCGTGGTACTGCATAGGCCATGAGTTCGCGGAAAGCTGCGCTTTCCACCAACCGATAGGGCATCATCTCAAACGAGATTAGTTTGGCAATGTGGGCGTTCAAACCCAGTGTACGCGGATGAGAGACTGAGTACTTTCTTGACCTACTCATAGTGTCTGGGAGGGTGAGCTGGACTTGAGAGCTGCATATGGTGGAAGTAGCGGTGGACAGGGCGGACTGAGAGAGGGTTGATGATGGTGATGGAGTTGGTGTTCTTTCTGATGGCCTAGATTCAGTATTTCGTTGATATAACAGTGGGATTCCCTGACTGCTGTGGTCTTGCAACGACACCTCAACATTTGCTGCTGTGCTAACCGGTGGGCTTACAGAGGGGGAAACAATGTAGCGTTGCTGACTACCTTCTTTGTGATCAGTTGCACATGTGGCACTTGAGGTTTGGTGTTGTGTCCACGCTTGCAAGTGCATGCTAGTTAAATGCCTAAGCATGCAACTGGTATTCAAATTTTTCAGATTTTTCCCTCGGCTAAAGGTCTTTGCGCACTTCTTACAGATAACCTTGGCCTGATCATGAGGATTTTGTTCAAAAAAGTGCCACACTGCACTCTTCCTACTTTGGCAGACATTTTGCGGCCTAGCACGCTGTGATGTTTTGACCCTCTGGACAAGCAGTCCAGCAACTCTTTTGATTTTTGGAACCTGTCTTTGGAGTGCTCCGGGCCTGCCAGATAACAGCTGTTGCGATGTTGATGTCTGCTGTGGATGCTCCTCATCTGAGCTATTGGAAGCAGCACCCTCTTCCCCCAATGGATGCCAATCTGGGTCAACAACTGGGTCATCCATCACCTCCTCTTCAATGTCATGTGCACCTTCCTCTGTGTCACCGTGTATGGTGGTATAGTGTGCGGGAAGGGGCACCTGAGTCTCATCAGGGTCAGAATCTGGCTCTGTACACTGCGAGGACAATGTAGTGCTCTGAGTGAATGTACCAGCAGAATCATCTATCAGCGGCTGTGCATCAGTGCACTCCATGTCAGATTCATCTTGGCCTGGGTAATTCACTATTTCACTTGATAATCCAGGCATGGTATGTGAAAACAGCTCCATAGAGTAATCAGTAGTATGGCCTGCGTCATCCTTCAATCTTGGTTGTGGTGAAGGACACAAGGAAAGGTGTGGTTCATGAACATGAGCCTCCAATGACGACTCAGTGCTTTTACTTTTTACAACTTCAGAAGAGGAGGCGATAGAGCTGGAGGCTGAGTCAGCAATGTAAGACAAAACTTTTTCCTGATGCTCTGGCGTTAAAAGCGGTTTGCCAACTCCTAGAAAACTAAGCCTTCGAAGCCTTATGGAGCCAGACGATGACGCAGGCTCAACACCTCCTGCATTCAGTCCTATTTTGCTTTTGCCACTACCATCAGATCCACCACCAACACCATCATTACCAGCTGCCAACCCCCGCCCAATTCCACGGCCTCTTCCACCAGCCTTCCTCATTTTTGGTAGAAATGTAGACAAAATCCTACAAACTATATAGTAATGTAAAACAAGGTACAAGGTGTCTATAGGACAGGGGAGATTTAGATTTTCTGCAGACACTTGTGGACACTGGACACTTGGATTGTGTGAGGCCCACTGAATATCACAGCGCTATGTCACAGGCTCGATGGCACAGGTGTGAAAAAAGTGACTACAGGATAAGGGAGATTTTGAATTTCTGCAGACACTTGTGGACACTGGACACTTGGATTGTGTGAGGCCCACTGAATATCACAGCGCTATGTCACAGGCTCGATGGCACAGGTGTGAAAAAAGTGACTACAGGATAAGGGAGATTTTGAATTTCTGGGAGATTTTGAATTTCTGCAGACACTTGTGGACACTGGACACTTGGATTGTGTGAGGCCCACTGAATATCACAGTGCTATGTCACAGGCTCCATGGCACAGGTGTGAAAAAAGTGACTACAGGATAAGGGAGATTTTGAATTTCTGCAGACACTTGTGGACACTGGACACTTGGATTGTGTGAGGCCCACTGAATATCACAGTGCTATGTCACAGGCTCGATGGCACAGGTGTGAAAAAAGTGACTACAGGATAAGGGAGATTTTGAATTTCTGCAGACACTTGTGGACACTGGACACTTGGATTGTGTGAGGCCCACTGAATATCACAGTGCTATGTCACTGGCTCGATGGCACAGGTGTGAAAAAAGTGACTACAGGATAAGGGAGATTTTGAATTTCTGGGAGATTTTGAATTTCTGCAGACACTTGTGGACACTGGACACTTGGATTGTGTGAGGCCCACTGAATATCACAGCGCTATGTCACAGGCTCGATGGCACAGGTGTGAAAAAAGTGACTACAGGATAAGGGAGATTTTGAATTTCTGCAGACACTTGTGGACACTGGACACTTGGATTGTGTGAGGCCCACTGAATATCACAGTGCTATGTCACAGGCTCAATGGCACAAGTGTGAAAAAAGTGACTACAGGATAAGGGAGATTTTGAATTTCTGGGAGATTTTGAATTTCTGCCGACACTTGTGGACACTGGACACTTGGATTGTGTGAGGCCCACTGAATATCACAGCGCTATGTCACAGGCTCGATGGCACAGGTGTGAAAAAAGTGACTACAGGATAAGGGAGATTTTGAATTTCTGGGAGATTTTGAATTTCTGCAGACACTTGTGGACACTGGACACTTGGATTGTGTGTGGCCCACTGAATATCACAGCGCTATGTCACAGGCTCGATGGCACAGGTGTGAAAAAAGTGACTACAGGATAAGGGAGATTTTGAATTTCTGGGAGATTTTGAATTTCTGCAGACACTTGTGGACACTGGACACTTGGATTGTGTGAGGCCCACTGAATATCACAGTGCTATGTCACAGGCTCGATGGCACAGGTGTGAAAAAAGTGACTACAGGATAAGGGAGATTTTGAATTTCTGCAGACACTTGTGGACACTGGACACTTGGATTGTGTGAGGCCCACTGAATATCACAGTGCTATGTCACAGGCTTGATGGCACAGGTGTGAAAAAAGTGACTACAGGATAAGGGAGATTTTGAATTTCTGCAGACACTTGTGGACACTGGACACTTGGATTGTGTGAGGCCCACTGAATATCACAGCGCTATGTCACAGGCTCGATGGCACAGGTATGAAAAAAGTGACTACAGGATAAGGGAGATTTTGAATTTCTGCAGACACTTGTGGACACTGGACACTTGGATTGTGTGAGGCCCACTGAATATCACAGTGCTATGTCACAGGCTCGATGGCACAGGTGTGAAAAAAGTGACTACAGGATAAGGGAGATTTTGAATTTCTGGGAGATTTTGAATTTCTGCAGACACTTGTGGACACTGGACACTTGGATTGGGTGAGGCCCACTGAATATCACAGCGCTATGTCACAGGCTCGATGGCACAGGTGTGAAAAAAGTGACTACAGGATAAGGGAGATTTTGAATTTCTGGGAGATTTTGAATTTCTGCAGACACTTGTGGACACTGGACACTTGGATTGGGTGAGGCCCACTGAATATCACAGTGCTATGTCACAAGCTCGATGGCACAGGTGTGAAAAAAGTGACTACAGGATAAGGGAGAATTTAAATTTCTGCAGACACTTGTGGACACTGGACACTTGGATTGTGTGAGGCCCACTGAATATCACAGCGCTATGTCACAGGCTCGATGGCACAGGTGTGAAAAAAGTGACTACAGGATAAGGGAGATTTTGAATTTCTGCACACACTTGTGGACACTGGACACTTTTGGATTGTGTGAGGCCCAATGAATATCAGAGCGCTATGTCACAGGCTCGATGCAGCAGGTGTGAAAAAAGTGACTACAGGATAAGGGAGATTTTGAATTTCTGGGAGATTTTGAATTTCTGCAGACACTTGTGGACACTGGACACTTGGATTGGGTGAGGCCCACTGAATATCACAGCGCTATGTCACAGGCTCGATGGCACAGGTGTGAAAAAAGTGACTACAGGATAAGGGAGATTTTGAATTTCTGGGAGATTTTGAATTTCTGCAGACACTTGTGGACACTGGACACTTGGATTGTGTGAGGCCCACTGAATATCACAGCGCTATGTCACAGGCTCGATGGCACAGGTGTGAAAAAAGTGACTACAGGACAAGGGAGATTTTGAATTTCTGCAGACACTTGTGGACACTGGACACTTGGATTGTGTGAGGCCCACTGAATATCACAGTGCTATGTCACAGGCTCGATGGCACAGGTGTGAAAAAAGTGACTACAGGATAAGGGAGATTTTGAATTTCTGGGAGATTTTGAATTTCTGCAGACACTTGTGGACACTGGACACTTGGATTGGGTGAGGCCCACTGAATATCACAGTGCTATGTCACAAGCTCGATGGCACAGGTGTGAAAAAAGTGACTACAGGATAAGGGAGATTTTGAATTTCTGCAGACACTTGTGGACACTGGACACTTTTGGATTGTGTGAGGCCCAATGAATATCACAGCGCTATGTCACAGGCTCGATGGCACAGGTGTGAAAAAAGTGACTACAGGATAAGGGAGATTTTGAATTTCTGCAGACACTTGTGGACACTGGACACTTTTGGATTGTGTGAGGCCCAATGAATATCAGAGCGCTATGTCACAGGCTCGATGCAGCAGGTGTGAAAAAAGTGACTACAGGATAAGGGAGATTTTGAATTTCTGCAGACACTGGACACTTTTGGATTGTGTGAGGCCCAATGAATATCAGAGCGCTATGTCACAGGCTCGATGCAGCAGGTGTGAAAAAAGTGACTACAGGATAAGGGAGATTTTGAATTTCTGCAGACACTTGTGGACACTGTACACTTTTGGATTGTGTGAGGCCCACTGAATATCAGAGCGCTATGTCACAGGCTCGATGGCACAGGTGTGAAAAAAGTGAATTGTAGAATTGGGCAGAATAGGAATCTCCCTAGAGTGTAGGTCTGTAAGAACGGAACAAGTCCTCCACTTATCCTTCCACAGTGACACACAGATAGCTTCACTGTGGCTGTGATAACAGCCGTTACACGGTACTGTGTGAGGAGCGTACACCGCTGTATGGTGTGAATAAATGCACGCTCAGTACCTTAGCAGGACAAAAAAAAAATTGGGATTGCTTTTAAAAAAGCAGTTTGCAGAGCAGTGGGGAAACAGCAATGCAGCTGTCTGGAAGCCTTAGAAGGCAGCCTAACAACCAACACCGCTGATCCACCACAATATAGCCTCCCCTTGCACTGCACACACAGTGACTGGTGTGTTGCACAGGCAAAATCGCTAGCAGCAGAAGCAGTTTTTTTGTCTTCTTCCCTGCCTAACGCTCTACCTACAGAATCAGCAACCTCTCCCTATGCTAAGATCGGCAGAAGTAAGATGGCGGTCGGCGTGCACGCCCTTTTATAACCCCTGTGACGCCCACCAAAGCAAGCCAATCACTTGCATGCCCTTCTGAAAGATGGTGGCGACCCCTGCCTATGTCATCACGTTGCCCACAGTGTCCGTGGATCCTGATTGGCTGAAAAAGAGCGCTAAACAAACTTTTGAAACGCGACTTTGGCTCGTAAGTCGCCGACCTCGTGGCCGACCTCATCCTAGGGTCGGGTTTCGTTTCATGAAACCCGACTTTGCCAAAAGTCGGCGACTTTTGAAATTGTTCGACCCGTTTCGCTCAACTCTACCCATCACACATCCTCCATCCCATAGTCCCGTGCCCATACACCCATTATGACATCATCGTCACCGTGGCAACCATTATGATATCATCTTCGCCATTGCAACCTATTATGACTTCAGCGTCGCCATGGCAACCATTATGACATCATAATGGCACAAGACTATGGGATGGAGGATGGGTGATGGGTATATGGGTACTGAACTCTGGGATGGAGGATAATCATTATAATTTGTTATAACTAACCACAGTTAGTTACTATGCCCGGGCAATGCCGGGCTCTTCAGCTAATGTTTATATAAATCTTAGAGCTTGCAGTGTACTAATGCATTGTTTTGTTTGTATATTATGCATTCAGGCCAGCTTGCAGCTGTTCACACTTGATTTATTCTGTATGGAGGTGCTGGTTGTTTTTTGTGCCAGTACTATAGCTGCAGCAGATTACGAAGGCAGCAGCAATTACATTATACAGTATATGGCACCATGGACCAGCAGTTTTATCTACCACTGTATCAACCCGATTCACATCAACAGTGTCCTTTCTCTGGCAGAGACTCAGAGCCCAGATCCCATGGCCTTTTGGCCCAGTTTGCTATGGGCTACTGTCATGTCCAGTCTACTGTCAAGAGAAGGGGATTCAGCACTGCCAGTGGCTTTGTCAAATGCAAGTAAACCAGATTACCCTCTGGAAGCTTGGAAAACCTTACATTTGTCAAAATTAATCAGGCATTGATTAGTGCTGTCTTTAATCTCCTATGGCTGATGCCAATTGTTAAGTTGGCCATGTTTAACTGACTGTCCATTTTCTGTCTAAACATTCCTGATGGTATGCGCACAGCCAGGCATCTACTCCCTGTCCATCATGTCATGTATACTGTAGAACTGCTGCTGTTGGGCCTGCTGTTGCTGGCTCTGCACAGCCACAAAGAGGAAAACTGACCAACACATCCAAACTAATGTGTGTAGGTTTAAGCTAAGACAATAAATCTAAGATAATAAATCTATTTTCTTCTTCTTACCTGCTCTATCCTATTTTACACAGTAGACTTTACATTACTGATATTCAGTACAAAATTATTTTGGGAAAATTTGGCAAAGCTGACAAATGATCCATGTGTTAAACAACCTCTTTCATGTTTTCCAGACAATTAGAGGCTTTGCAGCACTGAGATTTTGGGCAAATCTTGTTTCGTGAAAACTCGGTAAATCTGGCAGACAATCTGTCTATCTATAAAGTTTTAGGCAGATGTTGAAAAACTCCTACAATAAGAATGCTTTGAAAAACAGACAAATTAATTGTTTATTTTTATAAATTAACAAAATGCAAAGTGAATGAACAAAAGGTAAATCTATATCAAATCAATATTTGATGTGACTGTACTTTGCCTTTAAAACAACATCAAAGCATCAATTCAATTATTCCAGCCACAATTGTGCACCGTTTTTAAAGGAACTCTGCAAGAAGGTTGTTCCACAGATCTTGGAAACACAGATTTTCCGTGAACATAGGCATGCTCAAATCCTTGTGATCATGTAATCCTATACAGATTTGATGGTCAAGGTATGAAGGGAACAATATCATCACTGACAGGATATGTTCTTTACACTAAACATATAATTCTTAATTATATTGACTGTATTTTATTATTATTATTATTATTATTATTTTATTTATATAGCATCATTGATTCTTTGGTGCGGTACATGAGAAGGAGTTACATAAAAATACAAATATTACTTACAGTAGACAAACTAACAAACGTAGACTGGTACAGAGGGAAGAGGACTCTGCCTTTGTGAGCTCACATTCTACAGGATGATAGGGAAGAAGACAGTAGGTCAGGGGTTACATCTGCTTTGGTGGTGTTGAGGTGGCAGCGCGAGATGGGTTTTCAGGTTCCATTTGAAGGATCCAAATGTGGTTGATAGTTGGACGTGTCTTGGGCACAGAATTCCAGAGGATGGTGGATATTCGGAAGAAGTCTTGGAGGCGATTGGATGAGGAGCAAATAAGTGTGGAGGAAAGAAGGAGGTCTTGGGAGTACCAGAGATTATGTGAGGGAAGATATTGGCAGATTAGTTCAGAGATATATGGAGGAAATAGGTTATGGATAGCTTTGTAGGTCATTGTTAATAGTTTGAACTGGATACGCTGGGAAATTGGGAACTAGTGAAGGGATTTGCAAAGGAGGAAGCAGGAGTGTAACAAGGAGAGAGATTAATTAGTAAGGCAACAGAGTTAAGGATGGACTGGAGAGGTGCGAGAGTGTTAGAAGGTAGGCCATAGAGGAAGATGTTGCAGTAGTTGAGGCAGGAGATGATTAGGGCAGGCACAAGCATTTTGGTAGAGCGAGGGTTGAGGAAAGGACTGATTCTGGAAATATTTTTGAGCTGGAGGCGACAGAAGGTGGCTTGAATGTGCGGTTTGAAGGACAGGGCAGAGTCAAGGGTTACTTCGAGGCAGCAGATTTCTGGCAGAGTGGAAAGTGTGATGTATTTAATTGTGATAGATAGATCAGGTAGGGAAGATATGCGAGGTGGACGAAAGATAATTAGTTCAGATTTGCCCACATTGAGCTTGAGGAAGGGAGAGGAGAAGAAGGAGGATATGACTGATAGACGCTTTAGGATTCTTTACAGCAAAAAGGCGACATATTGGCCAGATAGGTAGATCTGAGTGTCATCATCATATGGATGGTACTGGAAGCCATAGGACCTTATGAGTTGTCCAGGCCAATGGTATAGATGGAGAAGAGTAGGGGTCCTAGGACAGAGCTTTGAGGGACAGTAACAGATAGAGGGCGAGATGACGAGGTAGTGTGGGAGTAGGAAACGCTAAATGTGTGGTTGGTAAGGTATGAGGAGATGGAGGATAGGGCAAGGTCTTTGATGCCAAAGGAAGAGAGGATCTATAGTAGGAGGTGGTGGTCAACTGTATCAAAGGCAGAGGACAGGTCTAGAAGGAGAGGTATAGGGAATTGTCTGTTAGCTTTGGCTGTAAGCAAGTCGTTAGTGTGTTTGGTCAGCGCAGTTTCCGTGGAATGGTGGGGACAGAAGCCAGATTGTTGGTTGTTGAAGAGCGAGTTAGAAGAAAAGTGAGAGGAAAGTTCACCATCGACATGCTGCTCGAGGAGTTTGTAAGCAAATGGGAGCAACGATATGGGTCAATAGATGGACATAACGCTTGGGTCAAGGATGGCTTTTTGAAAATAGGTGTGATTGTGGCATGTTTGAAAGCAGAGGGGAAGGTACCAGAAGTTAGTGATAGGTTGAAGAGATGGGTTAGGGATGGGATAAAAGTGTTGGTGAGGTTGGGGAGGAGGTGGGATGGGGTTAAGTGCACAAGTGATGAAGTGTGATTTGGAGAGGAGATGAGTAAACTCTCCTTCAGTGATTTTGGAGAGG
The DNA here is from genome assembly GCF_039654945.1 of Dendrobates tinctorius. NCBI lineage: Eukaryota > Metazoa > Chordata > Amphibia > Anura > Dendrobatidae > Dendrobates > Dendrobates tinctorius. The sequence goes on along the minus strand of NW_027361713.1, from coordinate 9,770,210 downwards.
GAAGTTATGGGGTTAGGACATTGGTCTGGTATAGAAAGGGGTTGTGGTGGTCGGACAATAAAGACTTGCCTTGTTTGGTCTATCTTATTTTTGAAGTGCTTGGCATAGTCCTTGGCAGAAATTAGGGAAGTCTGAGGGGGCAGTGGTGGGCGGAGGAGGCAGTTGAAAGTGTTGAATAACTGTTTGGGGTCGTAGGATAAGGAAGCTATGAGTTGTAAAGTAGGCCTGTTTAGCAGAGGTGAGGGCTGATTTGGATGCGAGTGTTGCTTGTTTGAATGCGGTAAAGTTGTCGTGCAAATGTGCTTTCTTCCAATGTCGCTCTGTTTGTCTTTGTCCTGTTGCTGAACCAATTTGGTGCCAATTAGATGACATTGCATGGTTGTTATGTATATGCCTGTATCCCACAGCATTGAGGACACCATTAACCCCTTCATGATCTTGCAAGTTTCCATTTTTGCATATTTTTTTCCCTCTTCTTCTAACAGCTATAAATTTTTTTATTTTTCCATCAATATAGCCGTATGAGGTCTTGTTTTTTTGCTTGATGAGTTGTACTTTTGAACGATGCCATTGATTTTACCATATAATGTACTGGAAAGCAGGAAAAAATTTCACATGTGGTGAAATTTAAACAAAGTGCAATTCCACTATTTTTTTTTTTTTTACCATGTTTACTGTATGGTAAAACTGACCTGGCAATATGATTCCCTTCCCCAGGTCAGTATAAGTACACAGGTACCAAACACATATTGTTTTTTAATCCCTTAACCTCCAGAGCTTTTTTCGGTTTTGCGTTTTCGTTTTTCGCTCCCCTCCTTCCCAGAGCCATAACTTTTTTATTTTTCCATCAATATGGCCATCTGAGGGCTTATTTTTTGCAGAACGAGTTGTACTTTTGAAAGACACCATTGGTTTTACCATTTTATGTACTAAAAAACGGGAAAAAAAATTACAAGTGCAGTGAAATTGCAAAAAAAGTGCAATCCCACACTTGTTTTTTGTTTGGCTTTTTTGCTAGGTTTACTAAATGCTAAAACTGACCTACCATTATGATTCTCTAGGTCATTACAAGTTCACAGACACCAATCATATCTAGGTTCTTTTTTATCTAAGTGGTGAAAACAAATTTCCAAAATTTGCTAAAGAAAAAAAATTGCACCATTTTCCAAGACCCGTAACGTCTCCATTTTTCATGATGTGGGGTTGGATGAGGTCTTATTTTTTGCGGGCTTGGCTGACGTTTTAATTATACCATTTTGGTGCAGATACAGTTTTTTTTATCACCCGTTATTGCATTTTAATTCAGTGTCATAGCGACAAAAAAAACAAATTCTAGCGTTTTGACTTTTTTTCTCGCCACGCCGTTTAACGATCCGGTTAATCCTTTTTTTATTGATAGATTGGGCGATTCTGAATGTGGCGATACCAAATATGCATATGTTTGATTTTATGTTTATTTTATTTTGAATGGGGCGAAAGGGGGGTGATTGGAACTTTTATATTTTTTTATATTTTTAAACACTTTTTTTTACTTTTGGCATCCTTCAATAGTTTCCATAGGAGGCTAGAAGCTGCCACAACTCGATCAGCTCTGCTACATAGAGGCGATGGTTAGATTGCCTCTATGTAGTAGAATTGCTGACTTGCTATGAGCGCCGACCACTGGGTGGTGCTCACAGTAATCCGGCATTGACAACCATAGAGGCCTCCAGGAGACCTCGGGTTGTCATGCTGACACACCGGTGACCCATGATAACATTGTGCAGGTCACCGGTGTGCGTATTTCTGGCGAGATTGCCAGAAGCGCCATTTAAATGCCGCAATCAGCATTTGACAGCAGCATTTAGCTAGTTAATAGCCACGGGTGGATTGCGATTCCACCTGTGGCTATTGCGGGCAATGTTAGCTGTTCAAAACAGCTGATATGTCCCAGGAAAGATGTAGACTCATCGCCAGAGCCCACATCAAAGGGAGGGAGTCCGACTTTGGTGTAAATATATGCCCGATGTCGGAAAGGGGTTAAAATTTAAGTGATGAAAAAGAATTCTGAAATTAGTAAGAAAAAAAAAAATTAGCTTATGTCACTGTTTTCCAAGCCCCTCAGTGTTTTATTCTTTGGGATACAGAGCTGGATGAAGGCTTGTTTTTTGTTGCTTGAGAAGACATTTTTATTGATACCATTGTGAGGATGATACGATATTTTGATCACCTCTTTTTTTGTTCCGTCATTTACCGATCTGATTAATTATTGTTATATTTTGATGGATCTGAACCCAGCAATACCAAATATATGTACGGTATTTTTATTTTTTTTGTTTTTTTCAGTGGGATCAAAAGTGGGTGATTTGAACTTTTTTGGGTTTCTTTTTTTCATTTTTTTTTTAAACCTTTGTTTCCCAATTTTTACTGACTTCTGTAGTCCCCTTAGGAGCCTTGAAGCTGCGATCGTCCGATCACCTGTGCTATGTATAGCAAAAATCACAATCTCCTTTGAACACAGACCATCAGCAAGCATTCACAGGACATTCACAATGACAGGCACGGGGTCTTCTCACATGACAGCGGCACCGATGGGCGGGATTTGTGATATGCTTCCTTCAGATTCATGTTAAATCCCGATGTCAGTGATTGACATTGGGATTTAGTAGATTAAGGGCCACTCACGGGGAGTTAAAGGCACTTTATGGCTTATTAAATCAGCCTTCAAGTGAGGGAAAAATGTGGGCTCAGTGTCTGAGCCCTCATCAAAGGTAGGGACATGACCTTTGATGTAATTACATGTCAAAGGTTATGAAGGAATTAATCTTATTTTAGCATATTCCCAATTCATTTTCTCCTTTTGCTACGTAAAACTTATTTTAGTTTATTATCACTTTACATCATTTTTATCTCAACAGTCTAAATCTGTTGGACAGAGATATATATATATATATATATATATAGTAACGTTCCACCATGTGAGTGGACGGGGATTACCCACTTTGCAAGTCTTGAAGGTAAACACTGGCACATTCAGGGTTAAAATGAGTCCATTTGGTTTATTTGCTCCATAAACCTCACAGCAACAAAACACGGTTTCCAGCCTTCACAGCAGTCAAAAGCAACATAAACAGTCCTTAGCTGGGCTTTGTTCCCTCAGGCCCTGTTCACACACAGGCCAGGGCAATGTCCATAGCAAAGCTCTATCTGCAGCCAGACACAGGAAGGCTTCTCCCTCCTGAGAACACAGACCACTCTGTATTGTTCGACCTGGACACATGGAAGTCTGTCCACACACTGACAGACTCCCTCACACTCTCTCACATGTGCTAAACACCTCAATTACATAGCCCTGTAACCACACCTATAGGTGAGGTATGGATCACATGAGCTGGTCACATGGTCAGGGCCTCACCACAGGTCCTGAACATACACATATCTTCAGGCAAAATGGGGTACAGTCCGCACCCTCACCCAAAGGTGAGGCAATATGGGTAGCCAGACCCTCCCATCTCTCATAGCTACCCGCAACCCGGACCCAGCGAACTAAACGCCATATTAGTGCTTGTGTACACTAGCAACAAAATACTTCGGGTTGCATCGCAGGGAGCATCCATTCATGTGACATATACCTCCCATTAACCACGCGACCACCCGTCACATCACAATATATATATATATATATATATATATATATATATATATATATATGTAAAAGATTGGGCACTTCTGGTGAAAATTATTGTTATTGTGAACAGTTAAGCAAGCTGAAGATAAAATGGTCTCTAAAAGGCCTAAGCTTAACCCCTTCACCCCCAAGGGTGGTTTGCACGTTCATGACCGGGCCAATTTTTACAATTCTGACCACTGTACCTTTATGAGGTCATAACTCTGGAACGCTTCTATGGATCCCGGTGATTCTGACATTGTTTTCTCGTGACATATTGTAATTCATGTTAGTGGTAAAATTTCATTAAAATAACTTGCGTTTATTTGTGAAAAAAAACGGAAATTTGGCAACAATTTTGAAAATTTTGCAATTTTCCAACTTTGAATTTTTATGCCCTTAAATCACAGAGATACGGCACACAAAAAACTTGATAACTAACATTTCTCACATGTTTACTTTACATCAGCACAATTTTGGAACCAAAATTTTTTTTTGTTAGGAAGTTATAAGGGTTAAAAGTTGACCAGCGATTTCTCATTTTTACAACACCATTTTATTTTTAGGACCACATCACATTTGAAGCCACTTTGAGGGGTCTATATGATAGAAAATACCCAAAAGTGACACCATTCTAAAAACTGCACCCCTTAAGGTGCTCAAAACCACATTCAAGAAGTTTATTAACCCTTTAGGTGCGTCACAGGAATTTTTTTGAATATTTAAAAAAAAATGAACATCTAACTTTTTTTCACAAAAAAAATACTTCAGGTTCAATTTTTTTTATTTTACCAAGGGTAACAGGAGAAATTGGACTGCAAAAGTTATTGTGCAATTTGTCCTGAGTACGCTGATACCTGATTTGTGGGGGGGAACGACTGTTTCGGCGCATGGCAGAGCTCAGAATGGAAGGAGCGCCGTTTGACTTTTTCAATGCAAAATTGGCTGGAATTCAGATCGGACGCCATGTCACGTTTGGAGAGTCCCTGATGTACCTAAACAGTGGAAACCCCCTACAAGTGACCCCATTTTGGAAACTAGACCCCCCAAGGAACTTATCTAGATATGTGGTGAGAACTTTGAACCCACAAGGGCTTTACAGAAGTTTATAACGTACAGCGGTACAATTAAAAAATCATATTTTTTCCACAAAAATTATCTTTTCACCCCAATTTTTATTTTCCCAAGGGTAACAGGACCCTAAAAGTTATTGTGGAATTTGTCCTGAGTATGCTGATACCCCACATGTGGGGGTAAACCACTATTTGGGCGCATGGCAGAGGTCGGAAGGGAAGCAGCGCCATTTGACGTTTTTGGCTGGAATTGAGATCGGACATCATGTCGCGATTGGAAAACCCCTGATGTACCAAAACAGTGGAAACCCCCCACAAATGACACCATTTTGGAAACTAGACCCCCTAAGGAACTTATCTAGATGTGTGGTGAGAACTTTGAACCCCCAAGGGCTTCACAGAAGTTTATAACATAAAGCCGTACAATTAAAAAATCATATTTTTTCCACAAAAATGATCTTTTCACCCTCAATTCTTATTTTTCCAAGGGTAACAGCACCCTAAAAGTTATTGTGCAACTTGTCCTGAGTATGCTGATACCCCACATATGGGGGTAAACCACTATTTGGGCGCATGGCAGAGGTCGGAAGGGAAGCAGCGCCATTTGACGTTTTTGGCTGGAATTGAGATCGGACACCATGTCGCGATTGGAAAACCCCTGATGTACCTAAACAGTGGAAACTCCCCACAAATGACACCATTTTGTAAACTAGACCCCCAAGGAACTTATCTAGATGTGTGGTGAGCACTTTGAACCCCCCAGTGCTTCACAGAAGTTTATAACGCCCGGGCGTGAAAATACAAAATTTGTATTTTTTCCACAAACATGATCTTTTAGTCACCATTTTTTTTATTTTCCCAAGGGTAACAGGAGAAATTGGACCCCAAAAGTTGTTGTCCAATTTGTCCTGAGTATGCTGATACCCCATATGTGGGAGAAAACTACTGTATGGGCACACGTCGGGGATCGGAAGGGAAGTAGTGACGTTTTGGAATGCAGACATTGATGGAATGGTCTGCGGGTGTCATGTTGCCTTTGGAGAGCCCCTAATGTACCTAAACAGTGGAAACCCCCCACAAATGACCCCATTTTGAAAACTAGACCCCCTAAGGAACTTATCTAGATGTGAGGTGAGCACTTTGAACCCCCAAGGGCTTCACAGAAGTTTATAATGCCAGGGCATGAAAATAAAAAAATCGTACTTTTTCCACAAACATGATCAATTAGTCCCCAATTTTTTTATTTTCCCAAGGGTAACAGGAGAAATTGAACCCCAAAAGTTGTTGTCCAATTTGTCCTGAGTACGCTGACACCCCATATGAGGGAGAAAACTACTGTATGGACACACGTCAGGGCTCGGAAGGGAAGTAGTGACGTTTTGGAATGCAGACTTTGATGGAATGGTCTGCGGGTGTCATGTTGCCTTTGGAGAGCCCCTAATGTACCTAAACAGTGGAAACACCCACAAATGACCCCATTTTGGAAACGAGAACCCCTAAGGAACTTATCTAGATGTGTGGTGAGCACTTTGAACCCCCAAGGGCTTCACAGAAGTTTATAATGCCCGGGCATGAAAATAAAAAAATCGTATTTTTTCCACAAACATGATCAATTAGTCCCCAATTTTTTCATTTTCCCAAGGGTAACAGGAGAAATTGGACCGCAAAAGTTGTTGTCCAATTTGTCATGAGTACGCTGACACCCCATATGTGGAAGAAAACTACTGTATGGACACACGTCGGGGCTCGGAAGGGAAGCAGTGCCATTTTGGAATGCAGACTTTGATGGAATGGTCTGCGGGTGTCATGTGCGTTTGGAGAGCCCCTGATGTACCTAAACTATTGAAACTCCCAACAAGTGACCCCATTTTGGACACTAGACCCCCCACGGAACTTATCTAGATGTGTGGTGAGCACTTTGAACCCCCAAGTGCTTCACAGAAGCTTATAATGCTCGGACGTGAAAATAAAAAAATCATTTTTTTCCACAAAAATGATATTTTTGCCCCCAATTTTTTATTTTCCTAAGGGTAACAGGAGAAATTGGACCCCAAAAATTGTTTTGCAATTTGTCCTGAGTAGGCTGATACCCTACTTGTGGGGGTAAAACACTGTTTGGGCGCATGGCAGAGCTTGGAAGGGAAGGAGCACCATATGACTTTTTCAACTCAGAATTGGCTGGAATTGAGATCAGACGCAATGTTGCATTTGGAGAGCCCCTGATGTGCCCAAACAGTGGAAACCCCCAATTCTAACTCCAACCCGAACCCCAACACACCCCTAACCCTAATCTCAGCCCTAACCCTAGCCCTAACCCTAGCCCTAACCCTAACCCTAACCCTAGCCCTAACCCTAGCCCTAACCCTAGCCCTAGCCCTAACCCTAGCCCTAACCCTAATGGAAAAATGGAAATAAATACATTTTTTTAATTTTATTATTTTTCCCTAACTAAGGGGGTGATAACGGGGGGGGTTTGATTTACTATTTATGTCGGTTTTTATTTTTGGCAGCTGTCGCACGCTAAAAGACGCTTTTTATTGTAAAAATAGTTTTTGCATCACCACATATTGAGAGCTATAATTTTTCCGTATTTTGACCGACCGAGTCATGTGAGGTCTTATTTTTTGCGGGACGAGTTGACGTTTTTATTGGTACCATTTTTGGGCATGTGACATTTTTTGATTGCTTTTTATTCCGATTTTTGGGACGCAGAATGAACAAAAACCAGCGTTTCATGAATTTCTTTTGGGGGAGTGCGTTTACACCGTTCCACATGCGGTAAAATTGATAAAGCGGTTTTATTCTTCGGGTCAGTACGGTTACAGCGATACCTCATTTAGGTCGTTTTTTTATGTTTTGTCGGTTTTATGCAATGAAAACTATTTTATATAAAAAAATAATTATTTTTGCATCGCTTTATTCTGTGAGCTATAACTTTTTTATTTTTTCGCTGATGATGCTGTGTAGCAGCTCGTTTTTTGCGGGACAAGATGACGTTTTCAGCGGTACCATGGATAATTATATGCGTCTTTTTGATCGCGCGTTATTACACTTTTTGCTTGGCGGTATGATAATAAATCATTATTTTTTGCTTCGTTTTTTATTTTTATTTTTTAAGGGGTTCGCTAAAGGGGTTAACTAATGGGACAGTTTTATAGGGCGGGTCATTACAGACGCGGCGATACCTAATATGTGTACTTTTATTGTTTTGGTTTTTTTTTATTTTCAAAAAATGAATTTATTGGGGAATATTTTTTTTTTTTTACTAATTTATTTGGCGATTTTTTTAAAATTATTTTTACACTTTTTTTTTATTTTTTTTTACTTTATTACATAGTCCCAGGTGGGACATCACTGTCCTGTGACAGATCGCTGATCTGTCACATCACAGATCACTGTGACAGATCAGCAATCTGTCACAGGCATTGAAGAAGACTTCCTCTTGCCTGCGCTTTGCAGGCACTGAGAAAGCCAGCTTACTCCAGGCCCCCGAAGGCCCCCGTCGCCATCTTGGATTCGGGGGCCTGGAGGAAAGGAGCCCCCCGCAGCAGCGCTGCACATTGCGCTGCCGTGGGGGGCTCAGGGAAGCACGGAGGGAGCCCCCTCCCTGCCGATGCTTCCCTTTAACTCCCGGTACACCGCGATCATGTTTGATCACGGTGTGCAAGGGGTTAACGTGTCGGGGGCGGTCCGTGGCCGCCCCTGACACATTGTGCCGGGTGTCAGCTGTGATAATCAGCTGACACCCGGCCGCGATCAGCGGCGCTCACTACATGGGCACCGCTGATCGCGGTAGACGTACTATCCCGTCCATGGGCATAGGGGCCCGGGTCCCGTGGATGGGATAGTACGTCGGATGTCAGGAAGGGGTTAAAGATGAAACATTTAAACATTTTCTTTGTATTGTATGAAAAAAAAGTTACAGTATTTTCATATTTTACATTTTAAAATTATAAATAGGAAAATGGGCTTATGCAAAAGTTTGGGCACCCTGCATGATTAGTACTTAGTTGCACCCCTTTTGCATGTATCACAGCTTGTAAATGCTTTTTGTAGCCAAGCAAGAGTCTTTCAATTCTTGTTTGAGGGATTTTTACCCATTCTTCTTTGGGAAATTCTTCCAGTTTTGTGAGATCCCTGGGTCGTTTTGAATGCACTGCTACTTTGAGTTCTAGCCTCAAATTTTCAGTGCTGTTCAGATCAGGGGATTGTGAGGGTCATTGTAAAACCTTCAGCTTGCACCTTTTGACATGTGTTTAGGATCATTATCCATTTGTAGAAGTCATCCTCTTTAACTTTAGCTTTTTTTTACAAATGGTGTTATGTTTGCATCACAAGTGTGTTGAAATTTCATTGAATCGTTTTCGCTATGAAAGTGTTATGAGCAAAGCTAAAGTTTAGAGTACAAATTCTAATTAATAGGAATTCAATCACAGGTAAGTCCATTCATTAAACTGGTGTGCAGCAGACAATTAACTATAAAAGGGGACATTAGTACTTAACAAAGAAAACCTCTTCCCATTTCATGCTGTCAGCAATATCACGACATGGAAGAGAAATATCAAATGAAGATATAAAAGAGAAAGAAAATCATGTATTTACACAAGAGAGTTGAAGCCTACAAGAAGATCACCAAAGCTTTAGTTATCAGTCAGAATACTGTAGCAAAAGTGATACAAAAAATTAACAAAGATGAAGTTTCAACCATCTCACAGAGATGTCAAGGCTGACCACAAAAATCAACATTAAACAGGAGCATCATCTGATGAGAAGGGTTGAAGAGAATATACATGCAAGTTCAGTGCTGCTAGCTAAAGAAGTAGAAAGCCAAACTAGGTTGAGTGATAGGCGTGACACAATATAGCTTACAATGCAGAGGAATGGCGGAGCATGGGTGTCCTCCATAAAAGAGCCTCTCTTAAAACCTGTGCACAAAAACGGCCTGCCTAACTTTTTCCAGGGCCAATAATAATAATCTTTATTTTTATATAGCACCAACATATTCCGCAGTGCTTTACCGCACACATTATCATCACTGTTTCCAATGGGGCTCACAATCTAAATTCCCAATCAGTATGTCTTTGGACAATGCTTAAAAATATGAAGACCACTGGGACTGTATACTTTGGAAAGAGAAGACCAAAATAAATGATTTTGGAACTGATGGCTTAAAAACTGTATGGTGTTGTAAAGATAAAGAGTGCTAAGAAAAATGATCGGGAACCACAGTGAAACATGGTGGTGGCAGTGTCCTTATTTTGGGCTGCATAAGTGCTGTTGTTTAAAGGAGCTACATTTCATTGATGGTATCCTGAATTCACAGTGGTATTGCTCTATATTGAAAGAGAAGATGCTACCACCACTCTGAGTCCTTGGTAAGCATGTACTTTTACAATATGACAAATATCTAAAACACACATTTAAGGCCACTATTGTATTTTAGAAGATGAACAGGGTGAAAATGATTCAGTGGTCCAGTATGTCTCCTGATCTGAACTCAATCAAACACCTATGGGGACTTCTGAAGAGATAAGCTGAGCATCACTCTCAATCCAGCATCCAGGCTCTAATAGAGGTTGTTCTTAGGCTAGGTTCACATTAGCTTCTAAGTTCGCAGCGTTTCGTGCGCACCTAAAAACGCATGCAAAAACGCATGTAAACGCACACTTTTTTGCGCATAAAAACACTGCGTTTACATGCATTTTTGCATGCGTTTGCATTTTTATGCGCATGCGTTCGATTGGAAAAAAAAATTCCAGAAGAAATTCAATGATAGCAAACACCACCAATGGGACGCAAGTGGGCATGTCTCATGGGATTTCTGTATATATACCCTTGCAGAGATGAAATCCTTCCATTTTGTTCCTGTGTCCTGCGTCAAGATGGAGTTTGTACCGCAATCTGGATTTGGATGTCGGCTTGTTTCTTACTTTTGCTGTTGCTTGTGATGAAGAATGGAAGAGAGAAAGACAGAGAAGACGGCATTGGCGCTTTTGGCGACACCCTATCGTGGAAGTCCGGGAGAGCCGTGGAGCCTACCATTCCTTATTCACAGAGCTCAATGACAACCTGGACAAATATTTTGACTATACGAGGCTGTCTCAAGACAGCTTCCACTATCTGCTTCATCGCGCTGAAGGAGCCATCAGCAGGCAGGACACCCAGCTCCGGAGAGCGATTCCTGCTGAGGAACGTCTGCTGGTGACACACTACGGTACGTAATATTTCAAACTAAACGCGTCTAATAATTATTATTGTTCTACAATGTACTTAATTTTTTTTTTCTTTCTCTGTTTGCAAGATTCCTGGCTACCTGAGAGACCTTAACAAGGCTGCATTTCCAGTTACGGATTGGAATTTCTACACTTTCCGGAATTCTTGCAGACACCTGCCGGGCTTTGTGGGACGTTCTTCGTGAGGAATTTTTACCCCTACCGACCACGGAATTATGGAAGGAAAAAGCTGCCAAATTCAAGGAAGTTTGTGATTTCCCCAACTGTATTGGAGCAGTGGATGGCAAACATATCAGGATTACAAAACCGGCTAACACTGGATCCGAGTATTTTAATTTTAAGAAATATTTTTCTACAGTCCTCATGGCCATTGCAGGTGCGGACTGCAGCTTTGTAGCCGTGGACATCGGAGCATTTGACCGTGGTAATGACTCCCGCACATTTAAAGACTCAGACATGGCCCAAAGCTTATATGGGAATAATTTCAATTTGCCATAGCCACGACCTCTTTCCAACACTGAAGGACCTCCAATGCCATTTGTTGTGGTTGGGGATGAGGTGGATTGGTGGTGGTGGTGGATTGGTGTTGGGCAGCTGTGGGCATGGTGGTGGCCGTACACGGATATGCAGCAGAACTCGGTATGCTAAACTGTTTAAGCGGTGGTATGGTTGGAAATGCAGATACTGGAATTGTCTGCATATACTGAGCCTGCTGCATAGCCTGTACATATGCAGTGTTGCAGGCCTGCATCACAGACAGCTGGAGTTCCGGCGTAAGGTTTTCCGCCATGCCCTTCTCTGTGGCAGTAAAAATATGTCTTGCCGGTCTCTGGAGCTCGGTTTCCAGGATGTCAAAGTGTCGGTTGACATCCTGAAAAAGTGAGGTAATCTGGGAAAACCCACTTTTCATTCTGTCACCGAGCACCTTGAAGCCATTCTGGAAAACCGAGCTCAAATGAATGAACTCTGGCATGAGTGGCCTGTCCGAGCCCTGCTGCCGGGAAGAGCCAAATAGAGTTGCGGCAGAGGACTGGGACAGGGGAAAACCTGGTAGATCGGCTGCTGGTTCTCCAGACTGTGCTGCAGGCCCACTTACCGCTTCGATGTGGGATGGCTGGGATGGGTCCGATGGCGTTGGATGAAGGACCGCTCCTGAGGCCGGTCCAGGTTGTACGGTGCTGCTCCAGGTTCTGTGAAAAGAAAAGGAAAACATTAGTATCCCACAATTACAATTGTACATTCGCCAACTCCTGTGGAATTTAAAAATTCTGATTAGGTAACACAACACAATGGAGTAGAACAAAGAAATACTTACGTTCTACGGGCAAGGACCTGTCTCAGGAAGTTGAGGAGACGATGGTACTTATACTTCCTGGTCCTTGCCCCAGCACCGCTTCGAAACTGGCCCTCCTGCCTCAGGTCTCTATTGAAGCGGTCCTTCATTGAACGCCATCTAGTTTTGACTTTCTTCACTGTGAAAGGGAAAAAAAAAAAGTTTAAATAATGCACTTTAGGCCAGGATAACACAACCGTGTGTGATGCAATAAACTCGCAGGAAATTATCGCATCACACACAGTTGTGTGATCCCGGCCTACAGGTTCACTGGTGCGTAGTTGCAATACTTACGAAAGTCCTTTTGACCCCTAGCTGGGACGTTGTCCCAGCCATCCCACATCGCTTTGGCCACCTCATTCCACAGCTGCCATATCACCACGTTGTCGGAGTGCTGCGGATCCCGGGTGTCCCACAACGGAACCCTTTCCTGGACAGATGTGATGAGGAGGTCGTTATTGACCTCCTCCTCCTGGTCCCGTTGTGAACCTAGAAATGAAAGAAACACATTAATGTTTGAAAGATAAAACAGCTATGAAAAAAAAAAATAATACAAAAAAAACCTACTTTACACACCGTGTAGCCACTGACGCTTGGCCCTGAGTTGCCTGCTCCTGCTGGTCTTCCTCTCCACTTGAAGACTTCTGTGAATAATAAAAAAAATTGCCACATGTGTAGACGTGACAGTGAATACTTACCAACAGTAGAAAATGTACTTACTTCACTCTCATGTCCACTTGAACTGGAGTCGGATGCCATCCTCCTGTTGGTGATGAATTCTGCAAGAAAGAGACAAAAAAATAATTACAGACTGCAGGGAAAAAACCAGACAGACATCCATTAGCTTGTATACTCACATTTCAAAATGTAGTCTTCTGGTCTCCTCTTACAGCTTGCCTCACAATAGTCTGTAGAGAAGTGAACTAGCAATGGCCACCCCATATTTTTACATATCTTTTTTTGGGGGGTGGCTTTAAACAAGTTCCTGGATTTGTTTACTCAGACAATGCTTGCGCTTGTGAACGCAGTCGAACGTATGTGCTTGCGCACATATGCGTTCCCATAGACTGTAATGCGTTCTTTTGACGCATTCCGTGTGCAAGCGTGCGCATGCGTTTTTTGATGGAACTTCGGCGCCAGAAAAATGCAGCATGTTGCGTTAGCCGCTCCCCGGTGCATACGCCCAGACGACGCATGCGTTCAAAAACGCATGCGAACGCATACATACGCATGTCCATGCGCCCCCCATGTTGAAGATAGGGCGGATGATGCATGCGCATGGATGCACTGCCAACGCAGAGCACAAAGACGCTCATGTGGAACAGGCTTTAAATAATTGAAAAAGATGTTGCAATATGTTGCCAACTTGTTCACTTCATTCCCAGAAGACTTGGTGCTGTCATAAAAATCATGGAGGTCATGCAAAATACTAGATGTAGTTGTTTTTCATGTGGCGTATATTCATCATTGCATTAATTTTGTGTAAAACTGAACCTTTTGTAACCCATTAGTGACCATCAATATGTCTTTTTACTGACCTGCGATATTAGAGTCTAGCATCACCCGACGGGTGACAATCCAGCAGCTGTTGGCTGTACACTATAGCTGACAACTTGATGCATCAGCCACGATCAGTGTTGGCAACAATAGCCCCTTAAATTCTGCTGTCAGTAATGACTACAGCATCTAGATGGTTAACATTGTGTGGGGGGTTCCCTCTTTAATCCCCTCAGCACACTGAGATCTTGATCATGTGGTCCTGATGTTTGCAATGCTAATTCTGGCCAAATAATGGCCTTAGAGAATCTGCTGGCTACAGTGGCCTGTTCACAAGTTTTCAATATTAAGATGGTAAAAATAAATTTCATCATTCCCGTCATGCCACTTTGTATTAATTCCTGAAAAGCACCTAAAAGGTTATTAAACTACCTGAAAGCAATTTTGAATATGCTGAGGGGTGCTGTTTTTTATCACTTTTGGGGATTTCCAATATATAGGACCCCCAAAGTCACTTCAAAACTTAATAGGTCCCTAAAAAACTAAATTTGCAAATTTCTTTGAAAAACCAAAAAAATTACTGTTACATTTCTAACCCCTTTCCTACATTGGACGTAATATTCCGTCCATGTGACCTGGGACCTAAGTCCCAAGGACGGAATATTACTTCGCAGGCAATCAGCGGCGCTCACGAGGGGAGCACCGCTGATTGCGGCCGGGTGTCAGATGATTATCACAGCTGACACCCGGCACTATGTGTCAGGGGTGGTCACGGACTGCCCCCGGCACATTAACCCATGGCACACTGCGATCAAGCATAATCGCAGTGTACCTGGGGCATAGGAGAGAAGCGCGCAGGGAGGGGGCTCCCTGTGTGCTTCCCTGCGACCCCCGGAGCGACGCAATGTGCTGCGTCGCTCCGAGAGTCCTCCTCCCTGCAGGTCCCCGGATCCAATATGGCCGCGGGGGCCTTCGGGGTCCTACAGGGAGGCGTGTTCCTCACTGTCTGCTGAGTGCAGGCAGGAGGAAGCCTGCAGAGCGCCGATCTGACACAGCGCTGTTCTAAGTGTCAGATCGGCGATCTGACAAAAGGCAGTGATGACCCCCCCCCCCCCCAGGACAATATAATAAAGAAAAAAAAAACACGTGTAAAAATAATTTAAAAAATAAATCACAAAATAAAAAAAAAAAAAAAAAACCCTAATAAATTCTGCTTTTTCTAAATAAAAAAACAATAAAAGTACACATATTTAGTATCACCGTGTCCGTAACGACCTGCCCTATAAAATTATCCCACTAGTTGACCCCTTTAGCGAACCCCTTAAAAAAAAACAAAGCAAAAAACAATGCTTTATTATCATACCGCCAAACAAAAAGTGCAATAACATGCGATCAAAAAGACGGATATAAATAACCACGGATATAAATAACCATTTTTGGAAATTTCTGTTGTTTTCCGCGGAATATTGATTAAAATCTTACTTTGCAAAGGCAAGTATTTACTATTCACGTACTGTATGCTGAGCTTCACATATATAAGCAAACATATGCTTATGTATGTACATATGTATGTATATATATATATATATATATAGTCAACATGAATTTTAGAAGAAATGCCATTGACCTTGAAATGCTTTACATTAATACAAAAGTAAAATTTTATTGTTGTATTCACTGCACTATAATGCCACTACATTCTGATGCTGAAATTTTTTTTTCTTTTATTGGGGTAATAACTGCTTTGAAATCACTGCTGAATGGGCTGGGTTGGTTGCAATAAACAGGTTTATGATGGACATAAAAGACACACTTTATAACTTTTTGTGACATAATAACTCTCAAGGAGCATGAATGTCAAAATACTTAAAGGGTTATGCTGTTCAGGAGCAAGTAGGTGGTTACATGTCTCTCACACTTCTGATATTCTTTCAGTATAGCTAAAGTATTTGTTCCATAGCTGTGTATTACAGATAGAAGCCTTACTTTGTTTGGAACTGTGTTCTTATTTTGACAGATGTCAGTATGGTTTGCAAATGGTTGCTGAACTACCTTCCCCACCCCCATCACAGACTTCTTATCTTTATTGACTTAGTGATAAGGACACACTTGGTTGACAGGCACTGCTGAACAATGGTGGGATAACTTAATACATTTACAGCATTTTTGTAAGGCTGGAGTCACACATAGCGACTCACCAGCGATCCTGACAACGATATCAATGTGTCAGGATCGCTGGTGAATCGCTATGTGATCGCTGGTGAGCTGTCAAACAGACAGCTTCACCAGCGATCAGCACAGCGACGCCAGCGCCCAGCGTCGCTGTGCACGTTAGTAACCAGCGCGCTGATGCAGGAAGCTGGTAACTAACGTACACATCGGGAATCCAAGGGACATGCGTCCCTAGATACCCGATGTGTATGTTAGTCACCAGCTCCCTGCATCAGCGCGCTGGTAACTAACGTACACATCGGGTATCTAAGGGACTCACGTCCCTTGGATACCCAATGTGTACATTAGTTACCAGCAGATCGCTGGTCTCCCGCCTGTCACACGCAGCGATGCGTGGTGGCCAGTGGGAGACCAGCGACCAAAAAAAGTCCTGGCCTTTCCTGCAGCGATCAGCGATACCGGCAGGGGGGCTGGACGCTGATCGCTGTCACACACAGCGATCTCGCTGGTGAGATCGCTGTTGTGTCACAAAAATTGTGACTCAGCAGCGATCTCGCTAGCGAGATCGCTATGTGTGAGGGGCCTTAAAATGAAAGAAAACAAACTGGCCATATGCATTAAAGTTGTACAAAATCAACAGTATCAACCACTCACTCACACTGTGAAATTTAAGAACAGATGAATATTTTAGCTACTTGTTGGAGGATCACCATTATATAAAAGAAGTTGGTTATGTTAAAAATGTTAATTTGTTAGTCGTTAGGACAAGACTCAAGATCGATTTTTCCATGTAAGACAGTTCCCAGTGCTCCTTATATTCATCTACTTGCGCGGCTCGTCCATTTGGCATTTCGGGTCACGCACCAGGCTGCTGGCTTCCTCTTCCAATCATGTGATGCTGCTCACTGGAGGAGGAAATCAGAGGGGAGCTCTGGCAGCAGAATGGAAGGAAAAGATTAGTAGACAGTGTAAGAAGAATAATCTGAAAAGGAAAGAGTTAAAGCAATTTACTGATGGGGTAAATTAGCCCAATTACAGGTAACACTGCTATTTGCAGTGTGTTATATTTCTAAAGCCCCCTTCTCACATAGCGAGATCGCTAGCGGTATCGCTAAAGCGTCACCGATTTTGTGACGCAACAGCGATATCGCAAGCGATCTCTCTACATGTGACACGTACCTGCGACCGGCCCCCCCACTGGATATCGTTGATCATGCTCGAACATCCTGGACCCTTTCTTCCTCGTTGGCGTCCTGCTGGCGCCGACTAGCGATGCATGGATGCAGGTGGAAGTCGTCATCATCGCTGCCGTGTGACGGGTAAGAGCGACCACCGATGGATCGCTTAACGCTGCTGCGTCGCTGGTGAGATCTGCCTGTTTGGCAGCTCTCTAGCGACCATTTAGTGATGCACCAGTGATTCTGACCGGGTCGTATCGTTGTCGGGATCGCTGGTGCATCGCTAAATGTAACGGGACCCTTAGCTCTATAATTTTCAAAGTGTAAAAGTGTACAGCTTAGAGGGAACAGTATTGGTAGTTAAGTATTGGCGACTGTAAATTTTTTTAAAGCAGCCAGGGGCCACTGAAAACATTTCTAAGTTATGGACAGCTCATTTAAGATACATTTCAAAACTGCAGGATTAATTCCACATTTAATTCAAAACTAATTCACCATGTAATTATGTTACTACAGGTACTTCTCACAAAATTAGAATATCATAGAATCATAGAATCGTAGAGTTGGAAGGGACCTCCTGGGCCATCTGGTCCAACCCCCTGCTCAAAGCAGGATTCGCTAAATCATCCCAGTCAGATGTCTGTCCAGCCTCTGTTTGAAGACTTCATCATCAAAAAGTTAATTTATTTCAGTTCTTCAATACAAAAGTAGATGTAAATACTTATGTCCCCCAAAAAATTGATAAAAGTATCCAAGGAGTGATACCTTTATTGGCTAACCAGAGAAATTATATTTGCAAGCTTTCAGGGCTCAGAAGGCCCCTTCATCAGGCTCAATTACATTTGTAAGAAGAATGATGAAGCCCTGATGAAGGGGCCTTCTGAGCCCTGAAAGCTTGCAAATATAATTTCTCTGGTTAGCCAATAAAGGTATCACTCCTTGAATACTTTTCTCAATTTTTTGGGGGACATAAGTATTTACATCTATTTTTCTGGCTAATACGGTATCACAATATTATTTTGTATTGTACATCAATACAAAAGTGAAACTCATAGTATATAGAGTCATTACAGAGTGATCTATTTCAAGTGTTTATTTCTGTTAATGTTGATGATTATGGCTTACTGACAATGAAAACCCAAAAGTCATTATCTCAGTAAATTAGAATAATTTATAACACCAGCTTGAAAAATGATTTTAAAATCCAAAATGTTGGCCCAATGAAATATATGTCCAGTAAATGCACTCAATACTTGGTCGGGTGTTATGATTGGGTAACTGAGGAGGATAGCAGGGGAATAGACTAGGCAACCAGATAACCAGAGAGGTTGGTAACTTAGATAGAACAGGACAGGAAAGGATACTGTCTGCAATCACACAAAAAACCCTAAGAAAAAATCCAGCACGTCTGATATGCAAAAATACTGAGGCCATACGACCTCTCACCCACTAAATCAGAACTCTGGTGTGAACTGGACGCAAAACAAAAGATATTGATATAACAGGGGATTAGACATACTGAAAAGACTGACATGAGCTGTGGCATATGGATCAGAGTTCAGCACAGGTCCCAGCAAGGAGCAAGGCTGAACTCACACCAGCAAAGCAGAAATCAGAGGAAAGAAAAAACTGGATCAAATGCAAAAAGATTCAAGCAGACAAATAACTTATCTGAAAGATGCAGGACCAAGCAGGAGGCAAGCAGACTTCCAAAATGCTCAGGAAGAAAACCAAATCACCAGCAACCACTGAGGGAAGGTTGCTCACTTAAATCTCTCCAGTCTGTAACATCTGACCTCCAATGATCCTCCTCTGGTGATTGACTTCTGTCAGTCAGACCAGCTCCATTAGCAGCAGCAACCACCAGAGGGAGCCCAAACTCAGAAGCCAGGTCAAAAGTGTTCACAACAGTCGGTGTCAATTACTGCATCAATGCGGGGTGGCACTGCTGAGGTGTTATGGAAGCCCAGGTTGCTTCGATAGCAGCCTTCAGCACATCTGCATTGTTGGATCTGGTGTCTCTTCTCTTCCTATTAACAATACTCTATAGATACTCTATAGGGTTAAGGACAGTCGAGTTTGAGAAGGTATGTGGAAATATACTCCGGAACAAGTGCCTCATCCATAACAAGATGATTGGCTAGTGAAGTATCAGAAAGCACAAAGCACAATCTCCTCAGTGCAGATGATAATCAGATTGTGCATATATGCAAGTGTGCAACTGCAAAGGAGATATGGGATGAGTTACAGAAAGTGCATGAAAGATCAAATCTCAGCTATTAGCTTTACCTCATGAAAAAGCTGTATCAGTCTAAGCTTAGTGATGGGTAGAATATGTAGAACTATGTAAAAACATTACATTCTACATTCCATAGAATGTAAGTCCGCAAGGACAGGGTCCTCTCCCCTCTGTACCAGTCTGTTATTGTAAATTGTTTGGAAGACCAATAAAATTGAAAAGAAAAAGTTAGAAAAGAAATGTAGCTGCAGCTAGTTTACTCTAGATTTATATACTGTACCTTTGTGTGTTTTTGATATTTTTGTTTGAAATTTGGAAAAAAAAATGTGTTTTGGTGTTTTCTGCAAAAAATTATAATTAAAATGTGCATTATTCATATCTTATTTTGCAATTTTGAAATAAACTTGTAAAGGTTATTTATGTGAGTTTCTCCATGTGATTTGCACGGGGGCCTAAAAGGCCCCTGTTATGTAAAGGTGTAGATTTGTGACGTCACGCATTCTAGGGTTAATGAAAGCAAGTCAGGAAAGGTCATCTTAGCTAATGGTCACTATATAACTTCAGAAGGAGTAGGAGACATCCACCTCCACTGTCCAGTTTCCTCAGCATAAAACAGAAAGATCCCAATAAAGGATGTTCTCTATGTTCCCAGCCTTTAAAGCAACCTTTTGTCAGTAAAGAAGCTCACGCAAAAGGGGAATGTAGTTACTTTTAAAGATAACAACTGCATCCTCTCAAAGAAGGGTCACACTCTTGCAGAAGGAAAAATCCAAGATGAACTTTATCAGCTAGAAGGCAAAGAAAGAGTGTATAGTGCTAGACAAGATCTGCATAAGAACTATATCCATGTATGGCACAGATGTCTTGGGCACAGAGACCCAGAAGCACTAAGGAAGCTAGCTCAAATTGCAAATGGTATTGAAATCAACCAGTGTAGTCAAATGATGAAGTGCTCTAAATGTCTTAAAGGGAAAATGTCCTGAAAATCCTTTCCTAAAATAAGCACCACTAGATCTGCACAGGCTCTGGATCTTATACATACAGATGTATGCGGTCCTGTTGTGAATTCCCTGGCTCAGACTTCTGAGCCGAAGCTCCTCCTGCTCCCTCCAGTGGTTACTGGAGGTAGTGGAGCTGGCCAGATTGACAGAGATCTGCCACCTGATGATGATGACGATTGGAGATCTGGGGTTTCTGAGTGGAGTATTTAAGTCTTCAGACTTCCTGCAATCCCTGCTGGTGATTGCTTTCCTATGCATTCAGAGGTCTGATGTCTCCTGCATTGATCCTGTATTGTTCAGCTAAGTGGTTCATTTGCAAATCCTTTGCATCTGATCTGGTTTTGTCTTTCTCTGCTTGTTGTGTTGATTCAGCTTGCTCCTCTGGGGGCTGTGCTGGACCACTGCTCCATATGTTACAGCTTGTGTCGGTTTGTTCAGTCCCCTGTTATATTGGTCTCTTTTGCTTTGCTCCCAGTTCATACCGGAGTGCTGATATAGTGGGGGCGAAGTTGTGTGACTTCAGTTTTTTTTTGTACATCAGACGTGTTGGATTTTTCAGGGTTTTTGCATGATTGCAGACAGTGTCTTTCCTTTCCTGTCCTGTCTAGTCAGTTTGGGCCCCATCATTTGCTCAGTCAATTTTTCTGCCTGCGTTTGTGTTTCATCTTGTCTCACCGACATATATTTGGGGGCTATCTATTCCTTTTGGGGTCTGCTCCGGGGCAGTTTAGATTTCACCTTTCTTGCTTTAGGCTTAGTTAGCTCTCCGGCTGTGCCAAGGCATCTAGGGCATCGTAGGTACGCTCCACGGCTACTGCTAGATGTGTGAATAGGATTAGGGGTCTGCAATTCTCTTAGTTACCAACCTCTCTGGCTTTCTGGTGGCTTAGCTGGTTCCTGCCATCCTCCTCGGTGACCCATTCATAACACGGTCCAATGAGTGTTCAAACTTCTAGCAAGAAGAGATATTTTCTCATATTTATTGATGACTACTCCAGATATACAGTCGCCTACCTGCTTCAGAGTAAGGATGAAGTTCCACAGAAACTTGAAGAATATCTTGCTGTAGTGTTTAACAAATTTGGAAGAATGCCAAAAGCCCTGTGTGCAGATAATGGAACCAAATATACAAGTGGTAAGGTGCAAACCATTTTGAAAAAGGTTGCAATCGTCTTCCAGACTACCATTTCATACAAACCAGAACAAAATGGCATTGCAGAGAGAAAGAACCGTACTCTCTGTGAAAGTGGAAGAAGTATGTTGCTTGATGCAAATCTACCTACAACGTATTGGGGAGGAGCCATCATGACAGCTTTCTATCTTCAAAACAGAGTGCCAAGTAAAGCCACAAATACAACTACATATGAGCTATGGAAGTGTGAGAAGCCTAATCTGAAGCACCTCAGGATATTTGGAAGCAAAACGTTTGCGTATGTTCCCAAAGAAAAACGTTCCTAGTGGGAATCACACGCAAATCAAGGAGTCTTGGTGGGCTATAGCGAAACTCAAAAGGGATACAGAATCCTGCACCCAGATACCAACACAGTAACAATTAGCAGAGATGTAGTGATTGATGAAAACTCTATATCGCTCAAATTCCATGAAGCTACACCAGTTATTCAACCTAAGAAGCAAGAACAAGAATCTCAATCACCAAACCCAAATGTCGAAAAGGAAAACACTGAAGTGTGGATAAGCTCTGAAGCCACCAAGGAAGACAGAAGAATTAAGTCAACCTCCAATCAGGAGATCAGAAAGGCCAAACAAAGGTATCCCAGCTAGATGCCTTTCTTATATGGTCAGAACACTTCCTGAACCAGAGCCACAAGACAAGAGATGCAAAAACTTCTTGCCCACAAGAAGCAGAAGTGGATAAATGTTGCTAATGAAAAGATGGAGTCCCTTCACCAACTCCAGACATGGGAGCTTACTGAGCTACCACAATGAAAAAGAAATTGAAAGCTAAGTGAAATTCTCAACCAGTACTTTGAGACTAAGGATCTTGGAAAGGTGACATGTTATTTGGGAATCCAATTCCAGAGAGAGGAAGATGGGAGTTTTCTCATCAACCAAAATTCAAAAAGTTCTGCAATACTAAACCAGTTTTGAATGTCAGAAGCCAAAGGTGCATCAATACCAATGGATCTGCCCTACTTGAAGTTGGAAGGAGAAGAAGAGCTGCTACCCAGCCATGAGAGTTACAGACAAGCAGTGGGGGTGCTTCTGTATATAGCAGCCACAACTCATCCGGATATCACAACCGCAGGCGTAATTCTCTGCCGATGTGTAAGCATGCCACGCCAAAGAGACTGAAATGCAATTAAGAGAATTCTTCAATATCTTAAAGAAACTTAAAGGCTAAATCTTAAGATATCTGCATCAGGAGATCTCACTCTCAGAGGTTATGTGGCTGCAGATTGGGCTGGAGATTCATGTGATCGGAAATCAACAAGTGCTTACTTGCTCAAGTTTGGAGAAAATTAAATTTCTTTTTCCAGCAGAAAACAAGTGTCAGTAGCATTATCTTCTACAGAAGCAGAATATATGTCTGCTACTTATGCAAGTCAAGAAGTAATTTGGTTGAAACAACTTTTGGAAGATTTTGGCAAGCCAATAGCTCAAACAACAGTTATCTATGAGGACAACCAAGGATGCATTAAACTTGCCAGCAGTGAGAAGATTGGTGCAAGGACTAACTAAGCACATTGATGTAAAATATCACCACTTATTTGACTTAGTGTAACGTGGTGTACTCTAATTTGTTTATTGCGAGTCTGACAAGATGATAGCTGATGGTATGACAAAGCCATTATCAAGAGCCAAGTTTATGGACTTCAGAACCGCAATGGGACTTACATGATAAGTAGTTGTTGAGTGGGTATATTGCAATATGCTTGGTGCAATAACTCCATTCCTGATGAATGTTTAGTTGCTAAATTTGTATGCTGTTTATAAAGTAAAAAAAACTCCCAGAGGCTCATACAGGGATAGCTTGTGACTGTATTTCCTGTTTCCTGTGTCTGTGTATGAGAGAAGCAGCCTGCTGTAGATGATGCACAGATAGAGACACACAAATGATTTATTCCTGATCTATTAAGGTTGTCATATATTGTTCCTGTTTGTTCCTGAATAAAGAAGCTCTGCTGTCACACGCTTGGAGAGTATCCTGAATAATCTGCTGACAACAAGAGCCTACTGAAACAGACTAAGGGACCTTTTTAAATGATTAGGATGCCTTTGCAGATATTTTTGCAAATATTCTAATTTACTGAGATAATGACTTTTGAGTTCTCACTGGCTTTAAGCCATAATCATCAACATTAACAGAAATAAACATTTGAAATCTATCTATCATTCTGTTTGTAATGACTATAATATTTGAGTTTCATTTTTTGTATTAAAAAATAAATAAATTAACTTTTTGATGATATTCTAATTTTGTGAGAAGCACCTGTATATTCCATACATTCCTTCAACATTCTTAAGATAATATTGAAAGGATAGACATGAGAATTCTTTCATATAAATTCATGCATACAGAATATTCATAGAAAAAAATATTACTTTAGTAAAGAAAAAATAAGGATTAATTGCTGCAATCATATTTTTAATAACTAATGTCATGTTTTGCTATATACACACAAATGATAACATATGTACATTATGTAAAAAAACAACCCTTGACCTGAACTGCTCTCCTAACTAACAGACCTGTCTCATCTTCCCATCATTTCTGAAATCCTGGAAAGCTTACTCTTTCTCTCCATTTGCCATGTTTGATCAGAACGTCATTCCTTGCACACTGGACTATTTAATAGTGAGCTGACTTTTCTCTTTTGGTTTTTGCTTAACAATCTTCTTGACTCTTTACAATCCAGTTTCAGCTCTTTATAGTCTAACTCATTTGCCCTCTCTAAAGCTTCTAATGATCTACTAACAGCTGTTAACCAATGGTCACTACTCCCTGCTGATTATGCTGGATCTCTCTGCTGCATTTGGATCACCAGTTTCTCCTCTATCAGCCTGAAAGACAATACTCTCTCTTGGTTTTCCTCCTACCTCCCTGACTGCATCTTCTATATCATTTTCCAGCTATTCTTCCTGTACTCTTCCCCATGTTCTCATGTTCAGTATTTGGTTAGTACGGTATTTTACATCAGTATATTTGTACACCCTCCCCGATCCCCAAGAACATGACAAAGTCCTAGGCATCGAATTTGGCGAAGGTGATTACCCCACGAAAAACTGGGAAGGCAGAATCAAAGAGTGTCGCCCAAAGAGTGGACCAATGGAATGGTTGGTCTTTGGCCCTGAGGGAAAGGGTTGGCCTGTGCAACCCTTGCTAAGCTACCCCTTGCTAAGCTCCCCTTGCTAAGCTACCTGTGCAGTGTGCGTGTTTTTCCAGAGCCTCTCTGGACTCGGGTCTACAGTCTTTTCTTCCAGATGTTATGGAGGAATAGACTAAACCTAGTAAAGTGGGAGGTGACTTACCACACAAGGAGACTAGGGGGGTTGAATATGGTGAAACCTATGGTGTTCCTAGTGAACACCATTTTGAAGGTCAAAGTGGCAAAACTCTGGTTAGAGAAGGCTCCTCCATGGGTATTCTCCTGCAAGGGATGGTTTCAGCCTTTCTTCCAGGAATGGAAGACAGGGGGAAGATTGAAGGATCTTCACACATCGCACGGGCATCTCCCGGCTTATGATACCCCAGTTCTGAAAATGATGAGGTCTGGGAATGTGGGAGATGAGGTCCTTCCCCGAGAATCTCCTCGACATGCAGGTCTTGCTTTTGCATTTTCAGAGACCATTAATCCTCAAGTACTGCCCAAGTTGGGATCTAGAGGTTGGGTTGAGTTTATTAAATTCTAACAGGATCCTCAAGAAGTACTGGGACTTGACTTGGCGCTGCATCCAAGTTAAATTGTATGTGAGGGACAATCTGAAGTACAGGAGCTCTGAGGAAAGGGATTGCCCCCGTGAGGCTTGTGCTAACATGCTGGAAAGCATGGAGCACTTCCTGCTTCATTGTCCCTTTGATACAGAGGTGGACAACAGGGTGGGAGCTTCCATTGGTTGGCCACGGTTGGCTGCTCTGTCCTATGCCGAGTGGGCCTATGGAGCATTCAGAGACCTCAGGAGAAGGGACCGAGCCACTTTATTTATAGTCAGCGCAGTGGTCAGGTACTTCACGTGGAACGCACAAGTTTTAGTTTCGAAGCAGAGTAAAATCCTCCGTGTAGACAAAGTTTGTAGCAGCATTCTAGGTGCCCTGGTGAAATTACATTCTGTGGAGTATGAAAGATTGTGTGCCCGGAGGGTGGCCCATCTCTGGATGGGTTTCTCCTTCGGGGTGCCATAGTCCAGTAGTACTCCTATATCCTGGTGGTGGTCTGATGTCTTTGCACCCTAGATTTTTTATTTGTATTTCTGTCTCCTGAAATGGGAGGTTTGCAGGCATCGAACTCGAGCCTTGGGTGGTATATAGGTTGTGTTCTGTAATGTTGGTTTTCTGTATATATAGTATATAGTGTATTGGATATATTGTGAGTTGTATATATTGTGTATAATAGAGGGTCTTAGTTAGGTTGAGTCGGGGGATTGGGGGGATAGGGGGGTTCAACAGCGGTGATAAGAGACTGATCTGGCTTGGCCCAGGCCCCACCTGGGGAAAAACTTTGGGATGGGACTCCCTATCCCTTCAGATCGGCACCCCCGCAATATCATCACAAGGGCCCGATTGTTGCCATGGTGACCCGATGTCATCATGATGACATTCAGGACACCAGACTAGCGAGCTTGTTAGACCATGGTCATAGCATGGTCTAACAAACTTGTGTCAGTGCACAACTGACAGTTCTAAAGCATTGCAATGCTTTATAACAGTGATCAGACTGGAGAGAGTGAAAGTCCCATAGTGTGAG
This sequence comes from Dendrobates tinctorius, assembly GCF_039654945.1. NCBI lineage: Eukaryota > Metazoa > Chordata > Amphibia > Anura > Dendrobatidae > Dendrobates > Dendrobates tinctorius. Next base: position 9,743,914 of record NW_027361713.1, on the reverse strand, counting down.
AGAGTAAAAACAGTTAAAAAAAATGCAAAAAATAAATAAAATAATCACAAAATAATAATAAAAATATATATTGTACTCATAAATAAGTATTCTTATGAAAAAAATAAACCAAAAAAGTACACATATTTAATATTGCTGTGTCTGGAATGACCCAACCTATATAAACTGTCACTCTAGTAAACCTAAAAAACGAGGCAAAAAAAACCTATACTTTTTCATCAAAGCCAAAAAGAGGAAGCCGAACATGAGATCAAAAAAGGTTGGGACCATTGGTATAGAGATAAAATACCTTTATTTAACAAAAGGACATAGTCCGAAAGGCACATCAGGATGTGCACCGTACTTGAACCACAGGTAATCCATCCATCCCACCCCTACTTTATTGCATCCCTTGCCTATCAGTACCTGTGTTCCTTGGCTATACTCATGAGCCCTATTCCACTGCCTCTGATATTCTGGACACAACACTACTGATACTCCCATTCAATTGTCATTCTCTCATATTTAAAGGGGTTGTCCGGGCTTTTCACATAATCTCAGTACATATCTGGGCTGCAGAATTATGACAATAAGTAATTTACTTTCTGTCACTAGTTTGCATGGTTTTCTAGATATTCTGAACAGAACGTCCAAGGGGGGGTGTTATGGCATTGAAATGAGAACTGGTCGTAACCTCCTACTCTACTCCAAACATGCCCTCTAAGCAACAACCCCACCCTCCATAGCTAAAGGCCCTCCCCATCCACATGAAGAAGCCCTCCTCACACAGTAACAAATCCTCCCCCTTTAGCAGCCTCACTGCAGAGAGCAGACCACCCAGCTGCTCCTCCCCCAGACACACGCTGAACAGTGATCTATGGAAAGTGAAACTAGTGAGGAGGGAAAATCGTCATGTATTCTGGGACAGGCTGCTCCCATCAGTATTTGTCATTAGAGACACAGTGCTCACACATACACTGCACCAAATCTGCTGCTATGTGAAGACATCAGTGACACAGAGCTGTCTCATTCACACTGCAGAGGCTTTGTCACACAACAGATTACATCAGTGACTGCCATCTCCTGTGCAGATTAGAAGCTGCAGACCCCCATCACTGGCCATCACACAGTCTGTTCTCACTGCTGCCAGCAGCCTGGGACAGTGAGGGAAGGAATTACTGATGAGTTAGGTATTGTAATCATGGAGTGGCCCAGAATACAGGACGATTTTCCCTCCTCACTAGTTTCACTTTCCATAGATCACAGTTCAGCGTGTGTCTGGGGGAGGAGCAGCTGGGTGGTCTGCTCTCTGCAGTGAGGCTGCTAGAGGGGGAGGATTTGTTACTGTGTGAGGAGGGCTTCTTCATGTGGACGGGGAGGGCCTGTAGCTATGGAGGGTGGGGTTGTTGCTTAGAGGGCATGTTTGGAGTAGAGTAGGAGGTTACGACCAGTTCTCATTTCAATGCCATAACACACCTCTCCCTTGGACGTTCTGTTCAGAATATCTAGAAAACCGTGCAAACTAGTGACAGAAAGTAAATTACTTATTGTCATAATTCTGCAGCCCAGATATGTACTGAAATTATGTGAAAAGCCCGGACAACCCCTTTAAGGAGCATATATTTACTTTGATCCCTATACATATATATATATACACATATCTTCAAAATTGTTGGTACCCCTCATTTTTTACATTAAAACCCACAAAGGTGACAGAAATAACTTGAATCTGACAAAATTAATAATAAATCAAAAATCTACGAAAATGAACAAATGAAAGTCAGACATTGCTTTTCAACCATGCTTCCACATAATTTGTAAAAAAAATAAAACTCATGAAATAGGCCTGGACAGAAATGATGGTACCCCTTAAAATAATGTGACAAAAGGGACATGTTAAATCAAGGTGTGTCCTGTCCACTAATTAGCATCACAAGTGTCTACCATCTTGGAATCAGTGAGTGGGCCTGTATAGAGGGCTACAGATACTCACTGTGCTGTATGGTGACATGGTGTGTATCACACTCAACATGGTCCAGAGGAAGCGAAGGAAAGAATTGTCTCAGGAGATTAGAAAGAAAATTATAGGCAAACATATTAACCGTAAAAGTTATAGGACCATCTCCAAGCAGCTTGATGTTCCTGTGACTAAAGTTGCACATATTATTCAGAAATTCAAGCTACATGGGACTGTAGCCAACCTCCCTGGACGTGGCCAGAGGAGGAAAATTGATGACAAATCAAAGAGACAGATAATACAAATAGTAACAAAAGAGCCCAGAAAAACTTCTAAACAGAATACAGGTGAATTTCAAACTCAAGGAACATCAGTGTCAGATCGCACCATCTGTCGTTGGATGAGCCAAGTGGACTTCATGTGAGACTATCAAGGAGGACACCATTGTTGAAAAAAAATCATAAAAAGCCAGACTGGAATTTGCCAAACTACATGTTGATAAGCCACAAAGATTCTGGGAGAATGTCCTATGGACAGATGAGACAAAAATGGAATTTTTTTGCAAGGCACATCAGTTCTATGTTCACAAGCAGAAAAATGAAGCATATCAAGAAAAGAACATTGTCCTTACTGTGAAACATGGAGGAGGCGCTGTTATGTTCTGAGGCTGCTTTGCTGCATTTGGCACAAGGTGTCAGGAATCTGTGCAGGGTACAATGAAATCTCAAAACTACCAAGGGATTCTAGAGAGAAATGTGCTGCCCAGTGTCAGAAAGCTTTTTCTCCGTAACATGTCATGTTTCTTGCAACAGGATAATGACCCAAAACACACACCTAAAAACACCCAAGAAGGTCTCAGAGGAAAACACTGTACTTTTCTGAAGTGGACTTCTATGAGCCCTGACCTAGATCCTATTGATCATCTTTGGAAAGAGCTGAAACATGCAGTCTGGAAAAGGCAACCTTAAAACATGAGACAACTGGAGAAGTTTGCTCTTGAGGAGTGGGCCAAAATACCTGTCGAAAGGTGCAGAAGTCTCATTGACAGTTACAGGAATTGTTTGATTGCCTCAAATCGTTGTGCAACAAATTATTAAGTGAAGGGTACCATCATTTCTGTCCAGGCCTATTTTATGAGTTTTATTTTTTAAATTCTGTGGAAGCATGGTTGAAAAGCAATGTCTGACTTTCATTTGTTCATTTTCATAGATTTTTGATTTATTATTACTTTTGTCAAATTCAAGTTATTTATGTAAACATTGTGGGTTTCTCTGTCATTAAACAAGGGTTACCAACAATTTTGACCACGTGTGCATATATATCTAAATTTGGCTACCGTATATACTCGTGTATAAGCTGACCCGCATATAAGCCGATCCCCCTAATTTTGCCACAAAAAACTAAGAAAACTTATTGACTCATGTATAAGCCAAGGGTGGTGCTGCACAAGTGTTAATGGTGGTCAAAGAAGATGCTCCATAGATAAATACCCCCCATTAAATTCTGCACGAGGGCTAATAGTGGCCCAAGAAGATGCTCCATAGATAAATACCCCCATATACTGTATTGCTGCACAAGGGTTAATGGTGGTCCAAGAAGATGCTCCATAGATAAATACCCCCCCATAAAATGCTGCACAAGGGTTAATGCTGGCCCAAGAAGATGCTCCATAGATCAAAACCCCCATATGCTGCTGCACAAGGGTTAATGCTGGCCCAAGAAGATGCTCCATAAATACCCCCATATGCTGCTGCACAAGAGTTAATGCTGGCCCAAGAAGATGCTCCATAAATCCCCCCCATATGCTGCCACTGCTGCAATTAAAAAAAATGACATACCTTTCGTCGCTGGGGGCCAGGTGCTGGTGTCGCCACTTGCTCAGGCCCCCGGCACTGGCGATATTTACCGGTTCCCGATCCATTGCTGAGCACCGCTGTGTCTCCGCAGTGATGTTCAGCAGAGGGCGCACACTGACTACATCGCCACGCCCTCTGCTGAACGTCACAGCCAGAGGACCCGGAGACAGAGCCGTGCACGGCGATGGATCGGGGACAGGTGAATATTGCTCTGCCCCACATCATACTCACCCCCTCCTGGCGCACGGTCTTCTCTGCAGCCCCTGCTTCTCCCTCGGTCATCTTCCTGCGTTCAGGGGTCACGTTCTGCTCATTAAAGTCATGAATATGCGCATATTCATGACTTTAATGAGCCGTACCATGTAATCCTGAACAGAGGCGCAGGAGACCTATGGAGAAGCAGGGGCTGCAGAGACCACACAAGGAGGGGGTGAGTATGGTCTCTGACACCCCCGCTCCCCCTCCCCCGCCAACCTCAAGTATATGACTCGCGTATAAGCCGAGAGGGGGACTTTCAGCCTTAAAAAAAAAATGGGCTGAAAATAGTATGAGTTTATACGGTAATTAATTTTTTGTTGTTTCAGTCCTTGTGTTATAAATTGCTATTATAAGGTACAGCACCTTCTGCTTAGAATAGGGATGCACTCATTGTACACATTGCACAAACCGTATTTTATCTCTATACCAATGGTCCCAACCTTTTTTGATCACATGTTCGGCTTTTTCTCTTTGGTTTTCACAATTCTTCCAAATGGTCTACCATTCATCCACCCTGCAAATATATATCACTCACCCCACAGGAGATCCGATATAACACCTCATATAATTGGATATGTATCTATTGCTACATTCAGTATGTGTTTTCATTTTTCATCAAAGCGCAGAACAACAAAAAGTTGAATAAAACGCAATTATTAAAAAGTCAAATATAAATAAAAATGGTATCAATGAAAACATCATCTTGCCCCACAAAAAAAACAAGCGTACATACAGCTCCAGCAGTGAGAAAGTGAAAAAGTTATAGTTCTCAGAATAGAGCAAAGCAAAAAAAATTCTTTTTTCCATAAAATAGTTTTTATTGTGTAAAACACCAAAACATAAAAAAATATAAATATGGTATCGCTTTAATCATACTGACCGGAAGAATAAAGCTGCTTTATCAATTTTACCAAACCCCGACCAGCATAAAAAATCCCAATGTTTATAAATGAATTGCTGTTTTTTCTTCCTTGAAAAGAAAGCGACCAAAAAATGTCATGTGACTGAAAGTTGTACCAATATAAACTACAACTCTGGACAAGCAAAAACGAGCAAAAGAAACAAACCCTCACATGACTGTTGGCAGAAATATAGAAAAATTATAGCTCTCAAAATATGGCAATGTAAAAACTAGTTTTTGCAAAAAAAAAACTGCATCTTTTTAACATGTGACAGCAGCCAAACATAAAAACCCAATATAAATCTGGTATAGCTATAATCCCACCAACCTGAAGAATAAAGCCGTCTAATCACTTATAGCACACGAGAAACGGTGTAAAAAATAAATGAAACCAATTCTTCACCTGCTGTTGATTTGTTCATTATGCACTCTGCAGTGGGGTTTAGCTCTGTCTCATCTCCTTGTAAATCTCTGATATACAGTATAAGATTCAGATGGAACTCCTGGAGGAAGATTCCCGATTATGAGGCAGATGGAGTCTTTTAAGACGTGCATATAAGTGCAATGGCCACAGCTTTGTGAAAAGGACACAGTTGAACAGAGGCCAGATGGAATTCAGAGTAACTTTGCTGCCTCAATATAGCGAAGGGATCCCTCAGTGTTTCATCAGAATCACATCAATCGAGATTTCGATGGAAACTACAATATAAGCGCTCAGCGTTGAGCGCTAGATAAATGTGATCCCAAATGTTATGTACAATGTTCCCAATAAAAGCTTAACCTCAATCCACAATAAAGCAAGTCCCCTCTCAGGTCCGTCATCTCTTGAATATAGGGGGATTCCACGTTACTGATTGCACAAAGGTTCTGGAAATGCACTATGGCTGCTCACTCCCCAAAAGAAATCCAGCAAATTCTGCTCTCCCAAATTCAAATGCTCCTCTCCCTTCTGAGACCAACAGTGTGCCTATACCACATTTAGCACCCACATGTTTGCCATTTCTGTAACAATGATATTCCCCCTAATTTACAGGTACATGTCTCCAGAAGCACAAGGTGGATATAATGTACAGGGCACTGCAATGTATGGGCACTACAATGTATGGGCACCATTTTCACTCAGCAGTGTTCACTGCTGCTTGTTTCTGGAAAACACCCATGCAGCCAAATCATCACTACACCTGTAGATAAATTCCCAAAGGGGTATAATTTTCAAAATGGGGTCAATTGAGAGGGGGTCTACTGACCTTGCAGTACTTAGGGAATCTGTATATGAAGTCTACAAATTTCAGCTTCAGGAGGCAAATAGATGTCCAGGAGGGAAATAGCACTTCATCTCTTGGAGTCTAACCGTGTGACTAAGCAGCAATGCACAGCCACATATGGGGTATTTCCACATTCAACAGAAATTGTGTGTCAACAAAACTTAGTGCCATTTTTACCCATTTCTCCTTGTGAAAATGTAAAATCTTTGATTAAAACAATTTTTTGTGGTAAAATTGTAATTATTCTTTCTTCACTGCCCAATGGTATAAAATTCTGTGACACACCTGTGGTGTCAAATATGATCATTGCACCCTAAGACGAATTAATTGAGAGGTGTAGTTTGTAAAATGACATCATTCATGGGGGTTTCTGCTGTTCTGACGCCTCAGGGGCTCTGCTAATGTGATAATGTGACGTGGAACCTTCACGTCATTCCAGCAAAATCTAAACTCCAGTACGGCGCTTCATCCCTTCTGAGCTTTGCACTGTGCCTCAAAGTAGTTTTCAACCACATAAGGGGTAATTGTGTGCTGAGGAGAAATTGCACAACAAATTATATGGTGTATTTTTCTCATGTTCCCCTTGAGAAAATGAAAAATTTGGGGCAAAATGAACATTTTTTCGGGAATTTCCTTTTCATTTTCACAGTTCAACGTTAAGCACCTGGGGGTTCAATGTTCTGACCACACATCTAAATAAATTCCTTGAGGGGTCTAGTTTCCATAATGCTATTACTTGTGGGGGGTTTCCACTGTTTAAACACATCAAGGACTCTCTAAACCCAACATGGCATCCTCTAACAATTCCAGAATATTTTCCTTTAAAAAGTCAAATGGCGCTCCTTCCCTTAAGAGCTCTGCGATGTACCCAAACAGAAGTTTTTCTTCACATACGGGGTATTGTTAGAACAGCACCAGTGCCCTTGCAATGTCCCCTTCCCCTTCTCAACAGTGATGCTGGCGTATTCACTTACCCATCTGTGCACCTTCAGTGTCTGTCTCCTCCTCGACCTGCACACGGCATGTCTCCTGAGCATGCTTAGGATTCACATGCTCCCTGTATCTTAAAGAGCCAGCTCGCATGCTGCTAAAATTGTCCCAGGCCAAGTAGCTGGGACACTTCTGATATTTAAGGCACCCTTCCCTATTGGGAGGTTCCTTAGTAACTTCAGCAACATGTGCTGTCTGAATCTTATCCTCTCCATCCTGCTGTACCTATACCCAAACCTGAGCTGCCAGTACCTAGTCTAGTTCCTGATCCGTCTGAATCAGTACCTGTGATTCCATACATTTGGCCATCCCGTGTTCCTGTACCTGTCCAGCCTGTGCCTAATTCCACATCTGTCTACCAGCCGTATCCCTCCTGCTAAACCAGTTCCTGGCTCATCATGCTTCCCTGCCCTTTAAGGGGTCAGCTGCCATGGCTCCGGAGTCCATCCTAGAGTAGCACTTAGCTTCCAAGTGTAACCACACCATAAGGGGTTTAGTGAAGAACCAGGTGTTTGCTTAATCATTCCCCTTTGAAGCTCGTGGCACAGTGGTTCCACAACCCCATGCTTACTAGTTTGCTATGGCCACAGACCCCACTGACTCTCATACCCCTCCAGAGATCAGCAAGACAAGATTCTCTCTTAACTATAGACTCTTAACACCAGCGTGGATACTCTGAAATCTGCCACCACATCCACTCTGGTTAAAGCTTGCAGCGACTATTCAGTCTGCAAGTCATGCTTCAAGTCCTAGACTCCATCTGTTCGCACCACCACGTTTTGATGGAGATCCAAAGCAATGACGAGGTTTTATCAACAAGTGCTCATTGCGGTTTGAATTGCTGGCTCACCAGTTCCCTTTCGATTGGGCGAAGGTATCCTTTCTAACATCACATCTTGGAGTTAAGGCTCTGGCATGGCTCAACCAACTGAAATATTTGACGAACAAGGCTGCTATCTCTGCTGCCTCATCTGACCTCATACTACGCCTTGCCAAATGCTCTTTAACATATTCGGACATGGCTAGAGTTTCTGCCTGGGACAGGGGGTAAATAGGGCCTTGCGGAGGTGAGGAACTTAGAAGCAGGTCTAACGGGCAGTCGTATGGCCCATGTGGAGGTAACATGTCTGCTTTCTTCTTGTCGAAGATGTCAGAATACGACCAGGAGGCAGATGGTAATTCCGAAAGGGAAGATGGTGCCACCGGCACTCGAAATGGTCGTATAGATACTAGACACTTCTTATGTCATGGCAAAACTGACCCAAATGAAGCACCTCTCTGGATCTCAAGTCAAGGATAGGTTCATGCACACGGATGACTCCTACTACTCCCTGTTCCCTCAGCTCAGTGCCTTGGCAGCATATTGCCATGGACTTTATTACAGACCATCCTGTGTCCTCGAGCTGTTCCACCATCTGAATAGTGGTGGATTGCTTCTCGAAGATGGCACATTTCACCCCATTGCCAGAACTTCCATCCACTCGAGAACTTGCAGAGAAATTCATCCAGCAGATCTTTCGTCTTCACGAATTCCCTCACCATATTGTGTGTCCAAGGTGTCCAGCTCACGTCCAAATTCTGGTGAGCTTTGTGCAAACTTCTGAACATAGTGCTGGAGTTTTCATCTGCATACTCAATAAAAGCAAACAAGTAGAGAGAATCAACCAGATTATGTTCAATTTACTGAAGCGCTTCACAAGCGCATATCATGACGATTTGGTCAAGCTCTTGCCATGGACAGAGTTCTATAACAACCAAGCAAGTGAGTAATCTGCAAGTTCCCTTTTCCTTAATATTTTTGGGCAACAGCCAGGTATCCCTCTTCCGGTGTCGGACGCCTCTGTTGTACCAGCAGCTGATGCTCTTACAAAGGATTTCTCAGAGATATGGGAGGACTCTAAAGCCGCTCGAGGGAAATCGTCTGAGCGTGTGAAAAGATGAGTGGACAACAGACACTTTGTTCCACCTTGTTATCGTCCAGGAGATAAGATGTGGTTATCATCTAAGTACATCTGTCTTAAGATCCCATTCTACAAGTTGAGTCCTCACTTCATTGATCCTTTTGAAGCCATCAAGCAAATTCATACCGTATCCCATAGGTTGAAACTGGCAGCCTCCTTATGGATACCTAATTCATTCAATGTGTCCCTCCTAAAGCCAGTCATCTTTAGTCCCTTCAAAGCTCCTGGTGTCACACTTGCTCCCATCAACTCTGAAGATGTTTTTGAAGTAAAGAATATCCTAGGCTTGAATTAGGTGAGAAAAAAAATTAGTTCATTGGAAGGGATTTGGCTCTGAGGAGAGGTCTTGGGAGCCCAAAGAAAATATTCATGCCCCAATCATTCTAATAGAAAAAAAAGCTGGTGAGCTGGCTATTTTCTCTTGTTTCATTCCCCAATCATTCTACAGAAATTCCTTGCAGGCTTGAAGAAGAGGGGGGTACTGTTAGAACTGCATGGCAGCATCTGCACGTGTCCATTTCTTCCTCTCAGCAGGAGCGCCGATATGTTCACTTACCTGTTCGTGCTCCCTTGGCGTCTTTTTCCTCCCAGGGAATGCGCACGACAGGCAGATCTCCTGAGCTATGGGTGCATTTGCTCTCCTTGCCTCTTAAAAGACCAGCATAACGCTAAAAATGTCCCCAGTGGAGATCAGCGCACCTTTGAAGGTTTGGTTCAGTTCGCTGAACAATTAGGCGTTCGTCGAACATGTTTGCCAAACAGTTCGATTAATGTACCTGAACGCCATTAGATTCAATGGGAGGCCAAACCAAGCCAAATGTATTCACAACACCTTAAGTGGTGACAAAAAGCGTCCCAAACAGCTAAAAATAGAGGTAGACACCATGAAAACTGGCATCAATTGACCCACAGCAGAAATTTGCAAATGGCACAACAGCAGTCAGCCATGGGCCATGCATGGGGTATCAGGGTTTGGCCCTGCATTTACAGCTTGAAATTGAAGTTTCAGTGATGACCTGGTGGTTAAGGGAGCAGTGTAAGCCTTCTTAGCTGGGAGAACTTGTACCTCATGCAACACCTCCAATTTTTTTTTTATTCCAGCTGCACTCAGATGGCACAAACAAAGTTTTACAGACTACTATTGGTAGTTGACTAAAAGTAAGTGAAGGCCTGCAACATACACAACACATGAAGGAAACCCAACTTGGGAGTACAAATATTTCCCAGAATTAGTGGCAGACAACAGGGGATGTGGCATCAATTTACCTACAATAAAAATTTGATAATGGCACAGCAGAAATCAACCATGTGCCATGAATGAGGTATCCAGGTCTGGGCCAGCATTTAGAACTTTGAATTAAAGTTTCAGTTAAGATGTGGTGGGAGCCCTGATACCTCATGCAACACCTTTTTTTTCCAGCCACTCTCAGATGGCACAAAGTTTCATACAGTACTATTTATTGATACAAAAATGTAAGGAAAGTAACACAGGTAGTTGACTGAAAGTGAGTGCAGGTCTGTCTGTCTGGTAGCCCTACTTACACAGGCAACCCACAAGATGGAGACCCAACTTGGAGTCTCCACATATCAAAAAATATTTGTCACACACCACTAAAGTGGCATCAATTTCCACAGAGTACAAACAGTATAATAAGCCTCTGACACACCTTCCACCACAGGCAACGCACAAGATGCAGACCCAACTTGGATTCTTCACATTTCAAAAAATAATTGTCACACAGCACTAAAGTGGCATCAATTTCCACAGAATAGAAACAGTATAATAGGCCTTTGACACACCTTCTACTACAGGCAACACACCAGGTGGAAACACATCATGGAATATCCACATTTCAAAAAATAATACAATTAATACATGACACTAAAAAGGACACCATCACCTAGTCTGCCCAATCTTTGTCTGGTGTACAAAAGTCATTCGAGATCCATTACTTGTTTATTTTGATGAAAGTTAGGCGGTCTACACTTTCAGGGGATAGCCGGATGCACTTAACCATCAGGACACCACCAACAGCGCTGAAGACACGTTCTGAGAGTGACAGGCAAGCTCAAGCCAGTGTTCCATTTTTGAAGACCAAAATGGAAAAGGGTTCAAACTCCCCCTGATTGCATTGATATTGAGCTCCAGATACTCCTGCACCATTTTCTCTAGTCGTTCACAACGTGTCAGACTTGTACTCTGTTCTAATGTTGCACGGGCTGGTTTAAATAATGTGTGTAACACGACTCACAGAAATTGCTTATGCCACTTATGCTGCGGGTAATGTTTTTGCGATGACACCATGACGTTCCTGGGGTTGGATATCTAGAACTGGGATGCACACTGTATGCCTCACTGCTGTGTTGGGGAAAACCACTCTTAAGGTTTTCTACAAGCGTGTTTCGATATTCCAGCATGCGCATATCCGTTTCCAGGGGGGAAAGCATCTGGCTAAATTTACTCTAGTTGTCAGCACTATTTGTAACCCTAAGAATTAAGACATCATGTTGAAGATAATGTAGCAAGAAGGCACTCATGAGTCGGGCACTTCCATGAGGTCCAAGTCCATGGTGTGTTGGTGGCGGGGTACCACTCAAGGTTGCTTTTTCCATACCCTCCCGCCAACCACGGACAACAGAGATTGGATCATTAGTCTCTTAATCTGCTGACTGTTTTGCCTCCATCACCTCGTCCTTCTCCATTTGTTCTTTGGCTCCTGCACTGTAATTAACAGTTACTGTAATTAACAGGATACTGTGTGTCCTCCTTGATCGTTGTAAGCCACCCTAATATGGCACCCGCCTGTGCGACAACAGTCCAGAAATTTGAGGTATTGTTATCCCTTCTGCATCCTCTTCTGTTTCCACCTCTTCCTCTTGGACCATCACCTCCTCATGCATACTATTCAAAGTGTGCTCCAGCATGTAGATGACCTGAATAGTGATGCTAATGACAGCATTGTCAACACTAACCATCTTTATAGCCATTTCAAAACTGTGCAGAAGGGTGCAGAGGTCCTTCACCTGTGCCCACTCCGCAAGCGTGATTTGCACCACGTCCATAGTGCGTTGGCCCAGGCTATGCAAAAGGACATACTGCACCAGGGCTCGTTGCTGCTGCCACAGCTGCTGCAACATGTGCAGAGTGGAATTTCACCTTGTCTGAACATTGCTAATCAAATGGTTAACCGGAAGGCCGAAAGACCTCTGTAGCGATGCAAGGCGATGACCTGCTGGGTGAGATTGTCAGAATTGAGCACATAGTGACCGTGCTTTCTGCAGCAGCGCTTCCAGGCTGTGATAGTGGTGGAGAAATTGCTGCACCACCAGACTGAGGATGTGAGCCATGCAAGGCGCGTGTGTGATGTTGCCACGGTGCAGGGCCACCACCAGGTTTCACCTATGATCACACATGGCCTTCCCTTGCTCCAGGTTTAGTGGAGATAGCCATTACTCTAACTAGTCCTGGATACCTGTCCATAACTCTTGAGCTGTGTGACTCCAATCTCCAAGGCATATTAATTTAAACACTGCCTGATTGCGGTGAGCTGCGCAGTATGGAGGTTGGGGAGATTCCATTTGCACTGTTGGAACACGTGTCTGATTAAGGGAGAGGTTGAGGGCACAGGTGTAGGCCCTAGAGTAGCTGGAGGAGGCAGAAGCAGTGGAGGAACTGTTAGCTACAGAGGTTTGTCCCGCAAGCCTTGGGGATTCCAAGACTTGTGAAACAGCAAAAAAGACTGCCCCACAGCCACCATAGTCACCCAGTGCCCAGTAAGCGAGATGAAACACTGCTGCCCATGTTTGCTCATCCAGGTGTCAGTAGTGAAGTGCACCCTGGCAGACATAGATATTTTCAGAGAGCGGGTGATATTGTCAGCAACATTCTGGTGTAGCTTAGGCACGGCTTTCTTAGAGAAGTAATGGCGACTGGGCAACTGGTGCTGGGAGACTACGACAGCCATCAACTTTCTTATACTGTCTGTATCCACCAGACAGAAATACAGCATTTCCGTGGCCAACAAATTGGAGCTGGTGGAGTTCAAGTTCTTAGCTTTGCCATGTATAGGAGGAAACATTCTTTTACGCGACCATAACTGCGGGACCAAGGGCTGACTGCTATGCTGACAGAGGGCTGAGTATGGCGAACAGGACAAACTGCTGGTCTGTGAGTGAGGTGCAGGAGGAGATGTTATGGTGAATTGAAAAAGATTTGTTGTGCTAGATGACACAAAATCAGCAGTCATGTCTACTTCCATAACAGCTAACCGGCTCTCATTCACCCCGACTGTGGTGGGTAATCATTTGTAAATTCTGCGGTATTAAACCTGTGTGAGAAGGCTTGGAATGGTCATGTAGGAGGAAGAAGCAGCAGATGGGGTTGAATGGACGGCCGATGGATGGCGAGGCCTGCAAGTCCACATTTTAGCGCAGTGAGATTCCCTCACGAAGGCAAGTTGATCACGCATGTGCTGATTCATGCATGTAGTTGCCAAAGTATTATTATTTATTATTTATTTATATAACACCAATGGTTCCATGGTGCTGTACATGAGAAGGGGGTTACATACAAATTACAGATATCAGTTACAGTAAACAAATTAACAATTACAGACTGATACAGAGGGGAGAGGACCCTGCCCTTGCGGGCTTACATTCTACAGGATGGTGGGGAAGTAGACATTAGGTTGGGGGGGTTGCAGCAGCTCGGGTGTTGGTGAGGCGGTAGCTCCAGGTAGTGGTGAGCAGGCAGCGGGCTCATTGCAGGCTGTAAGGTTTCTTGAAAAGGTGGGTTTTCAGGTTCCATCTGAAGGATCCGAATGTGGTTGATAGTCGGACGTGTTGGGGCACAGAACTCCAGAGGATGAGGGATATTCGGGAGAAGTCTTGGAGGTGATTAGGTGGGGAGCGAATAAGTGTGAAGGCGAGAAGGAGGTCTTGGGAGGACCGGAGATTACGTGAGGGAAGATATCAGGAGATTAGTTCAGAGATATATGGAGGAGACAGGTTATTGATGGCTTTGTAGATCAGTATTTATGTATTTTTACATCAATTAAGGAATATGCTCTTCAGACCTTCTGGAGTCATCACACAACACAGTACTAGACCCCAATCAGAGGACAATAAAACCTTCACACTTTTTATCTTTGAACCGTTCCAATATTTATGTTTATCCCTCTCCTATAATGACAATTCTCCTTCACATCACTTGTCTTATCTATTGCCGTTATTTATGTGCTGTTTTGTGTATAAATATGTGATTCTTCAAATGTTGTATTAGTCTAGCCTGATGAAGAGACCTGAGTAGTCTCGAAAGCTTGCAATGTGTTACCATCTTTTCAGTTAGCCATTAAAAGGTATCAACCACTGAGGACTCACAATTCCAAATATTCTTAGATCAGTATAGTAATTTGAACTGGATACGCTGAGGGGACGGGAGCCAGTTAAGAGATTTGCAGAGGGGAATGATGAATTAGTCAGGCATCAGAGTTAAGGATGGACTGGAGAGGTGCGAGAGTGTTAGCAGGGAGGCCACAGAAAAGGATATTGCAGTAGTCAAGGCGGGAGATGATAAATATTCATTTCTCTTTAATGACATCCTGGTATGATTTGCAATTTTTGCCTCTACTGAGTTTTTTTGCCAAATTTGACAGATATCATGTGTTGCATCATCCTTTGCAATCTCAAAAAAGGCCCAGGCAATTCTTCCTGCCCCTGCGAACTGAATACTCGTGACCAGTAGTGTTGAGCGATACCGTTCGATACCCAAAAATATCGTATCGGATGGTATCGCCCGATACGAAAAAAATATCGGGTATCGCCGATTCCGATACCGGAAGTCCCATTCAAGTCAATGGGACTTCCGGTATCAGAATTTAAAAAAGCCCTTTATTTCCTTGTTGGCTAATTCTGCATAATTGAAAACAAATAAGAATCATGTAGAATGTATTGTGGGAGGTGGAGGAGACATTAAAGGCATAGTGGTTTATTCAAATCACATGGCATAGCATTAATTCCATTTTTTTTTTCAAGACGTTCGGAGTTAAAAAGATATTGACTATGTTAACTTTTTTATATTTTGTCAGATATGTATGTTTCACAACTTCCATGCTCTTCACCTTCTTTTGTACTCTCCCACACTTTCTCCTTCATGATCCGCAGCAGTAGCATTTTTTTTATCAACTTTTCTTCACCTTATTCATCTTCTTCTTCACCTTCTTCCCATTATTTTTTTTTTCCATTCTTCATATTCTTCTTATTCAGCTATTATTAATTTTCATATGCTATTTCTTCATCTTCTTCCTATTCTTCTTTTTCTTCATTTTCTTATGGTGACAGGCATTCCTGTAGTACTTATCTATAAAAGTTATAAGATTACACCTTACGTTCTGCCTGTCACAAAAGATTTACAACAGGATTTGTCCGCGTTCAGTTTGGCCTGCAGCAGCAGGCATTTTCCAGGGGCACCACGAGGAGGAATGGACTCACCCCCATTTACTGCTTAGTCTTCTTCTGCTTATAATTTTGATATCTTCTATGCTGATTTTTAGTCTTATGCTTAATGTTCTTCTGCTTTCTGTTCTTCTGCTTTTGCTTCTTCTGCTTCTTGTTCTTCTGTCTTTTGTTCTGTATCTTGGTGGTTGTCTTCATGTTCTTTGTCCTCTTGGTCATATTATTTAGGGTCATATTTCTGGTCTTCTTTGGTGTGGTCTTCAGGGTCGTCGTCGTCATCAGGGTCGTCGTCATGGAGATCAATAAGGATTACCAAAGACAATTTCAAAAAGCTTGATCTTGGAAATGTAGCAGAAGGTACAAGAAGGCTGAGAAACTGGCGAGAACCAGCTGACAGTACTGGAACCCGTAGTGGCAGCAGAAGGAACAAGAGCCAATGGCACTACCGAGGACCAACTGACGGTGCTGGACCACGGTTACTAAGCAGAAGGTACCTGTGCTAAAAAGCACTACCAAGGACCAGCTGACGGTGCTGGACCTCGGATACCGAGATGGAGGCACCTAGGCCAAAGGCTGTGGCGAGAACCAGCAGACAGTGCTGGCACCCGGATGGGTAGCAGAAGGAACAAGAGCCAATGGCACTACCGAGGACCAACTGACGGTTACTAAGCAGAAGGTACCTGTGCTAAAAAGCACTACCAAGGACCAGCTGACGGTGCTGGACCTTGGATACCGAGATGGAGGCACCTAGGCCAAAGGCTGTGGCGAGAACCAGCAGACAGTGCTGGCACCCGGATGGGTAGCAGAAGGAACAAGAGCCAATGGCACTACCGAGGACCAACTGACGGTGCTGGACTACGGTTACTAAGCAGAAGGTACCTGTGCTAAAAAGCACTACCAAGGACCAGCTGACGGTGCTGGACCTCGGATACCGAGATGGAGGCACCTAGGCCAAAGGCTGTGGCCAGAACCAGCAGACAGTGCTGGCACCCGGATGGGTAGCAGAAGGAACAAGAGCCAATGGCACTACCGAGGACCAACTGAAGGTGCTGGACCACGGTTACTAAGCAGAAGGTACCTGTGCTAAAAAGCACTACCAAGGACCAGCAGACGGTGCTGGACCTCGGATACCGAGATGGAGGCACCTAGGCCAAAGGCTCTGGCAAGAACCAGCAGACAGTGCTGGAACCCGGGTGGGTAGCAGAAGGTACCCATTCAAGGCAAAGTAGCCAGGCCGCAAGCCGGCCGCAGTTACCGAAACCCACAGTCCTACAGGGGGTCCATGTCCCACTGGCACTACGGATCCAGCCTTCAGTGCCAGCTCCCGCAGCCCACATAGGAGTCACCTAAACTGCAGGCACCATAGAGTCGGCTAACCCGGCCGCAAGACGACAGGACAACGGATTGGTGGCATAGTGACCTTGACACTACCCGGAAACAGCTGGCGTGCTGGAACCAGGCTGGGCAACAGGGAGTACCCGTGCCAAAGACACTGCCGAGAACCAGCTGACGGTGCTGGAACCCAGATGGGTAGCAAAAGCTACAAGAGCCAATGGCACTACCGAGGAACAGCTGACGGTGCTGGACCACGGTTACTAGGCAGGAGGTACCTGTGCTAGAAAGCACTACCAAGGACCAGCTGACGGTGCTGGACTTCGGATACCGAGATGGAGGCACCTAGGCCAAAGGCTCTGGCGAGAACCAGCAGACAGTGCTGGAACCCGGGTGGGTAGCAGAAGGTACCCATTCAAAGCAAAGTAGCCAGGACGCAAGCCGGCCGCAGTTACCGAAACCCACAGTCCTACAGGGGGTCCATGTCCCATTGGCACTACGGATCCAGCCTTCAGTGCCAGTTCCCGCAGCCCACATAGGAGTCACCTAAACTGCAGGCACCGTAGAGTCGGCTAACCCGGCCGCAAGACGACAGGACAACGGATTGGTGGCATAGTGACCTTGACACTACCCGGAAACAGCAGGCGTGCTGGAACCAGGCTGGGCAACAGGGAGTACCCGTGCCAAAGACACTGCCGAGAACCAGCTGACGGTGCTGGAACCCAGATGGGTAGCAAAAGCTACAAGAGCCAATGGCACTACCGAGGAACAGCTGACGGTGCTGGACCACGGTTACTAGGCAGGAGGTACCTGTGCTAGAAAGCACTACCAAGGACCAGCTGACGGTGCTGGACTTCGGATACCGAGATGGAGGCACCTAGGCCAAAGGCTCTGGCGAGAACCAGCAGACAGTGCTGGAACCCGGGTGGGTAGCAGAAGGTACCCATTCAAAGCAAAGTAGCCAGGCCGCAAGCCGGCCGCAGTTACCGAAACCCACAGTCCTACAGGGGGTCCATGTCCCACTGGCACTACGGATCCAGCCTTCAGTGCCAGTTCCCGCAGCCCACATAGGAGTCACCTAAACTGCAGGCACCGTAGAGTCGGCTAACCCGGCCGCAAGACGACAGGACAACGGATTGGTGGCATAGTGACCTTGACACTACCCGGAAACAGCAGGCGTGCTGGAACCAGGCTGGGCAACAGGGAGTACCCATGCCAAAGACACTGCCGAGCACCAACTGGCATTGTTGGAGCCCAGGGACAATCATGGTGTAGGCCGAGGCCTACTTGGTGGCAGTTTTAGCTTGTTTGTAGGCTACAACAGACTGTCAATGTGCTCCAATTAGGCATCTGTCTCCACTCTGTTTCCAGGATTTCACGTGACCAGCAACACCGCCAGTTTATGCGTACAGTAGCCGTCTGCCCAATCCACACGTGTTCCTGTGTTACTGGGGTTCTGTAATGTCAGCAGATCCCCTGATGTGTGTCTGCCACTGTCTCCTGCTCTGTCCACATTCCCACCACTTGTAGTGTAAAGGTGGACAGCTTAGGAGACAGTGCCGGACACACATTGGGGATCTGCTCACGTAACAGAACACCAGGAACACAGGAACAAGTGTGGAATGCGTGGATGGCAACTGTGAGCAGGAACTGGCGGTGTTGGAGGTCAGGGGAAATACTAGAGACAGAGTGGAGACAGAGGCCAAATCAGAGAATGTTTAAATCTGAAGTAGTTACAATTTGGAGGCAGCAGCAGTTTGCCCTCCACACAGCAGGGGATCAGCTGACGTTACCGAACCCCACTTTCACATGAACGAGTGTTTATTTCAGTGTGGACAGCACTTCCGAGCAACAACTGACGATGTTGGAGCCCAGGGATAGTCATTTTGTAGGCTGAGGCCTACTTGGAGGCAGTTTAAGATAAGACGTTGTTTGAATTTGGAGGAAGCAGCAGTTTGCCCTCCACACAGCAGGGGATCAGCTGATGTTACCGACCCCCACTTTCACATGAACGAGTGTTTTTTTCTGTGTGGACAGCACTTCCGAGCACCAACTGGCATTGTTGGAGCCCAGGGACAATCATGGTGTAGGCCGAGGCCTACTTGGTGGCAGTTTTAGCTTGTTTGTAGGCTACAAAAGACTGTCAACGTGCTCCAATTAGGCATCTGTCTCCACTCTGTTTCCAGGATTTCACGTGACCACCAACACCGCCAGTTTATGCGTACAGTAGCCGTCTGCCCAATCCACACGTGTTCCTGTGTTACTGGGGTTCTGTAATGTCAGCAGATCCCCTGATGAGTGTCTGCCACTGTCTCCTGCTCTGTCCACATTCCCACCACTTGTAGTGTAAAGGTGGATAGCGCAGGAGACAGTGCCGGACACACATTGGGGGATCTGCTCACGTAACAGAACACCAGGAACACAGGAACAAGTGTGGAATGCGTGGACGGCAACTGTGAGCAGGAACTGGCGGTGTTGGAGGTCAGGGGAAATACTAGAGAAGAGTGGAGACAGAGGCCAAATCAGAGAATGTTTAAATCTGAAGTAGTTACAATTTGGAGGCAGCAGCAGTTTGCCCTCCACACAGCAGGGGATCAGCTGACGTTACCGAACCCCACTTTCACATGAACGAGTGTTTATTTCTGTGTGGACAGCACTTCCGAGCAACAACTGATGATGTTGGAGCCCAGGGATAGTCATTTTGTAGGCTGAGGCCTACTTGGAGGCAGTTTAAGATAAGAAGTTGTTTGAATTTGGAGGAAGCAGCAGTTTGCCCTCCACACAGCAGGGGATCAGCTGACGTTACCGACCCCCACTTTCACATGAACGAGTGTTTATTTCTGTGTGGACAGCACTTCCGAGCAACAACTGACGATGTTGGAGCCCAGGGATAGTCATTTTGTAGGCTTAGGCCTACTTGGAGGCAGTTTAAGATAAGACGTTGTTTGAATTTGGAGGAAGCAGCAGTTTGCCCTCCACACAGCAGGGGATCAGCTGACGTTACTGACCCCCACTTTCACATGAACAAGTGTGTTTTTCTGTGTGGACAGCACTTCCGAGCACCAACTAGCGTTGTTGGAAGCCAGGGACAATCAGGGTGCAGGCCGAGGCCTACTAGGAGCCAGGTGTAAATCTGAGGTTGTTTGATTGTGGAGGGAGCAGGACACTTTGCCATACACACAGCAGGGGATCAGCTGACGTTACTGACCCCCACTTTCACATGAACAAGTGTGTTTTTCTGTGTGGACAGCACTTCCGAGCACCAACTAGAGTTGTTGGAAGCCAGGGACAATCAGGGTGCAGGTCGAGGCCTACTAGGAGCCAGGTGTAAATCTGAGGTTGTTTGACTGTGGAGGGAGCAGGACACTTTGCCGTACACACAGTAGGGGATCAGCTGACGTTACTGACCCCCACTTTCACATGAACAAGTGTGTTTTTCTGTGTGGACAGCACTTCCGAGCACCAACTAGCGTTGTTGGAAGCCAGGGACAATCAGGGAGCAGGCCGAGGCCTACTTGGTGGCAGTTTGCGATTGTTTCTAGACTACTACTAACTGTCAACGTACTCCAATTAGGCCTCTGTCTTCACTCTGTTTCGAGTATTTCCTCTGGCTTCCAACCACGCCAGTTGCTGCTCTGAAATGCCGTCTGCACAACCCACACTTGTTCCTGTGTTACTGGGGTTCTGTAACAGCAGCTTCTCCCTAGAGGTGAGTCAGGCAATGTCTCCTGCTCTGTCCACATTTCCACTACAAGTAGTGGGAATGTAGACAAAGCAGGAGACATTGCCGTGCTCACCTCTGGAGATGAGCAGATGTTACAGGACCCAGGTAACACAGGAGCAAGTGTGGATTGTGCAAACGGCACTTGAGAGCAGAAACAGGCGGTGTTGTAGGCCGGAGGAAATACTCAAAACAGAGTGGAGACAGAGGGCAAATCAGAGAACATATTAAATCAGAGGTAGTCAGAAGTTGTAGGCAGCAGGAGAGTTTGCCGTACACACAGCAGGGGATCAGCTGACGTTACCGAACCCCACTTACACATGAGCGAGTGTTTTGTCTGTGCGGACAGCACTTCTGAGCATCAACTGGCGGTGTCGGAGCCCAGGGAAAATCAGGTAGTAGGCCGAGGCCTACTTGGAGCCAGGTGTAAATCTGAGGTTGTTAGACTGTGGAGGGAGCAGGACACTTTGCCGTACACACAGCAGGGGATCAGCTGACGTTACCGAACCCCACTTACACATGAGCGAGTGTTTTGTCTGTGCGGACAGCACTTCTGAGCACCAACTGGCGGTGTCGGAGCCCAGGGAAAATCAGGTAGTAGGCCGAGGCCTACTTGGTGGCAGTTTGCGATTGTTTCTAGACTACTACTAACTGTCAACGTACTCCAATTAGGCCTCTGTCTTCACTCTGTTTCGAGTATTTCCTCTGGCTTCCAACCACGCCAGTTGCTGCTCTGAAATGCCGTCTGCACAACCCACACTTGTTCCTGTGTTACTGGGGTTCTGTAACAGCAGCTTCTCCCTAGAGGTGAGTCAGGCAATGTCTCCTGCTCTGTCCACATTTCTACTACAAGTAGTGGGAATGTAGACAAAGCAGGAGACATTGCCGTGCTCACCTCTGGAGATGAGCAGATGTTACAGGACCCAGGTAACCCAGGAACAAGTGTGGATTGTGCAGACAGCACTTGAGAGCAGAAACAGGTGGTGTTGTAGGCCGGAGGAAATACTCAAAACAGAGTGGAGACAGAGAGCAAATCAGAGAACATATTAAATCAGAGGTAGTCAGAAGTTGTAGGCAGCAGGAGAGTTTGCCGTACACACAGCAGGGGATCAGCTGACGTTACCGAACCCCACTTACACATGAGCGAGTGTTTTGTCTGTGCGGACAGCACTTCTGAACACCAACTGGCGGTGTCGGAGCCCAGGGAAATTCATGTAGTGACCGAGGCCTACTTGGAGCCAGGTGTAAATCTGAGGTTGTTAGACTGTGGAGGGAGCAGGACACTTTGCCGTACACACAGCAGGGGATCAGCTGACGTTACCGAACCCCACTTACACATGAGCGAGTGTTTTGTCTGTGTGGATAGCACTTCTGAGCAACAACGGGTGTTGCTGTAGCCCAGGAAATAAAGTTCAGGTCATAGAAACATGAACACAACAGGAGACCTGGATCCTGTTGCCAGCCAATTATTTATTCTGGAAGAGGACTGGCAAATTCAGGTGAGATCCAGGCCTTGTTCATTTTCAGAAAAGTAAGCCGGTAAACATTATCGGCGGATAGTCGCCTGCGACGGTCTGTTACCACACCACCTGCAGCACTAAAGACACGTTCCGATAATACACTGGCAGCAGGGCAAGCCAGCACCTCCAATGCATACTGGCTAAGCTCTGGCCATGTATCCAGCTTAGAGACCCAATACTTGAACGGGGAAGAGCCGTCTGGGAGAACACTAACAGGGCAAGACAAGTAGTCTGTCACCATCTGACGGAAACGTTGCCTCCTGCTGACTGGAGCCGTCTGTGATGGTGTAGCCGTTTGTGGCGGTCCCACAAATCTTTTCCACATTTGGGCCATACTGGCCTTGCCTTGTCCTGCGGCACTGCCTCTGCTACCTCTTTGTGCAGAGCTTCCTCCACTGCCTCTACCCACATGGCTGCTTTGAAAAGCACTACCAGCAACACTTGCGGGGGGAATGGAGAACATGATGGCCTGCACAAGTGTTTCTTGGTACTCCCGCATTTTTCGCTCCCGGTTCAACTGTGGTATGAGGCTTTGTAAGTTGTCCTGGTAGCGAGGATCTAGGAGGGTGTACACCCAATAATCAGCCGTGTGGAGAATGTTGGCGATGCGGCGGTCATTTAACAAGCACTGCAGCATGAAATCAACCATGTGCTGCAGACTGCCAACTGGACCGGAAACGCTGTCCCCAGCTTGAGGCAGCATCTCTGCCTGCTCAGCATCACCCCACCCTCGCTGTACACACTGACTACTAGAGCCTTGTGTACCTCCCTCCTCTGGAGAGATGTGTTCCTCCTCCTCCATTGACTCCTCGTCATCCTCCTCACTAAGTGTCCCCTGCCTGGGTGTTTGTGTGGAAGCACGTTGCGCAGACTTGCCAGAAGCAGATGGCATTTCTGACTGCTCATCCTCGACCTCTTCAAAAACCTCCTCACTTAGTGCTTGTAAGGTTTTTTGAAGCAGACAGATGAGGGGGACAGTCATGCTGATTAGTGCATCATCTGCACTGGCCATCCGTGTGGAGTCATTGAAGGCACGCAAAACTTGGCAGATGTCCCTCATAGTGGCCCACTCAGTGGTGGTGAAGTGTGTCCGGCGCACAGTGCGACTTGTTTGCGCCTGATGCAGCTGGTACTCCATTACTGCTGCCTGCTGCTCACACAACCGCTCCAACATATGTAACGTTGAATTCCACCTGGTGGGAAGGTCACATATGATGAGATGTTCTGGCAGGCGGAATCGGCGTTGCAGAGATGCAATGCGCGATCTTGCCATGCTGGAACGCCGCAAGTGAGCACACTCTAGGCGAACCTTGTGCAGCAGTGCATCAAGATCCGGATAGTCCCTCAGAAAGCTCTGCACGACCAAATTGAGCACGTGTGCCAGACATGGTATGCGAGTGAGGTTGCCTAGGCCCAGAGCTGCCACTAGATTTTGTCCATTGTCACTCACTACCAAACCTGGCTGGAGATTCGCTGGCACAAACCACACATCGCTCTCCTGCTTGATGGCAGAGCTCCTGTGCTGTGTGGCTCCGATTCCCCAAAGAAATTAATTTAAGGACGGCCTGTTGACGTTTGGCCACACCTGTGCTCATATCTGGCCTAACAGGCTCACGCAGTGCTGATTCCGAGGAACTAGAGTAGGAGGAGGACACAATATGTACAGACTGCATTCCTGCAATCCTTGGAGTTGGCAGAATACGTACAGAGCCACTCTCCAGATCTGTACCCGGCTCCACAACATTGACCCAATGGGCAGTGAGGGAAAGGTATCTTCCCTGTCCATGGCTACTGGTCCACGCATCGGTGGTCAGGTGGACCTTGCTACTGATGGCATTTAGTAGCGCATTTTTAATTTTTCCCTCCACATGCTTTTGCAGGGCAGGGACGGCTTGCCTGCTGAAATAAAAGCGCCTGGGCACATTGTATTGTGGAACTGCCAATGACATAAAGTTCCGGAAGGTGTCAGTCTCCACCAGCCTGAATGACAGCATCTCAAGGGCCAGTAGTTTGGCAATGCCGGCATTCAGAGCCAGTGCTCGGGGATGGTTTTCCGAGTATGGCCACTTTTTCTCCCATGCCTGTGCTACCGATTGCTGGTGAGTGGCCTGGGAGTGTGCTGATGACTGCGAACGTGGTTCAGTGGGTGGAATTTCACTGGGTCTCTGGACAACAGTGGCAGTGGTTCTTCCATGGCGTTCCAGTGAGGAAGCCGAACCAGCTGTGTGTGAGCTGGAGGAAGAGGCCCCAACACGAGTTGAAGAGGTGGTAGGTGCTGCTGAAGGTTGGCCTACATCTTCAGTGTGTCTGTGTAACTCCACCTCGTGCTTGGTACGCACATGTTTCCACATATTTGTGGTATTGAGGTTGCTCACATTTTTCCCTCGTTTCACTTTCTGATGACACAGCTTGCATTTGACAAAGCAAATGTCATCTGCAACTGTGTCAAAAAAAGACCACGCACTGCAAGTCCTGGGAGCGCCCGTTTTGTGTTTTGGAAGAGGATTGCTCCTCACAGGTGCCAAAGTGGAGGCTACAGGCAACCAAGTCTGCCCCCGCCCTCCCCCTCCTCTTTTGGCCGTTCGGGGAATCTCTTCCTCAGAGCTGCTCCCACCACATTCCTGTGGCTGACGCCATGATGGGTCAAGGACCTCATCATCTCCACTCCCCTCTTCAAGCACCGGCTGGTCCTGGGTTGTCTCGCCAGCACCATACGCACCAGAAATTGGCAACTGAGTCTCATCATCATCAGATGAGCACTGAGGTGTGCTGACAATAGGCACTGGCCCACCCGCCTCTTCAGATTCAGAGGGACAAAGCAGTTGCGCATCACTGCATACTCCCTCTTCTTCACGCTCTAGAATGCTGCTTGGCTGGCCACCTCTTTCCAAGCCAACAGATTCTGAGAACAGAAGTAAAGATTGAGATGGCTCCTGTCCAGGGCTCTCAGACTGCCTGGGCAATTTGGCAGGTGGTGAAGAGACAGATGGTTGCTCTTCAGTGCTCTGGCCTTGGGAGGATGCGGAAGTCATTGAAGTGGATGCGTTAGCTGCCATCCATCCGACAACGGCTTCAATTTGTTCGTCACGCAGCAGTGGGGTACGGCGAGGTCCTACAAAGCTGCGCATGAAGGACTGTTGCCTGGTAAAAGTGGGGGATGGCGGGTCACTGGTGGCCGCAGCAGACACCGAATCCCCACATCCTCTCCCTGCTGAATCCCCCCGTCCTCTCCCTGCTGAAACTCCACGGCCATGACCACGTGCCTTACTTCCTGCCTTCTTCATCTTGGTAGACTGATAGATAGGCAGAAAAGTAAAAAAGGGGTGGCTTAGTGTTCTTATTCCTGAACACCTGCTAACCAGTATAAGAAACACTAATTTGGCTAAGAGTGTGTGTACTACACTTTAATATGATCTAATGTGGCCTAGACAACTGTAAAGTGGAGTGTTTGGTGAACTTTATTTCCTTTTTTTTTGGGGGGGGGGGAAGAAAAGGATGTGACCAAAGTTTGAAAGCTATAGTATCACAAACTTTTTGGAGCGATTACAATGCAGGAAGCTAACCTACAATGCAATTGATGAGGCTCCAAAAAATAGGGTGATACTAGTCTGTCTGGCTGGCCCTGAAGGGCACAAGCCAGCAAAAAGGCTCCTCTATCTAATCCTATATAGTGTTTGCAACCAATCAATGACAATGGATGCGGTTGGAAGCACACTAATATAGGAGCAAAAATCTGGCTAAATTAGCTGCAAAAAAGGACTATGTATGAGGCAGTGAAGCACGCTGAGCGGACTACAACCAGCGGTGGCTGTAGAAAACACTGCAACGTGAGCTGCACTCACACACAGAGAGACCTATCAGACAGCCAAAAACAGAGCAGAGAAATGGGCTATAGCACTGAAAGGCTGCTGAAAGGCTCCGCTGTCCACTCCTTTAGTGTTTGCAACCAACGTATATGCTTACGTATGGAAGCACACTATACAGGAGAAAAAAAAGCAGCAATAAAAGAAAAATGTGTATGAGGCAGAGACACACGCTGGGCGGCCTACAAGCAGACGTGCCTGCAGGACACACTACACAGCGTGGGTCTGCACTCACACAGCCCTTGCAGACAGCTATTAAAACAGCGCTGCTGGGCTACAAAAATGCTACAGTGGTGGATTATGTAGCCTGGGTAGAGCAATAGATATTTTGGATGATCGCTATTTCTAACTGTCCCTCACAGTCTTCAACAGCAGCCTGTCCCTAACTGAATTCACAGCAGAGTGACCAGAAATGGCGGCTGCAGCTGTTTTTATAGTGCATCATGACATCATTTCAGCAGCCAATCACAGCCATGCCAGTAGTTAACATGCCTACATGCCTAACAGGATGTGCCCACACTTCTGAGGATCCCCATTGGCTGAATCAAATCGAGCGGGCTCCTAGCATTATGGGAACTTCCGATTCCGGTATTCGATATGAAAAAAGTATCGGAACTAAGTATCGGAATTCCGATACAGCTAATATCGGCCGATACCAGATACTTGCGGTATCGGAATGCTCAACACTAGTGACCAGTGCTGGCCACAGCCGGAGTTGGGGCTGAGGATGTAGTGCTTGTCATGGTTGCATCACTTTGCGTCTGTGTGGGAAGCTGAAATGCAACCTCATTTTCCTCCTCCTCCACCTCCTCTGCTGAGCTACTCAGCCTTGTACCTCTGGGTTCACACCAAGTGGCATCTACAACCTCGTCATCCTCTCTATTCTCACTCTTCACCCTGAGAGTCACCCTCCTCTTCTTCCTGCCCTGACACCACAGTAAAATCTGTGTATGCCTCTGGTATCTGAGTCTCATCAGGATCACCTCCACCCCTGGTGACGAGGGTGTGGTTTCTGCTTAGACCCTACTTCGTCCATCCCCTGATCCAACATGAAAAAATGTTGGGCATCAGTGGAGATGCTTTCCTCCTCTGGATTCTGTGATTCTTCAGAGGAGACCTCTGATTCCCACAAAACAGAGTGTGTGAGCAGCTCTGCAGAATGGCCCATCTGAGGTTCCTCACAGTCACTTGGGCATTTGGAAATGTTTGATGCGGGGGAAACAAGGGTGATTGTTGTGCCACCACTGAGGATTGTACTGTGTCTGATGATCAGATGGAGGAAGAGGAGATGCCATTTGATACAGGGCTTGCAATCCACTATAGTACATGCTCTTTCTGAACCTCATCTACAAGGTGTAACGCTGTGCGGTTGCCAAAAAAGGGAGTCAAGTATCCCAGCCAGTATCAGATGTTGTCAGTGGTCTGTGGATAGGATGAGATGGTTTTTGTTTAGTGGAGCTTTCATTCACATTAACACCTAACCCACATATACGTCGAACACCAAGCCTATTCCCCCTTCTACCACAACCTCACTCTTTTTCACTCATGTTGTAAGTAGCATTCCCCTCTTTCACAACCTTAGTCCCACAGCTGTCAGTCATCTGTCACTAAATGAACAATCAATATTTATTTTCTTAGATAGTGTGCCTGAACATCACTGTTATACTTAACAATTTTTAAGTGGATATCTGGCCTTCTGATTTGCCACTGAAACACAGTTTTATCACAAACGATTTCCAGAAGCAAATTGGCCCACCAGGCTGCACCCCAATATTAGGCCTAACTATTTTTAAGTGTAAACATGGCTGTCTGATTTGCCACTGAAACCCGCTTTTAGCACAAATGATTTGGAGTTGCAAATGAGGCTTCCTGGGGACTGCCACACCGTTTTTGCACAATCTAGTTTGATGCTGGAAAATCAATTTCATAGAATCGTAGAATCATAGAATCGTAGAGTTGGAAGGGACCTCCTGGGCCATCTGGTCCAACCCCCTGCTCAAAGCAGGATTCGCTAAATCATCCCAGTCAGATGTCTGTCCAGCCTCTGTCACACAGGACAGGATCCTATATTATTAACTGACAAGTTCACTTTCAGCAACAGCACTAGTGATCTCTCTGGACTGTGACACTGAGACAATGGCGCCAGCAAAAAGAGATGTTCGCTTGTTATAAGGCCAGGGACATGTGAATTTGGCAGGCAATCACAGAAGACCTTGTGTCATGACGTTGTGGATGATTTCTGTGCCCTGATTGGCTGCCAGAATCAACACACATAAAGTTACGGGAAAACATAAAAAGAGTGTTCCGTTCCTATAACCTCTCCACACACTTTTCTAACTTCTGCAAGATCATCAAACACTCCCAGCCACCCTCCACGCTCAAAATACAGCACCGCTATCCTAGACAAAGTAATAACAAAAGCATTAGTGGTAACACGATTATTTACCGAACTGTGACTGAATTTTGCGTACTTTGAGTAAAAACTCTCATGAAAGCAAACACGAATCCGAATGTGCTACGTTATTATTATTATTTATTTATAAAGCACCATTGGCTCCATGATGCTGTACATGAGAAGGGGTTACATTCAAGTTACAGATATCACTTACAGTAAACAAACTAACAATCACAGACTGATATAGAGGGGAGAGAGGGCCTTTATCGGTGACTTTACAGCGATATTGCTAGCGATATCGCTTAGTGTGACAGTACCTTAACACCTATCTACAGAATAGGTGATTGCTTGTTGATTGATAGGTGACACTTGTTTGTTGATGAGGGTTTGACCACTAGTATGTGCACCGATCGGCAGAACTGGGAACTTTTATCCCACTTAGAAAGGAAAGACAATGCACATGTCTGACCTATGCATCATTAAACCGTTCCTGACCCTTGCCGTACTAATACTGCTCTGCAGAAAATGCATTTCTGCCCGCAGCAGTACTAGTAGGACGGCACGATCACCGCAGCCTCACGCTGAGCACCGCGGTGATCGGGTGCAGGTGTCAGCTGTATGTGACAGCTGACACCCCACAGCAGCGCCCACGATCTATGCTAGCATTGATCGTGTGCATTTAACCCCTCTGATGTTGCTGTCAGTACTGACAGCGGCATAGAGAAGCATCGCACAGGGAGGGGGTTCCCTGCGTGCTCCCACTGCAACAATGTGATCGCGTTGTTCTGGTGGTCTCCATGGAGATCCCCGGCTCCAAGATGGCCACAGGGTCCCGCAGGGAGGTGACTTCTCAGCGCCTGCTGAGAGCAGGACTTGAGAAACCCCCTTCCCTGCCCGTCAGATCACTGATCTGATACTCAGCAATGGCAAGTGTCAGATCAGCGATCTGACATTATATAGTGATGATCCATACTGGGACAATGTAGTAAAGTTAAAAAAAAGTATAAAGTGTAAAAATATAAAAAATAAACAAATCCCCGAATAAAGAAAAAAAATTAAATATTATGCCAATAAATATGTTTATTTATGTAAATGAAGAAAAAACAAAATTACACACATATTTGGTATTGCTGCTTCTGTAACGACCCGCTGTATAAAACTGTCCCAGTAGTTAACCCCTTCAGTGAATACCGTAAAAAAATTAATAAAAAACGAGGCAAAAAACAATGCTTTATCATCATACCGCCGAACAAAAAGTGCAATAACACGCAATCAAAAAGACAGATTAAATAAAAATGGTACTGCTGACAACGTCATCTTGTCCCTCAAAACACAAGCCACCATACAGCTCCATCAGCAGAAAAATAAAAAAGTTTTAGCTCTCATAATAAAGCGATGCAAAAATAATAATTTTTTCTATAAAATAGTTTTCATTGTGTAAAAGCGTCAAAACATAAAAAAATTATATAAATGAGGTATCTCTGTAATAGTACTGACCCGAAGAATAACGCTGCCTTACCAATTTTACCACATGCGGAACGGTATAAAGAAAAAAAAAACAGTTCCTGAATTGCTGGTTTTTGTTCATTCTGTCTCCCAAAAACCAGAATAGAAGGCGATCAAAAATTGTCATGTGCTCGAAAATGGTACCAATAAAAATGTCGCAAAAAACAAGCCATAACATGACTCTGTTGACCGAAATATGGAAAAATTATAGCTCTCAAAATATGGTGATGCGTTTTTGCAGTAATAAGCCCTGCCGTGCGCCGAAACAGTAGTATTCCCACACAGATGGGGTATTGGCGTACTCAGGAGAAATTGCAATTTCTCCTGTTACCCTTATGAAAATGCAAAATATGGAGTTAAAAAAGTTTTATTTGGGAATAATGTGATTTTTTTTATTTCCACGGCTCTACGCTATAAACTTCTATGAAGCACCTGTGGGTTCAAGGTGCTCAATACACATCTAGATAGGTTCCATAAGGAGTATAGTTTCCAAAATGGTGTCACTTGTAGGGGCTTTCCACTGTTTAGGCACATCAGGGGCTCTTCAAATGCGACATGGCATCCGCTAATTATTCCATCAAATTTTACATTCAAAAAGTCAAATGGCGCTCCTTCTCTTCTGAGCCCTGCCGTACGCCCAAACAGTAGATCTCCCACATATGGGGTATCGACATGCTCAGGAGAAATTGCACAACAAAGTGTATGGTCCATTTTCTCCTGTCACCCTTGCGAAAGTAAAAAATATTAAGTCTAAATGAAAATTTTTGTGAAAGAAAAGTAAATGTTTATTTTTTCCTTCCACATTCCAAAAATTCCTGTGAAGCACCTGAAGGGTTAATAAACTTTAATGTGGTTTTGCGCACCTTGAGGGGTGCAGTTTTTAGAATGGTATCACTTTTAGGTATTTTCTGTCATGTACACCCTTAAAGTCACTTCAAATGTGATGTGGTCTCTAAAAAATATGGTTTTGTAAAATTTGTTGAAAAAAATGAGAAATTGCTGGTCAACTTTCAACCCTTATAACTTCCTAACAAAAAAAATTTTGGTTCCAAAATTGTGCTGATGTAAAGTAGAAATGTGGAAATGTTATTTATTAACTATTTTGTGTGATATGACTCTTTGGTCAACATTTTTTGAATGGGGACTAAAGTTCCCAATCTGAGATAAAATATACCTGATCTACCTGATCGGACACCCGCTAGTCAGCAAGTTATCACCTCCTTTGGATAAGTGATTTCTTGCTTTAACTAAACATCACACTTAAATCGCTTGAGAGTGATGGTTAATATGTTTTTAAGACAATTTTAGGTACCTATTCTGCCTAAATTTTGGCCCTTTGACTACTGCACAAAATACACTGCTCAAAAAAATAAAGGGAAGACTCAAATAACACATCCTTGATCTAAATTAATGAAATATTCTCATTGAATACTTTGTTCTGTACAAGGTTGAATGTGCTGTCAACATAATTACACAAAAATCATCAATGGAAATCAAATTTGTGAACCAATGGAAACCTGGAGTTGGAGAGACCCCCAAAATGAAAGTGGAAACAAGTCAAAATGAAAATCAAAACAAGACAAAATTAAAGTGTAAACAAGTCAAAATGATGCTCATTATTGCGCCTGGGCATGCTCCTGATGAGATTGCGGATGTTCTCCTGTAGGATCTCCTCCCAGACCTGGACAGTCTGTGGTGCAATGTGACGTTGGTGGATGGAGCGAGACATGCTGTACCAGATGTGCTCAATCGAATTCAGGTCCCGTGAACGGACAGGCCAGTCCATAGCTTCAATGCATTCATCTTGCAGGAACTGCTGACACACTCCAGCCACATGAGGTCTGGCATTGTCCTGCATTAGGAGGAACCCAGGGCCAACCGCACCAGCATATGGTCTCACAAGGGGTCTGAGGATCTCATCTCGGTACCTAATGGCAGTCAAGCTACCTATGGTGAGCACATGGAGGGCTGTGTAGCCCTCGAAAGAAATGCCACCCCACACCATTACTGACCCACTGCCAAACCGGTCATGCTGAAGGATGTTGCAGGCAGCAGATCGCTCTCCACAGCGTCTCCAGACTCTGTCACATCTGTCACATGTGCTGAGTGTGAACCTGCTGCCTGCAATCTCCAATCATCATCATCATCACCAGGTGGCAGACCTCTGTCAATCTGGCCAGCTTCACTACCTCCAGTAACCACCGGAGGGAGCAGGGGAAGCTTTGGCTCAGAAGTCTGAGCCAGGGAATTCACAACACCTCATGTGGCTGGAGTGTGTCAGCAGTTCCTGCAAGATCAAGGCATTGAAGCTATGGACTGGCCTGCCCGTTCCCCAGACCTGAATCCGATTGAGCACACAGATGTGACAGCATGTCTCGCTAAATCCACCAACGTCACGTTGCACCACAGACAGTCCAGGAGTTGACGGATGCTTTAGTCCAGGTCTGGGAGGAGATCCCTCAGGAGAACATCCGCAAAACCATCAGGAGCATGCCCAGGCATTGTAGGGAAGTCATACAGGCACGTGGTGGCCACACACAATAATGAGCATCATCTTGTTTCCACTTTAATTTTGTCTTGTTTTGATTTTCATTTTGACTTGTTTCCACTTTCATTTTGGGGTCTCTCCAAATCCAGGCCTCCATTGGTTCAAAAATTTGATTTCCATTGATGATTTTTGTGTGATTATGTTGACAGCACATTCAACTTTGTACAGAACAAAGTATTCAATGAGAATATTTCATTCATTTAGATCTAGGATGTGTTATTTGAGTGTTCCCTTTATTTTTTTGAGCAGTGTATGTTTGGCCCTATACATGGCTCAAAAAATAAAAGGAACACCTAAACAACACAATGTAAGTCCAAGTCAATCACACTTCAGTGAAATCAACATGTACAGTTATGAAGCAACACCAATTGTGACTCAATTTCTCCTGCTGTTGTGCAAATTGAACAAGCAACAGGTAAAAATGATAGGCATGAGGCGGTGTCTAGATCCTACAGACGTTGCTCAGGTAGTACAGCTCATCCAGGATGGCACATCAATAGTTGTTGTGGCAAGAAGGGAAGCTGTGTCTGTCAGCAGTGTCCAGAGCATGGGGCACATACCAGGAAACAGGTCAGGAGACATGGAGGGGGCTTAGGAGGGCAACAACCCAGCAGCAGGACCACTATCTCCTCCTTTGTGCAAGGAGGAACAGTGTCAGAGCCCTGCAAAATAATATCTAGCAAGCCACTAACATCCATGTGTCTGGTCAAACTGTATGAAACAAACTTCATGAGGGTGGTATGAGGGCCTGATGTCCACAAGTGGGTGTTGTGCTTACAGCCCAACACCATGCAGAGCGATTTTCCTTTGTAGAGAACACCAAGATTGTCAGATTTTACATTGGTGCCCTGTGTTATTCACGGATTGCATTGCAGGTTCACACTGAGCACATGTGATAGACGTGACAGAGTCTGGAGACACAGTGGAGAATGTTCCGCTGCCAGCAACATCCTCCAGTATGACTGATTTGGCAGTGGGTCAGTAACAGTGTAGGGAGGCATTTCTTTGGAGGGCCGAACAGCCCTCCATGTGTTAGCCAGAGGTACCCTGACTGCCATTAGGAACCATGATGAGATCCTCAGACCCATTGTGAGACCATATTCATATGCAGTTGTCCCTGGGTTCCTTCTGATGCATGACAATGCTAGGCTTCATGTGGCTGAAGTGTGTCAGCAGTTCCTGCTTGATGAAAGCATTGATGCTATGGACTGCCCTGCCTGTTCCCCAGACCTGAATCCAATCAAGCTCATTTGAGACATCACGTCTCGTTCCATCCACCAATGATATGTTGCACCACAGACTGTCCAGAGTTGACTGATGATTTAATCTAGCTCTGGGAGGAGATCGCTCAGGAGAACATTTGCCGCTTCATCAAGACCATTCCCTGGCATTGTAGGGAGGTAATAGAAGCATGTAGAGGCATACACTATTGAGCTTCATTTCCTTGTCTTGAGGCATTTTCACTGAAGTTGGATCAGACTGTAATTTTATTTTCCACTTTGATTTTGAGTAGCATCCTCATCCAGACCTCCATGAGATATTAATTTTGATTTACAGTGACCATTTTTATGTTTTCTTGTTCTCAACACATTCCACTATCTAATGAATAAAGATTTGCAAATGGAATATTTAATTCAGTGATATCTAGGATGTGGCATTTTAGTATTCCCTTTATTTTTTTGAGCAGTGTATATAGAGCTTTGAAAAATAGTTTTAAATACATTGTCTGATTTCTGATATGATCATCTTGGTTATAATCTATACAGAGTTACTTATTTAAACAAATCATATGCATTATTATTATTATTATTATTATTATTATTAATAATAAAAAATAATTGCATAATTGCATCCCATGATGGATAACACGATCAGGGATGAAAATTCTCCATTAAATGTCACCTGCTTAACCCAGCAGGAAGTACGGCGGCGTCTAAAAATCACTAAAATTGACAAATCCCCGGGCCCAGATGGGATACACCCCCGAGTTCTGCAGGAATTAAGCACAGTCATAGATAGACCATTATTTTTAATCTTTAAAGATTCCATAATAACAGGGTCTGTACCACAGGACTGGCGTATAGCAAATGTGGTGCCAATATTCAAAAAGGGGACAAAAACTGAACTTGGAAATTATAGGCCAGTAAGTTTAACCTCAACTGTGGGTAAAATCCTGGAGGGTTTTCTAAGAGATACTATACTGGAGTATCTGGAGAAGAATAACCTTATGACCCAATATCAACATGGGTTTACAAGGGACCGTTCCTGTCAGACTAATCTGATAAGCTTTTATGAAGAGGTAAGTTCCAGACTGGACCAAGGGAATGCAGTGGACGTGGTGTACATGGACTTTTCAAAAGCTTTTGATACAGTGCCACACAAAAGGTTGATACATGAAATGAGAACAATGGGGATAGGGGAAAATATGTGTAGGTGGGTTAAGAGCTGGCTCAGGGATAGGAAACAAAGGGTGGTTATTAATGGAGCACACTCAGACTGGGTCACGGTTAGCAGTGGGGTACCACAGGGGTCAGTTTTGGGCCCGCTTCTTTTTAACATATTTATTAATGACCTTGTAGGGGGCATAGAGAGTAGAATTTCAATATTTGCAGATGACACTAAACTCTGCAGGGTAATCAATACAGAGGAGGACAATTTTATATTACAGGAGGATTTATGTAAACTAGAAGCTTGGGCTGAGAAATGGCAAATGAGCTTTAATGGGGATAAATGTAAGGTCATGCACTTGGTAGAATGAACAAGATGTATAATTATGTGCTTAATTGTAAAACACTGGGCAAAACAGTCACTGAAAAAGACCTGGGTGTACGGGTGGACGACAAACTCACATTTAGTGGCCAGTGTCAGGCAGCTGCTGCAAAGGCAAATAAAATAATGGGATGCATTAAAAGAGGCATAGATGCTCATGAGGAGAACATAATTTTACCTCTATATAAGTCACTAGTGCGACCACACTTAGAATACTGTGTACAGTTCTGGTCTCCGGTGTATAAGAAAGACATAGCTGAACTGGAGCGGGTGCAGAGAAGAGCGACTAAGGTTATTAGGGAACTAGGGGGTCTGCAATACCAAGACAGGTTATTACACTTGGCGTTATTTAGTTTGGAGTATCGAAGGCTTAGAGGTGATCTTATTACAATGTATAAATATATGCGGGGACAGTACAAAGACCTTTCTAATGATCTTTTTACTCTTAGACCTGTGACGGGGACAAGGGTGCATCCTCTACGTCTGGAGGAAAGAAGGTTTAAGCATACTCGCAGACGCGGATTCTTTACTGTAAGAGCAGTGAGACTATGGAACTCTCTGCCATATGATGTTGTAATGAGTGATTCCCTACTAAAATTTAAGAAGGGACTGGATGCCTTTCTTGAAAAGTATAATATTACAGGGTATATACACTAGTTTCCTTAATATTGGGTTGATCCAGGGAGCTAGTCTGATTGCCGTATGTGGAGTCGGGAAGGAATTTTTTTCCCCAATGCGAAGCTTACTGTTTGCCACATGGGTTTTTTTGCCTTCCTCTGGATCAACATGTTAGGGCAAGTTAGGATAGGATATGGGTTGAACTAGATGGACTTAAAGTCTCCCTTCAACCTTAATAACTATTACTGGAATGCTATCCCAGGTACTTTCAGTGGTACCCATTAAAGACTGAATAATGTCCAAGCAGCGTTAATTTATAGCGATTGTCCTCAGTCTTTTAACCATTGTAAATTTACAACACAGGTTTAAAGCTCCTGCACGTAGGAGTAGGTCCAGTCCCTGGCTTCTTCTACGTAAGTGCTCAGTCAGCATTATGCAGTGAACAGGGGCATCATAAGTGCTAATGCTTCTGTAGGACCTTACAATCATGTAATCTCCAGATCAGGCATAGCATATCTGAGCATATACAGCTCTGGCAAAAATTAAGAGACCACGGCAAATTTTTAGTTTGTCTGATTTTTCTCTTCATAGGTATATTTTTGAGTAAAATGTAAATTGTTCTTTTATTCTAGAAACTTCTCACAAAATGTCTTCGAATTTCCAAACACTAAATTTTGTATTTATTTTTAGAAAATGAGAAATGGTCAAAAGAACAAAAAAATACAGTTCTTGCAGACCTTAAATAATGCTAAGAAAACAAGTTCATGGTCATTTAGAAACAATACTAATGTTTTAACTCATGAAGAGTTCAGAAATCCATATTTTGTGGAATAACCATGATTTTTAATCACAGCTTTCATGCCTCTTGGCATGCGTTCCACCTGTCTTTCACACTGCTTTTGGGTGCCCTTAAGCCACTCCTGGTACAAAAATTTAAGCAGTTGTTCTTTGTTTGATTGCTTGTGACTATGCCTCTTCCTCTTGATTACATTCCAGAGGTTTTCAATGGGGTTTTAGGTCTGGAGATTGGGCTGGCCATGACAGGAATTTGATGTGGTGGTCCTTCATCCACATTGATTGACCTAGTTGTGTGGCATGGTGCATTGTCCTGCAGGAAAAAATAGTCATCACAGTTGAGCAGCAGGAATCAACTGTTTTTCCAGGATAACCTTGTATGCGGCTAGATTCATACGTCCTTCACAAAGATTATCCTGCCAAATTCCAGCCTTGCTGACGCATCCCCAGATCATCACCAATCCTCCACCAAATTTCACAGTGGGAGCAAGACACTGTGGCTTGTACACCTCTCCAGGTCTCCGTCTAAACATTAGACGACGAGGTGTTAGGCAAAGCTGAAAATTAAAGACTCATCAGAGAAGATTACCTTACTCCAGTCCTCTATGGTCCAATCCTTATGGTCTTTGGCAAACTCAGACTGGCTCTCCTTTCCTTCTCATTGATGAAAGGCTTTTTTCTAGCTTTACATGACTTGAGCCCTGCCTCTAGGAGCCTGCTGCAAACCATTCTTGCCATGCACTTCACCCCAGCTGCCATTTGCCATTTCTTTTATAGGTCACTTGATGTCATCCTGCGGTTGCTAAGTGACATTCGAATAAGATGACGGCCATCCCGGTCAGTGTAGAGTCGTTTTCACCCTCTGCCGGTCTGTAGTTTTGTTGTCCCCAATGTCTGCTGCTTGACCTTGTTGTAATGGGCTGCCGTCTCAGAAATTTTAAGGATGGAGGCAACATGACGCTCACTGTATCCCTCTGCTAGTAAAGCCAGAATTGAGCCCTCCTTTGGCATGGTTAAAAGTAATTTTTCATTCCTATTACTTTTGGGATACTTGTTTTGACATCCTGCTTGTCCTATTGCAAGAGGATTGTGAACCCCACAGCAGGGTTGGTTTATACTTTCCTTCATTAAAAAAGATTTGGTTCAGGTGATCAGCTAATCATAAGCACATTAAGTAGAATGAGGTGTACTCTGGTTGGAATTCAACTGACACTGGAATGGAATGGCAGTCAGACATGTAGAGAATCTGATTTTTATAAAACTGAGCAGTAGTCTCTTAATTTTTGCCAGAGCTGTTTACTAGTTCTTAGCAGACTCAGATCAGCTCTGCCGACTGACTTCTGTTAATGTTTCAATGTAGCTGGGCTTTTATAAATGCTCCATGAAAAAATGAACAATAAAAAAAAGGTCAACAAAGATCTACTATGAACAAAAAAAGAAAAAAAATTAGATTTTTTTTTACAATTAACATGCCGTATATACTCGTGTATAAGCCGACCCGTGTATAAG
The DNA here is from genome assembly GCF_039654945.1 of Dendrobates tinctorius. Lineage (NCBI taxonomy): Eukaryota > Metazoa > Chordata > Amphibia > Anura > Dendrobatidae > Dendrobates > Dendrobates tinctorius. Next base: position 9,705,718 of record NW_027361713.1, on the reverse strand, counting down.
CCGACCCCCCCTAATTTTGTCACAAAAAAACAGGGAAAACTTATTGACTCACGTATAACCCTAGGGTGGAAAATGCCGAAGCTACTGGTAGATTTCAAAAATAAAAATAGATACGAATAATGCTGCACAGTGATGAGTGGCCCCTTATAATGCTGCACAGTGATGAGTGGCCCTTTATAATGCTGCACAGTGATGAGTGGCCCCTTATAATGCTGCACAGTGATGAGTAGCCCCAGATAATGCTGCACAGTGATGAGTGGCCCCTTATAATGCTGCACAGTGATGAGTGGGCCCTTATAATGTTGCACAGTGATGAGTGGCCCCTTATAATGCTGCACAGTGATGAGTGGCCCTTTATAATGCTGCACAGTTATGAGTGGCCCCTTATAATGCTGCACAGTGATGAGTAGCCTCAGATAATGTTGCACAGTGAAGACTGGCCCCTTATAATGCTGCACAGTTATGAGTGGCCCCTTATAATGCTGCACAGTGATGAGTGGGCCCTTATAATGCTGCACAGTGATGAGTGGGCCCTTATAATGCTGCACAGTGATGAGTTGCCCCAAATAATGCTGCACAGTGATGAGTGGCCCCAGATAATGCTGCACAGTGAGTGGCCCCTTACAATGCTGCACAGTGAGTGGCCCCTTACAATGCTGCACAGTGATGAGTGGCCCCAGATAATGCTGCACAGTGAGTGGTCCCTTATAATGCTTCACAGTGAGTGGCCCTTATAATGCTGCACAGTGATGAGTGGCCACAGATAATGCTGCACAGTGAGTGGCCCCTTATAATGCTACACAGTGATTAGTGGCCCCAGATAATGCTGCACAGTGAGTGGCCCCTTATAATGCTGCACAGTGATGAGTGGCCACTTATTATGCTGCTGCCTCTGCCTCAAATAAAGCAAAGCAAAAAAACCTATATACTCACCTTGTCGCTGCTGCCGCTGCTCTGCAGTGAATGTTCAGGCAGAGGGCGCCTGCTAACTACATCATGGCGCCCCCTGACCTGAATGTCACTGCCAGAGGATGCAAGACAGTAGAGCGACGCGTAGCGGTGGAACGGGGGTCAGGTGAATATAGCTCCCGCTGTCATACTCACCTCTCCCGGCAAGTTTCTGCAGCCCCCCGTGCTTGTTCCATGTTCGGTGCGCTGTTCTTTCTGCCTTCAGCGGTCACGTCGTACCGCTCATTAAAATCATGAATATGTGCATATTCATGATTTTAATGAGCGGCGCCACGTGACCGCTGAAGGCAGAAAGAACAGCGCGCCGAACATGGAGCAAGCACGGGGGGCTGCAGAAACATGGCGGGAGAGGTGAGTATGATCTCCGACACCCCCCGCTCCCCCTCCCCAGCTGACCCACGGTATATGACTCGCGTATAAGCTGAGAGGGGGACTTTCAGCCCAAAAAAATGGGTGGAAAATCTTGGCTAATACGCGAATATATACGGTACATTTTATTACATTCATAAAACAAAAACCCTATACATATTAGGTATCCACATTCACCATAAAAACCTGGTGAGATTGTGAATCAAGTTATTTGTCATGAAACATGAACAGTAGAAATTGCAGGAAAAGAAAAACAACACCCAAAAATAACTTTTTAATACTTGCATTACATAAAAAGAATATATAAATTGCATTGTAATTTATATGCACCCCAAAGCAGTGCTAAAAATATAATACAGTTTGTCCTTCAAACAAAGCCCCATGCAACACGCGCTGTCTGTGTGTTATGTTTGACACTAATCTCTCCTTCACCTCCTATAAACAATCTCTTGCCCACTATTGTCCCTTGCATCTAAAGAACATCTCTAGAATCCGCCCCTTTCTCACCATAGAAACAACTAAAACCCTCACTGTTGCACTGATTCACTCCGGCCTTGACTACTGTAATTCTCTATTAATTAGTCTCCTACTTACTTGACTTTATCCTCTCCAGTCTCTACTTAATGCAGCAGCCAAGATCATCTGACTGGCTAATTGTTACTGGATTCCTCCACTCTATGCCAGTCACTGGCTGCCCATTCATTATAGGATCTAATTTAAACTGCTTGTTCTCACCCACAAAGCTCTCCACAGTGCGACATCTCCCTATATCTCCTCCCTCATTTCTGTTTATCAGCCTACCCGCTCATTATGCTCCACAAGTGACTTTCAACTAACACCTGCGCTAATCTGTACCTCCCACTCCAGGCTACAAGACTTCTCCCGAGTTGCACCAATCCTCTGGAATGCTCTACCAAGAAATTAGTACTAACCACAACTTACACAGTTTTAGGTCCTCCCTAAAAACACATCTGTTTAGGGTAGCCTATGACGTTCCCTAATCCAACTCCTTTTATATATAGCCCATGCACTACTTCTCTGAACATAACTCTCCATCAAACTCCACTGCGCCCAAAAGCACCACACAAACTTGCTGGTGACTATCTCATGCAGCCTTTATCTACCACCCATTTCCTTAAGATAGCTAGACCATCTTTGTAAATAATCACCTGTACTTTGTGTCTCCCCCACCTCATTGTAGATTCTAAGATCTTATGAGCAGTGTTGTCATTATTTTTGCTTTAATTATTGTATCACCTTTAACTTTGTTACCTAGATTATAATTATTATAATTATACAACCAAGCCAATAAAAAAGTTATGACTTCTGCAAAGAGGAAAGGCAAAAACAAAAAAATCCTGATCTCTAATGGGTTAACAGTGATCTCAAGGGCTTTGCGCCATTCAGTGTAAGCAGTGATAGTGCTACTTGGCTGTCTGCTACAGGATAGAATAGGTTAGGTTTTACAACCATTTATATGACTGATATCTTTACTGGTAAAGGAAAGCAGCTAGGTTATTAGGTCTTGACTTTGTACATCTCATTTGTAATTAGGCCCTACTTTAACATCTGCTTCCACAGGTTTTTACAAACTTTAAATAGACTAATGGAAATTTACTCTACAAAACTATCTATTGTTAGCATATAGTTATTAAAATTGTTACAAGCAAAGCTATACTATTGCTCATAATAAAAAACATGTTCTTGTTGATTTTCTAGTATTTTAGTTTTTTTTAATTTCTTTTAATGTTTAAAAGTTTATTCTAAAAGTAGCCATATTGTCTCTCTCATCATGTTTTGGAGGCAGAGATTTTCCCACTGTGACAAACTGAAAGTGGTTAACATTAGTATTATTGTTTGCCTTTCTTGATGAACACTGGGGTAATACAGAAAGGTTGAACTCAATGGACTTGAGTTTTTCAAGCTCAATAACTATTCAGCTATGCATGAGGTTAAAAATACAGCGCGAGGAATGTCTGTGTAACATTGCTTGGGTTAATTAATGTTTACACTGTTACAAGCTCTAGCAATTCTATCGGTCTACTAACTTTTATAAAGACTACTTTTAGCAGAAAGAAATAACCTTGTTTTATACTCAGTTGAGTAACTTCAGGAACTTAGAGATATAATATATTAATACAATTTTATATCTATATCATATCTACAGCTCTGGCAAAAATTAAGAGATCACTACCAAATCTATCTATCTATCTATCTATCTATCTATCTATCTATCTATCTATCTATCTATCTATCTATCTATCTATAGATCTATCTATCTATAGATCTATCTATCTATCTAATCTATCTGTGTATCTATCTATCTCATATCTATCTATGTAGCTATCTATCTCACATCTATGTAGCTATCTGTCTATCTATCTATCTCATATCTATCTATCTATCTATCTATCTCATATCTATCTCTTATATCTATCTGTGTATCTATCTATCTATCTATCTCATATCTATCTATGTAGCTATCTATCTATCTATCTATCTCATATCTATGTATCTATCTATCTATCTATCTATCATTACACCCAGCACACTATAAGGACCTTTAAGATTAGTACTTACAAGATTTATGGCCTCATGTGCACAAGTGTACTCATGGGTTTCTAGGTTTTTATGACACCCTACTGTACCTTCTTATTTTTTGACCTAGAGACATTATTAAGATTTCATATGAATTTGATAAAAAATAAACACCATGTTCATCAGATACAGTATTTCTTAAGGGAAACCTGTCAATTGCTCAAAAAATGTACTTAAAACTTTGCAAAAAAATCCTTGCAATCTTTTGATTTTGCCACGTTTTCTATTTTGTACTGTGCTACTCCATTGCAGAGATATTCACCTTTATTTCTTCTGGAGTGCAGCATGTGAAATCTCTGGTTGCAATTCAATTGGCCATTCCTTCAGAGCTTTCTCAGGGGGATTTAGTTTAAACCTCCACCCCTACACATTGCCAATCACAGCTCCGCAGCTAATGTATCAGTCTATCAACTGCTGAGCTGTGATTGGCATTGTTTGTAGGGAGGGGTGAAAGCACCCTCACTCCAATGAAGACTCTGAAGAAAGGCCCGATTGAACTAAGATTTCCCATGTTGTGGTCTATAAGAAACTCGTATGAATATCTCTGTATTGGTGTAACACAGAGAAAAACCGAAAAGTGGAAGAATTAGCGGAGCACAGGGATTTTTACAATGTATTTAACTAAAAAAGTTTAAGCAAGTGAAAGGTTCTCTTTAAATATTTATTCTTAAAAGCATATCTCTGGTATAAAATATCACATTTGAGTCTATGATCTTTAATACACTTGGCAATTGTCCTGTGTTTGCATTTATATATTTAGGCAGTGTTCCTAGACTGTACATTAGAGTAATGTACATGCATCATTTTTGCAGGCGTAAGATACAATCAACAAGGAAACGGAGAGGTCACTTCATCATCAACTATTAATCACCATAGTAACAATGCCATGTTGACCAGTCAGTCAGTTCTCCAGCAGGTTTCTCCAGTGAGCTTGGATCCTGGCCATAACATGCTTTCACCTGATGGTAAATTGGTGAGTACACCTGGTCTATTGTAGCTGCAGTGCTGATAAGATAAGAGAGACAAGCAAGCAAAACACACAGTATTCTTTTTTTTAAGGTTCTCACAGGGTTCAGCGGTAAACAAAGAAGCATTGTAGACTAAAAATCTGGAATGGACAGTTTGCACTAAAAACAGTTCTCTGACCCACTTTAAGGCCTTTTTGAAGATGACCAATAAATGTAACAAAGAGCTGTTCACTTTTTTATTGATTAAATACCTTACAAAGTAGAAAGGTGGGTGGAACAGTGTTTGTTTTTCCTTGCAGATGACATGCACATTGATAAAACTGGCTCTCCAAAAGCCTACTCTTTGAAGTGGTAGGTCAGATTCAGTATTTTTTTCACTTAGTAAAATACTTTCCCTTTTCATTTCCAGCCTTTGGCTTCTTTATTCAGCACTCAGAACTTTTTTTTGTTTAAAGAGGTATTCTCATCTCCAAGATCCTATCCCAATACGTAGTAGGTGTAATAATAATAATAATATTAGCAAATGCCTCCAATTACAAATGCAAAGTGTAGTAGTTTTTTTATTTGCTATGTCTCTTTACTCATGTGCGGGCTTTGCAGGACCTTAGATATCCATGGTTACGACCATTAGCATTTAGCTAACTAATTGTAGTTATATCAGTGAACGTAACGATGGATACCTAAGATCCTGCAATGCCTGCACATGAGTAAAAAGACAGTGAATCAGAAAAACCATATTACATTTCTAATTCGAGGTATTTGTTAATATTATTATTATTATTATTATTATTATTATTATTATTATTATTATTATTATGCCAATTACATATTGGAATAGGAACTTAGAGATGGTAATACCACTTTAAGCTGTCAGTGAACAGTTGTCAGTCAAACCAGAAGTTATGATAATCTAGTAACAACTTAACACTCTTTTTCAAGTCAACATTAAATTGTTAAAGGGGTTCTCCTACAAACAAAGAAAGTACACTTTATTCAATAGATCTCCAAATAATAATAAGTTCCACAATTGTAAGTGTTAAAAAAAATGTTCCTGTGCTGAGATAATCTTATATATGTGCTGTGTTAAGGCCCTTTTACATTTAGCGATGCACCAGCGATCTGACCAGTGATCCAACCCGGTCAGGATCGCTGGTGCATCGCTAAATGATCGCTAGTGAGCTGTCACACAGGCAGACCTCACAGTGATGCAGCAGCGACGCAGCGCACGATACTCACCTTTCACACACAGCGATCCTGACGTCCTCCCGCCCGCCTCCACGTGTCGCTCGTCATCACAGCAGGAAGCCCAGCAGGAAGCTGACGACGAGAAATGGAGCCGGACATTCTCGCGCGATCAGCGATGGACAGCGGGAGAGCCGGTCGGAGGTAAGTATCACACATAGCGGTATCGCTAGCGATATCGCTATAACGTCACAAAATCAGTGATGTTATAGCGATATCGCCATGTGTAAAACCCCCTTTAGGGTAAGTGCACACGTACTTTTTAGGTTGTGCGGATGTTGTTGGAAAATCCGCAGGTAAATCCACAGGACAAAAGTCCTGCGGTTTATCTGCGGATTAGCCTGCGGTTTTACACCTCATAATGATAAGGTGTGAAACCGCAGCGGAAACCGCACAAAGAATTGACATGCTACGGATTGTAACCCGCAGGAAAACCGCGTGGAAAAATCCGCTGCATGTGCACTGTTTTTTTTTTTCCATAGGAAATAAAGGTACTGTATAACTCAGCAGAATCCGCAGCGTGTGCACATACCTTAAAGGCTATGTCTCAACCATACAGGAACATGATCTGATCATACCACAGCTCCTGGGCATGGAAGGACGCAAAAAAGTATACAGATAGGACAATGTGGGATCACAGATGCTACTTTATGTGGCTAATAGTGTTGAGCATTCCGATACCGCAAGTATCGGGTATCGGCCGATACTTGCTGTATCGGAATTCCGATACCGACATCCGATATTTTTCAATATCGGGCATCGGAATCGGAAGTTCAAAGTTGATTGACAGCCGAAATGACGTCATCATGATGCGCGGTGTGTGCGCATCATGATGCGCCGTCATTTCGGGCCTTCCGGGGGTCTCTGCCGGCCTGCCGGGGGGCTGTGCCGGCCTGCCAGGGGGCTGTGTGGACTGCCCGGGGTCTGTACCGGCCTGCCGGGGGGCTGTGCCGGCCTGCCGGTGGTCTGTGCACCCTGTGGGGGTCTGTACCGGCCTGCCGGGGGGCTGTGCTGATGTCCGGGGGTCTGTGCAGGCATCGTCCGATGGGACTACAAGTCCCATCTGGCGACGCCTGCTACCATGACAGTGATTGACACATTAGCCAATGATGGGACAGTAGTAGTCCCATCATCCGGCTAATGTGTTAAATGTTTAAAAAAAAAAAAAAAATACTACATACATACTACATACATACTACATGCATGCTACATACATACTACATGCTACATACATACCACATATATACTACATGCATGCTACATACATGCTACATGCTACATACATACTACATACATACTACATACATACTACATGCATGCTACATACATACTACATGCATACTACATATATACTACATGCATGCTACATACTACATGCTACATACAAACCACATATATACTACATGCTATATACATACAACATACATACTACATGCATGCTACATACATGCTACATACATACATACTACATACATACTACATGCATGCTACATACATACTACATGCTACATACATACCACATATATACTACATGCATGCTACATACATGCTACATACATACTACATACATACTACATGCATGCTAAATACATACTACATGCTACATACATACCACATACATACTACATGCATGCTACATACAATACATTCATACAATACATACATAGACATACAGTACATATAACATAGAGTAACATACTTACCAATACTTGTCACATTGTTCCCCGAAGCCATTGTCGTCTACGGAATAAATATTAACATAACAAACCACAAAAATACTCACCCATGATCCGAAGCAGTCCACGAGTGTGTCCCACGACGATCTTGGGTAGAGAACTGCAGCATCAGCTGATGCTGCCGCTCTCTACGGGCTGCAGGAATCCAATGACGGAAGGTAGGTATCCTTCCGCACTGTATTCCTCCGCCACTTAAAAAAAAAAGTCCCTAGTCTCACTTTATGGTAAAAGCTGTGTGGGAATTCCAAAATCTCTGAGGAATGCTTCCAGCACCTTGTTGAATCTCTGCCACGAAGAATTGAGGCAGTTCTGAAGGCAAAAGGGGGTCCAACCCGTTACTAGCATGGTGTACCTAATAAAGTGGCCAGTGAGTGTATATGTAGTATGTATGTAGTATATATGTAGCATGTAGTATGTATGTAGCATGCATGTAGTATGTATGTAGCATGCATGTAGTATGTATGTAGTATGTATGTAGCATGTAGTATGTATGTAGCATGCATGTAGTATTTATGTAGTATGTATGTAGTATGTATGTAGTATATATGTAGCACGTAGTATGTATGTAGCATGCATGTAGTATGTATGTAGCATGCAGTATGTATGTAGCATGCATGTAGTATGTATGTAGTATGTATGTAGCATGTAGTATGTATGTAGCATGCATGCAGTATGTATGTAGCATGCATGCAGTATGTATGTAGCATGCATGTAGTATATATGTAGTATGTATGTAGTATGTATGTAGTATGTATGTAGCATGCATGTAGTATATATGTAGTATTATGTAGTATGTATGTAGTATGTATGTAGCATGTAGCATGTATGTAGCATGCATGTAGTATATATGTAGTATGTATGTAGCATGCATGTAGTATATATGTACTATGTATGTAGTATGTATGTAGCATGCATGTAGTATGTATGTATGTAGTATTTTTTTTTTTTTACATTTAACACATTAGCCGGATGATGGGACTACTACTGTCCCATCATTGGCTAATGTGTCAATCACTGTCATGGTAGCAGGCATCGCCCGATGGGACTACAAGTCCCATCGGACGATGCCTGCACAGACCCCCGGACATCAGCACAGCCCCCCAGCAGGCCGGTACAGACCCCCACAGGGTGCACAGACCCCCGGACATCAGCACAGCCCCCCGGCAGGCCGGCACAGCCCCCCGGCAGGCCGGTACAGACCCCCACAGGGTGCACAGACCCCGGGCAGTCCGCACAGCCCACCGGCAGGCCGGCACAGACCCCCGGCAGGCCGGCAGAGACCCCCGGAAGGCCCGTACAGACCCCCGAGAGGCTGTACAAGGGCAGGAAAGGGTTTTTCCAATTCCGATACCGGAAGTCTCATAGACTTTAATGGGACTTCCGGTATCAGCATCGGCGATACCGATACTTTTTTTAAAGATCGGCCGATCCATTCCGATCCGATATTTTGAAGTATCGGACGGTATCGCTCAACTCTAGTGGCTAAACATAAAACCTTTCCCTGCCTGTTTAAAAACTTGTTTTACCTCACCAAAGGAATCAGCTGTGTTCCCATGCTTTAATGTCTGACACTCTTTTACTGTTAGTAGTAGTAGATAGTCCTTTTTTGAATCTTTCTAAAGGTGGTCATAAATAGTAATTGTTGTAATCTTTCAACAATAAACCAAAAAACAAATGTGGGACCATCAAGTGCTTCCAATGCCAGAAATGTATTTCCTGGTAAATGATGGCTGTGATTGTCAGCCATCATGTGCCTCTAACAGCCGTGGGTGGAGCAGAGCTCTTCCTGCGCCTGGTACCATTTTAAATGCCGCTGTTTATCTGTGACAGTGACATTTAATGCGAGTCGGCAGTGGGGCACACCATTTTAACCCTTCAACCGTGGGTCTGCTATGCGATCATGGCATAGGAGTCTGTTATTTCCGCTAAAGACAGCAATGTTGTGACATTGCTGTATATAGCACAAGCGATCGGATGATCGTAGGTTTAAGTTCACCAAAGGGACTAACAAATACAGTGGAAAAAGTAAAAAAAAAAAGAAAAAAAAAGGAAAAAATAAAATAAAATGACCTCTCTTTTACTCTATTAAAAATTAAGAAATAAAAAATACACATTTGGTATGGCTGTATTTGAAAAAGTCTGATCTATTAAAATGTAAAATAAATAAATTAATTTGATATATAAATAACATAACAAGAAAAAATAAAAACCCTAGAATTGCAATTTTTTTGGCCTCACATTGCTATATCAAAACTAAATAACAGTTATGGCTCTTGGAATAAGAGGAGGAAAAAATAAAAAATTTCCCTGTACTTAAGACATTAAAAAAGTTTTCATGTGATGTATATCACTGTTCCAGTAGCTTTGATTATTGGTGGTTCGAGGTCTGAGACCCCATCAATCACACCAAGACACTCTTAGCTAACTTGTAGCGCAAGTACTGTTGTGAATGGACCTTTTTTTTAATTTATTGATTTTTAGACATGTATGGTCTGTGGTTATTTTGCTACATTGTAGATTTGCATAACATCTCTTACTTTTTATTTAACCAGATACCGGTGTCTGGAGGAGGTCTCCCACCTGTAAGCACCTTGACGAACATTCACAGTTTATCACAATCAGTTCACCACAATTCTCAGCAATCACAGAACCTTATTATGGCACCTATTTCTGGAGTCATGGCAATAACGCAAAGTAAGTCTTTACTCTCTGGATGCATTTAGACATTCCTTTTTTATAGAAAAGAAGTGCATAAGTGCTATTTTAAACATGGTGGTTAGCCACACCATTAATTGCTGCCTGCATGTAACCATATGTAGCCAGGAGGACGTATTAAAACATATAATGTTTTCTGTCAGGATACTTTTTTACAGTAGTCTATCTACGCAAAAACATTTATATTTATTTAAATGCATATTGTTCCCATCATTTATAAATACTTTCATTCTATGATGTCAGTGAATTAAATGTTATAATAAAACTATACGTATAGATATTCCATTACCAACTTCAGTATCAGGTTCAAGGGTGAACATATCGCTGATGCAGGTAGTGCAGCTGCACCAGGGCTCATAGGTAAAGAGGGCCCGCTGACCCCAGTGAATATTTCAGCTGGATATACATCCTAAACACACAAATGTATTGCGGCACTGGGGACACACCAGCTCCCTACCCTGCAATACATGCTTCCGGTCAATCGGGGCCCAACAGCCGATATCCACGTGCTTGTGACTGGCGATGCATGGTAGTGACGTCATGTGCCTTGGCGGGGACGTTGGCGTCAGCTGCCGGTTCCTGCTCTGCCCGTAGAAGAAGATGTGACCTGGCGTGTGAGCGTGGGGAAAGGTGAGTAGTATAGTTATGGTGCTTGAACCTCTAGGTAATCCAAATTCTTATATTTTATTATTATTCTACTTCTTCTCCACGTTTTCTGCAATTAATGCGGCCCGAACCGCTCGGTGCAGAGACCTCGTTCAGGCGGCGTTTCGAAGGCCTCGGTGTGGGGATAGGTGTGCTATGTATTTTTGGAGTCGATTTGATTTGTAGTTTTTTTAAAAATCGCATTTTAAGCAAAAATTTTCCCATAGGAATTAATGTCGACCTTTCCATGATCCCCAACTGACATGGATTGAAGCCACAGCGCAGGTGCAGTGACCTTACAAAGATGGCAGCTATGTAAATGCAGCTTCCACACATGACCCGTGTTAGCTAATAGAAGCTGACAGATCACTGATTCAAGGTCTTAAAGGTGCAGCGCACCAATGGCTTCTGAAAAGCCCCACCCAGTGATGGCTAACCTTGGCACTCCAGCTGTTGTAAAACTACAACTCCCAGCATGCCCTTGCAACCTGCAGCAGTTGAGGCAGCAGTTGAGGCATGCTGGGAGTTGTAGTTCTTCAACAGCTGGAGTGCCAAGGTTCGCCATCACTGCAGTTGGACGCCAAAGTGGCTTTAGAAGCCCAGTGTGCCAAAGTGGCCCCTGAGGGGCCCGGAGCGCCAACGTGGCCCCCGAGGCAAAGTGGCAGCATGTGTCAACAAAGCTAAAGTGGCTACTGAGTGGCCAAAGTGGCTACCAGGTGGCCAAAGTGGCTACCAAGTGGCCAAAGTGGCTACAGAGGTGCCGAATGTGCCAAAGTTGGCTACCAAGTGGCCAAAGTGGCTAATGAGGTGCCGAATGTGCCAAAGTGACTACCAAGTGGCCAAAGTGGCTACCGAGGTGCCGAATGTGCCAAAGTGGCTACCAAGTCGCCAAAGTGGCTACCAAGTGGCCAAAGTAGATAATAAGGTGCCGAATGTGCCAAAGTGGCTACCAAGTGGCCAAAGTGGCTACCGAGGTGCCAAATGTGCCAAAGTGGTTACCAAGTGGCTAAAGTGGCTATCAAGGTGCCGAATATGCCAAAGTGGCTACCAAGTGGCCAAAGTGGATACCAAGTGGCCAAAGTGGCTACAGAGGTGCCGAATGTGCCAAAGTGGTTACCAAGTGGCCAAAGTGGCTACCGAGGTGCCAAATGTGCGAAAGTGGCTACCAAGTGGCTAAAGTGGCTATCAAGGTGCCGAATATGCCAAAGTGGCTACCAAGTGGCCAAAGTGGATACCAAGTGGCCAAAGTGGCTACAGAGGTGCCGAATGTGCTAAAGTGGCCAAAGTGGCTACCAAGTGGCCAAAGTGGCTACAGAGGTGCCGAATGTGCTAAAGTGGCTAACAAGTGGCCAAAGTGGCTACCAAATGGCCAAAGTGGCTACCGAGGTGCCGAATGTGCCAAAGTGGCTACCAAGTGGCCAAAGTGGCTACCAAATGGCCAAAGTGGCTACCGAGGTGCTGAATGTGCCAAAGTGGCTACCAAGTGGCCAAAGTGGCTACTGAGGTGCCGAATGTGCCAAAGTGGCTACCAAGTGGCCAAAGTGGCTACCGAGGGGCCGCATGTGCCAAAGTGGCTACCAAGTAGCCAAAGTGGCTACAGAGGTGCCGAATGTGCCAAAGTGGCTACCAAGTGGCCAAAGTGGTTACCGAGGTGCCGAATGTCCCAAAGTGGCTACCAAATGGCCAAAGTGGCTACCAAGGTGCCGGATGTGCCAAAGTGGCTACCAAGTGGCCAAAGTGGCTACAGAGGTGCCGATTGTGCCAATGTGGCTACCAAATGGCCAAAGTGGCTACTGAGGTGCCGAATATGCCAAAGTGGCTACCAAGTGGCCAAAGGGGCTACTGAGGTGCCAAATGTGCCAAAGTGGCTATACACAACATTTATATTCTAACTTTACTTTCTTACAGTCAACACCTGATACACTGCTGTAAAGCTGGCAGTGCTGTTCAAGCACCATGCATTTCCTTCAGGAAATGCCCATGTAGTTTTAATTTAATGTATTACAAAACAGGGCACATTATCCCAAGATGGGGCCAAGAATGGGGCACATTATACCTGGAAATGGACCATGATGGGGCATATTATACCAGGACTAGGTATAGCATGGGGAACATTGTATGTGGAAATAGACCAGGGTGGGGTGCATTATACCTGGAAATGGACTATTGGGCACATTATATTGGGAAGGGGACCAGGATGGGGAACATTATACTAGGAAGGGAACCAGAATGATTCACATTATACCATGAAGGGGACCAGGATGGAGGAGATTATAGCATGAAGGGGAACAGGATGGGGGTATTATTAACGTGCACACATTCACACTCAAATAATGGGAAAAGGGACATTCAACCACAGGGAGACGCTGCACCTACACCCAACAACTGGTCCCTGAACAAACTAGAAAGACCCTAGTGGCACTACTAAAACACTACCTCGAACTTAAGTCCCTAAAAGGCCATCGTACTTCCTGAGAAACTAGAGGGGAGGCCGCAACACATTGCAAACAAGGGAAGAGGAAAGTGTGACGTAAAATACGAAAACCCAGGGTGAGAAACTAAATATGCTCATATTGCAATGAAATGCAGTGAAGGACAAACATATAAAACCCTACTCAGAATATGATATGGCAGACCAAAACAAGAAAATGAGAAACACCTGGAGAGAAGCAAACCAAGACGGCAAACAAAGACAATAAAAACCATCAGCATTTGGACAAGAAAGGGCAATATCTCAGCAGACAGAGGAAGAGACCATGCCACAACAGGTCACCATATTGAATTCCGAAACTGAGCCATGACAAGGGATATTATACCAGAAAGCAAACTTTGATGGGGGACACTACACCAAGAAGGTGACCTTTTTGGGAGGCATGTTCCCAGGATTGGGCTCAGTATGAAGGATATTATTATTGGAAGAGTTGTCCCTTATAACATACCATCCTCTCTAGTTATGTATGGAGTGGTCCCTTACTACATAGCTTTCTCTGTTATGTACAGAACTGTCCCTTTATCACATTGAATGATTTTTTTGTCATGTTTAGAACCGTCTGTTACATAGTGAATTTTAGTTATTTTTGTCAACAGCGCCCTCTCTTTATTACATAGAGTCTTGTTAGATGTAAAATGACTGCTGATGGAGAAACATTTCACCAAAAGACGAGACCATCAGACTCCTACATGAGAAAAGAAGCTTTCTCATTTTCCAGCAGTAGTCATATCAGTTCATATCTAACAATAGAGAATGCTTTGAAGTAGAGACATGCTGATAAAATAAATACATATACCGTATATACTCGAGTATAAGCCGGGATTTTCAGACCCATTTTTTTTGGCTGAAAGTGCCCCTCTCGGCTTATACTCGAGTCATTGTCCCAGGGGTCAGCAGGGGAGGGGGAGCGGCAGGAGCCGGCAGCTGTCACATCATGCTCACCGCCTCCTGGCGCCTTCTCTGCACTTCCCTGCTTCTCTGATGGTCTCCGATGCCAGCAGCTTGTTCCTGTGTTTCAGCGGTCACGTGGTACCGCTCATTAAAGTAATGAATATGCACGCAACTCCACTCACATAGGCGTGGAGCGCATATTCACTACTTTAATGAGCGGTATCATGTGACCGCTGAACACGGACAAGCTGCTGGAGCCGGAGACCATCGGAGAAGCAGGGAAGTGCAGAGACCATGCCAGGAGGAGGTGAGTATTATGGGGAGGACGGGGGGAGCGATGCATACAACAGGGGGAGGACGGAGGAGCCATGCATACAGCAGGGGGAGGACGGGGAAGCCATACATACAACAGGGGGAGGAAGGGGGAGTCATGCATACAACAGTAGGAGGATGGAGGAGCCATGCATACAGCAGGGGGAGGACGGGGAGCCATGCATATAACAGGGGGAGGACGGGGGAGTCATGCATATAACAGGGGGAGGACAGAGGAGCCATGCATATAGCAGGGGGAGGACAGGGGAGCCATGCATACAACAGGGGGAGGACGGAGGAGCCATGCATACAGCAGGGGGAGCCATACATACCAGGACAGGGATGAGGGGACAATGCATACCCGGCTTATACTCGAGTCAATAAACTTTCCTAGTTTTCCGTGGCAAACTAAGGTGTCTCTGCTTATACTCTGGTCGGCTTATACTCGAGTATATACAGTAACTTGGTTGCCATAAAAGGAGAGGGGCAGGCCCAAACACTTTTCTTGAACAGAGTTTCCGCCTCTGGTTAAGAAAAATGTATGAACACTGGATTATATATTGCCACAATGGCACTCCTGACTTTCCCCTTAGCCTAGCTGCAGGCATTCTGACTAATCCACTTGTCGCAAAGATAAAATCTAATATATTAAGCTCAATATGTGTGTGTGCGTGTATGTTTGTATGTATGTATGTATGTATGTGTGTATGTCCGGGATTGGAATCTGCACTGTCGCAGCTACAGCCACAAAATTTTGCACAGTCACACGTCTGGACCCCGAGAGCATCATAGGCTATGTTGTGAGGCGAAATTTTAACCCTATGCATTCCAATTCACCAAACAATTTTGCCTATTTTATCATTTCTATGGTGTTATCGTCCTTCTGTAAAGCTGGAAATAACACAATTTATTATCGTGCCAACATAGACCACCCTCTGACACAGACTGTAGGGGGAGCCCAGTATCACACAGGATAGAATTAGATACACGGCTCAGCAGTCAGTATCACACAGGATAGGATTAGATACACAGCTCAGCAGTCAGTATCACACAGGATAGGAATAGATACACGGCTCAGCAGACAGTATCACACAGGATAGGATTAGATACACAGCTCAGCACACAGTATCACACAGAATAGTATTAGATACACGGCTCAGCAGACAGTATCACACAGGATAGGATTAGATACACGGCTCAGCAGACAGTATCACACAGGATAGGATTAGATACATAGCTCAGCAGTCAGTATCACACAGGAGAGGATTAGACACATGGCTCAGCAGTCAGTATCACACAGGATAGGATTAGATACACAGCTCAGCACACAGTATCACACAGAATAGTATTAGATACATGGCTCAGCAGACAGTATCACACAGGATAGGAATAGATACACAGCTCAGCAGTCAGTATCACACAGGAGAGGATTAGACACATGGCTCAGCAGTCAGTATCACACAGGATAGGATTAGATACACAGCTCAGCAGTCAGTATCACACAGGATAGGGTTAGATACACGACTCAGCAGACGGTATCACGCAGGATAGGATTAGATACACTGCTCAGCAGTCAGTATCACACAGGATAGGATTAGATACACGGCTGAGCAGTCAGTAACACACGATAGGATTAGATACACAGCTCAGCAGAAAGTATCACACAGGAGAAGATTAGTTACACAGCTCAGTAGACATTATCACACAGGATAGGGTTAGATACACAGATACACATGTTGTTTATCAAAAGGCTCTTGAATGAGTTGAAAATAAAATACTGTCAATACTTGGGTAATCGTTTAGTTAATTTGTGTTGCAAATCTGTAGTGTTGAATATATGATGTGAAATGTTTTTATGTGCAATATAATCATTATAATTTGTTATAACTAACCACAGTAGGTTACTATGCCCAGGCAACGCCGGGCTCTTCAGCTAGTTGTTTATAAAGGTGAACCTGCGCTTCGAAGGAGGTGATGGAATACCTTAAATCGTTCTTCATATAGTGTTTATAGAAAAGTACATATCAAAACAAAACTAATTTATGTGGGATACAAAGAGAAGTTTTTTAGCCTGCTGGTGTCTTCTTTAAAAAAATCACCATGAGTATCTCTTGCATATACCAAAGTGCAAGCGCATGTATACACTGGGAGGTTTAGTGCAGGCTGATATTGTCTCGTTGACTGAGCCTATTGGAATGCTAAACAATAGAGATAAAATAATGTTAATAGTAACTTACACCAGGGCTATGACTCCCAATAAGGGTTATTCACAGTTCACATTTAGTATAGTGGCAACAGGGATCTGATAGCTCAGCAGTACCTAAGTAGTGGTTAAACAGTACCTTTATAAAGTGTGGTGTGCAGGAGCATGCTCTAAATCATCCTCTTCTGTACCGATGTGGAACAAGAATTTATGTCCGGTATCTTATGGAGCCTATATGCGGTCAAGTCACTGCCCACCTGCATAGTGAATACAGAGGAATCGTGACAGTGTGCACATCACATAGAGTGACTGCAGACTTTCCTTCTAAGACCACACATCCCCTTTAAGGGGTAAACCTAAGAAAATCATACCTTTTAAGAACTGGAGACATCCAATCTTAATGATACATTTGTTTTTGAATATGTAGCAGTTTACTGCTTGCTATTAAAATATGGTATGGTATGAAAGTAACAAATATTGATGAAAAAGTTGTAATGCTTTTTTGTTTGTGCCTTTAGATTTAAACACCTCTCAGGCACAGAGTGTTCCTGTCATCAACAGTGTTGCTGGAAATCTAGCAGCATTACAGTCGGTGCAGTTTTCACCACAGCTCCACAGTCCACATCAACAGGCTATAATGCAGCAGTCTTCTGGTCATATGGTACAACAACCATTTATGGCTACCATGACTCAACTACAGAATTCTCACAGTGAGTACTCTGCTAAGCCTTAGCTATTTTGTATGCATTTAGGCATTCTTTGCACTATGCTTGTCATTATACTTGCTTCCTGTGTATGCAATGAAAGATATTTAGATATTTTAACATATGAGATTCTCTGTTCCTTTGTTTTTCTCATGTACCATATTTTACGCATTTATAAAATGCACTTTTTCTCCCAAATTTGGGGGGAAAATGGGGGTCCGCCTTATAATGCGGATAAACCTTATCAGCACGCTGCTACTCTGCGTCCCGGGGGCTGTGTCCCAGTGGCAGTGCTGCGCTGTGTCTCGGGTGGCGGTGCAGCGCTGTGTCCCCGGTGCTGCAGCGGGCTCTGCCGACATTTTGTGAAAGGCCAGAGCCCCCGGCAGTTCTTCCATGGTTTCCTGTGCGGTGGACTCCGTGAAAATGGCCGCTGAGAGGTGGCGCAGGCGCAGATGGAGATCTCGGTACCAAGATCTCAGCAGATAAGATGAGATATAATCATCAGCGCATGTTGATGATTATAGCTTACAGCCAATAAAAACCCAAAAGTCAGTAAGCCATAATCATCAACATTAACAGAAATAAACACTTGAAATAGACCACTCTATTTGTAATGACTTTATATAATATATGAGTTTTACCTTTTGTTTTGAAGAACTTAAATTAACTTTTTGATGATATTCTAACTTTGTGAGAAGCATATATATATACACACACATGCACAAGCACAGGTGCTTCTACCAAAATTAGAATATACAGTATGAAACTCATATATTATACTGTATAGAGTCATTGCAAACAAAAAATTGTTTATTTCTGTTAACGTTGATGATTATGGCTTACAGCTAGTGAAAACCCAAAAGTCATTATCTCAGTCAAATAGAATAATTAAGAAAAAAAACACATGCAAAGGCTTCCTACGCATTTAAATAGGTTCCTCTGTTTCAGTAGGATCCACAATCATGGGGAAAATGGCTGACTTGACAGATGTCCATAAGTCAGTCATTGACACACTCCACAAGGAGGGTAAGCCACAAAAGGTCATTGCTAAAGAAGCTGGCTGTTCACAGAGTGCTGTATCCAAGCATATTAATGGAAAGTTGAGTGGAGCGAAAAAGTGTGGAAGAATAAGGTGCCCAAGTAACCAGGATAACTGCAGCTGTGAAAGGATTGTTAACAAAAGGCCGTTCAAAAATTTGGAGATTCACAAGGAGTGAACTGCTGCTGGGGTCATTGCTTCAAGAGTCACTATACACAGGCATATCCAGGACAAGTGTCGCATGTCGCTCTTTTATTCTATAAACTACTGACAACATGTCTTCGAATTTCAAAGCACTACATTTTGTATTTATTTTCAGAAAATAAGAAATGGTCAAAATAACAAAAAAATGCAGTGCTTGCAGACCTCAAATAATGCTAAGAAAACAAGTTCATAATCATTTAGAAACAACAATACTAACTCAGGAAGAGTTCAGAAATCAATATTTTGTGGAATAACCATGATTTTTAATCACAGTTTTCATGCGTCTTGGCATGCTTTCCACCAGTCTTTCACACTGCTTTTGGGTGACCTTATACCACTCCTGGTATACAAATTTGCAGTTCTTCTTTGTTTGATGACTTATGACTGACTATCTATCTTCCTCTTGATTACATTCCAGAGGTTTTCAATGGGGTTTAGGTCTGGAGATTGGGCTGGCCATGACAGGGATTTGATGTTGTGGTCCTTCATCCACACATTAATTGACCTAGCTGTGTGGCATGGCACATTGTCCTGCTGGAAAAACAAGTCCTCAGAGTTGAAGAACATTGCCTGAGCAGAAGGAATCAACTGTTTTTCCAGGATGACCTTGTATGCGGCTTGATTCATACATCCTTCACAAAGATTAGCCTGCCCAATTCCAGCCTTGCTGAAGCATCCCCAGTTCATCACCAATCCTCCACCAAATTTCACAATGAGTGCAAGACACTGTGGCTTGTACGCCTCACCAGGTCTCCGTCTAACCATTAGACGACCAGGTGTTAGGCAAAGCTGAAAATTAGACTTCATCAGAGAAGATTACCTTACTTCAGTCCTCTCTGGTCCAATCCTTATGGGCTTTGACAAACTTCAGCCTGGCTCTCCTTTGCTTCTCATTGATTAAAGGCTTTTTTCTAGCTTTACATGACTTGAGCCCTGCCTCTAGGAGCCTGTTGCGAACTGTTCTTGCCATGCACTTCACCCAGCTGCCATTTACCATTCCTTCTGTAGGTCACTTGATGTCATCCTGCGGTTGCTGAGTGAAATTCCAATAAGATGACGGTCATCCCGTTCAGTGGAGAGTCGTTTACGCCCTCTGCCAGTCTGTAGCTTTGTTGTCCCCAATGTCTGCTTGACCTCGTTGTAATGGACTGCCGTCTTTGAAATTTTAAGGATGGAGGCAACATGACGCTCACTGTATCCCTCTGCTAGTAAAGTCAGAATTGAGCCCTTATTTTCCTTACTCTTTTCAACTCCTTTGGCATGGTTAAAAGTTATTTTTCATTCCTGTTACTTTTGAGATATTACTAGCACTTGTTTTGCCATCCAGCTTGTCCTATTGCAAGAGGATTGTGAACACCACAGCAGGGTTTTTTATACTTTCCATCATTAAATAATATTTCTTTCTGGTGATCACCTAATCAAATGGACATTAAGTAGAATGAGGTGTACTCTGGTTGGAATTCGACTGACACTGGAATGGAATGGCTGTCAGACATGTAGAGAAGCTGATTTTTATAAAACTGTGCAGTGGTCTCTCAATTTTTGCCAGAGCTGTATGTATATATATATATATATATATATATATATATATATATATATGCACTGTATATATAAAGGAGCATCATATCATATACTCACCCAACCCTGGATCCTGGTGAGTCAATTGTCAGACAGCGGCAAGGTGGGGGTGTACTGATGTGATGATAATGTGATTGCACATGGGCATGCACACTCCATCACAGTCCCTATGCAATTGTGTCATCATGTCATTCCACCCCTGCCAAGGATTTGTTCATTGCATTTGTCCATTTGAGCACACTCTTATGAATGAAGGCAAGTAGCTCTTCTGAGGAAATAAGTTCATTTCCTCCCTATAATTCTACTTTTAGTAAGATGATCAGGCAGTTTTTTAACAATACTCACCTGCTGATTAAACCTATATCTGCAGGTAAATATCATTTTTGCATATGACAGGTTCCCTTTAAACATATTACATCTGTTTTGCTCATATTACTATGAGCAGTCTGTGTGATTTAAATTAGCTACCATGGCCTGAAGCATCTCTGGACTTATTTCTCATCAAGCACATCTGGGATGTTAACCCCTTCACCCCCAAGGGTGGTTTGCAGGTTCATAACCGGGCCAATTTTTACAATTCTGACCACTGTACCTTTATGAGGTCATAACTCTGGAACGCTTCCATGGATCCCGGTGATTCTGACATTGTTTTCTCGTGAAATATTGTACTTCATGTTAGTGGTAAAATTTCATTCAAATAACTTGCGTTTATTTGTGAGAAAAACGGAAATTTGGCGAAAATTTTGAAAATTTCGCAATTTTCCAACTTTGAATTTTTATGCCCTTAAATCACAGAGATACAGCACACAAAAAACTTGATAACTAACATTTCCCACATGTTTACTTTACATCAGCACTAGAGTTGAGCGACTTTTGGTTTTTTAGGGTCGAGTTTCGTTTCGTGAAACCCGACTTTTCCAAAAGTCGGGTCGAGCAAGATCGTCCGATTATAGGGAAAAGTCGGGGTCGTCCCGAAACACGAAACCCAATGTAAGTCAATGGGGAATAAAAGTCGGCAGTGAGGAGGACAGGAAACACACCTACAGTGCCCATTTGAATGCCAAAAGCATCAATTCTTCTTACTTAAGCTTGTCAACCTTAATTAACTTCATAATACAAGTTACGCACTGAAAAATGGGGGTTATTTGGCTAAAGTTGTGGGGGGGAGGGCTGGCTCCAGGTTTTCATGTGCTCTGGGCGAAAGAGCACCCCTTTAACACATACCACAACTCATCATGCTCCGATACGGCAGAGAAATAGCGGTATAGTACAATGAAAAATACTTCACTTTTTACATCTCATGACGAGGCCCATCTATTTCTCCATACAGAATCATTGGTCCCATATAATGTTTGAAACAGTATATGATGAGCTCCACATAATGCTACAGTATATGTTGGTCCCCATGGATGAAGCTCCACTGTCTTATGGGCCCAAATAATGCTCCAAACATAATGGGCCCCATTTCTAATGCTCTAGTGTATAATGGGCCCTGTAAATGCTGCTCCAGTGTCTGATGTCCACCTTTGGAATGTTCCAGTGTATGGTGGGCCCCATCTATCATTCTCCAGAGTATAGTGCTCCCCAAAAATTGCTGTCCCAACATTGAAAACAATGAAATAAGTCTCCTCGCTAGGGAATCCCTGTACTAGTCTGGACTCCTCGTCGTCCCCATCTTCCATCTCACTGCACAGTATTTCAACCTTGCAAGTGCTGTGATCCTGAGCAAGCAGGGGAGGCCCACTCGTTGGCGACGGCACTGGCACAGGGCCCCTGATAGTACGGTGGTGTGTCTAATGGCGGGTGGGCCGAACCTGCACTTTCATCTGCAGCTTCCTCTTTGTCACCGTGTAAGATGGAACTGTATATGGGAAGGGTAACCTGAGTTTCATCAGGGTCAGATTCAGGCTGTGTAGAGTGCGAGGGGAATGTAGTGGTCTGGGTCAATGTACCAGCAGATTCATCAAGCAGTGGCTGGGCATCAGTGCACTTGTGTCGCCCCCAGGAGTACGGTCGCCACAGTGGCATTACCTTCCTCCTAGGGAGTGTGATGTCATGCTTGGGAGCAACGAACGATCTCTCTAGCAGGTTAACTGATTGGGCGGCGTTATTCCCATGAGTCATGACCCTCCAAACAGCGTTCATGAAGGCAAAGTGTTTGTTTTACGTGGGCAGTATGGTTGCAAAGCTGAACCTTAAAGGAATGTCCAGAAGGGCACCACCAGGAGTGGAGCCTACGGTTTAATTCGACTCCACCTGGGAAACCTCAACCATGCAAGCTACAGAAAAGATGCACAGATTGCAAGCTTAATTCCGTTAACGAACGAGACTCCGTCATGCCCCGTGGTCCGAGTCCGGCTTACTAGAGGGACACGTGAGGCTCTGGCACATGAGATTGGCCAATAACTGGTGTGTCATGCCCTTACATGTCCGTGGCTGCATGTGCGCTACACTGAAAAGGCCAGCGTTTGTCGCTTACAGGTGAAGATAACCCGCTGAACGTTAGTGATGGGGATCTGTGATTACAATTATTACCCGCGAACGATAATTTACCAGTAAGTGCAGGTCAACCGCAGTTCCGGAATTAGGCCTAACCGTCATTCCTGAAAAAATGAAAAACTTACGAGTGCAAACCACAGGTGCTGTAGCTTGCTTAACAGCTCGCCAGCCGTTCTCAGGCCCAGTATGGATTACACGTGATTGCACAAAGGTGAGAAAGGGTACCGTATCCCCGGATAACATGTATGGATAGCGTACACATTCAAAATATATGTCTATACATCAGGAGGCAGGCTCAGACGGTGTTAGGCCCAGTATGGCTTGCAGGTGATTGCACAAAGGTGAGAAAGGGTACCGTATCCCCGGATAACATGTATGGATAGCGTACACATTCAAAATATATGTCTATACATCAGGAGGCAGGCTCAGACGGTGTTAGGCCCAGTATGGCTTGCAGGTGATTGCACAAAGGTGAGAAAGGGTACCGTATCCCCGGATAACATGTATGGATAGCGTACACATTCAAAATATATGTCTATACATCAGGAGGCAGGCTCAGACGGTGTTAGGCCCAGTATGGCTTGCAGGTGATTGCACAAAGGTGAGAAAGGGTACCGTATCCCCGGATAACATGTATGGATAGCGTACACATTCAAAATATATGTCTATACATCAGGAGGCAGGCTCAGACGGTGTTAGGCCCAGTATGGCTTGCAGGTGATTGCACAAAGGTGAGAAAGGGTACCGTATCCCCGGATAACATGTATGGATAGCGTACACATTCAAAATATATGTCTATACATCAGGAGGCAGGCTCAGACGGTGTCAGGCACAGTATGGATTTGACGGCCCAGATTACACAGCGGAGGAGCATGGAGAGGTAAAGATTGCAAATGCTGGGGCCCTGCCCAAGCAAGGGGGCCCACTCGTGGGCGTCGGTACTGGCACTGGGCCCCTCATAGTACAGCGGTGTGTCTGACGGCGGGTGTGCACCACCACCGTCAGAGACACTTGATTGCACTATGAGGGACCCTGTGCCAGTGCCCGCACCCAAGAGTCGGCCTACCCACCTGTCCAGGGCAACGGCACTCGCACGGTGTCATGCGCTAGGCGGTGACCCCGGCCATGGGGTGGGGGAGGCAGCACAGTTAGGGAGTTTTAGAAAGTGGCATATGTTGATGTTGGACATTCAGCTGATGCAAAAGGCAAAATAGGTGAAGTCCCAGGAAGAGGTGGACCAAAGCAAGCCATTTTTCTGTCACCCTATGTGTCATCAGGGGAAGGTGGGACAAAATCCTTGGAAACCCATGCATGGTTCATTTTAATGAAGGTTAGATCATCCACATTTTGGTTTGACAGACGGGTCCTTTTTTCTGTCAGGATTGATCCAGCTGCACTGAAGACTCTTTCCGATAGCACACTTGCAGCTGGGCAAGCGAGCTCCTGTAAGGCATATTGGGCCAATTCAGGCCAGGTGTCCAGTTTAGCGGCCCAATAGTCAAAGAGGAATGACCTGTGTGGGAGAACATCGATATGGGAGGAAAAGTAGTTTGTAACCATAGTTGACAACTGCTGTCTCCTGTCACTTTCCATTGATGCAGTATTACCAGTTGTGTGAGCGGTATTTGAAAAATCAGTCCACAACATTGTCATGAAACCCCTGTCTACAACGCCACTTCTGCTGTGTGCACCACGAACACCTCTGCCAAGCTGCCCCCGGCCCGTACGGCTCGTGTGAGAACCATCACCGCTGCTGTGTGCTGGGAATGCCTCAAGCAACCGATTTACCAGAGTTGCTTGTTTATTAGCCAATATTAGGTCAAGGTTCTCCTGTGGCATGATGTTTTGTAATTTGCCTTTATAGCGTGGATCCAGGATGCTGGCCAACCAGTAGTCGTCATCGTTCATCATTTTGGCAATGCGTGGTTCCCTTTTTAGGATCTGCAAGGCATAATCTGACATGTGGGCCAATGTTCCCGGTGTCAATGATGCACTGCGAGTGCTGGTTGGAGGAGCACTTTCTGGCAAATCCACATCCCTCCAGTCACGCACAAACCCTGTACCAGACCTTGCCACGCCAACATTTTCACTTGCCCCACGAGATGCATCCTCCTCCCCTAAGTAATAATCCCCATCATCCTCTTCCTCCTCTTCTTCCTCCACCTCGTCCAGGAGAGGTCCCTGAGCAGACAATGGCTGAATGTCATCAAGGATTCCCTCCTCCTCTTCCTCCTCATCAACATTGGCTGCAGATGCCTGCTCCTTAAGGTGCGTCAAAGTTTGCATGAGCAGACGCATAAGTGGGATGCTCATGCTTAGGATGGCGTCGTCTGCGCTTACCAGCCGTGTGCATTCCTCAAAACACTGAAGGACTTTACAGAGGTCTTTCAGCTTCGACCACTGCACACCTGTCAACTCCATGTCTGCTCTCAAAGTGCCTGGCCGTGTATCCTCCCACAAATGCATTATGGCCTGCCTCTGCTCGCACAGCCGCTCCACCATGTGCAGGGTGGAGTTCCACCTTGTTGCAATGTCGATAATGAGGCGGTGGTTGGGAAGGTGGAGCAATCGCTGCAGCTTCTGCATACGAACGGAGTGTACAGGCGACCGGCGGATGTGCGCGCACAGTCTTCACACCTTCTGGAGCAGGGCTGTTAACTCCGGATAATTTTTGAGGAAGCACTGCACCACCAGGTTCAAGGTGTGAGCCAAGCAAGGTATGTGGCTGAGTTTTGAAAGGGCTATGGCTGCCACAAAATTACGGCCGTTATCACTAACTACCTTGCCTGCCTCAAGATGTACACTGCCCAGCCATGACTCAGTTTGGCGCTTCAAGTACTCGGCCAGCACCTCGGCGGTGTGTCTGTCGCCCAAACACATCATCTGCAACACAGCCTGCTGACGCTTTCCACTAGCTGCTCGACACATCGTGTGCAACAGTGGCAGCTGCAGATGGAGTGCTCGTACGACTGCGCTCTGTGGACGAGCTTTCGCTTCTGGAGGAGGAGGAGGGTCGAACGCCTACAGCCAACTGTTTCCTATACCGTGGGCTAGGCAGCTGTGTCCCACCACCGCTGTCCCCTGTGGACCCTGCATCCACCACATTAACCCAGTGCGCAGTGATGGACACGTAACGGCCCTGGCCATGCCGACTGGACCATGCATCAGTTGTGAGGTGCACCTTTCCGCTCACTGACTGCTTGAGTGCATGGACAATCCGGTATTTCACATGATGGTGGAGGGCTGGGATGGCTTTGCGAGAGAAGAAGTGGCGACTGGGTAGGTCATAGCGTGGTACTGCATAGGCCATGAGTTCGCGGAAAGCTGTGCTTTCCACCAACCGAAAGGGCATCATCTCAAACGAGATTAGTTTGGCAATGTGGGCGTTCAAACCCAGTGTACGCGGATGAGAGACTGAGTACTTTCTTGACCTACTCATAGTGTCTGGGAGGGTGAGCTGGACTTGAGAGCTGCATATGGTGGAAGTAGCGGTGGACAGGGCGGACTGAGAGAGGGTTGATGATGGTGATGGAGTTGTTGTTCTTTCTCATGGCCTAGAATCAGTCTTTCGTTGATATAACAGTGGGATTCCCTGACTGCTGTGGCCTTGCAACGACACCTCAACATTTGCTGCTGTGCTAACCGGTGGGCTTACAGTGGGGGAAACAATGTAGCGTTGCTGACTACCTTCGTTGTGATCAGTTGCACATGTGGCACTTGAGGTTTGGTGTTGTGTCCACGCTTGCAAGTGCATGCTGGTTAAATGTCTAAGCATGCAACTGGTATTCAAATTTTTCAGATTTTTCCCTCGGCTAAAGGTCTTTGCGCACTTCTTACAGATAACCTTGGCCTGATCATGAGGATTTTGTTCAAAAAAGTGCCACACTGCACTCTTCCTACTTTGGCAGACA
The DNA here is from genome assembly GCF_039654945.1 of Dendrobates tinctorius. NCBI lineage: Eukaryota > Metazoa > Chordata > Amphibia > Anura > Dendrobatidae > Dendrobates > Dendrobates tinctorius. The sequence goes on along the minus strand of NW_027361713.1, from coordinate 9,678,644 downwards.
TTTTGCGGCCTAGCACGCTGTGATCTTTTGACCCTCTGGACAAGCTGTCCAGCAACTCTTTTGATGTTTGGAACCTGTCTTTGGAGTGCTCCGGGCCTGCCAGATAACAGCTGTTGCGATGTCGATGTCTGCTGTGGATGCTCCTCATCTGAGCTATTGGAAGCAGCACCCTCTTCCCCCAATGGATGCCAATCTGGGTCAACAACTGGGTCATCCATCACCTCCTCTTTTATGTCATGTGCACCTTCCTCTGTGTCACCGTGTATGGTGGTATAGTGTGCGGGAAGGGGCACCTGAATCTCATCAGGGTCAGAATCTGGCTCTGTACACTGCGAGGACAATATAGTGCTCTGAGTGAATGTACCAGCAGAATCATCCATCAGCGGCTGTGCATCAGTGCACTCCATGTCAGATTCATCTTGGCCTGGGTAATTCACCATTTCACTTGATAATCCAGGCATGGTATGTGAAAACAGCTCCATAGAGTAATCAGTAGTATGGCCTGCGTCATCCTTCAATCTTGGTTGGGGTGAAGGACACAAGGAAAGGTGTGGTTCATGAACATGAGCCTCCAATGACGACTCAGTGCTTTTACTTTTTACAACTGAAGAAGAGGAGGCGATAGAGCTGGAGGCTGAGTCAGCAATGTAAGACAAAACTTTTTCCTGATGCTCTGGCTTTAAAAGCGGTTTGCCAACTCCTAGAAAACTAAGCGTTCGAGGCCTTATGTAGCCAGACGATGACGCAGGCTCAACACCTCCTGCATTCAGTCCTATTTTGCTCTTGCCACTACCATCAGATCCACCACCAACACCATCATTACCAGCTGCCAACCCCTGCCCAATTCCACGGCCTCTTCCACCAGCCTTCCTCATTTTTGGTAGAAATGTAGACAAAATCCAACAAACTATATAGTAATGTAAAACAAGGTACAAGGTGTCTATAGGACAGGGGAGATTTTGAATTTCTGCAGACACTTGTGGACACTGGACACTTTTGGATTGTGTGAGGCCCACTGAATATCTGAGCGCTCTGTCACAGGCTCGATGGCACAGCTGTGACCAAAGTGACTAGAGGATAAGGGAGATTTTGAATTTCTGCAGACACTTGTGGACACTGGACACTTTTGGATTGTGTGAGGCCCACTGAATATCTGAGCGCTCTGTCACAGGCTCGATGGCACAACTGTGACCAAAATGACTAGAGGATAAGGGAGATTTTGAATTTCTGCACACACTTGTGGACACTGGACACTTTTGGATTGTGTGAGGCCCACTGAATATCTGAGCGCTCTGTCACAGGCTCGATGGCACAGCTGTGACCAAAGTGACTAGAGGATAAGGGAGATTTTGAATTTCTGCACACACTTGTGGACACTGGACACTTATGGATTGTGTGAGGCCCACTGAATATCTGAGCGCTCTGTCAAAGGCTCGATGGCACAGCTGTGACCAAAGTGACTAGAGAATAAGGGAGATTTTGAATTTCTGCACACACTTGTGGACACTGGACACTTATGGATTGTGTGAGGCCCACTGAATATCTGAGCGCTCTGTCACAGGCTCGATGGCACAGCTGTGACCAAAGTGACTAGAGGATAAGGGAGATTTTGAATTTCTGCACACACTTGTGGACACTGGACACTTCTAGATTGTGTGAGGCCCACTGAATATCTGAGCGCTCTGTCACCGGCTCGATGGCACAGCTGTGACCAAAGTGACTAGAGGATAAGGGAGATTTTGAATTTCTGCACACACTTGTGGACACTGGACACTTTTGGATTGTGTGAGGCCCACTGAATATCTGAGCGCTCTGTCACAGGCTCGATGGCACAGCTGTGACCAAAGTGACTAGAGGATAAGGGAGATTTTGAATTTCTGCACACACTTGTGGACACTGGACACTTATGGATTGTGTGAGGCCCACTGAATATCTGAGTGCTCTGTCACAGGCTCGATGGCACAGCTGTGACCAAAGTGACTAGAGGATAAGGGAGATTTTGAATTTCTGCACACACTTGTGGACACTGGACACTTATGGATTGTGTGAGGCCCACTGAATATCTGAGCGCTCTGTCACAGGCTCGATGGCACAGCTGTGACCAAAGTGACTAGAGGGTAAGGGAGATTTTGAATTTCTGTACACACTTGTGGACACTGGACACTTATAGATTGTGTGAGGCCCACTGAGTATCTGAGCGCTCTGTCACCGGCTCGATGGCACAGCTGTGACCAAAGTGACTAGAGGATAAGGGAGATTTTGAATTTCTGCACACACTTGTGGACACTGGACACTTTTGGATTGTGTGAGCCCCACTGAATATCTGAGCGCTCTGTCACAGGCTCGATGGCACAGCTGTGACCAAAGTGACTAGAGGATAAGGGAGATTTTGAATTTCTGCACACACTTGTGGACACTGGACACTTATGGATTGTGTGAGGCCCACTGAATATCTGAGCGCTCTGTCACAGGCTCGATGGCACAGCTGTGACCAAAGTGACTAGAGGATAAGGGAGATTTTGAATTTCTGCACACACTTGTGGACACTGGACACTTATGGATTGTGTGAGGCCCACTGAATATCTGAGCGCTCTGTCACAGGCTCGATGGCACAGCTGTGACCAAAGTGACTAGAGGATAAGGGAGATTTTGAATTTCTGCACACACTTGTGGACACTGGACACTTTTGGATTGTGTGAGGCCCACTGAATATCTGAGCGCTCTGTCACAGGCTCGATGGCACAGCTGTGACCAAAGTGACTAGAGGATAAGGGAGATTTTGAATTTCTGCACAAACTTGTGGACACTGGACACTTATGGATTATGTGAGGCCCACTGAATATCACAGCGCTATGTCACAGGCAGAAATTGGCTAGTGTATCACAAACTACAAGGTGTATGTAGAATTGGGCAGAATAGGAATCTCCCTAGAGTGCAGGTCTGTAAGAACGGAACATGTCCTCGTTTTATTCTCACAGAGTGACACACTGATAGCTTCACTGTGGCTGAGATAACAGCCATTACACGTTACTGTGTGAGGAGCGTACACCGCTGTATGGTGTGAAAAAATGCACGCTCAGTACCTCAGCAGGACAAAAAAAAAAAATTGGGATTGCTTTTAAAAAAGCAGTTTGCGGAGCAGTGGGTAAACAGCAATGCAGGAATGTCAGGAAGCCTTAGAAGGCAGCCCAACAGCCAACACCACTGATACACCACAATATAGCCTCCCCTTGCACTGCACACACAGTGACTGGTGTGTTGTACAGGCAAAATCGCTAGCAGCAGAAGCAGTTTTTTTTTCTTCTCAGCAGGACAAAAAAAAAAAATTGGAATTGCTTTTAAAAAAGCAGTTTGCGGAGCAGTGGGTAAACAGCAATGCAGGAATGTCAGGAAGCCTTAGAAGGCAGCCCAACAACCAACACCACTGATACACCACTATATAGCCTCCCCTTGCACTGCACACACAGTGACTAGTGTGTTGTACAGGCAAAATCGCTAGCAGCAGAAGCAGTTTTTTTTTCTTCTCAGCAGGACAAAAAAAAAAAATTGGGATTGCTTTTAAAAAAGCAGTTTGCGGAGCAGTGGGTAAACAGCAATGCAGGAATGTCAGGAAGCCTTAGAAGGCAGCCCAACAACCAACACCACTGATACACCACTATATAGCCTCCCCTTGCACTGCACACACAGTGACTGGTGTGTTGTACAGGCAAAATCGCTAGCAGCAGAAGCAGTTTTTGGTGTCTTCTTCCCTGCCTAACGCTCTCCCTACAAAATCAGCAGCAGCAGCAGCTCTCTCTATTCTGAGATCAGCATGAGTAACATGGCGGTCAGCGTGCACGCCCTTTTGTACCCCCTGTGACGCCCCCCAAAGCAAGCCAATCACTTGCATGCCCTTCTGAAAGATGGTGGTGACCCGTGCCTATGTCATCACGTTGCCCACAGTGTCCGTGGATCCTGATTGGCTGAAAAAGAGCGCAAAACAAACTTTTGAAAAGCGACTTTTGAAACCCGATCCTAGGGTCGGGTTTCGTTTCATGAAACCCGACTTTGCCAAAAGTCGGCGACTTTTGAAATTTTTTGACCCGTTTCGCTCAACTCTAATCAGCACAATTTTGGAACCAAAATTTTTTTTTCGTTAGGAAGTTATAAGGGTTAAAAGTTGACCAGCGATTTCTCATTTTTACAACACCATTTTATTTTTAGGACCACATCACATTTGAGGTCACTTTGAGGGGTCTATATGATAGAAAATACCCAAAAGTGACACCATTCTAAAAACTGCACCCCTTAAGGTGCTCAAAACCACATTCAAGAAGTTTATTAACCCTTTAGGTGCGTCACAGGAATTTTTTTGAATATTTAAAAAAAAAAAATTAACATCTAACTTTTTTTCACAAAAAAAATACTTCAGGTTAAATTTTTTTTATTTTACCAAGGGTAACAGGAGAAATTGGACTGCAAAAGTTATTGTGCAATTTGTCCTGAGTACGCTGATACCTGATATGTGGGGGGGGGAACGACTGTTTCGGCGCATGGCAGAGCTCAGAATGGAAGGAGCGCCGTTTGACTTTTTCAATGCAAACTTGGCTGGAATTCAGATCGGACGCCATGTCACGTTTGGAGAGTCCCTGATGTACCTAAACAGTGGAAACCCCCTACAAGTGACCCCATTTTGGAAACTAGACCCCCCAAGGAACTTATCTAGATATGTGGTGAGAACTTTGAACCCACAAGGGCTTTACAGAAGTTTATAACATACAGCCGTACAATTAAAAAATCATATTTTTTCCACAAAAATGATCTTTTCACCCTCAATTCTTATTTTTCCAAGGGTAACAGGACCCTAAAAGTTATTGTGCAATTTGTCCTGAGTACACTGATACCCCACATGTGGGGGTAAACCACTATTTGGGCGCATGGCAGAGCTCGGAAGGGAAGCAGCGCCATTTGACGTTTTTGGCTGGAATTGAGATCGGACACCATGTCGCGATTGGAAAACCCCTGATGTACCAAAACAGTGGAAACCCCCCACAAATGACACCATTTTGGAAACTAGACCCCCTACGGAACTTATCTAGATGTGTGGTGAGAACTTTGAACCCCCCAGTGCTTCACAGAAGTTTATAACGCCCGGGCGTGAAAATAAAAAATTCGTATTTTTTCCACAAACATGATCTTTTAGTCACCATTTTTTGTATTTTCCCAAGGGTTCCCAAAAGTTGTTATCCAATTTGTCCTGAGTATGCTGATGCCCCATATGTGGGAGAAAACTACTGTATGGGCACACGTCGGGGCTCGGAAGGGAAGTAGTGACGTTTTGGAATGCAGACTTTGATGGAATGGTCTGCGGGTGTCATGTTGCCTTTGGAGAGCCCCTAATGTACCTAAACAGTGGAAACCCCCCACAAATGACCCCATTTTGAAAACTAGACCCCCTAAGGAACTTATCTAGATGTGAGGTGAGCACTTTGAACCCCCAAAGGCTTCACAGAAGTTTATAATGCCAGGGCATGAAAATAAAAAAATCGTATTTTTTCCACAAACATGATCAATTAGTCGCCAATTTTTTTATTTTCCCAAGGGTAACAGGAGAAATTGAACCTCAAAAGTTGTTGTCCAATTTGTCCTGAGTACGCTGACGCCCCATATGTGGGAGAAAACTACTGTATGGACACACGTCGGGGCTCAGAAGGGAAGTAGTGACGTTTTGGAATGCAGACTTTGAGGGAATGGTCTGCGGGTGTCATGTGCGTTTGGAGAGCCCCTATTGTACCCAAACAGTGGAAACCCCCACAAATGACCCCATTTTGGAAACGAGACCCCTAAGGAACTTATCTAGATGTGTGGTGAGCACTTTGAACCCCCAAGGGCTTCACAGAAGTTTATAATGCCCGGGCATGAAAATAAAAAAATCGTATTTTTTCCACAAACATGATCAATTAGTCGCCAATTTTTTTATTTTCCCAAGGGTAACAGGAGAAATTGAACCTCAAAAGTTGTTGTCCAATTTGTCCTGAGTAGGCTGACGCCCCATATGTGGGAGAAAACTACTGTATGGACACACGTCGGGGCTCAGAAGGGAAGTAGTGACGTTTTGGAATGCAGACTTTGAGGGAATGGTCTGCGGGTGTCATGTGCGTTTGGAGAGCCCCTATTGTACCTAAACAGTGGAAACCCCCACAAATGACCCCAGTTTGGAAACGAGACCCCTAAGGAACTTATCTAGATGTGTGGTGAGCACTTTGAACCCCCAAGGGCTTCACAGAAGTTTATAATGCCCCGGCATGAAAATAAAAAAATCGTATTTTTTCCACAAAAATGATCAATTAGTCCCCAATTTTCATTTTCCCAAGGGTAACAGGAGAAATTGGACCACAAAAGTTGTTGTCCAATTTGTCATGAGTGCGCTGACACCCCATATGTGGGAGAAAACTACTGTATGGACACACGTCGGGGCTCGGAAGGGAAGCAGTGACATTTTGGAATGCAGACTTTGATGGAATGGTCTGCGGGTGTCATGTGCGTTTGGTGAGCCCCTGATGTACCTAAACTATTGAAACTCCCCACAAGTGACCCCGTTTTCGACACTAGGCCCCCCACGGAACTTATCTAGATGTGTGGTGAGCACTTTGAACCCCCAAGTGCTTCACAGAAGTTTATAACGCTCGGGCGTGAAAATAAAAAAACCCTAATGGAAAAATGGAAATAAATACATTTTTTTTATTTTATTATTTTTACCTAACTAAGGGGATGATAACGGGGGGTTTGATTTACTATTTATGGCGGTTTTTATGTTTGGCGGCTGTCACATGCTAAAAGACGCTTTTTATTGTAAAAATAGTTTTTGCATCACCACATATTGAGAGCTCTAATTTTTCCATATTTTGACCCACCGAGTCATGTTAGGTCTTATTTTTTGCGGGACGAGTTGACGTTTTTATTGGTACCATTTTCGGGCACGTGATATTTTTTGATCGCTTTTTATTCCGATTTTTGTGACGCAGAATGAACAAAAACCAGCGTTTCATGAATTTCTTTTGGGGGGGTGCGTTTACACCGTTCCGCGTGCGATAAAATTGATAAAGCGGTTTTATTCTTCGGGTCAGTACGGTTACAGCGATACCTCATTTAGTTCATTTTTTTATGTTTTGGCGCTTTTTGCAATGAAAAGTATTTTATATAAAAAATAATTATTTTTGCATCGCTTTATTCTGCGAGCTATAACTTTTTTAATTTTTTGCGGATGATGCTGTGTGGCAGCTCGTTTTTTGCGGGACAAGATGACGTTTTCAGCGGTACCATGGATATTTATATGCGCCTTTTTAATCGCGCGTTGTTACACTTTTTGTTTGGCGGTATGATAATAAATCATTATTTTTTGCTTAGTTTTTTATTTTTATTTTTTAAGGGGTTCGCTAAAGGGGTTAACTAATGGGACAGTTTTATAGGGCGGGTCGTTACGGACGCGGCGATACCTAATATGTGTACTTTTATTGTTTTTTTTTTTATTTCTAAAAAATGGATTTATTTGGGGGAATATTTTTTTTTTTACTTTATTAAATAGTCCCAGGTGGGACATCACTGTCCTGTGACAGATCGCTGATCTGTCACATCGCAGATCACTGTGATAGATCAGCAATCTGTCACAGGCACTGCAGAAGGCTTCCTCATGCCTGCGCTTTGCAGGCACTGAGGAAGCCAGCTTCCTGCAGGCCCCCGAAGGCCCCTGTCGCCATCTTGGATTCGGGGGCCTGCAGGAAAGGAGCCCCCGGCAGCAGTGCTGCACATTGCGCTGCCGTGGGGGGCTCAGGGAAGCACGGAGGGAGCCCCCTCCCTGCCGATGCTTCCTTGTAACCCCCGGTACACCGCGATCATGTTTGATCGCGGTGTGCAAGGGGTTAACGTGTCGGGAGCGGTCCGTGACCGCCCCTGACACATTGTGCCGGGTGTCAGCTGTGATAATCAGCTGACACCAGGCCGCGATCAGCGGCGCTCACCACGTAGGCGCCGCTGATCGCGGTAGACGTACTATCCCGTCCATGGGCATAGGGGCCCGGGTCCCATGGACGGGATAGTACGTCTCATGTCAAGAAGGGGTTAATACTCAGCAACTGCTAAGTGAGCTGCCAGCAGTTGATCTTGCTGATATCTGTGCCCAGTACATTCAGCATGGCAGTACATTTCTCAGACATTAATCGCCTCATTGACAGCATGTCAAAACGTGTAAGTGCATGCAATTCTGTATAATTAATACTGAATACATTCAGATATTTTGAAAATTTTGTTTCCATTTTTGTCTTAATTTACATATAATTATCAGGTTTATTCGTCTGGTGAATTCTATGACTTTTCCTTCTTGATGTTGCAGTTTCAATGTTCAGGAGTGTATATACGGTTACATTTCTGATTTGTAGATGGCTGTGAAAATTGTAAATAATATAATACTTGCTTTGCTGCTCACCTGTCTTACAATTGCTGCCCCCATCCGGTCCTCTGCAAAGCGCTCTCTGGCCTCTTCTAGATGACTAGTAGTGTTGAGCATCAGTGTTGCATCAGGGTTGTGCGTCACTTGTGGGAGATTTCTACTGATTTCTCTCCAAATGGGACATGACGTTCGCTGATGATTCCAGCCAATTTTGCGTTCAAAAAGTCAAACGGTGCTCCATTCCTGCCAAGCCCAGCTGTGTGCCCAATCAGTGGATTTTTCCTACATATGGCGCATACTCAAGATAAATTGCACAACAAATTTTGGCGTCCATTTTCTATTGTTACCCTTGTAAAAAATAAAAAAGTTTGGGTCTAAAGTATTTTTTTTTAAACCTTAAATGTTATTTTTTTCCTTCCACACTGCTTCAGTTCTCGTGAAGCAACTGAAATGTTAATAAACTTCTTGAATGGGATTTTGAACACCTTGGGGTGCAGTTTTTAGAATGGTGTCACTTTTGGGCACTTTCTGTCATATAGGCCCCTCAAAGTCACTTCAAATGTGATGTGGTCCCTAAAAAAATGTTTTTGTAAATGTTGTTGGAAAAATGAGAAATTGTTGGTCCACTTTTAACTCTTCTAACTTACTAACAAAATAAATGTTATGTTTCCAAAATTGTGCTCCTGTAAAGTAGACATGTGGGAAATGTTATTTATTAACTATTTTGATTTAAGGACAAAAAAAATAAAAGTTTGAAAATTGCATAATTTTCTACATTTTTGCCAAATTTTCTATTTTTTTTACTAGTAAACACAAGTTATATCAAATAAATTTTATCACTATCATGAAGTGCCATATGTCATGAAAAATCAACCTCAGAATCAGTGGGATCCATTGGAGTTGTCCACATTTATTACCTCATAAAGTGACAGTGGTCAGAATTGTAAAATTTGGCTGTCATTAAGGTCAAAATTGGCTCTGCCACTAAGGGGTTAATAGTGATTTTGATGTGAAATCCATGTTAAAAATCCCTGTCAAGTTCATAACAAATGTTTGTGTTGTAGAATTACAATAACAATTTGTTCCTTTTAGGATTTTTTCACACATCAGTATTCTTGATCAATATTTCTATGCCAAAACCAGGAGTGTCTTCAGAACACAGAACAGGTGTCAGTCTTTCATTTAGGCTGAAGTCACACTTAACGTACAAAAATATGGACCGTATTGTACAGTCGTAATACGCAGAAATGTTCCCTGAACAGTGATCCGCATGTCATCCGTTGTCAAGGTGTGGGCGCGTATTTTGCGCATGTAATCATCCGTATGTAATCCATATGGCATTCGTATGTCGAGATTTTCTCGTAGTCTTGCAAAATGGACATATAATGGAGCCCAATGACAGATTAAAACCCAAACAAAATAGATATAAACACATAGAATACATATATATATATATATATATATTGTGGTGCAGTCACCGCTGTGACAGCTAGGGGGCGCTGTATGGGTCATGCACACAGGCATATCCATTGTGGTAATGGAGATAGGATGACCGTTATGTATCCCAGGGTGGGTGGCCCTCGGATGGAAGCTTGAATGTGTGTTAATCAGCAGAGGTACTGCTGAGGTTTTTGTTACAGTGTATGAGGGAGAGCTTCCAGGTGGCTGGTGAAACGGGTGGGACCAGTCACCTACAAACCCACCCAGGAGTGTGTGTCTAGACGCCCATAGTAAGCCTGTATATATGTGTGTATGGCTGGGTGTCTGAAATAGGACCTGCAATGAGGTGATAGCCATGGGATCCGGTAGGTGTGGGAAAGTTTCTGCATTTTTTCCCATGCTCATTCGTTCACCTCAGGTGAGCCAGTGACGTCAGTGAGGCTGCGCGGAGTCCCCTGGCTGACCTGAGGTGAACTAATGAGCGTGGGGAAAAAAATGCAGAAACTTTCCCACTGTTATGAATGGGTCACAGAGGAGGATAGCAGGCCCAGGCTAAGCCACAGAAAACCATAGAGGTTGGTATCTATGTGGATGCAGACCCCTGATCCTGTCCACACAACTAGCAGTAGCCGTGGAGCGTACCAACGATGATCCTAGACGCCTCGGCACAGCCGGAGAGCTAACTAAGCCTAAAGCAAGAAAGGGGAAATCTAAACTGCCCCGGAGCAGACCCCAAAGGAATAGATAGCCCCCAAACATATATTGTCAGTGAGACAAGATGAAAACACAAACGAAGGCAGAAAAATAGACTGAGCAAACGATGGGGCCCACACTGACTAGACAGGACAGGAAAGGAAAGACACTGTCTGCAATCACGCAAAAAACCCTGCAAAAGTCCAACACGTCTGATGCAAAAAACACTGAAGTCACACAACTTCGCTCCCCACTATATCAGCACTCTGGTAAATTCTGAAAGCAAAGCAAAAAGAGACCAATATAAAAGGGGACAAAACAACCTGGCACATGCAGTAACATATGGGCGGTGATTCAGCACAGCCCCAGCCGGAGCTAGCTGACCTGCACAAAGCAGAGATAAACAAAACCAGATCAAATGCAAACAGAATAGCAAATGAACCACTTAGCTGAACATGCAGGGAAAGAGCAGGAGACATCAGACCTCAGGCAGCACAGGAAAAAAATCACCAGCAGGGATAGAGGGAGTCAGCTGTCTTAAATCCCAATCAGAAACCCCAGATCTCCAATCGTCTTCCTCATTATCAGGTGGCAAGCCTCTGTCAATCAGATCAGCTCCACTACCCCCAGCAACCACCAGAGGGAGCCCAGAAAGAGAACTCTCAATCTGACCAGCTCCACTATTTTCAGTATTCACAACATCCCACGCTCATTAGTTCATCTCCGGGCAGCCAGGGAGGCTGCACAGAGATGAAATAATTCATTCTTGCAGTGGTTTACATCGGGCTGGTCACAATAGCACCGGTCCCTGTGTAAACCACTTAACCCTTTCTGATGGATTGCAGCGGGGGATGTGACTGAGCAGCGGAGAAGAAAGGATATGGTTGCTTTTTTGTTTTATTTTTATTACAGGTCGATGGCTTCTATTTGAATTAGCAGAGGAATAAATATGGTCAAAAACTAGGTGTCTTTATTTCATTAAAATATTTTTTCATTGATGTCTGTGTGTGTTTTTTAACCGTTTAATAGTCTAGGGTTAATAATGGATCGGTGTCTTATTGACACCTCTCCATTATTAATCGGCTTAATGTCATCTTCCAATTGCATGGTGACATTAACCCATTAATATTAACCCATTAGCCACCGCTACAGGGCAATGGGAATACAGAGGATAAGTGCCAGAAAAGGCGCATCTTATAGATGCGCCTTTTCTGGGGTGTCTGGGGGCAGATTTTTGTAGCCAGGTGGGGCGCCAAAAACAATGGTCCCTCTCTAGGCTATTAAAATCTGCCCTCACTCACCTGCTTTAGCTCGCTGGTTGCGATTTTACTGAGTGAGCACATGCATTTTTTTTACAACGAATTAACCCCTTAATTTAACACCTAGACGTCCCAAATTTTACACACAAGCCCTAAAATAGTTATTAATCAGGGACATATAGAAAAATACATGAAGTGAAATGTCTTACTGTTTGTAAACCATATTTCATTTCATGTCGGGTTCGGGATTGATTTTACAGAAGCCGGCAACTGAATTAGCGGCTCTTATGCTATGTAGAATGCTATGAAATATAAATATATATATATATATATATATATATATAGTATATATATTCTTTGTGTATATATCTATTCTTTCGTTTCTTTGTTAAACATGTCAGTGTGATTTTACTGTCTCGCATAATGAATTGCCGGTTTTTGTTCAAGGACACCGGGTGCGTATTTCTTGCAAGTCACACGTCTGGTCCATGTGTAATCCGTATTTTTTGCGCCCCCATAGATTTGCATTGGCTTATTTCGGCCGGAATATGCTGACAATCGCAGCATGCTGCGATTGTCTCTGCCCGTAAAATACGGCTGAGAAGTATACGGCTGTTGGGAGCTGCCACATAGAGAATCATTGGTCAGTGTTTGGTGCAAGGTTTTTACGCCTCTCACTTGTCCGTATTTCTCTTTAGTGTGACTCCGGCCTCATAATTTTTCTCTGTAAGTTGCACTCTTGGTTTTGACACACAAAATACTAATGCAAAATACTGACGTGTGACTAAGCTTGTAAGCAGATCATTACACAACCACATGATAGTGTGCTTGGGGTACCATAGCATTATGTCATTGGGAAATGTACAGGTCAAATTCAATGGGAAGACTTGGATCAAATAATTAATTCAGGTATAGCAAATTTCTTACATTCTGAAGGTGTTTATTAGATATGTCAGTATTGATATCCTAGCAAGTAGTTAATGACATTTCTCCATTGCATGTTATGAAATATTGGTTTAATGTCCATGCTTATTATGTTTCTCTTTCATTTACAGTGTATGCACATAAACAGGAACCTCCCCAGTATTCACACACATCACGCTTTCCATCAGCAATGGTTGTCACAGATGCTGGCAGCATCAGCTCATTATCAAACATGTCCTCTAGCAAACAGGTAAAACGAATCCTGACAGTTTGGAAGACTATATTCTATGGGGTCCTTGACATGAAATCAGTTTGGGTAATATAGAATAATCCATAAAGATTATATAAATACTATTGCACAGAATGTAATACATTAAAAGTATCCTTCTTTTATAGACAGTTGCACAACAGTGGAATTGTACATTTAACGTTTGCTTACAAATATTCTATGCAGAATATTCTATGCAGCATCAAACTCAAGCTTAATCTCCGTACTTTTAATGGATCAGTAGTTATTGGTAGATCTGACACCCAAACAGGCAGAATCCTAATGTACTTGGATTAGATAATTAGGTCCTGCATCTGTAGGGCTTGTTTCAACAAGCTTCAAAGTCTGCTTGGCCAAGATGAATAATTAATCAGGTTTGGTTAGGGCTGAGTACTCACCAGATGGATTGATAAGTCCTTTCAAGGAAATAGTATTCCATGGAGCCATGATGTGCTTGATTGCCTGACTGATTATGATTTGTGGGGTTAGATAAATGTTTTCTCCTGACTACAAAGAGTGGGAAATCAGAAAAAGAACTGACCGTGGATATAAAGAATTACATTTTCATTACTGACTTTCTCAAACAAGGGTACATTAAATAAGTCATTTCTTTATTGCTCTTCTTTTCTTCTTCTAGCTTAATAAATATTTTAAAGGCAATTGGCTAGCATTGCAATTGTTATGATTTTAGGCCCTTCAATTTCCAAAAGAGAAAAATATGCAATATCCAAATATTTTCATTACCATTTTCTGTAATTCTAGTAATAGGAGGAATAACTTAAATGCTTGAGGTCCCTTTACACAGAATAACTTTTCAAAGCACCAGCAAATGGTCAGTGCTTTGAACTGAAGGACATTTCCATTAAAACAATCATCACTGCCAGAAGGGAGAAAACGCCTCCACCCCTTTGTTAGAAACATCACTACCTAGCAATGGACCTGAGAACCATGCACTAGGTAGCAATGCCTCCTGTAAAATGTAACTTTTCATTGCATATAAATTTACAATCACAAAAGGCAATCATATTTGGTGGTGATGTGTAAAATGAATGAATGACACATGGGTCATTATGGTAGGCGTTACCACTTCTCTTGTTGGTGAGATGAGTACTCAAGTCAAACCTAAACACAGAATTCAATGCAAAGATAAGTTTTGTCCATTTTGACCTATATTTTTATAAGTATGTATAGTTGTTTCGCAACATGACAACACTAAATATTGTATCTTTAAGCCAGTGGTCAGATGAGCATATGAAAAGTTGTCCCATTTTTCATAAAATCATACAACTTTCATACATATTGTCATGTGTTTTCTATCCATTTGTCCATTTTTAAATCTTTATGTCATCCATGTGACATCCATATGTATATATCAACAGTTTAAAGGGAAGGTGCCATTAAAAAAAATTTTTTCGGGAGTGGAAAAAATATAAAGAATTAATGTTAAAATTTTCTTTAAAAAAATTATCATTTGTTTATAATTTAGTAAAATATGAAAAATATTTTTAAAAAGTTTGTTATTTCCACTTTTAAACACTAGGGCAGCTACTGAAATTTGACACAAAACCTAGTGTACAACTAGCTCACATTACTGCATTGCAGTAAATATGGGCTGAATCTGCTCACATGTGTGTGATGTCACTCCTCTCTTCACCTTCTGGGTGTTTGCTAAGGGATAAGAGAGGAAGACATTTAGGAACACAGTACGGAGCCATCTTGTTAGTGACAAGTTATACTGAAAAGTAGATGGTCACCGAGGATAGCAGACAACAAAGATTCTGTTAGTTGGTGCTGTTTTCTGTATCATGCTTACATGTTGACGCACACACTCATGTTCACACACTGAAGCTCACACGCTGACGGTCACACTCACATGCTGACGGTCACACTCACACTTATGCTCACATGCTGACGCCCATGCTCACACTCATGCTCACACGCTGACACTCACATGCTGATGCTCATGCTCAACTCACGCACACACTTTCGCTCACATGCTAACGCTCACACGTTGATGCTGACGGTCACACTCACATGCTTACACTCACGCTTATGCTCACACACTGACGCTCATGCTCACACTCACACGCTGATGCTCACACACACTGATGCTCACACACTCACTCATGCTCACACTCACACACTGACACACACACACGCTGATGCTCACATACACACTCAACCCGACACCCTCATTACTTAGCCGATAAGTAAAGACAAACACACACAAACCTACGCACACATTGTCACCAGCTTATGTAGGAGTGTTAACAGAATGAACGTACATAGGATGTAACCAGAGAGCAACTGTTAATTTCAATGAAAAAAAAATGAAAACAAATTGCGTGGGCTCCCTCGTAATTTTAATAACCAGTAGAGGGAAAGCTGATGGCTGGGGGCATATGTTTATAGCCTGGGAAGAGGGTAATACTCATGGAGCTTCCCAGGCTATTAATATCAGCTCACACCTGTATACTTAGCCTTTACTGGCTATTAAAATGGGGGATCCCCAAAAAATGATGTGGGGTACCCCTATAATTAATAACCAGCAAAGGCTATGCAGACAGCTGTGGGCTGATATTAATAGTCTAGGAAGGAGCCATGGATATTGGCCCCCAAGGCTAGAAACATCAGCTCTCAGCTGCCCCAGAAAAGGCAAATCTATAAGATGTGTCAAATCTGGCTCTTTGCCTCGCTTTTCCCCACTTGCCCTGTGGCGGTGGCAAGTGCGGTATTATTTTTGGGGTTGATGTCACCTTTGTATTGTCCGGTGACATCAAGCCCACGGCATAGTAATGGAGAGGCGTCTATAAGACACCTCTCCATTACTAATCCTATAGTTATATGGTAAATAAAGACACAGCCATAATAAAATCCTTTATTTGAAATAATGACATTTAGAGTCCTTTAATAATCTCAACTAAACCATACTTACTAAACGCCTAATCCACCGATGCCCTCAATCTCCTGCAACAAAAATAAAATAAACCACAAATATTCCTCACCTGTCTGCCGAGAAGATAATCCATAATGTCCCACAACGAATCCTGATCACTTTGAGAACAGTCACATCAGTGATATGACTGCTCTCAAAGACAGCCGGCGATACACTGACAGGAGGTAATCACTCCTGCAATGTATCACTGTGCTACTGTGAGAGTTCACCGGAGTTCATCAGGAACTTCGGTGCTCTCACTTACGGCACCACTGCTGCATGGGAACGTTCTCACACAGCGGTGCCGTAAGTGAGAGCCAGAGAACTCTCATGGCTGCGCAGTGATACAGTGCAGGAGTGATTAGCTCCTGTCAGTGTATCGTCGGCAGCCGGGTAGAGTGGTCACATCTCCCGATGTGACTGTTCTACACGTGAGATCGCCATGGGACAATCTGGATTACCTGGAATACTGCAGAAAGGTGAGTATAGGTTGGTTTATTATTTTACATTATTTCTAGGAGACGAGGGTTTCAGGGATTTGGTGTGAGGTGAGCATAATAGGTTTTTATTTTTATGTGAATATGTATGTCATTTAACTTTTTTTTAACTGTGAGCACAGGTGCCAGCAGATGATACTACTCTCCCATCAGACATAGCCCAATGGGAGCAGTAGCCTCATTGGCCCACTCCTGCTTTTTTACCACAGGCTGTGGGTGACATTCAGCTGCGGAATCATGTTGACATCTGCCCGCATGATCCCGCAGCGCTGTAACTGACAGTACCGGGGGTAGCATTACCGTGGGTGACAGTCACAGCTGCAGGTCAATGCTGACATCTGCCAGCATGATTCCACAGCGCTGTCACCAACAGTATCGGCGGTAGCATTACCGCTGGTGACAATCACAGCTGCAGGGTCACGCTGACATATAACAACATGACCCCATAGCGCACTGAGCAGCGGTCTTACCGGCAGCTCCTGTCATCGCACGCACTGAGCAGTGTCTGCAATTACAGGGGAAATACAACAAAATGGCCGTGATCTCCTCCCACAGCTATGACCTGGACAGCACAGGAGGGGGTGCCCAGGTCACAGCTGAGAGGCAAGAGGCGTGGCCTCAATGCAAGAGATACAGTCAGAGTCTGACCATTGGCTCCTATGCCTTGGCTGCCGTAAATGAGGTATGCAAGTGTCGTGCCCAGACACTTACACCCCCACCAGTGAAAATGGTAGCCTTCAGTGGAAAATATAAACGTCAATAAAAAAACCCCATTAAAGTAGTTAATTTGATTTTGTTTTAAAAATAATTGATTGTATGATCAATAATTATTAATACAAAAATTAAAATCACGGCACCTTCCCTTTAAAATGTAATCAAATACAGTTTCTTCAGTTAAAGGGAATATGTCAGCTGGTTATCTATGTAATCTGAGAGCAGCTTGATGTAGTGGAAAAGAGCCCAATTACAGTGATGTGTCACTTACTGGCTGTTTCAATAAAATCAGTGTTTTATCAACAGGAGATTATCACTACATAACAACTGGCCTCGTCGTCCAACCATGCACTGATTAGCAACTTTCTGTTGCTAAATATTCACAGAAAGCTGCTAACCAATGGTGAGGGGTGGATTATACAGCTCTGCCAAGTCTGCAGCAGAGAAAAGTGATTCTATCATAACTACTGTACTTAGTGAACTAGGTGATAATTAAATGGAATCAGGCTGTCTGTCCCTATATCATGTTCCTGTCAGACTGCATAGCAAAAACCTGCTGACAGAGTTCCTGACAATGTATTCTTAAAATCAGATGCAATATGGATGATAAGTATGGGATCCAGTTTTTTTTTTGTGTGCACAAATAGACATGTATAGTCGAATCTCACATGAAATAAAGAAAAGAATAGTACATGCTGCAATTTTTTTTTACCATGGATACTCAGCTTGGTGAAAAACGTGTCAACTGAACAGACATTCTGAATTATATTAGTCAGTGTTCTGTCTGATATTTACTTGGTCAGCACACGTATGTATATTACGCTCATCTGAAAGAAACTTTAAAGAGCAGCCGTCATTTTAATTTTTATACTGTAAATCACAGTAGTTCACATGAAAATATAAGTTATCAGTAGTGTTGAACGATACCATCCGATATCGTGAAATATCGGATCGATTGGATCGGACCGATACCCAAAAAGTATCGGGTATCGCTGATTCCGATACCGGAAACCCATGCAAGTCAATGGGGCATAAATATCAGAATGAAAATAAACCCTTTCTTTACTTGCACATCCAGTTTGGGAGGGGGGAAGAGTGTGGGTGGTGCGTGGGCGGACACTGTGCATGTGTGTGTGCGGGCGGGGTCTGTACGGGCCTCTCGGGGGTCTGTGCGGGCCTGCCGGGGGTCTGTGCGTGCCTGCCGGGGGTCTGTGCGGGCCTGCTGGGGGTATATGCGGGCCTGCTGGGGGTCTGTGCGGGCTGCCGGGGGCCTGTGCGGGCCTGCCGGAGGTTGTGTGTGTGTGCAGGCGTCCCATCGGGCTATGCCTGCTACAATGACAGTGATTGACACATTAGCCAATGATGGGACAGTAGTAGTCCCATCATCTGGCTAATGTGTTGAAAGTACAAAAAAACAAACATACATACTACATACATACTACATTCATACAACATACATACATACTACATATATAATACATTCATACAACATACATACATACATACATACCACATTCATGCAACATACATACATACTACATACATACTTCATATATACTACATTCATACAACATACATACTACATACATACTACATATATACTGCATTCATACAACATACATACATACTACATGCATACTACATATATACAACATACATACATACTACATACATACCTCATATATACTACATTCATACAACATACATACAACATACATACTACATATTTACTACATTCATACAACATACATGCATACTACATACATACTACATACTGTATATACTACATTCATACAACATACATACATACTACATGCATACTACATATATACTACATTCATACAACATACATGCATACTACATACATACTTCACATATACTACATTCATACAACATACATACATACTTACTACATATATCCTACATTCATACAACATACATACATACTACATAATACATACTACATATATACTACATTCATACAACATACATACTACATACATACTACATTCATACAACATACATACATACTACATATATAATACATTCATACAACATACATACATACATACTACATTCATGCAACATACATACATACTACATACATACTTCATATATACTACATTCATACAACATACATACTACATACATACTACATATATACTGCATTCATACAACATACATACATACTACATGCATACTACATATATACAACATACATACATACTACATACATACCTCATATATACTACATTCATACAACATACATACATACAACATACATACTACATATTTACTACATTCATACAACATACATGCATACTACATACATACTACATATATACTACATTCATACAACATACATACATACTACATGCATACTACATATATACTACATTCATACAACATACATGCATACTACATACATACTTCACATATACTACATTCATACAACATACATACATACTACATATATCCTACATTCATACAACATACATACATACTACATAATACATACATACTACATATATACTACATTCATACAACATACATACTACATAAATACTACATATATACAACATACATACATACTACATACATACTTCATATATACTACATTCATACAACATACATACTACATATACACTCACTGGCCACTTTATTAGGTACACCTGTCCAACTGTGTGTTAAGACTTAATTTCTAATCAGCCAATCACATGGCGGCAACTCAGTGCATTTAGGCATGTAGACATGGTCAAGACAATCTCCTGCAGTTCAAACCGAGCATCAGTATGGGGAAGAAAGGTGATTTGAGTGCCTTTGAACGTGGCATGATTGTTGGTGCCAGAAGGGCTGGTCTGAGTATTTCAGAAACTGCTGATCTACTGGGATTTTCACGCACAACCATCTCTAGGGTTTACAGAGAATGGTCCGAAAAAGAAAAAAAATCCAGTGAGCGGCAGTTCTGTGGCCGGAAATGCCTTGTTGATGCCAGAGGTCAGAGGAGAATGGGCAGACTGGTTCGAGCTGATAGAAAGGCAACAGTGACTCAAATTGCCACCCGTTACAACCAAGGTAGGCAGAAGAGCATCTCTGAACGCACAGTGCGTCGAACTTTGAGGCAGATGGGCTACAGCAGCAGAAGACCACACTGGGTACCACTCCTCTCAGCTAAGAACAGGAAACTGAGGCTACAATTTGCACAAGCTCATCGAAATTGGACAGTAGAAGATTGGAAAAACGTTGCCTGGTCTGATGAGTCTCGATTTCTGCTGCGACATTCGGATGGTAGGGTCAGAATTTGGCGTAAACAACATGAAAGCATGGATCCATCCTGCCTTGTATCAACGGTTCAGGCTGGAGGTGGTGGTGTCATGGTGTGGGGAATTTTTTCTTGGCACTCTTTGGGCCCCTTGGTACCAATTGAGCATCGTTGCAACGCCACAGCCTACCTGAGTATTGTTGCTGACCATGTCCATCCCTTTATGACCACAATGTACCCAACATCTGATGGCTACTTTCAGCAGGATAATGCGCCATGTCATAAAGCTCGAATCATCTCAGATTGGTTTCTTGAACATGACAATGAGTTCACTGTACTCAAATGGCCTCCTCAGTCACCAGATCTCAATCCAATAGAGCATCTTTGGGATGTGGTGGAACGGGAGATTCGCATCAGGGATGTGCAGCCGACAAATCTGCGCCAACTGTGTGATGCCATCATGTCAATATGGTCCAAAATCTCTGAGGAATGCTTCCAGCACCTTGTTGAATCTCTGCCACGAAGAATTGAGGCAGTTCTGAAGGCAAAAGGGGGTCCAACCCGTTACTAGCATGGTGTACCTAATAAAGTGGCCAGTGAGTGTATACTACATTCATACAACATACATACTACATACATAATACATATATACTACATTCATACAACATACATACATACATAGTACATACTACATATATACTACATTCATACAACATACATACATACTACATACTACATACATGCTTCATATATACTACATTCATACAACATACATACTACACATATACTACATTCATACAACATACATACATACTACATATATACTACATTCATACAACATACATACATACTACATATATAATACATTCATACAACATACATACATACTACATATATACTACATTCATGCAACATACATACATACTACATACATACTACATATATACTACATTCATACAACATACATACATACTACATACATACTTCACATATACTACATTCATACAACATACATACATACTACATATATACTACATATATACTACATTCATACAACATACATACTACATACATACTACATATATACTACATTCATACAACATACATACATAATACATACATACTACATATATACTACATTCATACAACATACATAATGCATAAATACTACATACATACATACATGCTACATACTACATACATACTTCATATATACTACATACATACATACTACATACATACTACATATATACTACATTCATACAACATACATACATAATGCATACATACTACATATATACTACATTCATACAACATACATACTGCATAAATACATACATACATGCTACATACTACATACATACTTCATACATACTACATTCATACAACATACATTCATACTACATATATACTACATTCATACAACATACATACATACATACTACATACATACTACATATATACTACATTTATACAACATACATACATACATAGTACATACATACTACATATACTACATTTATACAACATACATACATAGTACATACTACATATATACTACATTCATACAACATACATACATACTGCATACTACATACTTCATATATACTACATTCATACAACATACAAACTACATACATACTACACATATGCTACATTCATACAACATACATACATACTACATACATACTACATATATACTACATTCATACAACATACATACATACTACATACATACTACATATATACTACATTTATGCAACATACATACTACATATATACTACATTCATACAACATACATACTACATACCTACTACATATATACAACATACATACATACTACATACTAAATACATACTTCATATATACTATATTCATACAACATACATACTACAAATTTACTACATTCATACAACATACATACATACTACATACATACTACATATATACTACATTCATACCACATACATACATAATACATATATACAACATACATACATAATATATACTTAATACATACTTCATATATACTACATTCATACAACATACATACATACTACATATTTACTACATTCATACAACATACATACATACTACATACATACTACATATATACTACATTCATACAACATACATACATACTACATGCATACTACATATATATACTACATTCATACAACATACATACATACTACATATATACTACATTCATACAACATACATACAGTACATACTACATATATACTACATTCATACAACATACATACATACATAGTACATAAATACTACCTATATCCTGCATTCATAACACATACATACATAGTACATACTACAGATATACTACATTCATGCAATATACATACATACTACATACTACATACATACTTCATATATACAACATACATACTACATATATACTACATTCATACAACATACATACATACTACATATATGCTACATTCATGCAACATACATACTACATACTACATACAGTTGTGGCCAAAAGTATTGACACCCCTGCAATTCTGTCAGATAATACTCCGTTTCTTTCTGAAAATGATTGCAAACACAAATTCTTTGGTATTATTATCTTCATTTAATTTGTCTTAAATGAAAAAACACAAAAGAGAATGAAGCAGAAAGCAAAACATTGATCATTTCACACAAAACTCCAAAAATGGGCCAGACAAAAGTATTGGCACCCTCAGCCTAATACTTGGTTGCACAACCTTTAGCCAAAATAACTGTGACCAACCGCTTCCGGTAACCATCAATGAGTTTCTTACAATGCTCTGCTGGAATTTTAGACTACTCTTCTTTGGCAAACTGCTCCAAGTCCCTGATATTTGAAGGGTGCCTTCTCCAAACTGCCATTTTTAGATCTCTCCACAGGTGTTCTATGGGATTCAGGTCTGGACTCATTGCTGGCCACCTTAGAAGTCTCCAGTGCTTTCTCTCAAACCATTTTCTAGTGCTTTTTGAAGTGTGTTTGGGTCATTGTCCTGCTGGAAGACCCATGACCTCTGAGGGAGACCCAGCTTTCTCACACTGAGCCCTACATTATGCTGCAAAATTTGTTGGTAGTTTTCTGACTTCATAATGCCATGCACACGGTCAAGCAGTCCAGTGCCAGAGGCAGCAAAGCAACCCCAAAACATCAGGGAACCTCCGCCATGTTTGACTGTAGGGACCGTGTTCTTTTCTTTGAATGCCTCTTTTTATCTCCTGTAAACTCTATGTTGATACCTTTGCCCAAAAAGCTCTACTTTTGTCTCATCTGACCAGAGAACATTCTTCCAAAACGTTTTAGGCTTTTTAAGGTAAGTTTTGGCAAACTCCAGCCTGGCTTTTTTATGTCTCGGGGTAAGAAGTGGGGTCTTCCTGGGTCTCCTACCATACAGTCCCTTTTCATTCAGACGCCGATGGATAGTACGGGTTGACACTGTTGTACCCTCGGACTGCAGGGCAGCTTGAACTTGTTTGGATGTTAGTCGAGGTTCTTTATCCAACATCCGCACAATCTTGCGTTGAAATCTCTTGTCAATTTTTCTTTTCCGTCCACATCTAGGGAGGTTAGCCACAGTGCCATGGGCTTTAATCGTCTTGATGACACTGCACATGGTAGACACAGGAACATTCAGGTCTTTGGAGATGGACTTGTAGCCTTGAGATTGCTCATGCTTCCTCACAATTTGGTTTCTCAAGTCCTCAGACAGTTCTTTGGTCTACTTTCTTTTCTCCATGCTCAATGTGGTACACACAAGGACACAGGACAGAGGTTGAGTCAACTTTAATCCATGTCAACTGGCTGCAAGTGTGATTTAGTTATTGCCAACACCTGTTAGGTGCCACAGGTAAGTTAAAGGTGCTGTTAATTACACAAATTAGAGAAGCATCACATGATTTTTCGAACAGTATCAATACTTTTGTCCACCCTCTTTTTTTTGTTTGGTGTGGAATTATATCTAATTTGGCTTTAGGACAATTCTTTTTGTGTTTTTTCATTTAAGACAAAATAAATGAAGATAATAATACCAAAGAATTTGTGTTTGCAATCATTTTCAGGAAGAAACTGAGTATTATCTGACAGAATTTCAGGGGTGTCAATACTTTTGGCCACAACTGTACATACTTCATATATACTACAGTCATAAAACATACATACATACTACATATATACTACATTCATACAACATACATACATACTACATACATACTACATATATACATCATACATACATACTACATACTAAATACATACTTTATATATACTACATTCATACAACATACATACATACTACATATTTACTACATTCATGCAACATACATACAACATACATACATACTACATACATACTACATTCATACAACATACATACATACTACATGCATACTACATATATACTACATTCATTCAACATACATACATACTACATACTACATGCATACTTCACATATACTACATTCATACAACATACATACATACTACATACATACTACATATCTACTACATTTATACAACATACATACATACTACATAATACATACATACAACATACATACTACATATATACAACATACATACATACTACATACTACATACATACTTCATATATAGTACATTCCTACAACATACATACATACATACTACATATATACTACATACATACAACGTACATACATACTACATACATACTACATATATACTACATTCATACAACATACATACATAGTAAATACATACTACATATATACTGCATTCATACAACATACATACATACATAGTACATACTACATATATACTACATTCATACAACATACATACATACTACATATATACTACATTCATACAACATACATACATACTACATGCATACTACATATATACTACATTCATACAACATACATACATACTACATACATACTTCACATATACTACATTCATACAACATGCATACCTACTACATACATACTACATATATACTACATTCATACAACATACATACATACTACATAATACATACATACTACATATATACTACATTCATACAACATACATACTACATACATACTACATATATACAACATACATACTACATACTACATACATACTTAATATATACTACATTCATACAACATACATACATACTACATATATACTACATTCATACAACATACATACATACATACATAGTACATACATTCTACATATATACTACATTCATACAACATACATACATACATAGTACATACTACATATATACTACATTCATACAACATACATACATACTACATACATACTTCATATATACTACATTCATACAACATACATACATAGTACATACATTCTACATATATACTACATTCATACAACATACATACATAGTACATACTACATATATACTACATTCATACAACATACATACATACTACATATATACTACATTCATACAACATACATACATACTACATATATACTACATTCATACAACATACATACATACATAGTACATACAACAGACATACAACATACATAAAACATGCTACAGACGTACAACATACATACTACATACAAACTACATACAATACATTCATTGATTAATAACAAAATAGACACCACAATAGGAAAATAATAAAATATTGTATCAATCTACCTATAATAACAATAATGAAATCAAAATAGTGTACATATTAAATTATTCCTTGTATGTCATAAATTTGAATGGAAACCATTCAATACTGTAATAGAAACAAACCACTATGTATGGACCATCAAAAATAGAAAGACAATGGGACTGGAATATATATTAAAACAAAATATTTTTATTCTTTAATTAATTCAATACAGGCAATCATAGATAGTGTAAAAGCAAGTGCCAAGGGCAAACCTAAAAAAATTATTAATTACTCTATACAAATGTATGATCATTCATACGGACTGTCTGATAAAAGGTATCATAACATGATATAGTATATCTCCATACCACACAAAGATGTCAATAAAGAATTTAATATATATAAAATGTAAACAATATATAAACTAGCGAATATATCAAATTACCACATACCACAGCAGAATAATTCTGTCCACAATTGGGTTATAAACTAGTATATAAATCCATTTTAATCATATGTCATAGTAGTATTGCCGGGCAATACCTTGTGGCTGTCTCCATATTACGGGTATGTTACATGTATATTGGCTCACATAGTTTGAGCATCATTCCATGGTCACACACTGTGTTATAGGTCTATTCACTACTATGACATATGATTAAAATGGATTTATATACTAGTTTATAACCCAATTGTGGACAGAATTATTCTGCTGTGGTATGTGGTAATTTGATATATTCGCTAGTTTATATATTGTTTACATTTTATATATATTAAATTCTTTATTGACATCTTTGTGTGGTATGGAGATATACTATATCATGTTATGATACCTTTTATCAGACAGTCCGTATGAATGATCATACATTTGTATAGAGTAATTAATAATTTTTTTAGGTTTGCCCTTGGCACTTGCTTTTACACTATCTATGATTGCCTGTATTGAATTAATTAAAGAATAAAAATATTTTGTTTTAATATATATTCCAGTCCCATTGTCTTTCTATTTTTGATGGTCCATACATAGTGGTTTGTTTCTAATACAATACATTCATACAGTCATACAATACATACATATAGACATACAGTACATACAACATAGAGTACATACTCACCATCACTTGTCACTTTGATCCCCGTAGCCAGTGTCTGTAAAAAATATTAAAATAACAAACAAGCAATATACTCCCTGATCCGCAGAAATCCACGAGTGTCCCACGACGATCTCCCGTGGAGAACAGCAGCATCAGCTGATGCGACCGCTCTCTAGGGGCACCAGGAATACAGTGACGGGAGGTAGGTATCCTTCCGCACTGTATTCCTCCGCCACTGTAAAAAATAGTCCCTAGTCTCACTTTTGGCATTGCTGTGTGAGAAAGTTCCACTCAGCTTTTGCCATAAAGTGAGACCAGTGAACTATAGTAACCTCTCAGTAATGCACTGCAGGAGATCGTCGTGGGACACTCGTGGATATCTGTGGATCAGGGATTATATTGGTTGTTTGTTATTTTAATATTTTTACAGTGAGATGACACTGGCTTTGGGGATCAAAGTGACAAGTGATGGTGAGTATGTACACTGTGTTATATGTACTGTATGTCTATATGTATGTATTGTATGTAGTATGTATGTAGTATGTATGTAATATGTATGTTGTATGTATGTTGTATGTATGTAGCATGTTGTATGTATGTAGTATATATGTAGTAAGTATGTAGTATGTATGTATGTATGTTGTATGAATGTAGTATATATGTAGTATTTATGTATGTTGTATGAATGTAGTGTATATGTAGTATGTATGTATATATGTATGTATGTTGTATGAATGTAGTATATATGTAGTATGTATGTATTATGTAGTATGTATGTATTTGTATGAATGTAGTATATATGTAGTATGTATGTAGTATGTATGGTTTTTGTTTTTTTTACTTTCAACACATTAGCCGGATGATGGGACTACTACTGTCCCATCATTGGCTAATGTGTCAATCACTGTCAATGTAGCAGGCATAGCCCGATGGGACTTGTAGTCCCATCGGACGATGCCTGCACACACATGCAACCCCCGGCAGGCCCGCACAGACCCCTGGCAGGCCCGTACAGACCCCCGGCAGGCCCGCACAGACCCCCGGCAGCCAGCACAGACCCCTGGCAAGCCTGCACAGACCCCCGGCAGGCACGTACAGACCCCCGGCAGGCACGTACAGACCCCTGGTAGCCCGCACAGACCCCCGGCAGGCCCACACAGACCCCCGGCAGGCCCGCACAGACCCCCGGCAGCCTGTACAAACCCCCGGCAGGCCCGTACAGACCCCCGGCAGGCCCGCACAGACCCCCAGCAGCCCGCACAGACCCCCGGCAGGCCCGCACAGACCCCCGGCAGGCCCGTACATACCCCCGGCAGCCCGCACAGACCCCCAGCAGGCCCGCACAGACCCCCGGCAGGCCCGCACAGACCCCCAGCAGGCCCGCACAGACCTCCGGCAGGCCCGCACAGACCGCGCATCATGATGACATTATTTCTGCAGCCAATCACAGCCATGCCATTAGTTAACATGGCTAACACAACTGGCTCATTGCATTATGGGAACTTACGATTCCGGTATTCGATATTGTAAAAATATCGGTACTCGGTATCGGAACTCCGATACAGTGAATATTGGCCGATACCCGATATTTGCAGTATCGGAATGCTCAACACTAGTTATCAGAGAAATCTTATTTCTCCTCGAGGACTGATCTTTTGTTCTGAATATTCTCAATTTGTGGGTAAAATCTGTATTCAGTGAAGACAGAATGTTACAACCCTGAGACAGCATATTTCCCAGAGGAGCACTGTCTCCTCATCTCATCATGTTTGACATGTCGGGGGTATAAAGAGAAAGGAGGAGATAGAGGCAGTTCCCTCCCTTCTACATAGAATCTTATAAAATCTCCTATCTCAGTAATGTAACAATCTTTGTTCATTGAATACATTGCCTGGAGATGTAATAATTACCGTGGGAAAGTTTCTGACTTTTTTCCCACGGTCATTAGTTCATTCACAGATCAGCCGGGGACTCCCGCTGATGTCACTGAGGCTGCGGGGAGTCCCCGGCTGATCTGTGAATGAACTAATGACCGTGGGAAAAAAGTCAGAAACTTTCCCATGGTAATTAGTTCATCTCCAAGCAGCCAGGGAGGCTGTGCAGAGCTGAATCAATTCATTTTGGAGTAGATTACAGTGAGGCTGCTCGCATTAGCACCGGTCCTCATTGTAAGCTACTTAACCCCTTCTGATGGATTGCAGTGTGGGACATGACTGAACGGCGGAGAGGTAAGGATATTGGTGATTTTTTATGGTTGTTTTTTTGGAGGTCATGGTTTTTTTGGGGATTACCAGAGTAATAAAAATTTGTCAAAAACTTGGTGTATTTATTTGATTAAAAGACTTTTTAATTAATGTCTGTGTGTGGTTTTTAACCCTTTCTCACGATAGGGTTAATAATGGATCTGTGTCTTATTGACACCTCTCCATTATTAATCGGCTTAATGTCACCTTAGGATCGAATGGTGACATTAACCCTTTGTTATATTAACCCATTCGCCACTGCTAAAGGGCAATGGGAATAGAGAGGATAAGTGCCAGAATTGACACATCCTATAGATGTGCCAGTTCTGGGGTGTCTGGGGGCAGATTTTTGTAGCCAGGGGGGGGCCAAAAACAATGGTCCCTCTCATGGCTATTAAAATCTGCCCTCACTCACCTGCTTTACCTCTCTGGTTGATAAATTAACGCGGGAGCCCACGCATTTTTTTTTACAACGAATTAACCCCTTAAATTAACACCTACACCTCCCGAATTTTGCACACAAACCCTCATCTAATTATTAGTCAGGAACATATAAAAATACATGAAATTAAATGGTTTACTGTATGTAAACCATGAGTCATTTCATGTCGGGTTGGGGAATAATTTGACAGAAGCCGGCAATTGAATTATTCTGCTATGAAGAACTCTGTGAAATAGAAATATATATGTGTCTCAATGACATGTATATATATATATATATATATATATATATGTATTCTATGTGTTTAGATCTATTCTTTCATTTGGATTTGAAAACCTGTCATTGGACTCCATTATATGTCCGTTTTGCAAGCCTGCGAGAAAAAAACAGTATAAGGATGCCATACGGATTACATACGGATGCTTACATGAGAAAAATAGGGACCATTTATGCATATTACGGACGTAAAATATGGTCCGTATTTTTCTACCTTGTGTGTGACTCCAGCCTTAAAGTTTTTTCATAGAATTCTGGTGTCACTTATCTTAGCAATGTTTGCAGAGAACATTTGCAAGATGGCAATTTCGCCACCATGTTTGATCTTTATATTGCACACAAGACTTCTGCAATAAAGCTTTTTAGTGTGTTTCCTCTTTAGGAAGTTCTTTCCTGATGCTTGCACATATCTTTCTTCCATGCTTTCCCATGCATGCATACCTATGTATATGTCTCAGTGCTATGCATTGTTAAGAGTAAATGTACATATTCCATGGCCAAGTTACAGAGTCATAAACCTCATTTGCTAGATACCATAAAACAATTTTGTTAAATTAGGGTAATTTATCATAATTAAAACCGGTTTCAAAAAATATTTTTTTCTTTACCCTTTGCAGTGTCCTTTGCAAGCTTGGTAATATCCCGTTGCACTTATCTTGATTTCTACATAGCTACATGAACATCTTGGAGAAAATATCTAGGACGTTGTGATGTTGCCCTGTGGAACTGACTCTAGATCAATTTCAGATTCTGGATGGTTGGGAGTTGCAATCTCTGAAGAAGATGGGAACACTTTAGAGATGGATGTTCTATAATCTCCTTGAAAGTATGTAATTTTCAGTCTCCTTCTCAGGTGGTTTAAAGACTTTAGTGTTCTACCTCAGTCTCATAAACCAGACATGACATTGAGATTGAAGTTGATAAAGGACATTACTTAATTTGTTGGAGAAACTACAAGCTCATGAGGTGCGCACAGAATGCTTT
The DNA here is from genome assembly GCF_039654945.1 of Dendrobates tinctorius. Taxonomy (NCBI): domain Eukaryota; kingdom Metazoa; phylum Chordata; class Amphibia; order Anura; family Dendrobatidae; genus Dendrobates; species Dendrobates tinctorius. The sequence goes on along the minus strand of NW_027361713.1, from coordinate 9,647,571 downwards.
TAGAAGACTACGATGAAAACTGGAATGTCAGAAACTGAAAATAAGACACAATGCTGAACTGAGCCATTGTAAATGTTGTTGGAATAAAACTGCAAAATATTGCCATTGATGATAATCTGTTGAATAGCTGTAAATTGTAAAAAGTTCAATTATTTTGTATATATAATATAAAGTATGAGTTTGTTTAAAGGGATAGGTCAAATAGGCAAAATAGATAGCATTTGATCAATATACATGAAGCCATTGGACGACTTTACCATGTTGCACAAATAATGTGTTCTAATGTGGTATATTGCACAACATGCAGGCCTAGATATCATCGTACTGATATCATTAGAACCAGTATGTAAGAGGGCTAGTTAGTAATTTTTGCTGTGGCTCTTGACAGAAAGAGAAAAATACATTATGCTGGTCAGTAACCTTGAAGTGATTTGCTATATCTTTGTTCTTGTATCACTGCCTTTGATTAACACGCAGAACAATTCATTGAATAAACTTACATGTTTTATTCTTACTTTATTTTTTGGATATTTACACTTATGTCTTAACACATGTACAAAGCTGAGAGGACAGGTGCTAGGTGTAGCAGAATGGTTGACCCAACAGAAACTAAAATCTTAAAAATGTATTTATTTAGTGTTGTCCAAATCTTACCTGTTGTGGTGTACACCATAACCATTTCTAAATTTAGTGATCATAAACCAGTTGTTACTCAGCTGAGAACAGAAGTTAGTTGGTCATATGATCCTGTCATGTGATCCATTTCCTTACCTGACTACCCACACAATCATCCAAATACAGTTGTCATTGGGAGATTGACATATAGAAATCATCAAACTGCTGTGCTAGAACAAAGGTCAGCTAAATTCCCCACTTTCCTAAAAGGAAGGGAGAAAGGAGAAAAAAAAGCTAAACATATTTAAATCATTAGGCATGGAAGGGGTAACATCAGAGGATATTTATAATTGACCATTTCTACTATTTTTCATACCATGGTAGAGATCACATAACACAAAGCAGTCCATTTCTGTCTGAACAGTATTACTTTAGATGTCCTTTTAAATTTACTGTACATTTATAACTGTACACAACATGCAATGTCTTTTTTAAAGATTATCTGATAATGTTTTATATGTAACAGTATTAATTTAATTCTGGTCTTCTGTGTCATTGTAATGTTTTGAAATAATATGTGTATCTAATGATACTACAAACATAGTGTTCACACTGGACAAATTCTTCCCACTACAGATTTTTGGTAGAAGATTTTTCACTCCTGTGCTAGAATGAAAGAGAACAAGTTGACAAAAGTCAGATCACCAGCTTACTGCCAAAGATCCAGTTCTATATAGGGAAGGAAGATTTCACTTGATTTCCTGTCATATATTTGTGTGTAAGAAATTGAAGCCAATCTTTTTTAATCATATTTATATTTGCTGTAATGTAAATGTTTCAAGTAAAACAAAAATTTGCAGAAACTGCTTGATGTTTATATGATCCTTTGACTATAACCATACAATTCAAGCAATATGAAATCATAGAGTATATGACAACCAGATATTGTAAGGCCTCATTAATACTCATGACAGTGGGCTACAGTTGTTAGTTACAGTTGTTGTCCGGTCCGATGGACATAGTTGGCCTTGATCTGGCACTTCCTCTCTTCTTGCTTTGTCGGGGATGACATGTTCTACGTCATCCAAAAGTGCGCCTGCACAGGAGCGCGGTGCTTAGGAAACTGATTGGATGACAAAGAACAAGTCATCCACACAAAGCTTAAAGAGAGGAGGCACCGGATCAAGTCCAGCGACGCCTATCGAACCAGACTGCTGCGTAGATGAGTATAATAAATGCTAGTTTTTGTTTTATGGAGAGCGCATTGGGGACATATAGAAAACATTCTAGAGTCCTGTCACATAGGGCTTACAGGTGCTAGCGATTCTTTATATGGGAATAACCTGGTTATAGCTTACCTTTAACACTGTGACAATCAACCAACTAATAATAATAATTTTATTTCTATAGCGCCAAGATATTCCGCAGTACCTACTGGTCCAATAAGACTCACAATAGGAGAGCCTTATTGCAGGCCCTCTCATGTCCAGCTATTTAACCTAAACCACATGATCACATGTTCGTTACATCATTGCAGGTCCTATCAGTACACAAGCCCGTGGAAATATGGTGAGCACCTGCCCACCCACTCTATGGGTGCCCAACTAAATCCAGCCCGTGTAAGCAACTTTAGTTTAACCCTCTCAACACATAGTGTTGGAGGAAACATGTCCTAGTTTCACATCACTGATGCTATTATGAGTAGTGACACATATCTCCCCTCAGTGAGACACACATCTCCCCTCAGTGACTCTATCACTATATATGTATATACTGCTCAAAAAAATATAGGGAACACTTAAACAACACAATATAACTCCAAGTCAATTACACGTGTGTGAAATCAACATGTCCAGTTATGAAGCATCACCGATTGTGAATCAATTTTTCCTGCTGTTGTGCAAATGGAACAGACAGCCGGAAGAAATGATTGGCAATTAGAAAGACACCCCCTATAAAGGAGTGGTTCTGCAGGTGGGGACCACAGACCATTTCTCTTTTCTCATCCATTTTGGCTGTTGCTTTGGTCACTTTTGCATTTTGCCATTGCTCTCATCCTTAGAGGTACTGTACAGTAGCATGAGGCAGTGACTACAACCCACAGAAGTTGCTCATGTAGTGTAGCTTATCCAGAATGGCACATTAATGCAAGCTGTAGCAAGAAAGGTAGCTGTGTCTGTCAGCGCAGTGTCCAGAGGATGGAGACGCTACCAGGAGACAGGCCAGTACACCAGGAGACGTGTAGGGGACCATAGGAGGGCAACAACCCAGTATCAGAACCGCTATCTCTGCCTTTGTGCAAGGAGGAACAGAAAGAGCACTGCCAGAGCCCTGCAAAATTACCTCCAGCAGGCCATAAATGTGCATGTGTCTGCACAAATGGTTAGAAACTAACTCTATGAGGATGGCCTGAGCACCCGATGTCCACAGATGGGGGTTGTGCTCACAGCCCAACACCATGCAGGACACTTGGCATTTGCCATAGAACACCAGGATTGGCAAATTCGTCACTGGAGCCCTGTGCGCTTCACAGATGAGAGCAGGTTCACACTCAGCAACATGTGACAGACGTGACAGAGTCTGGAGACTCCGTTGAGAGCAATCTGCTGCCTGCAACATCTTTCAACATGACCGGTTTGGCAGTGGGTCAGTAATGGTGTGGGGTAGCATTTCTTTGGAGGGCCGCACAGCTCTCCATGTGCTCACCAAAGATAGCCTGACTGTCATTAGGTACCGAGATAAGATCTTCAGACCCCTTGTGAGACCATATGCTGGTGCGGTTGGCCCTGGGTTCCTCCTTCTGATGCAGGACAATGCTAGACCTCATGTGGCCGGAGTGTGGCAGCAGTTCCTGCAAGATCAAGGCATTGAAGCTATAGACTGGCCTGCCCGATCCCCAGACCTGAATCCGATTGAGCACATCTGGTACAGCATGTCTCGCTCCATCCACCAACGTCACGTTGCACCACAGACTGTCCAGGAGTTGACAGATGCTATAGTCCAGGTCTGGGAAGAGATCCCTCAGGAGAACATCCGCAGCCTCATCAGGAGCATGCTCAAGCATTGTAGGGAGGTCATACAGGCACATGGAGGCCACACACAATACTGAGCATCATTTTGACTTGTTTCCACTTTAATTTTGTCTTGTTTTGATTTTCATTTTGACTTGTTTCCACTTTCATTTTGGGGTCTCTCCAATTCCAGGCCTCCATTGGTTTGGTTCAAAAATTTGATTTCCATTGATGATTTTTGTGTGATTATGTTGACAGCACATTCAACTTTGTACAGAACAAAGTACTCAATGAGAATATTTAATTAATTTAGATCTAGGATGTGTTATTTGAGTGTTCCCATTATTTTTTGAGCAGTGTATTATACTTTTCCCAAGATTCCCTTAAAATACTTTTGATTTAAAAGTCAGGTAATAAGAGCAACATATGTTCTTTTATAGTTCCCCACTACTAGAAAGTGAAATTCCTAGAACATAGTAATAATACGACCACGCACCCTGGTACTTATTGACGGGGGACAGATTATTACGTCAAGGCGATCGTGTACGCACACAAGCTGTGCGCACGCGTTTGCCGCCGGGTGTCAGCTGATTCTGACAGCCCCTCTGCCCTTGGATCGGAGACTTGGCAGCATGACGCGGGGTCTCGATCATTACCATGGTGACCCGATGTTGTCATGACGACAGCTGGGTAACCAGAGCTAGTAAAGTTGCTAGATCATGCTCAGAGCATGATCAGCAACTTTATCTGTCAGGGCAGAGCTGACAGTTTTCATAGCACAGGGATTCTGAAACATTTTTTTAAATATTTGTAAAAATATAAAAAATATAACTAAAAAAATCATAAGATATTGTACCCATAAATAAATATTTGCATGAAAAAAAGTACACATATTTGGTATTGTCATATCAGGAATAATCTGACTAGTTAACCCCTTTAGTGAACACCATAAAAAACAAGGCAAAAAACAATGCTTTATCATCTGTGAGATAGCGCTCCCTGAGTGTGTTGGGGGACACTCACTTGGCAATGGGATTAAAGCACACAGGAATGGTTTCTCACAAAAAACAGTCTTTTACCCTTCGCCACGACAGCACCCACTGGAGGTATCGGATCCGCCCCATTTGGAACAGGAAACCCTACAGGAAAGATAAAAGGGGGCGGTCCGCCTTTCCTCCTCAGTTTTGGTTTCCTGTTCCAAACGGAGCCACGATATCCTTCAGGAAAGAATACCTGGGCCAGGCATGCCGCCTGTGCAGTCTCCATGTGAACGGCAGGGGCTGCGGTCCGGAGGCAGCGTCGGGGGAGATTCCGCTAGATGGCTCCCCCCTCGTCTGGTGAACGAAGGGTGATGACGGGGTCCGGGGAGGGCCGCCCCGTCTCACCCAGGAGAGCGCCGGTAGGCACCGGGGTGCACCGCTACTGGGAGTGGTAAGAGCGCCAGTGGCGCAGAACAAAGAAAAAAAAAAAAAAAAGAAGAGGTTTTTTTTTTTAAATAAAAAGCGCCAGCAACGGTGGCGGTGCATAGAGAGAGGGACCGCATGGAGAGCGGGGGTCGCACATCAAAGCGGCGCGGTAGCCGGCCGGCGCAGAGTCTCCTGACCCCCCGGAAGTAATGGTTGAACTTCCGGGGCGGGATGGCTGAGAGCGCGTCGGGGCATGCGCGCGGTGATCCCAGGGAGGAGGAGCAACTTCCGGGGGGACGGCAGGAAGAAAAAAAAAAAAAAGAGGCAAATTATTTAAACAGCGGCGCAGCTGAGCGGCGATGCAGCAATGTCGTCCCCAACGGAAGCGCACGCTCCAGCGGGGGATTCTGCAGGAGGTAGCTCCACCAGGGACCGCAACACCGGCCGCAGGAATGAAGCAGGAGAATCAAGGCCTAGGACGGGATCTCAGCCATCTGATCCGGTAATATAAGGCTTCACTGGGTGAGTGTGCAAAGTATATACTCTGCCTACTAAGCTGACCTCTCCCCCCCCCGCCTTGGTGTCCCCTTCTAGACAAAGAAAAAGGATAAATCCAAGCATAAAGAATGTGCGTTATGCTCTGAACCTCTCCCTGACTCCTACCCTAAGAAGCTCTGTAAGCAGTGCACCAGAGAGACAAAGCAGGGGGCCGCATTGTCGACAAAAGACATTAGAGCTATAATCAGGGAGGAGATACAGGCTATTAACCGCGCCAAAACTCCCTCAGATACTGGCAGCAAAAAGCAGTTAACCCTCAGCTCAGAGTCAGAGGAAGAAGGGGGGTTAATCTCTGACTCCTCACTCACATCCTCGTCGTCATCAGACATGGAGAGACGGTCATGTTTCCCCCTGGATAGTGTGGACAACCTAGTCAAATCGGTGAGAAGCACTATGGGGTGTGAGGAACCAAGGGGTGCCCAAACCGCACAAGACATAATGTTTGCGGGATTGGCGGAAAAGAAAAGGAGAGCGTTCCCGGTAATACCGGCAATTAAGGCCCTAATAAAGAGGGAATGGGAAAAACATGACCAAAGAAGTTTTCTCCCATCAGCCTCAAAAATAAAGTATCCATTTAGCGATGAGGAGCTATTAAAATGGACCAAAGTGCCAAAAGTGGATGCCGTTATATCCTCTACCTCGAAACAATCGGCTATTCCAGTAGAGGATGCAGGCTTGTTGGCAGACCCGTTAGACCGCAAGGCAGAATCATCATTGAAGAGATCTTGGGAATCTACCACGGGTATTTTTAAGCCAGCGGTAGCCAGCACATTCACCACTAGATCTATGCTCGTGTGGTTGGACCAGCTGGATCAACAAATCGAGCAAAAGGTGTCCAGAGAAAAATTACGGGCCGCTATCCCATTAATTAGAGGTGCAGCTGCCTTTATGGCTAATGCGTCGGCGGACACTCTACGGCTGGCAGCAAGATCAGCAGCTCTTGTGAACAACGCCATAAGGGCGTTGTGGATGAAGAGCTGGAAGGGGGACGCGCAATCAAAGGCTAAGATTTGTGCAACCCCATGCAAGGGTGAGTTTCTCTTCGGGAAAGAGTTAGACACCATACTCGCCAAAGCAAAGGAGAGGAAGTCGGCCCTCCCTGACCCTTCTATCCCTTTCTATAGGAGAACCTTTAAGAGGCGACCGTTTGGAAGAAGGAAGCAAACGGAAAGATCAAATAGATGGGCCACAAAAGAAGAGAAACAAAAGGGTACCATGTTCAGGGGTCCAACATTCCGAAGGGAAAATAGAAATTAAAAAATCAGACCCACCTGTAGGGGGTAGATTACGGTTCTTTTATCCAAAATGGGAACAAATATCCTCAAACCCATGGATCTTGGGTATTATTAAAGAAGGAATGAAAATAGAATTCCTTCAAAACCCTTATGATTTCTTTATCCTAACCCGCCTTAACTCTATGGCCCAACAAAAGGCCCTCGAAGAAGAAATTCTGAGCCTACTATGCAAGGGGGTTTTAGTGGAGGTCCCAGAGGGACAGGAAGGTAGAGGCTTCTACTCTCCTTTATTTTTAATTTCCAAACCAGATGGTACGTTTAGAACAATTATTAATTTAAGGAAGCTTAATACGTTTATAAAAAATTATAAGTTTAAGATGGAATCAATCAGATCCACCATAAAGCTTCTCTTTCCAAATTGTGTGATGGCGGGAATTGACTTAAAAGATGCTTACTATCATCTTCCTATCCATAATAGATACCAAAAATATCTAAGGGTCGCAGTGGTGTTCGATGGCAAGGTCCGTCATTTTCAGTACACAGCCATGCCTTTCGGCCTCTCTACAGCGCCAAGAATCTTCACCAAGGTGATGGCAGAGGTGATGGCCTATGTTCGTCAAAAAGATACTTTAATCGTACCTTACTTAGACGACTTCCTAATAATCGGGAACTCGGATACCCAATGTACCGAAAGAGTGGCTGATGCAATCTCATCTTTGCAGGACCTAGGCTGGATCATCAATATACAGAAGTCCAGGCTCGTTCCGCAATCCCTCCAGATGTTTTTGGGGTTCCAATTGAACTCCATAACCCAGAAATGTCTACTTCCTCAGGTAAAGATTGCACTAACAAAAGACAAAGTAGAGGCAGCCATAGATAGACCACGCATGTCTCTGAGAGGGGCAATGTCGCTATTGGGGTCGCTAGATTCCTGTGCCCCTGCAGTCCGGTGGGCCCATTATCATGTCCGCACACTTCAGCATCAGATCCTCCAGGAGGAGAGGCGACATGGTGGTCACCTCGAGAGCAAGATAACTCTAACTCAGGAGGTCTTGACTTCTCTGGAATGGTGGTTAGATGATGACCATCTATCCTCAGGAGTCCCATGGGTCATAGTACCATCTGGTATCCTAACCACCGACGCTAGCCCCCAAGGCTGGGGAGCCCATATGGGGAATAGCTTTTGTCAAGGAAGATGGAATAGAGAGGAAAGAGAATACTCATCTAATTTAAAAGAACTGACAGCAGTATACTATGCTCTACATCATTTCCTTCCACAGCTCCAACAGAAACATGTCAGGATCTTGTCGGACAACACCACCACAGTGGCCTACATAAACAGACAAGGAAGTACTCGATCAGAGACTCTGATGTCTTCTGCGGCAAGAATCTTAAGCTTAGCCGAAAGCAATTTGTTGTCCCTCTCAGCTCTTCATATCAGAGGAGAGGACAACCAAGAAGCAGATTTCTTAAGCCGACACACACTTCGGCAAGGGGAGTGGTGCCTCAATCACCAAATCTTCCAGATCATAGTAGCTCTATGGGGGCATCCTCAAGTGGACCTCTTCGCCACAAGGGAAAACAGACAAACAAAGACCTTTGCTTCCCTGTCTCCAGCAGATCACCCAGACATACTGGATGCCCTCCAGGCCTCATGGAAATTCAAGCTGGCATACGCCTTCCCTCCATTGATTCTCCTGCCACAAGTGATTCGGAAAATCAGAGAGGAAAAGGCGAGAGTAATCCTGATAGCACCATTCTGGCCCAAGAGACCGTGGTTCTCGTGGCTACGAACTATGTCAGTGACAGATCCTTGGGTTCTCCCCTCAAACCCCAACCTACTCTCCCAAGGCCCTTTCTTCCACCCTCAAGTGGACAACTTACACTTGACGGCGTGGAACTTGAAAGGCACCTATTAAGATCAAGAGGGTTTTCGGAATCATTAATTACTACGCTCCTACAGAGCAGGAAGCAGTCCACAACCCAAATTTATAAAAGAATATGGAAGAAATTCCTACAGTTTCATACAGCATCTCATACAGCAGAAGTCCCGATAGTTCCTATCTTAGAATTCCTACAAAAAGGGAAGAAATTGGGCTTGTCAGTAAACACACTGAAAGTACAGGTGTCTGCGTTGGGGGCGCTGTATGGCCATAATATAGCAGGGAATAAGTGGATATCACGATTCATTACAGCATGTGAAAGAATAACTCCGGTTCACATACCCACAATCCCTACATGGGACTTAAACTTGGTGTTAGATGCCCTGACAGAAGAACCTTTTGAACCGATAGATACGATATCCCTTAAATATTTATCATTTAAGACAGCCCTCTTGGTAGCACTGACATCCGCTAGGAGAGTGGGTGATATCCAGGCCCTGTCCATAGATCCACCCTTTTTGCAGGTATACCGGGATAGATTAATATTAAAGCCAGACCCCTCATACCTGCCTAAGGTATCAACAAAGTACCATAGGTCTCAGGAGATACTCCTCCCAACCTTCTTTGAAGATCCCTCCACTCCGGAAGAGCAGAAATTCCACACTTTGGACGTCAGAAGAACTGTCCTAAAGTATATTGAAAGGTCCGAGAGCTGGAGGCAGTGTAGGGCTCTCTTCATTTCTTTTCAGGGCTGTAAAAAAGGGTATGGAGTCACAAAGAGCACCATTTCCCGATGGATCAGGGATGCCATTCGTTTAGCCTACTCTGCAAGAAATGAAGAACCTCCGGAAGACATCAGAGCACATTCCACCAGAGCAATGGCGGCCTCCTGGGCGGAGAGGGGAGACGTTCCAATTGAAACCATATGTAAGGCGGCAATTTGGTCATCCCCTTCTACCTTCTATAGACACTATAGACTTGACCTTTTGTCTACTTCTGACCTAAGCTTTGGCAGGACTGTCCTTAGCACGGTGGTCCCACCCAGGTGATGGTGTCTGGACTCTCCAGTGGGTGCTGTCGTGGCGAAGGGTAAAAAGCCGGATTACTTACCGGTAATGCTCTTTTAATGAGTCCACGACAGCACCCGCTCACTTCCCTCCCTGCTAGAAATATCAATATTAAAAGTATATCTGCTAAAGTTGGATAAGTAAAGTTACAAGTACAAGACATTGCCTAATCCTTGGCGGTCCTCCTGGTACTCTGAAATGCAAAACTGAGGAGGAAAGGCGGACCGCCCCCTTTTATCTTTCCTGTAGGGTTTCCTGTTCCAAATGGGGCGGATCCGATACCTCCAGTGGGTGCTGTCGTGGACTCATTAAAAGAGCATTACCGGTAAGTAATCCGGCTTATTTGGTTTATTAACGCCACGTAAATCGCATAACGTAAAGTCCATTTCGTTACATCCATGAACATATCATGACCACCAGACTGTTATTGCAGCAGATAAACCTCTCTGCCGTACATTACAACCCCCTTGTCTGGAGTTAGCTTCCAGGAGCTCCGCTCCACACACTGACTCCTTGTCAGTCCTGGCTTCACTAACACAGAAGCCGTCACAGGCTCTCCAGGTACACGGTCTCACCACATTCTATCCAGGAAGTCTGTCCACTGCCAGAACCTTCCAGCACAGACCATGTGACCACACCACAGTCTCATTATATCCCCCATAAGCACACCCACATTTGAGGTACTTATCACATGAGCTGATCACTACCCCTTTCACTGCACCACACATCATACCGCTGAACAAAAAGTGAAATAAAACGAGATCAAAAAGGATATAAATAAACATGGCATAGCTGAAAACGTCATCTTGTCTGACAATAAAAAAGATACGATACAGCTTCATCAGTGGAAAAATGAAGAAGTTATAGCTCTCAGAATGAAGCAATGCAAAAAATATTATTTTTTCTATAAAACAGTTTATTGTGTAAAAGTGTCAAAACATAAAAATACAATATAAATGAGGTATAGCAGCAATAGTACTGACCCAATGAATAAAACCACCTTATCAATTTTACCACATGCAGAATTACATAAAACCTGTTAGGCGTCAGATTCTGACCTCTGCACAGGAGGAACACCCAGCCTTGCCTTCTGTAGTCTTCCATTCAGTCCCGACCACAGAGGAGGCTGCTTAGCAAAGGCATCGTTCCGGTGTCTTGCTCAAGCTAGTGCAGTCAAGCTGGTTGCTGCTGCCACCTCTGGTCCAGCTTTAGCAATCCGCACTAGCCAGCAGCGAATAGCTCCAGAGGCTAATTCCTTTTTGCAGCCTACTGAGCATGCCCGTGGGACGACCTCATTGGAGGTCGGAAGTCACATGCTCAGGTCCTCAAGCTGCTCGGATTGGACCATCAGGAAGGTACCGGAAGGACGTTGCTATAAAAGGTTCGCATGGCCGCTCGGCCATGCGATAATATAGACTCTGATGGTTAGTTGTGTGTGTGATGATGGATGTATGAGACTGGTGACTGACTCATTATGAAACCCCTACGCTCGGCTGTGTATGAGATAGAGTTTAAGGAGATAGAGTCAGCGCCAGTAGTGGTATAATCTATGTGCCACAGAGCATTCCACTCTCCACACAAGTGTTAGCACCAGATAGCGCTAGTCAGCACAAGGCACCACAGGAATGCATGTGCAGCAGCGTTCCTCACAGCAGTGCAATGCGCAAGTCAAGCGCTTACCTCCCCATTCTGGGTGGTTAGTGGCGTCCGCTGAACTGGTGCAGTGCGCACGTGGTGCAATTATATCATTTAGTTTAGGCATCGCTGTTGTGGTGTCAAACGCTAGTGGGACTAGAGGGACTCTAACCCTGCGTCCTTGGGGCAGAGTCCTGTGACTCTTAACTAGTGTTCACCTTGCCGAGCCCTATGAGGTTAACAGGCTCTGGCACTTGTGTTCTGCGGCCCTGTGCAGTAACAGAGTTCTCTCCTGTACACACCGGGTCAGCGGTTACCCCACCGGTGTTCAGTCAGTGTATGCCATTATCGAGCAGCAGTATACCACTGCACGGTGGACTCCGAGTTGCGAACGCACCTTACTATCTTACTATTATATTTTATTTGGTGCGTTCCGCCAACCCTAACAAAACCTTCCCCCAAAAATTCCTGAATTGCTGGTTTTTGTTCAGTCTGACTCCCAAAAATTGGCATAGAAAACGATCAAAAAATGTCATGTGACGAAAATTGTGCCAATAAAAATGTCAACTCGTCCCCCAAAAATCAAGCCTTCACATGACTCTGTGGGCTAAAATATGGAAAAATTATAGCTCTCAAAATATGGTGATGCAAAAAACTATTTTTTGCAATAAAAAGCATGTTTTAATATGTGATAGTAGCCAAACAAAAAAACCCGATATAAATCTGGTATCGCTGTAATCGCACCAACCTGAATAATACAGCCGCCTACTCACTTATACCACACAAGAAACAGCTAGAAAATAAAAAAAAAAAACAATTCTTCACTTGCTGTTGATTTTTTCATTCTGGCTCCCAAAGATCGCAGTATGGCCCGGCACACATTTAGTTTCAATACATTTTTATTTAGAATCTTATTCCAAATTATTTACTCCCATGCAAGGGAGCGTAAGCCAGCAATTTAACATACATTCAGTAAACATCAAATAATATAGGGGAAGACAGGACATAGGCAACGGTAGGGAAAGGCACAAGGGATTTAGAGGGAATCTGTCACCTTTTTTTTGGACTATCAGCTGCCGGCATTGACATCAGGGGCTTATCTACAGCATTCTGTAATGCTGTAGATAAGCCCCCGATGTAACCTGAAAGATAAGAAAAACGAGTTATATTATACTCACCGGAGGGGGCGGTCCTATCCGATGGGTGTCACGGTCCGGTCCGACGTCTCCCATCTTCATATGATGCCGTTCTCTTCTTTCCTTCCTGCAGTAGCTCCGGTGCAGGCGCACTGCTCAGCCCTGTTGAGGACAGAGCAGTATACTGCAGTGCGTAGGCGCCAGACCTCTCCCGACGCCTGCGCACTGCAGGACTCTGCTCTGCCCTTAACAGGGCAGAGCAGTGCACCTGTGTCGGAGCCACTACAGGAAGGGAAGAAGAGGACGGCATCATATGAAGATGGGAGGCGTCGGACCGGACCGCGACACCCATCGGACCCGACCGACCCCTCCGGTGAGTATAATCTAACGTGTTTTTCTTCTCTTTCAAGTTACATCAGGGGCTTATCTACAGCATTACAGAATGCTGTAGATAAGCCCCTGATGTCAATGCCGGCAGCTCATAGGGCAAAAAAAGGGTGACAGATTTCCTTTAATTATACAATTTTCTATAGTCTACAATGGTGTCATCAATAACCAGTCTAGGGCATTTAAAGCTTTTATGCAACCCACAATTATAAAATCATATATAAATCCCATCCCAAACTGCCATGAGTTCTCACTTGGCTACGGAGAAAACCTTAATGCCTGTTCCAGTTGAGTATCTGAGAGAAACTCCATCCAAGGATGCCAAACCTTGAAGAAAGAGTAACATGTGTCCAGTTCTAGTTGCTTCTATTCCTTCATATAACATACTGTCGTTCATCTTTTCTTTTACCAAAGTTATTGACAATAAGGGAGATTTCCTCCTTGCTGCAATGTGGATTTTAGTGGCCATACATAGTTTACTACTTTATGAAAATTTCTGGGAAGCTGGGAAGGTCTGGTTCCTAGCAAAAGGGTAGAAGGTTCCAGCTCAACTGGTGGCCCGGCGCACATTTATCCTGCTCTCTGCACTAAGCGCTTGCACCAGGGTTTCCGTATAAATCTCTGAAATACATGATTCAGACAGAACTCTCAACAGAAGATTGCCTCTAACGAGGCAGATGGAAGCACTGTGGATGCGGTCATACCTGTGATCTGTCAGTGTCCGTCTTTTTAGGATTGCATAAAAGTGCCATCGGCCACAGTTTTGTGCACTTCTGAAAAGAAGGACACAGTTAAACAAAGGCCAGATGTAGTCCAGCATAACTCTGCTGCCTCATTATAGTGAATGGATCCCTCTGGGGGTTTCATCTGAATCAAGTCATTCAGCGATTTTGATGGAAACCCCAATGCGAAGAGCAACGGATAAATGTGATCCCAAACATTATGTAAAATGTTCCCAATAAAAGCTTCAACTCAATCCATAAAAAAAGGAAGTCCCAACTGAGGTCCATCATCTGTTAACAGAAATATAGGGGGCTTCTATGTTACTGGTAGTCAAAAGGCTCTGGAAAAGTGAAATGGCTCTTCACCCTCCAAAAAAAATTAAGCTAATTCTCCAGTCCCAAATCCAAATGTCCTCTTCCTTCTGAGGTCCACAGTGTACCTAAACCACATATAGCATCCACATGTTTGGCCATTCTGAAGCAATGAGAGCCAGTCTAACTTACGGGTGCATGTCTCCAGAAGCATGGGCTGGGCATAATGTACTGGTGACAGCAACATACTGGTCACTACAGCGTACTGGTCACTACAATGGAAGTTTGCAATTTTCACAATTTTCATTGCTGCTTGTTTCTGGAAAATACCTATGGAGTCAAAATCATCAATACATCTGTGACACCTGTAGATAAATTCCCAAAGGGGTATAATTTCCAAAATGGTTTCACTTGAGGGGGGCTTCTGCTCTTCTAGCCATTAGGGGCTCTGTATGGAGTCCGCAAACTGTTCTTGGAAAATCTGCGCTCCAGGAGGCAAATAGTGCTCCGTTCCTTCCGAGTCTCTCCATATGGCTAAGTAGTACTGTACAGCCACATATGGGATATTGCCACGTTCAGTAGAAATATTGGGATAAAATATGGTGCTATTTTTACCCACTTCATGTGTGAAAATGGAAAGTCTGGGGCTAAAACAAAATCTTGGTGGTAAACATGTAGTTATTTTTTCTTCGCTGCCCAATGGTATAAAATTCTGTGACACACTTGTGGTGTCAATATGATCACTGCACCCCTAGAGGAATTCATTGAGAGGCGTAGTTTGTAAAATGGGATCAGTTATGAGGTGGGGTTCTACTGTTCTGGCACCTCATGGGCTCTCCCAGTGGGTAATGGCACCTGCAAACCATAACAGTAAGTTAAGGCGCTCCTTGCCTTCTTTGCTGTGCACTGTGCCTGAAAAATATTTCCCGATTACATGTAGGGTATTGGCGCAGTCAGGAGAAAATGGACCTCAGTTTGTTCTTAAAAAAATTACCTATTAGCCCTAGAATAAATTAATTTACCTATTATTAAATTAAATTAATTATTAAATTAATTATTAAAATTTAATTATTAAATTAAATTACCTATTAGCCCTAGAATAAATTAATTTATTCTTTCTTCACCGCTCAATTGTAAAAAATTATGTGAGGCACATGTGGTGTCAATATGATCACTACACCCCAATATGAATTTATTGGGGGTGACGTTTGTAAAATGAGTTCACACATATGGGTTTATGTTGTTCCGGCACCTCAGGGGCTCTGCCAATGTAACATGGCACCCTAAAACCATTCCAGCAAAATCTGAACTCTAGTATAGTGCCTCTTCCCTTCTGAGCTTTGCACTGTGCCTCAAAAGAAGTATCCTACCACATATGGGGTATCAGCATACTCAGGAGAAATTTGTGGAGTATTTTTTTTATTTTCACGGCTCAACATTATAAACTTCTGTGAAACACCGGGGGTTCAAGGTGCTCACCACCACACATATAAATACATTCCTTGAGGGGTCTACTTTCCAAAATGATGTCACTTGTGGGGGATTGTTTAGGCACATCAGGGCTTTCCAAACGGGACATGATGTCCGCTAATGACTCCAGGAAATTTTACATTCAAAAAGTCAAATGATGCACCTTCCCTTCCGAGCTCTGCTGTGCTCCCATACAATATTTTTCTTCCTCATATGGGGTATCGGCATGTTCAGGAGAAATTACACAACAAATTTCGGGGTCCATTTTTTTCCTGTTACCCTAGTCAAAATAAAAAATTTAGATCTGAATTAAATTTTTTATGAATTAAAGTTAAATGTTCATTTTTTTCACATTCCATAAATGCCTGTGAAGCACTTGAAAGGTTTATAAACTTCTTGAATGTGGTGTTGAGCACCTAGATGGGTGCAGTTTTTAGAATGGTGTCACTTTTGGTTATTTTCTGTCATATAGATCCCTCAAAGTGACTTCAAATGTGATATGGTCCCTAAAAAAATGATTTTGTATATTTCGTTGGAAAAATGAAAAATCGCTGGTCAAATCTTAACCCTTATAACTTCCTACAAAAAAATATTTGGTTTCAATTTCCAATTTGGTTCCAAAATTATGCTGATTTAAAGTAGACCTGTGGGAAATATTATTCATTAACTATTTTGTGTGACATATCTCTGTGATTTAAGGGCATGAAAATTCATAGTTTGAAAATTGCAACATTTTTAAAATTTTTGCCAAATTTCCATTTTTTTAACAAATAAATGCATATTGAATAAATTTTACCACTAACATGAAATACAGAATCACTGGGATCCGTTGAAGCGTTCCAGAGTTATAACCAAATAAAGTGACAGTGGTCAGAATTGTAAAACTTGGCTTGGTTATTAATGTGCAAACCACCTTCAGTGGTAAAGGGGTTAATTTTGTGAAATCTAAATCTAGATTTTGTGAAATCTAAATAAAATGTATGTTTAGGAAATCCTCAAAGTTAGCTAATAAACAATTAAAACCAATGTATTTCACTTTGATGTAACAATATTTTCTAGTAAAGGCCATATCTTCACCTCAAGCTGCATTCCTATAAGAGTCTTATCTGAGTTTGGGAAGGTCTACACCAGTGTTCCTCAACTCCAGTCTTCAAAAGCCACCAACACGTCATTGTCACGCCCGCGGACCCTTACCTGGGGGTCTCCACCCCCGGCGCATCCCCGGTCTGCTCCCATGCCACTCCCCGTCTGCCTTCTCGGGGTCTCGGCGCGTCAGTGGCCCGCGCATACGCACTTGCCCTTCCTCTGCTGCAGGGCATCTTGGGAGGTTGTGACCCAGTGGCTCCGCCCCATCATGGCGGCGCCCACCGGGTATTTCTGTTCGGCGTCTCTGCAGGTAAGACGCCTGTTTGTCACACGCAGTGGTGCCTGCATTCTCTGTGCAGCGTCACTCTTTGTCCTTCAGACCCCTGTATCCTATAGCCAGCGTGTTCTGTGTCTCTGTCCTGTCTACCGTTTGGCATCTCTGTCTTAGTCTGTACCTCTGCCTCTGTTATCCCGTCCTGCTTGTTTATCGTGTCTGTCCGTCCTCCTTCCTTGTCTTCTCCATCAGTCCTGTGACCCTGTTGTGTCTGCCAGCCCTGTGTCTCCCATTCTCATTGTGTCCTTCTTCTCTTTCAGCATCTGGCCCCTGCCTGATCAGGCCTTCCCAATCCATCTTGCCTCCCATAGTCCTCTGTTCCGCCTTCTACTGACCCATAGCTTCTCTCCGTCCTCACCCTGGCCTTCTCCTTGTCTCTCCATTATAGACCCTAAGTCGCCCCTTTGATTCCGGCCATTGTGGTTCCATCTCCCTTTGACCTGCCTCTAACACTCTCTGTATAGGGGGTGGTCTTCACCTGGTCCGCTCGCTCTTGGGGGCTCTGGAGCCATAACCCAGAGGGTCCACTATTGGGTTCCTCCTTAGAATCCTAACATTCATGTCTTCATGATTTTCTTAGATCACCTGGATAGGCAAGAATTCCAAGAATTCCATCACCTGTGCAATACAAAGGAAATCCTAAAAACATGAACTGTTGGTGGCTTTTGAGGACTGAAGTTGGGGAACACTAGTCTACGCAATACCTAATAATGCGTTGAGTCTTGTAAAAAAAAAGTATTCTGCCCTGTTATTACATGGGAATCTAGAGTTACAGCATAGTTGCAGCACGGGCAGCACGGTGGCTCAGTGGTTAGCATTGCAGCACTGGAGTCCTGAGTTTGAATCCCACCGAGGACAACATCTGCAAGGAGTTTGTATGTTCTCCCCATGTTTGTGTGGGTTTCCTCTGGGTACTCCGGTTTCCTCCCACATTCCAAAGACATACTGATAGGGAATTTAGATTGTGAGCCCCAATAGGGACAGCGATGATAAAAAAAAAATAGTTTTTAGCGCTCATACCACCCAGAAAGAATACATGACCCTTTGAGCTTAGAAGGTGGTTGCATCTCTGAAAGAAATAATTTAAATAAAACTATTTGAATAATTTGATATTAGTTTAGGGCATTACTGCTATTGTTTTTGTTTTTTTAACCCCTTAACGTCCAGTGACGGGCAGAATCCGTCATTGGATGACTCCCCCTGTTTGGTGCGGGCTCCGGTGATGAGCCCGCACCTTTTCCGGCACATAACAGCTGATCTGATCAGCTGGCATGTGCCCCTGACAGCCGCGGCTGGAATCGCGGTCTACCTGTGGCTTTTAACATGTTAAATGCCACTCAAACTATGACAGTAGCATTTGACATGCACATGCAGGAAGCACATCTTTACCTCCTCCCATCGGCGCCCATGTCACATGACCATGGGTAGCCAATGTAGTTGTCATAGCTAGATAGCTATGAGCGCCCAACGGTCGGCGCTCATAGCAAGTGAGCATATCTGCTACATAGAGTAGGGCTGCAGCCCTGTTCTATGTAGCGCAAGTGATCGGATGATCGCAGCTTCTAGTCTCCCATGGAGACTATTGAAGCAAGTAAAAAGATGTAAAAATATTAAAAAATAAAAAACAAAAAGTTCAAATCACACCCCTTTTCCCTATTCAAAATAAAGCAATAAAAAAATCAAACATTCACATATTTGGTATTGCCATGTTCAGAATCGCTCAATCTAGCAATATATATATAAAGAATTAATCTAATCGGTAAACAACGTAATGAGAAAGAAATGAAAAGCCAGAATTACGATTTTTTTGGTTGTTGCAACATTGCAATAAAATGCAATTGTATCTGCACCAAAATGGTATCAGTAAAAACGCCAGATCGGCGCGCAAAAAATAAGCCCTCAACTGGCCCAAGATCCCGAAAACTGGATACGCTGCGGGTCTCGGAAAATGGCAACATTTTTTTTTTTTACAAACTTTGTAATTTTTTTTCACCACTTAAACAAAAAAGAACCTAGACATGTTTAGTGTCTATGAACTCATAATGACCTCGAGAATCATAATGGCAGGTCAGTTTTAGCATTTAGCGAACATGGTAAAAAACAAATCCAAAAAACAATTGTGAAATTGCACTTTTTTTGCAATTTCACTGCATTTGGAATTTTTTTTTTATCGTTTTCCACTACATGCATGATATGGTAAAATCAATGATACCATTCAAAAGTACAACTTGTCCTGCCAAAAACATGCATTCACATGGCCATATTGACGGAAAAATAAAAACGTTATGGCGCGGGAAGAAGGGGAGCAAAAAATGGAAATGCAAAAACCGAAATACTCCTGGTCCTTAAGGGGTTAATAGCAATGTTCCTTGACTTTTCCAGACACATGAATCTGCTGTCCGGGGTCTATTTTCATTATGTTTTTCCTTAATTTTCAGTCAATCTGACATATGACCAAATGTAAAGGCCTATCATATGGCACTTTATACCATATAGCTCTAAATATCATACATACAGTATATGTATTTATTTTGCAGAGAGAGATATATAGAAGAATAGCCGGTAATTAGAGTTGAGCGAAACGGGTCGAACAATTTCAAAAGTCGCCGACTTTTGGCAAAGTCGGGTTTCATGAAACGAAACCCGACCCTAGGATGAGGTCGGCCACGAGGTCGGCGACTTACGCGCCAAAGTCGCGTTTCAAAAGTTTGTTTAGCGCTCTTTTTCAGCCAATCAGGATCCACGGACACTGTGGGCAACGTGATGACATAGGCAGGGGTCGCCACCATCTTTCAGAAGGGCATGCAAGTGATTGGCTTGCTTTGGTGGGCGTCACAGGGGTTATAAAAGGGCGTGCACGCCGACCGCCATCTTACTTCTGCCGATCTTAGCATAGGGAGAGGTTGCTGATTCTGTAGGGAGAGCGTTAGGCAGGGAAGAAGACAAAAAAACTGCTTCTGCTGCTAGCGATTTTGCCTGTGCAACACACCAGTCACTGTGTGTGCAGTGCAAGGGGAGGCTATATTGTGGTGGATCAGCGGTGTTGGTTGTTAGGCTGCCTTCTAAGGCTTCCTGACAGCTGCATTGCTGTTTCCCCACTGCTCTGCAAACTGCTTTTTTAAAAGCAATCCCAATTTTTTTTTTGTCCTGCTAAGGTACTGAGCGTGCATTTATTCACACCATACAGCGGTGTACGCTCCTCACACAGTACCGTGTAACGGCTGTTATCACAGCCACAGTGAAGCTATCTGTGTGTCACTGTGGAGGACTTGTTCCGTTCTTACAGACCTACACTCTAGGGAGATTCCTATTCTGCCCAATTCTACAATTCACTTTTTTCACACCTGTGCCATCGAGCCTGTGACATAGCGCTCTGATATTCAGTGGGCCTCACACAATCCAAAAGTGTCCAGTGTCCACAAGTGTCTGCAGAAATTCAAAATCTCCCTTATCCTGTAGTCACTTTTTTCACACCTGCTGCATCGAGCTTGTGACATAGCGCTGTGATATTCAGTGGGCCTCACACAATCCAAGTGTCCAGTGTCCAAAAGTGTGTGCAGAAATTCAAAATCTCCCTTATCCTGTAGTCACTTTTTTCACACCTGTTGCATCGAGCCTGTGACATAGCGCTCTGATATTCATTGGGCCTCACACAATCCAAAAGTGTCCAGTGTCTGCAGAAATTCAAAATCTCCCTTATCCTGTAGTCACTTTTTTCACACCTGCTGCATCGAGCCTGTGACATAGCGCTCTGATATTCATTGGGCCTCACACAATCCAAAAGTGTCCAGTGTCCACAAGTGTCTGCAGAAATTCAAAATCTCCCTTATCCTGTAGTCACTTTTTTCACACCTGTGCCATCGAGCCTGTGACATAGCGCTGTGATATTCAGTGGGCCTCACACAATCCAAGTGTCCAGTGTCCACAAGTGTCTGCAGAAATTCAAAATCTCACAGAAATTCAAAATCTCCCTTATCCTGTAGTCACTTTTTTCACACCTGTGCCATCGAGCCTGTGACATAGCACTGTGATATTCAGTGGGCCTCACACAATCCAAGTGTCCAGTGTCCACAAGTGTCTGCAGAAATTCAAAATCTCCCTTATCCTGTAGTCACTTTTTTCACACCTGCTGCATCGAGCCTGTGACATAGCGCTGTGATATTCAGTGGGCCTCACACAATCCAAGTGTCCAGTGTCCACAAGTGTCTGCAGAAATTCAAAATCTCCCTTATCCTGTAGTCACTTTTTTCACACCTGCTGCATCGAGCTTGTGACATAGCGCTGTGATATTCAGTGGGCCTCACACAATCCAAGTGTCCAGTGTCCAAAAGTGTGTGCAGAAATTCAAAATCTCCCTTATCCTGTAGTCACTTTTTTCACACCTGTTGCATCGAGCCTGTGACATAGCGCTCTGATATTCATTGGGCCTCACACAATCCTAGTGTCCAGTGTCCACAAGTGTCTGCAGAAATTCAAAATCTCCCTTATCCTGTAGTCACTATTTTCACACCTGTGCCATCGAGCCTGTGACATAGCACTGTGATATTCAGTGGGCCTCACACAATCCAAGTGTCCAGTGTCCACAAGTGTCTGCAGAAATTCAAAATCTCACAGAAATTCAAAATCTCCCTTATCCTGTAGTCACTTTTTTCACACCTGTGCCATCGAGCCTGTGACATAGCACTGTGATATTCAGTGGGCCTCACACAATCCAAGTGTCCAGTGTCCACAAGTGTCTGCAGAAATTCAAAATCTCCCTTATCCTGTAGTCACTTTTTTCACACCTGCTGCATCGAGCCTGTGACATAGCGCTGTGATATTCAGTGGGCCTCACACAATCCAAGTGTCCAGTGTCCACAAGTGTCTGCAGAAATTCAAAATCTCCCTTATCCTGTAGTCACTTTTTTCACACCTGCTGCATCGAGCCTGTGACATAGCGCTGTGATATTCAGTGGGCCTCACACAATCCAAGTGTCCAGTGTCCACAAGTGTCTGCAGAAATTCAAAATCTCACAGAAATTCAAAATCTCCCTTATCCTGTAGTCACTTTTTTCACACCTGTGCCATCGAGCCTGTGACATAGCACTGTGATATTCAGTGGGCCTCACACAATCCAAGTGTCCAGTGTCCACAAGTGTCTGGAGAAATTCAAAATCTCCCTTATCCTGTAGTCACTTTTTTCACACCTGCTGCATCGAGCCTGTGACATAGCGCTGTGATATTCAGTGGGCCTCACACAATCCAAGTGTCCAGTGTCCACAAGTGTCTGCAGAAATTCAAAATCTCCCTTATCCTGTAGTCACTTTTTTCACACCTGCTGCATCGGAGCCTGTGACATAGCGCTGTGATATTCAGTGGGCCTCACACAATCCAAGTGTCCAGTGTCCACAAGTGTCTGCAGAAATTCAAAATCTCACAGAAATTCAAAATCTCCCTTATCCTGTAGTCACTTTTTTCACACCTGTGCCATCGAGCCTGTGACATAGCACTGTGATATTCAGTGGGCCTCACACAATCCAAGTGTCCAGTGTCCACAAGTGTCTGCAGAAATTCAAAATCTCCCTTATCCTGTAGTCACTTTTTTCACACCTGCTGCATCGAGCCTGTGACATAGCGCTGTGATATTCAGTGGGCCTCACACAATCCAAGTGTCCAGTGTCCACAAGTGTCTGCAGAAATTCAAAATCTCCCTTATCCTGTAGTCACTTTTTTCACACCTGTGCCATCGAGCCTGTGACATAGCGCTCTGATATTCAGTGGGCCTCACACAATCCAAAAGTGTCCAGTGTCCACTAGTGTATGCAGAAAATCTAAATCTCCCCTGTCCTATAGACACCTTGTACCTTGTTTTACATTACTATATAGTTTGTTGGATTTTGTCTACATTTCTACCAAAAATGAGGAAGGCTGGTGGAAGAGGCCGTGGAATTGGGCGGGGGTTGGCAGCTGGTAATGATGGTGTTGGTGGTGGATCTGATGGTAGTGGCAAAAGCAAAATAGGACCGAATGCAGGAGGTGTTGAGCCTGCGTCATCGTCTGGCTCCATAAGGCTTCGAAGGCTTAGTTTTCTAGGAGTTGGCAAACCGCTTTTAACGCCAGAGCATCAGGAAAAAGTTTTGTCTTACATTGCTGACTCAGCCTCCAGCTCTATCGCCTCCTCTTCTGAAGTTGTAAAAAGTAAAAGCACTGAGTCGTCATTGGAGGCTCATGTTCATGAACCACACCTTTCCTTGTGTCCTTCACCACAACCAAGATTGAAGGATGACGCAGGCCATACTACTGATTACTCCATGGAGCTGTTTTCACATACCATGCCTGGATTATCAAGTGAAATGGTGAATTACCCAGGCCAAGATGAATCTGACATGGAGTGCACTGATGCACAGCCGCTGATAGATGATTCTGCTGGTACATTCACTCAGAGCACTACATTGTCCTCGCAGTGTACAGAGCCAGATTCTGACCCTGATGAGACTCAGGTGCCCCTTCCCGCACACTATACCACCATACACGGTGACACAGAGGAAGGTGCACATGACATTGAAGAGGAGGTGATGGATGACCCAGTTGTTGACTCAGATTGGCATCCATTGGGGGAAGAGGGTGCTGCTTCCAATAGCTCAGATGAGGAGCATCCACAGCAGACATCAACATCGCAACAGCTGTTATCTGGCAGGCCTGGAGCACTCCAAAGACAGGTTCCAAAAATCAAAAGAGTTGCTGGACAGCTTGTCCAGAGGGTCAAAACATCACAGCGTGCTAGGCCGCAAAATGTCCTCCAAAATAGGAAGAGTGCAGTGTGGCACTTTTTTGAACAAAATCCTCATGATCAGGCCAAGGTTATCTGTAAGAAGTGCGCAAAGACCTTTAGCCGAGGGAAAAATCTGAAAAATTTGAATACCAGTTGCATGCTTAGACATTTAACCAGCATGCACTTGCAAGCGTGGACACAACACCAAACCTCAAGTACCACATGTGCAACTGATCACAAAAAAGGTAGTCAGCAACGCTACATTGTTTCCCTCACTGTAAGCCCACCGGTTAGCACAGCAGCAAATGTTGAGGTGTCGTTGCAAGGCCACAGCAGTCAGGGAATCCCACTGTTATATCAACGAAATACTGAATCTAGGCCATCAGAAAGAACACCAACTCCATCACCATCATCAACCCTCTCTCAGTCCGCCCTGTCCACCGCTACTTCTACCATATGCAGCTCTCAAGTCCAGCTCACCCTCCCAGACACTATGAGTAGGTCAAGAAAGTACTCAGTCTCTCATCCGCGTACACTGGGTTTAAACGCTCACATTGCCAAACTAATCTCGTTTGAGATGATGCCCTATCGGTTTGTGGAAAGTGCAGCTTTCCGCGAACTCATGGCCTATGCAGTACCATGCTATGACCTACCCAGTCACCACTTCTTCTCTCGCAAAGCCATCCCAGCCCTCCACCATCATGTGAAAGACCGCATTGTCCATGCACTCAAGCAGTCAGTGAGTGGAAAGGTGCACCTCACAACTGATGCATGGTCCAGTCGGCATGGCCAGGGCCGTTACGTGTCCATCACTGCGCACTGGGTTAATGTGGTGGATGCAGGGTCCACAGGGGACAGCGGTGGTGGGATAGTGCTGCCTAGCCCACGGTATAGGAAACAGTTGGCTGTAGGCGTTCCACCCTCCTCCTCCTCCTCCAGAAGCGAAAGCTCGTCCACAGAGCGCAGTCGTACGAGCACTCCATCTGCAGCTGCCACTGTTGCACACGAGGTGTCCCCCTATCGAGCAGCTAGTGGAAAGCGTCAGCAGGCTGTGTTGCAGATGATGTGTTTGGGCGACAGACACACCGCCGAGGTGCTGGCCGAGTACTTGAAGCAACAAACTGAGTCATGGCTGGGCAGTGTACATCATGAGGCAGGCAAGGTAGTTAGTGATAACGGCCGTAATTTTGTGGCAGCCATAGCCCTTTCAAAACTCAGCCACATACCATGCTTGGCTCACACCTTGAACCTGGTGGTGCAGTGCTTCCTCAAAAATTATCCGGAGTTAACAGCCCTGCTCCATAAGGTGCGAAGACTGTGCGTGCACATCCGCCAGTCGCCTGTACACTCCGTTCGTATGCAGAAGCTGCAGCGATTGCTCCACCTTCCCAACCACCGCCTCATTATCGACATTGCAACAAGGTGGAACTCCACCCTGCACATGGTGGAGCGACTGTGCGAGCAGAGGCAGGCCATAATGCATTTGTGGGAGGATACACGGCCAGGCACTTTGAGAGCAGACATGGAGTTGACAGGTGTGCAGTGGTTGAAGCTGAAAGACCTCTGTAAAGTCCTTCAGTGTTTTGAGGAATGCACACGGCTGGTAAGCGCAGACGACGCCATCCTAAGCATGAGCATCCCACTTATCATTGACACGGGAACATTGGCCCACATGTCAGATTATGCCTTGTGGATCCTAAAAAGGGACCCCCGCATTGCCAAAATGATGAACGATGACGACTACTGGTTGGCCAGCATCCTGGATCCACGCTATAAAGGCAAATTACAAAACATCATGCCACAGGAGAACCTTGACCTAATATTGGCTAATAAGCAACTCTGGTAAATCGGTTGCTTGAGGCATTCCCAGCACACAGCAGCGGTGATGGTTCTCACACGAGCCGTACGGGCCGGGGGCAGCTTGGCAGAGGTGTTCATGGTGCACACAGCAGAAGTGGCGTTGGAGACAGGGGTTTCATGACAATGTTGTGGACTGACTTTCAAGTACCGCTCACACAACTGGTAATACAGCATCGATGGAAAGTGACAGGAGACAGCAGTTGTCAACTATGGTTACAAACTACTTTTCCTCCCATATCGATGTTCTCCCACACAGGTCATTACCCTTTGACTATTGGGCTGCTAAACTGGACACCTGGCCTGAATTGGCACAATATGCCTTACAGGAGCTCGCTTGCCCAGCTGCAAGTGTGCTATCGGAAAGAGTCTTCAGTGCAGCTGGATCAATCCTGACAGAAAAAGGGACCCGTCTGTCAACCCAAAATGTGGATGATCTAACCTTCATTAAAATGAACCATGCATGGGTTTCCAAGGATTTTGTCCCACCTCCCCCTGATGATACATAGGGTGACAGAAAAATGGCTTGCTTTGGTCCACCTCTTCCTGGGACTTGACCTATTTCGCCTTTTGCATCAGCTGAATGTCCAACATCAGCATATGCCACTTTCTAGAACTCCCTAACTGTGCTGCCTCCCCCCCCCATGGCCGGGGTCACCACCTAGCGCACGACACCGTGCGAGTGCCGTTGCCCTGGACAGGTGGGTAGGCCGACTCTTGGGCGCGGGCACTGGCACAGGGTCCCTCATAGTGCAATCAAGTGTCTCTGATGGTGGTGGTGCACACCCGCTGTCAGACACACCGCCGTACTATGAGGGGCCCAGTGCCAGTACCGACGCCCACGAGTGGGCCCCCCTTGCTTGGGCAGGGCCTCAGCATTTGCAATCTTTACCTCTCCCTGCTCCTCCGCTGTGTAGTCTGGGCCGTCGAATCCATACTGTGCCTGACACCGTCTGAGCCTGCCTCTTGGTGTATTGACATATATTTTGAATGTGTACGATATCCATACATGTTATCCGGGGATACGGTACCCTTTCTCACCTTTGTGCAATCACGTGCAAGCCATACTGGGCCTAACACCATCTGAGCCTGCCTCCTGATGTATAGACATATCTTTTGAATGTGTACGCCATCCATACAATCAGGGCAACTGTTACCACCAACCTTTCGTGTCTACCTCTTTCCTCATAGACTGTAAGCTTGCGAGCAGGGCCCTCACTCCTCTTGGTATTTGTTATAATCTATGTGATTATTGTTATGCTGTAATGTCTATTGTCTGTACAAATCCCCTCTGAAATGTAAAGTGCTGCGGAATATGTCGGCGCTATAAAAATAAAATTTATTATATTATTATTATATTATTACATGTTATCCGGGGATACGGTACCCTTTCTCACCTTTGTGCAATCACGTGCAATCCATACTGGGCCTAACACCGTCTGAGCCTGCCTCCTGATGTATAGACATATATTTTTAATGTGTACGCTATCCATACATGTTATCCGGGGAAACGGTACCCTTTCTCACCTTTGTGCAATCACTTGCAAGCCATACTGTGCCTGACACCGTCTGAGCCTGCCTCCTGATGTATAGACATATCTTTTGAATGTGTACGCTATCCATACATGTTATCCGGGGAAATGGTACCCTTTCTCACCTTTGTGCAATCACGTGCAAGCCATACTGGGCCTAACACCGTCTGAGCCTGCCTCCTGATGTATAGACATATATTTTGAATGTGTACGCTATCCATACATGTTATCCGGGGAAACGGTACCCTTTCTCACCTTTGTGCAATCACGTGCAAGCCATACTGGGCCTAACACCGTCTGAGCCTGCCTCCTGATGTATAGACATATCTTTTGCATGTGTACGCTATCCATACATGTTATCCGGGGATACGGTACCCTTTCTCACCTTTGTGCAATCACTTGCAAGCCATACTGGGCCTAACACCGTCTGAGCCTGCCTCCTGATGTATAGACATATCTTTTGAATGTGTACGCAATCCATACATGTTATCCGTGGATACGGTACCCTTTCTCACCTTTGTGCAATCACGTGTAACCCATACTGGGCGTGAGAACGGCTGGCGAGCTGTTAAGCAAGCTACAGCACCTGTGGTTTGCACACGTAAGTTTTTCATTTTTTTCAGGAATGACGGTTAGGTCTAATTCCGGAACTGCGGTTGACCTGCACTTACTGGGAAATCATCGTTCGCGAGTAATAATTGTAATCAGTGATCCCCATCACTAACGTTGTTCAGCGGGTTATCTGCACCTGTAAGCGACAAACGCTGACCTTTTCAGTGTAGCGCACATGCAGCCACGGACATGTAAGGGCATGACACACCAGTTATTGGCCAATCTCATGTGCCAGAGCCTCACGTGTCCCTCTAGTAAGCCAGACTCGGACCGCGGGGCATGACGGAGTCTCGTTCGTTAACGGAATTAAGCTTGCAATGTGTGCATCTGTTCTGTAGCTGGCATGGTTGAGGTTGCCCGTGTTGAGTCAAATTACGCCGTAGACTCCACTCCTGGTGGTGCCCTTCTGGACATTCCTTTAAGGTTCAGCTTTGCAACCATACTGCCCACGTAAAACAAACACTTTGCCTTCATGAACGCTGTTTGGAGGGTCATGACTCGTGGGAATAACGCCGCCCAATCAGTTAACCTGCTAGAGAGATCCTTCGTTGCTCCCAAGCATGACATCACACGCCCTAGGAGGAAGGTAATGCCAATGTGGCGACCGTACTCCTGGGGGCGACACAAGTGCACTGATGCCCAGCCACTGCTCGATGAATCTGCTGGTACATTGACCCAGACCACTACATTCCCCTCACACGCTACCCGGCAAAATCTCCCTTATCCTGTAGTCACTTTTTTCACACCTGTGCCATCGAGCCTGTGACATAGCGCTCTGATATTCAGTGGGCCTCACACAATCCAAAAGTGTCCAGTGTCCACTAGTGTGTGCAGAAAATCTAAATCTCCCCTGTCCTATAGACACCTTGTACCTTGTTTTACATTACTATATAGTTTGTTGGATTTTGTCTACATTTCTACCAAAAATGAGGAAGGCTGGTGGAAGAGGCCGTGGAATTGGGCGGGGGTTGGCAGCTGGTAATGATGGTGTTGGTGGTGGATCTGATGGTAGTGGCAAAAGCAAAATAGGACCGAATGCAGGAGGTGTTGAGCCTGCGTCATCGTCTGGCTCCATAAGGCTTCGAAGGCTTAGTTTTCTAGGAATTGGCAAACCGCTTTTAACGCCAGAGCATCAGGAAAAAGTTTTGTCTTACATTGCTGACTCAGCCTCCAGCTCTATCGCCTCCTCTTCTGAAGTTGTAAAAAGTAAAAGCACTGAGTCGTCATTGGAGGCTCATGTTCATGAACCACACCTTTCCTTGTGTCCTTCACCACAACCAAGATTGAAGGATGACGCAGGCCATACTACTGATTACTCCATGGAGCTGTTTTCACATACCATGCCTGGATTATCAAGTGAAATGGTGAATTACCCAGGCCAAGATGAATCTGACATGGAGTGCACTGATGCACAGCCGCTGATAGATGATTCTGCTGGTACATTCACTCAGAGCACTACATTGTCCTCGCAGTGTACAGAGCCAGATTCTGACCCTGATGAGACTCAGGTGCCCCTTCCCGCACACTATACCACCATACACTGTGACACAGAGGAAGGTGCACATGACATTGAAGAGGAGGTGATGGATGACCCAGTTGTTGACCCAGATTGGCATCCATTGGGGGAAGAGGGTGCTGCTTCCAATAGCTCAGATGAGGAGCATCCACAGCAGACATCAACATCGCAACAGCTGTTATCTGGCAGGCCTGGAGCACTCCAAAGACAGGTTCCAAAAATCAAAAGAGTTGCTGGACAGCTTGTCCAGAGGGTCAAAACATCACAGCGTGCTAGGCCGCAAAATGTCTTCCAAAGTAGGAAGAGTGCAGTGTGGAACTTTTTTGAACAAAATCCTCATGAGTGCGCAAAGACCTTTAGCCGAGGGAAAAATCTGAAAAATTTGAATACCAGTTGCATGCTTAGACATTTAACCAGCATGCACTTGCAAGCGTGGACACAATACCAAACCTCAAGTGCCACATGTGCAACTGATCACAAAGAAGGTAGTCAGCAGCGTTACATTGTTTCCCCCACTGTAAGCCCACCGGATAGCACAGCAGCAAATGTTGAGGTGTCGTTGCAAGGCCAAAGCAGTCAGGGAATCCCACTGTTATATCAACGAAATACTGAATCTAGGCCATCAGAAAGAACACCAACTCCATCACCATCATCAACCCTCTCTCAGTCCGCCCTGTCCACCGCTACTTCTACCATATGCAGCTCTCAAGTCCAGCTCACCCTCCCATACACTATGAGTAGGTCAAGAAAGTACTCAGTCTCTCATCCGCGTACACTGGGTTTAAACGCTCACATTGCCAAACTAATCTCGTTTGAGATGATGCCCTATCGGTTGGTGGAAAGCGCAGCTTTCCGCGAACTCATGGCCTATGCAGTACCACGCTATGACCTATCCAGTCGCCACTTCTTCTCTCGCAAAGCCATCCCAGCCCTCCACCATAATGTGAAAGACCGCATTGTCCATGCACTCAAGCAGTCAGTGAGTGGAAAGGTGCACCTCACAACTGATGCATGGTCCAGTCGGCATGGCCAGGGCCGTTACGTGTCCATCACTGCGCACTGGGTTAATGTGGTGGATGCAGGGTCCACAGGGGACAGCGGTGGTGGGACAGTGCTGCCTAGCCCACGGTATAGGAAACAGTTGGCTGTAGGCGTTCCACCCTCCTCCTCCTCCTCCTCCAGAAGCGAAAGCTCGTCCACAGAGCGCAGTCGTACGAGCACTCCATCTGCAGCTGCCACTGTTGCCCACGAGGTGTCCCCCTATCGAGCAGCTAGTGGAAAGCGTCAGCAGGCTGTGTTGCAGATGATGTGTTTGGGCGACAGACACACCGCCGAGGTGCTGGCCGAGTACTTGAAGCGACAAACTGAGTCATGGCTGGGCAGTGTACATCTTGAGGCAGGCAAGGTAGTTAGTGATAACGGCCGTAATTTTGTGGCAGCCATAGCCCTTTCAAAACTCAGCCACATACCATGCTTGGCTCACACCTTGAACCTGGTGGTGCAGTGCTTCCTCAAAAATTATCCGGAGTTAACAGCCCTGCTCCATAAGGTGCGAAGACTGTGCGTGCACATCCGCCGGTCGCCTGTACACTCCGTTCGTATGCAGAAGCTGCAGCGATTGCTCAACCTTCCCAACCACCGCCTCATTATCGACATTGCAACAAGGTGGAACTCCACCCTGCACATGGTGGAGCGGCTGTGCGAGCAGAGGCAGGCCATAATGCATTTGTGGGAGGATACACGGCCAGGCACTTTGAGAGCAGACATGGAGTTGACAGGTATGCAGTGGTCGAAGCTGAAAGACCTCTGTAAAGTCCTTCAGTGTTTTGAGGAATGCACACGGCTGGTAAGCGCAGACGACGCCATCCTAAGCATGAGCATCCCACTTATCATTGACACCAGGAACATTGGCCCACATGTCAGATTATGCCTTGCAGATCCTAAAAAGAACCCACGCATTGCCAAAATGATGAACGATGACGACTACTGGTTGGCCAGCATCCTGGATCCACGCTATAAAGCCAAATTACAAAACATCATGCCACAGGAGAACCTTGACCTAATATTGGCTAATAAACAAGCAACTCTGGTAAATCGGTTGCTTGAGGCATTCTCAGCACACAGCAGCGGTGATGGTTCTCACACGAGCCGTACGGGCCGGGGGCAGCTTGGCAGAGGTGTTCATGGTGCACACAGCAGAAGTGGCGTTGGAGACAGGGGTTTCATGACAATGTTGTGGACTGATTTTTCAAGTACCGCTCACACAACTGGTAATACAGCATCGATGGAAAGTGACAGGAGACAGCAGTTGTCAACTATGGTTACAAACTACTTTTCCTCCCATATCGATGTTCTCCCACACAGGTCATTCCCCTTTGACTATTGGGCTGCTAAACTGGACACCTGGCCTGAATTGGCACAATATGCCTTACAGGAGCTCGCTTGCCCAGCTGCAAGTGTGCTATCGGAAAGAGTCTTCAGTGCAGCTGGATCAATCCTGACAGAAAAAAGGACCCATCTGTCTACCCAAAATGTGGATGATCTAACCTTCATTAAAATGAACCATGCATGGGTTTCCAAGGATTTTGTCCCACCTTCCCCTGATGACACATAGGGTGACAGAAAAATGGCTTGCTTTGGTCCACCTCTTCCTGGGACTTGACCTATTTCGCCTTTTGCATCAGCTGAATGTCCAACATCAGCATATGCCACTTTCTAGAACTCCCTAACTGTGCTGCCTCCCCCCCCCATGGCCGGGGTCACCACCTAGCGCACGACACCGTGCGAGTGCCGTTGCCCTGGACAGGTGGGTAGGCCAACTCTTGGGCGCGGGCACTGGCACAGGGTCCCTCATAGTGCAATCAAGTGTCTCTGACGGTGGTGGTGCACACCCGCTGTCAGACACACCGCCGTACTATGAGGGGCCCAGTGCTAGTACCGACGCCCACGAGTGGGCCCCCCTTGCTTGGGCAGGGCCTCAGCATTTGCAATCTTTACCTCTCCCTGCTCCTCCGCTGTGTAGTCTGGGCCGTCGAATCCATACTGTGCCTGACACCGTCTGAGCCTGCCTCTTGGTGTATTGACATATATTTTGAATGTGTACGATATCCATACATGTTATCCGGGGATACGGTACCCTTTCTCACCTTTGTGCAATCACGTGCAAGCCATACTGGGCCTAACACCATCTGAGCCTGCCTCCTGATGTATAGACATATCTTTTGAATGTGTACGCTATCCATACATGTTATCCGGGGATACGGTACCCTTTCTCACCTTTGTGCAATCACGTGCAATCCATACTGGGCCTAACACCGTCTGAGCCTGCCTCCTGATGTATAGACATATATTTTTAATGTGTACGCTATCCATACATGTTATCCGGGGATACGGTACCCTTTCTCACCTTTGTGCAATCACTTGCAAGCCATACTGTGCCTGACACCGTCTGAGCCTGCCTCCTGATGTATAGACATATCTTTTGGATGTGTACGCTATCCATACATGTTATCCGGGGATACGGTACCCTTTCTCACCTTTGTGCAATCACTTGCAAGCCATACTAGGCCTAACACCGTCTGAGCCTGCCTCCTGATGTATAGACATATATTTTGAATGTGTACGCTATCCATACATGTTATCCGGGGAAACGGTACCCTTTCTCACCTTTGTGCAATCACGTGCAAGCTATACTGGGCCTAACACCGTCTGAGCCTGCCTCCTGATGTATAGACATATATTTTGAATGTGTACTCTATCCATACATGTTATCCGGGGAAACGGTACCCTTTCTCACCTTTGTGCAATCACGTGCAAGCCATACTGGGCCTAACACCGTCTGAGCCTGCCTCCTGATGTATAGACATATATTTTGAATGTGTACGCTATCCATACATGTTATCCGGGGATACGGTACCCTTTCTCACCTTTGTGCAATCACTTGCAAGCCATACTAGGTCTAACACCGTCTGAGCCTGCCTCCTGATGTATAGACATATATTTTGAATGTGTACGCTATCCATACATGTTATCCGGGGAAACGGTACCCTTTCTCACCTTTATGCAATCACGTGCAAGCCATACTGGGCCTAACACCGTCTGAGCCTGCCTCCTGATGTATAGACATATCTTTTGCATGTGTACGCTATCCATACATGTTATCCAGGGATACGGTACCCTTTCTCACCTTTGTGCAATCACTTGCAAGCCATACTGGGCCTAACACCGTCTGAGCCTGCCTCCTGATGTATAGACATATCTTTTGAATGTGTATACTATCCATACATGTTATCCGGGGATACGGTACCCTTTCTCACCTTTGTGCAATCCATACTGGGCGTGAGAACGGCTGGCGAGCTGTTAAGCAAGCTACAGCACCTGTGGTTTGCACACGTAAGTTTTTCATTTTTTTCAGGAATGACGGTTAGGCCTAATTCCGGAACTGCGGTTGACCTGCACTTACTGGGAAATCATCGTTCGTGAGTAATAATTGTAATCAGTGATCCCCATCACTAACGTTGTTCAGCGGGTTATCTGCACCTGTAAGCGACAAACGCTGGCCTTTTCAGTGTAGCGCACATGCAGCCACGGACATGTAAGGGCATGACACACCAGTTATTGGCCAATCTCATGTGCCAGAGCCTCACGTGTCCCTCTAGTAAGCCAGACTCGGACCGCGGGGCATGACGGAGTCTCGTTTGTTAACGGAATTAAGCTTGCAATGTGTGCATCTGTTCTGTAGCTGGCATGGTTGAGGATGCCCGTGTTGAGTCAAATTACGCCGTAGGCTCCACTCCTGGTGGTGCCCTTCTGGACATTCCTTTAAGGTTCAGCTTTGCAACCATACTGCCCACGTAAAACAAACACTTTGCCTTCATGAACGCTGTTTGGAGGGTCATGACTCGTGGGAATAACGCCGCCCAATCAGTTAACCTGCTAGAGAGATCCTTCGTTGCTCCCAAGCATGACATCACACTCCCTAGGAGGAAGGTAATGCCACTGTGGCGACCGTACTCCTGGGGGCGACACAAGTGCACTGATGCCCAGCCACTGCTCGATGAATCTGCTGGTACATTGACCCAGACCACTACATTCCCCTCACACGCTACCTGGCCTGAATCTGACCCTGATGAAACTCAGGTTACCCTTCCCATATACAGTTCCATCTTACACGGTGACAAAGAGGAAGCTGCAGATGAAAGTGCAGGTTCGGCCCACCCGCCATCAGACACACCACCGTACTATCAGGGGCCCTGTGCCAGTGCCATCGCCAACGAGTGGGCCCCCCCTGCTTGCTCAGGATCACAGCACTTGCAAGGTTGAAATACTGTGCAGTGAGATGGAAGATGGGGACGACGAGGAGTCCAGACTAGTACAGGGATTCCCTAGCGAGGAGACTTATTTCATTGTTTTCAATGTTGGGACAGCAATTTTTGGGGAGAACTATACTCTGGAGAATGATAGATGGGGCCCACCATACACTGGAACATTCCAAAGGTGGACATCAGACACTGGAGCAGCATTTACAGGGCCCATTATACACTAGAGCATTAGAAATGGGGCCCATTATGTTTGGAGCATTATTTGGGCCCATAAGACAGTGGAGCTTCATCCATGGGGACCAACATATACTGTAGCGTTATGTGGAGCTCATCATATACTGTTTCAAACATTATATGGGACCAATGATTCTGTATGGAGAAATAGATGGGCCTCGTCATGAGATGTAAAAAGTGAAGTATTTTTCATTGTACTATACCGCTATTTCTCTGCCGTATCGGAGCATGATGAGTTGTGGTATTATGTGTTAAAGGGGCGCTCTTTCGCCCAGGGCACATGAAAACCTGGAGCCAGCCCTACCCCCCCACAACTTTAGCCAAATAACCCCCATTTTTCAGTGCGTAACTTGTATTATGAAGTTAATTAAGGTTGACCAGCTTAAGTAAGAAGAATTGATGCTTTTGGCATTCAAATGAGCACTGTAGGTGTGTTTCCTGTCCTCCTCTCACTGCCGACTTTTATTCCCCATTGACTTACATTGGGTTTCGTGTTTCGGGACGACCCCGACTTTTCCCTATAATCGGCCGATCTTGCTCGACCCGACTTTTGGAAAAGTCGGGTTTCACGAAACGAAACTCGACCATAAAAAAACAAAAGTCGCTCAACTCTACCGGTAATTAGTGTTGAGTGACTTTTGTTTTTTTAGGGTCGAGTTTCGTTTCATGAAACCCGACTTTTCCAAAAGTCGGGTCGAGCAAAATCGGCAGACTATAGGGAAAAGTCGGGGTCGTCCCTAAACACGAAACCCAATGTAAGTCAATGGAGAATTAAAGTCGGCAGTGAGAGGAGGACAGGAAACACACCAACAGTGCCCATTTGAATGCCAAAAGCATAAATTCTTGTTACTGAAGCTTGTCAACCTTAATTAACTTCATAATACTAGTTAAGCACTGAAAAATGGGGGTTATTTGGCTTCAGTTGTGCGGGGGGAGGGCTGGCTCCACGTTTTTGTGGGCCCAGGGCCAAAGAGCGCCCCTTTAACACATACCACAACTCATGATGCTCCGATACGGCAGAGAAAAAGCAGTATAGTGCAATGAAAAATACTTCACTTCTTACATCTCATGACTGATATCCATTTTAAATTCTCCAATACCTCCAAAAACGGACAGTATATAACTCCATACAGTATTATGGCCAGCGCTTAGTGCGCTATACAGAGTAATGAGGCCCATATATTTCTCCATACGGAATCATTATTCCCATATAATGTTTCAAACCGTATATGATGAGCTCCACAAAATGCTACAGTATATGTTGGTCCCAATGGATGAAGCTCCACTGTCTTATGGGCCCAAATAATGCTCCATATACAGTGGGGAAAAAAAGTATTTAGTCAGTCAGCAATAGTGCAAGTTCCACCACTTAAAAAGATGAGAGGCGTCTGTAATTTACATCATAGGTAGACCTCAACTATGGGAGACAAACTGAGAAAAAAAAATCCAGAAAATCACATTGTCTGTTTTTTTTTTCATTTTATTTGCATATTATGGTGGAAAATAAGTATTTGGTCAGAAACAAAATTTCATCTCAATACTTTGTGATATATCCTTTGTTGGCAATGACAGAGGTCAAACGTTTTCTGTAAGTCTTCACAAGGTTGCCACACACTGTTGTTGGTATGTTGGCCCATTCCTCCATGCAGATCTCCTCTAGAGCAGTGATGTTTTTGGCTTTTCGCTTGGCAACACGGACTTTCAACTCCCTCCAAAGGTTTTCTATAGGGTTGAGATCTGGAGACTGGCTAGGCCACTCCAGGACCTTGAAATGCTTCTTACGAAGCCACTCCTTCGTTGCCCTGGCGGTGTGCTTTGGATCATTGTCATGTTGAAAGACCCAGCCACGTTTCATCTTCAATGCCCTTGCTGATGGAAGGAGGTTTGCACTCAAAATCTCACGATACATGGCCCCATTCATTCTTTCATGTACCCGGATCAGTCGTCCTGGCCCCTTTGCAGAGAAACAGCCCCAAAGCATGATGTTTCCACCACCATGCTTTACAGTAGGTATGGTGTTTGATGGATGCAACTCAGTATTCTTTTTCCTCCAAACACGACAAGTTGTGTTTCTACCAAACAGTTCCAGTTTGGTTTCATCAGACCATAGGACATTCTCCCAAAACTCCTCTGGATCATCCAAATGCTCTCTAGCAAACTTCAGACGGGCCCGGACATGTACAGGCTTAAGCAGTGGGACACGTCTGGCACTGCAGGATCTGAGTCCATGGTGGTGTAGTGTGTTACTTATGGTAGGCCTTGTTACATTGGTCCCAGCTCTCTGCAGTTCATTCACTAGGTCCCCCCGCGTGGTTCTGGGATTTTTGCTCACCGTTCTTGTGATCATTCTGACCCCACGGGGTGGGTTTTTGCGTGGAGCACCAGATCGAGGGAGATTATCAGTGGTCTTGTATGTCTTCCATTTTCTAATTATTGCTCCCACAGTTGATTTCTTCACTCCAAGCTGGTTGGCTATTGCAGATTCAGTCTTCCCAGCCTGGTGCAGGGCTACAATTTTGTTTCTGGTGTCCTTTGACAGCTCTTTGGTCCTCACCATAGTGGAATTTGGAGTCAGACTGTTTGAGGGTGTGCACAGGTGTCTTTTTATACTGATAACAAGTTTAAACAGGTGCCATTACTACAGGTAATGAGTGGAGGAAAGAGGAGACTCTTAAAGAAGAAGTTACAGGTCTGTGAGAGCCAGAAATCTTGATAGCTTGTTTCTGACCAAATACTTATTTTCCACCATAATATGCAAATAAAATGAAAAAAAAACAGACAATGTGATTTTCTGGATTTTTTTTTCTCAGTTTGTCTCCCATAGTTGAGGTCTACCTATGATGTAAATTACAGACGCCTCTCATCTTTTTAAGTGGTGGAACTTGCACTATTGCTGACTGACTAAATACTTTTTTTCCCCACTGTATAATGGGCCCCATTTCTACTGCTCTAGTGTATAATAGGCCCTGTAAATGCTGCTCCAGTGTCTGATGTCCACCTTTGGAATGCTCCAGTGTATGGTGGGCCCCATATATCATTCACCAGAGTATAGTGCTCCCCAAAAATTTCTGTCCCAACATTGAAAACAATTACATAAGTCTCCTTGCTAGGGATTCCCTGCACTACTCTGAACTCCTTGTCGTCCCCAACTTCCATCTCACTGCACTTGGCTGTTTAGGCACTCCCACCGGCAGAGACACTTTTGCGTACTATGCGGTGCCCTGTGCCAGTGCCATCGCCCATGAGTATGCCCCCCCACCTGCTCAAGGAACCTGCACTTTCATCTGCACCTTCCTCTTTGTCACCGTGTAAGGTGGTATAGTATGCGGGAAGGGGAACCTGAGTTTCCTCTGGGTCAGATTCTGGCTGTGTAGAGTGCGAGGGGAATGTAATGGTCTGGGTCAATGTACCAGCAGCATCATCCAGTAGTGGCTGGGCCTCAGTGCACTTGTGGCGTCCCCAAGAGTACGGTCACCACTGTGGCATTGCCTTCCTCCTAGGGAGTGTGTTGTCAAGCTTGGGAGCAACGAAGGATCTCTCTAGCAGTAAAACCAGCACACAACACATTTCCCACTCCAGGCCAGCAGGGAGACCTCTGAACCTGACTGCTGAGGAGCTGTTCTCTGTGGTCGGGAGGAGGTAAGTTAGGGCACTCTGTGCAGGGAAGGGGAAGTGTGTGGACGTGAGAAGGGGAGCTGGAGGATGAGCAGAGTTAAGGCTCACTCCTAGCTGGAGCGCATGGTCTGGATTCCGGTCTCCGAGTTTGTAGGGACACTGACGTTCCTGCAGCAGAAACTGGGGGAAGTAGCAGCTATAAATGCTCTGTACCAACTAAGGCTTGGAGGCCCCAGCATCGACGTGTGCGAGGCAGAAGGAAAAGGCTACAGCTGTCTGCCATACAAGTAAAGTCTGAGGAACATCTGTTAGACAGGAGGCGTTTCAGTGAACCACGGTCCTGTGAGTGCTTCCCCCCACAAGCGCTAGAAAGGAGACGTTCAGGAAGGTACATGTTGGCGGAGTGTTGGAAGGGAGCTTTCTATTCTGGTCCCGGAGGTTGGCAGAGGTCCTGACCCGGAGGACACAGCATGGAGGCAGGCATCTGTGTAACCTGCAGACTGTGAGTAAAGCTTTGGAACTGCACGCTCTGGTGTCCTACAGTTATTCCAGCACCGCTACATCTGGGTACCAGCACCTACACCGCCTGTCCCTTTCCCCCATCACTACATCTACACTTCCCTGGGACTCCAGCTCCACCTGTGGGGAGCTTCACCATCTTTGCTGCACAACACCATCAGTCCCAGAGGATCTGCACGCAGCGTCAGCCTAACATCTATGTTGCCGAACACCACAGGTGGCGTCAAACTATCTATATAAACTCTTTACCATTATACCACGCCATTTACATGGGCGCCCAGGGCCACCGTCCGGGTCACCGCTGCTGTGACACATCCCACTGACACCGGCCCGGTACCGAGTACCCCACAGCCCTGGGAGGGCGACCCATATGCCGACTGCTGATCGGGCGGCGTTATTCCCACGAACCTCCAAACAGCGTCCCTGAAGGCAAAGTTTCTGGCTTTCGGGGGCAGTATGATTGCAAAGCTGACCCTTAAAGGAATCTCCAAAAGGGCACCACCAGGAGTGGAGCCTGTGGTTTAATTGGACTGCACCCGGGAAACCACTACCATACAAGCTACAGAAAAGATGGACAGATTGCAAGCTTTGTCGATTCTGTGTGTGGTGTGGTATGTCCGTTTGTAGTTGTGCTAGCGATTTCTCAGCTTTATTCTGTTAATGACCGAGACTCCGGCATGGCCCCGCGGTACGCGTCAAGCTTACTAGAGGGATACTCAAGGCTGTGGCACGTGAGATCGAGCAATAACAGGTCTAGCATTCCAGTACATGTCCGGGGCTGCATGCACGCTACACTGAAAGGACCAGCTTTTGTCGCTTACAGGTGCAGATAACCTGCTGAACTCCGTTAGTAATGGGGATCTGGGATTCAGATTATTCCCCGTGAACGATGATTTCCCAGTAAGTTCAGGTCAACCGCAATTCCGGAGTTAGGCCTAACCGTCATTCCTGAAAAAATTACGTGTCCAAACCACAGGTGCTGTAGCTTGCTTAACAGCTCGGCAGCCGTTCTCAGGCCCAGTATGGATTCAACAACATTGCAGAAAGTTGATAAAGGGTACAGTTTCACCGGATAACACGTATATATGTAGCCTAGTTTACACATTAAAAATATATGTCTATAGATCAGGAGGCAGACTCAGATGTTCTCAGGCCCAGTATGGATTTGACCAGATTGTACAAAGTTGAGAAAGGGTACTTTATCACTGGAAAGCAGGTAAATATAGCATAGTTTAAACATGTAAAATCTCCGTGTTCTCAGTATGGATTACACAGCAATCTAAAAAGTGGAAAAAAGGAAATGCATTTGAGGCGTACACAACTATATACTTTTGGTGTTATTTTTAAATCTAATATATAAAGCTCAAAGTGTGTATGTGTGTATGTACACTCACTGGCCACTTTATTAGGTACACCTGTCCAACTGTGTGTTAAGACTTAATTTCTAATCAGCCAATCACATGGCGGCAACTCAGTGCATTTAGGCATGTAGACATGGTCAAGACAATCTCCTGCAGTTCAAACCGAGCATCAGTATGGGGAAGAAAGGTGATTTGAGTGCCTTTGAACGTGGCATGATTGTTGGTGCCAGAAGGGCTGGTCTGAGAATTTCAGAAACTGCTGATCTACTGGGATTTTCACGCACAACCATCTCTAGGGTTTACAGAGAATGGTCCGAAAAAGAAAAAAAATCCAGTGAGCGGCAGTTCTGTGGCCGGAAATGCCATGTTGATGCCAGAGGTCAGAGGAGAATGGGCAGACTGGTTCGAGCTGATAGAAAGGCAACAGTGACTCAAATTGCCACCCGTTACAACCAAGGTAGGCAGAAGAGCATCTCTGAACGCACAGTGCGTCGAACTTTGAGGCAGATGGGCTACAGCAGCAGAAGACCACACTGGGTACCACTCCTCTCAGCTAAGAACAGGAAACTGAGGCTACAATTTGCACAAGCTCATCGAAATTGGACAGTAGAAGATTGGAAAAACGTTGCCTGGTCTGATGAGTCTCGATTTCTGCTGCGACATTCGGATGGTAGGGTCAGAATTTGGCGTAAACAACATGAAAGCATGGATCCATCCTGCCTTGTATCAACGGTTCAGGCTGGTGGTGGTGGTGTCATGGTGTGGGGAATTTTTTCTGGGCACTCTTTGGGCCCCTTGGTACCAATTGAGCATCGTTGCAACGCCACAGCCTACCTGAGTATTGTTGCTGACCATGTCCATCCCTTTATGACCACAATGTACCCAACATCTGATGGCTACTTTCAGCAGGATAATGCGCCATGTCATAAAGCTCGAATCATCTCAGATTGGTTTCTTGAACATGACAATGAGTTTACTGTACTCAAATGGCCTCCTCAGTCACCAGATCTCAATCCAATAGAGCATCTTTGGGATGTGGTGGAACGGGAGATTCGCATCAGGGATGTGCAGCCGACAAATCTGCGCCAACTGTGTGATGCCATCATGTCAATATGGTCCAAAATCTCTGAGGAATGCTTCCAGCACCTTGTTGAATCTCTGCCACGAAGAATTGAGGCAGTTCTGAAGGCAAAAGGGGGTCCAACCCCTTACTAGCATGGTGTACCTAATAAAGTGGCCAGTGAGTGTATGTGTGTGTGTATGTTTGTATGTCCGGGATAGACATCCGCACCGTCGCAGCTACAGCCACGAAATTTGGCACAGTCACACGTCTGGACCCCGAGAGCGTCCTAAGCTATGTTGTGAGGCGAAATTTTAACCCCGCGCGTTCCATTTCACCAAACAATTTTGCCCCTATCTACATACTGGGGGCAAAAGTGTGTGTGTGTCAAGCCCCGCCCCTCATTGTGATGTCACAATGCCCCTATTTGCATACTGGGGAAGCAGTGTGTGCGTATCAAGCCCCGCCCCTCATTATGATGTCACAATGGTTGCCATGGCGACGCTGATGTCATCAAAGGTTGCAAGCCCTGCTGCCGCTCATTATGATGTCATAATGGTTGACTATGGAATGGAGGATGTCTGATGAGTATATGGGCACCGGACTATGGGATGGTGGATATGTATGACAGGTATATGGGCACGGGACCATGGGATGGAGGATATGTATATGGGCACTGGACTATGGGATGGCGGATATGTATGACGGGTATATGGGCACGGGACTATGGGATGGCGGATATGTATATGGGCACGGGACTATGGGATGGAGGATGTGTGATAGGTATATGGGCACTGGACTATGGGATGGAGCATATGTTTGATGGGTATATGGGCACGGGACTATGGGATGGCGGATATGTATATGGGCTCGGGACTATGGGATGGAGGATGTGTGATGGGTATATGGGCACTGGACTATGGGATGGAGGATATGTATGATGGGTATATGGGCCGTGACTATGAGATGGTGGATATGTATGATGGGTATATGGGCACGGAACTATGGGATGGAGGATATGTATGATGGGTATATGGGCATGGGACAAGGAGATGAAGGATGTGTGATGGGTATATGGGCACTCGACTATGGGATGGCGAATATGTATGATGGGTATATGGGCATGGGACTATGGGATGGAGAATATGTATGATGGGTATATGGGCATGGGATGGAAAATATGTATGATGGGTATATGGGCATGGGACTATGGGATGGAGGATGTGTGATGGGTATATGGGCACTCAACTCTGGGATGGAGGATATGTATGATGGGTATATGGGCACGGGACTATGGGATGGAGGATAATTATAATTTTCTATAACTAACCACAGTTAGTTACTATGCCCGGGCAGCGCCGGGCTCTTCAGCTAGTCTTCATATATATGTCTCAGTAATACAGTCCAGCCTCTCCGCAATAGGAAATGAGATGCATACAATTAGTGACATAAAGGCTATTGATTGCAGAAATCTAGGAATTATTACTCACGGGAAAAACTTCCGTCACAATTCTCATAGGCGATGCTGACCCTCAATTAATTTGTGTGTTGAGACAGTGAAAACATTTTTTTGTGAATAAAGTCTTGCTGTATCGCACTTCCGTTGATTCCATCACTGTTACTCATCTCAATCCAATTTTTATCACAGGGAGCAATGTAAACATGGTGCTCACTGGCTATCATGATCTGTCACGTAACTTTGGAGTGCAAAAGACAGAAGCCACAGGCCGTAGGCGATTCTATTTGATTGGCATGAGAGGGCACATTTTGAAATGTGCGCCGGAATGTCACACATTTGTGAGTAGGAAAACTGTGAAAGCTGATGATAAACCACCACTGCATGTAATTGTGACGTCCATAAGAAATGGAAGCCACTGATCATCTGGAGCTAGAGCCCGGCCAGCAGGACAGGGCATAGCTACATCTTAACCATCATCTTTCAGTTCAATCAATTTGTAGTGGCAGTCCCAGTGAAGGATTTGACAGCCCAGACTACACAGCGGAGGAGCA
Source organism: Dendrobates tinctorius (assembly GCF_039654945.1). NCBI lineage: Eukaryota > Metazoa > Chordata > Amphibia > Anura > Dendrobatidae > Dendrobates > Dendrobates tinctorius. The sequence continues at coordinate 9,604,326 of NW_027361713.1, read as the reverse complement.
GGGAGAGGTAAACATTGCGAATGCTGGGGCCCTGCCCAAGCAAGGGGGGCACACTCGTGGGCATCGGTACTGGCACTGGGCCCCTCATAGTACGGTGGTGTGTCTGACGGCGGGTGTGCACCACCACTGTCAGAGACACTTGATTGCACTATGAGGGACCCTATGCCAGTGCCCGCGCCCAAGAGTCGGCCTATCCACCTGTCCAGGGCAACGGCACTCGCACGGTTTTGTGCGCTAGGTGGTGACCCCGGCCATGGGGGTGGGCCGCCCACTTAGGGAGGTTTACAAAGTGGCATATGTAGATGTGGGTCATTCAGCTGCTGCAAAAGGCGAAATAGGTCAAGTTCACGGAATAGGAGGAGGACCAAAGCAAGCCATTTTTCTGGCAACCTATGTGTCATCAAGGGAAGGTGGGACAAAATCCTTGGAAACCCATGCATGGTTCATTTTAATGAAGGTTAGATCATCCACATTTTGGGTTGACAGACGGGTCCTTTTTTCTGTCAGGATTGATCCAGCTGCACTGAAGACTCTTTCTGATAGCACACTTGCAGCTGGGCAAGCGAGCTCCTGTAAGGCATATTGTGCCAATTCAGGCCAGGTGTCCAGTTTAGCGGCCCAATAGTCAAAGGGGAATGACCTGTGCGGGAGAACATCGATAACGGAGGAAAAGTAGTTGTTAACCATAGTTGACAACTGCTGTCTCCTGTCGCTTTCCATCGATGCAGTATTACCAGTTGTGTGAGCGGTCCATGAAAAATCAGTCCACAACATTGTCATGAAACCCCTGTCTCCAACGCCACTTCTGCTGTGTGCACCACGAACACCTCTGCCAAGCTGCCCCCGGCCCGTACGGCTCGTGTGAGAACCATCACCGCTGCTGTGTGCTGGGAATGCCTCAACCAACTGGTTAACCAGAGTTGCTTGTTTAGTAGCCAATATTAGGTCAAGGTTCTCCTGTGGCATGATGTTTTGTAATTTGCCTTTATAGCGTGGATCCAGGACGCTGGCCAACCAGTAGTCGTCATCGTTCATCATTTTGGCAATGCGTGGGTCCCTTTTTAGGATCTGCAAGGCATAATCTGACATGTGGGCCAATGTTCCCGGTGTCAATGATGCACTGCGAGTGCTGGGTGGAGGAGCACTTTCTGGCAAATCCACATCCCTCCAGTCACGCACAAACCCTGTACCAGACCTTGCCACGCCAACATTTTCACTTGCCCCACGAGATGCATCCTCCTCCCCTAAGTAATGAATCCCCATCATCATCCTCCTCCTCCTCTTTTTCCTCCACCTCGTCCAGGAGAGGTCCCTGAGCAGACAATGGCTGAATGTCATCAAGGATTCCCTCTACCTCTTCCTCCTCGTCAACATTGGCTGCAAACGCCTGCTCCTTAAGGTGCGTCAAAGTTTGCATGAGCAGACGCATAAGTGGGATGCTCATGCTTAGGATGGCGTCGTCTGCGCTTACCAGCCGTGTGCATTCCTCAAAACACTGAAGGACTTTACAGAGGTCTTTCAGCTTCGACCACTGCACACCTGTCAACTCCATGTCTGCTCTCAAAGTGCCTGGCCGTGTATCCTCCCACAAATGCATTATGGCCTGCCTCTGCTCGCACAGCCGCTCAACCATGTGCAGGGTGGAGTTCCACCTTGTTGCAATGTCGATAATGAGGCGGTGGTTGGGAAGGTGGAGCAATCGCTGCAGCTTCTGCATACGAATGGAGTGTACAGGCGACCGGCGGATGTGCACGCACAGTCTTCACACCTTCTGGAGCAGAGCTGTTAACTCTGGATAATTATTGAGGAAGCACTGCACCACCAGGTCCAAGGTGTGAGCCAAGCAATGTATGTGGCTGAGTTTTGAAAGGGCTATGGCTGCCACAAAATTACGGCCGTTATCACTAACTACCTTGCCTGCCTCAAGATGTACACTGCCCAGCCATGACTCAGTTTGTCGCTGAAAGTAATCAGCCAGCACCTCGGCAGTGTGTCTGTCGCCCAAACACATCATCTGCAACACAGCCTGCTGACGCTTTCCACTAGCTGCTCGATAGGGGGACACCTCGTGTGCAACAGTGGCAGCTGCAGATGGAGTGCTCGTACGACTGCGCTCTGTGGACGAGCTTTCGCTTCTGGAGGAGGAGGAGGGTCGAACGCCTACAGCCAAATGTTTCCTATACCGTGGGCTAGGCAGCACTGTCCCACCACCGCTGTCCCCTGTGGACCCTGCATCCACCATATTAACCCAGTGCGCAGTGATGGAAACGTATCGGCCCTGGCCATGCCGACTGGACCATGCATCAGTTGTGAGGTGCACCTTTCCACTCACTGACTGCTTGAGTGCATGGACAATGCGGTCTTTCACATGATGGTGGAGGGCTGGGATGGCTTTGCGAGAGAAGAAGTGGCGACTGGGTGGGTCATAGCGTGGTACTGCATAGGCCATGAGTTCGTGGAAAGCTGCGCTTTCCACCAACCGATAGGGCATCATCTCTAACGAGATTAGTTTGGCAATGTGGGCGTTCAAAGCCAGTGTACGCGGATGAGAGACTGAGTACTTTCTTGACCTACTCATAGTGTCTGGGAGGGTGAGCTGGACTTGAGAGCTGCATATGGTGGAAGTAGCGGTGGACAGGGCGGACTGAGAGAGGTTTGATGATGGTGATGGAGTTGGTGTTCTTTCTGATGGCCTAGATTCAGTCTTTCGTTGATATAACAGTGGGATTCCCTGACTGCTGTGGCCTTGCAACGAAACCTCAACATTTGCTCTGTGCTATCCGGTGGGCTTAAAGTGGGGGAAACAATGTAGCGTTGCTGACTACCTTCTTTGTGATCAGTTGCACATGTGGTACTTGAGATTTGGTGTTGTGTCCACGCTTGCAAGTGCATGCTGGTTAAATGTCTAAGCATGCAACTGGTATTCAAATTTTTCAGATTTTTCCCTCGGCTAAAGGTCTTTGCGCACTTCTTACAGATAACCTTGGCCTGATCATGAGGATTTTGTTCAAAAAAGTGCCACACTGCACTCTTCCTACTTTGGCAGACATTTTGCGGCCTAGCATGCTGTGATATTTTGACCCTCTGGACAAGCTGTCCAGCATCTCTTTGATTTTTGGAACCTGTCTTTGGAGTGCTCCGGGACTGCCAGATAACAGCTGTTGCGATGTCGATGTCTGCTGTGGATGCTCCTCCTCCTCATCTGAGCTATTGGAAGCAGCACCCTCTTCCCCCAATGGATGCCAATCTGGGTCAACAACTGGGTCATCCATCACCTCCTCTTCAATGTCATGTGCACCTTCCTCTGTGTCACCGTGTATGGTGGTATAGTGTGCGGGAAGGGGCACCTGAGTCTCATCAGGGTCAGAATCTGGCTCTGTACACTGCAAGGACAATGTAGTGCTCTGAGTGAATGTTCCAGCAGAATCATCTGTCAGTGGTTGTGCATCAGTGCACTCCATGTCAGATTCATCTTGGCCTGGGTAATTCACCATTTCACTTGACAATCCAGGCATGGTATGTGAAAACAGCTCCATGGAGTAATCAGTAGTATGGCCTGCGTCATCCTTCAATCTTGGTTGGGGTGAAGGACACAAGGAAAGGTGTGGTTCATGAACATGAGCCTCCAATGACGACTCAGTGCTTTTATTTTTTACAACTTCAGAAGAGGAGGCGATAGAGCTGGAGTCAGCAATGTAAGACAAAACTTTTTCCTGAAGCTCTGGCTTTAAAAGCGGTTTGCCAACGCCTAGAAAACTAAGCCTTCGAGGCCTTGTGGAGCCAGACGATGACGCAGGCTCAACACCTCCTGCATTCGGTCCTATTTTGCTTTTGCCATTACCATCAGATCCACCACCAACACCATCATTACCAGCTGCCAACCCCCGCCCAATTCCACGGCCTCTTCCACCAGCCTTCCTCATTTTTGGTAGAAATGTAGACAAAATCCAACAAACTATATAGCAATGTAAAACAAGGTACAAGGTGTCTATAGGACAGGGGAGATTTTGAATTTCTGCACACACTTGTGGATACTGGACACTTTTGGATTATGTGAGGCCCACTGAATATCACAGCGCTATGTCACAGGCTCGATGTCGCAGGTGTGAAAAATGTCACTAGAGGATAACGGAGATTTTGAATTTCTGCACACACCTGTGGACACTGGACACTTTTGGATTGTGTGAGGCCCACTGAATATCACAGCGCTATGTCACAGGCTCGATGTCGCAGGTGTGAAAAATGTCACTAGAGGATAACAGGGAAGATGTATATCTTTGTACCGTTTTGATTGAGGACTCTCAATCCTGAATATTTTTCTAGAGGATAACAGAGATTTTGAATTTCTGCACACACTTGTGGACACTGGACACTTTTGGATTGTGTGAGGCCCACTGAATATCACAGCGCTATGTCACAGGCTCGATGTCGCAGGTGTGAAAAATGTCACTAGAGGATAATGGAGATTTTGAATTTCTGCACACACTTGTGGACACTGGACACTTTTGGATTGTGTGAGGCCCACTGAATATCACAGCGCTATGTCACAGGCTCGATGTCGCAGGTGTGAAAATTGTGACTAGAGGATAACGGAGATTTTGAATTTCAGCACACACTTGTGGACACTGGACACTTTTGGATTGTGTGAGGCCCAGTGAATATCAAAGCGCTATGTCACAGGCAGAAATTGGCTAGTGTATGACAAACTACAAGGTGTATATAGAATTGGGCAGAATAGGAATCTCCCTAGAGTGTAGGTCTGTAAGAACGGAACAAGTCCTCGACTTATCCTTACAGAGAGACACACAGATAGCTTCACTGTGGCCGTGATAACAGCCGTTACACGGTACTGAGAGAGGAGCGTGCACGTACACGGCTGTCCGGTGTACGTAAAATTGTCAAGCTCCGTGTTTTTTAAGTATACGGACTGACACACGCTGTCTCTCTATAGTTTTGAATGTGATCAAACAGCAAATATATTTAACTGCTTGAAAACTAGACAAAACTAGAAGGTGCAGGTCTGTAAGAATGGAACATGTCCTCGACTTATCCTTACAGAGCGACACACAGATAGCTTCACTGTGGCCGTGATAACAGCCGTTACACGGTACTGAGAGAGGAGCATGCACGTACACGGCTGTCCGGTGTACGTAAAATTGTCAAGCTCTGTGTTTTTTAAGTATACGGACTGACACACGCTGTCTCTCTATAGTTTTGAATGTGATCAAACAGCAAATATATTTAACTGTTTGAAAGCTAGACAAAACTAGAAGGTGCAGGTCTGTAAGAACGGAACATGTCCTCGACTTATCCTTACAGAGTGACACACAGATAGCTTCACTGAGGCTGTGATAACAGCCGTTACATGGTACTGTGTGAGGAGTGTGCACCGCTGTATGGTGTGAAAAAATGCACGCTCAGTACCTCACCAGGACAAAAAAAAAAATTGGGATTGCTTTTAAAAAAGCAGTTTGCAGAGCAGTGGGTAAACAGCAATGCAGCTGTCAGGAAGCCTTAGAAGGCAGCCTAACAACCAACACCGCTGATCCAACAAAATATAGGCTCCACTTGCACTGCACACACAGTGACTGGTGTGTTGTACAGGCAAAATCGCTAGCAGCAGAAGCAGTTTTTGGTGTCTTCTTCCCTGCCTAACGCTCTCCCTACAAAATCATCAGCAGCAGCAGCTCTCCCTATTCTGAGATCAGCATGAGTAACATGGCGGTCGGCGTGCACGCCCTTTTATACCCCCTGTGATGCCCACCAAAGCAAGCCAATCACTTGCATGCCCTTCTGAAAGATGGTGGTGACCCCTGCCTATGTCATCACGTTGCCCACAGTGTCCATGGATCCTGATTGGCTGAAAAAGAGCGCAAAACAAACTTTTGAAACGCGACTTTGGCGCTTAAGTCGCCGACCTCGTAGCCGACCTCATCCTAGGGTCGGGTTTCGTTTCATGAAACCCGACTTTGCCAAAAGTCGGCGACTTTTGAAATTTTTCGACCCGTTTCGCTCAACTCTACCGGTAATTCATTTGCCGGGTTCTGTAAAATCACAGCAGTAGCCGACAGGATAGAAGAGATGGTTTGCTTACAGTAAATACATTGAGAATAGGTAGATACTGTATATACATGTGTGTGACAAATACAATTAGTACAGTGTGCGTGCAGATTACTGGACATGTATTTAATAAATAAAACATTATTTGGGGGGAAAAAATGAAGTGGGTTCCCACGCAATTTTCCAAACCAGCAGAGGTAAAGCCGATGACTGGGGGCTGATGTTTATAGCCTAGGAATTGGCCATGGATATTTGCTCCCCCCGGTTAAAAACATAAGCTTTCAACTGCCTCAGAAAAGGTGCATCTCTAAGATGCGCCAATTCTGGCACTTAGCCTTGCTCATCCCACTTGCCTTGTAGTGGTGGCAAGTGGGGTAATAGTTGGGGGGTTGATGTTTCAAAAGTTTCACAGAGTAAATAGTTAATGTAGGAGGGGTCAGCTGCAGCTAAGAGGGAGAACTTCCTCATAGGAGACAGATGGGCCATGGTGCCCAAACCGCTGCATGGGCATAAGTGCCCAGGACTATAGCATGGACTTAAGGCATGGACTTAAGTGTCCAGAATTGAAGCAGTGACCATGCAACGTTATGCTAAGTGAGGAGCCCAGCCATCTGCAGTAACAGGTCAGGAAAGCAGCAAGAAAGAACTTCAGTGGGCTACAGCAGTGTGGTGCAGAAGCAGAAGGAAAGGCCAGGAGAGTACAGGGACGCAGGAAACTCCATGATGTGGCAGCTTATTGCATGGGCTGATGTCCTCAGATCCGGGGAGAAACGGCTGAGTTAATTCCCAAACTGCAATGAGTTAAAGCAGAGAGGACGCTGCACTACCGTTATAGGCAGTAGGTCCCCGTAATGTACTGAAGGCCATAGGAAGTACCACAGGAGACACTATGACAGTACAGAAGGGCAGGTCACTCGCCATGTGGCAACTGACTTCAGGAACAGATGATCTGATGTCTGGGGCGAAACAGACAGAGGAGTGTCAAACTGTGGCAGAGCTAAACAGGGAGGATGCTGAGGAACCATATGAGATGGTCCGACCCAGGTACGTGCTGTGTAACAGTGAGAGAAGTACAGGGAAAGAGGAAGAGATGTATAATATTGAACATGTGATTAATGCTGTGAAATTGGATGCGCTGAGAAATAAAAACAGGCTCATTTTTCATCGCTTTGAAATCTCTTTAACAATAACAATATGGAAGAGGCCAGGAGCCATTTAGTGAGCTGCATTTCTTCCTATATGTTCACAGACATACCAGTGGAAAAGCCAAACTTCACATGCCACAAATGCAAGCTAGAGAGGTTAGCTACACTGAAAATCATTAAGGAAGGTGAAGAGTTCTTAGACAGAGCAGAGTTATCGCTTCATGTTACAGAAAGAGAAGAAATTAAGAAATTCGAAGTGCACCTGAAGAAACAGAGGAATTGAAACATGTGACCCAGAGAAGCAGGAGGATTGGGAGGTGGTCAGCGACCATAATGCTAAGGAACCAGTACCAGGCTCTTACGCAGGAGAACGATGAAGAAATACATCAGGATAAGACTTTGCCCACAAACAGCAACCTTGTACGCCTTCAGAATCCTCCTGGATGGAGAAAGCAAAATGTTGTGAAGAAGAAACGGAGAAGAACAGAGGCCGCTATCTGCAGACCGGATATAACCTCAAGAGAAATGTGCTGTCTTCCAGGTGCAAAAATTAAAGATGTGTCTGACAGGATATCAGGACTTTTCAGACCTACAGATGACCACCCATTCCTGCTAATACATGTGGCGACAAATGACACAGCAAGAAACGACCTGGAAACCATCTGCAGTGACTTTGAATCTAAATAATAAAAATATTGGAGAAAGAGAAACCAATCACAAACTAAAATGTTTCTATACAAATGCACAAAGCATGGGCAGCAAACAATGAGAATTGGAACTACTAACGCAGGAAAAGAAATATGATATCATTGGAATCACTGAAACTTGGTGGGACAGTACACATGATTGGAATACAAGGCTAGAAGGATGCAACTTATTTGCAAGAAACAGACTTGATAAACGAGGAGGAGGTGTCGCATTGTATGTTAGAAACGCGTATATCTGCACAGAGATTGAAGCTTCAGAGACTGGGAGTTCTGTGGAAACTGTTTGGGTAAGAATACAAGGATAGAAGAATGGAAAGGACACCATTGTAGGCATTTACTACAGGTCGCCAGTGCAAGCTGAAGATATGGATGAACTCTATGCATCAAATGGCCAAGTTCTCCAAAAAATATGACATAGTTGTCATGGGAGATTTCAACTATCCTGACATTTGTTTGGAATATCTCTCTTAGGCAAAGCTAACAGGTCAAGGAAATTCTTATCTTCTCTTGCTGACAACTTTATCTTCCAAAAGGTAGGGGAGAAAACAAGGGGAACTGCTACTTTGAATCTAATCCTTATAAACAGGGAGGAAATGGTTGAGGAGGTAAAAGTGGCTGGGACCCTAGGAGGTAGCGACCATGCTATTTTAGAATATTGGATAACTAGAGGATGGATGAACACAGAACTTAAGCATATGCTAAGAAGGAAGAAAGAAATGATTATAAAATGGAAAGAGGGAGGCATATCTAAAGAAGAATATAATGCTGTCTGCAGAACTTGCAGGGCACAAATCAGATTATTAAAGCTGACAATGAATTGAGGCTTGCAAGAGATGTCAAAAGCAATAATAAAGGATTTTCGGGATATGTCAAATGTAAAAGAAAATTCAAAGATGCTATAGGATTTTTACAGGATGAAAATGATGAAATGGTAAGACAGGATGTTGAGAAAGCCAAACTTTTAAATTCCTATTTTGCATCTGTTTTCTCTCAGAAAGGAAATGTAACATCAACTGTTCTTCACTTTCCTTTTAAGGGAACAGAAGAAACCAGGATATCTATAAACATAAAGATAGTGAGGAAACACTTAGCTAACCTAAATTAATTCAAGTCTCCAGGTCCAGATGAATTACACCCCAGAGTACTGAAGGAGATAGCAGAAGAAATTTCTAAACCCCTCTCCATAATCTTTGAAAATTCTTGGAGAACAGGACAAGTCCCTGAAGACTGGAGAAGAGAAAATGTTGCTCCTATCTTCAAAAAGGGGAAGAAGGTAGACCCAGGGAACTATAGGCCGATAAGTCTGACTTCTATACCAGGAAAGATCTTTGAACAAATAATTAAACAATATGTATGTAAGTACTTGGATAAGAATAAAGTAATTAAACAGAGTCAGCATGGGTTTGTAACTAATAAGTCATGTCAAACTAACTTAATTTCCTTCTGTGACAGAATCACTGATTGGGTGGTTCAGGGAAATGCTGCAGATATAATATATCTTGACTTCAGCAAAGCATTTGACAAAGTATCTCACACAATCCTTATTGAAAAAATGGCTAAGTATGGAATGGACAAGGCAACTGTTAGGTGGATTCATAACTAGCTTAGTGATCGGACCTAAAGAGTGGTCGTAAATGGCTGCACATCCAGTTGGAAGAATGTCTCAAGTGGGGTACCACAGGGCTCTGTCCTGGGCCCTGTATTGTTCAACATCTTTATCAACAATTTAGATGAAGGAATTGAGGGTAAACTGATTAAATTTGCAGATGACACAAAGCTAGGAGGGATAGCTAATACTAGAGAAGAGAGAGAGAGGATTCAAAAAGATATAAATAAACTGGAGCAGTGGGCAGCAACTAACAGAATGGTTTTTAACAGGGAAAAATGCAAAGTACTACATCTGGGCAATGAAAATGAAAAAAGCATATATAGAATGGGAGGAATAGGGCTAAGCAACCACACATGTGAAAAAGACTTGGGTATACTAATAGATCACAGACTGAATATGAGTCAACAGTGTGATGCAGCAGCAAAAAAGGCAAATGCAATTCTAGGATGTATTAACAGAAGCATACAGTTTAGATCACGTGAAGTCATTATTTCCCTCTACTCCTCTTTGGTCAGACCTCATCTGGAATACTGTGTCCAGTTTTGGGCGCCACATTTTAAAAAAGACATCAACAAACTGGAGCAAGTTCAGAAAAGAGCAACCATAATGGTGACCGGTCTGCAAACCCTGTCTTATGAGGAAAGGTTGCAGGATTTGGGAATGTTTAGCTTGCAGAAGAGAAGACTGAGAGGAAACTTAATAGCTGTCTACAAATATCTCAAGGGCTGTCACATTGTAGAAGGATCATCTTTATTCTCATTTGCACAAGGAAAGACTAGAAGCAATAGGATGAAACAGAGTGAGAGGAGACACAGATTAGATATTAGAAAAAACTTTTTGACAGTTAGAGTGATCAATGAGTGGAACAGGCTGCCACGAGAGATGGTGAGTTCTCCTTCAATAGAAGTCTTCAAACAGAGGCTGGACAGACATCTGTCTGGGATGATTTAGCGAATCCTGCTTTGAGCAGGGGGTTGGACCAGAAGGCCCAGGAGGTCCCTTCCAACTCTACGATTCTATGATTCTAAAGGTTGATGTTGTCAGCAGCACTTGGAAAGGACCATCAAATCTGGGATTGAGTGTTCTCCTTACAAACTTTTTCACCAACACTCAGTCTCCTGGTTTCAAGGAGTGCATACTGGATTCTGGATATGGCAATGAAGAGACAACTTGAAAATGGACATTAGTAAGTTTTTTGGTCAGTTCAATTACATAAGTAGACAAAGTATCATATTACATAGTCAGCTGCTGAGGGAAGAATACCCCTACCTTTCTGGGCCTCTGTGAGTGTGCCCTACACTAAACAGTGTGATTTGTTTGTCTCTTGAGCAACTTTCAACATCCTGTTCTTAAGTGTTCCATTTAGTTTTTCCACTTTCTTCCTACTTTGGGGATGGTAAGGAGTGTGTAGGCCTAAATCTGACCCTACTGCTGACCAGATCTCTTGTGTCAGGTTTGCTGTGAATGCGGGTCTCTGATCACTCTCTATCACTTCTGGAACCCCATATCTGCACACTGTTTCTGAAAGTACTTTCTTTGCAGTAGTCTTTGCCAACTGGTTCCTCACTGGGAAAGCATCTGGCCATCCTGAGAATACATCCATGATCACAAGGGCATATTCAAATCCTCCACTTTGCGGCATCTGGATGTGGTCTATTTGGATCCTCTGGAAGGGGTACAGTGGTCTGGCCAAATGGTGTGGGGGAACATTCTCCATTTGTCCAGGGTTGCATTTGTCGCAGGTCAAACGGCTGCTAGTAAATTTAGCTGTTAGGGTGGAAATCCCCGGAGCGAACCAGTAAACACCGATCAGATCATTCATCTGTGTCTTCAATCTGTCTGTGGGCCCATGTGCCCATTGAACCACCATAGGGTACATTCTTCAAGGTAGACAGGGTTTGGAGTTCATTGTGTATACCCTTCCTTCTTCATGTGTTGCTCCCTTCCGCATCCAGTTTTCCTTCTTCTTTGGAGCCTGGTCCTGCAATTTCTTGAACAGATCCTAGGACGTCATTTCATCAGGTTTCTTGACCTCAGTCGTCATGTAGTAGCCATCCGGCTCTAAGACCTCTCCCACCTCTCCATATTGTCTTCCTTTGGCTGCTTCTTTGGCTGCCATGTCTGCCATGTTATTGCCCCGTGCCTCTACTGTGTTCAGTTTCCCATGTGCTTGACTTTTAAGATTGACACCACCTTTGGTAGTTGGAGTGCATCCAGCAGGTCTCTGATGGCTCAATGATGCTTCACGTTTGTCCCACTTGCCGTGATGAAGTCCCTCGCAGCCAGGTGAGTCCAAAAGTCATGTGTTATGCCATGCGAGTACCTGGAATTGGCATAAATGTTCGCAGCTTTGCCTTTTGCCATCTGGCAGACTTTCATCAGCGCTATCAGTTTTGCTTCCTGGGCTTGCAGGCTGGGAGGCACACTTCTGGACCATACGATTTCTTGATTGCTAGTCACTGCACATCCCATGTGGAATCTTCCTTCATCATCTGCAAATCTGGAGTCATCTATGTAAAGGATCAACTTTGGGTCGGTCAGTGGCTCATCCACCACATTGGGTAATCCTGCTGATTCCTGTTGCATGATGCTGAAACAATCATGGTATTCAGTCCAGAGCAAATCCAGATCCTTGTGAAAAAAGGTATCATGCAGATTTTGATCAGAAGAGTCCATATCCGCATCCCCGCTTGGGAGTGGGAGTAGAGTGGCCGGGTTGAGGATCGTGCATCTGGAGATGGTGACATTGTCAGGCAAGAGCAGAGAGCACTGGAGGCATAGATCCCTGGCGGTGGACAGATGTTTTGGCTGTGGATTGCTGAAATGTCGTGTGGAGCCAGGATGTCCAGCGGATGTCCAAGAATGATGTCAGCAGTCTTGTCCAGGAGGGCATGTGCTGCAAATACTGCCCTCATACAGGCTCCCCTTGCAACTGGATCCAGGCAAGTTGATAAAGTAGCCTAGAGGTCTCTGCTTTCCCCTGTGAATCTGTGTCAGGACTCCAGTGGCATGTCCTTCTTTTTCTATCAGGTATAGATGAAATGGCTTCTTGTTGTCAAATAGTCCTAGTGCTGGTGCTGAGACTATGGAGTCTTTCAGTTTCCTGAACGAGTTGAAGGCTGCATCCGAGAGAAGGAATGGGGTCGTATTGATGCAATCATACAGAGGCTGCATTAAGACCGAGGCATCTGCGATCCAAGTTCTGCAATATGAAACTAGAACAAGGAAGGCCTGTAGCATCTTTGGAGTTGTTGGGGGAGCTATCTTCTCCGCAGTGGTCTTCCGGTCATCTGTCAGGTATTTCGCCTGGTGGGAAATACAGTGTCCCAGGAACGTAACTCGCTTCTGACACCACTGGACTTTGTTTTTTGAGACCTTGCATTGCTGCTCAGCCAGGTAGAGGAGAGACAAGGAATGGGCTGTGCAGGTATCGATATCCGCTGCACAAAGGAGAAGGTCATCCACATATTGTAGAAGAGCGACTTCTGCATTTTCTATAATCCAGTTGGCAAGGATGGAAGACATCACTTTCGTGAACTGTGAAGGGCTGTTCTGGGCACCCTTGGTCATCACTGTCCATATATACTGTGTGTTTCCTGGTGCGTGAAGGCAAACAGATACTGGTCATCCGGGTGAAAGGGAACACTGAAGAATGTGTTGGCCAGATCGATCACTGTGAACACTGTTGCTGTGGCTGGGACATTCTAGAGCAGAGTGTACGGATTTGGCACAATTGGTGTTTCAAATACCATAGCCTCGTTCACGGTCATCAGGTCATGCACCATTCTGAGCTTGGCTGGTTCTCCTTTGACAGTCTTTTTCTTGAGCGGGAAAAGTGGGGTATTGCAAGGCGATGTGCAAGGAATAATGATTACTATTTTCAGGAAGACCTTCAGTTGGTCAGAGACAGCTTGACTCTGGGTGATGGACAGGGGATACTGGGCCTTATGAGGGGACGGGGTTCCTGGCTTGAGTGACACCCATACTGGGGCAACTTGAAGTTTTTCCACATCTTGGGGCCCCTTGGACCATAGGCTTTCTGGTACCATGTCCAGTACCTGCTTGGGTAGGCTTGAATCAGTTGTGAGGATCTTGTAGGGCCACCAGTATGATTGATTCTTTTTGGGTAAGGGGTGAAGAAAGTGTCACGGTCCCATCTTCCTGGATCACTATGGTCACCTTCAACTTCTACAGTAGGTCCGCTCCCAGCAGGTTGAGTGGACAGGTTCTTGACACCACGAACTGGGACAGGATAGAGTTACCCTGGCTGAGTCCACATGCTCAGGGGCTTTGTAAGCTGGGAATATCTGACTTGACCATCAATCCCCACGCAAGACACAGAGGATTATGATAGGCAGGTGGGGTCAGGGAGTTCCTCATGTCTCATCACACTTCTGGCTGCACCAGTGTCCACAAGAAAGATCTGACAACCCCATCCACTTTCAGGGTAATTTGAGGTATTGTTCCCACTGGTGGGGTTTTGCATGTTAGGAGGGTGATGTCTGGTGGACCTGGCTTGCCCCTGTCCTATGGAAAGAGCTATTCACTGTTTTCAGTGTTTCTTCCTTGACCCATTCCTCTGGGCAAATTCTTGGGTTGCATAGGTGTTCTGCACTGGTTCCGGAAAGGCCAAACTTACCACAGCTGTAATACTTGACATTTCTTCTGTCCTTGTGGGGTGACTCTTCTTCCAGGTCATTGGTCACCATAAGAGGGGCTGTCTTCCACACTCCTGGTTCCTGGTTGGGACTCAATCCCTTTGGCTACTGTGAGCAGTGTGTCCATTGCTATTGACCTGTACTCGGGTCTGGCCACTATCAGTGGTTTCCTGATTATTTCTCTTAGTCCATGCACAAAGGCCTGTACCAACATTTGCCTATGTATTTGACCATGAATAGTGAAGCCCAAATCTTGGAAAACTTGCATTATTCTGCCATGAAACTTCTCTACAGACTCTGTCTTGTCATGGTTCATGTCACATAAGCTGAGAGCTTGCCCTGCCAGTCTGCCTTTGGCCCACTCTCTGAGCTTGTCAATTAGCTTTGGCCCCAAGCTCCCAAGCGTGTACAACTGTACATCTAATTCTGCTGGAAGTTTGAAGTGTTCCTTCATAATTGGCCTGAATGCATCGCCTGCTTTAAATTCCATTACTGTCATGATCCAGTGTTGGATCTGGCGGTATTAAATTGCACTGGGTGAACTTTTTTTACTTTGGAAAGTTCCAAGGTGTCTTGACTGTCCCCGGTGGTGGTTAGCAGTATTGCACTTTAGGTTTTTGTGCACTTAATTAGGGATCAGGTGTTACACCCTATAAAGGTGTGCTAGAGGTGTGCAATCACTGCCTGTGATATTGTGAGTTTTTGTTCACTCTGTTTTTGGAGAGCCTGGATGATGGATGGAGCTGGTGAGGAGTCCTGCGCAGCTTAGCCAGGGGGGACGTGTTGCAGCTATGGTGTCTGGACGAAGGGCTCGCATGGCGTGGTGGGGTCGCAGTGATGGAGTCAGCGGGAAGTGTCTGCATGGTCTGGTGGAGTGGCTACTATGGAGAGTGGCACTCACCATGTGGGACTTGGCCGCTGAGCTGGACTCAAGCATGCTTGACTTCGTGTCAGCAGCTGAACACTTCCTTGGGACTCTGGTACTAAGCAGCTGCAACTGGTGTTGGACTCTGCTCCAAGGTTGCACTAAGGTGAAGGATCCTGTTATGGTGATGGATCCGGGTGGAGGAGAAGATGCACTCAGGTGGAGGGCTCTGTTGCTAGGAGCGCACGCAACAGAGCAAAGCTAAGTGGTGTTTTCCCTGTATTGTCTCTTTCCTCATGTGTGTTATTAGTGCAGTGGTGGGATTAGTCTCAGCACCGACCCATTCCCTAGTGAGGGTTTAGGGTCAGGGTGAGCAAGGGCGTTAAGGTACGCGTGCGGCGCCCGGTGCGAAACCGGCATAGGGAATGTTAGGAGTGCAGGGACACTGGCTCAGGGGAGCTCAGGAGGTCTCCAATTCCCTTTTCCCTATAGCAGGGCCCACCATTGTTAATGTTTCCCAGGTCCCCCTTATTATTTAAATTCGCCATACTGGAGGCGGGGTTTCCAGAATGTTTATTAACGTGTAATACCTAAATTCGCCAGGTGGAGGCGGCGTATCCACCTGCACGTATTATTATTTAAATGCGCCCCACTGGAGGCGGTGTATCCAGGGTCACGTGTGTCACATGGGTTCGCCTTGCGGAAACATCTGCGTCCTGACACACGTGACCATGACAATTACGGCCCAGAGATCATTCTCTGCTGCATTCTTTGCTAAAATGACATAGGATGCATATCTGGGTCTGGCAGATTATTCAGAATACTAGTCACCTGGCTTGGGGTGAAGTGCACATAGTGTAAAGGTGGTGCCTCTATCTGCCCCTGCCTTCTTAGTGCCTGTGGGTTTCTTTTCCTAGTACTGGGGAGCATGTATGGTGTTCCCTCTTCATCAGAGGAGTAGTTGTGATAATGCATATTGGGGTCATGCACGGGATGATATTTATACTTAGAAGTTGCATTTTTGTGTGAGGATGTCCCCTCTGCCTGAGGCTGCGGTGGATGAGGATTATAGTTCCATGTTGGTGTAAATGTTAGCAGCTCTGACCGGTACTGAGATTATACATTATCAGCAGATGGTGATGTCTGTCCTTCCCCCTCTCCATCCCGTGCTGAGTTGTCTGCTGCCTGATGTGTCTGGGGGCTGCCTGAAGTACTGTAGGCCAGGAGGTCACACTCTTCTCCCGATATCATAACTGGCAATGGCTGCAGTGTACTTGGGAAATAGAAAGTGCCTTGTACTGTAAGCACCGGATACAGGGACACCACTCTGCTTGGATTGGGCGTTGGCCCACCTGGTAAGGAAGGAGGAGAAAGAGGCGTAGCGAGGTGTGGCAGAGAAGGAGGAGGGTGAGAGAGGTGTGAGGAAGGAGGAGAGAGGTGTGACACGGAAGAAGGAGGAGGAGGAGAGAGGTGTGGCAGAGAAGGAGGAGGGTGAGAGAGGTGTGAGGAAGGAGGAGAGAGGTGTGACAAGGAAGAAGGAGGAGGAGGAGAGAGGTGTGGCAGAGAAGAAGGAGGAGAGAGGAGTTAGGAAGGAGGAGAGAGGTGTGACAGAGAAGAAGGAGGAGAAGGAGAGAGGAGTGAGGAAGGAGGAGAGAAGTGTGGCAGAGAAGGAGAAGGAGAGGGGAGTGAGGAAGGAGGGGAGGGATTTAAAAATGGACGGGGAGGAGGAGAGAATTCCTCCCCTTTTGTGCAGCCTGAGAGGGCATGGTTAGAACAATGATGCCTTCTCCTTGTAGAGAGAGGCGAGGCGCGCCACACACTGCATAAGTCTCCCTATGCAATGGATTCTGCTGAGAGCAGACTGCACATGTCCAGTATTTCCCCTCACTATACGGGGAGGCGCACATGGTTTAACACCTTTCCCCATCTTATACACATAAAAATCATTTCCCTGTTTGTTCATATATCTTTCTGTACCTCCTAAATGATATAAGTCTGCTGCTACTTTATACCACACATTTGCAGTGGTCAGCAACTTAACATCAACTAACTTCCCTTTTTTCCTCTTCAGTACATCATGCCATTCTGCAGGCTGAAGTCTACCATTCTCGTGGATTTCACATACTTTTATCAACCGTCTGTAATTCTTCACATACTTAACACCTTCTTGTTCAGCCACTATCTGGGGGGGGCAATTTTCTCTCTAGGAAGTAAAAGACCCTCCTGCTTGCCCAACTTATTCCCTATAACAAACCTTCAAAAATTTGATACGTTCTAACATTTTGCCTGTGCTCAGATGCACTCAGACACTTACTTCCCCTTTTCTCTGCTCTGCTGGTGTATCTAAAAACAGGTATCACGCAGCATGGTCACAGATACAGCTCAGCTCCTCAACGTTTCTACACTGTAGCTAGCACTTATCTTAGAATACAAAAAAATAGGAAACAGAGCAAAAACAGATGTGACAGTGTGATTTACAAGGGATATTTTCCTGCTGACAGCCAGGGGAAATATCCAAAAAGTTTTTTATGTTATAAACCTATTTTCCAAGTGACTGTACATTACAAGCATGAATAGACATCCGGGAGAATCAAAGCCCTCTTTATTATTCAGTGACATGTAGGAGCTGTTCTGGTAACCGACAATCACACGGAGCACTCAAATGCCTTCCGTGCCAGATATCCTGCCTGCCAGAAATATGGGAAGCAAGGTGTGCCACAGTCCGCGCTGCTGAGTCCACAAAATCACCTGGGATGCAAGATGTTGTAACAAAGTACTTCTTTATTCCTTCCTACGCGTTTCGGCGCCCTTCCTGGCACCTTCCTCAGGGATCCAGGGATGTGGATTCAGTAGCGCGGACTGTGGCACACCTTGCTTCCCATATTTCTGGCAGTTTTTCCACGTTGGAGTGGTTGGTGGAGGTCCTGCAGCAGCTGATACTGTGTTATGTCTTCAAGTCAGTTGTGGGTCACACAACTGGAATAGGTGAGTGGAACTGCATTACACCACTCACATCGTAGTGTCACTAGTGATAGGGCACTATTGCGCCTCTTGTTCCCCCACCCTTTTTGTATTGATACAGATATCCTGCCTGGCTCACCGGCTATGGGAATCTATGATATCCCTCTAAGTTATCACCATCTGTGCCTGGAAATCTGGGAGCGCCTCGCCCTCCGGCACATGGGAATCTGTGGCAACTTATCGAGTGATTTGGCTTCCTGTTGTCTGTTCCCCAGCAACCACAAGCAAAATCAATCACTGTTTCAACTATCTCCTGAATCTACACAAACATAAACACACATAAAACACAGCATGCAGCAGACAGCTTGGCTTATATCCCAGGGTTTGCAAAAGGGCATGGATTTTTTACACTACCTGGGAATGCAGTGGTGACCACATCTGACTGGCAAGAGATATAGACCCATACTGGGCACAGAGGACATTCAGGTGAGATGACAAGATTTTCTTACCTTACCATGGAGCTGCAGTCTCTGTCCCATGAGCCGAGACCGTGGCTGACACCCCCGTCTCTCCGGTCAGCAGGGTCCCCGTGCGTTTCATCCACTGCCCCACGTTGGGCACCAGATGTGAAGGAAATTTGGTTAGGATAAATCTATTCCTGTGTGTGCTGCGGCCGTTCCCAATCAGGCTGAGTATTAGGCTCAAGAATGACACAGTACACCGGGGTGACAAAATAAGATTCCATCAATACTGATGGATTATTGCACATACATGTTTTTATAATTGCATATAGAAAGGGGTGGTTAGTTAATTACCATATGATCAAGCTCCTTTGTTATTGGCTATCTAAATATATGGAATATTGTGATTAATGCATGGGAAAATGCTGATTAAGCAACTAAAATGTAACTGTCGCCTTTTGTGCAGTTAAGCTAAAAATTGAGACATCTACTCAGCACTCAGCACATCTGTTGTTGCTCCGCTTTTTTGCCTGGAAAGTACCGAACAGTCTGTCTGGTTTGTGGCAGCCATTTTAAGCAATGGATTATAGTGTATATTATCTGTGGGTATGTATGAGTATGTATGCAAGTGAGATCTATTTGAAATATATACAGTATATTTCCATCACACATGGATCACATATAAAAAGTACGCTCAAAAATCTGACATTTCTGGCCTCCATTTAAATTTTGCTGCAATGTGTTAGCGAACTTATTGACACCAGTTTCCTACAGGCCAGCTATTTTAAACTGTGGTTTGTCCATCACACGGTTCACATCTAAAAAGTGCGCTCAAAATTCTGCCATTTCTGGAATCCATTTAAATTTTGTTGCAGTGGGTTAGTGAAGTTATTGTCACCAGTTTGCTGGTAAAAATAGTTACCTACAGGCCAGCTATTTAAAACTATGGTTTGTCCATCACATGGATCACATCTAAAAAGTGCGCTCAAAATTCTGCAATTTCTGACCTCCAGTTAAGATTTGTTGCAGTGTGATAGTGAAGTTATTGACACCTGTTTGCTGGTAAAAATAGTTACCTTCAGGCCAACTATTTAAAACGTGGTTTGTCCGTCACATGGATCACATGTAAGTTCACTCCAAATGTAGCCATTTGTAGTGAACGTGGAAAATATTGTCCTCCATTTAAAATGAAGTAATAGAGAGAGAAGTAGGCACCACATTCAATGTTTAATCTAATATATAAAGCTCAATGTGGGTGTGTATGTATGTATGTATGTCCGGGATTGGCATCCGCACCGTCGCAGCTACAGCCACAAAATTTTGCACAGTCACACGTCTGGACCCCAAGAGTGTCATAGGCTATGTTGTGAGGCGAAATTTTAGCCACGTGCATTCCAATTCACCAAACAATTTTGCCCCTATCTACATAATGGGGCAAAAGTATATGTATGTATTGGCATCTGCACCGTCGTAGCTACAGCCACAAAATTTTGCACAGTCACACGTCTGGAACCCGAGAGCGTCATAGGCTATGTTATGAGGTGAAATTTTAACCCTGCGCGTTCCAATTCACCAAACAATTTTGCACCTATCTACATAATGGGGAAAAAGTGAAAGGAAACGTGTTGGAGGCAAATTGACAGCTGCCAGATGTGAACAAGGGGGACTTAATGAATGAGAGCAATGGCGCCAAAGAGTATATACCGTACAGTTGCTAAGGTGGGGCCCTGACATGGGATACTCACCACACATGGGGATATGAACACACACACAAAATGCACCATACACTACCATGTGCTTCAACACCTATACCATCCTCAGCACACATTTCACCACACATACACCAACCTCGCCACATAAAAGTCGAAACACAAAAGTCGCCACTCAAAACTCGCCACGCTGTCCCAGAGCTGTTTAAAACATGAAAAATGAGCTGTGATTGGTTGCTATCAGCAACAGTTTTCTTTGCAGACAGTTGTGGTAACTGAGGCCTATTATTCTTATCATTTCTATGGTGTTATCGTCCTTCTGTAAAGCCGGAAATAACACAATTTATTACCGGGCCAACACAGACCACCCTCTGACATAGACTGCAGGGGGAGCCCAGTATCACACAGGATCGAATTAAGGCCCCTTTACATTTAGCGATGCACCAGCGATTCTGACCTCGATACGATCCGGTCAGGATCACTGGTGCATCGCTAAATGGTCGCTAGTGAGCTGCCACGCAGGCAGATCTCACAGCGATACAGCGGTCGTTACTTACCTTTCAGACGCGGCGATCCTGACGTCCTCCCGTCCGCGTCCACGCGTCGCACGTCGGTGCCAGCAGGAAGCCCAGCAGGAAGCGCCTGGCAAGAAAAGGAGCTGCGTGATCTTGCGCGATCAGCGATGGACAGCGGGGGAGCCGGTCGGAGGTAAGTATCACACATTGCGATATCGCTAGCGATATCGCTGCTGCGTCACCAAATTGGTGATGCTTTAGCGATATTGTTAGCGATATCGCTATGTGTAAAACCCCCTTTAGATACACGGCTCAGCAGCCAGTATCACACAGGATAGGATTAGATACACAGCTCAGCAGTCAGTATCACACAGGATAGGAATAGACACATGACTCAGCAGTCAGTATCACACAGGATAGGACTAGATACACAGCTCAGCAGTCACTATCACACAGGACAGGATTAGACACATGGCTCAGCAGTCAGTATCACACAGGATAGGATTAGATACACAGCTCAGCAGTCAGTATCACACAGGATAGGATCAGATACGCAGCTCAGCAGTCAGTATCACACAGGAGAGGATTAGACACATGGCTCACCAGGCAGTATCACACAGGATAGGATTAGATACACAGCTCAGCAGTCAGTATCACACAAGAGAGGATTAGATACGCAGCTCAGCAGTCAGTATCACACAGGATAGGAATAGATACACGGCTCAGCAGACAGTATCACACAGAATAGGATTAGATACACGGCTCAGCAGTCAGTATCACACAGGATAGGATTAATTACACAGCTCACCAGTCAGTATCACACAGGATAGGAATAGATACACGGCTCAGCAGACAGTATCACACAGGATAGGATTAGATACGCAGCTCAGCACACAGTATCACACAGAATAGTATTAGATACACGGCTCAGCAGACAGTATCACACAGAATACGATTAGATACACGGCTCAGCAGTCAGTATCACACAGGATAGGATTAGACGCACGGTTTTTATGTGCAATATCTATAATAATAAATGCCCTAACCAGCTTCCGGTTGTAACAACTTCCGTCCAGTTGTAACCGGTGACGTCACCACACACACACACGCACATCTTAACCCTCAACACACCCCACCGCCTCAACACACACTCCTCTCACCTTTCACCTCCACTCATGTCCACTCACTCTTTCACTCCACATACGTTCCTTTCTCTCACTCCGTTTCTCATACTCACACCGTCATCGTTGCTGCCCCGACATCTTCCTCCGCCGCCGCGATCCAGGATCCAGACGTTCTCCAGGCCGCCGACATGTTCTTGCGGGACGCCATCTTGGATTTCGTGAAATCCCGCGATATTCAAGATTGCGTCGCCGCAACAACATGTCGCTGGCGTGGACGACATCGGGATCCAAAAAGATGGCGTCGGCGAAATCTCGCGAGATTACGCCGACGCCATTTTGGATCCCGATGTCACCCATGCCAGCGACATGTTGTTGCGGCGACGCCATCTTGAATATCGCGGGACTTCACGAAATCCAAGATGGTGTCCCGCAAGAACATGTCGCTGGCGTGGGCGACATCGGGATCCAAAATGGCGTCGGCGTAATCTCGCGAGATTTCGCCGACGCCATCTTTTTGGATCCCGATGTCGTCCACGCCAGCGACATGTTGTTACGGCGACGCCATCTTGAATATCGCAGGATTTCACGAAATCCAAGATGGCGTCCCGCAAGAACATGTCGGCGGCCTGGAGAACGTCTGGATCCTGGATCGCGGCGGCGGAGGAAGATGTCGGGGCAGCGACGATGACGGTGTGAGTATGCGAAACGGAGTGAGAGAAAGGAACGTATGTGGAGTGAAAGAGTGAGTGGACATGAGTGGAGGTGAAAGGTGAGAGGAGTGTGTGTTGAGGCGGTGTGGTGTGTTGAGGGTTAACATGGCAAGAGGTGTTAACGACGTCGGCGAAATCTCGCGAGATTTCGCCGACGCCATCTTGCATTCGTGAAATTGCGTCATTTACCTCACGCCAACTTGCTGTGCGGACGCTTGGCATTGCCTTTACCACCATAACTACTGCTGCCTTGGTCCTCTGCCGGTGTCTAATTACAGGGCTAATTTGCCTATACAGCCATAACTACTGCTGCATTGCTCCTCTGCTGGTGTCTAATTACAGGGCTAATTTGCCTCTACCGCCATAACTACTGCCTTTGTCCTCTGCCGGTGTCTAATTACAGGGCCAATTTGCCTATACCGCCATAACTACTGCTGCATTGCTCCTCTGCCGGTGTCTAATTACAGGGCCAATTTGCCTCTACCGCCATAACTACTGCTGCCTTGCTCCTCTGCCGGTGTCTAATTACAGGATCAATTTGCCAATACCGCCATAACTACTGCCTTTGTCCTCTGCCAGTGTCTAATTACAGAGCCAACTTGCCTATACCGCCATAACTACTGCTGCATTGCTCCTCTGCTGGTGTCTAATTACAGGGTCAATTTGCCTATACTGCCATAACTACTGCTGCCTTTGTCCTCTGCCAGTGTCTAATTACAGGGCCAATTTGCCTCTATCGCCATAACTACTGCTGCTTTGGTCATCTGCCTGTTTACTGCCGGTGTCTAATTACAAGGCCAGTTTGCCTCTACCGCCATAACTACTGCTGCCTTGCTCCTCTGCCGGTGTCTAATTACAGGGCTAATTTGCCTCTACCGCCATAACTACTGCTGCATTGCTCCTCTGCCGGTGTCTAATTACAGGGCCAATTTGCCTATACCGCCATAACTACTGCTGCCTTGCTCCTCTGCCAGTGTCTAATTACAGGGCTAATTTGCCTCTACCGCCATAACTACTGCTGCCTTGCTCCTCTGCCGGTGTCTAATTACAGGGCCAATTTGCCTCTACCGCCATAACTACTGCTGCCTTGCTCCTCTGCCGGTGTCTAATTACAGGATCAATTTGCCAATACCGCCATAACTACTGCTGCATTGCTCCTCTGCCTGTGTCTAATTACAGGGCCAATTTGCCTCTACCGCCATAACTACTGCTGCCTTGCTCCTCTGCCGGTGTCTAATTACAGGGCCAATTTGCCTCTACCGCCATAACTACTGCTGCCTTGCTCCTCTGCCGGTGTCTAACTACAGGGCCAATTTGCCACTACCACTTCACAACTACTGCTGGGCAATTACAGGGTCAATTAGTATCTGTTTACAATACTCCAGGACGCCTTCTTCACTGCCAGATAACTGCCAAATAGACTCCTTTACCTGTGCCAACATGAGTCATAACAAAAAGTATGCCAATGCCAGTGAAAGGAAAGCAGCTTTAGCACTACGCCAAAAACAACGCCGTGCTAATGAGACTCCTGAGGAAAAACACCATCGCCTTGAGAAGATTAAGGCTTATAAACGCCGTCACCTCACACACGAATCCCCTAACTCTAAATCCATAAGATTGGCTGAAGAAGCCTCTGCACGCCGTCACCGCCGACAACAGACGGCCTCTTCCTCATCATTATTATTAGACTCACAACAGGATGCTTCCACATCAGCATGTGGAACAATTTACTGCTACACTTCATCCCATATGCCGTTCACTGACATAACTAATCAGCAATCTGTTTCTGCCCTATCAATACCACCATTCAATACCGATGCACAGTATGCCAATGCCAGTGAAAGGAAAGCAGCTTTAGCACTACGACAAAAACAACGCCGTGCTAATGAGACTCCTGAGGAAAAACAGCATCGACTTGACAAGATTAAGGCTTATAAACGCCGTCGTCTCACACACGAATCCCCTAACTCTAAATCTATTACATTGGCTGAAGAAGCCTCTACACGCCATCACCGCCAACAACAGACGGCTTCTTCCTCATCATTATTAGTAGACTCACAACAGGATGCTTCCACATCAGCATGTGGAACAAGTTACTACCACACTTCATCCTATATGCCGTTCACTGACATAACTAATCAGCAATCTGTTTCTGCCCTATCAATACCACCATTAGTCAATACCAACGCACAGTTTCTTCACATACAAGCTGCAGTTAGCCCGCAGAAAGTGCAACCAAGACAAATATACGTTGGTCTCAAAACTAGGCGCACCCCATCGGTTGGACATGCACTTCTACCACAACCTCACATTTTCACTAATGATGAAAATAGTATTACCGAACACAGCTGTGGTGACATGACCCATGTATGTGAGCATTGCGAAGCTTTGCATTTTGTAGCAGAGATACCTTCTGATAACAACTTTACGCTCTGCTGTCAGAAGGGTAAAGTCCATGTACCCATACTACAATATCCTGATGTCTTTACACATTTGCTGAAAGGGCAAAGTGAATTTAGCAAAAATTTCATGGATAATATTCGAAGTATTAACAGTTCCTTTGCTTTTGCCTCCATGGGTGCAAATATTTCACCACCTCCTTGATATGGCCCATACTGTTTCCGCATACATGGCCAGATCTATCATAGAACTGAAACACTACATCCCTCAGATGACCAGCAACGCGCATTTGCCCAACTTTACATTCTCGATACCACTACCGCAAACGAACAACGCTTACGATGTAAAGAAAATCAAAAATGTCATCCTACATTGATGAACATTATTGCCCTTCAAATCCAAACTATTAATCCTTTTGTGGAAGCTTATCAAATGTTACGTGATGTGGAAGAACAAGAAAAAATTAAATCTCTACAAAACGGAACTGTCATGCCAAACATCACTATGGCTATTAAACAAGATCGTACTCAAGACCCTCGACGCTACAATAATCCCACTGTCAGTGAAGTAGCAGTCGTGTTTCAAAATGACAATGGTGAGCCACTAATGTCCACTCGCAGGATTTCAGAATACTCAAGATGGCATGGCCGCAAGAACATGTCGCCGGCGTGGACAATGTCGGGATCCAGGATGGCGCCGGCGGAAGAAGATGTCTGGGAACGTGGAGCAGCGACGATGACGGTGTGAGTATGAGAGACGGAGTGAGAGAAAGGGTCGTATGTGGAGTGAAAGAGTGAATGGACGTGAGTGGAGATGGTGTAAGGTGAGAGGAGTGTGTGTTGAGGTGTTGAGGCGGTGTGGTGTGTTGAGGAGGTGTGTGTGTATTGAGGGTTAACATGGCAAGAGGTGTGTCACTATCCTCTCGATGCGATAGCATCGGGCCTTAATCTACTATAATAAATGCGCTAAGCAGCTTCCGGGTTGTAACAACTTCCGTCCAGTTGTAACTGGTGACGTCACAGCACACCTCTTGCCATGTTAACCCTCAACACACCACTCCTCAACACACACTCCTCTCACCTTTCACTATCTCCACTAATGTCCACTCGCAGGATTTCAGAATACTCAAGATGGCATGGCCGCAAGAACATGTCGCCAGCGTGGACAACGTCGGGATCCAGGATGGCGCCGGCGGAAGCAGATGTCGGGGATCATGGAGCAGCGACGATGACAGTGTGAGTATGAGAGACGGAGTGAGAGAAAGGGTCGTATGTGGAGTGAAAGAGTGAGTGGATGTGAGTGGAGATGGTGAAAGGTGAGAGGAGTGTGTGTTGAGGAGGTGTGTGTGTATTGAGGGTTAACATGGCAAGAGGTGTGTCACTCTCCTCTCGATGCAATAGCATCGGGCCTTAATCTAGTAATCATTATAATTTGTTATATCTAACCACAGTTGGTTACTATGCCCAGGCAACGCCGGGCTCTTCAGCTAGTAATTAATACAGTGGGTGCTACCATGCGCCTTAAACACTATAGAAAAAAAGGAGGTAGAGACAGAAGCGCAAGAACCAGTGCACACACAGTTCAAATATATATATATATATATATATATATATATATATATATAAAGGCTTTAATGAACACCAATGCCTGACAGACAGAAAATACGTATTAAAAGCACCATAAAGATCACAGAAAGCATGGACAGTTCAATATATAAATGAGGGTGCAACAGTGAGTGATACAAAAACTCTCACATAAGTCACAACCAGGGCAACATATGGAAAATAGTCTATATGCAAAAATATTACCCAGGGCTATTGCAGAGGGTGCTTATTTGTAATCCTTAATGTATGTGCCACATGGTCACCACTCAGGGCAGTAATGGATATAGTTTAGATATTGATCTGTAACAACCTCCTTGTGAAAACAAATTATTGAAGATTTATGTCCATACCAGTTTTTCTGGGATGCAGCATTACTATATATACAGTTAGGTCCATATATATTTGGACAGAGACAACATTTTTCTAATTTTGGTTCTAGACATTACCACAATGAATTTTAAACAAAACAATTCAGATGCAGTTGAAGTTCAGACTTTCAGCTTTCATTAGAGGGTATCCACATTAAAATTGGATGAAGGGTTTAGAAGTTTCAGATCCTTAACATGTGCCACCCTGTTTTTAAAGGGACCAAAAGTAATTGGACAATTCACTCCAAGGCTATTTCATGGACAGGTGTGGGCAATCCCTTCGTTATGTCATTCTCAATTAAGCAGATAAAAGGCCTGGAGTTGATTTGAGGTGTGGTGCTTGAATTTGGAAGGTTTTGTTGTGAAGGAAACATGCGGTCAAAGGAGCTCTCCATGCAGGTGAAACAAGCCATCCCTAAGCTGCAAAAACAGAAAAAACCCATCCGAGAATTTTCTACAACATTAGGAGTGGCAAAATCTACAGTTTGGTACATCCTGAGAAAGAAAGAAAGCACAGTGGTGGATGATCGCAGAATAATCCCCATGGTGAAGAGAAACCCCTTCACAACAGCCAACCAAGTGAACAACACTCTCCAGGAGGTATCAATATCCAAATCTACCATAAAGAGAAGACTGCATGAAAGTAAATACAGAGGCTTCACTGCACGGTGCAAGCCACTCATAAGCATCAAGAATAAAAAGGCTAGATTGGACTTTGCTAAAAAACATCTAAAAAAGCCAGCACAGTTCTGGAAGAACATTCTTTGGACAGATGAAACCAAGATCAACCTCTACCAGAATGATGGAAAGAGAAAAGTATGACGAAGGCATGGTACAGCTCATGATCCAAAGCATACCACATTATCTGTAAAACACGGCGGAGGCAGTGTGATGGCTTGGGCATGCATGGCTGCCAGTGGCAGTGTGTCACTAGTGTTTATTGATGATGTGACACAGGACAGAAGCATCCGAATGAATTCTGAGGTATTCAGAGCCATACTGTGTGCTCAGATCCAGCCAAATGCAGCCAAACTGATTGGTCTTTGTTTCATACTACAGATGGACGATGACCCAAAAAATAAAGCCAAAGCAACCCAGGAGTTTATTAAAGCAAAGAAGTGGAATATTTTTGAATGGCCAAGTCAGTCACCTGATCTCAACCCAATTGAGCATGCATTTCACTTGTTAAAGACTAAACTTCAGACAGAAAGGCCCACAAAGAAACAGCAACTGAAAACCACCACAGTGAAGGTCTGGCAGAGCATAAAAAAGGAGGAAACACAGCTTCTGGTAATGTTCATGAGTTCAAGACTTCAGGCAGTCATTGCCAACAAAGGGTTTTCAACTAAGTACTAGAAATGAACATTTTATTTACAATTATTTAATCTGTCCAATTACTTTTCGTCCTTTTAAAAACAGGGTGGCACATGTTAAGGAGCTGAAACTCCTAAACCCTTCATCCAATTTTAATGTGGATACCCTCAAATGAAAGCTGAAAGTCTGAACTTCAACTGCAACTGAAATGTTTTGTTTAAAATTCATTGTGGTAATGTCTAGAACCAAAATTAGAAAAATGTTGTGTCTGTCCAAATATATATGGACCTAACTGTATCATTGGTCTCATGTCCAAATTAAGTCTCGATACGCTGCAGCTGCTTAAGTAACATTGCATAGTGCTCCAGCTGTGATATATGTGTGATTTTTATTTTGATTTTTTCATTTTGTATAGAGTGTGTTTTTCTTACAATGTTATAATATATGCGTATAGCACATGATCATTGCTTAGGATGCCTATGGCTTTAGTATAATCACTAGTTTGGAGTAATTCCTATGTGGTATTGATTATTAAAGACCTAATTCTGGTATTAGTACATATAACAATATTTTTGCATATAGACTATTTTCCATCTGTTGCCCTGGTTGTGATTTATGTGAGAGTCTTTTTATCACTCACTGTTGCACCCTCATTTATATATTGCCTCTATGGTCTACCTTGTCAGGTTTGAACTGTCCATGCTTTCTGTGATTTTTATGGTGTTTTTAATATGTATTTTCTGTCTGTCAGGCATTGGTGTTCAATAAAGCCTTTTTATATATATATTTGAACTGTGTGTGCACTGGTTCTTACGCTTCTGTCTCTACCTCCTTTTTTCTCCATTTAAAATGGGCAAGGCACATGGCATGTGATGGAGAACTGGACGTGATGGTGATGTTGCATGCAGAGGCCGAGGCCGTGGGAAGGCTGAAATTGTGTCACAACAAACACCCACATATTCTCGCCCGACCTTCCTGTCCCAATTACTATGGGACCGCAGCCCACCACTATTGAACAAAACGCGCAATGCTGAAGAGTTGTGGATAGCTCTGAAAGAGCAGGCAGATCTGTGGCTGACACCCCTGAACCTACAGTCAGGCATGGTCGTGTGTGACAATGGCTGGAACCTTGTGGCGGCTCTGAGGTGAGGCGAGCTCACACACGTACCATGCCTGGCCCATGTGCTTAACCTTGTGGTTCAGCGGTTTCTCAAAGCCTACTTGGAGCTGCCGGATCTGCTTGCCAAAGTATGCCGCCTGTGTGCTCATTTTAGAAAGTCAGCTGCAGCTTCAGCCGCCCTTGCCGTGTTTCAGCAGCGCTTGCAGCTTCCAGCTCACCAACTGGTATGTGATGTCTCCACACATTGGAACTCTACACTGCAGATGTTGGAAAGGATTTGTGAGCAGAAGTGGCAGTTGTTGACTACCAGCATCAACAAGGCCATCGATATTCATTTCAGACTCCACACATAAGACCTCAGGATTGTACATGGATGTCAGACCTATGTACCATCATGCAAAACTTTGAGGAATCCATCAAGATGGTGAGCGGCGATGATGCCATAATTAGTATCACCATCCCGCTTCTCTGCATTCTGAAAAGCTCTTTGCTCAAAATGAAAGAGGATGCTTTGCCGGCAGAGCACAAGGACATGGAGCAAAGAAGCATACAGGGTAGTTACACACAGCCAAGCCTCATGTCATCCCAAAGTGGATTGGTTGACAATGAGGAAGAGGAGGAGGAAAAACAGGAGATACTTTCTTGTGCTATAGACGGTAGTATAAGCACAACTGTCACACCGTTTGTCTAGAGTGGATGGCCTGAGGACAGGGAGAATGAGAAGAGCATGGTCAGTCACCCTTTGGTGAGGACACAAAGTCTTGCCTGTTAGCAGTCTGGCACGCATGGCTGAGATTGTGTTACGCGGCCTTTCCTGTGACCCTAGCGTTCTCAAAATTTTGGGTGACAGTCATTACTGAATGGTGACACTTCTAGACCCATGTTAAAAGGAGAACTTTCTATCTCTTATTCCCGAGGCAGACAGGTCTACTAAAATGGGGAAGTACCAGAAGGTCCATGTTGCAGAATTATTGAAAAAATTTCCATCTGAAAACGCTGGCCGCAGAGGTCACAGTTCATTGGACAACCAAGGAATACAGGCGAGAGAGACATAACTCCAAACCAGCAGAGGCAGGGGAACACTGTAAAAGTTCTGGGAGAGTTTTCTCAGACCCTCCCATCGCACAGGTCCTGAGGAGCAGGGTACTCTCATAAGGAGTGCAAAGTTTGGGAAGGTGCTGAGGGAGTACCTTGCTGACCGTACCAACACCCTCCGTGATTCCTCTGTGCCTTTGAATTATTGGGTATACACAGGGCTGCCATCAGGGCATTACTGCCCTGACTGTCGTATGGGGCCCATTGAGCAGAGGGGGTGGTATGAGGCCCATCTCTTCTGCTCACTGGGTTCCAGCAGCAGGATTCTGCCCATGCATTAACTGAACTTGTGTCCGAGACGCAGGTTCAGTTAAACTCTATTGCTGTGTGGACCCGCACAGCAATAGATAAAAGCCGCCAGCCAATCGGATGCTAGCAGCTGATGTCAGTGTGCACATCGCTGGTCTATGATGTCATTGTCATTCGCTTGCACGTCCGCAGTTGAAATACCTGAAAGGAACATCGCCACTGAAACACGGCCAGGTAAGGAGAAAGTTGTTTTTATTTTTATTGCGGCTTTCCGCTTTAAATATGTTTAGGTGGCAGGATGGAGACACATGGACCAGGATGAGGTAGGATGTAGACACATGGTGCAGGATGGAGACATGGAGCAGGATGGAGACATGGGGCAGGATGGAGGCTTAAGGCAGGATGGAGGCTTGGGGCAGGATGGAGACTTGGGGCAAGATGGAGACTTGGGGCAGGATGGAGACTTGGGGCAGGATGGAAACTTGGGGCAGGATGAAGACTTGGGGCAGGATGGAGACTTGGGGCAGGATGGAAACACACGGTGCAGGATGGAAACACACGCTGTAGTATGGCAACACACGGTGCAGGATGGAAGGACACTGTGCAGGATGGAGACAGATGGGTCAGGATGGGGTGAGTATATAGGGCAGGATGGGACATCACATGGTGGCAGAATGGATACTCATGAGGGGAGGATGGGAGAACATATAGCTGGAGCCAGGAGAGAGACACACTGGGTCCAGGATGGAGGATATTATTACCATAGGGGTGTAATGTCACGTGTGACTGAATACACTGCCTCCAGCAGGGCGAATTTAAACAGAGTTAAGGGAAACACCGGGGAAACCGTTACAATGGAGGGCCCTGCAATAGGGAATGGGGACGTGGAGACCTTCTGCACTCCCCTGAGTCAGTGTCCCTACACTCCTGACGATCCCTAGGCAGGTTCCGCACCTGGCGATGAGCTGGATACCTCAAATCCCTAGCTCGCCCTGCACCTATCCCTTTCTAGTGAATTGGACGGTGCAGAAACTAATCCCACCACTGCACTAATACACACACAAGGAAAGTAACAAACAGGGAAAAACACCACTTAGCTTAGCTCTGTTACTATTGCTCCCAGCAACAGAGTACGACACCAAAGTTCAGCTTCACCCCTGAAGCTCGACACCTGAATTCAGCTTCCGCCTGAAGCTATTACACCAGAGCTCCCCTGAGCTGCCAGGAACTCTTCTCTGTAGCTCATTCCTTCACCAGACTTGGTTGTAAATGAGCAATATCACCAAACGTGAGTGAGACCACCTGCAACTCCTTTATAGGTAGGAGCCAGGGAATCACACCTGCTTCATAATCATGTGCAATAACACTAGTGGCCACCGGGGCAACTAAACTAAAGTAACCATAGTGTAATGACCCTAACGGCCACTGGGGCAAAACTAGAACTAAAACAACCACAGTGTAATGACCCTAATGGCCACCGGGGGCAAAACTAACTTTAAGCAAACAGCTTAAAGGAAAAAAAAAGGTTACTTGTGCAAAATCTGTCATAATCCAACCTGGATCATGACAGTACCCTCCCTCAATGAGGGGCCTCTGGACCCTCCAGACCGCACTTCACCAAAAAAAAAAAACACCTACAGTGGGGACGCACAGATCCAGAGTTCACCCCAACAATTACCTGAACTTCAGGTTTATGACAAACGAGCACCGCTGGTATAGGCAATGTATGTTTCGGAGGCACCACCCATCTCCAAAGTGCCGATCTGGGGAACGAGTGGTGTATGGGCACGTTTGTGGGTAACTCCAGCTGGTAAGTCTCCGGGCCCTGGATAGACGACACCAGATATGGCCCGATCACCTGAGAATTCCAGACCACCGCAACACATTTCCACTGGATGTTTTTGGTGGCCACCCATACATGCTCGTTCACACACAGGTCCGAACCTGAACATTTATTGCCACACATTCGTTTGTCACAATACGGTGTACTCTTTCTGGAACTGACAACAGAGGCGTCCCCCTGTGTCACCACACTCACACCCCGGCAATTCACCAAGGGAAACACCACCCTCCAACCCCTCCTACTACGAGGTCTGCGCCTCTCAAGGTTGGCTAATGGTGAGGGTTGAGCCTTGCCTCTACTCTCCTGCAGCACCTCCGCTGCTCTCAATGGAGAGGAAGGGGACAATTGTAGAGAGATGGCAGAGACAGTAACCCCTAGGCAGCAGCCCTCTCACGACTGCTCCCAGCTGACTACTTCCCTAGTCCACCAATCTAAGACTGGGTTGTGTTTTTTAGACCAAGGGGGGCCCAAAACGATAGGTGCTGGATTTCCCTCCAAGACGTGGTATGACTGGGACTCGTCATGATGTCCACTATGCAGCACAATGTCTTCTACGACTTGGTTTAACCCCCTTGGCTCAGTGGGATAGAGTCAATGGCTTGGACGCTTATGGGTTTGTCCGGTGTCTCACACCTCAGACCATGAGTCTGGACAAACTGAGCATTCACCAGACTGACTTTTTCTCCACTGTTCACAAGCACCGGTATGCCCTCACGTACCTCGCCAACCTTCACCTCCGCTGACATAGTACCTTCTGAGGGTGAGGAGGAAATATACACTCCCAGGTAGTCTTCCTTCACATGGCCAGGGGGGCACGGCTTCTCTGACAGAACTGAAGTTTCGGCGTGAGCACCAAGGACTAAATCATTAGTCTGCTCACTACAGGGATGTACCCCTTCACCTTGGGAAACACCAGGCAGTAACATGGGGACACCAACTCCTCCCACCTGCCTGGGTACATCCGTCTGGATAAGCAAGTCCTGCTCCCCAGCAGGGACTCCAAGGCGCATCTTCGCCAAAGCCGCAAATGGACCCTCTAGTTGAGGCAGAGGGTAGGCCTCAGACCCATAATTCCGCTGCAGGTGCTGCTTAAACACATCATTCAGCTCCTCGCTCATCTCAGTGAGGACCAGCAGCAACTGCTCACCAGTCTGAACCTGGCCCATGGCTCACCAGACAAAAATGTTAAGGTTGGTGATAATGTAATGTCACGTGTGACTGGATACACCACCTCCAGCAGGGCGAATTTAAACAGAGTTAAGGGAAACACCGGGGAAACCGTTACAATGGAGGGCCCTGCAATAGGGAACGGGGATGTGGAGACCTCCTGCACCCCCCTGAATCAGTGTCCCTACACTCCTGACGATCCCTAGGCAGGTTCCGCACCTGGCGACAAGCTGGATACCTCAAATCCCTAGCTCGCCCTGCACCTTTCCCTTTCTAGTGAATTAGACGGTGCAGAAACTAATCCCACCACTGCACTAATACACACTCAAGGAAAGTAACAAACAAGGAAAAACACCACTTAGCTTAGCTCTGTTACTATTGCTCCCAGCAACAGAGTACGACACCAAAGTTCAGCTTCACCCCTGAAGCTCGACACCTGAATTCAGCTTCCACCTGAAGCTATTACACCAGAGCTCCCCTGAGCTGCCAGGAACTCTTCTCTGTAGCTCATTCCTTCACCAGACTTGGTTGGAAATGAGCAATATCACCAAACGTGAGTGAGACCACCTGCAACTCCTTTATAGGTAGGAGCCAGGGAATCACACCTGCTTCATAACCACGTGCAATAAAACTAGCGGCCACCGGGGGCAACTGAACTACAGTAACCAGAGTGTAATGACCCTAATGGCCACCGGGGGCAAAACTAACTTTAAGCAAACAGCTTAAAGGAAAAAAAAAAGATTACTTGTGCAAAATCTGTCATAATCCAACCTGGATCATGACATTGGGCAAATTAAGGGATATTATTACAGCAGTGGTGTGTTTATTTTATTTTTTGAGGATACTGTTTTAAATGGGGGGTGGTCCTGCCACTGTGCAGAGCAACACTGTCGCCTTTTTTTCTTCATCTGGTGTAGTGTACAAGTTGGGAAAAAATAAAGTAAAGTACTCTGCAAGCGGTGATCTAGATAACTGTAATTTCCTTCAGAGATGAACCCTGGCTGGAAGAAGTGATAGCGGTCTGTGCTGGATGAAGATGACAAACAAAAATGAAGGACTTCATCTAGAGACATCACTGGTAAGTCAGTATGTTACCTGTACACTGACTCTATACACTGTGTACTATATACAGAGGTCCTGTGTACAATGTCACTAGTGATCACTGTATTACCTGTACACTGACACTATATACAAAGCTCCTGTGCGTAATGTCACCAGTAATCACTGTATTACCTGTACACTGACACTATAGACAGAGCTCCTGTGTATAATTTCATTGATCACTGTATAACCTGTACACTGACACTATGTACAGAGCTCCTGTGTATAAGGTCACCAGTGATCACTTTATTGCCTGTACACTGACACTATATACAGAGCTTCTGTGTATTAGTATTGTGTTTTTTATTAATGATCAGTATTGTAGTATTCGGTCACTATGTGGTGGTAATATATGGTCCGGCCATGGTGTGGCTGTATTTGTTCTTGTATGTGGTATTATAGGTCACTATGTGGTGGTAATATGGTGTTAGGTCATGGTATGGCGGTATTTGTCCCTTGTATGTGATATTATTGGTCATTTTAAAAATTGAAAAATAAATAAAAATATACCTAAATTGTATTGGATATTTTAGCAAATGTTTAATAAATAGGATAGAGTAGAGTAGAGCCCGACCAGAGGAGTCTACCTTGTCTTAGTGGCAGATTAAAAAAATCTTTTAGCCAAAACAAAAGCTGATGTTTAAGTTTGTGATCTGGTGATGGGAACTGTTAATGGGTGATTGGTGAGAGGTGTAGTTTTTCCAGTACAGAGCGGTGGGACTGTGGACAGTTTTAAAGGTGGAGGCAGAGCTAGGGTGGAGCCTGGGCGGAATCTCAAGGGGGCCCCGAAAATGTTGCCAGTATGGGGCCCCAAAATTCCTAGTGGCAGCCCTGGGTATCCAAGCTGGAAATGTGGCATGAACTCGCTCTCTATGCCTTGGAGGTCCTGGCCTGCCCTGCCACTAGAGCTTTGTCAGAGCGGGTTTTTAGTGCCGTTGGTGGAATTAAAACTGATAAACACATCCGCCTGTCAACTGAAAATGCTGACAGGCCGACTCTTATAAAAATGAACAAGGGCTGAATTGGGCCAGACTTCTCAACACCACCGAATCATAGCAGCTAACATAAACTCAAATTCAGTGTCTTTTTTGGGAGGCCTGTTCCCATGCACCTCTTCACACCCACACATGAGTATACATTTCCTGATTTTGGCTATTTGCTGTTGTCCTCCTCATCCTCAACCACCATATCACCATGGTGAAGTGGTTTGTAAAGCAACACCCACATAATTTTCTTAAAGGGTGTTTATGATGCCCATAAAAAAAATTGGTATATGGGGTGTTTATGTATACCCCACAGGAGTAAATGTTTGTCAGCCTATACACTTAGTGCATGGGTATTACGAGCATAGGAGACCTTCTCCTTTCTAATGTGAACATTTTTTTTATGAGGCCGTACTCCATGTCTCTTCCAAGGGGCATTAGAGTGCCTCCAAAGATTTGGCAGCCCTTGCATTCACTGCATAAGAAACTCATACCACAAGATATGGCCTTCCCAAAATCCTGTCTGATGACAAATGCACATATAGCAGGATGCAGCAGGCCTCCACTAATAAAGGCAAGGAGCAGCACAGGTGCAAACTACTGATAAAAACAACCACCCCACACCTACCAGACCAAGGAGGGGTTGGTTGCCTAGTAGAAAAAATGCACATACAGTAGATAAGGCTTTCATAGGACGCCAGTCGCACAGGCAAGTGTGATGCACAGTGTCTGACTTGCAACCTATTAATGACGCCCATAGTATTATCAGGCGGGCTGCTCCGGCACTATAATATGCAACACATAGTGACAGACGCCCCAATAGACCAAGCCAACAGAAAGAGGCCTGGCTGCATCCTGATATAAGTGCAAAAAATTAATGCATACAATGAATACATTAAAAGAGGTATTGGTTAATAATTTGGCCAAAATAGATTAAGCCTGCAAACCGCGTCAAGGCTCCTGCCTGCTGCATCCTGCCATATGTGCATTTGTCATCAGATAGGATTTTGGGAAGGCCATATCTTGTGGTATGAGTTTTTTTTATTTTTTTCTGTTAGCTGTTTGATATTAGTGTTAGGACTCGCAAATATGAGGAGCCTTGACGCGGCTTGCGGGCTTAATCTATTTTGGCCAAAATATTAACCAATACCTCCTTTAATGTATTCATTGTATGCATTAATTTTTTGCACTCATCATATCAGTTTTTGCAGGATGCAGCCGGGCCTCTTTCTGTTGGCTTGGTCTATTGGGGCGTCTGTCACTATGTGTTGCATATTATAGTGCTGGAGCAGCCCGCTTGATAATACTATGGGCGTCATTAATAGTGTTACCTTCGCGCTAGGCAAGGCGGAAGTCCCGGAGTGGACCCTCTGGACCGCAGCACCGAGCGGCCCCAGACGAGCAACCAGGTGGAACCGACCCCTATACAGGGACCGTTAGGAGCAGGTCCGGGGATTCGGATGCCACGGTAGCCGGAACCAAGAGGGGCGGCTCGGAGCGTGCTGAGGAGCTAGGCCCGGGTAGGCGAACTGGAGTAGGACGGCAGGAACGAACCACGGGCAGCGGGACTGAGACTGGAGTACGGACCACAGAAGGAAGGCTGGAGCACGGACAACAGGAGGAGGGCTGGAGCACGGACAGCAGGAGCGGAGGCTGGGGCATGGACAACAGGAACGGAGGCTTGAGCACGGACAACAGGAACGGAGGCTGGAGCACAGACAACAGGAACGGAGGCTGGAGCACGGACAACAGGAACGGAGGCTGGAGCACGGACAACAGGAACGGAGGCTGGAGCACGGACAACAGGAACGGAGGCTGCAGGGAGCACAAGGCAGAGAGGTTAACGCAAGGGGGCCCAGGGTGCTAATGGAACATTAACGATCAGGCGCCTCCACTAAGGGAGGGCGGCCTGATATAGGCAGGGACCCGCTCCCATTGGTCTGGCGGTGCTAGCCGTCAGGGCACCGCCGGAATAGTGAGTCAGCCAGGGAGAGCCGGCCGCGGCCTAGGACGCATGCGCAGGAGTCGCAGTGACGTCACAGGCCGCGGACCGGCCAGAGGAGGACGCTGCCGCCGACGCTGGGAGGAGGAACGCTGCGGTGCCGACAGGTCAGTATGGAGGCAAGCGGCAGAGTGCGCGGTGGAGACCGGAGCAGGGCGTGTGGCGGTGGTGGCCGTAACAGTACCCCCCCCTTAAGCCGCCCCTTACTGCGATTGGCAAAAAATCTCCTAAGAATGTGGAGAGCGTTAATGTTCTCCCGGGGTTCCCAGGATCTCTCCTCAGGACCAAAACCTCTCCAGTCAATAAGAAAAAAGGTTCTACCTCTAACCCTCTTCATGGCGAGAATGTCCCTTACCTCGAAGGTGTCGTCAGAACCCACCGGCCGGGGAACAGGACAAGGTGAGGGTTGAAACTGATTCAGCACCACGGGTTTCAGGAGAGAGACGTGGAAGATGTTCGGGATACGGAGCGAAGCAGGCAACCTCAGCTTGTAGGCGACTTCGTTGACACGTTTCAGAATCTCAAAAGGACCAATGTACCGGGGACCCAGCTTGTAAGAAGGTAATTTCAGCCGGATATACCTGGAAGAGAGCCAGACTTTATCTCCGATGCGAAATGGTGGAGGATCTAACCTCTTCTTGTCTGCGTGTCTCTTCATCCGTTTACTGGCCCTTCTGAGGGCAGAGTTGGTCTCGGACCAGACCTCCGAAAATTCTTGGGAGAAGACGTTGGCTGCGGGTACCTCGGAAACCGGGATTACAGGAAGGGGCATGCTGGGATGTTTGCCAAATACCACGAAGAACAGAGACTTAGTAGTGGCCTCGCCGGCATGATTGTTGTAAGCGAACTCTGCCCAGGGAAGTAGGTCCACCCAGTCATCTTGGTGAACGTTGGAAAAGTGACGAAGGAACGCGATCAGCGTCTGGTTAGTTCCCTCCACTTGCCCATTGGTCTGTGGATGGTAGGCTGAAGAGAAGTCCAGGGAAATATCCAGAAGCCGGCATAGCGCTCTCCAAAACTTAGATGTAAACTGAACTCCACGATCTGACACAATACGATGGGGTAGGCCGTGAAGCTTAAAAATGTGATGGACGAAGACTTTGGCCAATTCGGGCGCAGAGGGAAGACCGGTCAGAGGAATAAAATGCGCCATCTTGGAAAAGCGGTCCACTACCACTAGGATCACCGTGCAGCTGGAGGAGCGGGGCAAGTCGGTGATAAAGTCCATGGCGATGCTCTCCCAAGGAGATGTAGGCACCGGTAAAGGGAGCAGCCGACCAAACGGAGACCGACGTGGGACTTTATTTCTGGCACAGGAGGAACAGGCGGCAACAAAGTCTGCTACATCTTGGTGGAGAGTCGGCCACCAATAGTACCGGGACACGAGAGCAAGGGTCTTCTGTATTCCGGCATGACCAGCCAATTTGGAGGAATGCCCCCACTGTAGGACTTTACTCTTGGCACTCTCCGGCATGAACGTCTTGCCTGGCGGTGGAGAAAGCAAATTAAACAGAGCCACAGTGATCATCTTCGTAGGCTCGATGATGTGAGATGGTTCCTCCCTAGCCTCGGATGGTTGGAAAGCTCGGGACAAGGCATCGGCCTTGGTGTTTTTGTCTCCAGGATGGAAGTGGAGCTCAAAGTCGAAACGAGCGAAAAACAAGGACCACCTGGCCTGTCGAGGGTTAAGTCGCTGGGCGGTCTGCAGGTAAGCCAGGTTCTTGTGGTCCGAGTAAATAATAAACGGGTGGACGGCGCCCTCCAGAAGATGGCGCCACTCCTGCAGGGCGAACTTGATGGCTAAGAGCTCTCGGTCGCCAATCGAGTAATTGCACTCCGAAGCGGAGAAGGCCTTGGAAAAGAACCCGCAGGGACGTAGGCGACCAGAGGGGGTTTTCTGGGACAGAACTGCCCCGGCGCCTGTCGAGGATGCATCCACTTCCAACACGAAGGGTTTGTTACTCTCCGGACGGGACAACACTGGAGCCGTAGAGAGAGCTTGTTTTAGCGAGTGAAAGGCCTCCTCAGCCTCCGATGGCCAGAAGCTAGAACTGACCCCCTTACTGGTAAGGGCAGAGATCGGCCTGGAGAGTAAGGAGAAGTGCGGGATAAACTGTCTGTAATAGTTGGCGAATCCGAGGAATCGCTGGATAGCCTTTGTGCCGATGGGACGGGGCCATTTGAGAATGGCAGACAGTTTCTCGGGATCCATCTGCAGCCCGGCGTCGGAGATGATATATCCCAGAAACGGTAGTGAGGTCTGCTCAAACAGGCATTTCTCCATCTTGGCATACAAACGATTCTCCCGGAGACGCTGCAGAACCAGACGGACAGTCCTCCTATGAGACGGAAGATCCGAGGAGAAGACAAGGATGTCATCCAAGTATACCAGGACACTGGAGTACAAGAGGTCTCAGAAAATCTCGTTAACAAATTCCTGAAACACAGCCAGAGCGTTGCATAGACCAAAGGGCATCACCAGGTACTCGTAATGACCGTCACGGGTGTTGAAGGCGGTCTTCCATTCATCACCGGCCCGGATACGGATAAGGTTGTAAGCTCCTCTGAGGTCCAGCTTGGAGAAGATCCTTGCCCCTCTGAGTCGGTCAAACAGCTCCGGGATGAGAGGAAGAGGGTACCGATTTTTGACAGTGATGTTGTTGAGGCCCCTATAGTCGATGCATGGACGCAGCGAACCGTCCTTCTTCTTGACGAAGAAAAAACCGGCTCCCGCCGGAGAGGAAGGCTTCCGAATGAAACCTTTGGCGAGGTTCTCCTGGACGTACTCGGACATAGCTGTAGTCTCTGCAGGAGACAGCGGGTAGATCCTACCCCTGGGAGGAGTGGAACCGGAGATTAATTCGATTGGGCAATCGAAAGGGCGGTGCGGTGGAAGGACCTCTGCCTCCTTCTTGTCGAAGACGTCGGCATAGGACCAATAGGCCGCCGGAAGCCCCGAGAGTCCCGGAGGGGGCGTGCAGAGACGACAGGAGGAATAGAGTTCAGACACCGACCTAGACATCGGTCACCCCAGCGCAACACCTCCCCAGACGACCAGTCGAGGACCGGCTGATGAGTCCGGAGCCATGGAAGGCCAAGCAAAATGGCGTGAGACAAATCGGGTAACACGTAGAAGGCCACACTCTCCCGATGGAGAGCACCGACTTGCAAGACAACCTCTTCTGTGAACATGGAAATGGGTTCCCGTAGTGGTCTGCCATCAACGGAGGCAATCCAACGAGCATTCTTCAGGGCCACCAAGGGAATCCGGTATTTATCCACCACATCACGCCGGATGAAGTTGCCTGCCGAGCCCGAATCCACGTAGGCCACCTCGGACCCACGCCTCTCCCCTGAAAGCAAAAGAACAGATAACGTAAGTGGTTGAGAGGAATCATATTCACCTAGGGAGGCCTCTCTTACCTGGCCTAGGCGGAGGAGTTTCCCGTCCTCTCGGGGCAAGAATGGATAAAATGCGAGGCTCCTCCACAGTAGAGACATAAACCTTGCGCCCGTCTCTCTCTCTGACGTGCCTCAGCTAACCGTACCCGGTCTACCTGCATGGGCTCGGGAAGAGGAGCGTGGGCAGAACTCGCTGGTCGTGGCGTAAAGGACCGATCAGAAGGCGGAGCTGGCCTGGGGGGTCTCCTATCCCTAGCAGACTCCCGTGCGCGTTCCTGAAAACGGAGGTCTATGCGGGTAGCCAGGGAGATGAGGTCCTCGAGAGTGGAGGGAGTATCCCGACCCGCAAATTCGTCCTTTATCCTGCCCGACATGCCACGCCAGAAGGCTCCCACCAAAGCCGCATTATTCCACCTCAATTCCGACGACATTGTGCGGAACCGGATGGCATACTGACCGACCGTCAGGGTGCCCTGGTGAAGGTTGAAAAGGGACTCGGTAAGGGAGGCTACACGGCCTGGCTCATCAAATACCCTCTGAAAGGTGTCCAAGAAGAGCTGGATATTTAACACCACGGGATCATCCCTCTCCCAAAGAGGATTGACCCAAGACAGGGCTTCTCCCTCCAGATGGGACATGACAAAGGCCACCTTGGCCCTATCGGAGGGGTACTGATGAGGCAGAAGCTCGAATTGCAGGCTACATTGGTTCAAGAACCCTCTACACTGCTTGGGGTCCCCACTGAATTGGGGGGGTTTGGCAAGGCGGGGAGAAGGAAACGGCGCTGGACTAGGAGGTGTGACAGCGGCCGCAGCGGCGGACTGGAGGGCCACCAAACGATTATCCACGGAAGCCATGTACGACAAGATATGGGACTGAGCATCCCGCTGCTGACCCAGCTCCTGCTGGAGACTGGCCAGCTGGGCAGCATTCCCCGGATCGGCGGCCTGGAGAGCTGACAGACGTGACTCCATAGACTTCATTATGGACATGATCCGCCCTTGGTTCTCCCGTAGGAAAAGCAACTTCTTTTAAGAGGGAGCGGAGGTACCGGCGGGGTCCATGGCCTGATCGTACTGTTACCTTCGCGCTAGGCAAGGCGTAAGTCCCAGAGTGGACCCTCTGGACCGCGGCACCGAGGGGCCCCGGACGAGCAACCAGGTGGAACTGACCCCTATACAGGGACCGTTAGGAGCAGGTCCGGGGATTCGGATGCCACGGTAGCCGGAACCAAGAGGGGCGGCTCGGAGCGTGCTGAGGAGCTAGGCCCGGGTAGGCGAACTGGAGTAGGATGGCAGGAACGAACCACGGGCAGCAGGACTGAGACTGGAGTACGGACCACAGAAGGAAGGCTGGAGCACGGACAACAGGAGGAGGGCTGGAGCACGGACAGCAGGAGCCGAGGCTGGAGCACGGACAACAGGAGGAGGGCTGGAGCATGGACAACAGGAACGGAGGCTGGAGCACGGACAACAGGAACGGAGGCTGGAGCACAGACAACAGGAACGGAGGCTGGAGCACGGACAACAGGAACGGAGGCTGGAGCACGGACAACAGGAACGGAGGCTGGAGCACGGACAACAGGAACGGAGGCTGGAGCACGGACAACAGGAACGGAGGCTGCAGGGAGCACAAGGCAGAGAGGTTAACGCAAGGGGGCCCAGGGTACTAATGGAACATTAAAGATCAGGCGCCTCCACTAAGGGAGGGCGGCCTGATATAGGCAGGGACCCGCTCCCATTGGTCCGGTGGTGCTAGCCGGTCAGGGCACCGCTGGAATAGTGAGTCAGCCAGGGAGAGCCGGCCGCGGCCTAGGACGCATGCGCAGGAGTCGCAGTGACGTCACAGGCCGCGGACCGGCCAGAGGAGGACGCTGCCGCCGACGCTGGGAGGAGGAACACTGCGGTGCCGACAGGTCAGTATGGAGGCAAGCGGCAGAGTGCGTGGTGGAGACCGGAGCAGGGCGCGCGGCGTGGTGGCCGTAACAAATAGGTTGCAAGTCAGACACTTTGCATCACACTTGCCTGTGTGACTGGCGTCCTATGCAAGCCTTATCTATGTGCATTTTTTCTACTAGGCAACCAACCACCGCATGGTCTGGTAGGTGTGGGGTGGTTGTTTTTATCAGTAGTTTGCACCTGTGCTGCCCCTTGCATTTATTAGTGGAGACCTGCTGCATCCTGCTATATGTGCATTTGTCATCAGACAGGGTTTTGGGAAGGCCATTTTGGGAAGGCCATCTCTTGTGTGTTTTCTGTTAGCTGTTTGATATTAGTGTTAGGACTCGCAAATATGAGGAGCCTTGACGCGGCTTGCGGGCTTAATCTATTTTGGCCAAAATATATTAATCAATACCTAATTTAATGTATTCATTGTATGCATTAATTTTTTGCACTTAACATATCAGTTTTTGCAGGATGTAGCCGGGTCTCTTTCTGTTGGCTTGGTCTATTGGGGGTCTGTCATTGTGTGTTGCATATTATAGTGCTGGAGCAGCCCACCTGATAATACTATGGGCGACATTATTAGGTTGCAAGCAAGACACTTTGTATCATACTTGCCTGTGTGATGTCAAGGTTAGATTTCAGAAAGGCAGATTTTAAGGGATTCAGAAAGAGAATTGGAGGGATCCAATGGCTGAATATCCTTAAGGACAAAAATATCCAGGAATGATCGGAAATCTTGAAAAATGAAATTCTCAAAGCACAATTGTTAACAATTCCGAAAAGAATGAAAGAATAGAAAGCATTTACGGAAACCAGGATGGATGAACACAGAGCTTAAGCACATGCTAAAAAGAAAGAAATGTTTATAAAAGGGAAAGAGGGTGGCATATCTAAAGAATAATATAATGCTGTCTGCAGAACTTGCAGGGCACAAATCAGATTACTAAAGCTGGCAATGAATTGAGGCTTGCAAGAAACGTAAAGCAATAATAAAGGATTTTGGGGATATGTCAAAAGTAAAAGAAAAGTCAAAGATGCTATAGGACTTTTACAAGATGAAAATGATGAAATGGTAAGACAGGATGTTGAGAAGGCCGAACTTTTAAATTTCTATTTTGCATCTGTTTTCTCTCAGAAAGGAAATGTAACATCAACTGTTCTTCACTGTCCTATTAGGGGAATAGAAGAATCCAGGATATCTATTATCAGAAAGATAGTGAGGAAACACTTAGCTAACCTAAATGAATTCAAGTCTCCAGGTCCAGATGAATTACACCCCAGAGTACTGAAGGAGATAGCAGAAGAAAATTTTGAACCCCTCTCCATAATCTTTGAAAATTCATGGAGAACAGGAGAAGTCCCAGAAGACTGGAGAAGAGCAAATGTTGTCCCTATCTTCAAAAAGGGGAAGAAGGTGGACACAGACAACTATAGGCTGGTGAGTTTGACTTCTATACCAGGAAAGATCTGTAAGTACCTGAATAAGAATGAAGCCAGCATGGGTTTGTAACTAATAAGTCATGTCAGACTAACTTAATTTCCTTCTATGACAGAATCACTGATTGGGTGGATCAGGGAAATGCTGTAGATATAGTATATCTTGACTTCAGCAAAGCATTTGACAAAGTATCTCACACAATCCTTATTGAAAAAATGGCTAAGCATGGAATGGACA
The DNA here is from genome assembly GCF_039654945.1 of Dendrobates tinctorius. Lineage (NCBI taxonomy): Eukaryota > Metazoa > Chordata > Amphibia > Anura > Dendrobatidae > Dendrobates > Dendrobates tinctorius. The sequence continues at coordinate 9,559,533 of NW_027361713.1, read as the reverse complement.
AGGCAACTGATAGGTGGATTCATAACTGGCTTAAGGTACTGTCACACTTAGCGATGTACCAGCGATCCCGACCAGCGATATGACGCGGTCAGGATCGCTGGTACATCGCTAAGTGGTCGCTAGTGAGCTGCCACACAGGCAGATCTCACCAGCGACATCGCTGGGGACGGGGGTCGCTACTTACCTGTCACACTAGGCGATCCTGCATCCTCCCGCCCGAGTCCACGCGTCGCTCATCATCACAGCAGGAAGCGCCGCAGGACGCTGATGACGAGAAACAGTCCTGGACGTTCTCGCGTGATCAGCGATAATCAGCGGGGGAGCGGGTCGTAGGTAAGTATCAGACACAGCGATATCGCTAGCAATATCGCTATAACGTCACAAGTTATAGCGATATTGCTAGCGATATCGCTTAGTGTGACAGTACCTTTAGTGATCGTACCCAAAGAGTGGTCATAAATGGCTGCACATCCAGTTGGAAGAATGTCTCAAGTGGGGTACCACAGGGCTCTGTCCTGGACCCTGTATTGTTCAACATCTTTATCAACAATTTAGATGAAGGAATTGAGGGTAAACTGATTAATTTTGCAGATGACACAAAGCTAGGAGGGATAGCTAATACTAGAGAAGAGAGAGAGGATTCAAAAAGATATAAGTAAACTGGAACATTGGGCAGCAACTAACAGAATGGTTTTTAACAGGGAAAAATGCAAAGTACTACATCTGGGCAATAAAAATGAAAAAAGCATATACAGAATGGGAGGAATAGGGCTAAGCAACAGCACATGTGAAAAAGACTTGGGAATACTAATAGATCACAGACTGAATATGAGTCAACAATGTGATGCAGCAGCAAAAAAGGCAAATGCAATTCTAGGATGTATTAACAGAAGCTTCCAGTCTAGATCAGGTGAAGTAATTATTGCCCTCTACTCCTCTTTGGTCAGACCTCATCTGGAATACTGTGTCCAGTTTTGGGCACCACATTTTAAAAAAGACATCAACAAACTGGAGCAAGTTCAGAAAAGAGCGACCAGAATAGTGACCGGTCTGCAAACCCTGTCTTATGAGGAAAGGTTGCAGGATTTGAGAATGTTTAGCTTGCAGAAGAGAAGACTGAGAGGAGACTTAATAGCTGTCTACAAATATCTCAAGGGCTGTCACATTGTAGAAGGATCATCTTTATTCTCATTTGCACAAGGAAAGACTAGAAGCAGTGGGATGAAACTGAATGGGGGGAGACACAGATTAGATATTAGAAAAAACTTTTTGACAGTTAGAGTGATCAATGAGTGGAACAGGATGCCACGGGAGGTGGTGAGTTCTCCTTTAATAGAAGTCTTCAAACAGAGGCTGGACAGACATCTGTCTGGGATGATTTAGCGAATCCTGCTTTGAGCAGGGGGTTGGACCAGATGGCCCAGGAGGTCCCTTCCAACTGTACGATTCTATCTATGTGCATTTTTTCTACTAGGCAACCAACCCCGCCATGGTCTGGTAGGTGTGAGGTGGTTGTTTTTACCAGTAGTTTGCACCTGTAGTGCCCCTTGCCTTTATTAGTGGGGGCCTGCTGCATCCTGCTATATGTGCATTTGTCATCAGACAGGGTTTTGGGAAGGCCATATCTTGTGGTATGAGGTTTTTTTTTAATTTTTTCTACGTTAGCCATTCACTGCATAAGGCCTCTTTCAGACATCCGGTGTCAGGGGTCCGGCGGCCTGCGGCGAATAGCCGGGCCGCCGGATCCGGCCTGCAGCGGTGACACCGGATGTACATGCGGCCCCTGATGCGGCTTGGAGGACATTTAAAGGAGCCGCAGCACCGGGGGTCGAGAGAGCCAGCCGGAGAGAGATCGGGAGGTGAGAGAGCAGCCAGAGAGACAGCGGGGGACGAGAGAGCAGACAGAGACAGCGGGGGACGAGAGAGCAGCCAGAGAGACAGCGGGGGATGAGAGAGCAGCCAGAGAGACAGAGGGGGACGAGAGAGCCAGCCAAAGAAAGGTATGGAGCGTATGGAGAGAGAGAGAGAGAGAGAGAGAGAGAGAGAGAGAGGGAGAGAGAGAAGGGGAGGGGGAGAGAGAGAGAGATGCGCGCCGGGCACTTGTGGGGTTAAAACTCATAGTGCCCGGGCATGCGCAGTTGAAAAAGCCGGTCCGGCGCTGCAAAAAAAGTTGCAGCCAACGTTTTTTGCAGACGCCGGACGGCGCATGTTTGCCGTATCCGGCAAAACCCGGAGGCGCCGCATGTCCATCCGGCATGATGCGGCGATCATTACATTCTATGTGAAAAAACCGGATCCAATTCCGGATCCGGTTTACACAAATTTCGCCGCATCATGCCGGATTTAAAAAAACGGATGTGTGAAAGTAGCCTAAGTAAACACTATGGGAGACCCACTTCCTAATAATAGGAACATTTTTTCAGGAGGCCCTCCTGTACGCCTCTTCAAAGGGGTATTGGGGTGCGTCCAAATTTTGGGCAGCCCTGCCACACATTGCATACGCAACAACAGTATAGGAGACCCACTGTTTAATAATGGGAACAACAAAGCATAGCCTGCTGATGGCTCTCTAAGAATAATGAAGGCCGACTGCTGGTCCTTTAAGAATTAAGGCCACCTGATGGCCCTATATAAATAGGCTTTGTGACTCTCAGAGTCACTCCTTCATAAACGAAACAGGATGTGTCTGATAATGTGTCACACACCACATGGCCAGATAAGGTTGTAAAATGTTAAAATGACATTTCCCACTGTATGCATTTGGCTTGGTTGAAAGCAATGCTAAAGTTCAAAAAAACATAAAAAAACGCTATGTGTGAACATAGCCCAAGGTGTGGAGGAGCATTTTTGTTTTTGGTTGTTTATTTTGCCTTATATACAAGTCATTACCCTGGAAAGGATGTTCCTTAACATATTTCCCAGGAAAATCCATTTTGGTTTCGTTTTTGTATATTTTATTGTGAGTCTGTAAAAGTGGCATAAGACTCTGACAACATTGTTCACAGCAGTGACCTAAAGGGCCTGTCACACTAAGAGATATCGCTAGCAATATCGCTATAACTAGTGACGTTATAGCGATATTGCTAGCGATATCGCTATGTCTGATACTTACCTACGACCGGCTCCCCCGCTGGTTATCGCTGATCGCGCGAGAACAGGCTGGACTGTGGAGCCGGGCGGGAGGACGCAGGATCGCCTGGTGTGACAGGTAAGTAGCGACCCCCGTCCCCAGCGCTAGTGAGATCTGCCTATGTGGCAGCTCACTAGCGACCACTTAGCGATGTACCAGCGATCCTGACCGCGTCATATCGCTGGTCGGGATCGCTGGTACATCGCTAAGTGTGACAGTACCTTAAGAGTCAAAAATGCTTCCAGAGATCTCTATGCTGTTCCCATGTTTTTTGAGCACTGTTCCCATTGATTTCTACAATTTCTAGTCCCTCTACAGACCGCTGAGGGGGGGGGGGTGCTGGAAAAATGCTTGAGTTTCCCATAGACTTACATTGGGCACATTGCTCGGGTCGAGCATCCGATCATTCCAATTTGCTCGACCCGAGCGATGCACACCCGAGCATTTTAGTGTTGAATCAAATTGGTCAGCATTTGTATCTAGAAAACAGTGGTTCTCTGTAGTAGGGCAAGTCCTGCCAAACAATAATACAAAATACAACACTCACTTAAATATGCAATTAAAGTTTTATTTATAAGTCAGTATGTGCAAATAGAAAGGACAGTCAATGTTCACAAGTTCACAGCCAATGTCCTAATATCTGTGCAGATACAGGGACTGACTGCTATGGGCCAATTAGCCCTTGTATCTGCTATCCATCATAGAGCATGGACTAGTCTGTGATCAAAGTCTGGGACAAACCAAAACACTTGCTGTCCTCTCTATTTGCACATGCTGATTTGTCAATTAAACTTTAATTGCTTATATGCGTGCGTGCAGTGGTATTTTGCGCTACTATAGTGTTAAGATCTTAGAATGCAATATTTCAGACATAAAAGGGAAAAAAAATTATTTTATGTTATCATTATTTTACTGACTTGCATGCAAATTTGATGCATGAATATTAAAATGTAATTTTGCACAATATAAATGGAATTGATGAATACCTAGTTTATTGCTGCTGTACACCTTGTCTGTCCTGCATTAGGGTATTCAGCAATTTTTGAAACCTGCATACATTAGTTACTAGGCCCTGTAGAAATATACTAGAAGTGTGACACTTTTCAGTAGGCCTCAGTTTTTGGTATGCTTATGTAGAGCACACATGTCACGGGGATACCGTGACCGATAGCGGCCAGCACTCCTGCACTGGTGAGAAGTACTTCACCATTTTATTAAACAGTGCAGTTTTTTTCTTGCTAGCAGCCCAGGTTGATCTGTTCAGTTGAAGCTCCTGGAGCTTTCCTACATGGATTGTCTCAGCTGTTCAGTGTTGTGCACTCCCTTCTGCTATATATGCTCACCTCTGGAACGTATGTGTGAGGATATGGCCGCTTACTAAAGACTATAGGACAAATGGATGTAGAGCCCAGTCCACAGCTCTGAGATAGCGACTTTTTCCAGCACGGAGCACCGATACAGAGTTTTGGAGATCTCAGATCTCAGACTGGGAACTTGTGGACTGAGCACATTGTATGTTGGCCAACTACATTGATTTGTTCTAAAACCATGGTTTTTATGGAATAAAAATAGTTGCATAGTTAACGTGCCTAGGTGATTATTATAACTCACAACCTCAGATCTTCACAAGTGGTGGCAGCTGGTGGGATCACTGGACAGCATACCAGGGAAAGTAACTGAGTTGTGATGTGGCAGAAGAGATGGCAGACTACATCTACAAGAGGCTCAAGAAAGATGAGCAGAGAACGCTTTGCTCTGAGAGAGAGCTAGAGTGGTTGCCGGAGGACAAGCAGGCAACAATGTTTGGACGACTGGGACCGTGAACAACAACATGAGGAGGGACCACAGCTTAGGGCCGACATCCAGATGGCCGAGACGGATGCTGGATGCGCTAGGAGAGCTGGCCACGGAGATAGGGCAGGCAGCAGTGTTATGCAAATATCTGGGTGTGCATGTAACAATAACCCCACCAGCCACCGCACAGAGGACAGTGGATTACAGGCGATATTGGCCCCCATCTTTAAGGTACCAGAATGTACCACAGTTCAATGAGGACACCTCGGATATTGATGAACATCTCCGGTTATTTGAGAACCTCTGCCTACTACATGAGATGTCAGTCAGTGAATGGCCCAGATTTTTGAGTGCTTGCCTGACTGGAAAAGCAAGAGAAGCTTTCAATAACATGTCTTCTGGGGACCAGAGATGTTACTCTAACATTTGCAGCACATTACTAGAGAGGTATGCCTTCACGCCTGAAACCTATTGGAGGAGGTTTCGGGAGACTGACAAGTCCGGAGCACACAAACATTGGGAGTTTGCTAACACACTACATATACAGTAGCAAGCAGCCAGTGAATAGTACGACTGGTGGCTTGGGAAGCAGAACCTGTCTTGGACATATTCAGGTGACTTAAATTAATGGAAGGCGGAGAGAAAATCATTCAGCTTGGATGAGGCTGCAAGATTGGCTGATGATCATCTGCTAATCGACCTGGGCTATGTGAAAGAAGCGAGTTGCGCACTGGAGCTTACATGGAGACCATCGAGACCCATGGACTGGCAAGAGGAGGAATGGAGGGGATTTCAGACTGTGCAAAGAGGGTGAGATTTCCCAAGCCCCCCAGTGCAGCCCACATCTGGGTATGGAGGGTTAAGCTGCCATAACTGTGGATGCAAGGGACACTTTGCCAGTGAATGCTGGGAACTTTCTAGCCCACACCATCCTCGTCATCAACCGGAGAAAACTGTGCTACAATGGGGCTGGAATGCTGAAGGAGCGAGGATCCCACTACCACGACCGGAAGAGGAAGAGGCATATGTGGTACAAGGACAAGTGTCCAGGACAAGATGGGATACCTCAGCGACCATGAACCAGCATCTGCAGCCGGTCTGGGTAGAGGGCGTGGAGGCTGCGGGGCTCCATGACTCCAGAACCTCTGTTACATTGATCAAAGAACATCTAGTACCGGACCAGTGGATTGTTCACGGCAGCCGGATGTTAGTCAACATAGCCGGAGGAGAATCTCTGAACATTTGGGGGGCCCGACTGCATTTTGACTGGGGTCACAGTCATGGAATGGTGGATGTAGGAGTAGTGCGGCACCTACCAGTAGATGTGTTGCTGGGAAACAATCTAGGTGCAGGGTTGGTGTGCCACTGGGCCAATGTCGTAACCCAAAGCCAAGGACCAGTTCACACTGCATCAGCCTAGAAGGAACTGAACAATCTCAACATGCTGACCATTCCCCTGCCAAAATGCAAAATGTAATGACTTTTGCCACGAAGGAATGTGACCTGGGGGAGGTAAATGACATCAGGGAGGGGGCCCAGGGACTCTGGGTCTACCATCACCCTGGTCAGCCCAAATACTGGCCCCCCAGAACATTATTTACCAGGCCACCCCATCCCCCCATCTGGGGGTCAGCACTTTGGGGTTGGACGCAATAGATACAAGTTCAGTTCCCATCAGGTACATGTGGAGTTTCCCAGGTCCAACCGTGGATCAGGGGGAGGATATGGAGAACACCGCTGGAGAAACAGACACCTGTGCCAGCTAGCTAAATACAGAGTCCTCGTCTCAGGGCTTCCCCTATCGGGGAGTTGGCAGGATCTGAAAAATCATATGAGACCAGCTGGAGATGTCTTCTATGCTAATGTACACCAGGGCAGAATGGGGACTGTAGGAGTTTATTTGCAAGGACCACATGGAATATGTGTGGGAGGAATGGCCCCAGTCGAGAGTCTGGGCCGGAACCAAGGGAGCCGTCACGTCATCTAGGTTCCGGGGTAAACTGTCCCCGGGGGACAGAGTTCGGGGACGGACCGTTGTGACAGACAGATGGGCTGGGGGAGGGACCAGTATAAAGGAGGCGGGGAATTCCCGTGACAATGTGTCAGCAGACCGGGACAGAAGCAGCAGGAGACCGTGGGAGCGACTGAGAGCCAGAGCGACTTACCAGTGCCAGGGGAGACACTCACAGAGGACATCAGAGGGACGGTGCCAGGACGACCGTCCGAGACCTGCTGCCCCGCTCCAGCCTGCGGCCGCTGCCGCCTTAGCTCAGCTCGCGGCCGCTGCTGCCTCTCCCCAGCTAACGGCTGCGGCCTGTCTCCCACCACCTGCAGCCGCCCTGCTCTCACCCGGGACCGCGGCAAGTCCAGTGCCATCGGCGGCCACCACTGTCCCGCTCCGTGGCAAGGGCTGGGCCTTTTTTCTCACCGCGGAGTCCCCGTCGCAGCTGCTAGTTGCACAGGTGGCCTATCACCCGCCTCCCCGCATAGCCACCGCTTGCCCCAGTCCAGGGGCTGCGGTTCATCCGTACAAGGACTCTGCCAGGGCCTGTGGGGCTCCAGTGTCATCAGCGCACCGGAGTGCGAGAAGACTTCATCAAAGCCTCAGCAGCTGGGCCCAGCGACTACTACGCCAAAAGACCACCATCGCGAATGGCGAGGGACGTCTGGACGGCTAAGTTGGCTATATAATTAAGGACCCATAGTCGGCCATACCATGGCCCTATAGTGACCGGCTACTGCCGGTAGTAGTCGTGTTCTACCCGTTTGTGTTTGCTTGTATAGAACCCCTGCAAGGGCAATCCGTGTTACCCCTTTTGATGATCAGGCCGTGACTGAGGAAAGTTCCCTCTAGTCTTATAAACGTTACTATAGAAAGCACCAAATTGTCTCGCGACTCGTCACTGCATCCTGCTTACCTGCAAGCACCACATATGCCTTGAGGAAACTGGATGATACAAAGTTTCATTCTCATGAAGGTGAAACCTCTTACATTCATGTCCATGCTGAAAAAAGTGGGGGAGGAATGTGAGGATATGGCCGTTTACTAAAGACTATAGGACAAATAGACGTAGAGCCAAGTCAACAGCTCTGAGATAGAGACTTTTTCCAGCACGGAGCACCATTATTGTTGTGTTTTATTAGATATTTTCTTGCTGTGTTTTATTAGTGATTTGCTTGCTTGTCAGTTCATCCTCAAGAATCAATGTTCCATTCAGTGACAGTAAGCAGAGGAAGAAGAGCAGGCTAGATCTTATGTATACCATAGGGTCCCGTCACACCAAACGATGCACCAGCGATCCCGACAACGAGACGACCTGGTCAGGATCGCTGGTGCATCACTACATGATCGCTGGTGAGCTGCCAAACAGGCAGACACACCAGCGATCAGGACCAGCGAGGACGCTGGTATCCAAGGTAAATATCGGGTAACTAAGCGCGCATGTTGCTTAGTTACGTGCTGTGTACCTTGGATACCAGCGTGCTCGCACAGAGAGCTGGTATCCAAGGTAAATATCGGGTAACTAAGCGCGCGGCACTTAGTTACCCGCTGCTTACCTTGGATACCAGCTCCCAACATCTGCTTACAGTACTGGGAGCTCGCTGATCGTTGGTCTCCCGCTGCCACACGATGAGTGCTTGCCAGCGGGAGACCAACGATCAAAAAATGGCCCAGGACATTCCTGCACAATCAGCGATACCCGGCAGGGGGGGGCCAGTCGCTGATGCGTGCCACACACAGTGAGATTGCTAGCGAGAGCGCTGAGGCGTCACAAAATCAGCGATCTTGCTAGCGATCTCGCTATGTGTGACAGGCCCCTAAGGCCAGAAAGTAGATTGCTAAAGTTAAATGTAAACCAGTCATCCTATCAATCCCCTTTGTATCTCAAGGTTTCACACCATTGTACTCCCACTCCTAGGCCCATTGTGTGGATGGAAATAATAGACCCAGGGGAGCAGTCACCACAGGGGGTCTCACATACAGCCCCATGTAAAAGAATATGCTTTGCTCTGTGAGATAAAGAATAATGTTTAAGGGGGAGGAAGAAATTGACACAGGGGTTGAATCAGGCAGTGGTTGGAGTGACTTCGATGTGAGAAGATCCGAGCTGGGATGAATGAATCAATGGACTATGGAGTTTTGGAGATTACAGATCCCAGACTGGGAACTTGTGGACTGAGGACATTGTATGCTGGCTACATGGATTTGTTGTACAACCATGGATTTTATGGAATAAAAATAGTTGTGTCGTTAACCTGCCTAGGTGATTATTACAACCCATAACTTCAGATCTTCACAGTATGAATTGCCAGTGTTAGTTTTTACTGCCTGGTTATGAGCTGGAGGTGTAGTTTGTGGTTGGAATTGATGTTTGGTAATTTGTTTAGGAGCTCCTTGCTTGGAGTTTTGTTTGTATGCACATCCCCTTTAACGCACTCGTGTTCCACTCTGTTGTTTCGTGAATGCATTTTGTATCATAGTTATTTTCATTTATCTCTGTCCATTTTCCCTTTTTTTGTTAGTGTATTGCTATACACTTTGGCTTCCGACCAACTTAGGTGGGGGAGGGGACAGATAAAGGTTGATATAAGAGCACAGCAAGTCATGTTAACCCGGCATCTCCACCTTCAGGAGTAATCCGGGGGACAGGGTTAGACTAGGGTACCCCTAGTTTTAGGGACCCGGTTAGTGCCCACAGTCCCAAGGTGTGACAACACATGTTAAATCTGGCCAGCAGAGAAATTATATTTGGCCTGAAACGTAAACACTGTCTCCCACCTGCCCGGAAATGCACTTTCAATTGATTTTACATACTGGAGGCTGATACATTTGAGAGCAATTATAGATGAGGGAACCGTCAGCTCACGCTTCCTCTGCTATCTTTCTTCCTCTGCATCTGATTTCTCAGTGCAGCAGGAGCGATGTTGTCAGAGCTTCCAAAGATGCTGAGGAGACCGGAGCAGGGGGGAATGAGGAGAGAGGAGTATTTATTATTTTTTTTTAGTGTGGGGCCCATTATACTATATGGATGACTATGTGGGGATGTTATACTGTATAAATCACTATTTTGGGCCATTATACTTTATAGAAGACCCTCTCCTACTGTATCCTCACCCATCCCTGTAGACTGTGAGCCGTCGCAGGCAGGGTCCCCTCTCCTTATGTACTTGTGTGTCCCTTGTCTTACACATGTTTATTATACTTGTCTATATTTCCCCTTTTCACATGTAAAGCGCCATGGAATAAATGGCGCTATATAAATGCATAATAATAATAGAAGACTACGATGACCCATTATTCTGTATGGGCAACTATGTTGGGCCCATTACTCTGTATGGAGGGCTATATTGGCCCAATGTACTGTATGGAGGACTATGTGGGCCCCGTTATTCTGTATGGGGGACTATATGGGGCCTATATACTGTATAAAGAGCTATGTGGGGCCGTTATTCTGCATGGAAGACTAGGTGGGGCCATTATTTCATATGGAGGACTATGTGGGGCCATTATAATAATAATAATAATAATAATAATAATAATAATAATAATCTTTATTTATATAGCGCCAACATATTCCGCAGCGCTTTACAGTTTAACAGTTTCAAAACACAAGTCATAAGTAACAACGCTAACAATACAATAATTAAAGCAAAATAAGACGAAATAAGACGACCCTGCTCGTGAGAGCGTACAATCTACAATGAGGTGAGGGAGATACAGAGTACAGGTGTGTATTTACAATGGTGTATTTACAATGAAGGTCCAGCCATCTTGCAGGAGTGAAGGATGGATGGAGATAGTGAATGGGCTACGCACGCACACTTACACAGAGAATGACTTTGATTAGTGAATGTGATAGGCCGCTCTGAACAGGTGTGTTTTGAGGGAGCGCCTAAAACTATGCAAATTGTGGATAGTCCTGATTTCTTGGGGTAGAGCATTCCAGAGGATAGGAGCAGCACAGGAGAAGTCTTGGAGTCGGGAGTGGGAGGTACGGATTAGTGCAGAGGTTAGTCGAAAGTCATTTGCAGAGCGCAGCGATCGGCTAGGCCGATAGACAGAAATGAGAGAAGAGATGTAAGGGGGTGCCGCACTGTGGAGAGCTTTGTGGGTGAGAACAAGTACTTTGAATTGGATCCTATAATGAATGGGCAGCCAATGTAAGGACTGGCGAAGAGCGGACGCGTCCGAGTACCGATTACCCAGATGGACGATCCTGGCTGCTGCATTGAGTATGGACTGGAGAGGGGATAGTCAAGTGACGGGGAGGCCAATTAATAGAGCGTTGCAGTAATCCAGGCGAGAGTGGATCAATGCAACAGTGAGGGTTTTTGTTGTTTCCATAGTGAGAAAAGGGCGGATTCTAGAGATGTTCTTTAGGTGTAAGCGGCAAGAGCGGGCATGGGATTGTATATGGGATGTAAAGGAGAGATTGGTGTCAAACATAACACCCAGACAGCGCACCAGCTGCCGGGGTGTTATTGTGGTACCACCCACGGAGAAGGAAATGTCAGATTTAGGGAGGTTAGTAGACGGCGGGAGCAGAAGAAGTTCAGTTTTGGAGAGGTTGAGTTTCAGATAGAGAGCGGACATGATATTGGAGACTGCGGACAGACAGTCACTGGCGTTCTGTAGTACAGCGGGGGTAAGGTCGGGGGAAGACGTGTATAGTTGTGTGTCATCAGCATAAAGATGGTACTGAAAGCCAAATCTGCTGATGGTCTGTCCAATTGGGGCCGTGTAGAGAGAGAAAAGAAGGGGGCCAAGGACTGAGCCCTGAGGTACCCAGACAGCAAGAGGAAGAGGAGATGACGTGGAGCCAGAGAACAAAACACTGAAGGAGCGGTCAGAGAGATAGGAAGAGAACCAGGAGAGTGCAGTGTCCTTAATGCGTAGTGACTGGAGCCTAGAGAGTAGGAGATGGTGGTCAACAGTATCGAAAGCTGCAGATAGGTCAAGAAGAATGAGCAGAGAGTGGTCACCGTTACGTTTTGCTGTCAGAAGGTCATTGGTCACTTTGATGAGTGCAGTTTCAGTCGAATGTAGGGGGCGGAAGCCGGACTGTGAAGGGTCTAGAAGGGAGTGAATGGAGAGGTAACGGGTAAGGCGGGAGTAAACTAGGCGTTCCAAAAGTTTAGAGATGAAGGGGAGATTGGAGACTGGTCTGTAGTTGTTTGTGCAGGATGGGTCGAGAGCAGGTTTCTTTAGTAGTGGAGTAACGATGGCGTGTTATACTGTATGGAAGACTGTGGTGCCCATTATTCTGTGTGAAGGACTGTGTGGTGCCATTATATTGTATGGAGGACTATGTGGGACCATTATACTGTATAGATGACTATGTGGGGCCATTATACTGTATATGAGGCTATTGTATTGAGAACTATTATGGGCCCATTATTCTGTATGGAGGACTATGTGAAGCCATTATACTGTATGAAAGGCAACGTGAGGCTATTATACTGTATAAAGGACCAACTGGAGCCATTATACTGTATTGAGAACTATGTGTGGCTATTATCCTGTATGGAGGATTATGTGTGATCCATTTTTCTGTGTGGGGAATACAGGTTGGAGATTGTACAGTGTTGGAGTCACCATAGTTTGCTGGGGGGTACAGTAGGGTCAACATATTGTGCATGTGGAGGGTACTGTGCAGGAATTCATCATGGGGGTATCATACTGTGTTTGGGGGCACTTTTGTTTTGGCATCATATCTAATTATCTATATTTATTAATTTACATTTTTTTATCCTTTGCTATTGTGTATTTAAATTAGGTTATTCAGCCATATGATTTATACTACTGTTACATAACATATTATATTATTCCAGTCTGCCCCATTTGTGATTATGTTTTAATCTAATATATAAAGCTCAATGTGTGTGTGTGTATGTTTGTATGTATGTGTGTATGTCCGGGATTGGCATCTGCACCGTTGCAGCTACAGCCACAAAATTTTGCACAGTCACACGTCTGGACCCCGAAAGCGTCTTAAGCTATGTTGTGAGGCGAAATTTTAACCCCATGCGTTCCAATTCACCAAACAATTTGGCCTATTATTCTTATCATTTCTATGGTGTTATCGTCCTTCTGTAAAGCTGGAAATAACACAATTTATTACAGTGCCAACATAGACCACCCTCTGACACTGACTGCAGGGGGAGCCCAGTATCACACAGGATAAGATTAGATACACAGCTCAGCAGTCAGTATCACACAGGACAGGATTAGATACACAGCTCACCAGTCAGTATCACACAGGATAGGATTAGATACACGGCTCAGCAGTCAGTATCACACTGGATAGGAATAAGTATTGTGAGGAAAGAGGGAGACACAAGCGCAATATAGGGTCTTACCCCACAAATAAAGTAAGTGGTTTGACAAAAAACTGCTCACCTGGTAGTAGATATTCAAGGCATGTATAGATAAGGGCTGCTGCAGATCCACAAGTCAGTCACCGACTATCTGAAACAGAGCTCTGCAAAGGAATACTTGGATTTCGTCCACGCTGCCCAAATGATGAAATTCCAGAAGGTTGATAAAGTTTGACAGTGGTTTATTCTATGTGTTTCAAGGTTTTTTGCAACCTCTTCTTCAGGAGATACCACATGAAGCATACATAGGTGGTGCATTAAGTACACACAGATTTAAAAAAATGAGCTCCAAACAGTCAGATGACACATGTCAAAGTTCATAGTTAGCAGACAGTATAAAAATTCATAGTAATAGTTACAAGCTGTTCTTATATTGACATGTCTATTTTAATTTCACAGGTTGTTGAATAAAAGGAAAAAAAAAACATATAACAAAAATTAAAAAGCACATATATACTGAGCAAGAAAAGCAAATCTCGGACACAAACTCCTAGAGATATGCCTCAGCTTCCTCCAGATCTGCTGCCTGGCAATTAGACCACTCGGCTATGCTAACAGGTTCCTGCAAGTGTATCCAATGTGGAAGAGACATATGTTGAAATAAACCATTAGTTAAAAATTAAATTGCAAGGATCTAAATTTTAATCAATTAAAAATAAATGTTTTATTAATAAAAAATAAAAAATATAGATACTGGGGTATCTCCTTTACTGCTTTTTATGATGTTTTTAGCATTAACTTTTCAGATGTCACTCTTTTCGTAGAAAATAACAAGATCTGTAGTAAAACCTTTTTTAAGAAAGTTGACTCTAATAGCTATATCCACTTCAGCAGTGGGCACTATCCTAAATGGCTGAAAAATATCCCCAACAATCAATTTCGCCATATCAGAAAGAACTGTACCACTGATACTGATTTTAAACATCAGTCTGCTATTCTCAGAAAAAAATGTTTAACCCAGAAATATCCCTCACATCTGGTAAAACGAGCCTATAAAAATTCTATGAAACTAAAACAGACAGCGCTGTTAGAGAATAATGTTAAAAATGGAACTGATAATAAATTTTGCATGAATTTTATAACTCAATATAGCAATCAACACAAGGAAATCCGCGAGGTTTTACAGAAAAATTGGTCCATCCTACTTGATGACCCTGTCCTCAGTAAAATCCTCCCAAGAAATCCTGGAATAACGTACCGTAGAGCACCTACTATCAGGAGCATCATAGCACCTAGTCGCCTCAAGTCAGTAACCAACAGCCATGAGAGGCATATTTCAAACACTATTAAAGGGGCTTTTAAATGTGATACTTTAGAACTGTTTATGCTGCCAGAGTATTGGGCCTAAGATGATGGATATTATCTCCTTTTCCACTAAAGAGAAATTCAATATACCCTACTTCCTAAACTGTAATTCTGAATTTGTTATTTATATGATTGAATGCCCCTGCAGAAAGCAATGCATAGGAAGAACTAAACAACAACTTCATCTCCGTCTGAATTCCCACAGACACAACATAAAAAAGGTCTTCTTACCCATGGTCTTTCGAGACATTATACCTTAGTTCATAATAAAGATTTTGATAAGTTAAAAAATATTCCTATTGATCATATCCCTGCTCATATTCCAAATAGGATTATGAAATTAAACAGGAAAGAGGTATATTGGATCTATAAATTAAGAAGCCTCAAACCACAGGGTCTTAACCGCTTCCCGACCGCCCACAGTAGATAAACGTTGGCGCTTGCTGGGCTTTGTGCAGCGCCGACGTTTATCTACTGTCGGCGGTTTTGTGCCCCCCGGGACCCCCACATACCTTACAAAGCGGGGATCCCGGTGCACAATGAATGCTGGGACCCCCGACGTCATCGAGACCTGATTGGTTCAGGTCCTGATGACGTCAGCGTCACAGCAGCCAATGGGAGCGATCGCTGGGAAAGCTGCTTGTTTCCCGGCGATCTCACTCATTGTAACGCGGCTTCTCCTCTGATCTAACACTGACAGATGATCAGAGGTGAAGCAGCGTTACTGTGTGACTAGATCGCTGCCTGGCACAGCTGATCGCTGCCTGGCACAGCTGTGTCAGGCAGCGATCTTGTCACACAGTAACGCTGCTTCACCTCTGATCATCTGTCATTGTGAGATCAGAGGAGAAGTCACGTTACTGTGTGCCAGGCAGCGATCTTGTCACATAGTAACGCTGCTTCTCCTCTGATCATCTGTCAGTGTGAGATCAGAGGAGAAGTGGTGTTACTATGAGTCAGATCGCAGCGCAGCGATTTTGTCACAAAAATAAAAAAAAAGTAAAGAAAAAAAAAGAAAAAAGCAGGTACACAGGTTAGGGCTAGGGCTAGGGCAAGGGCTAGGGTTAGGACTAGGGTTAGGGTTAGGGTTAGGGCTAGGGTTAGGGCTAGGGTTAGGGCTAGGGTTAGGGCTAGTGCTGGGATTAAGGTTATGGGTGTGTTGGTGTTAGGTTTGTGGTTAGGGTTATGGTTAGGGCTGAGATTAGGGTTAGGGGTGTGTTGGGGTTAGGTTTGGAATTAGAATTGGGGGTTTCCACTGTTTAGGTACATCAGGGGCTCTGCAAACGCACATGACACCCGCAGACCATTCCATCAAAGTCTGCATTTCAGAACGTCACTACTTCCCTTCCGAGCTCCACCGTGTGCCCAAACAGTAGTTTTCTCCCACATATGGGGTACCAGCGTACTCAGGACAAATTGGACAACAACTCTTAGGGTCCAATTTCTCCTGTTACCCTTGTGAAAATAAAAATTGGGGGCTAAAAGATCATTTTTGTGGGAAAAAAATGATTTTTTTATTTTCACGCCTCTACATTATAAACTTTACTGAAACACTTGGGGGTTCAAAGTGCTCACCACACATCTAGATAAGTTCCTTGGGGGTCTAGTTTCCAAAATGGGGTCACTTGTGGGGGATTTCCACTGTTTAGGTACATCAGGGGCTCTGCAAACGCACATGGCACCCGCAGACCATTCCATCAAAGTCTGCATTCCAGAACGTCACTACTTCCCTTCCGAGCCCCGACGTGTGCCCATACAGTAGTTTTCTTCCACATATGGGGTATCAGCGTACTCAGGACAAATTGGACAACAACTTTTGGGGTGCAATTTCTCCTGTTACCCTTGTGAAAATAAAAATTGGGGGCTAAAAGGTCATTTTGTGAAAAAAAAATGATTTTTTATTTTCATGGCTCTACGTTATAAACTTCTGTGAAGCACTTGGGGGTTCAAAGTGTTCACAACACATCTAGATAAGTTCTTTAAGGGGTCTAGTTTCCAAAATGGGGTCACTTGTGGGGGGTTTCCACTGTTTAGGTACATCAGGGGCTCTCCAAATGCGACATGGCATCCGATCTCAATTCCTGCCAATTCTGCATTGAAAAAGTCAAACGGCGCTCCTTCCGTTCTGAGCTCTGCCGTGTGCTCAAACAGTGGTTTAGCCCCACATACGGGGTATCTGCGTATTCGGGAGAAATTGCACAAAAAATTTTGTGGTTCATTTTCTCTTTTTACACTTGTGAAAATAAAAAAAAATGGTTTTGAAGTAAAATGTTTGTGAAAAAAAGTTAAATGTTTATTTTTTCCTTCCATATTCCATTCATTCATGTGAAGCACCTGAAGGGTTAATAAACTTCTTGAATGTGGTTTTGAGTACATTGAGAGGTGCAGTTTTTAGAATGGTGTCACTTTTGGGTATTTTCTGTCATATTGACCCCCCAAACTCACTTCAAATGTGAGGTGGTCCCTAAAAAAAATGGTGTTGCAAATTTTGTTGTAAAAATGAGAAATCGCTGGTCAACTTTTAACCCTTATAACTTCCTAAAAAAAAAAATTATGTTTCCAAAATTGTGCAGATGTAAAGTAGACATGTGGGAAATGTTATTTATTAACTATTTTGTGCGATATCACTCTCTGATTTAAGGGCATAAAAATTAAAAGTTTGAAAATTGCAAAATTTTCTAAATTTTCGCCAAATTTTGATTTTTTTGACAAATAAGCGCAGCTCATATCTAAAAAATTTTACCACCATCATGAAGTACAATATGTCATGAGAAAACAATGTCAGAATCAGTAGGATCCGTTGAAGGGTTCTAGAGTTATGACCTCATAAAGTGACACTGGTCAGTATTGAAAAAATTGGCCCGGTCACGAAGGCAAAAACAGGCTCGGGTGTGAAGGGGTTAATGAGATCACAGAGGTTTTTATTTAATTTATTAATAGAGTTCGTTATATGTATTTATTTATTTTTCAATATTTATGGATGTCTTTTAAACCCTTCATGACCCAGCCTATTTTGACCTTAATGACCTGGCCATTTTTTGCAATTCTGACCAGTGTCCCTTTATGAGGTAATAACTCAGGAACGCTTCAACGGATCCTAGCGATTCTGAGATTGTTTTTTCGTGACATATTGGGCTTCATGTTAGTGGTAAATTTAGGTTGATAATTTTTGCATTTATTTGTCAAAAAATCAGAAATTTGGTGAAAATTTAGAAAATTTTGCAATTTTCAAATTTTGAATTTTTATTCTGTTAAACCAGAGAGTTATGTGACACAAAATAGTTAATAAATAACATTTCCCATATGTCTACTTTACATCAGCACAATTTTGGAAACAAAATATTTTTTTGTTAGGAAGTTATAAGGGTTAAAAGTTGACCAGCGATTTCTCATTTTTACAATAAAATTTACAAAACCATTTTTTTTAGGGACCACCTCACATTTGAAGTCACTTTGAGGGGTCTATATGGCAGAAAATACCCAAAAGTTACACCATTCTAAAAACTGCACCCCTCAAGCTACTCAAAACTACATTCAAGAAGATTATTAACCCTTCAGGTGTTTCACAGGAACTAAAGCAATGTGGAAAGAAAAAATGGACATTTTAATTTTTCCAACGAAAATTTTAATTTAGCATAAATTTTTTCATTTTCACATGGGAAACAGGATAAAATGGATCCTAAAACTTGTTGGGCAATTTCTCCTGAGTACAACGATACCTCATATGTGGTCATAAACCACTGTTTGGGCGCACGGCACGGCTCAGAAGGGAAGGAGCGCCATTTGACTTTTTGAATGGAAAATATGCTGGAATATTTAGCGGTTGCCATGTCGTGTTTGGAGAGCCCCTGTGTGCATAAACATTGGAGCTCCTCCACAAGTGACCCCATTTTGGAAACTAGACCCCCCAAGGAACTTATCTAGATGCATAGTGATCACTTTGAACCCCCAGGTACTTCACAAATTGATCTGTAAAAAAAATAAATACTTTTTTTTCACAAAAATTTTCTTTTAGCCTCAGTTTTTTCATTTTCACATGGGCAACAGGATAAAATGGATCCTAAAATTTGTTGCGCAATTTCTCCTGAGTGCACAGATACCTCATATGTGGTCATAAACCACTGTTTGGGTGCACGGCATGGCCCGGAAGGCAAGGAGCACCATTTGACTTTTTGAATGGAAAATTAGCTCCAATCGTTATCGGACACCATGTCGCATTTGGAGAGCCCCTGTGCACCTAAACATTGGAGCTCCCCCACAAGTGACCCCATTTTGGAAACTAGACCCCCTAAGGAACTTATCTAGACATGTAGGGAGCACTTTGAACCCCCAAGTGCTTCACAAAAGTTTATAACACAGAGCAGTGAAAATAAAAAATATTTTTTTTTCCTCAAAAATGATTTTTAGCACATTATTTTTAATTTTCACAAGGCTAACAGGATAAATTGGACCACAAATCTTGTTGTACAGTTTGTCCTGAGTACGCTGGTACCCCATATGTGGGGGGGAACCACTGTTTGGGCACACGGCAGGGCTCAGAAGGGAAGGAGCGCCATTTGACTTTTTGAAATGCAAATTACTTCCAATCGTTAGCGGACACCATGTCGTGTTTGGAGAGCCCCTGTGTGCCTAAACATTGGAGCTCCCCCACAAATGACCCCATTTTGGAAACTAGACCCCCTAAGGAACTTATCTAGATGTGTAGTGAGCACCTGTGCTTCACAAAAGTTTATGATGCAGAGCCGTGAAAATAAAAAAAAAATTTTTTCCCTCAAAAAATTATTTTTTAGTGCGCAATTTTTTATTTTCACAAGGGTAGCAGGATAAATTGGACCCCAAAAGTTGTTGTACAGTTTGTCCTGAGTACGCTGGTGCCCCATATATGGGGGGAACTATTGTCTGGGCACACGTAAGGGCTCGGAATGGAAGTAGTGGCGTTTTGAAATGCAGACTTTGATGGAATGGTCTGAGGTCGTCATTACGTTTGCAGAGCCCCTGATGTGCCTAAACAATAGAAACCCCCCACAAGTGACCCCATTTTGGAAACTAGACCTCCCAAGTAACTTATCTAGATGCCTGGTGAGCACTTTGGACCCCCAAGTGCTTCACAGAACTTTATAACGCAGAGACGTGAAAATTAAAAAAAAAAATTTTTCCACAAAAATATTTTTTTAGCCCCCAATTTTTTATTTTCCCAAGGGTACCAGGAGAAATTAGACCCCCAAAGTTGTTGTGCAATTTTTCCTGAGTACGCTGATACCCCATATGTTGGGGTAAACCACTGTTTGGGCACACGTCGGGGCTTGGAAGGGAGGAAGCACCGTTTAACTTTTTGAACGCAAAATTGGCTGGAATCAATGGTTGCACCATGTCGCGTTTGGTGACCCCCTGATGTGCCTAAACAGTGGAAACCCCTCAATTCTAACTCCAGCCCTAACCCCAACACACCCCTAACCACAGCCCTAACCCCAACACATCCCTAACCCTAATTCCAACCCTAACCATAACCCTAACCTCAACAGACCCCGAACCCTAATCCCAACCATCACCCTAACCACAAGCCTAACCCTAATTCCAACCCTAACCCTCTTTCCAACCCTAACCCTCATTCCAACCCTAACCCTCATTCCAACCCTAACCCTCATTCCAACCCTAACCCTCATTCCAACCCTAACCCTCTTTCCAACCCTAACCCTCTTTCCAATCCTAACCCTAACCCTCTTTCCAACCCTAACCCTCTTTCCAACCCTAACCCTAACCCTCTTTTCGACCCTAACCCTCTTTTCAACCCTAACCCTAACCCTCTTTTTAACCCTAACCCTAACCCTCTTTTCAACCCTAACCCTAACCCTAACCCTCTTTTCAACCCTAACCCTAACCCTAATGGAAAAATAAAAATAAAAATATTTTCTTTATTTTATTAGTTCTGCCTACCTATGGGGGTGATAATCGGGGGGTTTATTTACTTTTTCTTTCATTTTGATCACTGTGAGAGTGATCAAAATGAAAGAATGGAATCTGCAGCCGGCAGATTCGGGCCCTCAAAGATGGCGGCGCCCATCATCCGGACCCGAAGGACACCGGGAGGGACGGGGGGACTCAGGAGGTACCGGGGGGGGTGAGGGGGGGATCGGAGGCTGGCGGGGAGCAGAGGGAATGGGAGGGGGGCAGATGATGACAGCGGCGGCAGATCGCCGCTGTCATTCAGTTGCGGGGGGGGCGATCGCCGGTGGGGGGGGTGGAATTGGTGTCTCCAGCCATGTCCGATGCTACAGCAGCGTCGGACATGGCTGGATTGTAATATTTCATCAATTTTCATTGATGAAATATTACTATCGCTCTGATTGGCTGTTTCACTTTTAACAGCCAATCAGAGCGATCGTAGCCACGTGGGGGCGAAGCCACGCCCCCTGTGGTGAATTACAAAGCCCCCTGTATCTGCGGGTCGGGTGACCTTTCAGTGACCCCGGTCACCCGACCCGCAGGGGGGCTTTAAAGTCATGACGCCACATAGGCGTCATGGGTCGTTCTGGCACGACTTTTCATGACGCCTACGTGGCGTCAAAGGTCGTGAAGGGGTTAATATTTATTTTTCGGTGGGAGTTTTTAAAGAATTTCACCATAAAATACCTGATGGGTTGATTATTTAATTGTTACAAAAGATCTTATTCATGTTTTATAAGGGAAGTATTTTTAATGTGCTTTTATTATATTAATTTCCATCATACTCCTTTATGTCTAGTAAGCCCTTTAAATTTAGAGACTTATTAACTATTAGTGCTCCACAGTAAGGCCGGGGTCACACTAACCGACGCAAAATACGGTCCGTAGTTTACAGGCGTAATACGGAAGAATGACCCCTAAATAGTGCTCGTATGTCATCCGTAAGCAAGGTGTGGTCGCGTATTTTGCACGTCAGCATCCGTATGTAATCCGTATGGCATCCGTATGGACGAGATTTTCTCGCAGCCTTGCAAAATGGACATTTAACGGTTTTGAGGCCTGCCAACAGTGATAGTGGATCCGCGGAGGAGGAGACGCATGTGGGTACATCCACTTTTGAGGCAACGACTCACAAGAGGTCATTTTAACCGCCTCTATTCTTCTCTGCGCGAGCATCTGGCTAAATTTTACCAATACTGTCGCATGAGCCTTGCAACATTTGATAGACTCTTGGAGACAGTGCGCCCTGGGATCACCTTTCAGGACACAAGGATGCGCAAAGCCATATCTGCAGAGGAGCGACTTCTACTCACAATACGGTATGTACTACACAACCACATTCTCTATGTTCAAGATGTGTTGGCCAAAGTATGTATTTTTTGCTTCTAGGAGGAACTTTTATGCCCTCATCTTAGTCCACTTATGTGTCAACTTACAGACCAGAATGTTATGTGTAATATGTACTGAATATCACTAACTCATTGTGCAAACAAAGATGTGTGTGTTATTTGCTCTGAAATCCTACCAAGTTTGTTATGTTTGGACCTGTTTGTTTTGTAAATGTGTGCATTCTAAAATATTCCTTTTCTGTTGTTCTTCAGCTTCCTGGCCACTGGCCTGTCTTATGCTGCCCTACACCATGAGTTTCTGATTGGAAGATCTACCATTTCTGGCATAGTCAGGTCAACATGTAGTGAAATCTGGACAAGACTACATCAAGTCGTCATGCCCGAGCCCAGGATGGACGACAGGTTGAGGATATCAAGGGACTTTGAGGAGGAATGCCAGTTTCCAAATTGTATTGGGGCCCTTGATGGCAAACATATCCGGGTGCGTAAGCCGCCGAACTCTGGCTCCCAATTCTTCAATTATAAACAATACTTTTCTGTTGTATTGTTGGCTCTGGAACCCGGAACCTGTAGTGGTCATGTGCTTTCTGGCTAGGTCCTGACCCGGAACCAGTAGTAGTCATGTGCTATATCAGACGACCTCCCCCTAGGGGAGGTGCCTGATAATTGTTGTGCTTCCTGGCTTGGTCTGCCGTGTCCCTGCCTGGCTGTGCGCTGTATTCAGGTCCCCTGCCTTGCACTTTGTTGTGCCTCTTGGCACATGCTCTGATACTGTACTCTGTCTCATACTCGGTTGGGCCTCCTAGCACACGCTCTTACCCTGTACTCTGTCTCATCCTCTGTTGTGCCGCACACGCTCTTACCCTGTACTCTGTCTCATCCTCTGTTGTGCCTCCTGGCACACACTCTGATTCCATGCTCTGTCTTATACTCAGTTGTGCCTCTGGGCACACACTCGGACCCTGTGCTTTGTCTCATACTCAGTTGTGCCTCCTGGCACATGCTCTGATCCTGTACTCAGTCTCTTACTCTGTTGTGCCTCCTGGCACACATACCAATCCTGCGCTCTGTCTTATGCTCAGTTGTGCCCTCTGGCGCACACCCTGCTCCTGTACTCTGTTACACCTCCTGGCACACCTGCTGCCTGACTCAGAGCTCTGACGTGCTCCTTGCACGCATCCTGCTTCACTCACACCCGGACGAACGAAGTCTCTGTATACCACGTGTTCCCGTGTCCACACTTTACACATTCCTGCAGACACACTCACCCACTCGTGTCTCCTGTGAGCCGGCCGCCTGGTGCCAGCAGTCGTGGTGCCTCACCCCCTGGGGCTTGCCCCTGACACTCCCTGTATAGGGGGTGGTCTTCACTAGGTCAGCTCGCCCTGGGAGGGTTGGTGTCACGACTCAGAGGGTCCACTCCAGGAGTCGTCACAATATAATGCAATAACAACACTGCAACATTAGACAATTGGATTCCAAAGTCAAAAAGAGGAGGTCTCCATCCTCAAAATGATATAAAAAATATAATACAAACATTTATTATGAATGTTTTGAAATAATATTAATAAGCCACCATGACAGGCAAGGTTACCTTACGCGTTTCTGAGACATATTACATGTCTGCAAAAAAGACAATATTTCAGCGCACTATACAGGGAAACTCAAAGGTTCACATTACAATACTCACTTGATAATACATAGAGAGAGCGTGATGTTCTTGAGGCTGTTTGCCTTGATTTGGAAAGAAAGTTAGCAGCCCAAAAATTTACAAATTTTATATGGACAGCACGGCTTTTCTATGTATTATCAAGTGAGTAGTCTATTTTGATCCTTTGACTTTACCAGTATAGCGCGGTGAAATATTGTATTTCTTACAGACATGTAATATGTCTCAGAAACGCATAAGGTAGCCTTGCCTGTCATGGTGGCTTATTAATATGCTTTGAAAACCTACATAATAAATGTTCGTTTTATAGTTTTTTCATCATTTTGATGATGTAGAGCACCTCTTTTTTACTTAGGATTGTGATTTTTAGCACCAGTTGTAACACACTGGACATCTCCTGCCATCAGTCCGCTTATGGACACTGATGTACAGTATGCATCAACAATTTGCATGTTTGTAGCCACTTATAAATTGTAGAATGTTGGGGAAGGAGAAGGCGGAAGAGCAGCCTGTGGTTGCTGCTGACTATTTAGACCAACATTGCCCTATGTGGGGGCATACTGTTCCCCATGATGTTGGTACTGACCTTCCTCCTGTGATTGTTGGGGGTAGTGGCAAGAGTAATACTGCTGAGGGGCTTCTTGTTGGGGCGGGTAGGCCCGTGTCTCGTACCCACCAATATAGCCATGTCGTCCCCAACCAGGTTGGGACCAGCCTCCAATACTGGGTGGGAAAAAGTGGCCATATTGGTGGGGTTGGCTAGAGGCAGACATATGTTGCTGCTGTAGGGAAGGTTGGGTAGGGGGAGGAAGGGGGTGAGGTGTAGGGCCACGTATTTGAGGATGTTCAGACCCTGCTTGAACAAGCATCTGTGTGGGTGGTCTCATGCACATAAGATTTCTGGGGGAAAGCTGCCACCTCTCCAGATATTCAAAAAGCTCATATGGGGTATTGGGGGGTGTGCTTGCATCAAGCAGGATCTGAAAACATCCTCGAATACGGAACCTCACCTCACGGGAAAGGGCACGGAGATAAAGGGCAAGGCTACGTGAGTAGGCCTCCTCCCCATCATCTGCATTGACTGTAGATAGGTAATTTAGGACCCCAGTGTCCACATTGGTCCTGGTATCTTGAACAGCCAACTGCCGCCTTCTTCGTCCTCGCCGGGATGTTACAGCAGCCTGTGGGGAGCCCCGGATCTGGGCAGTTGGGCTGCTGCTCATGTTGCCCTGCTCCTCCAGTATGGGTGATGGCCCAGCAGCAGACGGTCCTGGTGGTGTTTGTTGGGCAGGCAATGGGTTCTCTTGTGATGACTTTTCACCCATGCTTCTTGTTGGGGGAGAAGATGGGCCAGCCACCTCATCCCCTACAGGATCAATTATGGCCTCTGTCTCTGAGCCCGTTCCTCGATCCGTAAGGTTGGATTGAGTTCTGTTATGAAATAGAACAGAGCCAAAAATACATCAATATTTTTGGCCCTGTAAAGTATGGGTGCAATGTGGTGTGAGGTATCTACTTACGGTCTCAGATTCAGAATTGGGGCGAGGAAGGAGAGGCAGTCATAATATACATATTTTCTTTTTACGTAGCCCGCATCCCCACTCCTGGACCGCTGCTGACGTTCCCGCCGGTACTGATCCCGGATGCTGCGCCAGCGTTTCAGAACATCTTCCACTGCAATGTGACTGGAAATATTATCAATTTCACATATTTGATCGGTCACATTTGCTACCAGTAGTCTAGGCATGTGGCCTTCTGGGGTGTGCTTTCTAGCCAGGGTGGCATATCTAATTGGCCCATCCAGGCCAGATACACAGGGTCTGAATAGTTCGTGTATCAAGTAACTACACTTAATAACTTGGTTGGCTAAGAAGATGATTTGTAGCTTGTGGCCTGGGCAAAATTATGGCAGTGTGAAACTATGTGTTACATCAAAATCTAACCACCTCATGAGGAAAAAAGTAGAAGCACAGGAAGGGGAGGGGGGCAGAATCTGTATGCATTTTTGGTTGTGAGGTAATTTTAATAATTTTTGGGCCTTGTACTTACTCAGTTTCTGCTGCTCCTCACGTGGCCGATCACCAAAGTCATGGAACATCTGGCGACATATACGCCTCCATGACGCCTCCTTTCTTGTCCCGTTTGCATAATTGGCATCCCGTTAGTCCCAGAGTTCTGGCTGCTCCTGTACCAGTACAATGAGCATCTCCACATTAAGGAAATATGGCGCCATGACGTTGCTGTACTCCGTGGAGGCTGACTTCCTGGATGTCTGGAGCGCTATTTGTGGTGATTTGCATGTCTAGGCTTCCTGATGATGGATTGGGCCTTTTCCTGTCACCAGCCAAAAGACCTGCGCATTTCTCGCAAGTCACATGTGTGGTCCGTGTGTAATCTGTATTTTTTGCGCACCCATAGACTTGCATTGGCGTATTACGCTGACAATCGCAGCATGCTGCGATTGGCACGGACCATAGAATACAGACGAGAAATATACGGCTGTTGGGAGCTGCCCCATAGAGAATAATTTGTCCGTGTGTAATGCGTGCTTTTAACGCCTCTCACTCGTCCGTATTCCTCGCCAGTGTGACCCCGGCCTAATAGGAATAAACCGATGGTGCTGCGGTTAGAAAATTAGGTGAGTTACCTAGACTTTGTTTTTTTTTTTCTTTCAATCTTTTCTATTCTATCTCCACTCAGAGAAATAGTAGTTCTACAGAGCATTAAGTCCTCTCCTCATTCTGGACTTGTCTTTGGCCCCAGTAAAATAAATACTGGTATATTTATTTATTTATTTATTTATTTATTTTTTTAAGTTTGTTAATAATATTCCTCTCAGAAATAATTGTATATAACCAATCATTCCTTTGTCCTAAAGAAATCATCCTCTGGCATGATTTGCTATCCTCAGGTGGTGTTAATAACGCTGCTGAAGGAGTGATTTTTTTTTTTTTTTTAAATTTAGGATTAGATACACAGCTCAGCAGTCAGTATCACACAGGACAGGATTAGATACACAGCTCACCAGTCAGTATCACACAGGATAGGATTAGATACACAGCTCACCAGTCAGTATCACACAGGATAGGATTAGATACACAGCTCAGCCGTCAGTATCACACAGAATAGGATTAGATACACAGCTCAGCAGTATCACACAGGATAGGATTAGATACACAGCTCAGCAGGCAGTATCACACAGGAGAGGATTAGACACATGGCTCAGCAGTCAGTATCACACAGGACAGGATTAGATACACAGCTCAGCAGTCAGTATCACACAGGATAGGATTACATACACAGCTCAGCACACAGTATCACACAGAATAGTATTAGATACACGGCTCAGCAGTCAGTATCACACAGGATAGGATTAGATACACGTCTCAGCAGTCAGTATCACACAGGATAGGATTACATACATGGCTGAGCAGTTAGTAATACACAGGATAGGATTAGATACACTGCTCAGCAGTCAGTATCACACAGGATAGGATTAGATACATGGCTGAGCAGTTAGTAACACACAGGATAGGATTAGATACACAGCTCAGCAGTCAGTATCACACAGGATAGGATTAGATACACGGCTGAGCAGAAAGTATCACACGGGAGAGGATTAGGTACACAGCTCAGCAGACATTATCACACAGGATAGGGTTAGATACACAGCTCAGAAACAGGATGTGCCAAAGGACAGGACATTTTCATTCCAAGAATTCCACTCATTCCATCTGATTTGTTTTTTGATTTTAAACGCCTCCAGTTTCCAGTTCAACTGCTATTTGCAATGTCCATTAACAATGCTCAGGGACAGTCCTTGAAAGTAGTAGGTATCGATTTGCAATCTCCATGCTTTTCTCATGGTCAACTTTACGTGGTCTGTTCAAGAGTTGGAACTGCCAAAAATCTGTTCATCTTTGCACCGAAAGGAAAAACCAAAAACCTTGAGTGAGTTGAAAATAAAATACTATCAACACTTGGGTAATCGTTTAGTTAATTTGTGATGCAAATCTGTAGTGTTGAATATATGATGTGAAATGCTTTTATGTGCAATATAATCATTATAATTTGTTATAACTAACCAAAGTTGGTTACTATGCCCAGGCAAAGCCGGGCTCTTCAGCTAGTTTTATTATAAGATCTTTTAATTAAAATGTACTTTATTCGTGTAATAACTCCTTTAAGTTTGTTTCCATATAAAATGTTCATTATTCATTGATGATAAGGAAAAACTTCAATTGTAGACATTTTTTTAATAGAGATCAAGGTTGGCCTTCGACTTTGTCCAAGTTTATAATTTTAGCCCTCTGTATAAATATCCCTTATATATAGAAAAATACACACAGATTTATTTGAAACCTGTAGGGGCCAGATGTTACAGCATAGTGGATGGGCTTTCAAGAAATCCCATGCCCACTATGGGTGCACTGGCTCCCACGGCTTCCCTGTGGAGACGGACATGCGGTGCGTCTTTCCAGACCACAACATGTGTATTTATCTTGCGGAGTCGCTCACTCTCCACAAGATAAATATCCCCAGTCCAGTGTATTGGAAGCGGTGATTCCGCACGATTCAATGAACACATGCGGAATCACCTGCATTCTAAAGCCGGCAGCGCTTTGGACACAGCGTACATGTGCTGCGTTCAAAGTGCTGCCGGTTACTGGACGTAGCCTTATTGTTTTACTGTATTGTCATTTGCATTCTCAACATTTTCTACCACTCTGCAGATATAAATATGGATCAAATGTCAAAAATTCCGTCTTATGAATCTGTATATTGCTTTCTATTTGGACAGCATAGCAATAATATTGCATCCTACAAAGCATGCTGTATAATTATAAACAACTAGCTGAAGAGCCCAGCATTGCCTGGGCATAGTAACCAACTGTGGGTAGTTATAACAAATTATAATGATTATATTGCACATAAAAACTGTGCATCTAATCCTATCCTGTGAGATACTGACTGCTGAGCTGTGTATCTAATCCTATTCTGTGTGATACTGTCTGCTGAGCCGTGTATCTAATACTATTCTGTGTGATACTGTGTGCTGAGCTGCGTATCTAATCCTATCCTGCGTGATACTGTTTGCTGAGCCGTGTATCTATTCCTATCCTGTGTGATACTGACTGCTGAGCTGTGTATCTAATCATATCCTGTGTGATACTGACTGCTGAGCCATGTGTCTAATCCTCTCCTGTGTGATACTGTCTGCTGAGCTGTGTATCTAATCCTATCCTGTGTGATACTGTCTGCTGAGCTATGTATCTAATCCTATCCTGTGTGATACTGTGTGCTGAGCTGTGTATCTAATCCTATCCTGTGTGATACTGTCTGCTGAGCCGTGTACTATTCCTATCCTGTGTGATACAGTCTGCTCAGCTGTGTATCTAACCCTATCCTGTGTGATACTGACTGCTGAGCCATGTGTCTAATCCTCTCCTGTGTGATACTGTCTGTGGAGCTGTGTATCTAATCCTATCCTGTGTGATACTGTCTGCTGAGCTATGTATCTAATCCTGTCCTGTGTGATACTGTGTGCTGAGCTGTGTATCTAATCCTATCCTGTGTGATACTGTCTGCTGAGCCGTGTATCTATTCCTATCCTGTGTGATACTGACTGCTGAGCTGTGCATCTAATCCTATCCTGTGTGATACAGTCTGCTCAGCTGTGTATCTATTCCTATCCTGTGTGATACAGTCTGCCGAACTGTGTATCTAATCCTATCCTATGTGATACTGTCTGCTGAGCTATGTATCTAATCCTATCCTGTGTGATACTGACTGCTGAGCTGTGTATCTAATCCTATCCTGTGTGATACTGCCTGCTGAGCCATGTGTCTAATCCTCTCCTGTGTGATACTGACTTCTGAGCCGTGTATCTAATCCTATCCTGTGTGATACTGGGCTCCCCCTGCAGTCTGTGTCAGAGGGTGGTCTGTGTTGACACGATAATAAATTGTGTTATTTCCAGCTTTACAGAAGGACGATAACACCATAGAAATGATAAGAATAATAGGCCTCAGTTACCACAACTGTCTACAAAGGAAACTGTTGCTGAAAGCAACCAGTCACAGCTCATTTTTCATCTTTTAAACAGCTCTGGGACAGCGTGGCGAGTTTTTGCACAGTTTAGACAGGTGTCAGTTACTACAGTGGGGAAACAGCTGAGAAAGTGTAGTGGACATGCAGTACCTTGGGTTGACCATTAGAGGGCAGGGAGGAGTGTGGGCAAAGGACTTGACATCAGCTTAGGGCTTAGGAAACCGTTGGTCATGGGGGGCGGAGTTACAGGGAACCGGAAATTATATAAATTTGACAGGAGGGTTCCAGAAAGTTCCAGTCCCCACGGGGAGCTCCAGTGACAGGAGGACTACGACAGTTTGTGCACTGTGAGGAAAACCAGACCAGGGGGACTGAGGTGAAAGGAAGTCAGGGGGGTGGTCCTGACAGGAAGAACCGCAGTATAGATGAGGCTCTGGGTGTAGGACACCGTATTTGGAATGACGAAACTGACCAGTAAAGTGCTGATGGTGTACGGGCCTAAGGCGGCCACAGTGACTGAGCTGACAGGATCGTCATAGAGTGAAAAAGGGGCGGTACGTATAAATATGTCCCTGGTGTAAAGTACAGTGTGTGAAGCGGCCCTTGATACGGAGGACCGTGAGAAAGAGATATTGCGGTGTGCTGTGAGGGCCGTCAGTCGGACGGTGGAAAATAAACTTGGACCTGTTGCACCCAGAACCTGCCTCCATCTTGTCTCTGTTTCGTCTCTGCGCGGTAAGAAGAGGGACCACCCCCCAGTCCGGCCCACTGACCCTACACTTGGCGTAGTTGGCAGGATCGCCACCATTAATACATCATCTTCTGCGGCAGGCCTGCCCTAAAGACTTGGACTACACTGCTTGGATTACAAACACCTGTGGAATACAAATTACCCACCTGTGGATTACAAATTGGAACTGCTGTGGCGTATCTGCATCGCCAGCAGGAGATTCGGGGAGGTACCAGGACTCGTGCAAGATGGCGGTGCTGCTACAGCGCAGAGGAGAGTTCCGGGTGTTTGCTGTTGTTCCCAATGGACTGGGGCCCCCTCCTATGTACCCCTGGGGCCAGCGATATGTGCCAGGAGGCCGGCGCTCCAATGTACTGGACCCTGACAAGTGGGTGGAAAGGTCTGCCATCGCCCCACCCAGCAGAGGGGGTGGCACAAGGAAAAAGTTTGACTGTGGCTGTCTGGCGCCATTCGAGTGCTGCCCACCGGACGATATGAGACGCTGTGGATGTCGGGGCATCGGGCGCCTAGAGTGGCGGTGGCACCGGGAGGTCGAGTTACGCCAGGAAACGTTCCCCTCAGAACCCCGGGCAGGCAGCTGGATGTGTTGTGAAGGAGCGGAGCCTGTGCGGAACCACTGGGAGCGGCCACCTAAGTTACCAGCGGAGAGCCTCCCTGCGGAGCCCCTGAGCCTGGAGGCTAGCCCCACCGGAAGGCGGGATGAAGAGCGGAGACTGCAGGAGGAGCCGCGTGATGAGATGGAGGCTACGGCGCCGGGGAAGGTGTGAGTTCCCCCGGCCCCGACAGTGGCTCCGCAAGCGGCACCTACCATTCAGCCGCAGCGCGCGGCATCCTGTGTCCCCGAGAGCCCGGCCAAGGAGGGCCCTACCATATGCGCAGAATTGAGCAGGGCCTCCGCTCCAGGTCCTGAACCACTCCACCCGGTGGCGCCACGCCCGGTATCGCTGGTGCGGATTCTGACCGTAGGCAACACTGTTGCGTCCCCTCTGCTGCTAGCGACCGCATCTTAAAAGGCGGCCGCTGCCCTGGCTCCGGATGAAATTGCAGGTGCCGCCTACCCTGCGGCCGTGGCTGCTATGCCGGCACTGGAATCGACTGCGGCCTGTGTGACAGGCCTTGTGGCCCAATCTCCTAGGAACATAGCTGCTCCCATCCGTCACCCGGCCCCAGCGGCTGCTGGGCCACTGACATCATCGACCGCCTCTGCCCCACTCTCTTCGGCGGCGTCCCGCCCACCGGACTCCCGAGCTTGTAGTGTGCCCTCTGTTTGGGTCGCAGAGGTTATAAGGAAGTAGAAGGCCCGGGAGCGGGAGATATGGAACCAGCTCCACGCAGGGGGAGAGGCTGGAATGGCGGCTAAGAGGCCTAAGGGATGGCTGGTGTATACTAACATTGCCAAAGGGTATGGGCTTATACGTAATCTAGCTACCAGCCAGTAGGTCTATATTAATGTGGCCTCTATTCGTCACGGCCGGGCTCTACAAGAGGGGGACTTGGTGTCGTACTACAAAGAGTACTGCCCCCGCGGCTACTACGCGGTAGCTGTGATTGCTGAGCCAGAAGAACACAAGCCCCCATAAAGAGGACTGTTGCAGACACTCCCTTCATCCCAGGAGCTCCACGGCTGTGGGGTCCCTTGCTGCCAGCCACTAGGAAGTGGTTTGAACTTTCGAAATTTCGTTGCACAAATCACAAGGACAGTTTGCGTCCGAGTTTAAAAAAAAAAGAAAAGAGTTTAATATAGAAGTTTGGGTTTTTAGTTTTGGTTTTAAGCCTGGCAAAGCGGGGATGTTAAGAAGAGAGAGTGTCCACATCCAAGGAAGGGGGGAGGAGAACATGTGAAGTTTTTATTGTTATATGTTGGTTTTAAAAGCAAAGGAAAATGAAAAAAATAAAAAATGGGATATCTGTGATATTATAAAGTTGTTTTGTTGTATAATATCCACAAGAAAAATGCAACAGGTCCGGGTAAGGGAAGGTCTGTGTGACCAAAGGGAAGTGTGAGATCCGAAAGGGGTCTATGTGTGGAGAAGGTCTGGGAGACCGAGACGCCGACCATGACTTGTAACTGAAAGAAAGGTAAAAGAGATGGAAGACGTGAGAAAGATAGCCGTCCTAGGTCAGGTCCCCCGACACCATGGACACCACTCAAGGAGAAAGATGGACGCAGGCAATGATCTGGTAGGTGTGAGGCCTCGATTATGGCATACTGTACAGTGGAAGGTGACAGAAGGGGAGAGTAGGGGAAGGTACATGCCATAGAGAGAATATGGGTGTACCTAGCCCAATTTGAAAGACGTTGTCATGTGGCGTGCGTGATGGTGAGTAGCAGTTGGCTGCTCAGAGCATGGTGCTCCCAGTATGGTTCGGCCCCCGCGGGTAGTGGGTGTGGCCCAACAACTGGTCTGACAACAGAGTGTAGGTGAAGCTTCAGAACGACGAAGGCAGGGATTATTATTGTCGAGGACGACAATAGACAAAGGAAGGGGGTGTGTGGGGAAGGTGACCTGACGGACGGACGGACGTGTCAGAACAGAGAAAGGAAGGTTTGCACAGTTTAGACAGGTGTCAGTTACTACAGTGGGGAAACAGCTGAGAAAGTGTAGTGGACGTGCAGTACCTTGAGTTGACCTTTAGAGGGCAGGGAGGAGTGTGAGCAAAGGACTTGACATCAGCTTAGGGCTTAGGAAACCATTGGTCATGGGGGGCGGAGTTACAGGGAACCGGAAATGATATAAATTTGACAGGAGCGTTCCAGAAAGTTCCAGTGACAGGAAGACTATGACAGTTTGTGCACTGTGAGGAAAACCAGACCAGGGGGACTGAAGTGAATGGAAGTCAGGGGGGTGGTCCTGACTGGAAGAACCACAGTATAGACGAGGCTCTAGGTGTAGGACACCGTATTTGGAACGATGAAACTGACCAGTAAAGTGCTGATGGTGTACGGGCCTAAGGCGGCCACAGTGACTGAGCTGACAGGATCGTCATAGAGTGAAAAAGGGGCGGTATGTATAAATACGTCCCTGGTGTAAAGTACGGTATGTGAAGTGGCCCTGGATACGGAGGGCCGTGAGAAAGAAATATTGCGGTGTGCTGTGAGGGCCGTCAGTCGGACGGTGGAAAATAAACTTGGACCTGTTGCACCCAGAACCTGCCTCCATCTTGTCTCTGTTTCGTCTCTGCGCGGTAAGAAGAGGAACCACCCCCCAGTCCGGCCCACTGACCCTACATATGTGTGGTGAAATGTGTCCTGAGGGTAGTATATGTGTTGAAGCACGTGGTAGTGTGTGGCGCATTTTGTGTGTGTGTTCATATCCCCGTGTGTGGTGAGTATTCCATGTCAGGGCCCCACCTTAGCAACTGTACAGTATATACTCTTTGGCGCCATTGCTCTCATTCTTTAAGTCCCCCTTGTTCACATCTGGCAGGTGTCAATTTGCCTCCAACACTTTTCTTTTCACTTTTTCCCCTTTATGTAGATAGGGGCAAAATTGTTTGGTGAATTGAAACGCGCAGGGTTAAAATTTCGCCTCACAACATAGCCTATGACGCTCTCGGGGTCCAGACGTGTGATTGTGCAAAATTTTGTGGCTGTAGCTACGACGGTGCAGATGCCAATCTCGGCCACACACACACACACACATACATACAAACCCACATTGAGCCTTATATATTAGATAATAGTAACATATGCAAATGCAGTTAAAGCAAAATTGAAAAGTGCAAGTCTTTATAAAGTATACTGTATGTAAGGTCAGTAAGTTTTCTTATTTGCAGAAATGAAAAATGGGCTTCTGAATGAGGTCTAAAGTAAGTAGAAAAACACTACTTTTAATACCAGTCATGTTCATATCAGATCAGTATATTCAATTATGTTGGGTACAAAAAACTAAAATCATTACCTGTAAATGAACTGTAAAGGTAAAATCATGGCTCAGTTGGATGTTGAGACTTTGTCACAATCCTTCAACAGGAAAAGCAAAAGTTTTCTTTTACTGTACATGGTTTTGTAACACAGTGTAGGAGGGGACACAGGGTCAAGAAGTTGTGACCAGGTTACAAAACAGGGAACAGAAGGACAAGACAAAGCAACACAAAGTGGAAATGGGCAAGTGAATAGAAGACCATGTTTCTTTCCACAAACAGAATAGCCACTACATCAATTCATACTGAGATCTAAAGGACAGAAAGCCTGCTAATGGCTGGGACTGCTCAGTGGGGGTCTCAGGTCATGAGTCACATCTACAATCATTGGTAGCTATGTGCATATTACCGAAGACAATACAACATAAACAAAGTAAATTCACCTTATTTTGGTGTGAATACAATAAACAAAGAGTCAATGAGTGATGGTAAATGACTTGTGGGCTATTTTATCAGCCTTACAGTAGCCATGCTGCAGTATACAGAAAACTAGCAATGACCTTTGGTAATCACATCAGAGCAACTAAAAACTTAACACAGTGTCCAAATCATGAACATTTCACGATGCCAGGGTACAATTCTAGTAATTAAAACACAAAAATAACATTGACATGAAATGCAATCTAGAAATATTCTGTTGTATACATTGCACTGACAATGAGGGAAGGGGCTCATGCACTCACCTGTGTGCCACTGCAATGCACTCTGCATGAACTCTCAGCATTCTGGAACAGGACCATTGTGCTTTATTAAAGTGGCACAAGTCTGGCACATTTCTATTTAGAGACCTGTAATAGTAACTATGTTAGGGCCTTCCAAGTGATTATATTATGCTCACTATATTACTATAGTGCGGACAATACTAAAAAGGTAGTAGGAAAATTATTATTGTGCGGACATCAATATTTTTCCTAAATCAAAGCGAAATGGAGTATAGAGTATTTGTGTAGGTGCTGTTTTGCCCTAATGTAGTGATAGTCGACTGATAGTATATTTATGGCACAGGTCAGTTGTAGTTAGCTTCGTTTTAAACTTACAAAATTAAAAGGTTTTTCCCATTAGGAAAACAAAACATCATAACAGCAGACTGATCACTGAGAAAATTCCAGCTCCATCCCATTATATTAGTTTTAGTATCACACAGCAAGTATCGAAACTATGTTTTATGGAGTAGAAGCTGCTCCTTTGCAATAGTTTTCTGCTATTAAAGAGGGACAGAAAGACGGCCATCTGTAATTTCCTTAAGCATCAATTAAGCAATGAATGGACAAACCCTTTAACAAAACTCTTTTAGCCCAGAAACCACAATGGATTCACTCGTTCATCAGATAGGGCTGACATCACTAAGGTGATCAGATAGACACAATGCAAATCGAATTTGACTAGAATTTTATTACATTTGCAGGTCCAGGTGAATTTAAACAATTTGCAATTCAACTTGCATAGAATCTGATCTATTTGAGGGGCGGCTATCATGGTTGGTATAAAAACTTAAGCAGTAGGCAGGAAATACAGTAGCCATTTTATTGAATGTAGGAAAGGGAAAGCACGTCAGAGCTCATATCTCAGCAATAGAGATGGAAAGATAAATCCATAAATCATTGGACAAACACCCAGAAAGTAATATGCTGAATAAATGCAGCACTGGGTAAGATGGGAGTAGTAGTCTATGAATTAGGGCTCATTCAGAAGTCCATTTTTATACGTATGAGGAAAAACAGTCCTAGTTTCATCAGTGATTTTTTTTCAGTGTTTCATCAGATTTTCGTCAGTTTTGATCCGAGTTCCAACCAAATTGTGGGGGCTCTGCTCAGTCTCTCTTTAAAATGTCCACTGACAGTGCTGTCTTGCTGGCTTATCACATCTGATCACAGCAGGCATGGGAGCGCTCTGCCAGTGTGCATATTGCACAATGACAGGATCCTAAAGAGCATATGTGTGACAACAGACTCATGCTCAATAGAGCAGGGAATAGCCCAACTGCTGAGATTACTGATGGCGCTTCCTTTCAGGTTAGGGACTTAAGGCCCCTTTAAATTTAGCGATGCACCAGCGATCCCGACCACGATATGACCCGGTCAGGATCGCTGGTGCATCGCTAAATGGTCGCTAGTGAGCTGCCACACAGGCAGATCTCACTAGCGACGCAGCAGCGATCGGTGGTCATTCTTACCTATCAGACGCAGCGAGGGTGTCTGTCTTCCGCCTGCGTCCGTGGCTCGCTCATCGGCGCCAGCAGAAAGCCGACAACGAGAAATGGATTAGGCTGATCTCGTGCGATCAGCGATAACCAGCGGGGAGCCGGTCGGAGGTAAGTATCACATGTAGCGATATCGCTAGCAATATCGCTGCTGCGTCACAAAATCGGTGACTTTACAGTGATATTGCTAGCGATAACGCAATGTGTAAAGCCCCCTATAGGCTGCGGCAGTGACCACATGCTCTGCATCCCGATGGCGACTCTCCTGACTATCCCAGCATGCACTGGAATTCTCAAATGAAGAGGAAGTAGTAACAAAAACAAACAAAAAAACAGTTGCAGGACTTAATAAAATTATTAAGTGTATTAGAAAAGAAATAAGATTATTACATTAAATAGACAGATATTTAGGATTAAAATAAATTTTACTTTCAGACCACCCCATAATGTGCATTTACAAAAGCTGAGAATCGATGAATGACTGACTGCTGGACAATCAATGACAAATGTTTATTCATTCATTCAATGATCAAATCATTTGTGCAGCATAACAATGATCATACACAGGGAATGTGCCGCTGAAAACATGGTGCTTTATAGGGACAGAAAAATCACATTAAACCACTGTTCCCTTCAGTTTTTGTTGGCCAGTGTAAACATGCCTTTATATGAGTGCTGATCTACTTGTTTTGAAATAATATGAACCCTCTTTTTCTGATGTCTATTTATTTGTGCTCACCTGTTTTCTAGATATTTTGATTGATTCATCCTGTGTGACTTTCCAGCACTCCCTGATTTTATGTATGCCAGATTTTTGTTGGTGCAGTTTTTGCATCATTTTTTGCTCTAAAAAGTCACAAACATGTAAAAGATACATTTAAAAAACATTTTTAAAGCAAAATTCATGATCAGTGTGTGCCATTTGGGAGAATTTGGAGCAAAAAACCACAAGGAATAAAAAAAAAGAAAAAGAAAAGTGAATTAAAAAACGTAAATGATTGAATAAATACCTATGTTTTTTGTTTTAAGATATTGCTTTATATTTCCACTGGGCCAGTATAGACCCATCATCTATTGGATATTTTAATTTTATATTAAAGAAACAGAGCACATGATACATAACAGATTTAGGTGTAACTTGTTTATCTGAGAAACCTGTATTGTGGGGTAAAGTAATAGATCCATTGCTATAGGCAAAAATGTAAGTGCAGCCTCGCTTGTCTCCCTAGGATATCATTTACAATTCATCAACTTCCTTCCTGGGGCACAGACATCAATATGGCAAAGATCAGAGTGAACAGGGTTAATTGGAAACAATTGTACAGATTTATTTAAAACGTCTATCTTGGACACACTGAGGCATTAACTGGTGTGTGACATGGTAACCTGTCTGCCCTTCCTGATTTATATATGATTTCTGTGTTATAAGAGGATGTCATGTACACCCCAGTGCACACCATCTATAGAACGCATGTGATTTTTCTTCTGCCTATTAGGTCCCCCGCCATCTCCTTGTAGATTGTAAGCTTTTGAGCTGGGCCCTCTGTCCTACTGGAACTGTTCTGTTACTCGGGAATGTGTATATTGTCGGCACATGTCCCCGCTCAATGATAAAGTGCTACAGAATGTGTTGGCGCTATATACTGTATATAAATAATATTAATATTATTACCCTGTGTTATTTTCAGAAAGTTATTTAAAAATAGGATATTTCTCTTTTTTAAAACTCTGTGAAAATGGTTTTCAATGGTTAGCGCTAAGGTCCTGGGTTCAGATTCTGCCACGGATAACATCTGCAAGGAGTTTGTATGTTCTCCCCGTGTTTGAGTGGGTTTCCTCCAGGTACTCCGGTTTCCTCCCACACTCCAAAGACAAAGAATCTAGATTGTTAGCCCCAATGGTGACAGTGATGATGATGTCTGTGAAGCTGTGAAATATGGTGGCGTTATATAAGTGAGTAAAATAATTAAATTAGCAAACAGCTATATAGAAGTCAATGGAGATTCACACTAGCAAGCAATATTTTCATTATATAAAAAATGTGTGCACAGTGAAACAAACTAGAAGTAGTTATACTTTGCGACACACGTACACATGTATTATGGACACAAAACTTCACAAACAGCATTTTACACAAACCTCTACATAAAACAGCCTTGTAATTACAGATAGGTGAAAATACCTTAACTGTTAATATATAACACACTAGAAATGGAAGATGTACGTAGTCCAACATGGGCACTCAGCAACGTAAAAGGGGTAGTCCGGTCTTAAACTACAACTCTGCAGCTACTCAATGTGACTGAAGACTTGTGAATCCTCACATCGCGCACTGTGTGCTGTCAGGATTCACAGGTGCCGGGAGTGCTCGGTCATGTGATTGCAAGTATGTGATTTATATATTTCGGGCCACATTCTGACTAAGCTGTTTCCGGCTTTCAATACCCTTGCTTTAAGCGAGGCTGTGCCCATCCAGTCGTCACGTGATAACGTGCATGGAAATCACATATTTGAGGTCTCTCCCAGCAGCGGCACTGGAAAATCTCACAGCGCGCAGTGATTGCCGACTTGTAGCCTAAGGCCGGACAACCCCTTTAAGGAAGAAAGTTCTTTTTGCACATATGCTGAGAAAAAAAAGCTTGATAGATGACTTCAATGCAATTTTCATCCCAGCAGTAATTCCCATGTGAAGCCTTGTAAAGTGATTGATAGGAAAGGGGCTGGAGTGTAACACTGTATTGAGGGACTAATTATACTGTAAATCATGCAAACGTAGACATGTGTGAACAAAAGTTGTTTGTGGGGTTTTGTCTTCTTATTTAAATGAGAGGGTTAGGTTTTTTTCTCATGAAATTAGCTATCTCTTGTAATTACTTTCTCATTACAATTATTGTAAAGATTAAACTGCAGAAATGACCCTATAAAGATGTAGCACAGCTTTACGGTTACAATAAAATATGAGGTTGTGTAAAGGGTTACTGACTTGTGTTTTGACAGTGCCTAATTGTAATCCAAAAGCTTCACAAATCCCATGTAAGCTAATTGTATATAATCTATAATCTAATCTATATAGTTATGGCTTAAAATGTCACATGTTTATTTGGTACAAATAGAAAAATGTAAGAGCTTGTTTTTCTAAATAGCGATAAAACATGCAATAAGAATCTAGCCACAAAGTGTCACACAATAAAACATATATAAAGTGCTCTCAGTGAGAGAAACAAAATAGGAATCTTGTGGGTATGATACCTTTTAATGGCTAACAAATAATAGTGAATGTGGTAACAAAGCAAGCTTTCGGGACTGCTTATGTCCCTTCATCAGGCTGATTTCTGATGAAGGGACATAAGCAGTCCCGAAAGCTTGCTTTGTAACAACATTCACTATTATTTGTTAGCCATTAAAAGGTATCATACCCACAAGATTCCTATTTTGTTTCTAGGGTCTAAGAAGTAAGGTTTCTCCTTGCGGAGAGTGACATGCCAGCTGTGGCTTGTCAAGGTAAGGAGACTTATTCGCCGTGCAATGCTCCTCTGGGAAAATAATATGCAAATTGCCTCTTCAGAAAGAAAGAGGACTTTTACTCTACAGCGCCACCTATTGGTAGTAGCGATCCTACAAGTCACAATCAACCCTTTAACGAGTCTTGTAGTATGACTTAGGATACAAGATTCTGATTTGGCTTGTATCCTAAGTCATACTACAAGACTCGTTAAAGGGTTGATTGTGACTTGTAGGATCGCTACTACCAATAGGTGGCGCTGTAGAGTAAAAGTCCTCTTTCTTTCTGAAGAGGCAATTTGCATATTATTTTGTTTCTCTCACTGAGAGCACTTTATATATTTTTTTCTACTGGCTAACACGGTACCAAACCACTTTTTTCGTTTTACAATAAAACATTGCTCAGAAACAGAATTATAGTCAAATAGATGAATTCATGATCTCTATAGACAACACAAATGTTAAAGAATAAATAAAAAGGTAAGGGGATATACATAAAAATTAATAACATAATTCAATTAATTGATTAAATAAATATTGCAGATACGCATGTGTGTAGCTATTTACGCCTGATGATATCTTATCTAATCATGTATTTTGTTGAAGGCAAAATATACAGTATTTTAAAGTATAAAGATGGAAATTTATTCTTTTGATTTGTTTCATCTTAACACACATTAGCTTGTCTACATGGGGGGTGTCTTATGATTGAGTCACCGAGGAGGAAAAAACAAAAATGCAAGCTCAGCCCAGAAAATCAGAGAGGTTGGAAACTAGCGGATTGCAGACCCCTAATCCTATCATACAACTAGCAGTAGCCGTGGAGTGTTCCTACGGTGATCCTAGACACCTCGTCACAGCCGGAGATCTAAATAAGTCTAAAGAGAGAAAAGGGAAAAACTGACTGCCCCAGAGCAGACCCCAAAGCAATAGGCAGCCCCCAACATATAATGATGGTGAAGCAAGATGAAAACACTAACACAGATAGAAAGATAGGATGAGCAAACGATGGGGCCCAAGCTAACTAAAAAGGACAGGACAGAAAAGCTGCTGTCTGCAATCCGAGAAAACCCTGCTAAAAATATTACCAACACAACTGATAAGCAAAAAGGACCCTGAAGTCACTAGACTTCAAACCCTATATCAGCACTCAGAATATTCTGAAAGCAGAGCAAAAGAGAACACTGATCAAGGAATAAGAATCCAGCACACCCCTAGCCGGGGATGGCTGAATTCCAAAACAAGGTGAACAAAACCAAAACTAATAAGTTCAATAGCAGAGCAAAAACTTATCTTTGGGAAGCAGGAATCAGACTGGTCTCCAAGAATCCAGCAGAGAAATCACCAGCCACTCAGAAGGGCGTCGGCTGCCTTATATCCAGTCTGAAGTTCCTGTTACCCAGTCACCATCCACCTGATCAGGTGTTTGGTTTCTTTCATCCAAATCAGCCTCACTACCTTCCTTCACCAGAAGAGGGAGATCCTCGGACACAAAAGGTGAATGAACAGATGAGCTCACAACAGGGGTGACTGTCCATTTACATTGACCGAATATGAACTTTTACGTTTACACAGGATGATGCACAGCAGAGAACAATTGCCACGGAATTGCCGCAACAGAGAGGAGCCAGAAGACTGCACCATCTGATTTCATGAGTTCAGCAAGGTACGTGGCCTCGGTATCTTTACCATTAGACGTAATCAAACCCCTTGCACTAGTGATAGGGAAAGAGCCCCTGGCCTTGGGATACGCAACACTGTTGTGACAACAATGCTCTTAAATAACTCTTCAAACATGTGCAGCAGTGACATCTTACTCTGTACACACACTGCAGAATTAAAGGGAACCTGTCAACTGATATATGCTGCCTAAACCACAGGCAGTATGAATCAAACCCTGGCTGCACAAAGAATCGACAAATCGTGCAGCCAGGTTTACTTTGCTCTGAAACGCTTTGGCATTTCATTGAAAATGAAGTTGGGTGTTTGATGATCCAGCCAAGAACTATAAGGAAAAACAAGTTTTGTCTGCCGCATTCTCCCACCTCCACTCTAGGTGATTGACAGGTTTCTGTTTACATCAGTGTGGGAAGAAGCCTAGTCTCCTCTTCTCTCCCTATGCTCCACATCCAGATTTTTAAACTATGTCTTTTCTGAAATATCAGAGCTTTTCAGATAAAAATATACCTGGCTGCAACTATGCAGCTGTGGGGGAGGGCCAGAGCCATAGTCATGACCGAGGCCAGCTGTTTAGTCGTGCCCTGACCTCCCATCACATGAAGACAGTGTCCATTACTTAGCATACCTGTGGCTTCACTTTCTGCTCCATCAGGGTCTCCTCTGTGTTTCTGAAGGCTCCCTTTAGGTGGATCCACACAAATTGAGACACAGTCCATTTCAACTTTCAAATTAACAACTTTACTGTTTTACTTAGGCAGCACATCCATGTTCAACACAGCATTAACTAC
Organism: Dendrobates tinctorius; assembly: GCF_039654945.1. Taxonomy (NCBI): domain Eukaryota; kingdom Metazoa; phylum Chordata; class Amphibia; order Anura; family Dendrobatidae; genus Dendrobates; species Dendrobates tinctorius. The sequence continues at coordinate 9,517,069 of NW_027361713.1, read as the reverse complement.
CGGTTCCACATTGCACATTTCTTCCTCTTTCCCTGCACTTCTCTCTCTGTCACACAGTACATACTCGGGTCGGGCCATATCATACGGTTCCTCAGCGTCCTCCCTGTTCAGCTCTGCTGCAGTTAGACTTTCCTTAGTCTGTTTCACCCCAGACGTGAGAGTATCAGTATCAAGTCAGCTGCCACATGGTGAGTGACCTGCCCTTCTGCACTGTCTCCTGCGGTGATGCAGCATCTTCCCAGTCCAAACTCACTGCACCTTCCCTCAGCCATTTTGCCCCAGATCTGAGGACATGAGCCCATGCGATAAGTTGCCACATTCTGGAGCCACCTGCATCCCTGTACTGCCCTGGCCTTGTTCTTAGCCTCTGTTCCAACACTGCTGTAGTCCGTTGCTGTTCTAGCCTGCTGCTGTGGATGGCTGGGCTCCTGCTTATAACGTTACGTGGTCACAATGGTGCCTGGGCTATAGAACCCACTCGAGCTTAATGGACACCCTGGCCCTGACTGACTATAATGAGGAAATCCTCCTGTCTTAACCACAGTGACCCCTCCTATATTAACTATGTAGAAACAATGATCTCTGTGCCCCCATCTAGTGGCCAGAGAGGAACACTTCACTTTCCCTATAATAAAACAATATACAATGTGCAGCAGCTAGAATACTATACATATGTACACTTGTCACATATAGCAAATTATACACAGTGGCATCAATTAGAAGTAAATCATTACTCTAAATACAAATATATATATACTGTATATATTAAAATGTATAGTACCGGGGCAAGTAAGAAACACAAGGACATAATGTACCCCCTTACACAGCCATGCAGGGCTGGTTTTAGACAAAGAGGGCCCCAAATGCTCACATATTGCACCATCACACAAAGTTTTTGGTTTTATTTACCTGTGCTGAGTTCAGACAGTTAAGCGAGCGTGATCGGCAATATTGAAGTCGTTCAACGCATGTTCCCGAGTTTATTTACACCAGCTGAGGAAGAATGATGGGTACAGATAGTCCTTGATACAGTATAATGCATGTCCTCATTAGTATAATGCACTCACCATGGTCCTTCATAGAGTATAATGTAGCCCCCCTCAGAGTATACTGCATTCCCCTCAAATAGTATACTGCAGCCCCCCTCATAGAGTATATTGCAGCCCCCTCATACAGTAGAGTATACTGAAACCCCACGAATAGTGTATACTGCCGCCCCCCTCATAGAGTATACTGCAGCACCACACACAGTATAATGCAGCCCCCCACACAGTATAATGCAGCCCCTCTCGGAGTATAATGCAGCCCCCCTCAGAGTATAATGCAGCCCCCCACACACAGTATAATGCAGCTCCCCTGCACACACTATAATGCAGACACACACAATATAGTGCAGCCCTCTTAGAGTATAATGCAGCCCCCTCAAGGTATAATGCTGCCCCCTGAGAGTATACTGCAGCCCCCTCAGAGTATAATGCAGCCCCTCTCAGAGTATAATGTAGCCCCTCTCAGAGTATAATGCAGCCCCCCACACACAGTATAATGCAGCTCCCCTGCACACACTATAATGCAGACACACATAATATAGTGCAGCCCCCACACATCCACACAGCGTAATGCAGCCCCCCACACACATAATATTGCAGCACCCCAATCACAGCTTAGTGCAGCACACCCACACAGTATAGTGCAGCCCCCACACAGTATAATGCAGCACTGCCACACACGGTATAAAGCAGTCCCCACACACACAATATAGTGCAGCCCACTCAGACAGTATAGTGCAGCCCCCTCACAGTTTAATACAGCCCCCACACAGTATAATGCAGCCTCCCCACACACAGTTTAATGCAGTCCTCACTCACAGTATTATGCAGCCCCCACTCACATTGTATAATGCAGCCCACACTCACACAGTATAGACATACATACACACAGTACACATATACAATACTCACCCCTCCTCCTTGTTCCTCGTGCTGCTCCAGGCTCTCATCAGCTGCTGGCACAGTGTGGCACATGATGATGTGACATCATCGTGTGACCGATGAGTCAGAAGCAGAGGGAGAGTGATGGGAGAGGGAGCGTCAGCTGATGCCTGTCATGATCCAGCGTGGATCTGACAGATTAAATGGATAAGTGAACTTTTTTCCTTTGGCTAAGTGCCAAAGTGATGTGATTGCCCCCGGTGGCCATTAGAATTATTACACGTGGTGTCATTCATTCTAAGTTGCCCCGGTGGTGGTGAGTGGTAGTGCACTTTAGTTTCTTTGGTTTAGTGCACGTAATTATAAATCAGGTGTGAGGCTCTATAAAAGAGAGCCAGGTGTGTTCAATCACTGTTGGTGATATTGTGTTCATCATTTGGGAAGCAAGCCTGGGTGAGGAAGGAGCTGAACATGAGTCCTGCGCAGCCCAGCCAGAGGGGACGAGTGGCAGCTATGTGGTCTGCAGGAAGGGCTGGCATGGCGTGGTGGAGTCGCAGTTTACGGTGTCAGCAGGAGGTGCTTGCATGGCTTGGTGGAGTGGCGACGATGGTGAGAGTTGCACTCAGCATGCTGGACTTGGTTGCTGAAAACTGGACTCAAGCATGCTGGACTTTTTGGCAGAAGCTGGACTCATCTTTGGGACTCTGTTTACTGGGCAGAAGCTGGAGTCTGCTCCAAGGCTGCACTATGGTGAAGGATCCAGTTATGGTGATGGATCCGGGTGGAGGAGAAGATGCACACAGGTGGTGGGCTCTGTTGCTAGGAGCTTTTGCAACAGAGCAAAGCTAAGTGGTGTTCCCCCCTGTATTGTCATTTTCCCTCATGTGTGTTTAGTGCAGTGGTGGGATTAGTTTCCGCACCGACCAATTCCCTAGTGAGGGTTTAGGTTCAGGGCGAGCTAGGGTTTTTAGGTTCCTGTGCGTCGCCCGGTGTGGAACCGGCATAGGGAGCGTTAGGAGTGCAGGGACTCTGGCTCAGGGGAGTTCAGGAGGTCTCCACTTGCCTATTCCCTATTGCAGGGCCCACCATTGTTAATGCTACCCAGGTTCCCCCTTATTATTTAAATTCGCCTTACTGGAGGCGGGGTTTCCAGACTACTTTATATATACGTGTAATATTTAAATTCGCCATTTGGAGGTGGCGTATCCAGCTGCACATGTTATTATTTAAATTCGCCCCACTGTAAGCGGTGTGTCCAGGGTCACGTGTGTCATATGGGTTCGCCTTGCAGTACTCGCTGTGTCCAGACACACGTGACCGTGACAGTATCACCAACCCTTACTTTTTTTTTTCTGGTGAGCTTTGGCCATGTGGAGACCTGTGAGTAATTGCCGGGCCTCACTGGGGTGAGTGGGGAGCGGCAAGGTGTGCTAGAGCCGCTGCAGCATCAGTTATCAGGGTCTGGGGCCTCTGCTCAGGCAACCAGAAAATCAAAATGGCGGCTGAGGTCTGGTAAAAAGCCCCCTAGAGTTGCTGCTGGGGAGCGGGACTTGTTCATAGAGGCGGACGTAACCAGACAGGTGGGTGGAGTTGGTGATCCCCATGTTGCTGTCTGGGGTTCCCCGAGGTGAAGGGGTACGTCCCTGTAGTGAGCAGACTGGTGTATAGTCCGCGGGGCTCACGCCAAATCTTCAATATCACCGAAGAGGCCGCCCCCTCCTGGTCGTTTGGAGGAAGGCGACCAGCGAGTGTACATTTCCTTCCTATTCCTGTCCCCTTCTCCTCCAGGTGTGAGCAGCAGGTGTGCTGCGGGGCAGTAGGGACAAATCAAACCCCTCGCCATTAACCAACCCTGGGAGGTGCAGATCTCATGGTGAAAGGGTTGGAGGGTGGTATCCCTTGGTGAATAGCGGGGGTGTGAGTGTGGTGACGCAGGGGGACACCTCTGTTGTCGATCCAAGAATGAGTTCACCGAATAATGACAAACGAATGTGTGGCAATAAACGTTCAGGTCCGGACCTGTGTGTGAACGAGCATGTATTGGTGGCTGTTATGAATGAGTCACCGTAGGAGGCAAAAGCAGAAATACAAGCTAAGTCCAGAAAAGCAGAGAAGTTGGCAACTATCAGACTGCAGACCCCTGAACCCATCAACACAACCAGCAGCAGCCGTGGGGGGCCCCCACGATGCCCTAGACCCCTCGAACACAGCCGGAGAATTACATAGGCCTAAAGAAAGAAAGGGGAAATCTAAACTGCCCCAGAGCAGACCCCAAAGCAATAGGCAGCCCCCAACATATAATGACGGTGAAGCAAGATGAAAACACCAACACAGACAGAAAGATAGACCGAGCAAAGACGGGGCCCAAAACTACCTAGATAGGAAAGGACAGGAAGGCTGCTGTCTGCAATCTGCCAAAACCCTATCAAAGACATAAGCCAACAAGCTGATATGAAAAAGGCCCTGAAGCAGCTAGGCTTCAAAAACTAAATCAGCACTCAGGTATTTTCAGAAGACAGAGCTAAATGAATTCAGCACACCCCAGCAGGGAATGGCAGAAATCCAGAAAAACAAAGTCAAGCACCAAAGCAAAAGGCCGAGCAGCAAACTTAGCTTTAGAGGAGCAGGAATTCAGACTGGTCTCCAAGGATCCCACAGAGAAATCACCCGCAGGGCAGAAGGGCGTCGGCAGCCTTATATCCAGTCAGTAACTCCACTCAGCCAGTCATCATCATCAGCCTCAGGTGTTTGATAATCAGGCTCACTACCTTTCTTTACCAGAAGAGGGAGTTCCTCGGGCCTCAGTAATGAAGGGGAAAATGAACTCACAACAGTACCTCCCCCTTGAGGAGGGGTCACCGAACCCTCAACTACGCCACCAGGGCGATCAGGGTGAGCCCGATGAAAGGCACGCACCAATCTTTTGGCATGAATATCAGAGGCAGAGACCCAGGAATTATCCTCCTGACCATAACCCTTCCACTTAACCAAATACTGGAGTCTCCGTCTAGCCAGACGGGAATCCAGTACTTTCTCTACCTCATATTCTATGTTACCTTCAACCAATACAGGGTCTGGAGGTGCCACCCCCGGAACAACAGGTTCAACAAACCTCTTCAACAAAGATTTATGGAACACATTATGGATTTTAAATGTGACAGGAAGAGCCAAACGAAAAGAGACCAGATTAATAATCTCCACAATCTTGTAAGGTCCAATAAATCTAGGCTTAAACTTAGGAGAAGCCACCTTCATAGCAATATTTTTTGATGATAACCACACCATATCACCAACCTTAAACTGGGGACCAATGGTCCTATGTCGGTTGGAAAACCGCTGGGCCTTTTCCTGGGAGAGAGATAACTTATCCACCACTTGGTCCCAGATCTGGTGCATTCTCTCCACCACAGTGTCAACACCTGGGCAGGCAGAGGGCTGCACCTGCCCCGAAGAAAATCGAGGATGAAACCCAAAGTTACAAAAAAAAGGTGACATCAAAGTGGCAGAACTAGCTCTATTATTTAAAGCAAATTCGGCCAAGGGCAAAAATGAAACCCAATCATCCTGATCAGCAGAAATAAAACATCTCAAATATGACTCCAAGGTCTGGTTTGTTCTCTCTGTCTGCCCATTGGTCTGAGGGTGAAAAGCAGAGGAGAAGGACAACTGAATTCCCAGCCTGGAACAGGAAGTTCTCCAAAATCTAGACACAAACTGGACTCCTCTGTCAGATACAATGTTCTCAGGAATCCCGTGTTGTAAAAACAGGGGCACCAACTCAGAGGAAGACGGCAACTTAGGGAGTGGTACAAGATGAACCATCTTAGAGAACCTATCACAAATCACCCAAATAACAGTCATCCTCTGAGAGACAGGCACATCAGAGATGAAATCCATTGAAATATGGGTCCATGGCCTCTTGGGGACAGGCAAAGGCATCAACAACCCACTAGAGCGAGAACACGATTTAGATCGGGAGCACGTCCCACAGGACTGCACAAAATTCCTGACATCACGAGACAAGGAGGGCCACCAAAAAAACCGACTCACCAGATCTCTAGTACCAAAAATACCTGGATGACCAGCCAAAGCAGAGCAATGAACTTCAGACATCACTCTCTTCTTCCACTGGTCAGGAACATACAACTTTCCACTGGGACAACGCTCAGGTTTGTCCTCCTGGAACTCTTCCAGAGCACGTCTCAAATCGGGCGAGATGGCAGAAAGAACTACCCCTTCGCCTAAGATGGTAGCAGGCTTGGTCACCACAGGAGAATCAGCAAAGAAGCTCCTAGAGAGGGCGTCTGCCTTGACATTCTTTGTTCCAGGAAGAAAAGAAACCACAAAATCAAAACGTGTAAAAAACAAGGCCCACCTAGCCTGTCTAGGGTTCAAGCGCTTAGCCGACTCTAGGTAAATCAAATTCTTGTGGTCAGTGAGGACCACGACTTGATGCTTAGCTCCCTCCAACCAATGTCTCCACTACTCAAATGCCCATTTCATGGCCAACAGTTCCCTATTCCCCACATCATAGTTACGTTCAGATGGAGAGAACTTTCGGGAAAAGAAAGCACAGGGATTCATTTTAGATGTTACAGGATCCTTTTGGGACAAAACAGTTCCTGCACCAATCTCAGAAGCATCCACCTCTACCTGGAATGGAAGTGAGACATCAGGTTGCCGCAAAACCGGGGCGGAGGTGAATCTTCGCTTCAGCTCCTGAAAGGAAGAAACAGCCTCCGGAGACCAATTTAACACATCAGCACCCTTTTTAGTCAAATCAGTCAATGGCTTGGCAATACTAGAAAATTTTGCTATAAATTTCCGATAAAAATTAGCAAAACCCAAAAACTTCTGGAGGGCCTTCAAAGAAGTGGGCTGAAACCAATCGTGAATGGCCTGTACCTTGGCCGGGTCCATTTCAATAGTTGACGGGGACAAAATAAATCCCAAAAAAGAAATCCTCTGTACTCCAAAAAGGCATTTAGATCCTTTGACATACAGGGAATTCTCCCTCAAGATCCGGAACACAGTCCGAATATGTTCCACATGAGAATCCCAATCCTCGGAGAAGATCAAAATATCATCCAGATAGATAATCAAAAATTTATCGAAAAAATCTCAGAAAATATCGTTCATGAAGCACTGGAAGACAGAAGGGGCATTAGTGAGCCCAAAAGGCATCACCAGGTACTCAAAATGTCCCTCCGGAGTATTAAACGCCGTCTTCCATTCATCCCCATGCTTAATGCGAATAAGATTATACGCCCCCCTGAGGTCAAGCTTGGTAAACCAGCAAGCACCTTTAACTCTGGAGAATAGATCAGAAATCAGGGCTAACGGATACTGATATTTAACATTTATTTTGTTGAGGGCACGATAATCAATACAAGGTCATAATGATCCATCCTTTTTGGCTACAAAAAAAACCCGGCACCTAAGAGTGACAAGGATGGTCTAATATGACCCTTCTCCAACGCCTCCTTAATATAGGATCGCATAGCCTCGTGCTCGGGTACAGATAAATTGAAGAGCTGACCCTTGGGAAATTTGCACCCCGGGCTCAGTTCAATTGCACAGTCATAACTCCTATGAGGAGGCAGAGACGCAGACTCATTTTCACTAAATACATCATAAAAGTCCGCCAAATAATCAGGAACATCATGCGACTGAGGAGAGGTGGAAAACACCGGAGCCTCACTAAAGGCACACCGACAACCCCAACTCACCACAGACACAGATTTCCAATCCAAAACTGGATTATGAATCTGTAACCAGGGAAACCCCAGAACAATAGTATCATGCAGATTATGCAACACCAAAAATCTGCAATTTTCTTGATGGTCTGGGGCGACCCACATTACCACCTGGGTCCAAAACTGGGGTTTATTTTTAGCCAAAGGAGTAGCATCAATCCCCCTCAAAGGGATAGGCGTCTGCAGAGGTGTCATCGGAAATCCACAACGTTTAGCAAAATCCAAGTCCATTAGGTTTAGGGCTGCTCCCGAATCCACAAAAGCCTTGGTGGAAAATGTGGACAGGGAGCAGATCAGAGTAATAGCCAGAAGAAACTTAGGTTGAACACCCCCAACAGAAAACGTGTGTGCAAAGCGTTTCTCTCGTTTAGGACAGACAGAAATAATATGCGAGGCATCTCCACAGAAAAAACACAACTTATTATGCCTTCTGAACCCCTGACACTGCTCTCTGGAAAAAACTCTATCACATTGCATAGGTTCAGACATTTGTTCAACAGGTGGCAACACCTCTCGTGCAGCTTTGCGTTCGCGCAAACGCCGATCAACCTGAATGGCTAATGACATAGAATCGTCAAGACCAGAGGGAACAGGAAATCCCACAATAGTATCTTTTACGGCTTCTGACAACCCCTTCCGAAAGAGAGCAGCCAAGGCATTATCATTCCAGGTAGTAAGTACTGCCCACTTTCGGAATTTTTGACAGTACAGTTCTGCAGAATCTCAACCCTGGCTCAATGCCAGCAGGGTCTTTTCAGCCTGATCAATGGCATTAGGTTCGTCATACAACAACCCCAAAGCTTGAAAGAATGCGTTCACATTAGTCAGAATAGGATCATCTGGTTTCAAAGAAAACGCCCAATCCTGGGGATCGCCACGCAGCAAAGAGATGACAATTTTAACCTGCTGCGCGGAGCTCCCTGACGAGTTAGGCTTCAAGGCAAAAAATAATTTACAATTATTTTTGAAATTCAAAAATTTAGACCGATCCCCAAAAAATACATCAGGTGTAGGAATCTTTGGTTCAGCAGCATGTGAATGAGCAAGGTAGGCGGAAATTCCCCGCACTTCCGCAGCGAGCTGCTCCACACGATCAGACAATTGCTTTATCTCCATTGAGAGAAAAAAAAAATTCCCCCTACGGCCTCAGAGATATAGAGGAAAAAATATACACAGTTTTTTTTTTTTTTTTTTTTTACAATTCTTTCCTGCTATTGAGTACCCTAGGATCTGCGGTATGGCGGGTGATTCTGTTATGAATGAGTCACCGTAGGAGGCAAAAGCAGAAATACAAGCTAAGTCCAGAAAAACAGAGAAGTTGGCAACTATCAGATTGCAGACCCCTGAACCCATCAACACAACCAGCAGCAGCCGTGGGGGGCCCCCACGATGCCCTAGACCCCTCGAACACAGCCGGAGAATTACATAGGCCTAAAGAAAGAAAGGGGAAATCTAAACTGCCCCAGAGCAGACCCCAAAGCAATAGGCAGCCCCCAACATATAATGACGGTGAAGCAAGATGAAAACACCAACACAGACAGAAAGATAGACCGAGCAAAGACGGGGCCCAAAACTACCTAGATAGGAAAGGACAGGAAGGCTGCTGTCTGCAATCTGCCAAAACCCTATCAAAGACATAAGCCAACAAGCTGATATGAAAAAGGCCCTGAAGCAGCTAGGCTTCAAAAACTAAATCAGCACTCAGGTATTTTCAGAAGACAGAGCTAAATGAATTCAGCACACCCCAGCAGGGAATGGCAGAAATCCAGAAAAACAAAGCAAAACAAAGTCAAGCACCAAAGCAAAAGGCCGAGCAGCAAACTTAGCTTTAGAGGAGCAGAAATTCAGACTGGTCTCCAAGGATCCCACAGAGAAATCACCCGCAGGGCAGAAGGGCGTCGGCAGCCTTATATCCAGTCAGTAACTCCACTCAGCCAGTCATCATCATCAGCCTCAGGTGTTTGATAATCCGGCTCACTACCTTTCTTTACCAGAAGAGGGAGTTCCTCGGGCCTCAGTAATGAAGGGGAAAATGAACTCACAACAGGTGGCCACCAAAAAACATCTTGTGGAAGTGTGTTGTGGAGTCTGATCAGCTCATAGCAAACATACACATACAGAAACTCGTTCCCCATGTCGGCGTTGTGGAGATGAGTGGTGCCTCCAGAACATGTATTGCCAATACCAGCAGTGTGTTTGTCATAAACCTGTAGTTTCAGGGGGGGGGTGGGGTGAACTCAGGATCTGGGCGTCCCCGCTGTAGGTCTTTCCCTTATGAGGAGTGGTCTTGAGGGTCCAGAGGCCCCTCATTAAGGAGGGGGTACTGTCATGATCCAGCGTGGATCTGACAGATTAAATGGATAAGTGAACTTTTTTTCCTTTGGCTAGGTGCCAAAGTGATGTGATTGCCCCCGGTGGCCATTAGAATTATTACACGTGGTGTCGTTCATTCTAAATTGCCCCGGTGGTGGTGAGTAGTAGTGCACTATAGTTTCTTTGGTTTAGTGCACGTAATTATAAATCAGGTGTGAGGCTCTCTAAAAGAGAGCCAGGTGTGTTCAATCACTGTTGGTGATATTGTGTTCATCATTTGGGAAGCAAGTCTGGGTGAGGAAGGAGCTGAACATGAGTCCTGCGCAGCCAAGCCAGAGGGGACGAGTGGCAGCTATGTGGTCTGCAGGAAGGGCTGGCATGGCATGGTGGAGTCGCAGTTTACGGTGTCAGCAGGAGGTGCTTGCATGGCTTGGTGGAGTGGCGACGATGGTGAGAGTTGCACTCAGGATGCTGGACTTGGTTACTGAAAACTGGACTCAAGCATGCTGGACTTTTTGGCAGAAGCTGGACTCATCTTTGGGACACTGTTTACTGGGCAGCTGCAACTGGTGGTGGACTCTGCTCCAAGGCTGCACTATGGTGAAGGATCCAGTTATGGTGATGGATCCAGGTGGAGGAGAAGATGCACACAGGTGGTGGGCTCTGTTGCTAGGAGCGTACGCAACAGAGCAAAGCTAAGTGGTGTTCCCTGTTATGGATGAGTCACCGAAGGAGGAAAAAACAAAAATAATAGCTAAGTCCAGAAAACCAGAGAAGTTGGAAGCTATCGGATTGCAGACCCCTGAACCTATCCACAACAACTACCAGTAGCCGTGGGGGGTCCCTACGGTGCCCTAGACCTCTCGATCAGAGCCGGAGAACTAAATTAGCCTAAAGACAGAAAGGGAAATCTAAACTGCCCCAGAGCAGACCCCAAAGCAATAGGCAGCCCCCAACATATAATGACTGTGAAGCAAGATGAAAAACACTAACACAGATAGAAAGATAGGTTGAGCAAATGATGGGGCCCAAGCTAACTTAAATAGGACAGGATAGAAAAGCTGCTCTCTGCAATCCGCAAAAAACCCTATCCAAAAATGAACCAACAGACTGATAGGAAAAACAGGCCCTGAAGTCGCTAGGCTTCAAAAAGACTATATCAGCACTCAGGTATATTCTGAAGACAGAGCCAGAGATCAACAGATCAGAGACAAAAATGGAATTCAGCTCACCCCCGGCCGGGGATGGCTGAACTCCAAAAAACAAGGCAAACAAAACCAGAACCAAAGTGTACAAAAGGCAGAGCAAAACTTAGCTTTGAGAAGCAGAAATCAGACTGGTCTCCAAGAATCCAGCAGGAAGATCACCAGCAAGGCAGCAGGGCGTCGGCTGCCTTATATCCAGTCATCAGTTCCTGTGACCCAGTCATCATCTACCTGCTCAGCTGTTTGGTAATCAGCCTCACTACCTTCCTTTGCCGGAAGAGGGAGTTCATCAGACCTCACTGGTGAAGGGAAAAATGAACTCACAACAGTACCTCCCCCTTGAGGAGGGGTCACCGAACCCTCATCCATGCCACCAGGGAGATCAGGGTGAGCCCGATGAAAGGCACGCACCAATTTTTCGGCATGAATATCAGAGGCAGAGACCCAGGAATTATCCTCCTGACCATAACCCTTCCACTTAGCCAAATACTGGAGTCTCCGTCTAGCCAGACGGGAATCCAGTATCTTCTCTACCTCATACTCCATGTTACCTTCAACCAATACAGGGTCAGGAGGTGCCACCCCAGGAACTACTGGTTCAACAAACCTCTTCAACAAGGACTTATGGAACACATTATGAATCTTAAACGTGACAGGAAGAGCCAACCGAAAAGAGACCGGATTAATAATCTCCAAAATCTTGTAAGGTCCAATAAATCTAGGCTTAAACTTAGGAGAAGCCACCTTCATAGTGATATTTTTTGATGACAACCAAACCATATCACCCACCTTAAACTGGGGACCAATGGTCCTATGCCGGTTGGAAAACCGCTGGGCCTTTTCCTGGGAGAGAGACAACTATTCCACTTGGTCCCAGATCTGGTGCATTCTCTCCACCACAGTGTCAACACCTGGGCAGGCAGAAGGCTCCACCTGCCCTGAAGAAAATCGAGGATGAAACCCAAAGTTACAAAAAAAAGGTGACATCAAAGTGACAGAACTAGCTCTATTACTTAAAGCAAATTCGGCCAAGGGCAAAAATGAAACCCAATCATCCTGATCAGCCGAAATAAAACATCTCAAATACGACTCCAAAGTCTGGTTTGTTCTCTCAGTCTGCCCGTTGGTCTGAGGGTGAAACGTAGAGGAGAAGGACAACTGAATTCCCAGCTTGGAACAGAAAGTCCTCCAAAATCTAGACACAAACTGAACTCCTCTGTCAGACACAATGTTCTCAGGAATCCAGTGCAAGCGAACTACCTGTTGCAAAAACAAGGGCACCAACTCAGAGGAAGATGGCAACTTAGGGAGTGGAACAAGATGGACCATCTTAGAGAATCTTTCACAAATCACCCAAATAACGGTCATTCTCTGAGAGTCAGGCATATCAGAGATAAAATCCATTGAAATATGGGTCCATGGCCTCTTGGGCACCGGCAAAGGCATCAACAACCCACTAGAGCGAGAACAGGGTTTAGACCGGGAGCAAGTTCCACAGGACTGCACAAAATTCCTGACATCACGAGACAAGGCGGGCCACCAAAAAGATCGACTCACCAGATCTCTAGTACCAAAAATACCTGGATGACCAGCCAATGCAGAGCAATGAACTTCAGACATCATTCTCTTCCTCCACTGGTCAGGAACATACAACTTTCCACTGGGACAACGCTCAGGTTTGTCCTCCTGAAACTCTTCCAGAGCACGTCTCAAATCGGGCGAGATGGTAGAAAGAACTACCTCCTCGCATAAGATGGTAGCAGGCTTGGTCACAACAGGAGAATCAGCAAAGAAACTCCTAGAGAGGGCGTCTGCCTTCACATTCTTAGTGCCAGGAAGAAAAGAGACCACAAAATCAAAACGTGTGAAAAACAATGCCCACCTAGCCTGTCTAGGACTCAAGCGTTTGGCCGACTCCAGGTAAATCAAATTCTTGTGGTCAGTAAGGACCACGACCTGGTGTTTAGCTCCCTCCAACCAATGTCTCCACTCCTCAAATGCCCATTTCATGGCCAACAGTTCCCGATTCCCCACATCATAGTTACGTTCGGATGGGGAGAACTTTCGGGAAAAGAAAGCACAGGGATTCATTTTAGATGTCACAGGATCTTTTTGGGACAAAACAGCTCCTCCACCAATCTCAGAGGCGTCCAGCTCTACCTGAAATGGGAGTGAGACATCAGGTTGCCGCAGAACCGGAGCAGAAGTGAATCTTCGCTTCAGCTCCTGAAAGGAAGAAACAGCCTCCGGAGATCAATTCAGCACATCAGCACCCTTCTTAGTCAAATCAGTCAATGGCTTGGCAATACTAGAAAAATTAGCTATAAATTTCCGATAAAAATTAGCAAAACCCAAAAACTTCTGGAGGGCCTTCAAAGAAGTGGGCTGAACCCAATCATAAATGGCCTGTACCTTGGCCGGGTCCATTTCAATAGTTGATGGAGACAAAATGAATCCCAAAAATGAAATCCTCTGTACCCCATAAAGGCATTTCGATCCCTTGACATACAGGGAATTCTCCCTCAAAATCCGGAACACAGTCCGAACATGTTCCACATGAGAGTCCCAATCCTTGGAAAAGATCAAAATATCATCCAGATAGATAATCAAAAATTTATCCACAAAGTCTCGGAAAATATCGTTCATGAAGGATTGGAAGACAGAAGGGGCATTAGTGAGCCCAAAAGGCATCACCAGGTACTCAAAATGTCCCTCCGGAGTATTAAACGCCGTCTTCCATTCATCCCCATGCTTAATGCGAATAAGATTATACGCCCCCCTGAGGTCAAGCTTGGTAAACCAGCAAGCACCTTTAACTCTGGAGAATAGATCAGAAATCAGGGGTAACGGATACTGATATTTAACAGTAATTTTGTTGAGGGCACGATAGTCAATGCAAGGCCTTAATGAACCATCTTTTTTAGCCACGAAAAAAAACCCAGCACCTAAGGGTGAAGAGGATGGTCTAATATGACCCTTCTCGAATGACTCCTTAATATAGGATCGCATAGCCTCATGCTCGGGTACAGATAAATTGAAAAGCCGACCCTTGGGAAATTTACACCCCGGGCTCAGCTCAATTGCACAGTCATAACTCCTATGAGGAGGCAAAGACGCAGACTCATTCTCACTAAATACATCATAAAAGTTAGCCAAATAGTCAGGAACATCATGCGACTGGGGAGAGGTGGAGAAAACAGGAGCATCACTAAGGGCACACCGACAACCCCAACTCACCACAGACACAGATTTCCAATCCAAAACTGGATTATGGATTTGCAACCAGGGAAACCCCAGAACAATGGTATCATGCAAATTATGCAACACCAAAAATCTGCAATTTTCTTGATGGTCTGGGGCGACCCGCATTACCACCTGGGTCCAAAACTGAGGTTTATTTTTCGCCAAAGGAGTCGCATCAATACCCCTCAAAGGGATAGGCGTCCGCAAAGGCGTCATAGGAAATCCACAACGTTTAGCAAAATCCAAGTCCATCAGGTTCAGAGCTGCTCCCGAATCCACAAAAGCCTTGGCGGAAAATGTGGACAGGGAGCAGATCAGAGTAATTGCCAGAAGAAATTTAGGTTGAACACCACCCATAGAAAACGTGTGAGCACAACATTTCTCTCGTTTAGGGCAGACAGAAATAATATGCGCGGCATCTCCACAAAAAAAACACAGCTTATTATGCCTTCTGAACTCCTGACGTTGCGCCCTGGACAAAACTCTATCACATTGCATAGGTTCAGACATTTGTTCAACAGGTGGCAGCACCTCTCGTGCGGTCTTGCATTCACGCAAACGCCGATCAATCTGAATGGCTAATGACATAGAATCGTCAAGACCAGAGGGAACAGGAAATCCCACCATAGTATCTTTTACGGTTTCTGACAAACCTTTCCGAAAGAGAGCTGCCAAGGCATCATCATTCCAGGTAGTAAGGACCGCCCACTTTCTGAATTTTTGACAGTACAACTCTGCAAAATCCCGACCCTGGCTTAATGCCAACAGGGCCTTTTCAGCCTGATCAATAGCATTAGGTTCATCATACAACAACCCCAAGGCTTGAAAAAATGCATCCACATTATTTAGAATAGGATCATCAGGTTTCAAAGAAAACACCCAATCCTGGGGATCGCCACGCAGCAAAGAGATGACAATTTTAACCCGTTGCGCGGATCTCCCCGACGAGTTAGGCTTCAAGGCAAAAAATAATTTACAATTATTCTTGAAATTCAAAAATTTAGACCGATCCCCAAAAAACACATCAGGAGTAGGGATCTTTGGTTCAGCAGCATGTGAATGAGTAAGATAGGCGGAAATTCCCCGCACTTCTGCAGCGAGCTGCTCCACACGATCAGACAATTGCTTCATCTCCATTGAGAGAGAAAAAAAATTCCCCCTACGGCCTCAGAGATATAGAGGAAAAAAGATACACAAAGAAATTCTGACACTTTTTTTTTTTTACAATTCTTTCCTGCTATTGAGTACCCTAGGATCTGCGGTATGGCTGGCGATTCTGTTATGGATGAGTCACCGAAGGAGGAAAAAACAAAAATAATAGCTAAGTCCAGAAAGCCAGAGAAGTTGGAAGCTATCGGATTGCAGACCCCTGAACCTATCCACAACAACTACCAGTAGCCGTGGGGGGTTCCCACGGTGCCCTAGACCCCTCGATCACAGCCGGAGAACTAAATTAGCCTAAAGACAGAAAGGGGAAATCTAAACTGCCCCAGAGCAGACCCCAAAGCAATAGGCAGCCCCCAACATATAATGACTGTGAAGCAAGATGAAAAACACTAACACAGATAGAAAGATAGGTTGAGCAAATGATGGGGCCCAAGCTAACTTAAATAGGACAGGATAGAAAAGCTGCTCTCTGCAATCCGCAAAAGACCCTATCCAAAAATGAACCAACAGACTGATAGGAAAAACAGGCTCTGAAGTCGCTAGGCTTCAAAAAGACTATATCAGCACTCAGGTATATTCTGAAGACAGAACCAGAGATCAACAGATCAGAGACAAAAATGGAATTCAGCTCACCCCCGGCCGGGGATGGCTGAACTCCAAAAAACAAGACAAACAAAACCAGAACCAAAGTGTACAAAAGGCAGAGCAAAACTTAGCTTTGAGAAGCAGAAATCAGACTGGTCTCCAAGAATCCAGCAGGAAGATCACCAGCAAGGCAGCAGGGCGTCGGCTGCCTTATATCCAGTCATCAGTTCCTGTGACCCAGTCATCAGTTCCTGTGACCCAGTCATCATCTACCTGCTCAGCTGTTTGGTAATCAGCCTCACTACCTTCCTTCGCCAGAAGAGGGAGTTCATCAGACCTCACTGGTGAAGGGAAAAATGAACTCACAACAGTTTCCCCTGTATTGTCGTTTTCCCTCGTGTGTTTAGTGCAGTGGTGGGATTAGTTTCCGCACCGACCAATTCCCTAGTGAGGCTTTAGGTTCAGGGCGAGCTAGGGTTTTAGGTTCCTGTGCGTCGCCCGGTGCGGAATTGGCATAGGGAACGTTAGGAGTGCAGGGACTCTGGCTCAGGGGAGTTCAGGAGGTCTCCACTTCCCTATTCCCTATTGCAGGGCCCACCATTGTTAATGTTACCCAGGTCCCCCCCCTTATTATTTAAATTCGCCTTACTGGAGGCGGAGTTTCCAGACTACTTTATATATACGTGTAATATTTAAATTCGCCATTTGGAGGTGGCGTATCCAGCTGCACGTGTTATTATTTAATTTCGCCCCACTGGAGGCAGTGTATCCAGGGTCACGTGTGTCATATGGGTTCGCCTTGAGGTACTCGCTGTGTCCAGACACACGTGTCCGTGACAATGCCCCCCACACACATTATAATGCAGCCCCATCTCACAGTATAATGCAGCTCCACACACATTATAATGCAGCCACACTCACACATTATAGACATACATACATACACTACTCATAGACACATAGAAACAATACACACCCCTCCTCCTTGTTCCTCGTGTTGCTTCAGTCTATCATCAGCTTCACTGGTGGGTCGCGATGATGTGACATCATCGTGTGCCTGCTGAGTCAGAAGCAGAGGGAGAGTGATGGGAGAGGGAGCGTCAGCTGATGCTCTCTCCTCCATTACTGCTTTTAACCATATCGGTATCTATGATGCTGATAAGTTCAATGTGTGAGGCGGGGTAAGCGGCGCAGGGCGCCACAGCAGCCAAATGGTGTGTCGCTATGTTAGGCGCCGAGGTTCTCCCACTGCACAGGGGGAATCTCAAGCCATGTCCTCTGTGGTCTCCCATTCCTCTAAGGCCGCAGAGGTTCCTGCTCAGCAGAGATGTGGGTCCCAGCGTCTTGCCCAGGCTAATGTTAGTTGTCTGGTTGCTACTCCAGGCTCAGCTATTGTACCATGTATGAGTCAGCGGCCAGCAGACGCTCCTGGGACTAAGTCCTGCTTTTCTCCTACTGAGCATGCCCGTGGGAGGTCCTCTCATTGGAGGTCGGAGCTCACATGCTCAGGTCCTATTGCATCTCGGATTGTACCATCAGGAAGGTCCCGGAAGGCTGCATCTATAAAAGGATTGCACGACCGCATGGTCGTGCGCTAATATAGGAAAAGATTAGACCATATGGAGTGAGTGTTGTATGCATGTATGAATGTCTCTGGTGAATGACTCATTATGAAACCCCTACCCTTGGTACGCATGTGTTGTGTAGCCTAGCCTGCTAGCGCCCAGGCTGAGGTCCAGGTAAAGACAGAGTCAGAGACTGGCATCAACATCCACCGGTGGCTTTCTCTGTACACCACGGTGCACAAAGTCTGCACTCCTCGGTGGTCAGCATTCATTAGGAGCGTCCGCACACTCAGTAAGGTCTAGAGCATGGGTCCTCAAACTACGGGCCGCGGGCCACAAGGACTTTTATCCGGCCCCTGGCCAGGCCGACAGTAAACTGCACTGATTACAGGGCTGACGGGCCCTGTAATCGCGGGCGGGACGAGGCACCGAGGAAAGGCGTTGCGCAGCCCTTAGTATGCAGCAGAGACCACACAGGCGACGTGATTATCATCACGCCGCCTGAGCGGCCTGATGACGTCACGCGGCCTGTGCAGGAAGAAGACGGAGATGAGCGGGCGCCTCTTCAGAGCAGCAGGGGACATAAGTGAGTACTGTTTTTTTTTCTTTTTAACTCCGGGTCCTATTGGGGACCTGTGCTGCCTTTTGAGGACCTGTGCTACCTTTTGGGGACCTGTGCTACGTATTGGGGACATGTTCCTGCCTATTTGGGACCTGTGCTGCCTGTTGGGGACATTGACCTGCCTATTAGGGACCTGTGCTACCTATTGGGGACCTGTACCTGCCTATTGGGGACCTGTGCTGCCTATTGGGGACCTGTGTTGCCTACTGGGGACCTGTGCTACCTTTTGGGGACCTGTGCTATGTATTGGGGACATGTTCCTGCCTATTGGGGACCTCTGCTGCCTATTGGGGAACTGTGCTGCCTATTGGGGAACTGTGCTGCCTATTGGGGACCTGTGCTACCTGTTGGGGACATTGACCTGCCTATTAGGGACCTGTGCTACCTATTGGGGACCTGTACCTGCCAATTGGGGACCTGTATCTGCCTATAGGGGACCTGGATCTGCCTATAGGGGACCTGTGCTGCCTATTGGCGACCTGTGCTACCTTTTGGGGACCTGTGCTACGTATTGGGGACATGTTCCTGCCTATTTGGGACCTGTGCTACCTACTGGGGGCATTTACCTGCCTATTGGGGACCTGTGCTACCTTTTGGGGACCTGTGCTACCTTTTGCGGACATTTACCTGCCTATTAGGGACCTGTGCTACCTATCGGGGACCTGTGCTGCCTATTGGGGACCTGTATCTGCCTATTGGGGACCTGTGCTGCCTATTGGCAACCTGTGCTGCCTATTGGGGAACTGTGCTGCCTTTTGGGGACCTGTTCTACATATTGAGCACATTTTCCTGCCTATTGGGGACCTGTGCTGCCTATTGGGGAACTGTGCTGCCTATTGGGAACCTGTGCTGCCTATTGGGGACCTGTGCTACCTATTGGGGACATTTACCTGCCTATTATGGACCTGTGCTACCTATTGGGGATCTGTGCTACCTATTGGGGACCTGTATCTGCCTATTGGGGAACTGTGCTACCTTTTGGGGACATTTACCTGCCTATTGGGGACCTGTGCTGCCTATTGGGCAACCTGTGCTGCCTATTGGGGAACTGTTCTACATATTGAGCACATTTTCCTGCCTATTGGGGACCTGTGCTGCCTATTGGGGAACTGTGCTACCTATTGGGGACCTGTACCTGCCTATTAGGGACCTGTGCTGCCTATTGGGGATCTGTGCTACCTATTGGGGACCTGTACCTGCCTACTGGGGAACTGTGCTGCCTTTTGGAGAACTGTGCTACATATTGAGCACATTTCCCTGCCTATTGGGGACCTGTGCTGCCTATTGGGGACATTTACCTGCCTATTGGGGACCTGTGCTACCTATTGGGGACCTGTTACCTTTTAGGGACCAATGCTGCCTATTGGGGATTCTTGCACCACACTAGTCTGAGCCTGTGGTAAAAGTGGAGTTCCACCAATATGGGCACTGCTTAGGCTGCATTGATGGGCACTGATCAGGCCGCATTAATGGGCTCTGATCAGGCCTCATTGCTGGGCGCTGATCAGGCCGCATTGATGGGCACTGATCAGGCCGCATTGATGGGCACTGATCAGGCCGCATTGATGGGCACTGATCAGGCCGCATTGATGGGCAATGATAACCAACACAACCCAGAAAATATTACTAAGGCAAAAACTCAAAATTCAATTCATAAACCACAAGAAAAAAGTATAAATTGCCAAAAATTACAAATTTTCTTAAATGCAATAGCATACCATACAGTATTTAATGAAACAAGAAATGACAAGGACACTGCTATACAAAACAGGGAGCCTATATTGCACAATTGCCCAAATTAGCATACATTCATAAAGTACTATAAGAAATACTAAATAGTATATCATGGAGAGACATCATATATATGCTATACTAAAATGTCAATAAACACATTGGGATTAAATCCATATAAACTTATCAGGACTAATAGGAGCTTTCCATAATGGAAACAGGCATAGCCTATCTACTATTTTATATAGAGCTTAAGTGCCCAAATTGTATCTCTACACTATTAGTAAATACCTCATAATCCCAAAAAGTGGTGTGTGACTAAAAAGACATTCCCCAAAAGGGCACTTACAAGATTAAAGTATATGGCGCTGGCTTCCCCGTCGCCCCAACGTGCGTTTCGCTTCTTCGTCAGGAGGCGTGTCTAAGGGCTTGGTAAGTAAGCATTATATACAGTGGACAGCCAATCACAAATGAGAAAGCCGCTAAATTGCCATGTGGCGCATCCTAAATACGTGCCGCCGCTTCCTGCTTTTATGGCGCATGTGCCGCTAATGTCACACTCCAAAGAAAATGACTACGGGCTCGCAGACCTGGAGTAGAAGCGGCGACGCGTCGCTATAGCGACCGCGCAAGCGCACTCCTCTCCTACTGTCTACTCGCCAGAAAGTCGGAGCTGACAAAGCTAGACATGCGCCCTAGGAGCAGCGGTTAAATCAAATTAGACTATATCATGCAAGGAACTATATGAAGGATCATTTAATTCTAATACATATCCAAAGGACCATGTCTCAATGAACTATACGTAGAGCTCCATACTACTATTGTGACAATATGTGCATCTAAAAATTAAAATTATAAATGAGACTTGGTGCAAAGTAATAAAAAATTACATACATGACCAATTACTTATGAAAATGCAAAAATTGCTGCGTGATATGTGATCATAATACATAGTAAGATTATAGATAGCACTAAGACAGTGTAATGAAAAATATTACATACATGACCAATTACTTGTGAAAATTTGCAAAAAATTACTAAGTGATGTATTATCATAATACACATTCAAAACTAGTGAAAATATTATTCATTAATTGTGTTGTTCAACTTAAATATAAAATTAAAGACATAGACACACTAAAAATATCCCTACCATATAGCTCAAAAGAGAGTATACACCCAGAGCAAAAAAATATACATCCAGCTCAATACAAAATAGATGCCCTAATGAAGTGAGCTGGGACTGGCTCAGGAAACGCGTTGGAAATAAAGATATCTTGAATTCTACCACAGCAGCGCAGTCTCTTGTTGCACTACCAGCCTTCTCTTTGTACCAAGTCCTTGGACCTCGTGCAGACTGCTGCAGCTGTTTTATGCGATTATAGGTGTTGTGACTCTCACAACCCTATCAGGTGAGCCTAACACTTGCTGTGCACTCGTCAATCTGACCAGTGCATTAGTGCTTTTATCCTTAGTAGAAGATTTATATAAAAATTAATTCCTAGTAACCCCACAAGCTCTCTGATATCCCCGCCGTGGAGTGTTCCTACGGTGATCCTAGACACCTCGTCACAGTCGGAGATCTAAATAAGCCTAAAGAGAGAAAAGGGAAAAACTGACTGCCCCAGAGCAGACCCCAAAGCAATAGGCAGCCCCCAACATATAATGATGGTGAAGCAAGATGAAAACACTAACACAGATAGAAAGATAGGTTGAGCACATGTTGGGGCCCAAGCTAACTAAAAAGGACAGGACAGAAAAGCTGCTGTATGCAATCCGAGAAAACCCTGCTAAAAATATTACCTACGCAACTGATAAGCAAAAAGGACCCTGAAGTCACTAGACTTCAAACCCTATATCAGCACTCAGAATATTCTGTAAGCAGAGCAAAAGAGAACACTGATCAAAGAAAAAGAATCCAGCACACCCCCGGCCGGGGATGGCTGAACTCAAAAAGCAAGGTAAACCAAACCAAAACTAATAAGTTCAATAGCAGAGCAAAAAATTATCTTTGGGAAGCAGGAATCAGACTGGTCTCCAAGAATCCAGCAGAGAAATCACCAGCGACTCAGAAGAGCGTCGGCTGCCTTATATCCAGTCTGTAGTTCCCGTTACCCAGTCACAATCCACCTGATCAGGTGTTTGGTTTCTTTCATCCAAATCAGCCTCACTACCTTCCTTCAGCAGAAGAGGGAGATCCTCGGACACAAAAGATGAATGAACAGATGAGCTCACAACAGGTGTATAGAGAATTGTGTAGAATTGGAATGTCTCTACACTTCACGACACTGTGGGATTCAGTCAGGCCCTGTTTATTTAACACCACAATGTGACAGGCAGATTCTCTATGCTGTTAGAAGGGTTTATAGAGGATTGTGTAGAATTGGAATGTCTCTACACTTCAGGACACTGTGGGATTCAGTCAGGCCCTGTTTATTTAACACCGCAATATGATAGCAGATTCTCTGTGCTGTTAGAAGGGTGTATAGAGGACTGTGGAGAATAGGAATGTCTCTACACTTCAGGAGACTGTGGGATTCAGTCAGGCCCTGTTTATTTAACACCGCAATATGACAGGCAGATTCTCTATGCTGTTAGAAGGGTGTATAGAGTACTGTTTAGAATTGGAATGTCTCTACACTTCAGGACACTGTGGGATTCAGTCAGGCCCTGTTTAACACCGCAATATGACAGGCAGATTCTCTATGCTGTTAGAAGGGTGTATAGAGGACTGTGGAGAATTGGAATGTCTCTACACTTCAGGAGACTGTGGGATTCAGTCAGGCCCTGTTTATTTAACACCACAATATGACAGGCAGATTCTCTATGCTGTTAGAAGGGTGTATAGAGGACTGTGGAGAATTGGAATGTCTCTACACTTCAGGAGACTGTGGGATTCAGTCAGGCCCTGTTTATTTAACACTGCAATATGACAGGCAGATTCTCTATGCTGTTAGAAGGGTGTATAGAGGACTGTGTAGAATTGGAATGTCTCTACACTTCAGGACACTGTGGGATTCAGTCAGGCCCTGTTTATTTAACACCGCAATCAATATGACAGGCAGATTCTCTATGCTGTTAGAAGGGTGTATAGAGGACTGTGTAGAATTGGAATGTCTCTACACTTCAGGACACTGTGGGATTCAGTCAGGCCCTGTTTAACACCGCAATATGACAGGCAGATTCTCTATGCTGTTAGAAGGGTGTATAGAGGACTGTGGAGAATTGGAATGTCTCTACACTTCAGGAGACTATGGGATTCAGTCAGGCCCTGTTTATTTAACACCGCAATATGACAGGCAGATTCTCTATGCTGTTAGAAGGGTGTATAGAGGACTGTGGAGAATTGGAATGTCTCTACACTTCAGGACACTGTGGGATTCAGTCAGGCCCTGTTTATTTAACACCGCAATGTGACCGGCAGAAATTGCCTAGTGTATGACAAACTACAAGGTGTATATAGAATTGGGCAGAACTGGAATCTCCCTACAGTGTAGGTCTGTAAGAACGGAACAACTCCTCGACTTATCCTTACAGAGTCACCCACAGATAGCTTCACTGTGGCTGTGATAACAGCCGTTACATGGCACTGAGAGACGAGCGTACACATACACCGCTGTCCAGTGTATGTAAAATTGTCAAGCTCTGTGTTTTAGTATCCGGACTGACACACACTGTCTCTCTATAGTTTTGAATGTAATCAATCAGCAAGTAATCAATCAGCAAATATACTAAACTGTTTGAAAACCAGAAAAAACTATAAGGTGGAGGTCTGTAAGAACGGAACAACTCCTCGACTTATCCTTACAGAGTCACACACAGATAGCTTCACTGTGGCTGTGATAACAGCCGTTACATGGCACTGAGAGAGGAGCATGCACGTACACCGCTGTCCAGTGTATGTAAAATTGTCAAGCTCTGTGTTTTAGTATACGGACTGACACACGCTGTCTGTCTATAGTTTTGAATGTAATCAAACAGCAAATATACTAAACTGTTTGAAAACCAGACAAAACTATAAGGTTGAGGTCTGTAAGAACGGAACAACTCCTCGACTTATCCTTACAGAGTCACACACAGATAGCTTCACTGTGGCTGTGATAACAGCCGTTACATGGTACTGAGAGAGGAGCGTACACCGCTGTACGGTGTGTGAAAAATGAACGCTCCGTAACTCACAAGGACAAAACAATAAAATCTGGATTGCTTTGAAAAAAGCAGTTTGCTCAGCAGTGGGCACACAGGAATGCAGCTACCAGGTAGCCTTAAAAGGCAGCCTAATAACCAACAGAGCTGATGCACCAAAATATAGCCTCCCCTTGCACTGCACAGTGACTGGTGTGTTGTACAGGCAAAATCGCTAGCAGCAGAATCAGTTTTTGGTATCTTCTTCCCTGCCTAACACTCTCCCTACAGAATCAGCAGCAGCTCTCCCTATTCTGTGATCAGCATGAGTAACATGGCGGTCAGCATCCCTGCCCTTTTATACCCCCTGTGACGCCCCACAAAGCAAGCCAATCACTTGCATGCTCTTCTCCAAGATGGTGGTGACCGCTGCCTATGTCATCACGTTGCCCACAGTGTCCGTTCTTCCTGATTGGCTGCAAAAAGGGCGCCCAAGCATCTTTTGAAACGCGACTTTGGCGCTAAAGTCACCGACCTCGTGGCCGACCTCACGCTAAGGTGAAATTGGTGAAAGTCGGCGACTTTTCAATTTTTTTGACCTGTTTCGCTCAACTCTAGTACTGGGTGTAACAACCCTGATGGCATCACTGCATGGCCTCCCATCCCCCGCACACCAACTTACTTTCTGCTTCAAGCCATGCTGTGAATTCTGTCTGTTGCCAGCTCTGTGCCTCTGCTCTCCATGTTTCCAGACTGTGTGTATAGGGGGGGCGGCGCCTGAACTCTCTGGTTCTTATGCAGTCAGGGTGCACCTGTGTAATCTGTCCCTTACCAATCACCTAGAGCCCTTGACTATTTAGTTTCGCCACTCCCACTGAAACATTGCCTGTGCAATGTCTAAACTCAGTTAGTATCTTGCTGCTGAGGAAGCCAGGCCCTGTTCTGTGTATCTCCTTCTCTGTAGGAATACTCTTTGTTTCGCTTTGTACCTTGTCCGCCTGCCAGGAGGCAGAATATCCTGGCCCTTGAGTCTTGTTCCCGGTGCCTTGTCTGTTCTCTGTCCACCTGCCAGGAGGCAGAATATCCTGGCCCTTGTGTCTTTGTCCCTGTGTCTCTGTCTGAACTCAGTCTTACCTCTGTCTGTCAGTCTCCTTGTTTGTCGTTCCTTCTCTGCCGTGTCTTTCCATGTGTCCTCCCTATCTGTGCATCTGCACCCTCGCAGCTTTATCTGTGCATCTCCACCCTCGCAGCTTTATCTGTGCATCTGCACCCTCGCAGCTTTATCTGTGCATCTGCACCCTCGCAACTTTATCTGTGCATCTGCACCCTCGCAGCTTTATCTGTGCATCTGCACCCTCGCAGCTTTATCTGTGCATCTGCACCCTCGCAGCTTTATCTGTGCATCTGCACCCTAGCCGCTCTGTCTGCACGGCTCCCTAGCCGCTCTGTCTGCACGGCTCCCTAGCCGCTCTGCCTGCTCCGCACTCCTGCGGCTCTGCCTGCTCCGCACTCCTGCGGCTCTGCATACCTGCACCTGCTGTGTGAACAGGTCCAGATCCTGTTCCAGCATACACCACTCCCTCCTGCATACACCTGCTGTGTGAACAGGTCCCAACCTGCCCCTTCTCATACCACGCCAATGTGTCCTGTGTCTCCAAGCCGTGCCCGCCTGTCCTGTGTCTCCAAGCCGTGCACGCCTGTCCTGTGTCTCCAAGCCGTGCGCGTCTGTCCTGTGTCTCCAAGCCGTGCCCGCCTGTCCTTTCTCCAAGCCGTGCCTGCCTGTCCTGTGTCTGCAAGTCGTGCCCGCCTGTCCTGTGTCTCCAAGCCGTGCCCGCCTGCCCTGTGTCTCCAAGCCGTGCCCGCCTGTCCTGTGTCTCCAAGCCGTGCCAGCTTGCCCTGTGTCTCAGCCTGCTTGTCACTCGCACCTGTCCAGGTGTCCTGTTCCCGAGTGGGATCAGCAGCCACAGCCAGACACCACCCTGGAGTGGCACCCGGCAGCTACCTGCCGCACAAGCCTGACCTCACCATCAGAGGCTCCAGTGAAAACCAAGGTAGTTGCCGTAGTTACGCCCCTTCCAGGGTAGTCTGGTTTGTGGCGCAGTGGGGCCACAACCCCCCCGGCTCGCGCCATTCAGCCAAGGCGCGAGCGTGACACTGGGCATTACATTCGATTGGGCACTACACCTGTACATTACCAAAGGGGTATAATTTACCAAATGATGTCACATGAGGAGGATATTCAGCTCTTCTAGCACTTAGGGGCTTTGTATATGGAGTCTGCAAATAATAATAGAAAAATCTGCGCTCCAGGAGGCAAATGGTGTTCTGTCCCTCCCGAGTCTCGCCATGTAGTTAAGCAGCACTGTACAGTCACATATGGGGCATTTTCACTTTCAGCAGAAATTGTGTGACAAATTTTGGTGGCACATTTACCCATTTTCCCTTGTAAAAAGGTAAAATTTGGGGCTAAAACAACATTTCTGTTTTAAAAACGTAATCATTTTTCTTCACTGCCCAATGATATAAAATTCTGTGACACACCCGAGTTGTCAATATGACTACGGCACCCTTATATGAATTCATCAAGAGGTGTAGTTTGTAAAATGTGGTCACTTATGAGAGGTTCTGCTATTCTGGCACCTTAGGGGTACTCTCAGTGGGCCATGGCACCTGCAAGTCTTAATAGTAAAATCTGCACTAAATTTTGGGACTCCTTCCCTTCTGAATATTGCACTGTGCCTCAAAAGTAGTTCCTTATTACATGTAGGATGTTGGCATACTCAGGAGAAATTGTAAAACAACCTGAGAGGTTCATTTTTTCCTATTTGGGACTAAAACAACATTTTTGGCATACAAACTTAATTATTGTTTCTTCACTGGCCAATGATATAAATTTCTGTGAGAAATGAAATTTTATTTTTTAATTTTCACAGTTCAACATTATAAACTTCTGTGAAGCACCTGGGTGTTCATCACACATCTAGATACATTCCTTGAGGGGTCTAGTTTCCAAAATGGTGTCATTTGTGGGGGATTTCTACTGTTTAGACATACCAGTTGCTCTTCAAAATCGATATGGCGTTGGCTAATAATTCCAGCAAATTTTGAGTTCAAAACATGCAAATTGTTGCTCTGGGAAATATGAAAATTGTCTCTTCAGAGAGGAAGAGGACTAGGACTCTAGTGTCACCTATTGGAAGTAGCAATTCTAACAGTCAATGTCGACCCTTTAATGAGCCTTGTTACATGACTTAGGATAAAAGCCAAACCAGAATCTCAGTTTGCAGACACTGTGTTTTGGGGTACTGCCCCTCATAAGTGCAAAGTGTGAGATCTGGTTTGGCTGTGTGAGAGGCATCTAGCCGATATCCAAGAAGTATCATTTCTCCTTGTCAATCTCCGCTGAACAAAAAGTGCAATAAAACGCGATCAAAAAGACGGATGTAAATAAAAATGGTACCTCTGAAAACATTATCTTGTCCTGCAAAAAACAAGCCACCTTACAGCTCCATCAGCAGAAAAATAAAAAAGATATAGCTCTCAGAATAAAGCGATGCAAAAATAATTATTTTTTCTATAAAATAGTTTTTATTGTGTAAAAGCACCAAAATATAAAAAAGATATAAATGAGGTATCGCTGTAATCGTACTGACCCGAAGAATAAAACTGTCTTACCATTTTTACCATACCAAGAACAGTACTGTATATAAAAAAAGCAATTCCTGAATTGCTGGTTTTTGTTCATTCTGTCTCCCAAAAATCAGAATAGAAAGCGATCAAAAAATGTCATGTGTCCGAAAATAGTACCACTAAAAACGTCGTCTCGTCGCACAAAAAACAAACCATTACATGACTGTCGGCCGAAAGATGAAAAAATTATAGCTCTCAGAATATGGTGACACTAAAACTAATTTTCGCAATAAAAAGTGTCTTTTAGTGTGTGACAGCAGCCAAACATAAAAACCCGATATAAATATGGTATTGCTGTAATTGCACCGACCCAAAGACTAAAGTCACCTAATCACTTATACCGCACAAGGAATGGCATAAAAAATAAATAAAACCAATTCTTCATATGCTGTTGATTTTTTCATTCTGCCTCCCAAAGATCGCAGTAAGGCTCGGTGAACATTTATCCTTCCCTCTACACTGAGCGCTTACAGCGAAGTTTTCCATGTAAATCTCTGAAATACGTGATTCAGACAAAACCCCGGGGGGAAATTCCCTATAATGAGGCAGATGGAGGCACAGTGGACGCCATAGCACCTGTGATCTGGGAGTGTCTGTCTCTTTAGGATTGCACAAAAATGTTGTTGGCCACAGTTTTGGGCACTTCTGAAAAGAAGAAAACAGCGGAACAGAGGCCAGATGGAGTCTAGTGTAACTCTGCTGCCTTTCTATACTGAATGGATCCATCGGGGTTTCATCTGAATCACATTTAGATGGAAACCACAAAGTAAGTGGTCAGCGTAGAGCGCCAGATAGCTATGATCCCAAACGTTATGCAAAATGTTCCCAATAAAAGCTTCCACTCAATCCACAAAAAAGCAAGTCTCCACTCAGATCTGTCATCTGTTATATGAAATATAGGCGGCTTCCATGTTACTGGTAGCACAAAAGCTTTGGAAAAGCAAAATGGCTCCTCACCTGCCAAAAGAAATTCAGCAATTTCTCGGTTCCCAAATTCAAATGCCCCCTCCTTTCTGAGCCTCAGTGTGCCTAAACCACATAGAGCGCCCACATATTTGGCAATTCTGTAGTGATGAGAGCCTGCCTAATTTACAGGTGCCTGTGTGGTACTAGCAGGTATGCAGGATGCAGTGACGAGCCGGAGACAGAGTAAGGGTTAAACTCAACTTTTATATATGGATAAAGGATAAAGCTGACAAACAGTTTTCCACGCAGGGAAGCCAAACACAAATACACCAATAACACAGAACTAAATGGTACGGCGAGAAGTGACGGCTATATGGCCACGGTATGGCCGACTAAAGACCTTTGGGCTAAACGGGGATATGAACAACGGAGATTCACTTATCGGTCTCTGACTTCCTGCAAAGTTGGTGTCCGGGAGATGTCCGGGCAGTGCCTTAGCCATTGGGTCCAGCCAAAGAAGAGTTGCTGAAGGCTTCGGAAGTTCCTGCGTTCTGGGGCTGGGTGGGCGATACAGGCCCCGGGCCATTCCACCACCGCCGGGGTTGTCTCGTCGGGCAGCGAGGCAGAGGCGGACGTTGGTCTCGGAGCACAGGCCGCAGCCGCAGTATCAAGCAGGGCAGAGGCGGCCGCGGGTCTCACTGTAAATGCCGCAGCCGCGGCATGGAGCGGGGCTGTTGTGATCACTTTTGACCTGGCTTCTGAGTTTGGGCTCCCTCTGGTGGTTGCTGCTGGTAATAGAGCTGGTCTGGCTGACAGAAGTCAATCACCTGAGGAGGATGATTGGAGGTCAGGTGTTACAGACTGGAGAGATTTAAGTGAGCAACCTTCCCTCAGTGTTTGCCTGTGATTTGGTTTTCTTTCTGAGTATTTTGGAAGTCTTCTTGCCTCCTGCTTTGTCCTGCATATTTCAGATAAGTTATTTGTCTGCTTGAATATTTTTGCATTTGATCCATTTTTTGCTTTGCTCTGATTTCTGCATGGCTGGTGTGAGTCCAGCCTTGTTCCCTGCTGGGACATGTGCTGGACTCTTCCATATGCCACAGCTCATGTCAGTCTTTTCAGTATTTCTAATCCTGTGTTATATCAGTATCTTTTGTTTTGCGTCCAGTTCATACGAGAGTTCTGATTTAGTGGGAGAGAGGTCGTGTGACCTCAGTATTTTTGCATATCAGATGTGTTGGATTTTTTGTTAGGGTTTTTTGCGTGATTCGACTTACTGAAAAAAACCCTATTAAAATGTAACTTTTATTAAGTACCTTTAAAAAACCTTAATCCTGATTTTTGATACAAATATCCCCTTTTCCATGGGCTAACTGGGCTTCCATCATTACTAGAAAATAGATGATAACTTGCAGATGAAACTGATCTACCCAGTCAAAAAGCCAGTTAACTGTTTCAGGCGAGATATAACAAACTGTAACAGGAAAAATTCCTGCAAGAACAGCCCATAAGAGCCTCAAAAAAAGAAAAACGAAAAGGGGAGGGACAAAAACAATATGTACAAGATTGATATGTAGTGCTGCACACTAATTACAATTACACTCAGCCGATGTGTGGAAAAGAGTGATCTGGCCCTATAGATAGCTTGACCTAACTGAACACCTACCTAGGTGCGGAGGTTGGCACCCTAAGAAATACGAGAATGGCGTCCCGGCTCGTGCGTCGGCTGTCCCTATTCTCCTATATCTCCCTATAAGACCCAAGATCAGAAAAAGAGAGCCAGGTGGCCTGTATCCACTTGTTTATGAGATCTTTGTGGATGCAATAGAGTATTTTATGCAATCAGATATAGGTGTTCAGAAAGAGTAAAGGGTCCATGCAGCCTAAGTTACTTCACACCACTCACATTAGATAAGTATTAGATAAATTGTATGATACAACCTCAAAGTCCCTACCCCCCCAAAAAAAAAATCCACTAAAAGAGATACGCAATATATGATTAGTCACAACAAATATGTCTATTGATCCATCATGTTGCTACAGTGATACCATTTTTGCGTGCAAGGGTAATGATACCAACATATCTGCTGACATACACACATGAAGACGAACTAAAGCCTCGATCCTGGACTCTAGACAACAGCAGTATACCCTCAAAACAAATCCGTAGACACCAAAGATGGATCACATAAGGTAACAGGTTCACATACTGATGAATGCATACAAACAGTCAGTGGCTAAACACCACTATCAATACCTTAGGCAGATATACAGATGCCCATCTATGCATAAATGTGAACCCACACATCAAAAACCAAATTTTGTACTTATCTGTGACCATCAGTTGCTGCATAGTATAAGCCCATAAGTACACGATAGTATGATCACTGAGATGGAGTCCGCCCACTCTCAACGCGTTTCCCCCTCTGTGGGTTCATCAGGAGAGACTCACTGCGGTCATAGCGGTCTGGCAGTGGACCGTTGTCCAATTCATGAGGCTGCTTTTTTTGCGTGATTGCAGACAGTATCCTTTCCTGTCCTGTTCTATCTAGACAGTTTGGGCACCATCATTTGCTTACAATATTTTCTGCCTGTGTTTTGTGCCTCATCTTGTCTCACTGGCAATATATGTTCGGGGCCTATCTATTCCTTTGGGGTTCTACTCCGGGGCAGTTTAGCTTTCCCTTTTCTCTCTAGAGGCTTAGTTAATTCTTTGGCTGTGCAGAGGCATCTAGGGCATCGTAGGTACATCCCACGGCTAATTCTAGTTGTGCTGTCAGTTTAGGGGTCTGCAATCCGCTAAGTTACCAACCTCTCTGGTTATCTGGTTGCCTAGTCTATTCCCCTGCTATCTTCCTTGATTACCTAATCATAACAGGGGCAGAGGCGGCCGCGGGTCTCGCTGTACAGGCTGCAGCCACGGTACAGAGCGGGGCAGAGGCGGCCACTGGTCTCGCTGTACAGGCCGCAGCCGCGGTATGGAGCGGGGCAGTGGTGGCCGTGGGACTCGCTGTACAGGCTGCAGCCATGGTACAGAGTGGGGCAGAGGCGGCCGTGGGTCTCGCTGTACAGGCTGCAGCTGCGGTATAGAGCGGGGCAGAGGTGGCCGCGGGTCTTGCTGTATAGGCCACAGCCACGGTATAGAGCGAGGCAGAGGTGGCCATGGGTCTCGCTGTGTATTGTCCTCACGCTGCTCGGCACCGTCCTCTTCCCTTGTCAGGTGGGCCCCCGTCACTGCCATCCCGAAAGTCCTGACTCACTCCCGCTCCTGGATGCCATTTAGACACCTCCCTCCTGCCTATCGTCTCTCTCCCCGCCGAGTGCCCCCTGCTGGTCTGCACCGCTTGTTTTATAGTCGCTCTGCCCCCTTTCTTGGACCCGCCTCCACGTTTCCTGGCCAATGGTCCGTCCTGGCCTGTAATTGCTCCCCCCGGGAACGTACCCCTCGGGAGCTCAGGTGACAGCCCTCCTAGTTCCGGCCCAGACACACAACGGGCCCCTTTTCCGGGGCCCTCCCCCCTACACATGTTTCTAGAAGCATGGGCTGGGCATAATGTACTGGTCACTACAACGTGCTGGCCATTACAATGGCAGTTTGCAATTTTCACTCAGCAACATCCACTGATGCCTGTTTCTGGAAAACACCCATGGAGTCAAACTCAACACTACAACTGTAGATAAATTCCCAAAGGGTAATAATTTCCAAAATGGCATCACTTGAGGGGGATTCTGCTTTTCTAGCACTTAGGGGCTCTTTATATGGAATCCACAAACTTGTCTAGGAAAATCTGCGCTCCAGGAGGCGAATAGCGCTCTGTCCCTCCCGAGTCACTCCGTATGGCAAAGTAGTACTATACAGCCACATATGGAGTATTTCTACATTCAGCAGAAATTGTGGGACAAATTCTGGTGCCATTTTTGCCCATTTCCCAGTGTAAAAATGTAAAACTTGGGGTTAATACACAATCTTGGTGGTAAAAATGTAATTTATTTTTTCTTCACTGCCCAATGGTATAAACGTTTGTGACACACCTGTGGTGTCAATATAATCACTGCATCCCTAGATGAATTCATTGATAGGTTTAATTGCTAAAATGGGGACACTTATGGAGGGTTCTGCTGTTCTGGCACCTCAGGGGCACTGTCACTGTAACATGGTACCCTTAAACAAGTGCAGCAATATCTGCACTGTAATATGGAGCCACTTCCCTTCTGAGCTTTGCACTGTGCCTCAAAAGTAGTTTTAGGCTGGAGTCACACTAGCGATTAAATCGGACCAATGCAATGCGATAAAAAATCGCATTGCATTCGTCCCAATGTTACTCTATGGTGCTGCTCCCATCATGCGTTTTTTTATCGCATCCATTCCTCGGACCGAGACAATCGCAGCATGCTGTGATTGTCACCGATTTTCAGATCGGATTCGACAATGCAAGTCTATGGATGCGATTAAAAATCACATTGAAAACGCACCACACGTGTGACTTGCGATTAAATCGCAAGACTTCTCCAAGTCAACAGGAAAGATCATCAGGCATTGACATTGGATGTCAATTTGATGCTTAGATGCGAATAAAATCGGTTCATCGCCGGAAAATTGGATGACAGACGGATCCCTGGACAAGAATTCTTTGTGCGATTTCGTACCGTTAAAATGGGACCGATTTTTTATTCGTTGTGTGTGACTCCAGCCTTAGACCACATACGGGGAATCAGTGAACTCCATTTTCTCCTTTTGCCCTTGTGAAAATACAAAATTTGTAGCTAAAAAAAAATTTTGTAGGAAAAATGTGATTTTTTTATTTTCACGGCTTAACGTTATAAACTTCTGTGAAGGACCTGAGGGTTCAAGATACTCAATACACATCTAGATAAGGTCCCAAAGGGGTCTAATTTCCAAAATGGTGCCATTTGTGTGGGGCTTCCACCATTTAGGCACTAGTGATGAGGGAGCATACTTGGTAATGCTAGGTACTCACCTGAGCATCCCTGTACTCGCGGTGCTCGGCGACCGCCGAGCATTTCTGGGATTATTTGGAGGGAGCTCGGGTCCCAATACTGCATGTTTGCTGCTCTTTAGAGAGCCAATCAACATGCAGGGATTGTCTGCCACGCATTATAATGCCGCAGCCAAGTTGGTTGTGGCATTACAGTGATTGTCTGACCGCACAGCGTCATCAGGTCTATATCAGACCTGGCGCCGCCCTGCTCATCCCAGTCAGCTCCAGAATCACCAGTGTAGGGAGAGTTGCTACATCAATATGGAAAGAATAGATGGGGTATAGAGTTAGGGCTTATGCCCACTTGCGATGCAATCAGAAGAATTCAATCTGATAAAAAATCGAATTGAATTTGGACCAATGTTAATCTATGATTGTGTCTTCATCGGCTTTTTTTTTACAGCTCAGATCGGATCACGATCGGGCTGGAAGAAAAATCACAGCATGCTGCGATTGCAATCAGAAATTGCATCGCATCTATCAATAGAAGTCAATGGGTGCGAGAAAAAAATCGCACAGCACTCGCACCATACGAGTGCTGTCCGACTTTTACGCACCAGTGTCCTTTGAAAAGCCAGCAATTCATGTGCAGCTACTGTAAAATCACACTGTCAGCTTACAAAACAATAGATATATACACATAGAATACATATATATATATATATATATATATATATATATATAGATGTCAGCAGGGGTGGACACTGACAGCTTGGGGCTCCTGTGCAAGAAATGTGTCTGGGCCACCTTCCTTTTATGGGGACAAACCTACATATATATATATATATATATATATATATATATATATATATATATATACTAGATTAAGGCCCGATGCTATCGCATCGAGAGGATAGTGACACACCTCAAAACACACACACCTCCTCAACATACACTCCTCTCACCTTTCACCATCTCCACTCACATCCACTCACTCTTTCACTCCACATACGACCCTTTCTCTCACTCTGTCTCTCATACTCACACTGTCATCGTCGCTGCTCCATGATCCCCGACATCTTCTTCCGCCGGCGCCATCCTGGATCCCGACGTTGTCCACGCCGGCGACATGTTCTTGCGGCCATGCCATCTTGAGTATTCTGAAATCCTGCGAGTGGACATTAGTGGAGATAGTGAAAGGTGAGAGGAGTGTGTGTTGAGGAGTGGTGTGTTGAGGGTTAACATGGCAAGAGGTGTGCTGTGACGTCACCAGTTACAACTGGACGGAAGTTGTTACAACCTGGAAGCTGATTAGCGCATTTATTATAGTAGATTAAGGCCCGATGCTATCGCATCGGGAGGATTGTGACACATCTCTTGCCATGTGAACCCTCAACACACACTCCTCCTGAACACACCACACCGCCTCAACACACACTCCTCTCACCTTTCACCATCTCCACTCACTCTTTCACTCCACATACGACCCTTTCTCTCACTCCGTCTCTCATACTCACACCGTCATCATCGCTGCTCCACGATCCCCGACATCTTCTTCCACCGGCGCCATCCTAAATCCCGACGTTGTCCACGCCGGCGACATGTTCTTGCGGCCACGCCATCTTGAGTATTCTAAAATCCTGCAACTGGACGTTAGTGGAGATAGTGAAAGGTGACAGGAGTGTGTGTTGAGGAGGAGTGGTGTGTTGAGGGTTAACATGGCAAGAGGTGTGCTGTGACATCACCAGTTACAACTGGACGGAAGTTGTTACAACCCGGAAGCTGCTTAGCGCATTTATTATAGTAGATAGATGTATCACACCTATGTTTTTATGTGGATAAGATATTTACATAGTGAGCCTCAAGAAGGACAGTATTACTGATGTATGTAAAGTGCTATTGAAATAATAGTACTCTATTAATAAATAAAAAATTAATTATTATTACCTAAGTTATGTAGGTATGTGTTAGCTATGTAGTTGAAATCTACGTATGTTTGCCTAAATTTTTTTTGTTTTTGCCTTTTTTTTTTTAATCTATATATACCTATACCTATGTATATTTTTATGGATTTAAATATGTCTATGACATATATGTGAAAGAGATAATTAGTGTAAGATATATCTATCTGCTTAAAATATTTATATATATAACATATATCAAGCTATGTATAGAAGTCTTAGAAGTCTATTATCTATATCTATTTAGAATGTAACTATTATTTATATATCTATATATCTATCAATTCCAGGACCAACTTAAATAGTTTAAAGTAAGACATTTTTGTAAACGACATTTCTAGTGAAGATTTTTGGGCTATTAGGTAGCAATTGTCCTTGAAGTGGTGTATCCACCACTTTGACCCTAACGTTGCTGCGTTGCTTTACTCGGGAGAATGCAACATACAATTGTCCATGGGCAAATACAGGTTCGGGCAAAAAAATTCCAACTCGATTGAGGGTCTGTCCTTGGGATTTGTTAATGGTCATAGCAAAAGCAGGTTTTAGAGGAAACTGTCGACGTTTTAATTTAAAAGGTAACCCAGCTTCTGAAGGACACAAATCGATGCGTGGAATAAACACAATGTCTCCTTCAGCTGAGCCAGTAATCACTTTAGCCTGTATGATGTTGCAGAGTAAGGCAATGACAATGAGGCGAGTGCCATTGCAGAGACCTTTCTTGGTGTTTAGGTTTCTTAATAGCATCACAATGGTGCCAATTTTAAGTTTTAAGAGATGTGATGGCATTCCTGATGGTGTCAGAGAGTTTAAAAATTCAACTGGGTAGTTTTCACATTCCTCTGCCTCATCAGCATCGACAGAATCATCACTTGTATATACAGTATAATCACCACTAATGCGATCCATTACTTTACAGTTCAGAAAATCGACGTCATCATTTTTCGGACATAGTATAGCATGTGATGCAGCAGTGTCGAGGCTTTGTTGGTCATTAACATCAATGCAAATATGGTCTCCAAAGATCTCGGTTACTATAGAGCCAGTGCAAAGCATGTCTGGAGGAATTTCAATGACATCCTCTCCAAGGTTATGTTCATTAGACAGCTCACCATTTCCAAGTTTAAGCAACCAAGTGCTGTATTCAGGATCAGTGGAGCGCATGTTGTTAATTAGCGGTAGTCTGGTAAAATGTTGCCAATGTTCTGAATATTTAATGCAGGAATCTACAATGTCTATTCTTGTTCCATGAGCGATGACGGGAAGACATTGTCTGAAGTCTCCTCCAAGAACAATAACTTTACCTCCAAATGGTGTTTTATTTTTTTCAGCAACATTTGTTGTCATGATGTCACGTAGAAGTCTATCTATCACATTCAATGCATGTTTTTGGACCATAGTGCACTCATCAATAATAAAAAGTTTTGTACTCTGTAAATGTTTTCCTGCATTTGTATCGTTTTTAATCCTGGAAACAGATGTTTCGTTGATCGGAATAGGTATGCCATATAGAGAGTGGATTGTTCGGCCTCCTTGTATCAAGTTAGATGCTATTCCTGTAGTTGCTGCAGGTGACACAATTTCTCCTTGTCCTCTTAAATGATGTGTAAGTAGATGGTATAGGTAGGTCTTTCCACTGCCACCAGGTCCATCGAGAAAAAAGCACTTTGGTATTAAACTGCTATTTTGTAAAGCTTCAGTAATGACATCATAGGCAAAAAGTTGCTCCTGATTAAGAGTTTCTTTCATCTCTGCAGCTTTTTTTAACTCATAATCCTTATCATATTGTTTAAGGAGTTGTTTAATATTTTTTGCTGGGCGTGGTAAATTATAATCAGCAAAAGTTTTTCCATGGACTATGAGGACATCTTGGACATCTTTCATAGCATATCCTTCACAATCGATACACTCTTCAGTGTTGCTGTGGTATGTATGACAATAGTCTTGTAAAAAATGGTCCTTAAATTCATTCCACAATTCAAGTGGATTACTGGGGGGGCCAAAAATACAGATATAAGCAAACATGTCTCTAAGTTGGGAAGGCATGTTAAGAATGCAAGCATCTGTTAAAGTATGTCTCCAGATGCTATCATCGAATAATAATCCAAGTGCTAACGCAGCATCCTTAAAGGTTTCATGCATAACTCCATTGATGGTTTTAATGCTGTCAAAACTGGTAGCAGCTTTTACATGCAGTAACAACAAACGTAAATAATAGCGTTCTTGGTCTTTCACACTAACAGTATACATTCTTCCAATAACTGTGAGACCCCCTCGTTTTCTTTGTTCCCATGTGCCTTGTTTCCAAACGTAGTGTTCTGGAATTTCGCGGTAGAAATAGTTATGTGCATTGTGGTCGATCTTATTAAGGTTGAAATACGCCATAAGTGTAGAATTGGAATTGAGCTTTTGATGGATGTTGTCTGCAGAATCATTCTCATGAAAATAGAGTGGTTGAGAATTAGGCAGATGTACGGCTAGGCGAATGATGGCATGAGATTGTTTATGCATAGGAAAAGCAAATATCCGCCATGCAGCCTCAGGTGCACTAACATATCTGGTATCCGTAAATTGGTGTGTTTCATCATGTTGGATGTTATTTTGGGAAATTTCAAGGTTGGCTTTGTCATGTCCTTTGTAAACGTATTTAAATAAATATTTTACACTTTGAATGGAAGCACATATTTCTACATTAATATGGCACTTGTATTTGGTGAGTAAAAATGGGTTATATGGAACTACCCATGAATTGTCAATCGTCTTAGAATGGTGTTCATATGTTTTGCCAATGGGTCTGCGGTAAGTGGGATAGCCATCCTTTTCTTTGATGGTATATGGTTGGTTTTGTTTTGGGAAACCTTTGCTACACTTTCCAAGATCCATACATGGAGAATTAGGATTGTGTTCTCCACAGGGACCATGAATCATGTGTTGAAGAACAATGTTATGGAGCTGAGGGTAGATTGTTTCATCAGGTATTTCAGCCCAGACTATATTGTCTATGTCCGCCTCAGTCCGTAATTTAGACAGGCTGTCAAGAATAATTAAAATATGAGCGTGTGGGAGACCACGCTTCTGAAACTCAATGACATGGACCATTGCAGTGACGTTTCCAAATAATCCACTGCTAATGTCTTTTAAGAGGGATTCCAGTTTAATTTTAAAGACACGTGCAACCAAGTCTGGTCTGTGTTCAACACGCTGCCACGGTTCTAAATGTGTAGTAATCTCATTCCACTTAGGATTACATGTCATGGTGATAAATAGATCTGGTCGACCATACTTTGTAACAATAGCCATAGCATCCTGGTAGCGCTGCTGCATGTTTCTTGGACTGCCTTCAAAAGAAGATGGTAAAATGACGGTTTTCCCAATAGGGATGCCCTTTTGAACCGATTTTTTGAGTAGATGTTCTTGAAGGAGGCAGTAATCCTCCACTTTTAAATCTTTTTGGGGTTTGCGGATGTAATGTAGGCGATTAGCTTCGATTTTGACATAAGCATCTACTAAATATTGCTGTGTTAGCTTACCACCATTGAGGAGTGGATTAAAGTAATTTCTGACAGATAACATATAGCAATAGTATTGGAGTTGAGTGATCCTCCTCGAACTTTTGCCTTGTTGTTTGAGTCCATCATGCCATCCTTGGTCTCCATAAGGGAAAAATATTGGATAGAGGAGGGCATCCAAATTGCTATGGAGAATACTAATTTGTTGTGTTTTTGGAGCTAAAGGGTTATGGGGATCAGGTTTTAAATGAATTAATATGTCTCTATTGAAAGGTGGCTCACCATTGTCATTTTGAAACACGACTGCTACTTCACTGACAGTGGGATTATTGTAGCGTCGAGGGTCTTGAGTACGATCTTGTTTAATAGCCATAGTGATGTTTGGCATGACAGTTCCGTTTTGTAGAGATTTAATTTTTTCTTGTTCTTCCACATCACGTAACATTTGATAAGCTTCCACAAAAGGATTAATAGTTTGGATTTGAAGGGCAATAATGTTCATCAATGCAGGATGACATTTTTTATTTTCTTTACATCGTAAGCGTTGTTCGTTTGCGGTAGTGGTATCGAGAATGTAAAGTTGGGCAAATGCGCGTTGCTGGTCATCTGAGGGTTGTAGTGTTCCAGTTCTATGATAGATCTGGCCATGTATGCGGAAACAGTATGGGCCATATCCAGGAGGTGGTGAAATATTTGCACCCATGGAGGCAAAAGCAAAGGAACTGTTAATACTTCGAATATTATCCATGAAATTTTTGCTAAATTCACTTTGCCCTTTCAGCAAACGTGTAAAGACATCAGGATATTGTAGTATGGGTACATGGACTTTACCCTTCTGACAGCAGAGCGTAAAGTTGTTATCAGAAGGTATCTCTGCTACAAAATGCAAAGCTTCGCAATGCTCACATACATGGGTCATGTCACCACAGCTGTGTTCGGTAATACTATTTTCATCATTAGTGAAAATGTGAGGTTGTAGTAGAAGTGCATGTCCAACCGATGGGGTGCGCCTAGTTTTGAGACCAACGTATATTTGTCTTGGTTGCACTTTCTGCGGGCTAACTGCAGCTTGTATGTGAAGAAACTGTGCGTTGGTATTGACTAATGGTGGTATTGATAGGGCAGAAACAGATTGCTGATTAGTTATGTCAGTGAACGGCATATAGGATGAAGTGTGGTAGTAACTTGTTCCACATGCTGATGTGGAAGCATCCTGTTGTGAGTCTACTAATAATGATGAGGAAGAAGCCATCTGTTGTTGGCGGTGATGGCGTGTAGAGGCTTCTTCAGCCAATGTAATAGATTTAGAGTTAGGGGATTCGTGTGTGAGACGACGGCGTTTATAAGCCTTAATCTTGTCAAGTCGATGCTGTTTTTCCTCAGGAGTCTCATTAGCACGGCGTTGTTTTTGTCGTAGTGCTAAAGCTGCTTTCCTTTCACTGGCATTGGCATACTGTGCATCGGTATTGAATGGTGGTATTGATAGGGCAGAAACAGATTGCTGATTAGTTATGTCAGTGAACGGCATATGGGATGAAGTGTAGCAGTAAATTGTTCCACATGCTGATGTGGAAGCATCCTGTTGTGAGTCTAATAATAATGATGAGGAAGAGGCCATCTGTTGTCGGCGGTGACGGCGTGCAGAGGCTTCTTCAGCCAATCTTATGGATTTAGAGTTAGGGGATTCGTGTGTGAGGCGACGGCGTTTATAAGCCTTAATCTTCTCAAGGCGATGGTGTTTTTCCTCAGGAGTCTCATTAGCACGGCGTTGTTTTTGTCGTAGTGCTAAAGCTGCTTTCCTTTCACTGGCATTGGCATACTTTTTGTTATGACTCATGTTGGCACAGGTAAAGGAGTTTATTTGGCAGTTATCTGGCAGTGAAGAAGGCGTCCTGGAGTATTGTAGAGTAAACAGATACTAATTTACCCTGTAATTGCCCAGCAGTAGTTATGAAGTGGTAGTGGCAAATTGGCCCTGTAGTTAGACACTGGCAGAGGAGCAAGGCAGCAGTAGTTATGGCGGTAGAGGCAAATTGGCCCTGTAATTAGACACCGGCAGAGGAGCAAGGCAGCAGTAGTTATGGCGGTAGAGGCAAATTGGCCCTGTAATTAGACACCAGCAGAGGAGCAAGGCAGCAGTAGTTATGGCGGTAGAGGCAAATTGGCCCTGTAATTAGACACCGGCAGAGGAGCAAGGCAGCAGTAGTTATGGCGGTAGAGGCAAATTGGCCCTGTAATTAGACACAGGCAGTGAACAGTCAGAGGAGCAAGGCAGCAGTACTTATGGCGGTAGAGGCAAATTGGCCCTGTAATTAGACACCGGCAGGGGAGCAAGGCAGCAGTAGTTATGGCGGTATTGGCAAATTGGCCCTGTAATTAGACACCAGCAGAGGAGCAATGCAGCAGTAGTTATGGCGGTAGAGGCAAATTGGCCCTGTAATTAGACACCGGCAGAGGAGCAAGGCAGCAGTAGTTATGGCGGTAGAGGCAAATTGGCCCTGTAATTAGACACCGGCAGAGGAGCAAGGTAGCAGTAGTTATGGCGGTAGAGGCAAATTAGCCCTGTAATTAGACACCGGCAGAGGAGCAAGGCAGCAGTAGTTATGGCGGTAGAGGCAAATTAGCCCTGTAATTAGACACCGGCAGAGGAGCAAGGCAGCAGTAGTTATGGCGGTAGAGGCAAATTGGCCTTGTAATTAGACACCGGCAGTAAACAGGCAGATGACCAAAGCAGCAGTAGTTATGGCGATAGAGGCAAATTGGCCCTGTAATTAGACACTGGCAGAGGACAAAGGCAGCAGTAGTTATGGCAGTATAGGCAAATTGGCCCTGTAATTAGACACCGGCAGAGGACAAAGGCAGTAGTTATGGCGGTATAGGCAAATTGGTCCTGTAATTAGACACCGGCAGAGGAGCAAGGCAGCAGTAGTTATGGCGGTACAGGAAAATTGGTCCAGTAATTAGACACTGGCAGTAAACAGGCATATGACCAAGGCAGCAGTAGTTATGGTGGTACAGGCAATGCCAAGCGTCCGCACAGCAAGTCGGCGTGAGGTAAATGACGCAATTTCACGAATGCAA
Organism: Dendrobates tinctorius; assembly: GCF_039654945.1. Lineage (NCBI taxonomy): Eukaryota > Metazoa > Chordata > Amphibia > Anura > Dendrobatidae > Dendrobates > Dendrobates tinctorius. The sequence continues at coordinate 9,474,745 of NW_027361713.1, read as the reverse complement.
GATGGACGACATTGGGATCCAAAAAGATGGCGTCGGCGAAATCTCGCGAGATTACGCCGGCGCCATTTTGGATCCCGATGTCACCCATGCCAGCGACATGTTGTTGCGGCGACGCCATCTTGAATATCGCGGGACTTCACGACATCCAAGATGGCGTCGCCGCAACAATATGTCGCTGGCGTGGACGACATCGGGATCCAAAAAGATGGCGTCGGCGAAATCTCGCGAGATTACGCCGACGCCATTTTGGATCCCGATGTCGCCCACGCCAGCGACATATTCTTGCGGGACGCCATCTTGGATGTCGTGAAGTCCCGCGATATTCAAGATGGCGTCACCGCAACAACATGTCGCTGGCATGGGCGACATCGGGATCCAAAATGGCGTCGGCGTAATCTCGCGAGATTTCGCCGACGCCATCTTTTTGAATCCCGATGTCGTCCACGCCAGCGACATATTGTTGCGGCGACGCCATCTTGAATCTCGCGGGACTTCACGACATCCAAGATGGCGTCCCGCAAGAACATGTCGGCGGCCTGGAGAACGTCTGGATCCTGGATCGCGGCGGCGGAGGAAGATGTCGGGGCAGCGACGATGACGGTGTGAGTATGAGAAACGGAGTGAGAGAAAGGAACGTATGTGGAGTGAAAGAGTGAGTGGACATGAGTGGAGGTGAAAGGTGAGAGGAGTGTGTGTTGAGGCGGTGTGGTGTGTTGAGGGTTAACATGTGCGTGTGTGTGTGGTGACGTCACCGGTTACAACTGGACGGAAGTTGTTACAACCGGAAGCTGGTTAGGGCATTTATTATTATAGATATATATCTAATATATAAAGCTTAATGTGTGTGTGTGTGTATATATGTATGTGTGTATGTCCGGGATTGGCATCTGCACCGTCGCAGCTACAGCCACAAAATTTGGCACAGTCACACGTCTGGACCCCGAGAGCGTCATAGGCTATGTTGTGAGGTGAAATTTTAACCCAGCGCGTTCCAATTCAACAAACAATTTTGACTATTCTTATCATTTCTATGGTGTTATCGTCCTTCTGTAAAGCTGGAAATAACACAATTTATTACCATGCCAACACAGACCACCCTCTGACACAGACTGCAGGGGGAGCCCAGTATCACACAGGATAGGATTAGATACACGGCCCAGCAGTCAGTATCACACAGGATAGGATTAGATACACAGCTCAGCAGTCAGTATCACACAGAACAGTAATACATACACGGCTCAGCAGACATTATCACACAGGATAGGATTAGATACACAGCTCAGCAGTCAGTATCACACAGAATAGTATTAGATTCACGGCTCAGCAGACAGTATCACACAGGATAGGATTAGATACACAGCTCAGCAGTCAGTATCACATAGGATTAGATACACAGCTCAGCAGTCAGTATCACACAGGATAGGATTAGATACACGGCTGAGCAGTCAGTAACACACATGATAGGATTAGATACACAGCTCAGCAGTCAGTATCACACAGGATAGGAATAGATACACGGCTCAGCAGACAGTATCACACAGAATAGTATTAGATACACGGCTCAGCAGACAGTATCACACAGAATAGGATTAGATACACGGCTCTGCAGTCAGTATCACACAGGATAGGATTAGATACACGGCTCAGCAGTAAGTAACACACATGATAGGATTAGGTACACGGCTCAGCAATCAGTGTCACACAGGATAGGGTTAGATACACGGCTCAGTAGACGGTATCACACAGGATAGGATTAGATACACTGCTCAGCAGTCAGTATCACACAGGATAGGATTAGATACACGGCTGAGCAGTCAGTAACACACAATAGGATTAGATACACAGCTCAGCAGAAAATATCACACTGGAGAGGATTAGGTACACAGCTCAGCAGACATTATCACACAGGATAGGGTTAGATACACAGCTCAGAAACAGGATGTGCCAAAGGAGAGGACATTTTCATTCCAATAATTTCACTCATTCCATCTGATTTGTTTTTTGATTTTAAATGCCTCCAGTTTCCAGTTCAACTGCTATTTGCAATGTCCATTAACAATGCTCAGGGACAGTCCTTGAAAGTAGTAGGGATCGATTTGCAATCTCCATGCTTTTCTCATGGTCATCCATATACTGGTATTCATGGTTCCCTCACCCCCCAGTCCTGGTATGCATGGTACCCCCTCATCCCTATCGTGGTATGCATGGTCCCCTCACCCCCTATTCTGGTATGCATGGTCCTCTCACCTACCCAATCCTGGTATGCATGGTCCTCTCACCCCCAATCCTTGTATGCATGGTCCCCTCACCCCCCTATCCTGGAATGCATGGTCCTCTCACCCCCCTATCCTGGTATGCATGGTCCTATCACCTCCATATCCTGGTATGCATGGTGCCCTCACCCCCCATTCCTGGTATGCATGGTCCTCTCACCCCCCTATCCTGGTATGCATGGCCCTCTCACCCCCCTATCCTGGTATGCATGGTCCTCTCACCACCCAATCCTGGAATGCATGGCCCCCTCACCCCCCTACCCGGGTATGCATGGTCCTCTCACCCCCCTATCCTGGTATGCATGGTCTTATCACCTGCCTATCCTGGTATGCATGGCCCTCTCACCCCCTTATCCTGGTATGCATGGTCCCCTCACCCCTCTATCCTGGTATGCATGGTCCTCTCACCCCCCAATCCTGGAATGCATGGTCCCCTCACCCCCCTATCCTGGTATGCATGGTCCTCTCACCCCCCCAATCCTGGTATGCATGGTCCTCTCACCCCCAATCCTGATATGCATGGTCCTCTCACCCCCCTATCCTGGTAGGCATGGTCCTCTCACCCTCCAATCATGATATGCATAGCCTTCTCACCCCCTATCCTGGTATGCATGGTCCCCTCACCCCCCTATCCTGGTATGCATGGTCCTATCACCCCCATATCCTGGTATGCATGGTGCCCTCACCCCCCATTCCTGGTATGCATGGTCCTCTCACCCCCCTATCCTGGTATGCATGGCCCTCTCACCCCCCTATCCTGGTATGCATGGTCCTCTCACCACCCTACCCTGGTATGTATGGCCCCCTCACCCCCCTATCCTGGTATGCATGGTCTTATCACCTGCCTATCCTGGTATGCATGGCCTCTCACCCCCTTATCCTGGTATGCATGGTCCCCTCACCCCTCTATCCTGGTATGCATGGTCCTCTCACCCCCCAATCCTGGAATGCATGGTCCCCTCACCCCCCTATCCTGGTATGCATGGTCCTCTCACCCCCTATCCTGGTATGCATGGTCCTCTCACCCCCCCAATCCTGGTATGCATGGTCCTCTCACCCCCCTATCCTGGTATGCATGGTCCTCTCACCCTCCAATCCTGGTATGCATAGCCTTCTCACCCCCTATCCTGGTATGCATGGTCCCCTCACCCCCCTATCCTGGTATGCATGGTCCCCTCACCCCCCCAATCCTGGTATGCATGGTCCCCTCACCCCCCAATCCTGGTATGCATGGTCCTCTCACCCCCCTATCCTGGTATGCATGGTCCTCTCCCCACCCAATACTGGAATGCATGGTCCCCTCACCCCCCTACCCTGGTATGCATGGTCCTCTCACCCACCCTATCCTGGTATGCATGGTCTTGTCACCTGCCTATCCTGGTATGCATGGTCCCCTCACCCCTCTATCCTGGTATGCATGGTCCTCTTGCCCCCCAATCCTAGAATGTATGGTCCCCTCACCCCCCTATCCTGGTATGCATGGTCCTCTCACCCCCCTATCCTGGTATGCATGGTCCTCTCACCCCCCAATCCTGATATGCATGGTCCTCTCACCCCCAATCCTGGAATGCATGGTCCCCTCACCCCCCTATCCTGGTATGCATGGTCCTCTCACCCCCTATCCTGGTATGCATGGTCCTCTCACCCCCCCAATCCTGGTATGCATGGTCCTCTCACCCCCAATCCTGGTATGCATGGTCCTCTCACCCCCCTATCCTGGTATGAATGGTCCTCTCACCCTCCAATCCTGGTATGCATAGCCTTCTCACCCCCTATCCTGGTATGCATGGTCCCCTCACCCCCCTATCCTGGTATGCATGGTCCCCTCATCCCCCAATCCTGGTATGCATGGTCCCCTCACCCCCCAATCCTGGTATGCATGGTCCTCTCACCCCCCTATCCTGGTATGCATGGTCCTCTCACCCCCCTATCCTGGTATGCATGGCCCTCTCACCCCCCTATCCTGGTATGCATGGTCCTCTCACCACCCAATCCTGGAATGCATGGCCCCCTCACCCCCCCTACCCTGGTATGCATGGTCCTCTCACCCCCCTATCCTGGTATGCATGGTCTTATCACCTGCCTATCCTGGTATGCATGGCCTCTCACCCCCTTATCCTGGTATGCATGGTCCCCTCACCCCTCTATCCTGGTATGCATGGTCCTCTCACCCCCCAATCCTGGAATGCATGGTCCCCTCACCCCCCTATCCTGGTATGCATGGTCCTCTCACCCCCTATCCTGGTATGCATGGTCCTCTCACCCCCCCAATCCTGGTATGCATGGTCCTCTCACCCCCAATCCTGGTATGCATGGTCCTCTCACCCCCCTATCCTGGTATGCATGGTCCTCTCACCCCCCCAATCCTGGTATGCATGGTCCCCTCACCCCCCTATCCTGGTATGCATGGTCCCCTCACCCCCCAATCCTGGTATGCATGGTCCCCTCACCCCCCAATCCTGGTATGCATGGTCCCCTCACCCCCCAATCCTGGTATGCATGGTCCTCTCACCCCCCTATCCTGGTATGCATGGTCCTCTCCCCACCCAATACTGGAATGCATGGTCCCCTCACCCCCCTACCCTGGTATGCATGGTCCTCTCACCCCCCCAATCCTGGTATGCATGGTCCCCTCACCCCCCTATCCTGGTATGCATGGTCCCCTCACCCCTCTATCCTGGTATGCATGGTCCTCTTGCCCCCCAATCCTAGAATGTATGATCCCCTCACCCCCCTATCCTGGTATGCATGGTCCTCTCACCCCCCTATCCTGGTATGCATGGTCCTCTCACCCCCCCAATCCTGATATGCATGGTCCTCTCACCCCCAATCCTGAAATGCATGGTCCCCTCACCCCCCTATCCTGGTATGCATGGTCCTCTGACCCCCTATCCTGGTATGCATGGTCCTCTCACCCCCCCCAATCCTGGTATGCATGGTCCCCTCACCCCCCTATCCTGGTATGCATGGTCCTCTCACCCCCCCAATCCTGGTATGCATGGTCCTCTCACCCCCAATCCTGGTATGCATAGCCTTCTCACCCCCTATCCTGGTATGCATGGTCCCCTCACCCGCCTATCATGGTATGCATGGTCCCCTCATCCCCCAATCCTGGTATGCATGGTCCCCTCACCCCCCAATCCTGGTATGCATGGTCTTCTCACCCCCCTATCCTGGTATGCATGGTCCTCTCACCCCCCCTATCTTGGTATGCATGGTCTTGTCACCTGCCTATCCTGGTATGCATGGTCCCCTCACCCCTCTATCCTGGTATGCATGGTCCTCTTGCCTCCCAATCCTAGAATGTATGGTCCCCTCACCCCCCTATCCAGGTATGCATGGTCCTCTCACCCCCCCAATCTTGGTATGCATGGTCCTCTCACCCCCCAATCCTGGTATGCATGGTCCTCTCACCCCCCTATCCTGGTATGCATGGTCCTCTCTCCCTCCAATCCTGGTATGCATGGCCCTCTCACCCCCCTATCCTGGTATGCATGGTCCCCTCACACCCCTATCCTGGAATGCATGGTCCCCTCACCCCCAAATCCTGGTATGCATGGTCCCCTCACCCCCCAATCCTGGTATTCATGGTCCCCTCACCCCCCAATCCTGATATGCATGGTCCCCTCACCCCCCTATCCTGGTATGCATGGTCCCCTCACCCCCCAATCCTGGTATGCATGGTACTCTCACTCCCCTATCCTAATATGCATGGTCTCCTCACCCCCCTTTCCTGATATACATGGTCCCCTCACCCCCCAATCCTGGTATGCATGGCCCCCTCACCCCCTATCCTGGTATGCATGGTCCTCTCACCCCTCCACCTCTATCCTGGTATGCATGGTCCCCTCATCCCCCTTTCGTGGTATGCATGGTCCCCTCACCCCCCAATCCTGATATGAATGGTCCCCCTCACCCCTATTAAACTGCACACATTTAAAAAAAACATTTATACTCACCTTTCTTCCATGTGTTCAGCGCTGTCCTGTTCTGGGTGTGTTGTGATGCCGGATTCGGCGCCTGCGCAGTCCTCGCTTTCTGCTTCCTTGTTCTTGAAGACACACTGCAATGTGTCTTCAAGAAAATGGTGGCGGTAAGTGCAGACTGCGCAGGCGCCGATTCATGTCTGGAGTGGGCGTGTTGTGGTGCCGGACTCAGCGCCTGCGCAGTCCTCACTTTCCGCCGCCATGTTCTTGAAGACACACTGCGCTGGTGCTGATTCCGGCGCTACAACACGCCCACTCCAGACGTCACCTGAAGACGCAAGACCCCACTTGCAACAGCAACACCGGGTTCAGTAAGGTGTTGCGGAGATCGTGGTATGCGTTCAGTGCTTACGCATACCGCGATCTCCAGGGGGATGCGTCACTCTGTGGGGGATGTGTCACTCTGGGTCCAGACTGCGCAGGCACATTACGCTTGCGCAGTCTATAGAGGCTTCAGACAGAGTGACGCTCTCCCGGTTATATTATAATTCAACTGCCATTCCAGTGGCCGTTGAATTCCAAGCAGAGTACACCCCATTCTACTTAATGTGTTTCTGATTAGGTGATAACCTGAACCAAATCTTATTTAACGAAGGAAAGTATAAAAAACCCTTCTGTGGTTTTCACAATCCACTTGCAATAGGACAAGCTGAATGGCAAAACAAGTGCTAGTAATATCCCCAAAAGTAATAGTAATGAAAAAATAACTTAACCATGCCAAAGGAGTTGAAAAGAAAAGTCTTGAGTAAGGAAAAGAAGGGCTCAATTCTGGCTTTACTAGCAGAGGGATACAGTGAGCGTCATGTTGCCTCCATCCTTAAAATTTCTAAGACAGGAGTCCATTACAACAAGGTCAAGCAGCAGATATTGGGGACAACAAAGCTACAGACTGGCAGAGGGCGAAAACGACTCTCCAGTGACTGGGATGACCGTCATCTTGGTCGAATGTCACTCAGCAACAGCAAGATGACATCAAGTGACCTGACCTACAAAAGGAATGGCAAATGCAGCTCGGGTGAAGTGCATGGCAAGAACAGTTCGCAACAGGCTCCTGGAGGCAGGGTTCATGTCATGTAAAGCTAGAAAAAAGGATTGCAGCATAGAGGACTGGAGTAAGGTAATCTTCTCTGAATCTTTGCAATGGATGTATGAATCAGGCCGCATACAAGGCTATCTTGGAAAACAGTTGATTCCTTCTGCTCAGGCAATGTTCCTCAATTCTGAGAACTGTTTTTTCCAGCAGGACAATGCGCCATGCCACACATCAAATCCCTGTCATGGGCAGCCCAATCTGAAGACCTGAACCCCAGTGAAAACTTCTGGAATGAAATCAAGAGGAAGATGGATAGTCACAATCCATCAAACAAAGAAGAATTGCTTACATTTTTGTACCAGGAGTGGCATAAGATCACCCAAAAGCAGTGTGAAAGACTGGTGGAAAGCATGCTAAGATGCATGAAAGCTGTGATTAATAATCAGGGTTATTCCACAAAATATTGATTTCTGAACCTTTCTGAGTTAAAACATTAGCATTGTTATTTCTAAATGATTATGAACTTGTTTTCTTAGCATTATTTCAGATCTGCAAGCACTACATTTTTTTGTTTTTTTGACCATTTCTCGTTTTCTGAAAATAAATACTGTATATTCTCGTGTATAGGCCAACCCCCCCTAATTTTTTCACAAAAAGCTGGGAAAACTTATTGACTTGCGTATAAGCCTAGGCTGCACAGTGAGTGTCCCCAAATAATGCTGCACAGTGAGTGGCCCCAGATAATGCTGCACAGTGTGTGGCCCCAGATAATGCTGCACAGTGTGTGGCCCCAGATAATGCTGCACAGTGTGTGGCCCCAGATAATGCTGCACAGTGTGTGGCCCCAGATAATGCTGCACAGTGAGTGGCCCCAGATAATGCTGCACAGTGTGTGGCCCCAGATAATGCTGCACAGTGAGTGGCCCCAGATACTGCTGCACAGTGAGTGGCCCCAGATAATGCTGCTCAGTGAGTGGCCCCAGATAATGCTGCTCAGTGAGTGGCCCCAGATAATGCTGCACAGTGTGTGGCCCCAGATAATGCTGCACAGTGAGTGGCTCCAGATAATGCTGCACAGTGTGTGGCCCCAGATAATGCTGCACAGTGAGTGGCCCCAGTTTTGCTCCATAGTAAGTGGCCCCAGTTTTGCTGCACAGTCAGTGGCCCCAGATAATGCTGCATAGTGAGTGGCCCCAGATATTGCTGCACAGAGAGTGGCCCCAGATAATGCTGCACAGTGTGTGGCCCCAGCTAATGCTGCACAGTGAGTGGCCCCAGTTTTGCTGCACAGTTAGTGGCCCCAGATAATGCTGCACAGTTAGTGGCCCCAGTTTTGCTGCACAGTGAGTGGCCCCAGTTTTGCTGCACAGCGAGTGGCCCCAGATAATGCTGCACAGTGAGTGGCCCCAGATAATGCTGTACAGTGTGTGGCCCCAGATAATGCTGCACAGTGAGTGGCCCCAGATAATGCTGCACAGTGAGTGCCCCCAGTTTTGCTGCACAGTGAGTGGCCCCACTTTTGCTGCACAGTGAGTGGCCCCAGATAATGCTGCACAGTGTGTGGCCCCAGATAATGCTGCACAATGAGTGGCCCCAGTTTTGCTGCACAGTGAGTGGCCCCAGTTTTGCTGCACAGTGAGTGGCCCCAGATAATGCTGCACAGTGAGTGGCCCCAGATAATGCTGCACAGTGTGTGGCCCCAGCTAATGCTGTACAGTGAGTGGCCCCAGTTTTGCTGCACAGTGAGTGGCCCCAGTTTTACTGCACAGTGAGTGGCCCCAGATAATGCTGCACAGTGAGTGGCCCCAGTTTTGCTGCACAGTGAGTGACCCCAGTTTTGCTGCACAGCGAGTGGCCCCAGTTTTGCTGCACAGTGAGTGGCCCCAGATAATGCTGCACAGTGAGTGGCCCCAGATAATGCTGCACAGTGTGTGGCCCCAGATAATGCTGCACAGTGAGTGGACCCAGATAATGCTGCACAGTATGTGGCCCCAGATAATGCTGCATAGTGAGTGGCCCCACTTTTGCTGCACAGTGAGTGGCCACAGATAATGCTGCACAGTGTGTGGCCCCAGATAATGCTGCACAATGAGTGGCCCCAGTTTTGCTGCACAGTGAGTGGCCCCAGATAATGCTGCACAGTGAGTGGCCCCAGATAATGCTGCACAGTGAGTGGCCCCAGATAATGCTGCAAAGTGGTTGGCCCCAGATAATGCTGCAAAGTGGTTGGCCCCAGATAATGCTGCACAGTGTGTGGTCCCAGATAATGCTGCACAGTGAGTGGCCCCAGATAATGCTGCACAGTGTATGGCCCCAGCTAATGCTGCACAGTGAGTGGCCCCAGTTTTGCTGCACAGTGAGTGGCCCCAGATAATGTTGCACAGTGAGTGGCCCCAGTTTTGCTGCACAATGAGTGGCCCCAGTTTTGCTGCACAGCGAGTGGCCCCAATTTTGCTGCACAGTGAGTGGCCCCAGATTATGCTGCACAGTGAGTGGCCCCCGATAATGCTGCACAGTGAGTGGCCCCAGATAATGCTGCACAGGGAGTGGCCCCAGATAATGCTGCACAGGGAGTGGCCCCAGATAATGCTGCACAGTGAGTGGCCCCAGTTTTGCTGCACAGTGAATGGCCCCAGATAATGCTGCACAGTGAGTGGCCCCAGATAATGCTGCACAGTGAGTGGTCCCTGATAATGCTGCACAGTGAGTGGCCCCAGATAATGAGGACAGTGCGTGGCCCCATCATGTTGCTGCTGCTGCCTCCGTTACAAAAAAAGCAAAAACAAAAAACAAAAAATAAACTGTATACTTATCTCCGTCGCCTGTCCTTGTGGCAGATGAGGCGTTTCAGTTAACGTGCAATGTAATCAGGCCATATCCCCGGCGCAACCTGGACCACCGGCGCAGAATTTTTAACTTGAGCCTATCATGTACTCGGCGACTGGTGGAGTGTTCCTTTGGCATTCTTTGTGCTAAATGGCGGGTCCTCCAGTCTGCCATTCAGCTGAGTGAACAAAATGTGAATGAAGTTATAAAAGCTTGTGTCGTTCTTCATAACTTCACCAGGATACATGATTGTTTATCTTCTGCTGGTGTTGTGCGTGGGTTGGACAATGTTCGTAGGGCGAGACCACATGTCAGCCCTCAACATAGACCGCTCTCTGGTCTCAAAGTGCGTGATATTTTCACAAATTATTTTATGTCACCTGAGGGGGAAACTTCTTGGCAAGAGCATGCTGTGTCTATGTTATACATTTTTGCATTTTGTCTGTGTAAATATATATATTTCAACCCCTTATGTTTCTCTCACTTTGTAATTGCCTTAGTAAGAATATGTTAGCATCTCGTTAACTTTTTGCATAACTGAGACAGAGTAAAATTGTGTTGACAAATTTTTACTTTTGCCAATTTTTTTTTGATTTTCAAACCATATTATTGCTATATGGTAAATGTGGCAATGGCACAAAGTGGCCTTTTTGCAGATTAGAAAAGTTACAAACAGCACATTTGCAGAACCAAAAAAATAAAAATAAAAAAAAATTGCAAAAACAATATTCCAACATTACAAATGGTGGTAGGTTGGGGGAGGAGAAGGCGGAAGACCAGCCAGTGTTTGCTGCTGGCTATTTTGCCCAGCTTGGCCATCGCCCTGTGTGGGGGCATACTGTTGCCCATGATGTTGGTAGTGTACTGCCTCCTGTGATTGTGGTGGGTACTGGGCAGACTGATACTGGAGAGGGGCCCCCTGTTGGGGCTGGTAGGCCTGTGGCTCATACCCCTCAAAATAGCCATGTCGTCCCCAACCAGGTTGGGACCAGCCTCGAACACTGGGTGGGAACAAGTGGCCATATTGGTGAGGTTGGATAGAGGCAGACATATGTAGCTGCTGTGGGCAAGGTTGGGTAGGGGGAGGAAGGGGGTGAGGTGTAGGCCCACGTGTTGGAGGATCCTCAGAGCCTAATTGAGCAAGCGTGTGTGTGTGTGTGAGTGGTCTAAGGTGCATCAGATTCCTTGGGGAAAGCTGGCACCTCTCCAGATATTCAAATAACTCATATGGGGTATTGGGGGGTGTGCTTGCGTCAAGCAGGATATGAAAACATCCTCGAATACATAGCCTCACCTCACGGGGAAGGAACCGAAGATAACGGGCCAGGCTGCGTGAGTACGCCTCCTCCCCATCATCATTATTCACTCTAGCAAGATAGTTGAGGGTCACAGGGTCACAATAGCTCAGAGGTCAAGTAACTACTCTTAAATTGTTTGCCTAGGAGGATGAGGAGCTTGTGGACAGGGACCAATTATGTCAGGGTAAAACAATGGGTCAAATAAAAATCTACAGGCCTCAAGAGGCAGGACGGAAGGGGGGGCCTTATTCCAAAAGCCTTTTTTGATGTGAGGTAATTTTCAAACCTTTTTTTGCTGCTGCTCCTCACGTGGCCAATCACCAAAATCGCGGAACATCTGGGGACATATGCGCCTCCATGCCGCCTCCTTTTTTGCCTGGTTGGCATAATGGGCATCACGTTGGTCCCAGATTTCCGGGCGCTCCTGCACTAGTACAATCAGCATCTCCACATTCAGGTAGTAGGGTGCCATGATGCTGTACTCAGTGGAGGCATACTTCCTGCATGTCTGGAGCGCTTTTTGAGCTAATTAGCATGTCTAAGCTTCCTAATTATTGGTTGGCCCATTTCCTGTCACCTGCCAAAGTCCTGCGTATTTCTCGCAAGTCACACATGTGCACCGTGTGCAACGCGTTGTTTTTGCGCACCCATAGATTTGCACCGGCGTACTACGGGCGTAGTACGCTGACAATCGCAGCATGCTGCGATTGGCACGGACCGTAAAATACACGTGAGAAATATACGGCTGATTGGAGCAACCCCATAGAGAATCATTGGTCCGTGTGCAATGCGTGGTTTTTATGCCTCTCACTTGTCCATATTTCTCTCT